>NC_060121.1:253667850-254962850 GCF_021461395.2 Schistocerca americana | reverse complement strand
AAAAGGAGGGAACCAGCTGAAAAATGCACGTATTTGAGCACAAAACATGCGAATATGTTCCTGTTTACTTAAAAGACTGACTGAAAAGTGTGGTACCAGCTCCCTCATTCTGCCTTGCTCAGCGCTTTTAAAAATTTTACCAAAAATTTTGGTATGCAAACGTATTTGTGCTTTGTTACGCCGAGAGAGAATAAGATAGTGGCTAAGAGATGGGAAAGTAATAAATAGTGGAAGGGAATAGACAGTGGTTGTGTTTTTAGGGTGTTCGGAAATCCCTGTTACGAACTGCTAGGACTTGTAGAGGGGAGTGAGTAGATAATATTTTGAATTGGAATTCATGTCCTGGAACGTACCGTTTCCTTCGTGCTACAATCTTTTGGAAACAAGTTGGTAACGCGACCGCTTTTACAAGTAATTGATTCGGTGTGAGTCAGTGCATCAATTGCTTTACTGTTTCACTCATTAATAGCCAGAGAAATTGCTCGTGTATTCGTCGACGGATTCTCTTCCACGTGATGCAGTACGGCCTCTTCCGATTCGGAAGAGCGGCGTCTCCTTGGAGCAGGTCTTCCATTACCGTGAGCTTCGCCATTCAGAAGGATCGTGTCGATGTATTCCGCGATCGTCTACTCAGCCATTTTGCTCTAACATTCCCAGACACGTGAATGAGGCTCGAATCAGGTCAGAGAGGTAAGACATATGCCAAAGGCCATCAGCCGATCCGACGTTACCCTCCCCATCGTCTCACCACCATGACTATCCTGTTGATATCAGCCCAACAAAAATGTCCTTTTTTTTCAAGCGGGCTGAAGCTGAAGCACGGAAACGGTACGTTTCCGGACATGGGTTTTTGTTCAAAATATTACGTACTCATTGCCCTCTACAACTCCTAGAAATTTGTAACTGGAATTTCCGATCCCTGTAGAAAAAACGAAGGAAACAGTTGCAATGTGAGAGAAAGAGAGAGACAAATTGGCAGTGGAACACGGTCGACAGTGACAGAAAAGTGCTAAGAAAAGAGTGAAGGAGACAGTGCCAGGGGAGGAGCAATAAAGAGAAAGAGAGAACAAGAGGGAGACAGTAACAATGAGAAGAAAGTGTAGTAATAGGACAGAACGGACTGTGGTTCTGAGACAGGAGACAATTACAGAGAGACACAAAGAGATAATGACAGTGAGTTGGGCTGAATGAGTGAGTGAGATCTTTTAAATAAACAGGAACATACTCACATTTTTTCTTCTCTGATAGGAGCTTTTTTTTGGCTGGTTACATTATATCCCATTTATGCCATGGCAAATACCAATGGCAGACCATGGTGCGAGAGGACTGAGCTGACATCTTCGTACGAAGTATGGCGATCTGTGGTACAAGTACAGAGATGTTGAAAGGGCCTCGCGCCTCGGTAGACACAAAGACTCGAAGCTAATGGACACAGGTTCTGTACCAGATTTTAGAAGACCCTCAACATCCAAGACGGAAGAAAATGTGCAAGCGGTTCAGGAAATGTACACTCGTAGCCCTCAGAAATCACAAAGACAGACGTCTCGTGAAAGTGGTTTAATCCGATACATAGTCCAAACTGTTTCGAAGATAGAGCTGAATTTTCGTTCATAGAAACCACATTACTGCCAGGAATTATTTCCAAAATACTGTAATCATCGGTTGTAATAAGGGGAGATGATGTTTGCTTGGTGTGAAGATTGGGCCGATATTTTCGGTAATATGGGGTCAGATGAAGCCAGGTTTCATGTCGAGGGCTTTGTTATCTGGCACAGTTGTTATTGTTGGGCAACAGGTGATCCAGGGGTGGTTGGTGAACAACTCAGCATCGCGCAGAGGTCACGGTGTGGTGCGGCATGACATCCCCGGAAGTTGTGGGTCTACATCTCTTTCGTAACTCAATGAATGCAAAACGGTACCTTAATATGCTTGAAAATTATGTTCACGGTACTGTATTCACATGAGACAATTACGATGATCTAATCTTTATGCATGATGGGGCCCAGCATCACTTCGTATAACCTGTATACACGTGGCTGGACATCTATTTTCCACGACGCTGGTTGGAACGTCGATGCCCCCTAGAATGGCCAGCAAGAAATCGTGGTCTAACGCCCTGCGGTTTCTTTCTCTGGGGGTGGGTGAATGAGAAAGCTTATTTGGAGGACCGAAATTGACAAGTTCTTGGGAATGTAGCGATGGTTTATCTTCAGAAGTCTGTCGCAAACATCCACATCCATTTACGAAAACTAGTAGATAATGATGGGGCTTATGTTGAAATTCAGCAATGCGTGACAATTCTACCATTGGAAGGTACAAAACTTTTTTACTTTATGAAAATTGGTTAAGTACGAAAAAAGTTATAAACAATTTTTATAGGGAGTTAATTCTCGCCCAGTCTGTATATTACTAAACGGCAAACACGATTCATGGTGCAGGGATCAAGTTGCAGGTTTACTATCTGACAGCTTCTGCGGGCAATAAAAACTTGATTTTACGTATTTCATATAGCTATTGAGCGAATTTCAAAATTTAAAATATTGTCATAATCTGCTCATTAAGAGATATAGTTTTATGTTAAAAGTTTACCACAATAAGACAAGTATTACAGTTACAAAATGTGAATATGTCTTGCGGTACGGTAACTCACAGCGCAGAAATCACCCAAACTACATTGATTCAGTATTTGAGAATGAGAGCATTTAGCGACTTCCAACCAGCTTAACACGTAATTTCAAATCTTCTCGAATTTTTTTACGACTGACATCCCACCCACAAAAAAACTTTTGAAAGGGAAAGAGTTAACCACTTACAACATTTTTACTGTTCATGTAGTAAAACTACGGTATAAGACATGACACTTTAGTTTATAAGCTTGCACAGGATAGAGTAGCATGGAGAGCTGCATCAAACCGGTCTCAGGACTGAAGACCACAACAACAACAACAACAACTTTACTTTTAATTCTATTTGCAACACATTTTTCAGACAGCATGAACAAATACTTCTGAGTGTACCTGGAAACTTATAACGTCGAACGGAGCATAAATCAAGAGACATGACGTCATAAGCACTGAGATGCTTGAAAAACCAGCTTTTGCTTAAAATGTACCACAAGTTACCCAAGCTGTATCCATCCAGTATTTGTTAATGAGAGCAGTTAGCGATTTCAATAAATTTCAAAACTATCCTAAACTTTTCTCGGTTACATGCTTAATGTCAACTGCACACTAAAAACAAAAATAAAAAAAGCGACTTGCCGCGAAGTAATAATCCGAATGGCTCGGATATGATAGATGTGATGTACACGTACAAGACAAACAAATGATTACAATTTCAGAAAAATTGGATAATATTTTCATGAGAAAGAGCTTTGCAAATTCAGCTAGTCAATAAAGCGTTGGTCCACCTGGCCCTTATGCAAGTAGTTATTCGGCTTGGCCTTCACTGATAGATTTATTAGATGTCCTCACGGATGTCGCACCAAATTTTATCCAATTGGCGAGTTAGGCCGTCAAAATATCGAGCTGGTTGGAGGGCCCTGCCCATACTGCTCCAAATGATTTCAATTGGGGAGAGATCCGACTACGTAGCTGGCCAAGGTAGGGTCTGGCAAGCACGACGGCAAGCAGTAGAAACTCTTTCCGTGTGCGAGAGAGCGTTATCTTGCTGAGATGTAAGCCCACGCTTGTCATGAAGCACGATAAAACGGGGTGTAGAATACCGTCGACGTACCTCTGTGCTGTAGGGATGCCGCGGGTGACAACCAAAGGAGCGCTTCTATTAAATGAAATGGGACCGCAGATCATCACTCCCAGTTGTCAGGCTGAATGGCGAGCGACATTCAGGTTGGTATCCCACCGCTGTCAGGAGCGCCTTCAGACATGTCTTCGATGGTCATCTGGGCTCAGTTCGAAGCGGGACTCATCACTGAAGACAATTCTACTCTAGTCAACGATATTCCAGACCATGGGGATGTAGATGAATAGGAAAAGCAGTGCCACAATTGCCTAACTGCACACTTTCTATCCCCCCTACGCAACCATACACGGATCAGCCGAAACACTATGACCACCGCCCACCGTGGCGTTGGATGGCGCCTGGTGACGTAGCGGGCACGGTAACAAAAGTATGTAAGTGGAGCAGATACGGACGGGTATCACTCCAGCGAAAATGTGGGAGAAATCCATTGAGATAAGCGACTTTGACGAAGGACAGATTATTGTTAAGCAGAGACTGTGAACGAGTGTCCCAAAAACGGCGAAGCTAGTCTAATGTTCACGTGCTACTGTCGTGAGCACCTACGGAAAGAGGTAGAAGGATAGTGAAACTACAAGTAGGCTCTAAATGCACAGAACGTGGGGTTCGAAGGTTGGTTGGGTTGTTTTGGGGGAAGAGACCAAACTGCGAGGTCATCAGTCTCATCGGATTAGGGAAGGATAGGGAAGGAAGTCGGCCGCGCCCTTTCAAAGGAACCATCACGGCATTTGCCTGGAGCGATGTAAGGAAATCACGGAAAACCTAAATCAGAATGGCCGGACGCGGGATTGAACCGTCGTCCTCCCGAATGCGAGTCCAGTGTGCTAACCACTGCGCCACCTCGCTCGGTCAGGGTTCAAAGGCTTGCCTGCTCTGTAAACAGAACAAGTGGTGATCTGTAACATTTCTGCCGAAAGAGCACAATGCTTATGCACGCGTAAGTGTTTCGGAGCAAACCGTTTGTCGTACATTGTTGAACATGGAGCTCCACAGCAGACCACCCCTGCGTGTTCACATGTTGACCCGACGACATCGTCTATTACGATTGCAGTGGGCACGGGACTATCGGGACTCGACCGTCAGTCAATGGAAACGTTTGGGCTCTTCGGGTGAATCACATTCTTGCTACGCTAGGTCGATGGTCGTCTCCATCAACGCCGTCATCGACGTAACGGCGGCTCGAAACGTGCAGCGTTCCACGGATGCTGGCTGGTGGGAGCAGTATTATGCTGTGGGAGACATTCTTCTGCGCTTGCGTGGGACAAGTGGTAGTAATCGAAGACACGCTGACAGCCGCGATCTGCGTCCCTTCATGCTTGATAACTTCCCCGATTGCGATGCCATCTTTCAGCTGCATAATTGTCCGTGTCTAGGAACCAGAACTGCGCTACCATGGTTTGAGCAGCGTTATAATGAACTCACGTTGATGTCTCGGAGACAAAATTCGCCTCATATAAATCTTATGGATCCCTTTTGGGTCGCTATCGAGCGCCACCATCGCGTACGCAAATCAGCGGCTAGTTATTTATGTGAATTACATGACTTGTGCGTAGGAATCTAATGCCACATACCTCCATAAACCTTCCAACAAACTATCGATACTCAGAATCAGTGATGTATTTCTGCAGTCTGGAACCGCAAGACCGCTACGGTCGCAGGTTCGAATCCTGCCTCGGGCATGGATGTTTGTGATGTCCTTAGGTTAGTTAGGTTTAACTAGTTCTAAGTTCTAGGGGACTAATGACCTCGGCAGTTGAGTCCCATAGTGCTCAGAGCCATTTGAACCATTTTTGATGTATTTCTTTACGAAGACGGACAAACAGGCAATTAAGCAGATATTTATAATGTTTTGGTTCATCAGTGTATTCAGCATCTCTACCGTATTTCCTGCCCAACTAATGTGTGCTCCACGGTTCCGACCTATGACCACTATTTCATCTCCTATTCACTGCTGATGTCCCAAACCATCCCATGCCGTGTACCTACTCCGAGGTGCTGATGACACTGAATGACTCGCCCTCCATTGAATTTGAAATAGTTTGTTAGGACTATCAGTGAATATGTTGTTGTTGTGGTCTTCAGTCCTGAGGCTGCTTTGATGCACTCTCCATGCTAATCTATCCTGTGCAGGCTGCTTCATCTCCCAGTACCTACTGCAACTTACATCCTTCTTAATCTGCTTAGTGTATTCATCTCTTGGTCTCCCTCTACGATTTTTACCCTCCACGCTGTCCTCCAATGCTAAATTTGTGATCCCTTGATGCCTCAGGACATGTCCTACCAACCGATCCCTTCTTCTAGTCAAGTTGTGCCACAAACTTCTCTTTTCCTCAATCCTATTCAATACCTCCTCATTAGTTACGTGATCTACCCACCTAATCTTCAACATTCTTCTGTAGCACCACATTTCGAAAGCTTTTATTCTCTTCTTGCCTAAAATATTTATTGTCCATGTTTCACTGCCATACATGGCTACACTTCATACAAATACTTACAGAAACGACTTCCTGCCACTTAAATCTATACTCGATGTTAAAAAATTTCTCTTCTTCAGAAACGCTTTCCTTCCCATTGCCAGTCTACATTTTATATCCTCTCTACTTCGACCATCATCAGTTATTTTGCTCCCCAAATAGCAAAACTCCTTTACTACTTTAAGTGTCTCATTTCCTAAACTAATTCCCTCAGCATCACCCGACTTATTTCGACTACATTCCATTATCCTCGTTTTACTTTTGTTGATGTTCATCTTATATCCTCCTTTCAAGACACTGTCCATTCCGTTCAACTGCTCTTCCAAGTCCTTTGCTGTCTCTAACAGAATTACAATGTCATCGGCGAACCTCAAAGTTTTTATTTCTTCTCCCTGGACTTTAATATCTACTCCAAATTTTTCTTTTGTTTCCTTTACTGCTTGCTCAATATACAGATTGAATAACATCGGGGAGAGGCTACAACCCTTTCTCACTCCCTTCCCAACCACTGCTTCCCTTTCATGCCCCTCGACTCTGATAACTGCCATCTGGCTTCTGCACAAATTGTAAATAGCCTTTCGCTCCCTGTATTTTACCCCTGCCACCTTTAGAATTTGAAAGAGAGTATTCCAGTCAACATTGCCACAAGCTTTCTCTAAGTCTACAAGTGCTAGAAACGTAGGTTTGCCTTTCCTTAATCTTTCATTTAAGATAAGTCGTAAGATTAGTATTGCCTCACGTGTTCCAACATTTCTACGGAATCCAAAATGGTCTTCCCCGAGGTCGGCTTCTACCAGTTTTGCCATTCGTCTGTAAAGAATTCGCGTTAGTATTTTGCAGCTGTGACTTATTAAACTGATAGTTCGGTAATTTTCACATCTGTCAACACCTGCTTTCGTTGGGATTGGAATTATTATGTTCTTCTTGAAGTCAAAGGGTATTGCGCCTGTTTCATACATCTTGCTCACCAGATGGTGCGATAAGCCTCTACATCCTTACATTTGTCCTCCAGCCATGTCTGCTTAGCCATTTTGCACTTCCTTTCGATCTCATTTTTGAGACGTTTGTATTCCTTTTTGCCTGCTTCATTTATTGCATTTTTATATTTTCTCCTTTCATCAATTAAATTCAATATTTCTTCTGTTACCCAAGGATTTCCACTAGCCCTCGTCTTTTTACCTGCTTGATCCTCTGCTGCCTTCACTAATTCATCCCTCAGAGCTACCCATTCGTCTTCTACTGTATTTCTTTCCCCCATTCCTGTCAATTGTTCCCTTATGCTCTCCCTGAAACTGTGTACAACCTCTGGTTTAATCAGTTTATCTAAGTCCCATCTCCTTAAATTCCCACCTTTTTTCAATTTCTTCAGTTTTAATCTACAATTCATAACCAATAGATTGTGGTCAGAGTCCACATCTGCCCCTGGAAATGTCCTACAATTTAAAACCTGGTTCCTAAATCTCTGTCTTACCATAATATAATCTATCTGATACCTTTTAGTATCTCCAGGATTCTTCCATCTATACAACCTCCTTTTATGATACTTGAACCAAGTGTCAGCTATGATTAAGTTATGCTCTGTACAAAATTCTAACAGACGGCTTCCTCTTTCATTTCTTAGCCTCAATCCATATTCACCTACTATGTTTCCTTCTCTCCCTTTTCCTACTGTCGAATTCCAGTCACCCATGACTATTAAATTTTCGTCTCCCTTCACTACCTGAAAAATTTCTTTTATCTCATCATACATTTCTTCAATTTCTTCGTCATCTGCAGAGCTAGTTGGCATATAAACTTGTACTACTGCAGTAGGCATGGGCTTCGTGTCTATCTTGGCCACTATAATACGTTCACTATGCTGTTTGTAGTAGCCTACCCGCACTCCTATTTTTTTTTATTCATTATTAAACCTACTCCTGCATTACCACTATTTGATTTTGTATTTATAACCCTGTATTCAACTGACCAGAAGTCTTGTTTCTCCTGTCACCGAACTTCACTAATTCCCACTATATCTAATTTTAACCTATCCATTTCCCTTTTTAAATTTTCTAACCTACCTGCCCGATTAAGGGATCTGACATTCCACGCTCCGATCCGTAGAATGCCAGTTTTCTTTCTCCTGATAACGACGTCCTCTTGAGTAGTCCCCGCCCGGAGATCCGAATGGGGGACTATTTTACCTCCGGAATATTTTTCCCAAGAGGACGTCATCATCATTTAACCATACAGTTAAGCTGCATGCCCTCGGGAAAAATTACGGCTGTAGTTTCCCCTTGCTTTCAGCCGTTCGCAGTACCAGCACAGCAAGGCCGTTTTGGTTATTGTTACAAGGCCAGATCAGTCAATCATCCAGACTGTTGCCCTAGCAACTACTGAATAGGCTGCTGCCCTTCTTCAGGAACCACACGTTTGTCTGGCCTCTCAACAGATACCCCTCCGTTGTGGTTGCACCTACGGTACGGCTATCTGTATCGTTGAGGCACGCAAGCCTCCCCACCAACGGCAAGGTCCATGGTTCATGGTGGGAGGTCAGTGAATATAACCTTCAAAATAATGCAGACAGCTAAGGATTGAATATTGCCAACGGCTATAATAGCCATTTCGCGGTTGGCAACATATTTTGCTAACAAAAAAGTAGTTATTTCTACTACATTGTACCAAATTAATAATAGTTTAATAGTAGATATGGCTCATGATTCATGCGAATTATTTTTTCTGACGACACTTAAGAACAATAAGCGTGATGATAAAGTTATGTCTGCTCCTTTTGATTATATAGTTTGATGGCCCCGGTATAAAAGCTAATAGCATTCCCAGTTCCTGCACGAATTTCGACGCTGTCAAGCTCCTCTTTAACACCTTCACCAGCACTTCATCTGCATCAACCACGCAAAATCCCATAGAATAATCGTATGAAATGACGTAAGTGCCTCCTCTTAAGTGTCCACAACCGACAACCTGCCTCAGTAAAATATCTAGAATTAACACTAGCTTAAAAACTAGCATGGGATTCCTACCTATTAACACTAAAAATCAGAGCCTAAAATAGCCTAAAACTACTGATTAGCCGTCGGATTATCGACACATATAAGACCTTCATCCATCCGATGCTCACTTATGTAAATGTTTGTTGTGACTTGGCAAGACAGCCAAGCCACTAGGAGGTAAGCCGAAAGGCACGCGTTTAAGCTCACGCAGGCTGGCGTGAGGTCTGGAACAGTTAAAGGATTTGACTCTAGCAAATAAAGTACGTAGCTGTTGTAATACTTAACTTTAATCCATAATTGGTGAACAATGACGGTACATGCATCACAAGATAAATAGCAAATGATAATGGCGCCTTGCTAGGTCGTAGCAAATGACGTAGCTGAAGGCTATGCTAACTATCGTCTCGGCAAATGAGAGCGCAATTTGTCAGTGAACCATCGCTAGCAAAGTCGGCTGTACAACTGGGGCGAGTGCTAGGAAGTCTCTCTCTAGACCTGCCGTGTAGCGGCGCTCGGTCTGCAATCACTGACAGTGGCGACACGCGGGTCCGACGTATACTACCGGACCGCGGCCGATTTAAAGGCTACCACCTAGCAAGTGTGGTGTCTGGCGGTGACACCTCAATGTTGCTTGGAGCTCTGCTCCTCCAAAATTCGACAACTCTCTCCACGTCTTTACAACCCCCCCCCCCCCTTCCTCTCCTTGGCTTCTGTATTCGACTAGCTTCTCCTACCTTCATCCTGTACCACACACGTATATCAGCTTTGCCTGTCCTACATCCCCAATAAACATAAACCCTGCCACACCACTGAATGACCTATGCTTTAAAATCCTGTAATGCTGTAGCGTCTGTACCGGAACTTACCGCTGTCTCTCCACTTCGAAACTCTCTACTTTCTTTCTGAGAGTAATTTTAAACACCATCCTCTCGCAGATATGTTTCCTGAACTCTAACCAAACCATCAACGGTAACCTATGGCGCAGGTCTGTACCCAAACGAAACTTTCAATTCACTTTTCCCCTGCCTAATTATAATCTTACGCACTTTCTGACAACCCTGTTCCACCTGTTAGATCCCTCCTATGTATACATCCGATTTTTTCACGTAATTTTCCTTCAGTCCTATCTCCATCGAAATATCTGACCTACATTTACCAGGAAATCTCACTACAACTGTCCTTGTGAATTGTAGGGCACACACGTCATCATAATGAGACGCATTTCAACATCACTGTTCCACTACATAAACGTCTGGTAAGTGTGTAAATAGTTTCTTAAAATGAGTGCTAAGTATAATAGTGAGATAAAAATTGAGGTGTTAAAGAGACTTTTTACTTCTTATAATGTGGTCACTGACGTCCAAGCTAAGTGCTGCTCTTCGTGTTAGTGTAAGAACAGAGTGTCAGTGAAAAGAGGGCGACACATAATGCATGAATGTAACATACCAAACTACATATACGAGGTGCGACAATAAAGTAATGAGACTGGTTTTCTTTGCAAGATGTGGCAACCCTACAGGCTTGTGTCCGCACAATATCTTGGTCTATAACTGCTTCTAGTCCAAGTGGCTCATCGATGCAACTGCTCAGTCGTGAGTTGTGCTGTAATACGTTAACACGTGTTTGTGTCTCTCGTCACTGAAATGGAACTGCATAATAATGTGCAACGGTATGCCATTTCCTTTCGCGTTAAATTGGGTAAAAACGTGACAACAACTTACGGTAAGCTTCAGAAGGCTTTTGGAGAGGAGGTTATGTCAAGAGCTCAAGTTTTTCGTTGGCATAAATGTTTGGTGAAGCCAGAACGAATGTTGAAGATCGCAATGGACGACCATCAACCTCACGGACGGATGTCAACTTGGGTAGGGTGCGTGAACTCATACGATTTGATCGAAGATTATCCGTGAAAATGATTGCAGAAGAACTAAGCATCAATCGAGAAATGGTTCATCTAATAATAACTGAAGATCTTGGCATGAGAAAGATTTGTGCAAAACTGGTCACCAAAAATATCACACCACAACAGCGAGAAATACGGAAAAATGTGGCAGCCGATCTGTTAGAGCAAACGGAAATCAATCCAGAATTGTTGAGCCATGTCAACATCGTTGGTGATGAAAACTGGTTTTTTCAGTACGATCCAGAGACAAAACGCCAAAGTTCGCAATGCTGCTGAAAGGGATCACTCAGACCAAAAAAAGCTCGCATGTCAAAGTCAAAAGTGAAATGCATGCTTGTGTGCTTCTTTGATTAAAAGGGAATTGTTCATAAAGAGTGGGTGCCTCCTGGACAAACAGTTAACCCATATTACTACAAAGGAATTTTACGAAGACTTCGTTATAAAGTTCTTCGTATCCGTGCCAACATTGCTGATAGTTGGATTCTGCATTACGATAATGCGCCATCCCATACTGCTCTGCCAGTACGCCAATTTTTAACCTCAAAACAAATTTCAGTACTACCACAGCCACCTTATTCACCAGATATTGCTGAGTGCAACTTTTTTCTATTTCCAAGAGTCAAAACGGTGGTCAGGGGACACCATTTTCAAACATCACAACTGCATTTATAAGATATGTTTTACCTTGAGGTCAGTCCAAAAAGCTGTGACGAGGGTCTTGGAGGATATTACAGAAGATGAGTTCCAGAAATGTTACCATCAATGGCAGAAGCGCTGGAAACAGTGTGTGCAATCAGAAGGGAACTACTTTGGAGCAGACAACACTGACCTTGACTAAAACGGTAAGCAACATTTTTTTTCACATCAGTCTCATTACTTTATTGTCGCACCTCGTATCTTAGATTAATTAAAAAAAAAAGGCTTCGTTGGTGAAAGGACCACTAAATTTACCAACCAGTGGAAACATGAAATATTACTCTACATTTACACTGTTCATTACCTACGGATAGCACCAGGAAGGAACTAAAGCTGAGGCCATTTGGAATACCTTGTGCCACAGTACTCCACGCTTTCTGAAATTAGGATTTCATTTTGAGAAAAGCATTAGTTGCCATGTAAAAATACGTATATTACGATAGCTAGTTTCACTCTTTGCTGAGCACCATACGACCAACAAGAACATTACAATAACTTTTGGATACTAGAGTAGCTCATCAGTTTGCAGTCAACGTTCGTCAACGTGATAATCATTTTGGTTATCGTTCTTGGCGGAAGTTGGTTGTACGACATTTTATGTACTGTTGGTATGGTTGAATACCGAATTGTGGCTGACATCAGTTGTGAGTTCCATAATTTTGTGATATTTTATGTTTCTAATCTGGATTTCAAGTGGTTACGCCCTTAAGCAGATTCCATTGAAATGTCTTTATGGATCTAATTTTGATCATTGCAGGGCGATGCTAGATGTTTCTGCGGAAGGTTACGGCCATCTCAGAATTACTTTATTTCGACTGTATTTCTTTCATCTTGATACAATAGGATGTACTTCAATAATTTGGGCTATCAGATCGCGTTTCTCAGAGATCTCTAAAATTTGTAGTTGAACAGGCTTGCCGGCCGCTGTGGCCAAGCGGTTCTAGGCGCTTCTGTCCGGAACCGCGCTGCTGCTACAGTCGCAGGTTCGAATCCTGCCTCAGGCATGAATGTGTGTGATGTCCTTAGGATAGTTAGGTTTAAGTAGTTCTAAGTCTAGGGGACTGATGACCTTAGATGTTAAGTCCCATAGTGCTTGGAGCCATTTGAATTTTTTGAACAGGCTCATTTAATGGCGCATGCATGTACCAGTAGGGGATTGCACCTTCCAAAATGATAATTTCCTCCTCCCTCACCCTCACACCACTTCCCAGACAAGGTTGGAAGTGTTCAAGAGTGAGTTGGATAATAGTGTAACCCCTCTCCCCTGGCTTTTATTGTTGTCAGATATGTTACGGTAACCTTGTGGCATGAAAAAAAAAGATAATTTTTACGGAGAGCGATTTAGACTTTTCAAGACCCAAGTGTGAATTTATACAATATGAAGAGATTATTTAACCTGATCTATCAAATCCCTTTCCCAATTTACGAGGATTCTTAGAATTATTAATGTAGATATACTAGAGATAAAGTTTAAGAGGAGAAAACTTTCTCACTGGGGAGTTAATCAATTGGTATAAGACCAGGAGTGAGATCAGAGTCAACTTCGGTGATCGTGGGTTCGAATCTCAAGTTTTGATATGCTTTTTCCGCTGTGGCAAAAGAATGAAGACTGTCGCGAAATAAATACTGTACATTGTTATTTTAAACAATACAAATGTTCTGTAAACAAGGAAACAAGTAATCTGTGTGCTTAATAACACGAGACTGATCCTCGGTGCAGTTTCTATGTTTTTTCCTGTTTTTGTAACTAAACCTTAATCAGTTACTAAAGAATATGAATATGGAAAATGTGTTACGCAGTTTTTGCTGGTATTCAGTTCACCCTTCCCCCTTTTCCTCCCTCCCCCATTCCCTCCCTCCCCCCCTCCCTCCCTCTCTCTCTCTCTGTCTCTCTCTGCCTCTCTGTCTCTCTCTCTCTCTCTCTTTCTCTCTCTCTCTCAAGCCAGTTTCCTGGACGTAGTGCATATTTGCCATCCAATAATCGATGAAAATCAAATTTGAATTACGGTAACTAAGATACATTTATTGGCGTTTGATTTCGGCAGATATCATCCATACGATAGCACAGTATTGGCGTTGACAACTGCTTCTGTACAAAGTTAGGCGCTTTATGTAATTTTTGGTGCAAACAGCGCCATTCGAACCCATGCCCGTGGAAACTGACTATTTTCAACAGACAGGACTTACGGCACTAGGCCACCGTGCCACTTCACAAGCGCTTTCCTCCTCAAATACACTGACGGAAATAGTAATCCCAGCACCAAAAAGGAGTTGTGCGACATAAACGAAAGTTGGTATGCGTGTTTCTATGTGTAAAAGATGATGTCGATTGAAACTTCGCACCAGTCGCGTAAGAGTAGCGCTAGTAGCGCCACGACGAGAATAGAAATCGGGTTTGCTTTAAATACACTCTGTAACGGTCGTGAGCGTTAGTTACCTTTGAGGCTGTTAGTCAGGGAGGTCTTTAATGCGACAAAGATGATTTTATCAACACCTTACTCAGTTTGAACGAGGTCATCTAATGGGGCTACGAGAAGATGGATGTTCCTTCTGGGATATTGCAAAATGGTTCAAATGGCTCTGAGCACTATGGGTCTTAACTTCTGAGGTCATCAGTCCCTTAGACTTAGAACTACGTAAAGCTAACTAACCTAAGGACATCACACACATCCATGCCCGAGGCAGGATTCGAACCTGCGACCGTAACTGTCGCGCGGTTCCAGACTGTAGCGCCTAGAACCGTTCGGCCACACTGGCCGGCGGATACTGCAGAAAGACTTGGTAGGAAGGCAGCCGTTGTACACGATTGCTGGCAGCGGTAATCACGAGTACGGTCGCAAGAAGATCGGACTCCGGACGGCCACGAGGCACTGTAGAGGGGGGAGACCATCGTACTCGGCGTATAGCTCTGGAGTATCGTACTGCATCTGCAGTGCAATTTAACAGCAGTTGATATCACAGGGACAGCTCCGAGCCAGACGCCCTGTGACATGCATTCCACTGACCCTAAATCACCGCCATTGGAGAATTCAGTGGTGGCAAGCGAGAGCTCATTGGAAGACTGTTAGGAGGTCCGTTGTGTTTTCTGATGATAAGGTTAGATTAGCTTAGATTTACTTTCATTCCAATTGATCCGTAGTGAGGAGGCCCTCCAGAATGTGGAACATGTCAAAAAAAATGGTTCAAATGGCTCTGAGCACTATGGGACTTAACTGCTGAGGTCATTAGTCCCCTAGAACTTAGAACTAGTTAAACCTAACTAACCTAAGGACATCACACACATCCATGCCCGAGGCAGGATTCGAACCTGCGACCGTAGCGGTCTTGCGGTTCCAGACTGCAGCGCCTTTAACCGCACAGCTACTTCGGCCGGCGAACATGTCAGAAAAACAATAATACATGACAAATATTTAGCACTGAAACAAATAAGCTAATGTACCATTCCACAGGTTCAAATGGTTCAAATGGCTCTGAGTAATATGGGACTTAACTTCTGAGGTCATCAGTCCCTTAGAACTTAGAACTACTTAAAGCTAACTAACCTAAGGACATCACACACATCCATCCCCGAGGCAGGATTCGAACCTGCGACCGTAGCGGTCGCGTGGTTCCAGACTGTAGCGCCTAGAACCGATCGGCCACCCTGGCCGGCCTTCCACAGGTCCCAAGTGGAATGATCGCCATTTTTGTTAATGAACACTATATGAAAGAATCATTTTAAAAACACTAATGCACTGAATTTAAAATAATTTATTTATTTATTTATGAGGTATAAACAAGTAATAGAACTATTACAATACTTATTTACAATGAACACATTACTGCACTGAAATGGCGCAGATGTTCGATTGTACTTACGTACTTACTTACAGATACACACACACACACACACACACACACACACACACACACACTTGTTTACAATGAACAAATTACTGAAATGGTGCAGAAGTTTACACACACAAAAATGTTGGTTCTATTGAGAAATTCATCAATGGAGTAGAAAGAGTTGGCCACCAATAAATCCTTTAGGCTTCTGTTAGACTGAATTTCATTGGTTGTTAAACTTTTTATGGCTGCTGGCAATTTATTGAAAATGTGTGTTCCTGAATAATACACACGTTTTTGTACAAGAGAAAGTGACTTTAAATCCTTATGAAGATTATTTTTATTTCTAGTATTGATTCCATGAAATGGTTTGAAAAAGTGATATATTTTTAATGACAAATTTCATTAAGGAATAAATATATTGGGAAGAAGTAGTTAGTATCCCTAGTTCCCTAAATCGGCTTCTGCAGGATGTTCTTGAGTTCACACCAATATAATTCTTACTGCACGTTTTTGTGCCCGGAAAACTTTAACTTGGCTTGATGAATTTCCCCAAAACATAATCCCATATGACATTATGGAATGAAAGTAAGCATAGTATGCCAGCTTTTTCGTTTTTATATCCCCTATGTCTGACACAATTCGCATTGCAAATAGGGATTTGCTAAGACGCTTCAGCAGTTCTGTGGTGTGCTCCTCCCAGTTGAATTTATTATCTAGCTGTAATCCCAAGGATTGAACACTGTCCACTTCTCCTATCTGCTTGTCATCGTTTGGTAGGTTGGTTAGTTTTGCCTCGATGCCAGTGATGACCGTCTGTTGATTAGCAGAAGGCCAGTTGATGGAGTGCTACTGACCTGTCTGCATGCTACACACACTGGGCTCACACGTGAAGTTATAGTGTAGGGCGTGATTTCGTATGACAGTAGGAGCACTCTGGTGGTTATCCTACGCACTCTGACTGCAAATTTGTACGTTATTCTGGAGATTCGACCTGTTGTGGTGCCACTCGTGAACAATATTTCAGGGGGTATTTTTCAACAGGATAACACTCGGCCACATACCGCTGTTGTAACCCAACACGCTCTACAGAGTGTCGAAATGTTGCCTCGGAGTGCTCGATCACCAGATCTGTCTCCAGTTGGGCACATATGAGTCATCACCGGACAACAACTCCAGGATCATCCACAACCAGCATTGGTTGGTTGGTTGTTTGGGGAAGGAGACCAGACAGCGTGGTCATCGGTCTCATCGGATTAGGGAAGGATGGGGAAGGAAGTCGGCCGTGCCCTTTCAGAGGAACCATCCCGGCATTTGCCTGGAATGATTTAGGGAAATCACGGAAAACCTAAATCAGGATGGCCGGCCGCGGGATTGAACCGTCGTCCTCCCGAATGCGAGTCCAGTGTCTAACCACTGCGCCACCTCGCTCGGTCACAACCAGCATTAACCGTCCCTGTATTGACAGACGAAGAGCAACATGCATGGAACTCCATCCCACAAACTGATATCCGGCACCTGTACAACAGAATGCACGCACGTTTGCATGCTGGCATTCAACATTCTGATGGTAACATCGGTTGTTAATGTACGAGCATTTCACATTTGCAATGGCTTATCTTGCGCTTACATTAGCCTGTGATTTTGCAATGTTAATCACCTATACATGCTACGTAGATAAATGCATTCTCGGAATTTCATTTTCCTCATTAATTATTTTTTGGTGTTGCGATTTTTTTCTGTCATTGTATATCCGGAACGTGTAAACATCAAATTCTTAGATTTCTCAGAAACTGTACGTTGCGCGCCTGCATGAAAAAAGTTATTTTCGAGTGTTTTAAGGATTCTGCGTTGTCCGAAACCAACACTAAGTCACAATCTACGAACTTAAGTGTTTCGAAAACGGAACAGTAGTTACGAGGAGCTATTTTCGAGTTCTCCCTTCCCCCCTGAGCCGTGGCGCGGCTGTCGCCAGCGTTCTCGCACTTACAATGGCATCGCTGCCATCGATTATAGGGTCACCATCTTTGCCTTCGGGGATTCAGGCCCGTGGTCGGGTGGTTAACGGAGAGAAGAGAGGCAGCGGAGTGGATATTCGGAGGGTGAGATGTGGCTTGTTGACGTTTACCGTGAGACCTGTGGTACGACGCCTGTACGCTATGGGCAGGGTCAGCGAGAGATCCCGGCAGTGACTTGATGGGACCTCGGGTTTGGTATCGCGGTGGTGCACTGTTGTGTTTTGGGGCTTTTTTGCATGTGTAGGTTCTTGTTACTGGCTATTGAAATTGAGATGTGTCTATGGCGTGACGGAGGAAATGTGTGATGCTCGCCGCTGTTGCATGTGAAAACGCTTCGTCTGCCTTGTGTCTGTGCAGGAAATTATGTGAAGTAAATAGCTGATACCACGGCGACGTCTTGCTCTCACGCGTTGTTGAATATATTTCGGAATTACTGAATGGTGAAGCATCCCACGTGCAAAGCAAATGAAGCAAAAATGGTTCAAATGGGACTCAACATCTGAGGTCATCAGTCTCCTAGAACTTAGAACTACTTAAACCTAACTAACCTAAGGACATCACACACATCCATGCCCGAGGTAGGATTCGAACCTGCGACAGTAGCGGTCGCGCGGTTCCAGTCTGAAGCGCCTAGAACCGCTCGGTCACTCCGGCCGGCGCAAATGAAGCCATTTGCGCCATGCTAAGGTACTGTTTTATTCTGCTCAAATCTGTGTCAGCTATATGTGCATTTATATGCCCTTCTTTAGTTGCAGAAGTTATAGAAGTGTGTAAACAGAGAGCTATGTGGAAACGGATGTAAAGCTGAAACCCTTCCAATAAGCGAATACACTCGAACTCTGTGTTACTAAAGGTGCCTTTCGATACCAGCACCTACCTTGGGTAATAAGTGTTATTCGGAGGTTGTCATGGTGCTGTAAGTAATTATTATACACAAAATTGTTTATTATGATTATACTAAATTGGAGATGTAAGGCCAGTTCTGTGCCTCTGTAAATTACTATTGTCTCCTCTGTGTGGCAGCCTAGCATTGTCAGTGGTTTCAATAATTATTTCTGTTATATTTCGAGTTTTGTATTCGTGGGTTTCCTTAAGCTGATACTGTTGAGTTGTAAGACCTATAAACAGGCAAGTCAGTATTCTATGAGCTCAAGACGATATTCTGTTACGTGGTACGTTAGTTTGTTATAGGTTAGAAGTATTTTACGTATTATTAATATTCTGCTGTTTTCTTTGTCTAAAGAGGAGCTAGTTCTGTGAAGTAGTCGTTTATATTTTATTAGTGTGTTACGCGTTGTGTCTTTTGATGTTAATTGTTTTTAAGAAGCTACAAATGACTCTGTGTATGTTGCAGGTAGCTGAAACTGACGTATTCACGGGGGTCGCGTCCGGATGGGGTTGATAGTGGCACTTTTTACTACAGCACATCCGGCTATCCTCCTTCAGTACATTTGTCTCGCTTATATCGTAACTACCTTTGTCGAGTGGAATTAGGGCTTACCGTAATCACCTTACATGTTAAGTATCTCCCTTGTCAGGGCGCGAACCTTCGTGGATATAGTCGTATTCTCATCTGTGAAGATTGATAGTGTTATTCATTTGTTCTCGTCACATGTATGATTATTTATCTTGTTATATTTAATGTCAGTAAAATGTAAGTGTTTCCAAGACCCAGGCAATCATCGTAGGTCGTACCACTTGCTCCTTCCGGCTCCTGGATTTCTCCCTTACCGTCTGCGCCCGTCCTGTCCACCTCACCCCCACCCTCACCTACCTTGGCCTCACCATTGACCGTCACCTCACCTGGATCCCTCATCTCCGCTCCATCCTATCCACAGTCCACAACCGCCTCCGACTCCTCAAACTCCTCTCTGGCCGGACATGGGGGTTGCACCCCTCTAACATCCTCCACACCTACAAATCCTTAATCCGTCCCATTCTCTCTTATGCCAGTCCCGCCTGACCCCCCCCCCCCCCCCCCAAATTCTATAAGTCCCTCCAAATCCTTGAGCGTCATGCACTCCGCCTCTCCTTCCGTATATGCCTCCCGTCCTTCACGCGGATCCTCTATGACCTCATTCCTTTCCCCCATCTGCTCCTATTCCTCGAACATATCCGCATACTCTACACCTCCCGCCGCCTTGATCCCCCTCACCCCCTGGTTGCTCCTCTCCTCTCCCGTCCCTGCCCTCTGCCATGTCTTCACTGTTGTGTCCCCCCTACCCTCCATCTCTACACCCTTCATCTCCTTTCCCAAGGTGGCTTCCATCAACCCCCCCTCCTGGATGATGCCCTCTCTCCCTCCATTTATCTCTCCTATCAACTCTGATCCTCACCCCCCCCCCTCCTTTCCTCCATCCTTTTATTGGGCGCCCTCTCCCCCCCTTCCATCCTCTTTTTTTCCCACCTACCCTCTCTCTGCCCCCCTTCTCTCCCCCGAGTCCTTTTGCATTTCCCTCCTCTGCCTTTTCCCATTCCCTCTCGCGTCTGCCCTGCCCCTCCTCCCCCTTATGGGTCCTGTCCCTCCTTTGGTTCCCCCCCCCTTTCGTTTTTCCCCTCCTCCCTCCTTGTTTTCCCCCTCATCTGTCCAGGTCCCCCCCCCCCCCCCCATCTGCCCCAGGCTATGGTGTGTCTTCTTTGTGCCAACATTTTAGTGCAGTGTTTACAGTGAGTGTTCAGTGTTGTGTGTCTTTTCCAACGTTGTGAACGGACATCATACTGTCACTGGGTGTGATTTTAGATCTCTTGCGAACAGAAACCAGACTGTCGTCATGTTTTTTAATTGTGTGTCTACTATGTTACCTGTCTGCATCCTGTGTATTTTTATTCGCTTTGCCAACCCTTTGCTTTATGTTTCAACTTTCCCCAATTTTCTGCCGTTTTACAATTTAAGTCCCCGTTTTATCGCCTACTTTTATTGTTTCTTAACTTCTCCTTACATTTTAAAAAGTCTGTAGGCTGCAGGGCAGCGTAATAAGTTGCTGAGAGCCCGCCCCCTTCGGGGGGAAAAGAAATACAATAAAGGAAAAAAAATGTAAGTGATAGCGAGGTCCGAATTGGGACATTGTATTCTCCTCTTGTGGAAACAAATTTAAGTAATTTTATTCCTTTTTTAAGTCGCCTTTAGATGCGTACATTTTGCCTCCATGTTTGGTGCTTTTATGGCTTCCACGTTACTTAAAATTACAATAAAGGTAAATTTGGCAACGGAGGGTTTCGTGTATTTATTAGTTGCTTAGTGGATCCTAAGTTAAGTGCAGGAACCCTACCACCCCCACCTCTCTCCCTCCGTCTCCGCTCCCACTAGAGTGTCGAATGTCGTCGGAATCGGGTATTGCATTGACTGGTCCCTCATTGTAAGATGCAAAACCAATATTGTTACATGGAGTACCTAAATATGACGCAAGATGCAACTGCGGACTACCACAAACTGCACGAAATTCAAGTACACCAGAACTTGAACACGACACGCACGAAGTACGCAGCGTACAACATATTGGCTAATGATAACACTTCTGCTGCTTCTCGTTTCTCTAGCAGCCCAGCCGAAGCGTACTGACCTGGTCCCGCGTCCCAGGTGAGCTCGGACTGCCCCTTGGCAATGAGCCCGTCCACCTCCTGCACGCTCTCACGCACCAGCGCGAACTCCACCGGCATGCTGCTGCGGCACACCTTGTTGTACCTGCAAAGGAGAGCACACGATTTCTGTCAACACGTCACACTGGCGGAAACTAGAGACGTCTGACGTTTTTACTCAGACACAGCAAATCGGCCTCGACTGCTGGCGAACAGATGGCAATATTCGGCCGGACTGAAAACTGCGCCGCAACCACGAGATGGGGCCGTGGTAAGTACACTATGGCCATTAAAATTGCTACACCACGAAGAGCATGTGCTACAGACGCGAAATTTAACCGACAGGAAGAAGATGCTGAGATATGCAAATGATTACCTTTTCAGAGCATTCATACGAGGTTGGCGCAGGTGGCGACGCCTAGAAAGTGCTGACATGAGGAAAGTTTCCAACCGATTTCTCATACACAAAAAGCAGTTCACCGGCGGTGCCTGGTGAAACGTTGTTGTGATGCCTCCTGTAAGGAGGAGAAATGCGTACCATCACGTTTCCGACTTTGATAAAGGGCGGATTGTAGCCTACCGCGATTGCGCTTTACCGTATCGCGACATTGCTGCTCGCGTTGATCGAGGTCCAATGACTGTTAGCAGAATATGGAATCGGTGGGTTCAGGAGGGTAATACGGAACGCAGTGCTGGATCCCAACGGCCTCGTATCCCTAACAGTCGAGATGACAGTCATCCGCATGGCTGTAACAGATCGTGCAGCCACGTCTCGATCCTTGAGTCAACAGATGGGCACGTTTGCAAGACAACAACCATCTGCACGAACAGTTCGACGACGTTTGCAGCAGCATGGACAATCAGCTCGGATACCATGGCTACGGTTACCCTTGACGCTGCATCACAGACAAGAGCGCCTGCGATGGTGTACTCAACGACGAACCTGGGTGCACGAATGGCAAAACGTCATTTTTTCGGATGAATGGAGGATCTGTTTACAGCATCATGATCGTCCCATCCGTGTTTGGCGACATCGCGGTGAACGCACATTGGAAGCGTGTATTTGTCATCGCCATACTGTCGTATCACCCGGCGTGATGGTATGGGGTGCCATTGGTTACACCTCTCGGTCACCTCTTCTGCGCATTAACAGCACTTTGAACAGTGGACGTTATGTTTCTGATGTGTTACTATCCGTGGCTCTACCCTTCATTCGATCCCTGCGAAACCTTACGTTTCAGCAGGATAATGGACGACCGCATGTTGCAGGTCCTGTATGGGCCTTTCTGGATACAGAAAATGTTCGACTGCTGCCCTGGGCAGCACATTCTCCAGATCTCTCACCAATTGGAAACGTCTGGTCAATGGTAGTCGAGCAACTGGCTCGTCACAATTCGCCAGTCACTACACTTGATGAACTGTGGTATGATGTTGAAGCTACATGGGCAGCTGTACCTCTACACGCCATCCAAGCTCTGTTTGACTCAAGGCCAGGCGTATCAAGGCCGTTATTACGGCCAGAGGTGGTTGTTCTAGGTACTGATTTCTCAGGATCTATGCACCCAAATTGCGTGAAAATGTAATCACATGTCACTTCTAGTATAATATATTTGTGCAATAAATACCCGTTTATCATCTGCATTTCTTCTTGGTGTAGCAATTTAAAAGGCTAGTAACGTATAAGAGACGATCAAAACTTTTTCCTTTCGATAGCGCTGCTGCAGTGTATATGCAACGTAGCACTACTCCGATGCGGATAAATAAGCATCGACGTGCAGGCAAGGGATTAGTGTGACATTCGTGTGTTTTCGACGTATGTGCAGTATATGTGTAAACATGACTTATGACGACCCTATTACCAGATGCGTCGAAAGAGGACCTATACCGAGCGAAGTGACGCAGTGGTTAGCACACTGGACTCGCACTCGGGAGAACGACGGTTCAAACCCGTGTCCGGCCGTCTACATCTACATCTACATCTACATTGATACTCCGCAAGCCACCCAACGGTGTGTGGCGGAGGGCACCCTACGTGCCACTGTCACTACCTCCCTTTCCTGTTCCAGTCGCGTATGGTTCGCGGGAAGAACGACTGTCTGAAAGCCTCCGTGCGTGCTCTAATCTCTCTAATTTTACATTCGTGATCTCCTCTTGAAGTATAAGTAGGGGGAAGCAATATATTCGATACCTCATCCAGAAACGCACCCTCTCGAAACCTGGCGAGCAAGCTACACCGCGATGCAGAGCGCCTCTCTTGCAGAGTCTGCCACTTGAGTTTATTAAACATCTCCGTAACGCTATCACGGTTACCAAATAACCCAGTGACGAAACGCGCCGCTCTTCTTTGGATCTTCTCTATCTCCTCCGTCAACCCGACCTGGTACGGATCCCACACTGATGAGCAATACTCAAGTATAGGTCGAACGAGTGTTTTGTAAGCCACCTCCTTTGTTGATGGACTACATTTTCTAAGCACTCTCCCAATGAATCTCAACCTGGTACCCGCCTTACCAACAATTAGTTTTATATGATCATTCCACTTCAAATCGTTCCGTACGCATACTCCCAGATATTTTACAGAAGTAACTGCTACCAGTGTTTGTTCCGCTATCATATAATCATACAATAAAGGATCCTTCTTTCTATGTATTCGCAATACATTACATTTGTCTATGTTAAGGGTCAGTTGCCACTCCCTGCACCAAGTGCCTATCCGCTGCAGATCTTCCTGTATTTCGCTACAATTTTCTAATGCAGCAACTTCTCTGTATACTACAGCATCATCCGCGAAAAGCCGCATGGAACTTCCGACACTATCTACTAAGTCATTTATATATATTGTGAAAAGCAATGGTCCCATAACACTCCCCTGTGGCACGCCAGAGGTTACTTTAACGTCTGTAGACGTCTCTCCATTGATAACAACATGCTGTGTTCTGTTTGCTAAAAACTCTTCAATCCAGCCACACAGCTGGTCTGATATTCCGTAGGCTCTTACTTTGTTTATCAGGCGACAGTGCGGAACTGTATCGAACGCCTTCCGGAAGTCAAGAAAAATAGCATCTACCTGGGAGCCTGTATCTAATATTTTCTGGGTCTCATGAACAAATAAGGCGAGTTGGGTCTCACACGATCGCTGTTTCCGGAATCCATGTTGATTCCTACATAGTAGATTCTGGGTTTCCAGAAATGACATGATACGCGAGCAAAAAACATGTTCTAAAATTCTACAAGAGATCGACGTAAGAGATATAGGTCTATAGTTTTGCGCATCTGCTCGACGACCCTTCTTGAAGACTGGGACTATCTGTGCTCTTTTCCAATCATTTGGAACCCTCCGTTCCTCTAGAGACTTGCGGTACACGGCTGTTAGAAGGGGGGCAAGTTCTTTCGCGTACTCTGTGTAGAATCGAATTGGTATCCCGTCAGGTCCAGTGGACTTTCCTCTATTGAGTGATTCCAGTTGCTTTTCTATTCCTTGGACACTTATTTCGATGTCAGCCATTTTTTCGTTTGTGCGAGGATTTAGAGAAGGAACTGCAGTGCGGTCTTCCTCTGTGAAACAGCTTTGGAAAAAGGTGTTTAGTATTTCAGCTTTACGCGAGTCATCCTCTGTTTCAATGCCATCATCATCCCGTAGTGTCTGGATATGCTGTTTCGAGCCACTTACTGATTTAACGTAAGACCAGAACTTCCTAGGATTTTCTGTCAAGTCGGTACATAGAATTTTACTTTCGAATTCAATGAACGCTTCACGCATAGCCCTCCTTACGCTAACTTTGACATCGTTTAGCTTCTGTTTGTCTGAGAGGTTTTGGCTGCGTTTAAACTTGGAGTGGAGCTCTCTTTGCTTTCGCAGTAGTTTCCTAACTTTGTTGTTGTACCACGGTGGGTTTTTCCCGTCCCTCACAGTTTTACTCGGCACGTACCTGTCTAAAACGCATTTTACGATTGCCTTGAACTTTTTCCATAAACGCTCAACATTGTCAGTGTCGGAACAGAAATTTTCGTTTTGATCTGTTAGGTAGTCTGAAATCTGCCTTCTATTACTCTTGCTAAACAGATAAACCTTCCTCCCTTTTTTTATATTCCTATTAACTTCCATATTCAGGGATGCTGCAACGGCCTTATGATCACTGATTCCCTGCTCTGTACATACAGATTCGAAAAGTTCGGGTCTGTTTGTTATCAGTAGGTCCAATATGTTATCTCCACGAGTCGGTTCTCTGTTTAATTGCTCGAGGTAATTTTCGGATAGTGCACTCAGTATAATGTCACTCGATGCTCTGTCCCTACCACCCGTCCTAAACATCTGAGTGTCCCAGTCTATATCTGGTAAATTGAAATCTCCACCTAAGACTATAACATGCTGAGAAAATTTATGTGAAATGTATTCCAAATTTTCTCTCAGTTGTTCTGCCACTAATGCTGCTGAGTCGGGAGGTCGGTAAAAGGAGCCAATTATTAACCTAGTTCGGTTGTTTAGTGTAACCTCCACCCATAATAATTCACAGGAACTATCCACTTCTACTTCACTACAGGATAAACTACTACTAACAGCGATGAACACTCCACCACCGGTTGCATGCAATCTATCCTTTCTAAACACCGTCTGTACCTTTGTGAAAATTTCGGCAGAATTTATCTCTGGCTTAAGCCAGCTTTCTGTACCTATAACGATTTCAGCTTCGGTGCTTTCTATCAGCGCTTGAAGTTCCGGTACTTTACCAACGCAGCTTCGACAGTTGACAATTAGAATACCGATTGCTGCTTGTTCCCCGCATGTCCTGACTTTGCCCCGCACCCGTTGAGGCTGTTGCCCTTTCTGTACTTGCCCAAGGCCATCTAACCTAAAAAACCGCCCAGCCCACGCCACACAACCCCTGCTACCCGTGTAGCCGCTTGTTGCGTGTAGTGGACTCCTGACCTATCCAGCGGAACCCGAAACCCCACCATCCTATGGCGCAAGTCGAGGAATCTGCAGCCCACACGGTCGCAGAACCGTCTCAGCCTCTGATTCAGACCCTCCACTCGGCTCTGTACCAAAGGTCCGCAGTCAGTCCTGTCGACGATGCTGCAGATGGTGAGCTCTGCTTTCATCCCGCTAGCGAGACTGGCAGTCTTCACCAAATCAGATAGCCGCCGGAAGCCAGAGAGGATTTCCTCCGATCCATAGCGACACACATCACTGGTGCCGACATGAGCGACCACCTGCAGATGGGTGCACCCTGTACCCTTCATGGCATCCGGAAGGACCCTTTCCACATCTGGAATGACTCCCCCCGGTATGCACACGGAGTGCACATTGGTTTTCTTCCCCTCTCTTGCTGCCATTTCCCTAAGGGGCCCCATTACGCGCCTGACGTTGGAGCTCCCAACTACCAGTAAGCCCACCCTCTGCGACTGCCCGGATCTTGCAGACTGAGGGGCAACCTCTGGAACAGGACAAGCAGCCATGTCAGGCCGAAGATCAGTATCAGCCTGAGACAGAGCCTGAAACCGGTTCGTCAGACAAACTGGAGAGGCTTTCCGTTCAGCCCTCCGGAATGTCTTTCGCCCCCTGCCACACCTTGAAACGACCTCCCACTCTACCACAGGTGAGGGATCAGCCTCAATGCGGGCAGTATCCCGGGCAACCACAGTCGTAGTCCGATCAGGGGATGCGTGGGACGAGCTGGCCGTCCCCGACAAACCCCCATCCCGACCCCCACAGTGATGCCCATTGGCAACAGCCTCAAGCTGTGTGACCGAAGCCAACACTGCCTGAAGCTGGGAGCGAAGGGATGCCAACTCAGCCTGCATCCGAACACAGCAGTTGCAGTCCTGATTTAGGTTTTCTGTCATTTTCCTAAATCGCTGCAGGCAAATGCCGGAATGGTTCCTTTACATCTACATCTACATTTATACTCCGCAAGCCACCCAACGGTGCGTGGCGGAGGGTACTTCACGTGCCACTGTCATTACCTCCCTTTCCTGTTCCAGTCGCGTATGGTTCGCTGGAAGAACGACTGCCGGAAAGCCTCTGTGCGCGCTCGAATCTCTCTAATTTTATATTCGTGATCTCCTCGGGAGGTATAAGTAGGGGGAAGCAATATATTCGATACCTCATCCAGAAACGCACCCTCTCGAAACCTGGACAGTAAGCTACACCGCGATGCAGAGCGCCTCTCTTGCAGAGTCTGCCACTTGAGTTTGCTAAACATCTCCGTAACGCTATCACGCTTGCCAAATAATCCTGTGACGAAACGCGCCTCACTTCTTTGGATCTTCTCTATCTCCTCTGTCGACCCGACCTGGTACGGATCCCACACTGATGAGCAATACTCAAGTATAGGTCGAACGAGTGTTTTGTAAGCCACCTCCTTTGTTGATTGACTACATTTTCTAAGGACTCTCCCAATGAATCTCAACCTGGTACCCGCCTTACCAACAATTAATTTTATATGATCATTACACTTGAAATCGTTCCGTACGAATACTCCCAGATATTTTACAGAAGTAACTGCTACCAGTGTTTGTTCCGCTATCGTATAATCATACAATAAAGGATCTTTCTTTCTATGTATTCGCAATACACTACATTTGTCTATGTTAAGGGTCAGTTGCCACTCCCTGCACCAAGTGCCTACCGGTTGCAGATCTTCCTGCATTTCGCTGCAATTTTCTAATGCTGCATCTTCTCTGTATACTACAGCATCATCCGCGAAAAGCCGCATGGAACTTCCGACAATATCTACTAGGTCACTTATATATATTGTGAAAAGCAATGGTCCCACAACACTCCCCTGTGGCACGCCAGAGGTTACTTTAACGTCTGTAGACGTCTCTCCATTGATAACAACATGCTGTGTTCTGTTTGCTAAAAACTCTTCAATCCAGCCACACAGCTGGTCTGATATTCCGTAGGCTCTTACTTTGTTTATCGGGCGACAGTGCGGAACTGTATCGAACGCCTTCCGGAAGTCAAGGAAAATGGCATCTACCTGGGAGCCTGTATCTAATAGTTTCTGGGTCTCATGAACAAATAAAGCATGTTGGGTCTCACACGATGGGCATGGCCGATTTCTTTTCCCACCCTTCCCTAATCGGAAGGGACCGATGACCTCCCTATTTGATCTTCTCTCCCGAATCAACCAACCGAGCAGGACCTACGTGCTGTTATTATTTTCTTGGCTGCCGAAGGACAAACACTGGCAGACATCCATCGGAGAAAGAAGAATGTGTATGAGACAGCATGTCGTTGTGGACTGGTGCGCCAAGTTCCGTGTTGGGGGCGATTCGACACAAGAGCTGGTCGATCTGGGAGGCCAACCTCAAGTTACGCCAACTGTAGTGGGAGAGATGGTTCAAATGGCTCTGAGCACTATGCGACTTAACTTCTGAGGTCATCAGTCCCCTAGAACTTAGAACTACTTAAACCTAACTAACCTAAGGACATCACACACATCCATGCCCGAGGTAGGATTCGAACCTGCGACCGTAGCGGTCGCTCGGCTCCAGACTGTAGCGCCTAGAACCGCACGGCCACTCCGGCCGGCCTAGTGGGAGACGCTCCAGCACCTCTCCTACAGTCCCCGCAATTGTCATATCTTCTGTTCCTGAAAAAACGGCCATGAACGGTCGACGATTCCTGTCAGAAGGATGTGCAACAGGCAGTTACGCAATTCTTCACCCCGCTGCATCGGCGGGATGATTGCCTCAATGCTCACGGCGATTTTGCGTGTTTGGCATACTGATTCTGGACTGCACGGCCTTCGAACGGAAACTTTTTGAATGCCCCTTGTAATTACTCGCAAGGCAACGGCCTTGCCGCAGTGGATACGCCGGTTCCCGTAAGATCACCGAAGTTAAGCGCTGTCGGGCGTGGTCGGCACTTGGATGGGTGACCATCCAGCCGCCATGCGGTGTTGCCATTTTTCGGGGTGCACTCAGCCTCGTGATGCCAATTGAGGAGCTACTCGACCGAATAGTAGCGTTTCTGGTCAAAGAAAACCGTCATAGCGGCCGGGAAAACAGTGTGCTGACCAGACGCCCCTCCTATCCGCATCCTCAACTGAGGATGATACGGCGGTCGGATGGTCCCCATGGGCCACTTGTGGCCTGAAGAATGAGTGCTTTTTTGTAATTACTCGCAGTGCTCTAAGCACTGTTTCATCAAAAATATCCCGACGCACCCATGTTATGCGGAACTGACCGATAGATATCACAAGACGAGGGGCTGGCAATGTAAAAGGAGACAGGGAGTGTTGTTTTATCAGTAGAGAAGCAGTAACAGCAGAAATGGTCAGCCAGGAGAGCTCAGTGACTTTGGCGTGAACTATCACCTGATTAACAAAGGCATCAGGGACATTTAAACCCTTATACAGCTACCCAAGTCGACTGTGGGCCATGTGAATTGGAAACGAGAAGTAACAACCATAGCAGTACACAATGCTGTAAAATGTTTTCATATCCTTCCGCATTTAGCGTGTTCCCAAGAGGAGATTGCAACGCCTATGCTGCTAGTTTCAAATAATCCTATTTTGTGTACCTTTATCTTTGGAACCAATGAAAATAACATTATAATTTTTTTACAGGTAACATAACTATGTATTTATGTTGACTAAAGCAGATTTAAGAAATGAGATACTATACAAAAGAATCAAAGATATTAATGAATTAAAAATATGCAGTTTTTTAAATTAAACATTTGCACATGCAAATACCTAACTTCATACTCATTCAAACCAGTTCCATGATTCTCCTGCTGTACGTGTAGAAGTTATAATAAAGCAGCTCATAAAGTTTCTTGCAGCGGTCTTAAGTAGTTAATCAGATATAGGAACATCGATTGTAAAGAAAGTAATTTTGGGAAAATTGAGTTTCAAGCTGAAAATGATAAAAACTGACTCATTACTGTAAATGAAGGCTAAAAAGCGCACAAAAGTATAGTCAGGATAATCTTTTTTGTCCCCGTATATCTTCCTTCGGCCTGTCTTGCTTTTTTTAGTCTCAAACTCGGATTTGGACACTCGTAATTAGTCTAAACTTCAGTTCCTTTACAGTTTGGCATTCATTCAGTATTGATGATGAGATGAACTACAGTCTTACTTTTGCCATGTTCGCATCACAATATGATAAGACAGGATCACTGCCTTCCCATTTAAGAGTATTTTACCCCAAAAAGATATTCTGTACCAAAGCACTTCGAAAGACACAATTCTACACAGCAGTCACAATATTTTCAAATGAAAAACAGCCAATTGGCAGACATATTGCGAACAGCAGGGTAGCCAGCAATGGCCAGCATTCTTACGCTGAAGAGCCAAAGCAATTGGTACACCTGCCTAGTATCGTGTAGGGCCCCTGCGAGCACCCAGGAGTGCCACACCACGACGTGGTATGGTCTCGACTAATGTCTGAAGTAGTGCTGGAGGGAACTGACACCATGAATCCTGCAGGTCTGTCCGTAAAAGTACTAGGGGGTTGAGATCTCTTCTGAACAGCACGTTGCAAGGCATCCCAGATATGCTGAATAATCTTCATGTCTGGGGAGTGTTTGAACTCAGAAGAGTGTTCCTGGAACCAGTCTGTAGCTATTCTGAATGTGTGGGGTGTCGCATTGTCCTGCTGGAATTACCCAAGTCCGCCGGAATGGACAATGGACATGAATGGATGCAGGTGACCAGACAGGATGCTTACATACCTGTCACCCGTCAGAGTCGTATCTAGAAGTATCGAGGGTCCCATATCACTCAAACTGCACACACCGCACACCATTATAGGGCATCAACCAGCTTGAACAGTCCCTTGCTGACATGCAGGGTCCATGGGTTCATGAGGTTGTCTCCATACCCGTACATGTCCATCCGCTCAATACGACTGGAAACGAGACTCGTCCGTCTAAGCAACATGTTTCCAGTCATCAACAGTCCAGTGTCAGTGTTGACAGGCCATGGCGAGGCGTAAAGCTTTGTGTCGTGCAGTCATCAAGGGCACACGAGTACGCTTTTGGCTCCGAAAGCCCATATCGATGACGTTCCGTTGAATAGTTCGCATGCTAACACTTACTGATGGCCAAGTACTGAAATCTACAGCAATTTGCGGAAGGATTGCACGTCTGTCACGTTGAATGATTCTCTTCAGTCGTTGTTGGTCCCGTTCTTGTACGATCTTTTTCCGGTTGCAATGGTGTCGGATATTTGATGTTTTAGTGGATTCCTGATATTCACGGTACACTCGTAAAAATGGTCGAACGGGAAAATCCGCACTTCATCGCTACCTCGGAGTTGCTGTGTCCCATCACTGGTGCGCCGACTGTTCAAACTCACTTACATCTTGACAACCTGCCATTGCAGCAACAGTAACCGATGTAACAACTGCGCCAGACAGTTATTGTCTTATATAAGCGTTGCCCACCGCAGCGCCGTAAGCTGCCTGTTTACATGTCTCTGTATTTGAATACGAATGCTTATAGCATTTTCTTTGGCTCTTCAGCGTATATTGATAGGCGAAAATTACAGCCTTTCATGGTAGTTTCAAAGATATCTATATATAAAGAGATATGTGTCGAAAACTAGGTAGTTTCGCAGGTGCGTAAAAATGTAATAAAATTAAAAACAAAATATTTCTAAGGATCATACGGAGATAAATTGTGTACTATTTTACACAGGAAAAAGTGCTCAAAATTATAGGACCTGTTCTGAAAAATACAAAAAATTTCAGATTTTCGCTTGCAATTAGAGGATGACGAAGATCACCCCCCCCCCCCCCCTTGTAGTAGCACCACCTCCTCTGTACGTCATTGTTGGCACTACACTTGATGACAGGCGACGTTCTCCAGGCAATCGCCCAGTCCAAACCATCAAACTGCGACAAACAACAGCATGATTCATCACTCAAAATCATTAGTTTCTAGTCATCCACTGGCTCTTTCCGCTGCCTCAAGGGATGCTTACGAGTGATTCCTTTCGCTCATTTCACGCTGTCCTTCTACGTCCACTCTACGCAATGCTCGAAGACCCCTGTGCGTCAGTACTCGAGGTCTGACTGGCCTTGGTGTAGCTGTGTTGGTTCTTCGCGTTTCCACTTCACATCACCAGCATTCGACTTGGCAGTTTTAGAAGGGTTGGAATACCCCTGATGGATCTGTTACTCAGGTGACACCCAATGCCAGGTCCGTGTTCGAAGCCACTGAGCTCTCCTGGCCGACCCATTCTGCTATTACTGCTTCTCTGCTGACAACGCAGTGCTCTGTCTCCTTTTACACTGAAGCGCCAAATACAAAGATATACAGGGGGGTCCATTGATCGTGACCGTGCCAAATATCTCACGAAATAAGCGTCAAACGAAAAAACTACAAAGAACGAAACTAGTCTACCTTGAAGGGGGAAACCAGATGGCGATATGGTTGGCCCGCTAGATGGCGGTGCATAGGTCAAACGGATATCAACTGCGTTTTTTTTAAATAGGAACCCCCATTTTTTTTACATATTCGTGTAGTACGTAAAGAAATGGGAATGTTTTAGTCGGACCACTTTTTTCGCATTGTGATAGATGGCGCTGTAATACTCAGAAACATATGGTTCACAATTTTAGACGAACAGTTGGTAACAGGTAGGTTTTTTAAATTAAAATACTGAACGTAGGTACGTTTGAACATTTTATTTCGGTTGTTCCCATGTGATACATGTACCTTCGTGAGCTTATCATTTCTGAGAACGCATGATGTTACAGCGTGATTAACTGTAAATACCACATTAATGCAATAAAATCTCAAAATGATGTCCCTTCAACCTCGATGCATTTGGCAATACGTGTAACGACATTCCTCTCAACAGCGAGTAGTTCGCCTTCCATAATGTTCGCACATGCATTGACAATGCGCTGACGCATGTTGTTAGGCGTTGTCGGTGGATCACGATAGCAAATATCCTTCAACTTTCCCCACAGAAAGAAATTCGGGGACGTCAGATCCGGTGATCGTGCGTCTTCGACGACCAATCCACCTGTCATGAAATATGCTATTCAATACCGCTTCAACCGCACGCGAGCTATGTGCCGGACATCCATCATGTTGGAAGTACATCGCCATTTTGTCATGCAGTGAAACATCTTGTAGTAACATCGGTAGAACATTACGTAGGAAATCAGCATAAATTACACCATTTAGACCGCCATCGATAAAATGGGGGCCAATTATCCTTCCTCCCATAATTCCGCACCATACATTAACCGGCCAAGGTCGCTGATGTTCCACTTGTCGCAGCCATCGTGGATTTTCTGTTGCACAATAGTGCATATTATGCCGGTTTACGTTACCGCTGTTGGTCAATGACGCTTCGTCGCTAAATCGAACGCGTGCAAAAAATCTGTCATCGTCCCGTGTGTCCAGTGGCAGAACTGTACACGACGTTCAAAGTCATCGCCATGCAATTCCACGTGCATAGAAATATGGTACGGGTGCAGTCGATGTAGATGTAGCATTCTTAACACCGACGTTTTTGAGATTCTCGATTCTCTCGCAATTTATCTGCTACTGATGTGCGGATTAGCCGCGACAGAAGCTAAAACACCTACTTGGGCATCATCATTCGTTGCAGGTCGTGGTTGACGTTTCACATGTGGCTGAACACTTCCTGTTCCCTTAAATAACGTAACTATCCGGCGAACGGTCCGTACACTTGGATGATGTCGTCCAGGATACCGAGCAGCATACATAGCACACGTCCGTTGGGCATTTTGATCGCAATAGCCATACATCAAGATATCGACCTTTTCCGCAATTGGTAAACGGTCCATTGTAACACGGGTAATGTATCACGAAGCAAATACCGTCCGCACTCGCGGAATGCTACGTGATACGGCGTACATATCCGTTTGTGACTATTACAGCGCCATCTATCACAAAGCGAAAAAAGTGGTCTAACTAAAACATTCATATTTTTTTACGTACTACACGAATATGTAATAAAAAATGGGGGTTCCTATTTTAAAAAACGCAGTTGATATCCGTTCGACCTATGGCAGCGCCATCTAGCGGGCTAACCATAGCGCCATCTGGTTTCCCCCTTCAAGCTAGACGAGTTTCGTTCTTTGTAGATTTTTCGTTTGATGCTTATTTCGTGAGATATTTGGCCCGGTCACTATCAATGGACCACCCTGTATAAACAGACACAATACGGCGCTGAGGTCGGTAACGCGTTTATAAGATGTCAAGTGTCTGGCGCAGTTGTTAGATCGGTTACTGCTGCTACAATGAGAGGTTATCAAGATTTAGGTAAGTCTGAACGTGGTGTTATAGTCGGCGGACAAGCGATGGGAAACAACATCTCCGGGCTAGCGATGAAGAGGGAATTTTCCCGTACGACCATTTCAAGAGTGTACCGTGAATATCAGGCATCCGGTAAAACACAAATCTCCGACCCGCTGCGGCCGGAAAAAGATCCTGCGAAAAAGTGACCAACGACGACTGAAGAAGAATCGTTCAACGTGACAGGAGTGCAACCCTTCCGCAAATTGCTGCAGATTTCAGTGCTGGGTCATCAACAAGTGTCAGCGTGCGAACCATTCAACGAAATATTAGCGGTATGGGCTTTCGGAGTGAAAGGTCCACTCGTGAACCCATGACGACTGCACGACACAAAGCTTTACGCCTCGCCTGGGCCCGTCAACACCGACATTGGACTCTTGAGGACTGGAAACATGTTGCCTGGTCGGACGAGTCTCGTTTCAAATTGTATGGAGCGAATGGACGTGTACTGGTATGGAGACAACCTCATGAATCCATGGACCATGCAAGTCAGCAGGGGACTGTTCAAGATGGTGGAGGTTGTGTGATGGTGTGCGGCGTGTGCAGTTGGAGTGATATGGGATCCTTGATATGTCTAGATACGACTCTGACAGGTGCCACGTGCGTAAGCATCTTGTCTGATCAACTGCATTCATTCATGTCCACTGTGCTACCTAACTCCCCAGACATGAAGATTATTGAGCATGTCTGGGATGCCTTACAACGTGCTGTTCAGAAGAGACATCCGGCTCCTCATACTATCATGGATTCATGGACACCCCTGCATCATACACAGTATTAATTCCCTCCCGCACTACTTCAGACATTAGTCGAGTCCATGTCACATCGTGTTGCGGTACTTCTGCGTGCCGGCGAGGGCGCTACGCGATGTTAGGCAGCTGTACCAGTTTCTTTGGTTCTTTTGGGTATATTGGCGAGTCCGCGTCTCGTGCCATCTATTGGTTAGTTCTGCATTAATTGATCAGATAGATGTAAAATACAGGGAGTTCAAAAGTAAAGCAGTTGTTTGGATGAAACTTTTTTGTGTGTTGATGTGATACTAGTTCTTGCATGTGAGTGCGATTTTGAGACAGAAGGTTATGTAAACCCCATATTGTTTTCATGTGCCAAATCTGAATGTGAAAGATCGGAATTTGGAAGACATTAATGAATATGAAATACCATCTTCCGCGATCAGTTTTCTCTACTTGATTTAGTAAGGACGTACGCCACTATGAAATGATTGCTCATTTCCTTAAAAGTATAGGGAAAAATCTGTAGTTTTAATAGTATTCATATTTTCATTTCTCGAAGACCCCTATGATTAAATATGCAAATTATATGGACTGATAATACAAAACTATCTGATTTACTCACCAAGGTTTTTGTTAAATGGAGGATAGCCAGAAACTGTGAAAATCTTGTGAGGGTATTGCAGGTCAGGTTGTGTTGAAAAATAATTGTCAAGAAAAAATTCGATATGTTGTTCTGTTTCCGAATTAATTAACATTGAAATTAGCCAGTCAGGATGTTGCGCGTGCAAATTCGAGCCACCCGTCAGAGAAGGTGTCGACAGACGTGTTCTTCGTTTGGTTTCCCTAAACCGAACACGAGAGCGATACAAAAATTGGACATGGAGCGGTAGGAAGGATCGAATCCGAGCCAAAGACTGAGCAGTCTCGTGCGCTATCATCTTTCCGCTATGAGAACAACTGACACTAATTGTATCTGGCGATCAGCTTGAAATTGCGCCCACAACGGCCTGATTGGCTAATTTAAACGCTAATTAACTTGGTAACGGCGCAACGTATCGAATTTTTTTCTTAACAATTATTTGTCAACACAACCTACACTGCAACATTCTTACATGATTTTTAGACAGTTTATAACCATATTGTATTTATTGTGGAACAAATTGTGACACCTTGAGTTATTCATTCTGTAAAAAAAATTATGTTTTTTCCCAGTATATTTAAGTATACAAGGAAAACATATCTTTAGACAGCTAAATAGAGTGAAAACCCTCTATACGAAACAAAAAAATAAACAAAAAAGAGGATAGCATTCTGTGCGATCGATACAAACAAAATACCACCAGTCACGAGGTGAATGTGGATGTATAAAAACATGCAAACGAGAAAATACTGTGGTTCGTGCAGTACAATTTGTTAAAAATCGGACGCGAGTGTATAGCAGAAGAAACTGAAATAATGTTCAAGCGAAATAACGTGATTATTAAAAGGTAATTTCAAACACGAGAAGTGTTTGTGATCCTGTTAAAAAAATAAAGGAAAAACACAATAGTTACAGTGACTACCGAGGATGCTTTTAAATAAAACGAAGCCTGTTTGGTCCAACTACGGCTTTATATGGTCGCAAAAGACTGGATAACTCCCATATTACTTGCTGGCTATTCTGCCCATTGGTAATTGTTGTCCAACATTTACTTGACAAGTTATTTTCTGCACTGTGGCCGGTTTATCCACTGTTACAATACGCTGTAGTCGACGACAATCCTTGTCACCGACACGGTGGTGAAGCTGGTGGCGAAGGTTTGCCCCAAATCTAATAACACACGGTTCACAGTTCCTACAGGACTTTGGGGTGGAATGCACCACGCGCCAGGCACTCGCTATCAGGTCGCTATCAAATAAGTTGCCATAGCACGCATCTCGCGGTCTACTGACACGCTGACAGTCAGTAGTATGTCTGATGGCATTCCCTTCAGGTAGCACGCAGAACTATGGATTCGCCGTGGTGCCAGGAGCGCTCTCTCTCAAACTCAGCAGCTACAATTAATTCATCCACTCGTGTGTGCAAATGTTCTGGGCCAGTAATTTACGGTCTCAAACAGGGGTCTTATTTCCCTTTACATCAACACTATGGGCATTCTTGAGTCACTAGTTTACATCTGTGGAATATTGTGTATAGACAGCCTGACAAAAACAGTGAGCACCCAGAAGGTGTGAAACGTCACGAGTTGAGACAGTATGTGATGTTATTCAAATGATCAAGGAAATCGAATCAGTTTTACAAAGGACTAGGCAGGTTGATCCCATGATCCCAAATCTTTGCGGCCGGAAAAGGATCCTTCAAGAACGGGACTAACGACGACTGAAGAGAATCGTTCAACGTGAAAGAAGTGCAACCCTTCCGCAATCTGCTCTGGAGCAAGTGTCAGCATGCGAACCATTCAACGAAACATCATAACATCATCTATGTGGGCTTGCGGAGCCGAAGGCCCACTCTCCCGTGTACTTCTGATGACTGCACCACACAAAGCTTTACGCTTCGCCGGGGCCCGTCAAGACCGACACTGGACTGTTGATGACTGGAAACATGTTGCCTCGTCCGACGAGTCTCGCTTCAAATTGTATCGAGCGGATGGACGTGTACGGGTATGGCGACAACCTCATGAATGCATAGACCCTGCGTGACAGTAGGGGACTGTTCAGGCTGGTGGAGGCTCGGTAATGGTGTGGGGCGTGTGCAGTTGGAGTGGTATGGGACCTCTGATACGCCTAGATACGACTCTGACAGGTGACACGTACGTAAGCGCTCGTGTTTGATCACCTGCTTCCATTCATGTCCATTGTGCATTACGACGGACTTGGGCAATTCCAGCAGGACAATGCGACTTCCCACACGTCCAGAATTGCTTCACAGTTTAAGCACTTCCGCTGGCCACCAAACTCGGCAGGCATGAACAATACTGAGCATATCTGGGATGCCTTGCAACGTGCTGTTACGCATTTATGGACAGCTCTGCAGGAGTCGTGATGTCAATTCCCTCCAGCACTATTTCAGACATTATTCGAGCCCATGCCACGTCGTGTTGCGGCACTTCTGCGTGCTCGCGGGGGCCCTACCCAATATAGGCAGTTGTACTAGTTTCTTTGGCTCTTCAATGTGTAAGCGTAACGTTCCACCCCGTCTGATCTGGGAGCATGCACTGATTCGGTTGGGAAGGGTCTCCTAAATCCGTTATATCCTCTCCTAAGGTACGCTAGCCCACAACTCTTTTAAGTGATCCTTTAAATCCTGCAGACGGGCATTGCAACGGAGTTAAACATGTTTTACTGGGAAAATATCTGAGGATCTTGTCGGCCACGGGAGTACCTCAGCATCATGCAGATAATTCATGGAGACACTTGCCATATGTGGACGAGCTTTGTTTTCTTGAAAACTGGCACCACAATTTTACCCCACCATAAGTGATGTATGAAGGTGTAGGATGCCCGAGACGAATCGCTGTGCCATCAGAGGTCTGTCAGTCGCAACCATCCGTCACAGTTATGCTCCATGGCTTCCCACTCCATGACGCCAGGATTAACACCGCTGTGCGTCTCCAAAACATTAGAAGAGTGGGATCTCTCCCCGGATCGACGCCATCTTCGCCGACGATGGTCATTCGGGGTAATGGAGAACTGCGAGTCATCATTCAGTACAATGTGACGCCATTCATCAGCCGTCCGTGCTTCCTGATCACGGTGACACTCCAAATGCAGCCGTCTGTGCTGATGTGTGAACGGCAGCCTATGCGTGGGACGGTAATTCCTTAGGCTGACTGCTGCTAGTCTCCAACCAATGGCGCGGGATGACAGAATATTTCTTTCAATGGCAGGCGTGGATGTATAGGGAACACAATGTGCTTGGTGCACAATACGCCGATTCTCCCTTGTGGAGGTCAGACGTGGTCCACCGCAACCTTGACGGCGAATATGCCTGCCCTCATGTTCCTATCCAGAATATTGGGATAGAGACCAACATAAACATCATTTCCGCTCTTTTTATTGCTCATGAAAACCACACATTGCATCTATACGACAATACAGCGAGACCTTCAGAGGTGGCGGTCCAGACTGCTGTTCACACCCGTACCTCTGATACCCAGTGGCACGTCCTCTTGCACTGATGCATGCCTCTATTATTAGCATGTAGTATAATACAGTACCGGCCATAAAAATTCCTACACCACGAAGATGACGAGCTACAGACGCGATATTTAACCGACAGCAAGAAGATGCTGTGACATGAAAATGATTAGCTTTTCAGAGCATTCACACAAGATTGGCACCGGTGGCGACACCTACAACGTGCTGATACGAGGAAAGTTTCCAACCGATTACTCATACACAAACTGCAGTTCACCGGCGTCGCCTGGTGTAAGGAGAAGAAATGCGTACCATCAAGTTTCCGACTTTGATAAAGGTCGGATTGTAGCCTATCGCGCTTGCGGTTTATCGTAACGCGACATTGCTGCTCGCGTTGGTCGAGATCCAATGACTGTTCGCAGAATATGGAATCGGTGGGTTCGGGAGGTTAATACGGAACGCCGTGCTGGATCCCAACGGCCTCATATCACTAGCGGTCGAGATGACAGGCATCTTATCCGCATGGCTGTAACGGATCGTGAGGCCACGTCTCGATCCCTGAGTCAACAGATGGGCACGTTTGCAAGACAACAACCATCTGCACGAACAGTTCGACGACGTTTGCAGCAGCATGGACTATCAGCTCGGAGACCATGGCTGCGGTTACCCTTGACGCTACATCACGGACAGGAGCGCCTGCGATGGTGTACTCAACGACGAACCTCGGTGCACGAATGGCAAAACGTCATTTTTTCGGATGAATCCAGGTTCTGTTTACAGCATCATGATGGTCGCATCTATGTTTGGCGACATCGCGGTGAACCCACATTGGAAGCGTGTATCCGTCATCGCCATACTGGCGTATCACCAGGCGCGATGGTATGGGGTGCCGTTGGTTACACGTCTCGGTCACCTCTTGCTCGCATTGACGGCATTTTGAACAGTGGACTTTACATTTCAGATGTGTTACGACCCGTGGCTCTACCCTTCATTCGATCCCTGCGAAACCCTACATTTCAGCAGGATAATGCACTACCGCATGTTGAAGGTTCTGTACGGGCCTTTCTGGATACAGAAAATGTTCGACTGCTGCCCTGGCCAGCACATTCACCAGATCTCTCACCAATTGAAAACGTCTGGTCAATGGTGGCCGAGCAACTGGCTCGTCGCAATACGCCAGCCACTACTCTTGATGTACTGTGGTATCGTGTTGAAGCTTCATGGGCAGCTGTACCTGTACACGTCATCCAAGCTCTGTTTGACTCAATGCCCAGGCGTATCAAGGCTGTTATTAGGGCCAGAGGTGGTTGTTCTTGGTACTGATTTCTCAGGATCTATGCACCCAAATTGCATGAAAATGTAATCACATGTCAGTTCTAGTATAATATATTTGTGCAATAAATACCCTTTTATCATCTGCATTTCTTCTAGGTTTAGCAATTTTAATTGGGCAGTAGTGTAGCTGTCTCCGTTAGTTCGGAGGTAGGAATTGCGTTATCAGAAATCTAGCATACTTCCAGTCGAGACATAAATGTGGAAGTGCACCTGTCTGCAGATCTTGAGTCACATGTGAAGGATGAAGTCAGTAATTGTATTTCCATTTTAGCTGTCCAGCTATTTACAGATTAAGGGCTGTAAAGAGGGCAACATATATCAAAAGGTCACTTTGTATGTTAAGAGTCACAAAGCGGACGCCGTCGAACCGCGCTATTGACCGTCTAGGCATGGTTGAACTACAGACAACATGGGCCGTGTACCTCTTCCCCGTGGAACGACTGGAACTGATCGGCTGTCGGACACCCCCCGTCTAATAGGCGCTGCTCATGCATGGTTGTTTACATCTTTGGGCGGTTTAGTGACAGCTCTGAAGAGTCAAAGGGACTGTGGCTGTCATACAATATCCACAGTCAACGTCTGTCTTCAGGAGTTCTCGAAACCGGGGTGATGCAAAAACTTTTTCGATGTATGTAGTAAAAATGGTGTCGGAACAACAGAAAGCATTTTGTGTTCTACCTTTTGCGCAGTGCGGGTCGGTAATAACTGTTCAGCATGATCTTCAGACTAGGCACGGTGTGGATCCTCTTGCAGCGCAGAGCATTATGGAAATGGGAATGAAGTCCCATGCTTCTTGACAGAGTGTAGGGGAACGATACAGAAGACCCGCACCGCCGTACTGGGCAAGGTCCTTGTGGAGATGGTTTGCCGTTGCCTTCCTCTGACCGCAATGGGGATGAATGATGAAGATGAAGACGACACAACAACACCCAGTCATCTCGGGGCAGGTGAAAATCCATGACTCCGCCGGGTATCGAACCCGGGACCCAGTTCTCGGGAATCGAGAACGCTACCGCGAGACCACGAGCTACAGAGCATCAGATGATGGCATGAACATTTCGCCGTGCAGCACGACAGCTCAACGTGCTCCAGATGTCCGACTGGCGCGTGTTGGGTCGACGTTTATACATGAAACCTTACAAAACTCAGCTACTGCAAGCTCTTCGTGAAGGTGGGAAGGTGAGAAACAACACCGTGTGGAGTTCTGTAATTATGTTCATGGTAAGATGGAGCATGACATTATTCTTCCACGTTTAGTGTTTAATGACGAGGCAACATTTAAATGGAAAGTTCAACAGTCATAATGTGAGAATATTGGGTACAAAACAATCACATGAATTTGTACATGAAAGGGACTCTGCAAAACTTAATGTGTTTTGTGCACTTTCTCGAGTAAAGGTGTATGGTCCATTTTTCTTTGCCGAGAACAGTGTTACAGGAAGCACATATCTCGATATACTTGAAAACTTCCTTTTCCCACAGTTTGAAACTGATTCGAATGACTTCATTTACCAACAGGAAGGGGCACCGTCACACTGGCATGTGGAAGTGCGGGAATTTTGAAATCAAAGGACTACTGAACGACAGATCGGTCGCACTGGAGCAAATGATTCTGCGTTACATTTCTGGCCTCCAAGGTCACCGAACCTGACTGTATGTGATTATTTCTTGTGGGGGCTTATAAAAGATTCTGTTTATGTGCCTCCGTTACCAGCAACAATGAATGAACTGGGGCATTGCATAACAACTGTGGAAGTTGTAACTCAAGACATGCTCGCTGCTGGGAACAATTTGAACACAGCACTGACATATGCCATGCATCGCAAGGGGGGCATATTGAACACCTACGGAAAGGCATGAAATGAGTGTCCCGTTCATCAAAAAACAAAATTCATTTTCTATGTCTACTAGTTTCAGAAATATAGACGTGCCAAATCGGATGATCATTTTTGATACACGCTGTGTTGCGATGATCAAAACATTCACTTATCTACAATTTGCTCTGATATTTCAAAAAACTCCAGAAAAGAGTTTTCAATTGTATTTAGTTCGCTTATTCCATATTATAAGGGGCGATCAAAAAGTTTCCGTGTGATGGCCTTGCTGCAGCAGTCTCTACGCCGAGCGCCTGCAGTGCCGGCCTCCCGCGAAACCAGACAGTGAAGCTGGTCCCGGACAGAGTAGGGGTTACCTTTGCCGCTCTGACGGCGAACGCAAACTCTCGTCGGCGGCCTCTAGGCGACATCACTTGCGCCACCAGAGGTCGCGGTATCTACTGTTCCATTTTCTTCCTCTCGCCACGTGACCGGACGTAGTCAGCAATGTATCCTGGAGCGGGCGTACTACATAGGCCCGCGCCGAGGCACGAGAGGTGTCCTCATCGAGTGAGCCTCTCCTGGTAGCAGCCGAGGTGCTGTCCTCATCTGCCGATCGCCGACACGTCGAAGCCTGGAAGTCGTCACGTCATCGGCATCGTAGACGGTTACGTGGTCTCCGATGATGCTGATCCAGGCTTACTCGAGTAATTATTCTGTTGATTAACTCTTAAGGCAAGGTCGGACTTCCATCGTGCGTGGTGTTACTGTGTTTGAACTGGTATAATTTTCTGATTTAATTTCTTTATTGTAGGCCACAGAAGTGGCTAGTAAAACGGTTAGTTTGTATGTCTGAAGAATGTTTTTGGTTAGCAGTTAGACCTGTAATACGAGGCGTGTTTTTTAGTAAGTACCGTTTTGAAATTAAAAAAAAGACATGCTAAGATATCTCAATAATTTTATTTTTACATGAAAGCCTGTACCTTAATCTACTTTTCTACATAATTTCCGTCAATATTGAGGCACTTGTCATAACGTTGTACCAGTTTTTGAATACCCTCCTCATAGAAGTCTGCCGCCTGACTTGTTAACCACTGCATCACCACTGTTTTGACTTCCTCATCGTCTTGGAGACGTTGACCGCCCAAGTGTTTCTTCAAGTGCAGGAATAAATGGTAGCCACTGGGCGCAAGATTGGGGCTGTACGGAGGATGATCTAGAGTTTCCCATCGAAAAGATATGATGAGATCTTCGGTCTGACTCGCCACATGCGGAGAGGCATTGTCTTGCTGCAAAATGATGCCCTTTCTCAACTTGCCACGTCTTTTGTTCTGAATTGAACGGCGCAGATTGTGCAATGTCTTACGGTAAGCGGCTGCATTTATTGTCTCATTACAAGGCAGAAATTCCACAAGCACTACTCCTTTTCTGTCCCAAAGAACTGTGAACATGATTTTCCGGGCAGAAATTGTTTGCTTAAACTTCACTTTTCTGGATGAATCTGAATGCCGCTATTCCATGGACTGTTGCTTTGATTCTGGTGTGACGTAGGCCACCCATGTTTCATCGCCCGTAACAATTTGGCTTAAGAAAGCATCACCTTCGTTCTGGTACCGCTCAAGGAAAGTCAATGCACTGTCCAAACGTTTGGTTTTGTGCATATTCGTCAACATTTTGGGTACTCAATGTGCGCACAATTTTCGGTAATTCAAGTGCTCGGTCACAATGCCATACAAAACACTACGAGAAACATTAGGAAAGTCATCCCGCAAGGATGAAATCGTAAAGCGTCTGTTTTCTCTCACCTTATTGGCCACTTCCTGCTCCAAACTTTCATTGACGACTGGAGGACGCCCGCTCCGTTGTTCATTATGCACATTTGTGCGGCCGTCTTTAAATGCTCTCGCCCACATTTTTACCAGTCCATCACTCATTAGTTTTCTCCGTAAACTGCACAGATCTCACGATGAATATCGATCGCTTTTAGGACTTTAGCACTAAGAAATCTTACAACAGCCCGTACTTCACGCCGGCAGCTGGTGGCCGAGCGGTTCTAGGCGCTTCAGTCTGGAACTGCGCGATCGCTACTGTCGCAGGTTCGAATCCTGCCTCGGGCATGGATGTGTGTGATGTCTTTAGGTTAGTTAGGTTTAAGTAATTCTAAGTTCTAGGGGACTGATGGCCTGAGATTCTAAGTCCCATAGTGCTCAGAGCCATTTGAACCGTACTTCACAGTCGGCGGGACTCACGATTATCGGAGGCATCTTAAACACTCCGTACACAACGTAAACAAGGGAGAATCGGACTGTAATGGCGTCAGTGCGTAGACAACAGATGTAGGTACCCAGTGCGCTGCGGCCGCGGTATGGCAAAACGGTACTTACTCAAAAAATACGCCTCGTACAATCCTTATAAGCGACTTGGAACTTCCTTTTTCTATCCGTAGCCAGTGGGCATACGACTCTACATAGCGCGACTTCGATACAGATATAGAAGCACCCACATGTAAGCAAGCGAGTAGTGTGGCATTCGTGTCTTTTCGAAGTAGTGTAGTAAATGCGGAACCGTAAATCAAGGCGGCGTTATTTACAAATGCGTTTAACAGGACCAACGCGCTGTTATTCTTTTTCTTGGCTGCCGAAGACCAAACACCGGCAAACATCTATGTGAAAATGAAGAACGTGTGCAATCAGTGTGAAATGTTCGGGAAATTGCGACAAAGTGTGCTGCTACTTCAAGATAACGTACGTCCGCATATCGCAAATTTCACAACGCAGAAGTTACGCCAATTAAAGAGGGAGGCACTCGAGCAACCGCTCTCCAACCCTGATCTCTGCCAATGCGATTATCACGCCTTCGGACTGTTAAAAAATGCCTCGAAGGGTCGACTATTCCTGTCAGACGAGAATATGCAGCAGGCAGTTACGGGCTTTTTCACACAGCAGGACACCAAATGTGTATCTTCAACCTGCTGCGTGGGTGCGATAACTTCCTCAATGCCCACGGCTATTTTGCCTGATTGGTATACTGATTCTGGACCTATGGCCTTCAAACGGAAACTTTTTAATCGCCCCTTATATCTCGGGAACTATACTTTCTTTTATAAGTCGTTAGGTGCAAAATTGTACTTTCTAATCATTATAAAACAATTTGTCTCGCTTCATAAGTAACAATAGTTTCTCAGTTCTCAATTCCTGTGCTCTTGAAAGACAAGGGCGTGTACTCTAGTGTTGGTATTTGTTAATGAACAATACAGTTGTAATATTTCTGGCCACTGATCTTTAACCATGTGACTATTTCTAGTCCATCAGTAAATTACGTAGGTACTGCTGGAGCTACGCACCAGGTGATGGTCTGGTTGAGGCTGTTGGTGTACTTGCGGAAGATCTCTCCCTTCTCGTACAGATCAAGGGCCTCTTGCGGTATATCCTCGTATCCCATCTGCTGCAAGTAATGTACCTCTCGCAGGATAGCGCTCAGCTGTAACAAGCGCGCAAGGAAACAAATTTTTTTATCTTATAGCCTCAGCCGTAAAAACATTTTTTGTTCTGATATGAGTTCACACACACACACACACACACACACACACACACACACACAGGGGAGAGAGAGAGAGAGAGAGAGAGAGAGAGAGAGAGAGAGGAGGTGCGGGGTGTGGGATGCAAAGGGGACATTGGGAGAAGGAATGGGATAAGTGTGACAGCTGCGGGCGCCTGTACACTTGAAAACAGTCGATTGAGATTCCATTATTACAGAATATTTGTGGAATATCCTCGACATGTTGCAGTAAATTAAATTATTATTTGCGATATGTGACAGGTAAATTAGGATAAGAGCTTGAAACGTAAACGATATTGCCGCTTCCAGGGTGATGGTACCTTTTCGATTGGTCCCCATTTTAGAAGCTTGAGTGCAATTTTGTAAAATAAAATTCAAGTAGTTTATCATATGCTCTCATTAGGCTGAATGGAGACATTGTCAGCTCTTCTTAATCAGAAATAAACTTAAAAAAATCATAGTATCGAAAATCTGATATTTACTACAATAGTTATAGATTTTAACTGCAAAATCACAAAGAAAGATTGGATAGTTGGCGACGGTTAGGAGAAAGGACACATAAATATTAGCAGATGTGAAGAGGAGATCAAAGGCAAAACATTAGCGAAGAACGCAAGTAGAGGAAACTGAATAAGAAGGAGACAGTGTCAGAATACGTGTTGAATATAAGGAAGAACTTTTAGGGATTACCGGGAGCTCCAGAAGTTACTTTTGACGGTGGACAACAGCAATTCTTCTTCTATCGAGCGGGATTGTTTGGGCACTGGATTCACATTCGGGAGGAGCAGGGTCCAAGTACTAGTCCTTCCAGCCACATGTAGGTATTTCATGGTTCCCATAAATCGCCTAAGATGAATACTGGGATGGTTCCTTTAAAAGCACACAGCCGATTTGCTTTCTCATCCTCGTCCTCATGCTTGTGCTCCACCTGTAATGACCTCGTTACCAAGATTTCTGGCTGTTTCACCTCGGCACATTATCCTTCTAAGTTACTCTTCCCTACTGCACCGATCTTTATTTTCAGAGATGGTTCTGCTTACTACAGAAAACATACACTTAGGTGACCTGGTCGTGGTTCGAGCTGACAATAGCCAATAACCGTCGAGGGAAGGTGAAGTTGCAGAGAAAACCATTCGTATAGAAAATAAATAAATAAACAAATAAATAAGCCCGAAAAACACCGAGAAGGGAAAAAGCAGAAATTAAATCCACCATTTTCTGGCCAACAATAACTCAAAAGGAGTATGTATATTACAGGGTGTTACAAAAGGGTACGGCCAAACTTTCAGGAAACATTCCTCACACACAAATAAAGAAAAGATGTTATGTGGACATGTGTCCGGAAACGCTTAATTTCCATGTTAGAGCTCATTTTAGTTTCATCAGTATGTACTGTACTTTCTCGATTCACCGCCAGTTGGCCCAATTGATGGAAGGCAATGTTGACTTCGGTGCTTGTGTTGACATGCGACTCATTGCTCCACAGTACTAGCATCAAGAACATCAGTACGTAGCATCAACAGGTTAGTGTTCATCACGAACGTGGTTTTGCAGTCAGTGCAATGTTTACAAATGCGGAGTTGGCAGATGCCCATTTGATGTATGAATTAGCACGGGGTAATAGCCGTGGCGCGGTACGTTTGTATCGAGACAGATTTCCAGAACGAAGGTGTCCCGACAGGAAGACGTTCGAAGCAATTGATCGGCGTCTTAGGGAGCACGGAACATTCCAGCTTATGACTCGCGACTGGGGAAGACCTAGAACGACGAGGACACCTGCAATGGACGAGGCAATTCTTCGTGCAGTTGACGATAACCCTAATGTCAGCCTCAGAGAAGTTGCTGCTGTACAAGGTAACGTTGACCACGTCACTGTATGGAGAGTGCTACGGGAGAACCAGTTGTTTCCGTACCATGTACAGCGTGTGCAGGCACTATCAGCAGCTGATTGACCTCCACGGGTACAATTCTGTGAATGGTTCATCCAACAATGTGTCAATCCTCATTTCAGTGCAAGTGTTCTCTTTACGGATGAGGCTTCATTCCAACGTGATCAAATTGTAAATTTTCAGAATCAACATGTGTGGGCTGATGAGAATCCGCACGCAACTGTGCAATCACGTCATCAACACAGAAACACAGATTTTCTGTGAACGTTTGGGCAGGCATTGTTGGTGATGTCTTGATTGGGCCCCACGTTCTTCCACCTACGCTCAATGGAGCACGTTATCATGATTTCATACGGGATACTCTACCTGTGCTGCTAGAACATGTGCCTTTACAAGTACGACACAACATGTGGTTCATGCACGATGGAGCTCCTGCACATTTGAGTCGAAGTGTTCGTACGCTTCTCAACAACAGATTCGGTGACCGATGGATTGGTAGAGGGGGACCAATTCCATGGCCTCCACGCTCTCCTTACCTCAACCCTCTTGACTTTCATTTATGGGGGCATTTGAAAGCTCTTGTCTACGCAACCCCGGTACCAAATGTAGAGACTCTTTGTGCTCGTATTGTGGACGGCTGTGATACAATACGCCATTCTCCAGAGCTGCTTCAGCGCATCAGGGATTCCATGCGACGGAGGGTGGATGCATGTGTCCTCGCTAACGGAGGACATTTTGAACATTTCCTGTAACAAAGTGTTTGAAGTCACGCTGGTACATTCTGTTGCTGTGTGTTTCCATTCCATGATTAATGTGATTTGAAGATAAGTAATAAAATGAGCTCTAACATGGAAAGTAAGCGTTTCCGGACACATGTCCACATAATATATATTCTTTCTTTGTGTGTGAGGAATGTTTCCTGAAAGTTTGGCCGTACCTTTTTGTAACACCCTGTATATTGACCCTCGTCCTGTAATACTCTGATATAAAACGGACTATTCGTCAGCTTCCGAACCTATTTATAACACTACAATAAAAGTGTACATAATAAACTGTTACGTTGCGTAGCTGAGCGGGAAGACGGGCAGGCAAGCAAGACTTCTGTAGCCTGCTTGGGTTAGGCATAGATCGGCTTGGATGGGAGTATAGCAGCTTGCCTGTCTGCCCGTCGGGCAAGCATTGGCAGGTTAAAAGCGGAATTGGTACACCTTTGACCAGAGTGCAGTTGCTGTCGGGACTCATTTACTATTCTGTTCTCTAATTCCTCAATTATTAAAGAAACTTCCTCGCAGATTGAAAGAGTGTGCCGGATCGAGAATCGAACTCGGGACCTTTGTCTTTCACGGGCAAGGTAGCAGATGAGGTACTGGCGGAAGTACAACTGTGTGGATGGGTTTTGACTCGTGCTGGGGTAGCTCAGTCGGCAGAGTACTTGCCTCCGAAAGGCAAGGGTCTCGAGTTCGAGTCTCGGTCGGGCAAACGGTTTTAAGCTGCCACGAAGTTTTATATCAGCGAACACTCCGAAGCAGAGTGAAATTTTCATTCTGGTAACTCTAGAGATAGATTTTATTGATTCCGCATGTTGCACATTCGTGTAGTTCTAACTCTCCGTCCAGATGGTGTTGACCTGTGTAGTAATAATAACAGCTATCGTTGTATAATGTAATTTATTTTTGGCCGTAATATTTAGTATGAAATATTCAATAAGTGACTATTTGTTAGTAACGAGGAAAGTTGGAGTTGTAAATAAACTGTTGGACAGAAACATATATCACTGAAATCAAACAACATGAAGCCATTTCCTCCCGTTCATTTACCTTTCTTGTCGTGGTCATTTCAGGAGCTGGATGTTACTGACTCTTCTTACAAGGAACCCAGTGAGGGCGAGGTCGTAAAAGGCCAATGATGTTAATGGCATTCGATGCCTCACATATTGTCTGCCATGCACTCACGGTATTGGCTGCTAATGGCAACAGGGGGCGGGACTCGAGGTTTACAATGGTGTGCACAGCATGAGACTACGATGTGCAGTTGAACTGTTTAAACGGTGACTAATTCACAACAGTGCTACAGTGCTAGTGGTGTTGATGCAAAACGGAGCAATGCCAACAATAGACAAAGCGAACATTGCATTATATCCACAACAACAGCTGCCGAAGCTGACATTTCTTCAGAAAGGAACCCAAAGGATTTCGCAGACTGAGAAAGAAGTGGCAGATGAAATGTTAATGTTTCTACAAGATGAGTCTCTTGAATGTGTGGTCTGGTATACGCTCGACTGTGTGGACAATGTACTCGAGGAGTACAATGATGACGGTACGTGCTTAACAAGCGAGAGTGATACTGAAACAGATGTCGAACCATGTAGTTACTCATCTTCGTCAGGAAGCCACAAATCGCGTCCCCAGTGAAACGTAGTAAAGGACAACCGTTGTTCAAGGAGCGGGTAATGAATATGATTACGTACGTGAAAGATCATCCGCAGCGTAGTTAAAACGATTATGAAGAGATTTAGTATAAGTCCGCAGCAATATGCCCTTGTGGTCCATAAAGAAAACTACGGATATTTAAGGGAGGACAAGGAACACTTTTCACAAAAACTGGTGTTTGAGTGTTTCGATACAATTTACAGGACGTGCATGATAGTTACCTACTAGGTTATGAACATCAAATTGCGCGCGATGAAGATTACAGTGATTTCAAGCGAAGCAGTGGATGTTTGTAGAACTTCAAACAGTGCTACAGAACTGGAAGACTTAAGATTACTAAATTTCAAACGATTTGACGATGCACAGCAAACTGCGGAAATGGTCCGAAAATGAGCAGATGAGATAAACAAATTTTTCCCATCGTTCAGTACGAAATTTGTTTTCAACTTTGATTTGAAGAGGAAATGTATACGAAAGGGATCTGTGCCTCGTGATGACTGGGTGTTGTGTGATGTCCTTAGGTTAGTTAGGTTTAAGTAGTTCTATGTTCTAGGGGACTGATGACCATGGCTGTTAAGTCCCATAGTGCTCAGAGCCATATGAAAGGGACCCTGGAAATTAGAGATACTAAGAGTGTTGTTCGAGGTCAATTAACATCAGTGCCTTAATGCTTTCGTATAGAATTATGCCGACTGTTAATATGGATGGTAAATTGGCTGGAAAGTTATTTCTTGTTCTGCGAGAAGTTGAAAGGGCTCTGCCTCCTCCGACTATTTTTCGCGCGCGTAGGGTAGTAGGGAATATTTACATCACAGCAAGCAAGCATGGGAAAATGGGCGTAAGAGAACTACAACCATGATATGACCACTGATTTTGGTGAATAGCTGGTCGAAAGATCTTGATTTTGCTTGATTTCTGGTCTGTGTAATAAAATCATACTCCTTTATAGCAAACTATCGCTCCTGAAAAGTGTGTGACGTTGCAGTTCATACCACCTAAAACCAAAACTAAACTCCTCCCGAACAGGCCATGAAGGCCCAACGGTACCGACCGGCCGCCGTGTCATCCTCAGGCCTTAGGCGTCACTGGATGCGGACATGGAGGGGCATGTGGTCAGCACACCTCTCTCCCGGCCGTATGTCATTTTCCGAGACCGGAGCCGCAACTTCTCAATCAAGTAGCTCCTCAATTTGCCTCACAAGGGCTGAGTGCGGCCCGCTTACCAACAGCGCTCGACAGACAGGATGGTCACCCATTCAAGTGCTAGCCCAGCCCGACAGCGCTCAACGTCGGTGATCCTGAAACAACTGGACAAATTAAGCCTCTGATTGTTTATTTTTACTGTGCCTATAAAACATATTGTCGCACTACCTGCAGCTACGCCTTAAAGGATGGCCAGTTTCACGATGAGCTCCACGACAGACTGTTTCGCATTCGGTTGCACGCCATCATATGCCATTAATTTCCATTATGCCGTTACAGCGACATGATTCTATATGCATTCCTTAAGGGTGGATATCTAGCTGAAAGTCCTGAACGGTTTGTAACTCTCAATTAGTTCGCCTTCAATCTTGACGGTGTGTACCTGTGTAACCATTCGACACGCCAGTTTTAATTCGGCGTTCATGGTGGAACTTAATGGTTTGTTTCGAACATTTCTTGATGTCGACGATGCCCATTACATGAAGTGTAACACATACTACCAATAGATGGTTGATGTCTGCACCTCCCGAACACTTATTTTCCGTCCCCCTTCTGATGCACATGGTGAGTTACTAGCAGCTAATATTTTCCCTGTCATAATTGTTAACACCCCTTCCCCCATGCACCATGGACCTTGCCGTTGGTGGGGAGGCTTGCGTGCCTCAGCGATACAGATAGCCGTACCGTAGGTGCAACCACAACGGAGGGGTATCTGTTGAGAGGCCAGACAAACGTGTGGTTCCTGAAGAGGGGCAGCAGCCTTTTCAATAGTTGCAGGGGAAACAGTCCGGATGATTGACTGATCTGCCCTTGTAACACCAACCAAAACGGCCTTGCTGTGCTGGTACTGCGAACGGCTGAAAGCAAGGGGAAACTACAGGCGTAATTTTTCCCGAGGGCATGCTGCTTTACTGTATGCTTAAATGATAATGGCGTCCTCTTAGGTAAAATATTCCGGAGGTAAAGTAGTCCCCCATTCGGATCGCCGGGCGGGGATTTCTCAGGAGGACGTTGCTATCAGGAGAAAGAAAATTGGCGTTCTACGGATCGGAGCGTGGAATGTGAGATCCCTTAATCTAGCAGGTAGGTTAGAAAATTTAAAAAGGGAAACGGATAGGTTAAAGTTAGATGTAGTGGAAATTAGCGAAGTTCGGTGGCAGGAGGAACAAGACTTCTGGTCAGGTGTATACAGGAGTAGCTTTAATAATGAATAGGAATATAGGAATGCGGATAAGCTACTACAAACAGCATAGCGAACGCATTATTGTGGCCAAGATACGTACGAAGCCCACGCCTACTACAGTAGTACAAGTTTATATGCCAACTAGCTCTGCAGATGACGAAGAGATTGACGAAGTGTATGATGAGATAAAAGAAATTATTCAGATAGTGAAGGGAGACGAAAATTTAATAGTCATGGGTGACTGGAACTCGATAGTAGGAAAAGGAAGAGAAGGAAACGTAGCAGGTGAATATGGAATGGGAAGAAGGAATGAAAGAGTAAGCCGCCTGGTAGAATTTTGCACAGAGCATATCCTAATCATAGTTCTTGGTTCAAGAATCATAAAAGGAGGTTGTATACATGGAAGAAGGCTGGCGATACTGGAAGGTCTCAGATAGATTATATAATGGTAAGACAGATTTAGGAACCAGGTATTAAATTGTAAGACATTTCCAGGGGCAGATGTGGACTCTGACCACAATCTATTGGTTATGAACTGTAGTTTAAAACTGAAGAAACTGAAAAAAGGTAGGAATTTGAGGAGATGACACCTGGATAAACTGAAAGAACCAGAGGTTGTAGAGAGCTTCAGGGAGAGCATTAGGGAACGATTGACGAGAAAGGGGGAAAGAAATACAGTAGAAGACGAATGGGTAGCTTTGAGAGATGAAATAGTGAAGGTAGCAGAGGATCAAGTAGGTAAAAAGACGAGGACTAATAGAAATCCTTGGGTAACAGAAGAGATAATGAATTCAATTGATGAAAGGAGAAAATAAAAAAATGCATTAAATGAAGCGGGCAAAAAGGAATACAAACGTCTCAAAAATGAGGTTGACAGCAAGTGCAAAATGGCTAAGCAGGGATGGCTAGAGGACAAATGTAAGGATGTAGAAGCACGTATCACTAGGGGAAAGATAGATACTGCCTACAGGAAAATTAAAGAGACCTTTGGAGAAAAGAGAACCACTTGAATGAATATCAGGAGCTCAGATGGAAACCCAGTTCTAAGCAAAGAAGGGAAAGCAGAAAGGTGGAAGGAGTACATATAGGGCCTATACAAGGGCGATGTTCTTGAGGACAATATTATAGAAATGGAAGGCAATGTAGATGAAGATGAAATAGGAGATATGATATTGCGTGACAGATATTGCGTTTGACAGAGCACTGAAAGACCTAAGTCGAAACAAGGCCCCAGGAGTAGACAACATTCCATTAGAACTACTGACAGCCTTGGGAAAGTCAGGCCTAACAAAACTCTACCATCTGGTGAGCAAGATGAATGAGACAGGCGAAATACCCTCAGACTTCAAGAAGAATATAATAATCCCAATCCCAAAGAAAGCAGGTGTTGACGGCTGTGAAAATTACCGAACTATCAGTTTAATAAGCCACGGCTGCAAAATACTAACACGAATTCTTTACAGACGAATGGAAAAACTGGTAGAAGCCGACCTCGGGGAAGATCAGTTTGGATTTCGTAGAAATGTTGGAACACGTGAGGCAATACTGACCCTACGACTTATCTTAAAAAATAGATTAAGGAAAGGGAAACCTAAGTTTCTCACATTTGTAGACTTAGAGAAAGCTTTTGACAACGTCGACTAGAATACTCTGTTTCAAATTCGAAGGTGGCAGGAGTAAAATACAGGGAGCAAAAGGCTATTTACAATTTGTACAGAAACCAGATGGCAGTTATAAGAGTCGAGGGGCATGAAAGGGAAGCAGTGGTTAGGAAGGGACTGAGACAGGGTTGTAGCCTATTCCCGATGTTATTCAATCTGAATATTGAGCAAGCAGTAAAGGAAACAAAAGAAAAATTTGGAGCAGGAATTAGAATTCATGGACAAATAAAAACTTTGAGGTTCGCCGATGACATTTTAATTATGTCAGAGACAGCAAATGACCTGGAAGAGCAGCTGAACGGAATGGACAGCGACTTAAAAGTAGGATATAAGATGAACATCAACAAAAGCAAAACGAGGTTAATGGACTGTAGGCGAATTAAATCGGGTGATGGTGCGGGAATTATATTAGGGAATGAGACACTTAAAGTAGTAAATGAGTTTTGCTATTTGGGGAGCAAAATAACTGGTGATGGTCGAAGTAGAGAGGATATAAAATATAGACTGGCAATGGAAAGGAAAGCGTTTCTGAGGAGGAGAAATTTGTTAACATCGAGTATAGATTTAAGCGTCAGGAAGTCGTTTCTGAAATTATTTGCATGGATTGTAGCCATGTATGGAAGTGAAACGTGGACGATAAATAGTTTAGACAAGAAGAGAATAGAAGCTTTCGAAATGTGGTGCTACAGAAAAATGCTGAAGAGTAGATGGGTAGATCACATAACTAATGAGAAGGTATTGAATAGAATTGGGGATACATGTTCTAAGGCATCAAGGGATCACCAATTTTGTACTGGAGGGCAGCGTGGAGGGTAAAAATCGTAGTGGGAGACCAAGAGATGAATACACTAAGCAGATTCAGAAGGATGTAGGTTGCAGTAGGTACTGGGAGATGAAGAAGCTTGCACAGGATAGAGTAGCATGGAAAGCTGCATCAAACCAGTCTCTGGACTGAAGACCATAACAACAACAACAACAATTGTTAACACAACACTTTCAAATGAGCCTGAATAAAGATTTAACTTGTGACCTCGCACTCAAAGGGTTCCTTGTTAGAATGTGCCCCATCGGAGTTTTTAGCTTCTTTTAGCAAGCATCGATCACCAATGTGTAAAGGAAGCATTGTCGATACTCTTACTAGTAATCGAAAAATCATTGATTTTCGAGTTTATACGAAGGCTTAGCGACAGTTGTTACTCCTTCATACCACCCGAGAGTGTAATAGCGAGTGTGAGGGGAGAGGGGGAGTAGTGTGACTGGCGCACTCCAGATACCACCCATCACACCCAGTAAGGTGGCTTGCTGTGTGTTGCTGTAGGTGTAATTGGTTCAAATGGCTCTGAGCACTATGGGACTTAACAGCTATGGTCATCAGTCCCCTAGAACTTAGAACTACTTAAACCTAACTAATCTAAGGACATCACAGACACCCAGTCATCACGAGGCAGTAGGTGTAATTAATACAGATGTAGATGCCACGTGAAGTTTGATATTGGTATCTTCTAATTCGGGCTGTTGCATAATTTAAGTTTTACACTTCAGACTCTTTCGGTGATTCCAGGGAACATTACGTTTCAAGACAGGGCAAATATGCAATGTCGGTCGTGCTGACCTGCGGGTGGAAGTTGAGCAGCAGGTCCCTAGCGTCCTGCTTGCGCGCCAGCAGGCTCAGCTTGAGGTTGTCCCCGCACTGCTGCGGCACCTGCGCGGCCCAGTCGGCGAACATCTGCTTCTGCCACGCGTCCATGCGCTCCAGCAGGCTCGCGTGGCGAGACAGGATCGCTTGCGCCTGCGCACTGCTAACGATGCTGAAACAAGACACGTGAGAAATCAGCAGGGCCGAGTACAACACTTGCGATGCGAAGGCAAGTCCACTTAAGACATAAAATTTGAAATATAAATTGGAAATATTGTCGTGTTATTCTTTAAGGACTTCTTTTCCACTTGCCATATGGCAGTGATCTACAGGGTGCGTCAAAAAAATGTATACACGCTTCCCGTTCAACAAGGTTAAATATCTGTGAGAAAGTAATGTTATGTTTCTTCAACAGGTGGCAGCAGTCGCAAGGAAGTAACTACAACATGGCGGACGTGCGTTTGAGCTTTGAAGAGCGGAAGCAGATAATTGAGTGGTACTGGAAGTTTGTAGCTGCGGTTCGAAGACAGTGGAGAAGTGAGTATGGTACAGAACCACCTTCAAGGTCAACGATTACAAGTCTACGAGACAAATTCGAAATTCATGGAACAGTGTGTGATGTGCATAAACGTCGGTTCAAAATGGCTCTGAGCACTATGGGACTTAACATCTATGGTCATCAGTCCCCTAGAACTTAGAACTACTTAAACCTAACTAACCTAAGGACATCACACAACACCCAGTCATCACGAGGCAGAGAAAATCTCTGACCCCGCCGGGAAAAGGTCGACCAGGGCGACCTCGTACAGCTACAAGTGATGATTCCACAACTGCGGTCTTGGAACTGTTTCAGCGTTCGCCTCAAAAATCTTCAAGGCAAGTGGCACGTGAGAGTAATGTAAGTGCTAATAGTGTGCTACACATTCTGAAGAAAGGCAAGTTTCGAGTGTACATTCCAAGGCTGGTGCAACAGCTAAGTGACGACGATCCAGATCGAACGTTAGAATTTTGTGAATGGGTTCAGGAGAACCGGGATTTATGGAGAGCATAATTTGGTCGCATGAAGCCCAATTCAAACTCAATGAAACTGTCAATAGGCACAATTGTGTGTACTGGGCTGAAGATTATCCTTACATTACAGTTGAAAAGGCTGTGAATTTGCCTGGTGTAAATGTGTGGTGTGGTTTGTCTGCAAGGGGACTCATTGGGCCTTTCCGCTTTGAAGGTACTATTACTGGAGAAACGTACCTAACAATGCTTGCTCACTCCATATTCCCTGCCATTCGTGCATTATACGGTAATGATGAGTTTTATTTCGAACGAGATGGCGCCCCGCCGCACTATCACGTACCAGCATACCTGGATCACAATGTGCCAGGCCAGTGGATAGGACGCAGGGGACCAATCGAGTTTCCTGCACGCTCTCCAGACCTCACGCCGCTGGATTTCTTATTATGGGGCACAGTAAAAGATGGGGTGTACAAACGTAAACCACGTTACCTGCACACACTTTGGAATGAGATTCAGGCGGTGTGGACAGAAATCTCATTGGACACTTTGGTATGATGTCGGAATCAGTGGTGACTCGTACTCAGAAATGTATTGATGCTGAAGGCCACCAGTTTGAACATTAATCACATTTGCAAAGTACATTTATTTTTCCAATTGGACTTTAGCTTTCCATTTCCAGAAATTTAACATTGTAAAACGGGTAATCAATTTTCTCTGACGCTTCAAAGTGTGTATACATTTTTTTGTCGCACCCTGTGTAATGCCATAAAATAGGCTAAACTTACCTAACTCGGTGACATACTTTACTTCGTGATAGCAGACACATTCTTTGTCTTTAAGTAAGGTAGGCCTTCTACACACAGTTCCAACCGTCCCCAACAAATGGCAGGAATGTCTTCACACGGGGAAGACATTTTGAGCGGGAATGAACGCTGTGTGCGGAACAAATAATTTATTGTTTTTTTGTTTGAAGGGTTCTCGGGTGTCCAGCCGGATACGATCGTCGAATGCCCACGATATTTCGGCGCGTGACCGTTCCGCCATATTCAGGTGGTGCTGATGATGATTATTCGCCGAAGTATCGTGGACCTTCGACAATCGTACCCGGCTGGACACCCGAGAACTCTTCAAACAGCATATAAGCCGGGAAAGTCTCAGATCATATAAGTAATTCACTGGTGTGTGGAGAGAAATACGTAGTTTGCTGCACTGATCCTGCAATGCACATTCATTAAGGTTCAAGCAATTAGTTAGACACTGAAAGGTGGCTACACTGAGCCACAGCGCCAGGGAGTTTTGTTTCGCCGCCTCCACTGGCAGTGATTATTGAGAAGTAGCGGAGGGCAGTGCTTGTTGAGAACTCGTAGTAGTCAGTGCTTGCTGAGATATGGCAGTAGTCAGTTCTTGTTGAGATGTGGTAGTAGCGAGTCGGTGTGGAGATATTGTAATGTTTAGAGTGCTTTTCATCAATATAAATGAAGGTAACAAACTCCTTTTCTTTTTTTTCTCATTATTTCAATGTCCTGAATAATGTGTCATTACAGGTTCAGTCAACAAAGCATCTGGCTTGTGTTCTTGTATTAGAATGTAATTCTGGTTTTCTTGCGCAATTATAGTATTTCTATTTTTTTATCACTTCAATATAAATGGTATTTGAAATTTCTTGTCTTATTGAAGAAGAACCGTGCCAGATGTGTACGTTGAGTCATACTTCCACACACAGAACAGTTATACTTGTGCTTTGGTTTCGTAGGTTTTATAGTTGCTGGGGACTTAATTAATTAATTGTGTTAACGAAAATTTTCATTTCATTCTTTGTTGTTGTTCTATGCAGTCAGATTGCGTAATAATACTAGTCAGGGCCAACCGTTTACGAGACACAGCGTAATCGAACATACAACTACGAAAAATAAACATGATTTTCAAATTTAATAAATAAGCCCCCATGCAACACTCATATCAATTTGTGTTACCAGTGGAACATACTCATAATCTTAGTCACCATAGTTTCGTTTAGAAGCCTTATTACTGAATCATTCGCTTAGGAAAACGACGACTCCTCTTAAGTTTTGTGTCCATAGCAGAAACAATGGCTCCATGTCCAAGCAACTGTGCGTAGAAGGGTTAGAGTAGAGCGGGGCTCTTCCGCTCATGGGGATATTCAGCCTGAAATAAGAGATGTTGCAACGATGCAATAGTTCCTCACAGAGTCAAGGTCGGTTTGCCAGTGTGCGCCAGTATCTCTGTGTGGCCGCGTGTGGTTGTAGTAACAGTATTTTTGTTACATTATTGACAGGACAGAAGAACAAGCTCTAGAGGTGAGCGAATTGTGATGGGTTATTCCCATAGTTAAGGAAAATAACCTTACAAATTAAGGTGTACAATGCACAATACCGTGACATTTTAAATTGTTATTGTCACTGTATAAGAACATATGCAGTGTATGTATCAACAAATGTTGCTGACTTTATTCACAAAGGTCTGATTTGCTGCATCTTTCGAAATGTCTGCAGATGGGGTTGCTTTTCGCCCTGTTCACGTGGGGCTATTTCTTCTCAGTGAAATTACTAGTTTAATTGAGGTATTATTGGAAAATTCCACGGAACTCGTTTTCATTGTTTCCTTTTTACAGATGTTTCGTATATTACAAAAGGCAAAAGCCAAGTGCTTCATAGTCTGAAGAAGATATCAAACAAGCACTAACAAGTGTTACAGGCAGCTCCTCTGGATGACGTGCCAGCAATGTGCTATGTAACTGGGGTGTTACGTGTCTGAGAAGTAGCGGTTCCGGTCTCGTAAACTGACATACGGCCAGGAGAGTGGTGTGATGACCACTTGCCCTTCCATATCCGCATCCATTGATACCTGTGGGCTGAGGATGACACATCGGCCAGTCGGTACCGTTGGGCTCAGGGCCTGTTCGGGCAGAGCTATTTTTTTTTAGTGTGCTAAATGGTTTCACGAAGTATGTGTGAGTGCAAAAGTACAAAATACGTGGTAAATGCTTACGACTTTGACACAGAAATACGCTGGGCGGAATAGCCTCTTGACTGGGTGAAATAGCCCCATCATTTTGATATACTGTGATTTATTCCTTCTTCAGATGTTTGTTTCATACTTTGCTTGTGTAAAGCAATTCGACTTTTTATATACTGGAATATATTCACAATCACATATACAATTTTTTTAAAGAAGTTTCATGTCTCAATATATATAGAGCTTACAGTTGAAATGAGAGCTATGTGAGCAAGAGAAGACAGTCTTATTCAGCTGATGAATTTTGTGGAGCACTTCATTAGTTTTTGAAAGAAATGTGATCGATATGCAAAGATGCTAAACATTTCTCCATTCTGCGGAGTACTTTAATAACTATGGACCACAGTGATGACAACAAAGACAATGTGACATTTGGGAAAATGGGGAGATCGTTTGCTCTTACAAGCGAACTAGAAGTTAATTTCATAATACAGATGCAGGAAATAGGGTTCAGTATGAACGTTAACCAAATAAACCACTAACCATTATTACACAGTGAAATCAGTGTTTAAGTGAAAGAAGACAAGAAATGAGGGCATCTGTGCAACTTGTAAAGAGAGCTATAGCTGTGGTAAGGATTAAAGTTCTTGGATTCAGTGTTGTTTTTATCTGTGATGGTTCGATGAAAGTTGCTCGTCCATTGTTTCACCTGATGCTACCATTTTTATGTGTAATACTTTTGTAAATGTTTGTGACAGTGACACTGATGCGGAAATGAATTAAAAATGCGTTGAGCGAATTTTAACAATACAAAACAAAATTATCTCGGAATTCAACACATTTTCACGAAGTTAAAGCATGTAGCGCCAAAGAATTAGTTATGCTATGGTGAAATTCGGTAGCATGTCTACTTTGTTTACTATATGTTATAACTTCAAAAGTTTTCATTACGTAATTGTCTCTTACATCTAAAATATGCAATTTCTATATTGAATATTCGGATTTTCATTTACTTCCTTAATATTGCGAAGTGAGATAGGTTTACCTTTATTGAACAATATTTTCATCTCTATAGAGTGGATTAACCAATTAATGGAAGACTTAGAAGATGCCACAGGTCTATTGAAGAGACTACCTGCATTACACTTGTCGTCTTCTTCTGGAGTATTGCTATGCGGTCTGGGATTCGCATTGGACAAGAGTGACGGAGGACATTGAGAAAGATCAAAGAAAAGCAGCTCGTTTTATATTATCGCGAAATAGGTGGCAGAGTGCCACAGATATGATACACGGGCTGGGGTGGCAATCATTTCGTAGTGGCGGGTTATTCTCATGAACTTTCAATCACCGAGTTTCTCCTCTACATGAGAAAATATCTTATTGGCGCTCACCTACATTGTAAGAAATGATCATTCTATTAAAATAACAGAAATTAGGGCTCGCACAGAAAGATTTAAGTGTTCGTTTTGCTTACACACTGTTCAGGAGTGAAATGATAGAGAAATAACTTGAAGGTGGTTCGACAAACGCTCTGCCAGGCACTTAATTGTGTACTGCAGAGTGCTCGTGTAGATCTAGGCATGTAGATGTAGTAAGCACACTGGACAAAGAACTCGTCATCCTCAAGAGGCATTTTGATAATATCCTGAAACACCACTTCTGCCAGACTTCACAATGACCTCATTTCGGTGGAAAAGAGAATCCACTGGCTTCTTCAAGTATGCCATATTCATAACGATACACTCATTAGTGATTAGACCCCATTGAGTTACCAAATTGAAGGGTATAATACATGTTACATTTCACCAGCTGTCCTAATAAGTTCAGACAATTTCTGTGAGAGTGAGATCAGCTATTAAGTGGGCCAGTCGAGATGCCCTGGGGTGTCGCAATCAGTGAGTTTAGTCAAAAAATATGCTCCTATTAGATAAGAGTAGAAAGGTCATAGGAATATTCTGTGATATGACAAAAGCTTTCGATTCAGTGAACCACTCCTTACTTCTACGCAAATTACATTTATACTGAATGAGAGACACTGCTTTACAATGGTTCAGCTTTAACAGAATAGGGAACAAAGAACAACAATAACTTCAAATTCAAGAAATTGGTCCTCAAACTGGAAAATAATTGGCCAAGAATGCAGCAGGATTCGATATTCTGTCCTATCTGTTCCTTTTCTACGCAGACGACCTACCACTTGATACTGATGCTCATTCAGTTTTGTTTGCTGGTGATACATCATTTCTAATTGAAAATGAGGTGACTTAGGGAATTCCAGAACTTGTCATAAATATTTGAGAGAAACTTGAATCTTGGTTCCATCAAAATGGACCGAAAATAAATGTAGCTAAAACAAAAATGAAGCAATGTGAAGCTAAATCGTTAGAATGAAATGCAATAAAGGTAGCTTCAAATGATCAGGATATCACAGAAGTGAGCCACGTTAAGTTCCTAGGCATAAGTCTTCATATAAATTTAAATTCGAAGGCACACATAGGCTTTTAACAAACAAACTTAACAGCCTACTTTTGCAGTGTTTATTTTATCAGGTGCCACAAGCATAGACATCAGAAAGACAGTCTAGTGCTCTTGATTTCACGGCAAAAACTTAAGGAGAAATTCAGCGAATGTCATGAGACTTGTAGTTATAAAAAAAAAAATTAGGAACAGTGTGTTGCCATTGTTACAAAATCTAAATATACTATATATTCCTTCCCTTTACATATATGAGGTATTGTTGTCCTTATATATAAATCAACATACACTTAACTCTTACCATTTCCACCAAAACTGCAGCACTCGCCACAGAGAGAATTTTAAATACCCAACTACTGTTTAAAACCCTATGCCCAAACACCAGAGTTCTTTATGTTCAAAGAACCTGAATGAGAGTGTCCAAGTGTGGTACAAAATAACCCTAAAAATATCACAGAACCACCTTCGGCCTCAATAGAGGCCTACTTAGACACACTGCTCGTTAAACGCCTCAATGACCCATCAGTGCACTCCACGCTTTTCAACTTTTGAAAAGAGGCAAAATCTCGACTCATTGGACCACAGTACACGCCTCCAGTCAGCTAAAGCTCAGTTCATGTTTTGTGTGGCCCATTTATTCTGTTTCTGCTTTTATGATGTGTAAAAGGTTATGAGTAAGACTTACTAATTTGCATCTGAATTTAAAAAATTAGTAAAAAATAAAAAAGAACACTCCTAAATAGTCAGCATGCAGCCATATTTACATAATGTATAATGCGAATGTATAATGACTTTTGTAAAATAAAGAACAACCACCTCGAGTCACAAATTGTGATTTTATTTCAATGCACGATCCATTTCGAGCCCTGGGGGCTCATCTTCAGATGCTTTGACAATCTACATCAATTTTTCGCAAAATTTAGATTATTTCTGGCCCCAGTAAGATTACTGTGATATACAGTCAGATCTACAAGCCAGTGTACGCTATAATTTTAAATGTAATGTCCGCAGCGATATCTCTCGTAGTTGACTCTAATCCATAATCAATGCGCTTTTGCACATTGTATAGATTAAGTGTGGGTTGAATGTTTTGTTTTGTCGGTTGTAGTTTTAAAAGAGGGCAAAATATCTGAATCATCACAAGGCAGTGTTCCTTGTAAATCACTCAAAATTATCAAAGCTTTCGTATGGAACTGCTGCTAAAATTCTTTGAAAGTCAAAGACATTTGTTGCGAAGTGGGTCAAATGATATTTAGAGTTTGGAAATGTGGTTTATTTACTGGAGAGAGGGCTAAGGTGCCAAGCTATAATCGATAATGGTGGTGACTGGATCAACTATTAGGTAATTATGCAATTAGTACTAACATGTATTATCGTGTAAACTTATATTTATAATGGTGTCTTTTATTTCATACAGATAATGGCGTATACTTCCTTGTGGAACTGACTATTAAAAAGTGGCACGCTGTGAATCAGGTTTACGAAATGGAGACAAATCGAAAAATAATTTACTGTTTCCTGTAGTTGATACATGGTTTTCAAGTATGGTAGGAGTAGACAAACTTATATACATATAAATACTTTCCATTCTACACCACATTTGTAAACACAATTCAAAACAAGAATTTCCAACGTAAAGTTGTTGCATTTTTACAAATACACAGGTGTTACTATTTCAAAGGAGGTATGAAGTTGTAATATTATTAATTATACATAATTTATTTATAATCTTTTTGTGAATATGTCACATATGTTATCAAATGTTTGCAATATTAAGTATGTGTTTCTATAGGAAAACATAAGCTTTTAAAACTACTGAAAAACCTGAGGCTACTAAACTCCATTAATTCATTCAAACCGTTTTCAGAATTTTTTCTTTGTGTAACATTGTGTCTAATTGTTCTAGTAGATCAAAATTTGTAAGATTATTTTGTGTGTGGAGTACAGTTAGGCTGTTATGAATGTCATGTAGTCTGTATCTGTTTAGGTACATGTTGTTAGCGATTATGGATATCTCAAGGTGGTTAAGTCTAAAAGAATCGGTGTGTTGCTCGTAATGGACAGGGAAAAAACTTCTTGTTTTGCCTAAGTGAAATGTAGGACGACTGTTACTTTGTACTTTATATAATCCACTGTCTTCTTTTGTTGGGTGTTGGTTAAGTCTAAAAGAATCGGTGTGTTACTCGTAATGTATAGGGAAAATACTTGTTGTTTTGCCTAAGTGAAATGTAGGGTGACTGTTACTTTGTACTTTATATAATCCACTGCCTTCTTTTGTTGGGTGTTGATGTTTAGTGTGTGAGGTAAAGGGTGTCCAAGTTTGTTGTTTGAGGAGAAGGTTACTATAATGTGACTGTTTCTAAGTTAGGAATTTTTGTGATGCTATGTCTAAATTGGGAATGTTTGTGAAAATATGTATTGCATCAGTTGTTAATCATGTAGTGCTTCTATTACCCAAGTTGGTTTGTATGTTGTTGGATAGTTTGTCAACTGATTTTTCTGAATACCCATTATTTATAGTAATTGCTTTGATGGTATACATGGTATACATTTCTTCTGTTAGTGCTTTGGGTTTTATACGTAAAGTGTGTGTGCCGTGATCAACATGGATCTAAATGCAGCATACTTATGTGTATTAGGATGGTGTGATGATTTGTGTACTATGGTATCAGTGTAGGTCAGTTTTATATATATATATATATATATATATATATATATATATATATATGTGTGTGTGTGTGTGTGTGTGTGTGTGTGTGTGTGTTCTTGCTGTTGACAGTTTTGAAGTCAAAGAAATTTATAGACTGGTTTCTTTCATGTTCAGCTGTGAACTCTGTTTTATTGTGCAGTGAACTGAATAATGAAAGAAGTTCGTCAAGTTCATATTTTGTGCCTTCAGACAGGAGGAAGGTGTCATCCACATATTTTCTGTAATAAACAATTTTTTCAGCAAGTTTATTTTTCCCTTCAGAAAAATTATTATCTAAGTAGTTGATGAATATGTATGCCAAATAGCTTGACATATTGTTTCCCTTAGCCAAACCTTCTTTCTGTTGGTAGGTTTTATCATTAAATGAGGTGCAGTTGCAAGATAGTACTAGCTGAAGCAAACTGACCAACTCCAAAATTTCTTGTATGGTTAGTTTTTTGTGCGTTATGAGGTTTCTTTTAATAATTTCAATTGTCTCTTTGATAGGTAGATCTGTGAATAGGTTAACAATGTCAGATGAGGCAGATCTAGCTTCTCTGGGGATTTTTACATCTTTTATGAGCGTTGTTAACTCGTGTTTATGGAGTATGTGGTTTCTAAGTGTAAAATTCCCTGTGAATGTTATTTAATAGTTAGTAAAGATTGTATGCTGGTGTATGCTTGCAGTTAACAATCAGTCTACCTAGACAATTAGGTTTGTGGATCTTTGATTGTGCACTGAGTTTGGGGTCAGTGGCGTTTATGAATGTGAATTTTTCTACATATTTATCAGATAGGAGGCAGTTAGATTGGTTAATCAGTTTCTTCAATTTTTTCTGGAATTTAGAGGATTCCAGAAAAAATAAAGAAAATACTTAACTAATACAACTTATTCCTATCTCATAAACAACAAAAAATTCCACATTAATGGCCACCACTATCCCCCAGACTCAAAGCAAAACTAAAATCCATGAACCTAACTCTCCAGCTAGACTGAGTCTTAACTCAAAGAATACACCAGTGTACCAACTTTACCAGTCATTAAACAATATTCTCATGGGATGTTTGAAACCACATACTCAATAGAAAATAAACAAAAGTTAACAGATATGCACAATTACTGATTTTGTATAGTCACACTAGGGTTTTTTTCCACATGGTCATAATATTGGATTATGTATATATGTTTCTTTTCTGTGACAAGAAAAATACGTTATCAACAAATTCTGATGATGATAGTAAGAAGTTTCTATATTAGAACTACTTAAAATTAATCTGCAAAATGTGCTAGTGAAAGCTCATAACATTGTGATATTCAAGTTAGTCTGTGATAGCAAAATAATTCACTAATATATCATACTTTCTCTATAGATGCGACTATTTAATCATGAAAAATGAACTTCACCAGATGTCGTTTAAGACTAAGCTGTATGAGACTATTATAAAAAATGAAAGAAAGCCTTTTTACATAAAACTAACGTTTTTGCAGTTACTTGTCAGGAATTTGACACCCATAAAGTAGACTTTGTCTATTAATTTCTGGCACTTTTCTTGATACCATAAATTCCATTTATTTTGCCCCAGTCATATTATTTACGTCATCAGATGCACCACACTGTCATCAGCGGCCTTTTTGAACAATGAATTAGACGTTACCTGCAAGTACCTTTCGATTTCATATAAAAATGTTAAGGAATAGTTTTTAAATCTATAACCTAGATGTGAAACCATAACCTATGTGTAAAAATGGACAAATCATGTAATATTTCAGGACACTCACTGAAGATGCCTTGTAAAAAAGGCGAAACGCGTCTGGGTGCATAAATAAAACAAAAATTTCGATTTGCGGCATGCAAAAAAGGCATTTTCTTTGAAACAACTGCAATTTTTGAACCTCATTTGAACCTAGGTTTATTTGCAGAATCATTTTCTTCCGAAGTAACATTATTCCTTCCTTTTGATTCTTTCCGATACGTTATGGGAAGTTTTTAAACGTCTCCTACTGTATCAATCTTTCCTGATGGTCGTTGCTGAGTGACAAGGAATGGATACAGAGCATCATTTGGAACTCCAGCTTTGTTATATGGGAATATTCTAGGTTTTGAAAAATGTATTACAGATTAATGGTGGTTTGGAAGGCATCAGAATAAGCATTGGCTAAGAGCCTGTTGAAATCATGGCAATCTGGTTTTTTCCAGGAAGTTTAGGCAAGAAAAAGACCAACTGCTTCCTCTAAGATTCCTTTAACGCCTTATAAACACCCATGTCCAATATCTGAAGAAGACGAGTGGTGTGCGCCGGTAAAGTCACAGTAGGTACTCGGTTTTGGAATGTCATGAGCAGCGTTTCCGGAGTCATCGGTCGATAAGGGGGAATGTTTTCCAATAACTGCTTGAACCATTCCTGAAATATTTCCACATTTGTCCAGTCTTTTGGGGAAAGACGAACTGGTGGTACCTTGGCTGATTTAGTTAGTTTTTCATCCTCATCATCATTGGGAGGATGCTCATGCTGGAGACATTTATACCACAAAGAACTGAGCTCTGGTGGCTCCCCTGTCACCGGAGAACGAATGAAAACCCTGTTTCATGACATCTCCAAAGCCGTGAGAACTTACTTCATTTATTACGTTCAGCCATGAGCTTTTTTTACAATAAAATATCGATGCCGTAGAAGAGCTCACAAGTGAAAAATTTTCTGGTGTCCTGAGGGTTAAACCGTATCTTTGTTTCAATTTATCCCACCAGTACTAGACAGCAATTTCCTTTACTTTTAAACACGGGTGGTTAATTCCTCCTGTTTCAGAGAGCCTATGACCACTGGGTCGAATTTTACAAGCAGAAAGTCCGAAACCTAAAGACTACATAATGATCACATATTTAATAACTTTTACTTCCATTTCAAGCGACATAACACGGACTTTCTATTTTTGCAACAGTCTCACTATCTCGATAGGCCAAAAGTTTCACACTCCTTACGGGATCCGAAAATGTTTACTTATTCCTTCATCAGCCGCAATGTTTGTTAAGAGTTTCAAATCAATAGGAGCGTAAATCTTTTCTCCACTTGGTCGCCATCACTGTTCGCAAAACCCAAGAAAAACGGATGCAACACTAAGCTTCCACACTGTAAACCTTTAATGTTACATGAATCCAATTTCTACGTGTGATGCACTAGTGTCTTACCTTCAGTCTACCGAGTGATCAAAAAGTCAGTATAAATTTGCGAACGTAATAAACCACGGAATAATGTAGGTGTAAAAATTGACACACATGCTTGGAATGACGTGGGGTTTTATTCGAACCAAAAAAAATACAAAGGTCACAATATGTCCGACAGATGGCGCTGGACAGCAAAACTGCTACCGTGACGGGTGAGAGGTACGCCGATATGTTACAGAATCGCATCATCCCCAGCCTGGCTGATAAACACCTGCTGGAACGTACGATGTTTATGCAGGATGGCGCTCCACCCCATATTGCTAGACGCGTGAAAAATCTCTTGCACGTGTCGTTCGGTGAAGCCGTGTGCTCAGCCGCCACATTCGTCATGCTTGGCCTCCCAGGTCCCCAGACCTCAGTCCGTGCGATTATTGGCTTTGAGGTTACCTGAATTCGCAAGTGTATCGTGATCGACCGACATCTCTAGGGATGCTGAAAGAGAACATCCGACGCCAATGCCTCACCATAACTCCGGACATGCTTTACATTATTCCTCGACTACAGGTATTGTTGAGGAATATGGTGGACATATTGAGCATTTCCTGTAAAGAACATCATCTTTGCTTTGTCTTACTTTGTTATGCTAATTATTGCTATTCTGATCAGATGAAGCGCGATCTGTCGGACATTTTTTTAACTTTTGTATTTTTTTGGTTCTAATAAAACCCCATGTCATTCCAAGCATGTGTGTCAATTTGTACCTCTCTATCTACATTATTCCGTGATTTACTCAGTTTTCAAATTTATACTGACTTTTTGATCACCCGGTATGTCAATACGAAATTTTTGAACCGAAAATTCTGTTCATATGAAAATAATATGCCCACTACTGGTCTCACTGAAGGAAAATGACCACCACCCAAGTATTCAAGAAAGAATGTCCAAAATCTTGTATAAGGGATAAAAGATGGCGTGTGAGAGCTCGTTGGAATCCTGTATTCTTCTGACATCTGTTGGCGAAATCTTGAAACTTTTCGCAGTTCAGGCAACTTTGTGAATGGGGAAATACGAACTATCACGGATTAACTAGATATCATGAAGTAACGTTAATTTACCCTATTTGTTAAAACTACCCAACGCTGAGAATACATGTCTTGTTAGTCGTTCGATACGAGCAAGTGCTAATGTCGTGTGCAGTGGGGTGAGGTGGTCGTGTACTTACGGGTGCTGCAAGGCGACGAATGAGTTGACGGGCGCCGAGATGCGCTTGCGGAGCATCTCGGACCAGCGCAGCGCGCCCGCCACGGGCGGCATGCACTTGTCCACCGGCATGAAGCCCCACCGCTGCAGCTGACCCATCTGCTCCTCGTACAGCTCCTGCAACAGCCGGCGGAATCGTGGGCATCCGAAAAAGTTTATCAAGGGAGAGGCGAGACTCTAAAATGGCCATTTTTATGTAAATGAGTTGGTTGATGACACCTCTTGTCATGCCACAACTAAATCTGGTAGGTGATACAGAGAACAAACTATATTCCAGAGAATTGTTAGTTGTCCAGTTACTTTTAGAAGTACGTGAAATTTCTATAATGAATAGAAACTTCGTACTCCAGATTCCTGTGTGAGGGGCTGAACAGCGAGACATGTTGAGTGATTACTGGGAAAGACATGGAGATGTTGAGTACTGATGACAGACACTGTTATCAGCATCTGACAGAATCCTCATTGTGCGTCTCCATATTGCTATCTGCTCGAAACGTGCAGCATACAGATTTGTGGAGCGTTTGTTCTGACTGCTCTGATGCTGGATTGTATGGGAACGTGAGAGTCGTCATACTGGTAGTCAAGGTGCTGGCCGACCACAAGCTAGGAACACCGTACTGTGCACCAAGCACATCGTAGCCTCTTCACGTGTGGGTCAGCCGTCCAACAAGTAATGGACTCTGCAACATACTGTGTCATCCCGGACCATTAGTCACAAACTAGCAGGCTAGGGAATTACCGCTCCATACGTAGGCTGCAGTTAACAACACGAAGCAAACGGCTTCGTTTGGAATGTTTCCGTGGCCTGATGAATCACGGTGCTGCACTACCTCGCACCACCATCTTTGGGTTTTGGAGGGGGGGCAAGGATGATACCGTGTTCCGTCCGTGCTATGAGTGAGACCGGCCGCTGGAACACTTAGAGTTTGAGGTTTTACAGCCAGCGCCTTGTGCACTGCTACGAAAGCGACATCTGACGTGTACCAGTCATGGTCAGCGCCAAATCCTTAAGTCATTTTTACAAGCGTGACATTGTTGTACCAGTCGATTAGTCATGGGAAATGAGTCCACTGCAACGGTCCTCGTGTATTATTCGTGACAGGCTGTGAGACTCGCCTGATACGACTGGTTATGTTTACACGCTGGCACCAAAATCGAGTTTTTTTTTTTTATTTTTTTTTTTAAAGAGCTGATTGCTGTTCAATTTGGCACCTGAACGGTGAAAATTAGGTTATGAGGGACTGCCCTTCGTACATTAAGGAAGCACACGGGAGGGGGAGGATCAAAGGAAACGAAATTTCACGGGTTGAGGTAGTATGTTTTATTATTTCACTGATTACAAAATGGAGTATACGATCCGCAGTTGCATTTTTCCGTCAGTGTGTTGACGTCAGTATAGGAGGAACTATCTGTTAAGTCACTGCAGTTGAACTTAACATAATAAAAACACGTAAAGCAAAGGTATTTAAAAAATATATCGATAACAATCTACGCAAATGGCTGCCGTTTGTCTGCTCAATTGCAGTTGGCCAGGAAGCATGGACTGATGATGAATGTCTTCGTACAGTGTTAAACGATGAATCGCAGTTCTGCGCTACCTCGCATCACCATCTTTGGTGAGTATGACAGCGATCTGCGTTCCTTCACAGTATAAATCATAATTATTAAGAATATTTAAAAAATCTCCTTTTTCTCAATTTCTTTTCTTATTGGGGCTGGGTTGTGTCTGCTACCAACAGAGCACCGCAATTGCCATAGGCGCTTGCAGAATGCCTTGGGTAATCAGTGAACAAAAGCACTGTGAGTCGTTGGGCGAGGGGCCTGTCACTATCGCAAAAACGTCGCGCAAACCTCACCGATCTCACGCGTGCGGCACACAGCTGTGACTCCTGCAGTGTTGGGACGTGCGGACACTCTCATTCGAAGTGATCGATGGGTCGCAGTTAAACACCTCAGTGCACAACTGGACGCCTCTGTTGGTAGTGCTGACACACTTGTCCACTCGTTGGGGCATCCAAAGGTGTGTGTCACTAGGATTACTTTTCGCTTATCAGAAGACCATAAAGGGCAACGACAGAGCATCTGTGCGGAAGTGTTTCCGCGTTACGGGGCTGATCGTAGCAATTTTTTGCCGAATATCGTATCAGGCGCTGAAATATGGGTTCAGCACTTTAAATCGGAAACAAACCGGCAGTCCGTGCAGTGTTGCCACATAACCTCTCCTCCGAAGAAAAAGTTCACAGCCGCAGTCTCAGCCCATAAAGTCATGGTAATGCTCTTCTGGGAGTCTGAAGGGGTTATTCTGTTTGACGCCCTCCTCATGGTGCAACGATCAACTTCGAAGTGTACTGTGCTACCATCAGGAAAATGAAGAAACGACTTCAGTGTGTTCTTCGCCAAAAAATGCAAACGAACTTTTCATTTCCCGTTACTGTTTAAGGCCACCCACAAGTCCGCGCACCCGAGAGTAACTCACAAACCTTCATTAGGCTGTTCCTTCTCATCCATTCTACAGCCCAGACTCGCACCTTACGACGGCCTTATGTTGGCTCAGTGAAGGGTGCATTCAATGAGAAGTAGTACGTCGATGAGGCAGAGATTATTAATGCAGCTCCGACGTCGTTTAGTAGAGTGATACCATACGGGCATACAAACCTTTCCAGTAAGGTGCTATTAGGCCGTCGCGTTGCCGGAAATTATGTTTAAAAATGGGGTTCTGTAACCAAAGAGTGGGGAGTAATATGGTACATTTGTATTCTGAATAAAACCAACACGCTTTCACAAAAAAACTGCTTTGCATTAGTTACTGAACATCCATCGTATAATGTTAATAATTCTTTTATTTGTTATCACAGCGACATGAGGCAATCGAAACGAAATAGTTGTGAGGAAATGTGTCCTGCGTAAAATATGACACCAGTCACGCCGTTAAACAAGCACACTGGTAGCTGTAGATGGTACTGAATTGGCACCAGGCATTCACGTGACCCTTCACTGTTGGCCTTGACAGTGACCTGGTGCATCTGCGACTGTCACGCAGTGTCAATCAGAGTGCTTTCACCATCACAGAAATTGTTGCTGTCAGTGAATGCGGATGCCTTTCAACGACTTTCCGAGGCAACATTGCAAAAGGAGTAGCACAATGGGCATTTTGGGGTTCTCACGGTGGCAAAACAAAATAGCTTCACCCTCTTCACTGGGCCAAACTTCATAGAAACTTGAGAGTAGCTGGATGGAGGCGAGTTAATGTGGGCGGACGAGTCCTGATTTTGCTTTTTGAACTTACGAAAGGCGTCGAGTGCACTGTAGGTGCAGTGTGCTTAATCGGTGATGCGTAGAAGGTGTAGTTGACACCAGGGGTGATTCTGTGATGTTTAGTGGCGGCTTTCCACAACACGACTTGGACCCATGGAAATGAATGAAAAAAATGTTTTCGTAACATTCTCTGTGACCAAGTGTTGTCCTGTCCTATCCATAGTAGCAGATAAGTTTACTGTGGACTCTCCTGCCTTCTAAGAAGACAACAGCCGGGTTCGCAGGGCCGCACGCATAAGTTTCTGGTTGGACGAACAACCAGGTGCCCTATCACAGGTCGACAGGCCCGCTAAGTCACTCAGTCTTAAAGTCCACTCATCTCAAAGCGGGAGAGCAGGAGCGAGAATCCCACTTCATGTGCGTGACAGTGTCCCCTCAGTGGGAACGGGAATGTCATTTTCTAGGCTTCTTCCTGTGTAATTGTCGGGAAACGTTTCCTATACGGGAGTTTCACTCAAAATAATAAACTTTTTTTAAAAATTTGAGCTAAGATTGTGTTTTACTTAATGTCTTCAGGTGAAGAAAAGGCTCTCGTTACTAGCTCTAGCTAAAGAGGATCATTGTGCTAAGTAAGTCATTAGAATAATAAGCAATAAGACAATAAATTACCAGACTATACCTTGTTTGTTATAAATTTTATTTTTTCACGAAACTAAGAATAACAATAGGCCTACATGAAATTAATACAAAACGTACAACTTCGAGGAATATCATACGCCCATGTCTGCGCTCCGTAGAGATATTAAAAGATTTTACATTTACTTCAGAATGACACCTGACTGTTTTGATTAAATTTGTAATTTAATTAAGAATGACATTAAAAAGCAATACACCAACTACGTATATGTGGTGTCTGTTCTTATGGACTTGTCCAAAAGAACAGAGACCATACTGATCGAATTGCCATTATGAATCAAGACACAAAGGTATTAAAGACATTAGCTGCTGGTAGTCATTTATTATATCGATGGGGAAAGTTGAAAATTTGTGCCTGACTGGGATCTGAACCCTGGAATCCTGATTTCTAGGAAGATGTGCTGGCCACTCGCCGTCCGGACACAGTGGTCAACACACCTGGCTGCATGTACTGCACTAGAGCACGCCTCCTATCACACTCTAATTCCGAACTCATCCACTCACTAAAAGGTGTGCTAGGATAGTCCGTGAAGTTTTGTGGACCTATGAGCCCATATGGCATAGTGATCAGCGCCTCTGCCTAGTAAGCAGGACATCCGGGTTCAAATCGTAGTCTGACACAAATTTTTTACTTTCCTCATTGATATAAATCAGTGCCCAATGGTAGTTAATGCCTTTAATTCCTATGTGTCTTGAATATACTAATTGTGAGCCAACATGCCCTGAAGAACGTCTTACAATGACATGTAGCGATGAAATGATTTGATAATTTCTTTTTTTCCATCAATACTTTCTCTGAAATTTGAAAACCCTCACACTGTTTCATACTATGCAGCAGAGATCTTCCATATTCCCTCTGTTGGATCATGCACCTATATTTCCTGTATTCGCTTACACATTGCTTTACATCGTGTACAACTATTGAAAACTTGATGCGAACTGTGTCCTGTTGTAGTATAGGAATGCCCAGTGACAAAATACCTAAAACCTTTTTTCGGGTGAACACCTTAAGAGGAAATGGAGGAATATAAGGGACACATATGGCAAGTGTTTGAGAACCAAGAAGCCCAAAACAGGTCAAAGTATCAAAAAAATACAAAATGACAGTGGGCCCCACGTATGGAAAAATTTTGGCAGTTTTTTGATTTTGCTATATTTACTTAATTAAATAAAATTTATTGATATGGTAATGTACAAAATACATGGAACATGAGTTGTAATTCTTTTATAAATGGTCTCACTTCTGATGACTGATTATACTGTGTTGTTAGTTCAGGAAATGGTAGAGATTGAGCGGCATGCGAGGAACTCGAGCAACGTCGAAGATATGAGAGCGAACATTCAGAAGGGAATATTTGTTCCTGTTAATGCAGCATTTCTTCTTCAGCCATGTTTTGTGGAAATTTTAATGTTCGCCTGCCTGTTTGGTGAAAATTGCTTCAGAGTCTGGGTGTAGCATGGAAAAATAATGTCAACGTCATCCACATTTGGGTCAGTTCTTTTACTTTTTAGGTACTCTACAACAACGTTACTCGAACACTTTTCTTCTGGTACGAGCTGTTTTGCTGTTAGCTTACGCTTCGTAGAACTATTTTTTGGTAATATGTCCACAGGATCAATATTTCCACCTTGAGGTTACGAAGCTACATCTTCAGGCGGTTGTTCTTCATATTGTTCCTCTTCATTAACATGTGTCCTATGAATTTCATGCCGATTTTGGTTACTTTCTTCATCTTCAATATTCGATACGATATCGACAAAAACAAAAAACTCCATACGCGGGGCCAACTGCCAATTTGCATAGATTTTTGGGTACCTGCACCTGGTTTATTCTTTTTACTTCTCAGATACCTGCCATAAGCATCTCTTATATTCCTCCACTTCTGTTTAAGCTGTTCACCTAAAAAAAATATTTCAGGTATTTGGCCGCTGGTGATTCCTGTAGCACAATCGGACACAGTTTTCGCGTCGAGTTTTCAACAGCTGGTTGTTACAGAATTTTGTAAAGGAATGTGTGAGCGAATGCAGGAAATGCAGGTGCATTCACCAACAGAGGGAACCTGGAAGACGTCTGCTGAAAAATATGAAACAATGTGAGGATTTCCAATTTGCAATGGCAGTATTGACGGAAAACATGTAAGTATGAAATGTCCAAATAACAGTGACTCTAAATACCACCGCTACTTAAAAAAGTATTCTATAGTTCTTTTGGCAATCATTGGAGCAGATTGCAATTTTTTATGTATTGACATTGGAGGTTACGGGAAAAACAGTGACAGAGATATTTTTGGACCTTCAAACAAGCGAAAAAGATTTGGAAGTTTCAAAATGAACGTGCCAAGAAAGAAAAGCCTTCCTAAGCAAGACGATTTCTGTTCTTATGTTCTTATAGGTGATGAAGGCCTTACACTAAAGGAGTGTATTTGAGACCACTTCCCTATAGACAATCGAGACAAGATGCAAGGAAAAACTTTTATAGTAAAAGGTTATTCAAAGCGAGAAGAGTTGTAGCAAATGCCTTTGGGATTTTAGCTGAAAAGTTGAGAATTTTTTATAGACCAATTGAACTTCCTGTCAACAATGACACGTTAATTGTACGTAGAACTTGTATTCTTCAGAACTATTTAAGAACAATAGGCAATGAAGACGAAAATTTTGAATTACTGGAGCCAGCAGAACATTGAACAAATGCATTTCAAGATTTGGAACACGATTCAAGACGAGAGCCACAGTTTCGACGTTTCACATACTCGAAAAGAGTGTAAATTATCTCAATCAATAATTTTGATAAATTTAATCAATGTAATTTAAAACTTGTACAAAAACTGAAGTTGAAAATAGTTATGTACTTATCATCTTCACTAAGCTGCTTCCCAATGTGATCTCATATCCTCCACCCTTCTTCCTGTTATAGGTTGACCCTTACACAGAAGATTACCGCAACCAGCCACTTTTTACAAAGCTATTTATTTATTTAAACAGCACCGTTACCGGTTTCGAACCGAAAGGTTCGTCTTCAGACGGATAGTTCACGTTTTACATTGGATTTAGCCTTTTGTTTTCCCAACTGACGAAATTTCCTTGGTGTGGTGGTGCCCTACAACCAAAAACAGATGCCAAACAGCGTTTTTTTTAGCTGTAATTGTGCCTTACAACGATCTTAAGTGATGAAAACAAATTATTATTATTAAAGGGAAGATGTTTCGGTTGCTTACGATGAAGAATCGGCGCCATTTCGCGTCAGTTGTGGAAACAAAAGGCGAAATCTAACGTAAAACGTGGACTAGCCGTCTAAGTGAATCTGTCGGTTCGAAACCGTTAACGGCGCTGTTTAAATAAATAAATAGCATTGTAAAAAGTGGTTGATTGCTGTAATCTTCTGTGTAAGAGTCAACCTATATTTTGTACCCAGGCACAGGCTCAAAATGTCAGTTTTTGACAAAACTACTTGTGGTGTGCGTGCTGTAAGACCTTCGGTACACACACTATCAGATTATTTGACTTGTCATTCTAACGAATAGGCGAGTGTCAGCAATATGTCTCGTGGTCTTATCGTGGCGTGTTTATCTTCTGCCGTTAGGTCAGACGATAGAAATGCCACTTGCACGCTTAGAGTAGCAGATTGGCGGTGACCAACTTTAAACAGAACTTGATTAATTTTCACACAAATTTATTAAAATAATAACAAGCATAAAAATTACTTAACTTGGTTCTGGATGCTATTTACAATTGAAAATATGAAGTTCCTTTGGTATTGGTACGTTAATCTTATTCTCACATATACCTCTATACTTGACCAAAGTGTCTATATATTTATCTTCATGGCTAAGTACAGGAATATGGTAATGTTATTAGGCACAGACTGAAACTTGACTATATAATGGTACAGACAAATGTAGAACTCGTACAGACTGGTACAGACTAATGCAGACTGGTACAGACTGGTGCAGACAAATGCAGACTGACTAATCGGAGGTCTGTACACTCATTATAATACCTCGCGCGTTCATGTATCACTGCGCAAGTGTGATCCGTGAAGAGAAAAGGTTCTACATTAGGAGCAATCTCATTGGCTGCGTTACATATTAATACGCGGATCGGCGGGAGCAGAATTAAGTCCGTCTCTATGGCAGCGCCAACTCGTTGTGCGGAGACGGACGATCGCTGCGCCTGCGCTGTTGGGCTTAGCCGGGTTGCGCTCTAGTGGGAAAGTTGTGTATGCGCTGACCACGCGGAACTATGTACACAACACTTGCTTCTTCCTGTTGTTCCTGTAATCCTCATTACTGAGGTCATACAGAAGTGGGTATTGCTTGACGAGAGTAAGGAGCTTCTCGGCTTGCGACACGGATGCGGAACGCGGGAAATACCGTGCACGATGCGAACTGTGACTGGGACGCAGCCGTGCGTGGCTGTACGGGCTCACATCGCGCAGCGCAAACACGTGTAGCAAATTTCCCGCTCCTGCCGTCCCGCGTTGGTGTGAGTGGAACTCTATTGCAACAGAAAATGGATGTGGACATTCGGAACAGTGGATGACAATATACAATCAACATCCCCACAATTCGGCAGCTTCAATGAATCTAATCGTAGAATGGTTTCAGCTGGCTACCGTATACCGGCCTCTCTCCTTTCCCGAATGAAGGCCATTATCAAGGATAATGCTACATGGTTTAGCGTGAAGTTTCCTAGGGTGATTAATTTTTTAATCAGCGTGCTTACCAAGTGGTAGGCTATAATGTCGAACAAATTAACACATTTTGCAGAAATATTTTAGCAGCTTTACCTCTGAGGTGGTGACCTCGGCATCCAGCATGTCGACGATGGCGTCATACCTGCCGGTGAACTCCTGCTTGATCAGAGGACGATCGAGCACCGAGCCCACGATCTCCACCAGCTGGAAAGCAACACGCGACACACCTCAGTACCTTCTCCAATATAATGATCCACTGCAAAAGAAAGTTGCTAATGTATAACATAATTCAGAATGCACGATGTATTTACTGGACTGTTGATACAAACACAAGGCAGCATTCTCAGTCGGTTGGTTGGTTGTTTTGGGGAAGGAGACCAGACAGCGAGGTCATCGGCCTCATCGGATTAGGGAAGGACGGGGAAGGAAGTCGGCCGTGCCCTTTGAAAGGAACCATCCCGGCATTTGCTTGGAGCGATTTAGGGAAATCACGGAAAACCTAACTCAGGGTGGCCGGACGTGGGATTGAACCGTCGTCCTCCCGAATGCGACTCCAGTGTCTAGCCACTGCGCCACCTCGCTCGGTTTCTCAGTCAGTATACGAGGAGATTCTTTCATTGAATCACTCTCTGATCTAGTCTATCGCCTGTTATGAATTACTTCGAAGAGAACGGTCTGTTGACAAACAGTCAACACGGATTTAAAAAAATATTGTTCTTGTGAAACACAGCTAGCTCTTTATACACTCGAAGTTTTGAGTGCTATTGAAAATGGGTTTCTAACAGATTTCCAAAAGGCTTTTGACACTGCACCTCACAAGCGGCTTGTAGTGAAATTGCGTGCTTGTGGACTAACATCGCAGTTATGTGACTGGATTCGTGATTTCCTAGCCGGCCGGAGTGGCCGAGCGGTTCTAGGCGCTTCAGTCGCTACGGTCACAGGTTCGAATCCTGCCTCGGGCATGGATGCGTGTGATGTCCTTAGGTTAGTTAGGTCTTTTGAACCATTTGAACCGTCATTTCCTGTCAGAGAGGTCACAGTTCGTAGTAACTGACGGAAAGTAATCGAGTTGCGTTCCCTAGGGTAGTATTATAGGCCCTCTGCTGTTCCTTATCTATATAAAGAATTTAGGGGACAATCTGAGTAGCCGCCTTAGGTTGTTTGCAGATGACGCTGTCCTTCATCGCCCAATATACTCATCAGGAGATCAAAACAAATTGCAAAAAGATTTAGAAAAGATATCTGAATGGTGCATGAATTGGCAGTTGACCCTAAATACATGAAAAGTGTGAGGTCATCCGCATGAGTGCTAAGAGGAACCCGTTAAACTTCGGTTAAATTATAAATCAAAAAAATGGTTCAAATGGCTCTGAGTACTATGGGACTTAACATCTATGGTCATCAGTCCCCTAGAACTTAGAACTACTTAAACCTAACTAACCTAAGGACATCACACAACACCCAGTCATCACGAGGCAGAGAAAATCCCTGACCCCGCCGGGAATCGAACCAGGGAACTCGGGTGCGGGAAGCGAAATTATAAATCAGTCTAATCTAAAGGCCGTAAATTCAAATAAATACCTAGGAATTACAATTATTAGCAACTTAAATTGGAAGGAACACATAGAAAATGTTGTGGGGAAGGCGTACCAAAGACGGCGTTTTATTGGCAGGACGCTTAGAAAATGCAAGAGATCTACTAACAGACCGCCTACACTACGCTTGTCCATCGTCTTTTAGAAGGAGTACATCGAGGAAGTTCAATGAACAGAAGGACGTTTTATATTATCGCAAAATAGGAGAGTGTCAAGAACGTGATACAGGATTTGGGGTGGACACCTTAAAAAAAAGGCGTTTTTCGTTGCGGCGGAATCTTCTCACGAAATTTGAATCACAACTTTCTCCTCCAAATGAAAAAATTTTTCTGACGCCGACCTACATAGGGAGAAACGATCATCATAATAAAGTAAAGGAAATTAGAGTTCGCACGGAAAGATATAGGTGTTCGTTTTTTCCGTGCACTGTTCGAGAGTGGAATAACACTGAATTATTGTGAAGGTGGTTCGATGAACCGTCTGCCAGGCACTTAAGTGTGATTTGCAGAGTATCCATGCAGACGTAGATGTAGATGTAGTTGTTTAAAAATTATTACTGTTGCACGGTGTGAAATGTTCACAACTTCTGTTCGGGAATTAGTGGCATACAATTCTGGAAGCGTCGACTGGAATGTCATTATCCTTGTAACCACATGCCCAAGCAGAGGCTCGCTTTAACTGATCATGAATATTCAGCTGTTGTAAATCTTAGGTGTTCTTCCCTGCAGTCACTTTTTTGCAACTCTTCACTCTTTGGGCAGCAGTTATTAGTTTTTAGGTTGGACTGCAGTTTGCTAAGATGGCGGTCAGTCAAGATAACAATGTGTTTAGCGTGCTTTCTTGTCAGGAATACTGGTCGATTGCAGATGTCTGCAGCTCCAAAAGGGATGGAAAGTATCACACGTTCATAATGCGAATGTACTAACACAGATACCGACAGATCAGTGGAATAATGGAAAAATGAAGAAGTAATCATTATCGTTTAGTTTTGGAGCTCTAACAACAGCCGTGTTTGCGGAATAATGGAAATTCCGCTAAAATCTAATTTAGAAGAATATTAAGTGCACCATCTGCAGGGAAGTAACCAAAGTACACTGCTGGACATTAAAACTGAAACACCAGGAAGGATAACAACTAAAAAAAATTACTTATGAGATGTATACAATGTTGTAGAAAGAATAAACGGTCAACTTTGCGGGTGATTTGAGGTTGCACCGGGTCTGAATTTTAGTACATAGAGCTGTCACCTGCGACAGTAAGAATGACTAATTCGAGTAGGCATCGAACCGAATACAGATGCGATGACATATAAGTGTACGCCACTCCATGGAGTTTCAGTTATGCATCATACCAGAGTTCATCAATCTTTGCGGTTGGCGAATACTGTCGTGTCATTCTCCCGGCAACCGATGATCACATGTTTTCAGTGGATGAGATGTGTGGGGAACTTGCTGGCCAGGGTAACAGTTGAACTACATCGAACGAGGTCAGGACAGCAAGGCAACAAGCGGTCTTGTGTTGTCTTGTTGGAAAACAATGTCACGGAGACTTCTAACATAAGGACTGCCACTAGCCTTAATACATCAGAAATATAGCGCCTACTGTCGAAATTAATGGCTATGCGAACCAGAGGTGATCTTGTCGTCCACCCAGTGGTGCTTTCAGGCCAGGGGTGTGACCAACTGACGACGATGTGTTGTGACAAGACGGTCTGTGCATCACCTCAAGGCATTGCATGTAGATAACACTTATCTGCTGTAAGTCTCTGTATTTCCATCTTTTTAGAGATGGTTGCGGGACTCGGCTGTTCGGTATAGGATGTCAAATTAAACACCTTTCAGCCGTCCAGTTTCCGAACTTATTTTATTTCGCTACCAGTTTCAGCGTTTTACTACGCATCTTCAGGACCCTGACCGATGTGTGGGAAGATTCTACCTCGGTTCTCATCAGAACAGTCAGCAGATGATTGCTGAAGTGATCGCTATAGCAAAGATCTACTAATACCAGTATTGCTAGCCATTGTTTTGATGAGAACCGAGACAGGTTCTTCCCACGCGTCGGTCAGGGGCCTGAAGATGGCGTACTAAAACACTGAAACTGATAGCCAGATAAAATAAGTTTGTAAACTGGACGGCTGAAAGGTACTTAATTTGACGTCCTATGTCTGCTGTAAGGTTAACGCTGAGGATTAAAATGGCTGTGTCCTGTTCCAACTCCAAGGAAAGCAGGTGTTGACAGATGTGAAAATTATCGAACTATCAGTTTAACAAGTCACGGCTGCAAAATACTAACACGAATTCTTTACAGACGAATGGAAAAACTGGTAGAAGCCGACTTCGGAGAAGATCAGTTTGGATTCCTTAGACAACTTGTGACACCGAGAAATACGATGAGAACGCCATGAATTTTACTACATTAAAACATTATGACATAACAGATGAGTTTAAGTTTTTTGCTAACAAATATGCATCAGTAATAATTAATAAAGTAGTAACGTATGTATATAGAATTAATGTAAGAGTGGAACGTTTAACATTGGATGATAGAGCAAATAAGAAAATCTTTGAAGACCAAGGAGCTTTGGAAAAAGTTCGTATAGCCTGTAGCAATAAAATAGGTCCATTTAGTCTCAGACCGGAACGTTCACCTGGCGTTCAGTTTGTAACTTATTCCAAGCCCGAGACAAGTGCTGATATTTCAAAAGTTAAATCATGGACGGATTTGGAGACCCAATGTAGAGCAAAAAATAAGATATTTCAAGGTGTGAATCCTTTTTATAATGGTTTGCAAATTGCTGGAGATGAACCTGCTAAGAATGATGTAATACAAAGTGAAGTGAAATATGTAACGTTTGTTTTTAGAAATAGAGTGTATATGACTTTTTGTAAACGCAAGGGAGCAGTAACGTTCTGAATAAAGATTGTTGTTTACAGCTAATGTCTGCGTTGGCGTTTTTTTATGGCAACTGGGACCATATCAGAAATTACCCGGACGACCTACGGCGTATCCAACGCCTCGGGCGTGCAGCGCGAACCCTGCGGTTCATCTTCATCCGACGAAAGGCAAACAACTTCCTGCGCGGCCTCCATATCCGACGAGTCCGACGCCATTTCCGCCTTCATAGATAAACAATGAACAATATGACAATCAGCATGCACTACGTCCACACGTGAAATTAAAGCTTCATCGCCTATAGCAAATTCATTTGACATAAATAAGACCAAGCCTCGGTGTTCTTCACATTAACGGTCACAGGTCGTCCCTCAACAATGCGCTTCAAAATTGACGCATACGGACACCACCTAGACCACTCAAATTCTTCAAACACAATTACATTATGAACACGGGGGCGCGTGCAGGCCAGGACGTGCCTGACCGCCTTGGACATGTTCCAGACGCTTGCGCAACGCCTCGCAGGCAGGGGTATAAAAGGCGGAGCGACAGCTTTCTGATTACAGTAGATGCTACTTCTGTTGGCGGGAAACGTCACTTTGTTAACACTGTATTGGCTATTTGGAATCTTATTGAGTATTGTGTTTCTGAAGAGCCTTTTGCACAAGGTAATTTAACATATATACATGCATATTTAAAGTTGAGTGAAGCAAAGCTTTTAACGGAGGTTAGGAGCGGTCTTGAGTTTATGTTTGGTAGTATAAGTGGTGTGTTTGATCTTCAAAAATGTAGGAGTAGGAAAACAGCTTTGATATATATAACTAAGTATGATGCCGAACCTATTTCTAATTGTAATGATTCTGCTTTGTCTTTTAACGTTCGTGTTCGAAGGTGGGCTGAACGTACTAAGGTTATAGATTATACGGACCATTTTTTAGTTAATAACTGGTCACGTATTCGGTTCATTGAAAAATATTTCGAATCCTTTCAGGCTAAGAAGATTATAGTGAGTTCGTTGTTCGAGTGTCATTTGCAGTATAATGGCTGGGCGGGCCGCGTGGTACGCTGGTATAACCAGGCCTTTGGGTCCAAGGTAGTGCGTAAAAAACAATTGTACCTATGTTGTTGTGGTCTTCAGTCCTGAGACTGGTTTGATGCAGCTCTCCATGCTACTCTATCCTGTGCAAGCTTCTTCATCTCCCAGTACTTACTGCAACCTACATCCATCTGAATCTGCTTAGTGTATTGATCTCTTGGTCTCCCTCTACGATTTTTACCCTCCACGCTGCCCTCCAATGCTAAATTTGTGATCCCTTGATGCCTCAAAACATGTCCTACCAACCGATCCCTTCTTCTAGTCAAGTTGTGCCACAAACGTCTCTTCTCCCCAATCCTATTCAATACCTCCTCATTAGTTACGTGATCTACCCACCTTATCTTCAGCATTCTTCTGTAGCACCACATTTCGAAAGCTTCTATTCTCTTCTTGTCCAAACTGGTTATCGTCCATGTTTCACTTCCATACATGGCTACACTCCATACAAATACTTTCAGAAACGACTTCCTGACACTTAAATCTATACTCGATGTTAACAAATTTCTCTTCTTCAGAAACGATTTCCTTGCCATTGCCAGTCTACATTTTATATCCTCTCTACTTCGACCATCATCAGTTATTTTACTCCCTAAATAGCAAAACTCCTTTACTACTTTAAGTGTCTCATTTCCTAATCTAATCCCCTCAGCATCACCCGATTTAATTTGACTACATTCCATTATCCTCGTTTTGCTTTTGTTGATGTTCATCTTATATCCTCCTTTCAAGACACTGTCCATTCCGTTCAACTGCTCTTCCACGTCCTTTGCTATCTCTGACAGAATTACAATGTCATCGGCAAACCTCAAAGTTTTTACTTCTTCTCCATGAATTTTAACACCTACTCCGAATTTTTCTTTTGTTTCCTTTACTGCTTGCTCAATATACAGATTGAATAACATCGGGGAGAGGCTACAACCCTGTCTCACTCCTTTCCCAACCACTGCTTCCCTTTCATGCCCCTCGACTCTTATAACTGCCATCTGATTTCTGTACAAATTGTAAATAGCCTTTCGCTGCCTGTATTTTACCCCTGCCACCTTCAGAATTTGAAAGAGAGTATTCCAGTTAACGTTGTCAAAAGCTTTCTCTAAGTCTACAAATGCTAGAAACGTAGGTTTGCCTTTTCTTAATCTTTCTTCTAAGATAAGTCGTAAGGTTAGTAATGCCTCACGTGTTCCAACATTTCTACGGAATCCAAACTGATCCTCCCCGAGGTCCGCTTCTACCAGTTTTTCCAATCGTCTGTAAAGAATTCGCGTTAGTATTTTGCAGCTGTGACTTATTAAACTGATAGTTCTGCAATTTTCACATCTGTCAACACCTGCTTTCTTTGGGATTGGAATTATTATATTCTTCTTGAAGTCTGTGGGTATTTCGCCTGTGTCATACATCTTGCTCACCAGATGGTAGAGTTTTGTTATGACTGGCTCTCCCAAGGCCATCAGTAGTTCTAATGGAATGTTGTCTACTCCCGGGGCCTTGTTTCGACTCAGGTCTTTCAGTGCTCTGTCAAACTCTTCGCGCAGTATCTTATCTCCCATTTCATCTTCATCTACATCCTCTTCCATTTCCATAATATTGTCCTCAAGTACATCGCCCTTGTATAAACCCTCTATATACTCCTTCCACCCTTCTGCCTTCCTTTCTTTGCTTAGAACTGGGTTGCCATCTGAGCTCTTGATATTCATACAATTGGTTCTCTTCTCTCCAAAGGCCTCTTTAATTTTCCTGTAGGCAGTATCTATCTTACCTCTAGTGAGATAAGCCTCTACATCCTTACATTTGTACTCTAGCCATCCCTGCTTAGCCATTTTGCACTTCCTGTCAATCTCATTTTTGAAATGTTTGTATTCCTTTTTGCCTGCTTCATTTACAGCATTTTTATATTTCCTCCTTTCATCAATTAAATTCAATATTTCTTCTGTTACCCAAGGATTTCTATTAGCCCTCGTCTTTTTACCTACTTGATCCTCTGCTGCCTTCACTACTTCATCCCTCAGAGCTATCCATTCTTCTTCTACTGTATTTCTTTCCCCCATTCCTGTCAATTGTTCCCTTATGCTCTCCCTGAAACTCTCTACAACCTCTGGTTCTTTCAGTTTATCCAAGTCCCATCTCCTTAAATTGCCGCCTTTTTGCAGTTTCTTCAGTTTCAATCTGCAGTTCATAACCAATAGATTGTGGTCAGAATCCACATCTGCCCCTGGAAATGTCTCACAATTTAAAACCTGGTTCCTAAATCTCTGTCTTACCATTATGTAATCTATCTGATACCTTTTAGTATCTCCAGGATTCTTCCAGGTATACAACCTTCTTTCATGATTCTTGAACCAAGTGTTAGCTATGATTAAGTTATGCTCTGTGCAAAATTCTACAAGGCGGCTTCCTCTTTCATTTCTTCCCCCCAATACATATTCACCTACTATGTTTCCTTCTCTCCCTTTTCCTACTGACGAATTCCAGTCACCCATGACTATTAAATTTTCGTCTCCCTTCACTACCTGAATTGTACCTTTATGGCGACACAAATATTGGCAAGTCCACGTTGATTGAAAAAATCGTTTCTCTTAAGCAACATATATATCTTCCTTTTTGTTCCGAATTCGGATTTGGCGGATATGACCCCCGTGTTCATAATGTAATTGTGTTTGAAGAATTTGAGTGGTCTAGGTGGCGTCCGTATGGGTCAATTTTGAAGCGCATTGTTGAGGGACGACCTGTGACCGTTAATGTGAAGAACAAGCCTGGCATGGTTATCAAACACCGAGGCTTGGTCATATTTGTGTCAAATGAATTTGCTATAGGCGATGAAGCTTTAATTTCATGTTTGGACGTAGTGCATGCTGATTGTCATATCGTTCATTGTGAGGCAATACTGACCCTACGACTTATCTTAGAAGATAGATTAAGGAAAGGCAAATTGATAGATTAAGGAAAGGCAAATCTACGTTTCTAGCATTTGTAGACTTAGAGAAATCTTTTGATAATGTTGACTGGAATACTCTCTTTCAAATTCTGAAGCTGGCAAAATTCAGGGAGCGAAAGGCTATTTACAATTAGTACAGAAACCAGATGGCAGTTATAAGAGTCGACGGACATGAAAGGGAAGCAGTGGTTGGGAAGGGAGTGAGACAGGGTTGTAGCCTATCCCAGATGTTATTCAATGTGTATATTGAGCGAGCAGTAAAGGAAACAAAAGAAAAATTCGGAGTAGGTGTTAAAATCCATGGAGAAGAAACAAAAACTTTGAGGTTTGCCGATGACATTGTAATTCTGTCAGAGACAGCATAGGACTTGGGAGAGCAGTTGAACGGAATGGATAGTGTCTTGAAAAGAGGATATAAGATGAACAACAAAAGCAAAACGAGGATAGTGGAATGTACAGTAGTCGAATTAAGTCGGGTGATGCTGAGGGAATTTGATTAGGAAATGAGATACTTAAAGTAGTAAAGGAGTTTTGCTATTTGGGGAGCAAAATAACTGATGATGGTCGAAGGAGAGAGGATATAAAATGTAGACTGACGATGGCAAGGAAATCGTTTCTGAAGGAGAAAAATTTTGTAACATCGATTATAGATTTAAGTGAAACTATTTGTATGGAGTGTAGCCATGTATCGAAGTGAAACATGGACAATAAATAGTTTAGACAAGAAGAGAATAGAAGCTTTTGAAATGTGGTGCTACAGAAGAATGCTGAAGATTAGATGGGTAGATCACATAACTAATGAGGAGGTATTAAATAGAACTGCGGAGAAGAGAAATTTGTGGCACAACTTGATTAGAAGAAGGGATCGGTTGGTAGGGCAAGTTCTGAGGCATCAAGGGATCAGCAATTTTGTATTGGAGGACAGCGAGGAGTGTAAAAATCGTAGAGGGAGACCAAGAGATGAATACACTAAGCAGATTCAGAAGGATGTAGGTTGCAGTAGGTACTGGGAGATAAAGAAACTTGCACAGGATAGAGTAGCATGGAGAGCTGCATCAAACCGGTCTCTGGACTGAATATCACATCAACTACAATGTGTCCTGTGGTAGGAACAACTGCATTGGACTCGGCAGTGTAAATCTTTGAAAAATGAGAAATCCCAAGGAGCCAAAAGTTCGGTAGTTATGTTTTTTTCTGTCTTCGACCATAAGCTGCTATACAAGAAATATGCAGTTGGTGCAGATAGACTGCACAAAAATTCAATTCTACGAGATGTTTACTGGTACCAGTGTCAAGTGCGGAGAAGCGAGATGCGGAAATGCACTGTTCCTTGGCATTTTTGGTGCAAATGATAATAACAGTTATCCCCTGTACTGCTTTTGTTGGGGACCGCCTGTTGTTACTTTTCCTTTCCCACAGTGAAGACTTCCGGCATGATGCCTCTGCTCAACGTTCCCAAGCCTAAAAGACTGCTGGACTATTTGTTCGCACGAGTGTAAGCACGCAAGCACGCAACCACGTGCTTACAGCAGGTCTGAAACAATTCTGCGAATGGAAACCTTAAGCGACCAACTGACACCCATAGGTTAAGGTAATTCCTTGAGCGCTCCGGCGCGGCGATCCAGCTGTGCAAATCCAGAGATGGACTTGTATGCGGTGGGACTCACACACAAAAGAGTTTGCGTTTCTACTGTTTGTCAGTCCGTATTAGTTAGCGCTTCCGATTTGACCTCTTGGTTTCTCCTATCTTAACAATGGCGGCAGTTGTTCCAAATCACGACAGACGAAAGCAATCTGGCAGTGTTCGTTCTGTTCATCTACATCTACATCTACGTGGGTACTCTGCAAATCACATTCAAGTGCCTGGCAGAGGGTACATCGAACTATCCTCACAATTCTCTATTATTCCAATCTCGTATAGCGCGCGGAAAGAATGAACACCTATATCTTTCCGTATGAGCTCTGATTTCCCTTATTTTATCGTGGTCATCGTTCCTCCCTATGTAGGTCGTATTTTCGCATTCGGAGGAGAAACCTGGTGATTGGAATTTCGTGAGAAGATTCCGTTGCAACGAAAAACGCCTTTCTTTTAATGATTTCCAGCCCTAATCCTGTATCATTTCTGTGACACTCTCTCCCACATTTCACGATAATACAAAACGTGCTGCCTTTCTTTGAACTTTTTCGATGTACTCCTTCAGTCCTATCTGGTAAGGATCCCACACCGCGCAGCAGTATTCTAAAAGAGGACTGACAAGCGTAGTGCAGGCAGTCTCCTTAGTAGGTCTGTTGCATTTTCTAAGTGTCCTGCCAATAAAACGCAGTCTTCGGTTAGCCTTCCCCACAACATTTTCTATGTGTTCTTTCCAATTTAAGCTGTTCGTAAATACATAGGTATTTAGTTGAATTTACGACTTTTAGATTAGACTGATTTATCCTGTAACCGAAGTTTAACGAGTTTCTTCTAGCACTCATGTGGATGACCTCACACTTTTCTTTATTTAGGGTCAACTGCCACTTTTCGTACCATTCAGATATCTTTTCTAAATCGTTTTGCAGTTTGTTTTGATCTTCTGATGACTTTATTAGTCGATAAACGACAGCGTCATCTGCAAAGAACCGAAGACGGCTGCTCAGATTGTCTCCCAAATCGTTTATATAGATAAGGAACAGCAAAGGGCCTATAACACTACCTTGGGGAACGCCAGAAATCACTTCTGTTTTACTCGATGACTTTCCGTCGATTACTACGAACTGTGACCTCTCTGACAGGAAATCACAAATCCAGTCACATAACTGAGACGATATTCCATAAGCACGCAATTTCACTACGAGCCGCTTGTGTGGTACAGTGTCAAAAGCCTTCCGGAAATCCAGAAATACGGACTGGATCTGAAATCCCTTGTCAAAAGCACTCAACACTTCATGTGAATAAAGAGCTAGTTGTGTTTCACAGGAACGATGTTTTCTAAACCCATGTTGACCGTGTGTCAATAGACCGTTTTCTTCGAGGTAATTCATAATGTTCGAACACAATATATGCTCTAAAATCCTGCTGCATATCGACGTTAACGATATGGGCCTGTAATTGAGTGGATTACTCCTACTACCTTTCTTGAATACGGGTTTGACCTGTGCAACTTTCCAGTCTTTGGGTACGGATCTTTCGTCGCCTGAACGGTTGAATATGATTGTTAAGTATGGAGCTAATGCATCAGCATACTCCGAAAGGAACCTAATTGGGATACAATCTGGACCAGAAGACTACCTTTTATTAAGTGATTTGAGTTGCTTCACTACTCCGAGTATATTTACTACGTTACTCAATTCTGGAATATTTACTTCGTCTTCTCTTGTGAAGGCATTTCGGGTGTCTGTGTTTCGTAACTCTGCTTTGGCAGCACTGTCTTCGATAGCATCTCCATTGCTATCGCGCAGAGAAGGCATTGATTGTTTCTTGCCGCTAACACACTTGATCCACGAATACGTCCATCTCGTTTTTGTACGCAGATCTGGGAATGAAACAACACGACTGCACGAATGTTGTAGCGAGGCCAGACAAGAATGAAGTAAGTGTCTAGCAGAAATAACGCTGGCCCGATAATTATGCTTCACAATCGGTCTCCAGTGCGACTTTTCAGCAGAAGCTGTACTATCGCACATCATGTGCAATTGAAAAGCCTCCCACAGTAGCAGTACATCCAAGTCTCGTGTTTTCCTTCTTGTTACGCAAAATTCACTTTGGACGTGTTCTTACTTTCGACTGGGTCCGTCAAGCTCTCTCTCCCGATAATCGAATTATTTTTTCGCTAGTTTCGTTGCTCTTATACAATAACTAATTGCCAAAAATGGGTCGTTTGAAAAGTATTCTTTTTTAACGCTTAGTTCTCTGAGGTTTCTTCCAGGATCTGCGAAAATCAGTGCTGCAGAATTGAAATTTCTGGTCCTTAGACAAGGCTCCGACTCACCAGTTGTGCGCAGTCACTGACCATGTTGGCAAAACAACAGAGAGGTCCCACATGGGAGAAGACTGGCTCTCGGGAAGGCAGTTTGGGCCTCTCTGGCCAGTCAGACACTTATGTCCTGTCTTCACGTCTGCTCGTGTTTACGTAAAGGATAAAACTATTATAAATCCTATTTATTTTAATTAATAATCAACAGCCTCAATTGCACCGTTAACATTACTTTATGAAAGGCAAAACGCCTCAGGAGATTAAAGAGAAGCTTGATTAACATTACGGTGACTCTGCGCCTTCAATTAGAACAGTTTATAAGTGGTTTCAAAAATTTCTGAATGGCCATATGGGCACAAGTGATTATGAACGTTCTGGGCGCTCCGTCTAGGTTACGACTCCAGAGATCATTGGTAAAATCCATTATATGGTGATGGATGACAGAAGAGTTAAGATACGTGAGGTTGCTGGTGCTGTGGGCATCACGAATAAACGGGTACATAATATTTTCCATAAACATTTGGACATCAGAACGTTATCCGCAAGATGGTTTCCGCGATTGCTCACGCTTGAACAAAAACGGAATCGTGTGAAGTGTTGCAAGGATGGTTTGCAGCTGGTCAGGAAGACTAAGTGTCGTTTCATCACTGTGGATGAAACATGGATATATTACTATACTGCTGAGATCAAAGAACGATCTAAAAAATGTGTTACCAAGGGATAATCTGCACCAAAAAAGACGAAGACCTTTCCTTCGGCCGGAAAGGTTATGGCGACTGTCTTTTGGGATTCGCAAGGGATAATTCTTATCGACTATCTGGAAAAGGGTGCATATTATTCATCGTTATTGGACCGTTTGAAAACCGAGCTGCAAGAAAAACGCCGGCGACTGGACCGCAAAAAAGTCTTTTTCCATCACGACAATGCACCAGCACACACCTCTGCAGTTGTAGTCGCAAAATTATTGGAAATTGGATTACAACTCGTTTCACGTCCCCCCTATTCTCCAGACTTGGCTCCCTCGGACTACTATTTGTTCCCCAATTTGAAGAAATGGCTGGCGGGACAAGGATTTTATTCAAACGAGGATGTGATTGCAGCAACTAATAGCTATTTTGTAGACTTGGACAATTCCTATTATTCGGAAGGGATCAACAAATTAGAACAGCGTTGGACGAAGTGTATAAGTCTAAAAGGAGACTATGTCGAAAAATAAAAAAGGTTTACGCCAAACACGTAAGTAGTTCTTATTTTTGAACAGACTTTTCAAACGCTCCTCGTAGTTCGACTACACTCCTTTACCTTATTTTACTTCTGTTTGTATTCATGCTAAAAACTTCTTTTCTAGACACTATCCCACACATATTTCCGCTATTATTATGCTAAATTTAAACGAACACAAAATCCCCTAGATTGGCGATCTTGTAAACTCGAAATCTGGTGCGGACTTCAATGCGAGATGCTTATAATAGTTCCCACAACTAAATTTTGATTCGAAACCTGGCAGAATATCCAAAGAGATTCTGATGGTATGTAAAGTACGCTAGCGGCAAGACACAAGCAATGCCTTCTCTGTCCGATGGCAATGAGAACACTATCGATGACAGTGCTGCCAAAGCAGAGTTACTAAACACAGTCTTCCGAACCTCCTTCACCAAACAAGACGAAGTAAAATTTCCAGAATTAGAATCAAGAACAGCTGCCAACATGAGTAGCCTAGAAGTACATATCCTCGGAGTAGTGAAACAACTTAAATCCCTTAATAAAAGCAACTCTTCCGGTCTACATAGCAATTAGGTTCCTTTCAGAGCTCAATAGTTAAGAATCATATACAACCGCTCGCTCGGCGAAAGCTCCGTACTCAAAGACGTTGCACAGGTCACACAAATATACAAGAAAGGCAATATGAGTAATCCACTAAATTACAGGTCCATATCATTAACATCGCAATGCAGCAGGATTTTAGAACGTACATTGTGTTCGAACATTATGAATTACCTCGAAGAGAACGTACTATTGACACAAAATCAACACGCATTTAGAAAATATCGATGCTGTGAAACGCAACTAGCTCTTTACTCACACGAAGTGTTCAGTGATATCGACAAGGAATTTCAAACTGATTGCGTATTTCTAGGTTTCCAGAAGGGTTTTGTCGCCATACGTCACAAGCGGCTTGCAATCAAATTGCGTGCTTATGCAATATCGTCTCAATTGTGCAACTCATTTCGTGATTTCATTTCAGAGAGGTCACAAAAAATGGTTCAAATGGCTCTGAGCACTATGGGACTTAACTTCTGAGGTCCCCTAGAACATAGAACTACTTAAACCTAACTAACCTAAGGACATCACAGGTTAATTAGGTTTAAGTAGTTCTAGGTCTAGGGGACTGATGACCTCAGATGTTAAGTCCCATAGTGCTTAGAGCCATTTGAACCATTTCATCAGATGGTTTCCGCGATTGCTCACGCTTGACCAAAAACGGAATCGTGTGAAGTGTTGCAAGGATGGTTTTCAGCTGGTCAGGAAGACTTTAAGCGTCGTTTCATCACTGTCGATGAAACATGGATTTATTACTATACTCCTGAGATCAAAGAACAATCTAAAAAATGGGTTACCAAGGGATAATCTGCACCAAAAAAGACGAAGACTTTTCCTTCGGCCGGAAAGGTTATGGCGACTGTCTTTTGGGATTCGCAAGGGATAATCCTTATCGACTATCTGGAAAAGGGTGCATATTATTCATCGTTAGTGGACCGTTTGAAAACCGAGCTGCAAGAAAGCAGCAGGCAGGATACGGTCCTGCGACCGTAGCGGTCGTGCGGTTCCAGACTGTAGCGCCTAGAACCGCTCGGCCACCCTGGCCGGCCAGGGAGGTCACAGTTCGTAGCAACTAACAAGTGAGGGGAAGTCATCGAGTAAAGCAGAAGTGATATCAGACGTTCAACAAGGTAGTCTTATAGGCCCCCTGCCGTTCCTTATCTGTATAAACGATTGAGGAGACAATCTGAGCAGCCGTCTTAGATTGTTTGTAGATGACGCTGTCGTTTATCACTAGTAAAGCCATCAGAAGAGCAAAACAAACTGCAAAACGATTTAGAAAAAATATCTGTATGATGCGAAAATTGATAATTGACCCTAAATAATGAGAAGTGTGAGGTCATCCACATGAGTGCTAAAAGTTATCCATTAAACTTGGTTACACGATATCAGTCGACTCTAAAGGCCGTAAATTCAACTAAATATCTAGGAATTACAATTACGAACAACTTAATTTGGAAAGAACACACAGAAAATATTGTCGGGAAGACCAACCAAAGAGTTCGTTTTTTTGACAGAACACCTAGAAGATGTAAAAGATCTACTAAGGAGACTGCCTACACTAAGCTTCTCTGACCACTTTTGGAGTATTGTTGCGCGGTGTGGGATCCTTACTAAATAGGATTAACGGGCTTTGTTGTTTGAAATTGTCGCTCAAAAGCTAGGCTACCACAAATTTTGTGCACGATGGGTGCCCAAAATGCTTACAGAGCACCATAAATAACAGCGAATGGGGTGAACGTTGACATTTCTGGAGGCCTACCACAAACATGGTGATTCATTACTGGATCGAATCGTAACCGGTGACGAGACTTGGGTGAAACATGTCAGTTGCGAGACAAAGTTACAGTCCATGGACTGGGGGCACACAAGGTCCCCCCAAAAACCAAGAAAATGTTTGCAAACCTTGTCAGCGAGGACGTTGACGGCGACAGTGTTTTGGGATAGGCAAGCTGTGCTTCTTATTGATGTTCTCGAACGTGGAGCAACCGTAAATTCTGCCCAGTACTGTTAAACTTTGCACAGCCTTAGCAGTTCAATACAAACGCCGAGGAAAGTTGACGTCCAAAGTTTTGTTTTTGCACGACAATACCCGACTCCACACGGGAAACCGCATTAAAGAACTCCTTAATTCATTCAAATGTGAAATTTTCCCTCATCCTCCCTACAGCTCCGATCTTGCACCAAGCGACTTCCACTTGTTTCCCAAGATGAAAAACTGGCTTACAACGCAGCGCTTTGATGATTACGCGGAACTCCAGGCGGGCGTGACTCACTGGCTGAAGTCTCAGGCGGCAGGTCTTTCAAAGCTTGTCCACCGCTGCCTCAATGTGTTTGGTGATTACGTGAAAAGTAGTATGTCAGTCGCTCTTTCAGATGTATATAATAAAATGTATTTCTTGTACTTAGTTTTTTTTTAATGCCAAAACGTTCCCTACTTTCTGAATAGCCCTTGTATAATGATGTGATGAGCATTGTAGTGAATTCTCCTTGGTGGTTTGGCCATTAAATTCGGCTAATCTGATTCCGATGAAACCCAAGTGGGGCGTTATCGGGCACCAGCTCCGCACGCTCAAAGCAACCGCCCGAGAAGCGTGTGACCTGTGTGTAGGCATCTGGTCACAAACATCTGGAAACATATCAATTGGCTCCTTTTACCGACCTCCCGACTCAGCAACATTAGTGGCAGAACAACTGAGAGAAAATCTGGAACACATTTCTCATAAATTTTCTCAGCATGTTATAGTCTTAGGTGGAGATTTCAATTTACCAGATACAGACTGGGACACCCAGATGTTTAGGACGGGTGGTAGGGACAGAGCATCGAGTGACATACTGAGTGCACTATCCGAAAATTACCTCGAGCAATTAAACAGAGAACCGACTCGTGGAGATAACATCTTGGACCTACTGATAACAAACAGATCCGAACTTTTCGACTCTGTAAACGAAAAAAATTCAAATGGCTCTGAACACTATGGGAGTCAACATCTATGGTCATCAGTCCCCTAGAACTTCTTAAACCTAACTAACCTAAGGACATCACACAACACCCAGTCATTACGAAGCAGAGAAAATCCGTGACCCCGCCGGGAATCGAAACCAGGATCCCGGGCGCGGGAAGCGAGAACGCTACCGCACGACCACGAGCTGCGGACTGTAAGCGCAGAGCCGGGAATCAGTGATCATAAGGCCGTTGCAGCATCCCTGAATATGGAAGCAAATAGGAATATAAAAAAAGGGAGGAAGATTTATCTGTTTAGCAAGAGTAATAGAAGGCAGATTTCAGACTACCTAACAGATCAAAACGAAAATTTCTGTCCCGACACAGACAATGTTGAGTGTTTATGGAAAAAGTTCAAGGCAATCGTAAAATGCGTTTTAGACAGATACGTGCCGAGTAAAACTGTGAGGGACGGGAAAAACCCACCGTGGTTCAACAACAAATGGTTCAAATGGCTCTGAGAACTATGGGACTTAACATCTGTGGTCATCAGTCCCCTAGAACTTAGAACTACTTAAACCTAACCAACCTAAGGACATCACACACATCCATGCCCGAGGCAGGATTCGAACCTGCGACCGTAGCAGCAGCGCGGTTCCGGACTGCAGCGCCTAGAACCGCACGGCCACCGCGGCCGGCGGTTCAACAACAAAGTTAGGAAACTACTGCGAAAGCAAAGAGAGCTTCACTGCAAGTTTAATCACAGCCAAAACCTATCAGACAAACAGAAGCTAAACGATGTCAATGTTAACGTAAGGAGGGCTATGCGTGAAGCGTTCAGTGAATTCGAAAGTAAAATTCTATGTACCGAACTGACAGAAAATCCTAGGAAATTCTGGTCTTACGTTAAATCAGTAAGTGGCTCGAAACAGCATATCCAGACACTTTGGGATGATGATGGCATTGAAACAGAGGATGACACGCATAAAGCTGAAATACTAAACACCTTTTTCCAAAGCTGTTTCACAGAGGAAGACCACACTGCAGTTCTTTCTCTAAAACCTCGCACAAACGAAAAAATGTCTGACATCGAAGTAAGTGTCAATGGAATAGAAAAGCAACTGGAATCACTCAACAGAGGAAAGTCCACTGGACCTGACGGGATACCAAGAGTACGCGAAAGACCTTGCCCCCCTTCTAACAGCCGTGTACCGCAAGTCTCTAGAGGAACGGCAGGTTCCAAATGATTGGAAAAGAGGACAGGCAGTCACAGTCTTCAAGATGGGTCGTCGAGCAGATGCGCAAAACTATAGACCTACATCTCTGACGTCGATCTGTTGTAGAATTTTAGAACATGTTTTTTGCTCGCATATCATGTCGTTTCTGGAAACCCAGAATCTACTCTGTAGGAATCAACATGGATTCCGGAAACAGCGATCGTGTGAGACCCAACTTGCTTTTTTTTTTTTATTCCGATTTTTGCCGTCTAGGGACCGCGTTAAACAACTATTTTTCAATGTACATTTCTCCTATTGCGCTCCTCCTCTTTTCTCTTCTGCCAATATGTCTTCATCCTCTCTCTGTGCTGCTCCCTTCGGTCTTCTGTCCACACTGTTCCTCCAGTTCTTCTCTTCTTCACTTCAAATCCTTCAAAATGTTGAATTTTGTCTCTCATTAAGTCTCTGTTGGTTATATCATCTTCTCCTATACCCATCTCCTCTAAGTCTGCTTTGACTTCTTTGAACCAGGTAATTTGGGTTCTGGGGTTCTTGTCAAAAAACATGAATATTTTCTTTGTCAGCCTTTCATCATTCATTCTTTTCAAACTCACTTTATTTGTTCATGAGACCCAGAAAATATTACATACAGGCTCCCAGGTAAATGCCATTTTCCTTGACTTCCGGAAGGCGTTAGAGACAGTTCCGCACTGTCGCCTGATAAAAAAAATAAGAGCCTACGGAATATCAGACCAGCTGTGTGGCTGGATTGAAGAGTTTTTAGCAAACAGAACACAGCATGTTGTTCTCAATGGAGAGACGTCTGCAGACGTTAAAGTAACCTCTGGCGTGCCACAGGGAAGTGTTATGGGAGCATTGCTTTTAACAATATATATATAAATGACCTAGCAGATAGTGTCGGAAGTTCCATGCGGCTTTTCGCGGATGATGCTGTAGTATACATAGAAGTTGCAGCATTAGAAAATTGCAGCGAAATGCAGGAAGATCTGCAGCGGATAGGCACTTGGTGCAGGGTGTGGCAACTGACTTTTAAAACAGACAAATGTAATGTATTGCGAATACATAGCAAGAAGGATCCTTTATTGTATGATTATATGATAGCGGAACAACCACTGGTAGCATTTACTTCTGTAAAATATCTGGGAGTATGCGTGCGGAACGATTTGAAGTGGAATGATGATATAAAATTAATTGTTGGTAAGGCGGGTACCAGGTTGAGATTCATTGGGTGAGTCCTTAGAAAATGTAGTCCATCAACAAAGGAGGTGGCTTACAAAACTCTCCTTCGACCCATACTTGAGTATTGCTCATCAGTGAAGGATCCGTACCAGGTCGGGTTGACGGAGGAGATAGAGAAGATCCAAAGAAGAGCGGCGCGTTTCGTCACAGGGTTATTTGGTAAGCGTGATAGCGTTAAGGAGATGTTTAACAAACTCAAGTGGCAGACTCTGCAAGAAAGGCGCTCTGCATCGCGGTGTAGCTTGCTGTCCAGGTTTCGAGAGGGTGCGTTTCTGGTTGAGGTATCGAATATATTGCTTCCCCCTACTTATACCTCCCGAGGAGATCACGAATGTAGAATTAGAGAGATTTGAGCGCTCACGGAGGCTTTCCGGCAGTCGTTCTTCCCGCGAACTATACGCGACTGGAACAGGAAACGGAGGTAATGACAGGGGCACGTGAAGTGCCCTCCGCCACACACCGTTGGGTGGCTTGCGGAGTATAAATGTAGATGTAGATGTAGATGTACTCGTCGAATCCATAGCACGCATCTGATGCCACAAACCTCTGGAAACTTATCTAGTACTTGGTCGAATCCATGGAATGCAGAATAACTGCTGAATAGCGTTCCAGAGGTGGACCAACACGCTTGTAAGTAGGTAGTCATAGTGTATTGGCTCACAGCGTACAAGAACAGCTAAAGGAAAGCTGGCAGTGCACAACATGGATATGCAAGAGGAGCGTTGCAGCTTGGGAAGAGCGGCCACTGCCCACCTTGAAGACGCTCTCGAGGTTCGCGCAGTCGTCGAAGGCCTGGCAGAAGACAGCGGCGAGCCGGCGGTCCAGGTCGCAGATCCTGGCGGTGAAGCCGGCGTAGTCGCGCGTGAACGAGTCGTCCTCCGGGTCGAGTGCGTCGTACGACTTGGCGCCGAACTGCACCAGCAGCTCGCTGAACTCGTGGTACACGCCGCACACCTTTGCCGACAGCGTGCGCCCCTTCATCCCGCCGATCTCTACCTTCTCCAGCTTCAGGAACTCCACAACCGTGTCGAAGAAGTGCTGCGGGCACCAGAGCTCTGCTACCACATTTGTCTCACAGAATGACGCCATCGCTGGTGCCAAATATCAGTCTGAGGTTCAAATGGATAATTCGAAATAACAGTGGGGAAGAAACCTGCAACCGGGCACATTAATTCTGAAGGATTAATTTATTTTTCCAAAACTAGTTTGGAACCTAGGTTCATCACCAGACTGCCGCATATACACTATCTGATCAAATGGTTCAAATGTCTCTAAGCACTATGGGACTTAACATGTGAGGTCATCAGTCCCCTAGACTTAGAACTACTTAAACCTAATTAACCTATGGACATAACACATCCAACCCAGAGGCAGGATTCGAATCTGCGACCGTAGCAGCAGCGCGGTTCCGGACTGATGTGCCTAGAAGCGCTCGGCCACAACGGCCCGCCACTATCTCATCAAAAGTACCCAGACACCTATTATTGGACACTAATATGGGGTGTGTCACACTGAACCTTTATGGTGGCTTGAACTCTGCTGAGGACACTTTCAGTCAGCTTGTGGAGAAATGGCAGACCAATCTTCCTCAGACGCGAGACCAGAGAAGGTTGTGACGTTAGATGTTCGGGTCTGCAGCGAAGTCGAGGTTCTAACTTAGCCCAAAGATATTCCATTGCGTTCAGATCGAGACTCTGGGTAGGTCAGTCCGTTTCAGGAATGTTATTGACCCCAAACCATTACCTTACATATGCTGCTTTATAACAGGGTGTACCATCATGCTGATGTAATCATCGTCTGTGAACTGTTCCTCCTCTGGAAGCAGTACACAATGTTGTATAATGTATTAATATTCTTCCGAATTTAGTAGTTTCTTAATGCGTAAGAAGGGGATCACACTCCAACCAAGACAAACACAACCATACTGTAATACTACCTCTTCTGTGCATTGAGGTAAACACGAGTTTACCGGATTCTCGTATAATCCACTTCCACTGTTCTAATCTTACCCCTAAGTTTTCTCGTTTGAGACAAAATCTCTACCGCATATACACTGAGGTGACAAAAGCCATGGGATACTGATATGCACATATACAAGCGGTGGTAGTATCGCGTACATAATGTATATATGTATTGGCGGAGCTGTCATTTGTACTCAGCTGATTCGTGTGAAAATGTTTTCGACGCGATTGGAGCCACACGATGGAAATTAACAGACTCTGAACACAGAATAGTAGATGGAACTAGACGCGTAGGACATTCCATTTCGGAAATCGTTAGGGAATTCAGTATTCCGTGATCCACACTGCGAATACTGTGCTGGGAATACGACATTTCAGGGACTGCCTCTCACCACCGACAACGCAATGGCCGACGGCCTACGCATAATGAACGAGGGCAGCGGTGTTTGCGTAGAGTTGTCAGTGCTAACAGACAAGTAAAACTGCCTGAAATAACAGCAGAAATCAATGAGGGACATACGACGAACGATCCGTTAAGAGGTTAAGTCATCCTGGGCTCGTGACCAGATCAGTTGGACCCCAGACCACTGGAGAACCGTTGTCTGGTGAGATGAGTCCCGATTTCAGTTGGTAAGAGCAGATGGTAAGGTTCAAGTGTGGCACAGACCACACGAAGCCATGGATCTAAGTTGCACTGCGCAAGCTGGTGGTGTCTCCATAATGGTGTGGGCTGTGTTTACATGGAACGGACTGGGTCCGCTGGTGCGTCTGAATCGATCATTGATTAGAAATGGTTATGTTCGGCTACTTGGAGACCATATAAAGCCGTTCATGGACTTTATGTTCCCAAACAACGATGGAATTTTTATGGATGACAATGCGCCATGTCAGAACAGTGTGGACAATTCGAGCGAATGATCTGGCCACCCAGATCGCTCGACATGAATCCCATCAAACATTCATGAAACATAACCTAAAGACTGGGAAATTGCTCAGGTCACACCATAACCAAAAATGGAAGTAGGAGTAATCCGCTGAATTACAGGCTTTCGACACCGTTCCTCACAAGCGTCTTCTAACCAAACTGCGCGCCTACGGAGTATCGCCTCAGTTGTGCGAATGGATTCGTGATTTACTGTCAGAAAGGTCACAGTTCGTAGTAATAGACGGAAAGTCAACGAGTAAAACAGAAGTGATATCCGGAGTGCCCCAAGGAAGTGTTATAGGCACTCTGTTATTCCTGATCTCGTATATTAACGACGTAGGAGACAATCTGAGTAGCCGTCTTAGAATGTTTGCAGATGATGCTGTCACTTGTCGTCTTGTAAAGTCATCAGATGATCAAAACGACTTGAAAAATAATTTAGATAAGATACTTGTATGGTGCGAAAAGTGGCAATTGACCCTGAATAAGGAAAGGTGTTAATTAATTCACATGAGTACTAAAAGAAATCAGCTAAATTTCGATTACACGATAAGTCACACGAATCTGAAGGCTGCAAATTCAACTAAATACTTAGGGATTACAATTACAAATAACCTAAATTGGAATGATCACATAGATAATATTGTGGGTAGAGCAAACCAAAGACTGCGATCCATTGGCAGAACACTTAGAAGGTACAACAGGTCTACTAAAGATACTGCTTACACCACGCTTGTCCGCCCTATTCTGGAGAACTGCTGTGCGGTGTGGGATCCGCATCAGGTGGGACTGACGGATGACATCGAAAGAGTACAGAGAAGGGCAGCTCGTTATGTATTATCGCGAAATAGGGAAGATAGTGTCAGAGACATGATACGTGAATTGGAGTGGCAAACATTAAATCAAAGGTTTTTGTCGTTGCGACGGGATCTTCTCATGAAATTTCAATCACCAGTTTTCTCCTCCGATTGCGAAAACATTCTGTTTGCACCCACCTACATAGGGAGAAATGATCATCACGATAAAATAAGAGAAAACAGGGCTCGCACAGAAAAATTTAAGTGCTCGTTTTTCCCGCGTGCCGTTCGAGAGTGGAACGGTAGAGAGACAGCTTGAAGGTGGTTCATTGAACCCTCTGCCAGACACCTTACTGTGAATAGCTGAGTAATCACGTAGATGTAGATGTAGATGAGAAGTCATTTCGTGCACAAAATCCTGCACCGGCAACATTTTCGTAATTATTGACGACTATGCCTCAGTATTTCTGCAGGGGACTTCCAACGACTTGTTGAGTCCATGCCACGTCAAATTGCTGCAGTACGCCGGGCAAATGGATACTAGGAGGTAGCCCATGACTTTTGTCACCTTGGTTTAGTTCACTACTGGCACTACACCTGATGGCAGGTAACGTTCTCCAGGTATTTGCCAAACCTATACCCTTCCATCGGATTGCCACAGGGTACTGCGTGATCCATCACTTCAGATCATTCACTTCCAGTCATTCACTGTCCACTGGGGTCGCTCTTTACATCACCTCAAAATGGCTTAGAATTGACAAAAGAAATATGTGGCTTTGAGGACATGCTCGACGATTGTAACCCATTCCTTTTAACTCCCTGGTTACACTCATTGTGCAAGACGGACTGATGGTAGCACTTTGTAACTCATGAGTGACTTGTTCCGATTATTTCATGCGACTTATTACAACCATCCTTCACAATTCTCGAGGATCCCTGGCCGTCAGTACATGAGGCCTGCCCTGTTTTGGTTCAGCTGTGGTTGTTCCTTGGCGTTTCCAATTCTCGGTCACATCATCAACAGTCGACTTTAGCGGCTTTAGAAGGGTTCAAATGTCGCTGATGGATTTCTTATCCAGGTGACATCCAATGACCAGACCACGTTCGAAGGTACTCTCCTCACCGACCAATTTTGCTGTTACGGCTTCTCCGCTGACATTAAAGTGTTCCCCGCCTCCTTTTATACTGGCGTTTACACCACTCGTGGCATCTATGGTCAATGTCGCACTAAATACCGGTGTCAGAATACTTTTGATCAGTATAGTCAGCGACGTTTTTTCAGATTTGCTGTCCTATTGTGATATTCCCCTCATAATTTTATGCATCCCAAACACTTGTTTAAAAAAATAGAAGTGTGAAAAACGAAGTTGGCTTACCAATATCGTTTGCATTCTCTCCAAGAAGCTGTCAAAACGCTCGAACACCATTCTCGGATGGAAGGTCCACATGGTAGGTTCGCGGTCCTTGAAGTAGCCTGCCAAGTTCTCTCGGCGATCATCGAATATCTCCCTTCAAGCAGAAAAGACATTTTTCAGTAGCGAAATCAGGATTTAGCACCCCGTTACTAGCTCTTAGTAATAACTGCACGTAGATACATTTCATTACTGTTTAGCGAAAACCATTTCAAAATGGCAATGCTATGGGAAATCGGTTAGTATTTCTACTTCGAGTTTTACATTTTGCTTTTGAGTTTAGTTAGCAATAATTTTAAACCTGTTTTATCTCTTAGAAATAAGCGACTGCTGTTTAATATATTCATTCCATAGCCATATACATGATGATTTTTTCCACCATGTATGAACTGTAGGGATTACTTGATAAGAGGATACGGAACAAAAAAGGTCTAACGAAGTTCGGCCGAAGGCCGTGTACTAACATAAAGCAAATAATATTAATACACAGCTGAAAACCTGGCACAATGCCTGCGACCAAGTAAAATTACGGTCCGGAAATGCATGGTTTTCATACTAGAGATCATTTATTCAATCATACTTTGTTACAGAGACTGCGATCTAATTCGCGATGTGGCATACACAGTTACAGTATGCGTGGTTTCCTCCTAGAGGGTGGTACTGTTCCTCATACATCACGCCCTAGCGCACCCTCCTGCCACAGTAATTCGTAATGTTGTGTCCGATTCACTTCTCTTGCTGACTCACCTCGTAGTGGATGTGATACAGCGTTGTACACAATGGTTCCGTACTCGAAACTAGGGCTTGCCGACATAGTGTTTACTTAGAGAAAGGCAAATGGCAACGGGAGACGAACAGCAAAGTTGTATCAGGAGACATCCTCGCCGAGAGCAACCAAAGGTTTCAATGTCTGCAACAGTGTTTCTCCGTTTGTCTGAGACAGACTCGGTTCAAGAAGCAGGAAATCATGAAGGACGCACCCCAAATGTTCGGACACCAGACTTGGAGGAAAATGTGATTAACACTGTGCTAAGTAGCGCCGTGTCAGTACCAGGAAATTGGCCCGCCAGTACAGGGTAAGCGAGACGACCGTGTGGAACATTCTCTATGACAATTGTTGCTACCCTCATTACTTACTGCGTGCGCAGGCCTCACTAGCGACATACTTACCAAATCGGGAACAGTTTTGTCACTGGTTACTTCACCAGGCAACCACGATACCGGGATCTGAGTCATCCATCCTACTCACAGATGAGGCCACCTTTACAGGTGGTAGTTCAGCTTTCATAACAATCTGGACAGTAAGCAGAACCAACATGGAGTGTGCTCCCTGCCGCCGTTGGATAAGCAGCTGAGCAGCAAGTCGTTTACTCCTAGCTCACTCATTTGTTACATAGTTTAATTCTTAATTTCTTTGCGTGTTTTTGGTTCTTGCATTGTTTAATTCATAAATTTCGGGCGTATTATAGTATTTGAGAGTGTAGCATCGTGTTTTAGTATCTGAATAGTGTAATTTCGCTTAGTCTCCTTCCGCCGCCGAGCAGTGTCAGCAGTGCGCAAGTAGCAGCATTACTGCATTTACTAGGCAATCTTGTATTTTAATAACCGTTTAAATTTTGTCGATTTGTTTGCGCTCTCTGTAGATTAGTTCAGACGTTCTTAGCAAAACAGTTTTTAGCATGGATAGGGACTGCAACTGCTGTGTTCGGATGCAGGCTGAGTTGGCATCCCTTCGCTCCCAGCTTCAGGCAGTGTTGGCTTCGGTCACACAGCTTGAGGCTGTTGCCAATGGGCATCACTGTGGGGGTCGGGATGGGGGTTTGTCGGGGACGGCCAGCTCGTCCCACGCATCCCCTGATCGGACTACGACTGTGGTTGCCCGGGATACTGCCCGCATTGAGGCTGATCCCTCACCTGTGGTAGAGTGGGAGGTCGTTTCAAGGTGTGGCAGGGGGCGAAAGACATTCCGGAGGGCTGAACGGAAAGCCTCTCCAGTTTGTCTGACGAACCGGTTTCAGGCTCTGTCTCAGGCTGATACTGATCTTCGGCCTGACATGGCTGCTTGTCCTGTTCCAGAGGTTGCCCCTCAGTCTGCAAGATCCGGGCAGTCGCAGAGGGTGGGCTTACTGGTAGTTGGGAGCTCCAACGTCAGGCGCGTAATGGGGCCCCTTAGGGAAATGGCAGCAAGAGAGGGGAAGAAAACCAATGTGCACTCCGTGTGCATACCGGGGGGAGTCATTCCAGATGTGGAAAGGGTCCTTCCGGATGCCATGAAGGGTACAGGGTGCACCCATCTGCAGGTGGTCGCTCATGTCGGCACCAATGATGTGTGTCACTATGGATCGGAGGAAATCCTCTCTGGCTTCCGGCGGCTATCTGATTTGGTGAAGACTGCCAGTCTCGCTAGCGGGATGAAAGCAGAGCTCACCATCTGCAGCATCGTCGACAGGACTGACTGCGGACCTTTGGTACAGAGCCGAGTGGAGGGTCTGAATCAGAGGCTGAGACGGTTCTGCGACCGTGTGGGCTGCAGATTCCTCGACTTGCGCCATAGGGTGGTGGGGTTTCGGGTTCCGCTGGATAGGTCAGGAGTCCACTACACGCAACAAGCGGCTACACGGGTAACAGGGGTTGTGTGGCGTGGGCTGGGCGGTTTTTTAGGTTAGATGGCCTTGGGCAAGTACAGAAAGGGCAACAGCCTCAACGGGTGCGGGGCAAAGTCAGGACATGCGGGGAACAAGCAGCAATCGGTATTCTAATTGTCAACTGTCGAAGCTGCGTTGGTAAAGTACCGGAACTTCAAGCGCTGATAGAAAGCACCGAAGCTGAAATCGTTATAGGTACAGAAAGCTGGCTTAAGCCAGAGATAAATTCTGCCGAAATTTTTACAAAGGTACAGACGGTGTTTAGAAAGGATAGATTGCATGCAACCGGTGGTGGAGTGTTCATCGCTGTTAGTAGTAGTTTATCCTGTAGTGAAGTAGAAGTGGATAGTTCCTGTGAATTATTATGGGTGGAGGTTACACTAAACAACCGAACTAGGTTAATAATTGGCTCCTTTTACCGACCTCCCGACTCAGCAGCATTAGTGGCAGAACAACTGAGAGAAAATTTGGAATACATTTCACATAAATTTTCTCAGCATGTTATAGTCTTAGGTGGAGATTTCAATTTACCAGATATAGACTGGGACACTCAGATGTTTAGGACGGGTGGTAGGGACAGAGCATCGAGTGACATTATACTGAGTGCACTATCCGAAAATTACCTCGAGCAATTAAACAGAGAACCGACTCGTGGAGATAACATATTGGACCTACTGATAACAAACAGACCCGAACTTTTCGAATCTGTATGTACAGAGCAGGGAATCAGTGATCATAAGGCCGTTGCAGCATCCCTGAATATGGAAGTTAATAGGAATATAAAAAAAGGGAGGAAGGTTTATCTGTTTAGCAAGAGTAATAGAAGGCAGATTTCAGACTACCTAACAGATCAAAACGAAAATTTCTGTTCCGACACTGACAATGTTGAGTGTTTATGGAAAAAGTTCAAGGCAATCGTAAAATGCGTTTTAGACAGGTACGTGCCGAGTAAAACTGTGAGGGACGGGAAAAACCCACCGTGGTACAACAACAAAGTTAGGAAACTACTGCGAAAGCAAAGAGAGCTCCACTCCAAGTTTAAACGCAGCCAAAACCTCTCAGACAAACAGAAGCTAAACGATGTCAAAGTTAGCGTAAGGAGGGCTATGCGTGAAGCGTTCATTGAATTCGAAAGTAAAATTCTATGTACCGACTTGACAGAAAATCCTAGGAAGTTCTGGTCTTACGTTAAATCAGTAAGTGGCTCGAAACAGCATATCCAGACACTACGGGATGATGATGGCATTGAAACAGAGGATGACTCGCGTAAAGCTGAAATACTAAACACCTTTTTCCAAAGCTGTTTCACAGAGGAAGACCGCACTGCAGTTCCTTCTCTAAATCCTCGCACAAACGAAAAAATGGCTGACATCGAAATAAGTGTCCAAGGAATAGAAAAGCAACTGGAATCACTCAATAGAGGAAAGTCCACTGGACCTGACGGGATACCAATTCGATTCTACACAGAGTACGCGAAAGAACTTGCCCCCCTTCTAACAGCCGTGTACCGCAAGTCTCTAGAGGAACGGAGGGTTCCAAATGATTGGAAAAGAGCACAGATAGTCCCAGTCTTCAAGAAGGGTCGTCGAGCAGATGCGCAAAACTATAGACCTATATCTCTTACGTCGATCTCTTGTAGAATTTTAGAACATGTTTTTTGCTCGCGTATCATGTCATTTCTGGAAACCCAGAATCTACTATGTAGGAATCAACATGGATTCCGGAAACAGCGATCGTGTGAGACCCAACTCGCCTTATTTGTTCATGAGACCCAGAAAATATTAGATACAGGCTCCCAGGTAGATGCTATTTTTCTTGACTTCCGGAAGGCGTTCGATACAGTTCCGCACTGTCGCCTGATAAACAAAGTAAGAGCCTACGGAATATCAGACCAGCTGTGTGGCTGGATTGAAGAGTTTTTAGCAAACAGAACACAGCATGTTGTTATCAATGGAGAGACGTCTACAGACGTTAAAGTAACCTCTGGCGTGCCACAGGGGAGTGTTATGGGACCATTGCTTTTCACAATATATATAAATGACTTAGTAGATAGTGTCGGAAGTTCCATGCGGCTTTTCGCGGATGATGCTGTAGTATACAGAGAAGTTGCTGCATTAGAAAATTGTAGCGAAATACAGGAAGATCTGCAGCGGATAGGCACTTGGTGCGGGGAGTGGCAACTGACCCTTAACATAGACAAATGTAATGTATTGCGAATACATAGAAAGAAGGATCCTTTATTGTATGATTATATGATAGCGGAACAAACACTGGTAGCAGTTACTTCTGTAAAATATCTGGGAGTATGCGTACGGAACGATTTGAAGTGGAATGATCATATAAAACTAATTGTTGGTAAGGCGGGTACCAGGTTGAGATTCATTGGGAGAGTGCTTAGAAAATGTAGTCCATCAACAAAGGAGGTGGCTTACAAAACACTCGTTCGACCTATACTTGAGTATTGCTCATCAGTGTGGGATCCGTACCAGGTCGGGTTGACGGAGGAGATAGAGAAGATCCAAAGAAGAGCGGCGCGTTTCGTCACTGGGTTATTTGGTAACCGTGATAGCGTTACGGAGATGTTTAATAAACTCAAGTGGCAGACTCTGCAAGAGAGGCGCTCTGCATCGCGGTGTAGCTTGGCTCAAATGGTTCAAATGGCTCTGAGCACTATGGGACTCAACTGCTGAGGTCATTAGTCCCCTAGAACTTAGAACTAGTTAAACCTAACTAACCTAAGGACATCACACACATCCATGCCCGAGGCAGGATTCGAACCTGCGACCGTAGCGGTCTTGCGGTTCCAGACTGCAGCGCCTTTAACCGCACGGCCACTTCGGCCGGCGGTGTAGCTTGCTCGCCAGGTTTCGAGAGGGTGCGTTTCTGGATGAGGTATCGAATATATTGCTTCCCCCTACTTATACTTCCCGAGGAGATCACGAATGTAAAATTAGAGAGATTAGAGCGCGCACGGAGGCTTTCAGACAGTCGTTCTTCCCGCGAACCATACGCGACTGGAACAGGAAAGGGAGGTAATGACAGTGGCACGTAAAGTGCCCTCCGCCACACACCGTTGGGTGGCTTGCGGAGTATCAATGTAGATGTAGATGTAGATGACAGTGAATCATCAGCATCGGTGCAGCCGGAATGTGTGAGCGGGGATGATTGGCGACCTATTTTGGGACTAGTCTTTCTTCCACTTCGCCTAACAGGTCGGAACTATCGGCGTTTCTTGTTGGTGACTTTTCCTCCCCTGCTGGAAGAAGCGCCATTGATGATTAGAAAGGTTATGTGGCTGCTACATGATGGTGCTCCAGCCCATTTCACCGTTAACGTTCGGACGCATCTCAGTCGTGTCTTCCCTGGTCAATAGATCGTAAGGGGGGTCCAGTTGCATGGTCTGCTTGTTCACCGGATCTCAACCCGTGCGATTTGTGGTTATAGGGCCATCTCAAAAATATTGCGTATGCAGAGCCCATTCCAGATGTGGAGACAGTGGAGCAGCGTATTCATGCTGCCTTTGACACTCTATTAGACGGTATTCTTTGTAACAATGTATAATTGAATAAGTGGTCTCTAGCAAGGAAATCATGCATTTCCGGACATGCATTTTTAGTTCCGTGTCCTTTCGTCGATCAGTCCCTAGAGTTTGACACAGTGGGAAAAATCACCCTGTATTTGGCAGTCGAGAAAGTCCATTTCTGCACATCTTGTAAAATTACAGCGCGATATTACTGTGTCAATTAAAATTAATGCTTCCACAAAATATTGTTTCCATAGGAGTTAACCAGCTGTACCCAGATGTTACCATGTCGCATCACCGCAGTCGAAAATGAGGACTCCTGCAGTATGCAGCTGAGTTTTGAAGTGCGATGCGATCATAAATACACGCGAGTTCCATGGTCATTGCACCGACTTGAGACACCTTTTTACTGGTCATCGGGGCTCAGTTCGAAGAGGTGCTCATTACTGAAAACAATATTACTTCGATCAGTGAGATCCCACATGAAGGCGCGTCTGGAGACGCCCTGGGCAATTCACATCGGGTTCGAATATCTCTATAGTATTACCTATTAATGACTTCAAAATGTTCAAATGTGTGTGAATTCCTAAGGGACCAAACTGATGAGGTCATCGGTCCCTAGACTTACACACTACTTAAACTAACTTAAACTAAGAACAACACACACACCCATGCCCGAGGGAGGACTCGAACCTCCTGCGGGAGGGGCCACGCAATCCGTGACATGACGCCTCTAACCGCGCGGCCACACCGAGCGGCTATTAATGACTTCTCTCCTATCGTTTACTTGAAGTAAATTTCGTAATTTTGTGACTTCCTTTTCTGTATAATTTCCTGAAAGAAGCCTGGATATCAGTAATGTTCATCTCACCTGCAATTCAGATCTCCCTCGGTAAGGTATATTGACTTTCACGAGCTGTTATAAGCCTTTCAAACACTATTTCTTTCGCACTTTTGTGAGTTTCGTTTTGGCACATATTTCGTACTTCGGGTAAGTCTTTCATCCATTTATACAATTTATGTTCGATTCTATGAAACGAAGCCAGCTTTGCACATTGCTTGAGTTTAAGATTTTTCTTCCTCTTTCATTACGACATAAAATTTGCAGCATTTTCTTCGTCTCTGAAACCTATTACTGTCATACTTTCTTTCGGCCCCGAAATTATTCTGTTTTTGCTCTGAACTTTAATTAGATGGTTCCAATGGTTCAAATGGCTCTAATCACTATGGGACTTAACATCTGAGGTCATCAGTCGCCTATAACTTAGAACTAATTAAACCTAACTAACCCAAGAACATTAAACACATCCATGCCCGAGGCAGGATTCGAAACTGCGACCGTAGCAGCAGCGCGGTTCCGGACTGAAGCGCCTAGAACCGCTCGGTCACTAAGGCCGGCGAACTTTAATTAGAACGACAATCATGATTTGAATTACAGTTCGTGGAATTGTTAGTTATTTCCTGTTTCCTCTAATGTTTCCAAAATATCTAACGAAATGTCGACATCATTCCAAGGAATGTCCAAGAAATTAACTAATAAATAACACCTATGTAGGTCTTTCGGTGAAGTAGGTGATTTCGACTGCGTACCACGTTCTTTATATTTTATCTTTGCAAGGTTGAAAGCATTAACTGGATTCCACATTACTGCGAAATTCTGGAAGCTGCACAAAGACAAGATGCTATTACAAGCACACGAGTATATGAAGAAATTACAAGGAAAATTGATCCAATTTTATCTACATTGTTAACACTTAGCGATACCACAAAGGCAGCTACTAATTATTATTATTACCACGTGAATTGCAAATTTGAGCCAATATTAACTGAGAACAACTGCCTCAGACAAACTATTAACGGAAACTGAAATTCGCTTTACAAATTACGATGGCGTTGTGCCATGTGTTATATGCTGACCGCTGTATTTTCAATCAAAGGTATGTGTCCGCCGTGTTGCACGTGCGCTGTTGCTACAGCTTCGGCAGAGGTGTACGCTTCTTCAACCTCTTGGAAAGCTGGGAATTTGGCAAACTTAGCTGTTACATTTCTGACATTGTGTTTCTTTAGGTGTATTCTACCTGTACAAAAAATTTCAGGGCAGATTTCGACATATCAGATTGGACAGTTCCGTTGTGAGTCACTCTTTTCTCATACTTTAGCATGAAATGCGGTATGTCTGTGCAGTAACCAATTACAGCTTTCCTGATATTACGCGAATAATTGAAAATCAATAGTATTTTCAAGAGAAATTTCAAAATTAAATTGCAATTGTGGAAAACTTACCTAAAGAACTTGAGTGTGCCAATACATTCTTGTATCCTCTGTTTGGCTTCATCAACATCAGACTGGAATATCGAAGCCGGATCGAGGTACTTTTTGGCCTAGAAGAAAGGAAGTATTCTATCATTAGATGTCAAACCTTTCTGAAGTTTTTTTGGTGTGATTGGTGGGTACACTGTTTTTCATCGTTTCTTTTTGAAAGCAGTATATACTTCTAAATAACAAAGATTTCATTAATATATAAACAGAACAGAATTTTCAGGTGTAATGTCTAATGGTTGGGGTACTGACCTCTGCCCCGGAACGCGTGTACTACACTGCGAGTAAACAAAAAAAATCCATTGGGAAATAGTTTGCAGCTAAGCAGTGTCGAAAACAATGAAGTGTTTCGGTAAACGGCAATAAAATTCAGTATGTTGAAAGTCTAGCCTTTCCTGAAGAGTGAAATAGAGCTTATAGCCAACGGTTAATTCACGCCGAAACCTTCCAATAAGAAGCACGTTGTGTATTTTCAATATATTAATAATATTGAGAGGCACCCACGTGCCTTGCCCATACTGTGGCATCAAGCAGTCAGGTCTGCAAGATGAGTGGTCTGCCAAGCGAGTGGATTCATTCTTATTTATCGAGTAACATGAACTCTCGTACTCACAATTAAGTCACTAATCAACCTCCTGTATGAATAATACGCAACGGAAACGCACTTCTGACTATCAGTAATTTACAGAACTCTGACTGTTCACTACGCACTGGCAATACCATATTTTCTTTTTTCCTTTATTTAACGGCTTTTATCAACACGTGGCCACCGCACTGAATATGAATGGCACACACATTATAAATTCGGGACATCATGACAACATACAATTCGAAGGAGAAGTCCACCAATCATTTTCTTTTCACTATCTTATTTATTCCGATAAATTCTATAATCTAAACACACAAATTCTATAACCTACAAAAATAACACATGAGAAATTCCGCCCAGTGGGCATGGCTTTACATTGGTGATTCTCTACCTTATGGTCTCATAATTATTTAACGCTACAGTGCACTTTCTGGATATGATGGTGGATCTTTTATTATATCTCACAATTCGACTCTCACAATCATCATCACGAAACTTTCCTCCAGATCGAGCGGTACAGAAGGAACAAGCATAACCCACTAATCTTTTGAAACTACCTTGCTACTCTCCCATGCAAACCACACATACCCAAATTACATGACATACACCGCACTACAACATGGAATACAATACAATAAATAGTCACAACACTATCACTTTCAGCTTTCCCACTTCAATTAGTATTTACCCAGTTTCACACGACACTGCCCCACTTCGTAATTCTACTTTCCTACTATGAACTCTGGAGATATAAGCACGTCTTCCTGTGCAATGCAAGCCATGTGGCGTTGGTGGATAGACGGCTGACTCACCTTGCTTCTCTCTCAGAGTATTATAGTTTGAATCAAGCGTCACACGGAAACATATCTCACGAAGTAATATTAAGAACATATTCATCACACACACGAGTCCTCAACTGATACCATGGACGAGTACTTCTCTTTATCCTTTGTCTCATGCACAGATTGAGACTCTCACAGTACTCACCACGTGGAAGTACTCATCTCTAATTTCAAGTCCTGCACACGCCATTTCTTAAATATTTCAACTTATAGTACACACGCTAGTAATTCAGCTTAACTTAAGCACACGGAAGTATTTCAACTTATTGCTACACGTGGTTTCATTGTGACCGTTGGTCACTTCCGAAGATTACTACGATCCCATTAATATTACCTGCCTGACATTTAATTCTCCCCACAAAAGTTCCTGAAATAGAGAAATTATTATTTCAAACTACTCTTAAATATTCCACATGTATACCATGTCTCCACTCTTTTGTCTTTACGGAGCACAACTAAGACAGGTCTTAACAGCACAAGATCCAGCGGCAGAGTCCTGAAACATGGCCGTTCTTCAGGTCCTCTCGCACCTCTGCTGAAGTGGGGGAGCACCTTGCTACCATATTGGTCAGCCACATTTCAGGCGCTCAAAGCTCAGGTAAATTCCATCTCTTTGGTCCCACCAAAGGTGGCCAAAGGATCATGTCAAGGATGATCATATATTCACATTCACTATCTGCGGTTAGCAGACGACCATACATTCATTCATTTCACAGATCTCACCAAACTGGATGTAGGGATTTATTTTGAGGGAGTGCACATGTGATCAATTAAATAAATAAATTGTCATTCTTTCCCACACTGGTATCCGGCTTCGCTGTATTAGTTGAAATTGAGTTATTTTACAAAAAAAATTTGTTGTTCTGACAAAAATAATGAAGTATGTTGTACCTATTTTCAATGTCAGGCGGTACTGTACCCTTTCAATAATAATGTTTGTAAATTATTTGTTTAGTATCTGCGTGGGATTTTTTGTGCATTTCAACATAGCATAGAACTGGAAAGCGTGTTTATTCCATGTTTGAAGAAACGTCACAGAAGTTAAATATTATTATGATCTTATGCAAGATGTACTTAATAAACCTAACAAGTTTCATTTTTCTAAATGGTTCTCAGATTTTTTGAAGCAGTCATTAGCTGGCACAGTGCATTTTTTGTTATGAAGTGTACGCTACTTGTATGTAATTTTACTATACAGGGTGTTCGGAAATTCCCGTTACAAACTTCTACAACTTGTAGAGGGGAGCGAGAACATAATATTTTGAATTGGAACCCTTGTCCGGAAACGTACAGTTTCCGTTCAACGACGGTTTCAATCCACATGTTTGATTGATGCATTTCTTCTTGAGGGATTTAATTAAATGTAACGCAGTAGAATTATTAAACCATTCGAAAGGAAACGTAACGAAACATCCATTTATAACTTAAGCACATTTGTTTACACACTGAAGAGCCAAAGAAACTGGTACACCTGCTTAATATCGTGTAGGGTCCCGTCATGCACGCAGAAGTGCTGCAGGACGATGTGGCATGGACTCGACTAATGTCTGAAGTAGTGCTGGAGAGAACTGACACCATGAATCCTGCAGAGGTGTCCATAAATCCGTAAGAGTACGAAGGAGTGGAGATATTTTCTGAACAGCACGTTGAAAGCAATCCCAAATATGCTCAATTGTGTCAAGGTAATGTCGTGCACGTACGTACTATCGATGGGTATGTAAATGACTAATGCTGCATTTCTCTCAGACAGGTAGAACAGATACCACCAGAGTGCATTAGTGTTGTCACCAGGCCTGCTAGGGTATATATATGAAGGGCATGTAGAGCATCAAAGGTAAGTCCCTCATGCGGATCCTCTATGACTTCATTCCTTTCCCCCATCTGCTCCTATTCCTCGAACATATCCGCGTCTTCTACACCTCCCGCTGCTTTGATCCCCCTCATCCCCTGGTTGCTCCTCTGCTCTCCAACCCCCACCCTCTGCCGCGCCTTCACCATTGTGTCCCCCCTACCCTCCACTTCTACACCCTTCGTCTCCTTTCCCAAGGTGGCTTGTGTCGACTCCCCCTCTCAGATGATGCCCTCTCTCCCTCCATTTATTCCTCCTATCAACTCTGATCCTCACCTGCCCCTCCCTTCCTCTGTCCTTTTCTCGGGCTCCCTCCCCCCCTTCCAGCCTGTTTTTCCCCACCTACCCTCTCTCTGCCTCCCTTCTCTCCCCCTTCCCACTGCCTTTCCCATTCCTTCTCACGTCCGCCCAGCTCCCCATTTTCTTCTCTGTCCCCTCCCTCCATCGGCTCCCCCCATTTTTTCTTTCCCCTTCTCCCCCCTTTTTCCCTATTCATCGATCTGGGTCCTCCCCCTCCCCCCCCCCCATCTGCCGCAGTGTCGCCTCTACAGTGCTGTTTTAAGTGAGTGTTCAGTATTGTGCGTCCATAGTCAGTGTTGCGAACAGCCACCATACTGTCACTAGTTGTGTTTTTATCTTGTGCGAACAGAAATCAGAATGTCGCCGTTTTTTTAATTGTGTATGTCTCCTTCCTGTGTGTCTTCATCCGCATCGTCAACGCCGTGTTTTTGTATTTTAAGTTCCGCAACTTTCCGCCATTTTACTGTTATTAACAACGTCACCGTTCTAACGCCTTTTTATAATGTTTGTTCTCTCTCCATTGTTTGTTTAATTTTTCTCTCGGCTGTAGAGCAGCGTATTAAGCTGCTGTCAGCCCGCCCCTCCCAGGTGGGGGGGATATAAACCAATGAAGGAAAAAAAACATAAAAACATCAAAGGTTGAGTGAGAACTGTGAAGGACACGGAGATGACATGTATTCGTATCAGACAGCGTTATCGGCAGTTGACAGTATTTGAAATGGTCCTCATTGTGGGTCTCTGTTTGGCCAGATATTTGAACCGTGTACTGTCCAGATTTATGCGGCATTCGGATGTTACAGAGGCCCTGGACTGCATGAGAATGCGAGGGCAGGCATACTCACCACCTAGCTTCCAGTTGGCCATGTCTGACAATCATAAGGGAGAATCGCACCAGGCACATCATAATCGTTTCACCTATGCGCGTACTATCCGAGAACAAGTGTCGTACTCTCTGCAACATTTAATATCATCCCATTCTATTGGTTGGAGAGTAGCAGTAGCCAGACTAGGGAATTACCATCCCATGCTTAGGGTGCCGTTAGTACCACAACACGAGCGGCAGCGATGGGAGTGGTGCTGTGACTGCTGATTAATGGTGTCACACTGTGTTCAGCGATGAATCGTGGTTCACTGGCCACTGTTTCCTGCGCATGTACCCCAACATCAATATGGGTTATGACCACCATGCACACGTACACAGGCCACACAACGGGTTGGCATACTCTGGATCAGGTGGTCGAGCAGCTGCTGGGGCAGAGCCTCCCATTCTTGCACCAGTGCCTCTCGTAGGGGTTTGAAGACATGCAGCGATATGTCGACCGAGAGCACACCAGACGTGCTCGATGGGGTTTATGTCTGGAGAACAGAGACGCCACTCCATTCGCCTCCCCCACGATGGCAGCTCGGTGGGGCCGTGCGTTATCATCCATCAGCAGGAACGTGGGACCTGCAACAGCCCTGAAAAGGTGGACATACTGGTGCAAAATGACGTCCCAATACACCTGACCTGTTACAGTTTCTCTGTCAAACACATGCAGGGGTGTAAGTGCGCCAATCATAATTCCACCCCACACCATAAATCCACGACCTCCATACAGGACATTAAGGTGTTGGTATCTGGTTCACGCTAGATGAAAACCCGGCGAGAATCACTGTTCAGACTATACTTGGACTAGTCTGTGATCATAACCTGGGACCATGGTACCAATGACCATGTACTGTGTTCTTGACGTCAGGCTTTAGGGGCTCTCCTGTGACCAGGGGTCAGTGGAATGTACCTTGCAGGTCTCCGGGCGAATAAACCATGCCATTTCAGTCGTCTGTAGACTGTGTGTCTGGAGACAAGAGTTCCAGTGTCTGCGGTAATGTCCAGAGCAAGGTTACCTGCAGTACTCTGTGGCCATCTGCGGGCACTGATGGCGAGATATCAGTCTTCTTGTGGTGTTGTACACTGTGGACGCCCCGTACTGTAGCGCCTGGACACGTTGCCTGTCTGCTGGAATCGTTGCAATAATCTTGAGATCACACTTTGTGGCACACAGAGGGCCCGTGCTACGACCTGCTGTGATTGACCAGCCTCCAGTCGACCTAGTATCCTACCCCTCATAACGTCATCAATATGTGTTCTTTGAGCCATTTTCAACACACAGTCACCATTAGCACGTCTGGAAACGTCTGCACACTTACTCGCTGCACCGTACTCTGACATGCACCAACACACCTCTGCGTATGTGGACTAGAGATGGGCAAAACTGTTCTTTTCAGAGATCGGATCAGAACTGTTCACTCTCTGAAGTGAATTAGCTCTTTTTCATGACTCACCACTCATTCACAATAGAAAATAAATGGAAGGCACGTTGCCCTTTAAACTTGGTTTATTCCAGTACTATACCTGTATTTTGATCTTATTTGATCCTATTTTGAAGTAACACAGATAATGAGCAAGAATTTTGTATTGTTTATTGAAATTTTCACGATATGACAAAGTTTTTGATTATTGATTTATTTTGCACTATCGTGCTTTGGCTTTGTAGCCATTATCATGGTGAAAGGTGAAATAGTCATAAAATGTCTGACATGTCTGAATGATTGTAATATTGTGACAACAATCATTCAGACATGTCAGATATGTAATAAATATTTGACCTTTGCACGTGATAATGGCTACATAGCTAAAATAGCATGCTGATAACGACACTTTTGAGTGCCCCGCAAAACAAACCTCCACATCTAAATAGTGATAGTGTGAAATGAAGTAATAATGAAACTTAATCAAATGGTTGCATTTTCATTCATAAATTACAGTATGACTGCAGTCCGCAATGAAGGAAAAATCACTGATAGGTTTATATTACATCCTGAGTCACTTTGAGATAGAAAAGTTATACATTTCATCTGGTGGAAAAATAAAAATATTACAATAAAATTCTAAGTATTTTTATCAGGTAGGGAAATTTTGAAAATAAGACTGATTCATATTATGTAAACAAACTTTAATTGCATAAAAAGTAACACACAAAAACTGTAATATATTTTAGTATGCACAGTCGACAAACACAATGAGTATATGTTACAGGAAAAACTGATCAATGTTCTGGTTTATAAATAAAATTTGTTCAATTTTACTCGAAGTGAGTCTGTTCCTTCTCTCATTGCATATTTGTCCTGCTTTTGAGAAGATACGCTCACAGGGAACTGATGTAGCCGGGATGCATAACATTTGCAGGACTAGTTCATACAGTGTTGGGTACAGCAACCTTCTAGTGCCCCACCAGTTTAATGGATCGCTGTTCCTACACAAATATGCCTCAGACAAATATTTGTCTAGTTTGACAATTGCTGCACATCCTGGGTCATGACTTACTTGGAGCTGATTTATTGTTTCATCGAAGTCGTCCCAAATTGAAGAGCTCTCGCCTGTTATGGTGGTAACTGGTTCAGCTCGTTGGTGTGTTTCTTCTTGTTGAGCTAACAGTGATTTCATTTTTGCTATGACACTCGTGTAGCAGTCATGGAATGTCGACTCATCAGCAAATCCTTGTTTTTTGAACCGGGGGTCCAATAAAGTTGCTTGTGCAACCACTTCGTTGCTGGAGATGACCCCAAATCGCTCTGACAAGCCTTTCAGCAAATTATTTATTAATGCACGTGTTTCTTCAGGATATTTTTCATTTTTGTCTTTAAAAGACTGTAGTTGCCGTGCCATTAATCTTGGCAAGATCTTCATTTTTGACAGGGAGACTGTTTTCTCTGCAGACATCTCTTTGGTTACCTCATCAAAAACTTTCAAAATTTTTATATATTGTTGAATTATATCCCAGTCAGTGTCTTTCAAGTTTAAAGTAATCGACTTTCCACCCAAAATAGCTAGGCAAGAAATGATGGGATCTTTATTCAATAGAAATCTTTCTAACATGTCGTAAGTAGAATTCCATCTCGTTGGCACGTCTTGTTTCAGTTTCAATTTATCTTTCTTCAAATTTTGTTGCATTTCAGCAAATTTGTTTAATGCAAAAGGACTCTTCTTGAAGTACATTACTGTCTTTTTCACTTCATCAACAATTTTCTGAATTGACTTGTGTATGGCATGTTGCACAATGAGATTTAATGTATGTGCAAAACATGGGATATGCGGAAGATTCAGAAGCACGACAGCTGCTTTCATGTTTGATGCATTGTCTGTGATCATTGCAGTGACTTTAAAATTGATATTATATTTTGCAATAACAGCCTTTACCCAATTCGAAATATTTTCTGCAGTGTGTCTTTCTTCGAACTGTGAGCACTCTAGAAGGTATGACTTCAGCTGACTGTTCACATCTATGAAATGTGCCGTGACTGCATAGAAACTTATGTTATTTATACTTGTCCATCCGCCAGATGTAAGGCAAACTGCCTTTGCAGCAGCCAAATCATTTTTAATTTTTTCAAATAACTCGTGATACAATCTGGGCATTAAAGAGTGTGATAATGTTTTTCGATTCGGTAAATTATAATTTGGGCAAAGCATAGATACAAATTTTTTAAACTCTGCATCTTCAACTAAAGAGAAAGGATGGTACTCTTTGCAAATCATTTTCAAAAGTTGTGTATCTAATGCCATACTTTTGTTTAATGTGATTGGCTTCATAATATTAACAAATCTACTTATGGGTTGTTGCAAATGATAAACAGTTGGAGTTGAGGGGGTCACAAAAGAAGATAAATCAGGACTTGGTCCAGAACCAGATGACAGTGATGGGCTGGATACAGCTTGAGACCCAGTTTGGCTTTCTGGGAGAATACCTTCATTTGAGGTGGAAGTAGATGCACAAGAAATGATTTCTTGAATTTCTGCATCCATTGACAGTGATCTTGACCGGCTTCTTGACCCACACCGTTCTGCAGGTATTGTTGGATGCTTCGATTTTAGATGTCTCTTCAGGTTTGAATTGGAGCCAGAGGGAATGGAAATTATCTGCTGGCAGTAACGGCATTTTCCTTTTTTTTTCCATTTTGGTAAAATGGTACCATATGTCGCTCCAAATTCTTCTAGGCGAAGGCGATGTAACTGACATACTGTCCTCTAGTACTGAAAAGTACATTGGAAATTAAAGTATTTACTCTTGAGATAGACCTCTTAAATAGTAAAAACTTAAAATGACAACAAATTCACATGCATTAATTTTTGTAAACGAAAATTATGGTAGGACTGGGAAGTTTTAAGGAATTTCAGGGCTCTCTGCAATTTTGGGCCCACCCCTATTTTTTTGTATAATGTAATTTCGACTACACTTTCTATGACTTTAGTGATTATACAGTTTTGATCAAAACGATGGCATGAGGTTTTTTTGAATCTATTTACAGACTGGCCAACAGTATATTAAGTAGTGGCATACCTGCGACTTTGCATGGGCTTAGGAATTGGTAAAACAACACATTTTAATTCAATGATTTCTTTGTATGGAGTGTGAAGTGTGAAGACCCAGTTGTAAGAATACAACTTGGAGTAGATTTCATAAAATCTCAATAAATCTTTTTTATGTCAACACGACGGTACTTTTGCCCCAGCTAGATCACAAGTTGGCCTTGCCATGTTAAATGTACGCATTTATAGTTAAAATATGCACAAAAATACCTAAAATATACACTTAAACAAGGAAAATATGCATTTAAAATGGATGAACCTGTATCTAAAACCAGTACAAAATAGAACTGAAAAACAGGACTCTAACAATGTATTAGGTGCGACTTAACATTATAGTAATATTAAAGCAAATATAATTTGGTTTTAGTTGACCCCATTATAAAAAATTACCATCTATTTTTCCACATCTTTCAGAAAGGCCTTTCTTACGTATGCCAAAGTAGATTTCACAGTTGGAAGAGTGCCCTATGCGTCATTTTACTGATACTGAAAACATTAGGGTCCTTTATGCAAACCTGCCCAAGATGAACAGTGTAAATTCCCAACTGCATGTTAAAGTGAAGGGTTGAGGGCTGTCACCACGGACTATCTGTGGATCTCCGCCTATGCAGGGCACTTTGTATAGTATTATAGGCAAAAGGCATATCCCTCCGGTGGGAGACATCAAACGTTTCTGGTGCCGGTATTTCGGCACAAGCAGTGGCCGCCCGCGAGACAAATGGAAATCTGTATTGTTGTCGGTTGACGTGGAGAAGGACTGCAGTGGTATTCATCAAAGCTATGTGGTTAAAGGGAAAGTAGAGCTATCGGTTAAGGTGCTCTCGACAGCGGTTGTGTGAATGCAGTCATTCTATTAACATTCTAAATCTGAAGACTTTTTTTTTCATTTAGCAGGAAACCTGACTTCATTAGGTAAGGCCAAATTTTCACAGGGATCATGGTTGGGCCCCTCAAACTGTATCCTCTACAAACCTCTGAATGCAGAGTGTTTCGAAACTGTCCTTTCAAGATTAGAATTGGCGTCAGAGCATACAATTAATGCTGGTGACGCTAACATAATCTTTCAGTATCTCCACTGTGAAATTCAATGATGCTACTTGCCTACTTCCACTTGGACCTATCCATAATGCTGCAATCAGTTACAGTTTCATACATATATTTGAAACGAAATCTCCAAACAGCGTAATTTATACCTCTCAAACATTAAAATTTGGAATTCTGCTCATGACAATTTTGGAGATGTTGGCCCTACTCGCTAAAATATCCAAGAAAGAAACCGCAATTCACTGCAGAGACTTCAAGTGCATCACTGTATCTGGTCTTGCTGCAGGGGCACAAGAGAGTTTAGGAGACTACTTAAATTTTGTTGCCGGATGTAAAATACAAACTTGGATTTACTAAGAAAGTAACTCGACTACAAGATAAATATGGCCCACTGGAGATGGAAACTTTAAGGGGAAACCTATGCCTTGGATAACGGATGAATTATAACAGCAGATGAATCTCACGCTACAAATCGACCTACAAATATATTACAAGCAAAGAGGGAAGAGTGAATCAATCTGAGAGAAAAGACAACTCAGGCAAGCTGATACATGAATCTACAAGACAGCCGTTGAATAAGTGAAGGCAAAGTAAAAGCTACAGCTGATCCCATTGTCCTAAACGAGTATTTCACAGAGGTAAATAACATTAGTTGTGAAAAGTTCTTTCATTTGTATCAGATGAGCGTCCTCTGTACAGGATGGCATCACAGTCCAAATGATCAAGTTTATTATTGACACAATACTACGCTATAACTACTGCTCGTTACTTCCTTAGACCTAAAGGCTCTTGCCTGGACAACGCAGCAGAAATACTCGTTTCCATTAGAGTATGATCCTTTCTACTGTAAGTGGCATAAGATAATAATGCCTAGTACATGCATAAAGAAGACATATGCTATAATATATTTGTTTAGTAGCTGTGATGTACTAAGTTTTATAGTTCCCTGACCTGGCCAAGCTACTATGCGAATTTTTATTATGGACAAATGAGTTTACACTTTAATTACGAACGAAACAATAAATGTATTGCAAAATGTGTACACCAGTATTTTCCTTGTTTTATACTGCGTAAAGCAATATGCAGCAATTTGGTCTTACGTCAAATTTATATATTTTTTTCACATTGTACTACGGATTTTGCGATTTTAGGCGTCTTCAGAAGGCAACGTTCACTTTAAAAATATACAGCTTGCTATGTATTTGTTCCAGGTTAATGAAATTTTAATATATTATAGCCAAATATAGTGTTAATGGAAATCTTAAGTTTCAACATTTTCCGATCACCCAAAAAAAGCTCTTGATTTTCCTAAACTAAATTTTTCTCATCACAGGATAAATATGTACCTGCTAGCGTGGGTATGTTTTGAAGGTCTCTTTCATGGTTGTAAGAAGCTGCAACCACTGTGAGCATACGGATTTTATACAGAGTGATATTGAATAACGATTGTGAGCGTGTCTGACCGTGAGTTTAATAGTGCGTGCGGTAGGAAAATCAGTTGCTACGTTGCCGCGTTCAGGTGTAACAGTGGCAGCACGGATGGAATTAACGCCTGTGGCTGTTTTTCCCAGCCGCCGGGGGTAGGAAACGGTACGTGACAACGCTGCGCTCCGCTGAACACTGCTAACTGCACGGTCAAACGCGCACACAACCACTATCAAATATCACTCTGTGTAAAATCCATACCTCACTGTATGGTCGCAATGGTTACAGCTTCTTACAACCACAAAAGAGACCTTCACAACGAACCCACGATTTCTGTTATGTATTTATCCTGTGATAAGAAAAAGTTAGTTTACGAAAAGAATAAGAACTTTTTTTTGGGTGATCGGAAAATGTTGTAACTTGAGATTTACATTAACAATATATTTGGCTATAGTATATTAAAATGTCATGAACATTGTACAAATACATCGCAAGTAATATATTTTTAAAGTGAACGTTTCCTTCCTAAGACGCCTAAAATCGCAAAATCCGTAGTACAATAAGAAAAAATTATATAAATTTGACTGTAAGACCAAAGTGCTGCATATAGCCTTACGCAGATTAAACAAGGAAAATATTGGTGTATCACATTTTGCGATACGTTTATCGGTTAGCTCGTAATTAAAGCGTAAATTCGAGCGTCCATAATAAAAAATCCTATAGTAAGAGGAGTCGTCAGGAACCTAATCTGATCAGTTTAAACAAATAAAAATAAAATAAAAACAAATTATGTATGCATAACGTAATTATGTGATATACATACCGGTATTACTACGAGGAACAATATCCAGTAGAGACGAACTCCGATGCAGAGGCGCTGAATCAAGCAGGTCGAGCCGCGAGCTGTATTACTCCGTGAGCTAAGACCGCAGAGACCAGAGTGACACCTGAGTTGCTTTGCTCAACGCTCTGGCTAGAGTCGAGAACGGCGGGATGAGCGTTGAGCGGGTGAGTTCCGAGGGTGGTGGGAGCGGTGAGCGGCCACCAGTCACCCGCTCGAGACAAACCGTCCGTTCTCTTGCGAGCTGGTTGTTGCAAGTAGTTCTTATGTTCTCCGCTAGGTGGCTCTCTGTCCTGTTGCTCGCATCAACTGCCCAGAGGGCAGGACGTGCGACTGAAAAAATCGCCGACAGAGTGCGGTGCTAAGTTAAGGTGCGCCAGACACTGCACGCGGCAGAGGAAGCACAGAGATGGCGCGGCATATGTGAAACACAAAATCCAATGGGGCACTGCACAATGCAGGCAGCCGAGGCAGAAGCAGGGCAGAGGCCGGCGCTGGCTGTGTTGTGTGGCGTGCAGACCAGCAGAGGCCCCGCTGATATACTCCGTCTCTCTCTCTCTCTCTCTCTCTCTCTCTCTCTCTCTCTCTCTGCTGTGGGAAACGTTTGGAGCTACCGTTCTTTTTTTCTGAATCACTGATTGTTCACTCCTTTGAAAGATTCAACTCTATGAATTAGTTCAGGAGCGGATCCCCCATCTCTAATGTGGACTGCTGCCAGCGCCACCGTGTGACGCCCGAGGTCAAATGCACCGCATGGTTATACCCCGAGGTGATTTAAACCCGCAAACCGCCCACCAGTGCGTCGTTTCACCATGTATCAGCATTATCCTTAATTTATGAGCATGAGTGTAGATGTAGATCCAGAATGCGGCAGCTATTTTTGTGAAAAACCTTGCAAGTACGTGCCTCACATCCACTGCTTACTGAAGACCTATTACCGCCACAAATATTCATTTCCGTGCATTTCCTCCTTATCTCAAACTACTCAGTGTAGTATGCTAGACCGTCTGAATAATTTTGTCACTAAAATCTTGGGACACCTTTCAGTTTGCTCACGGATGGAGACGGAAATTGATTTGAGCAGGATTGGAGAAGAAAGTTGGCTGTGACCTTTAAGAAACTGTCTTGGAATTCGCCTCTAGTGATCCAGGGAAACCAGAAAAACTTGAACCAGAATGACGGAAAGTGGACTTCAGCGCCACTGCCCCTAAACTGCTGTGCAACCTCGCTCTATCGCAAACGCTCCGCTTTTATGCTGTATACATGGACGTTCAATAAGTAACGCAACATTTTTTTTTTCTGAAAGCAGGTTGGTTTTATTCAAGATTCCAATAGACCATAATATTCCCCTCTCTTTTGGCTACAAAATGCTATTTTTCAACATAATCTCCATTCAATGCAACAGCTTCACACTACCTTACCGGAAGGGTTCGGATGTCGGCATGGTACCGATCTACTAGTGGATGTCGGAGACAACGACTTGGTGCATCTATAACCTCCTATCATCCTATGTCTGCTTCCCGTGCAGTGCATCCTTCATTGGGCTGAACAGGCTGAAATAGGAAGGCGTGAGATCCAGTCTGCAGGATGGAAGAGGAAGACAAGCCCAATGAAATTTTGTGAGCTCCTCTCCGGCGTACAGACTTGTGTGAGGCCTATTAGCAGAGACGTCCAGTTGTGCAGCGAGATGCTTGTGACCCGGCGATCACCTCGAATGAGAGTGTCTGCACGTTCCAACAGTGCAAGATTCATATCTGTTTGTGGCCATCAGGCACGCGAGAGATCGGACAAGTTTGCACGAACTTGTTGCGATGATGAGAGACTACTCGTCCAACGACTCACTGTGCTTTTGTTCACCACCAGGTCCCTGTAGACATTCTGCAAGCGTCTATGAATATCTGCAATGCTCTGTTTTTCCGCCAAAAGAAACTCAATGACAGCTCTCCGCTTAGAACGCACCTATGTCACAGACGCCATTTAAAGGCTGCTTACAGCGCCACCATCTAACGGAACTTAATGAAATTTTAGGGGCTGAAGCGAGAATATTCGATGATGTCCTGCAACAAATTCCGCATTTTTCAATCGAAATCTGCCGAGAAAAAAATGTGTTTCATTACTTATTGAATGCTTCTTGTATATTGTAGATAAGAATAGCTATTACAAAGATTTTGGAAAGGAATTTTATTTAATTTTATATCCATATATTTTTTGCATAATTATTTTAGGCATCTCAGTTATCTACAAAAGAAATAAAATATAAATAATAGGTTATGACCTGATTGTTTTCCCCCACCTGCTCCTTTTCCTCGAACATATCCGTGTCCTCTACACCTCCCACCGCCTTGATCCTCCTCATCCCCAGGTTGCTCTCTCCAACCCCCGCTGCCACACCTTCACTGTTGTGTCCCCCCTACCCTCCACCTCTACGCTCTTCATTTCCTTTCCCAAGATGGCTTCCATCGGCTCCCCCTCAGGGATGATGCCTTCTCTCTCTCCATTTATCCCTCCTATCAACTCCAATCCTCACCTTCCGCTCCCTTCCTCTTTACTTTTCCTCTCCCCCCCTTCCATCCTTTTTCCCCTCTACCCTCTCTCTGCCTCCCTTCTGTCCCCCCAAGTCCTTTTGCATTCCCCTCCTCTGCCTTTCCCCACTCCCTCTCGCATCTGCCCTGCACCCCTCTTATGAGTCTTTCCCTCTGTCGGTCCCCCCCCCCCCCACTTCGTTTTTCCTCTTCTCCCCCTTTTTTCTACCCTCATCTGTCCAGGTCGCCCCCATCTGCCCTTAGCTGTGGTGTGTCATCTTCGTGCCAACTTTTTAGTGGAGTGTTTTAAGTGAGTGTTAAGTGTTGTGCGTCTTTTCCGAAGTGTTGCGAACAGAAATCATACAGTCGCTAGGTGTGATTTTTTTATCTCTCTCGCGAACAGAAACCAGACTGTCGCCGTTGTTTTCTTTTAATTGTCTGTCTACTATTTTACCTGTCTGCTTCCTGTGTGTTTTATTAGCATAGTCAACCCTTGTTTTATGTTTTAACTTCCACAATTTTCCGCCATTTTACAATTTAAGTCACCGTTTTATCGCTTGCTTTTATTGTTCATTGTCTTCTTCTTATGTTTTAACAATTCTGTAGGCTGAAGAGCGGCGCACTAAGCTGTTGCCAGGCCGCCCCCTTGGGGGGAAATCTAAAATCAATAAAGGAAAAAAATAATAGGTTGTTTCAACATAAATGTTTTATTTTGAGAAGCATACTTTTCCATGGTGGCACTTTTACGTTAACTCAATAAACACGTTATTTCCAAGTAACGAATGCGGTATTACCAGTTAGTTCTGTCTCCCATGTTTTATGTATATTCACTGACGGTTCCGTAATCATTTGTGGACTAAACGTTTTAGGGAAGACATATTAGAGAGACACCACAGTGTATTGCGATGTAATGCAGTTGATTACCGGTTTCCTCAGTTACTGGTATCTGCAAATCTGTTCAGCCTGTTCACAGTGTATTTGTATTAAATCGCAACTAGGACTGCAATAATGAGTTATCAATCTTGCTTTCACTTTACTACATATGAAAACACCCCGCTCTTCACCGCACTTGAGGTCGCCACTCGGAACTCGAGAGCAGTAGGGCAGGCGACGCACCTGCTGTATGAGGAGGTTGCAGATCTGCTTGAGCAGCACGATGATCTTGGCAGAGTTGCAGTAGTAGCGGGAGTTGGCCCACACCAGGCAGACGACGTGCATCAGCGGCTTGAGCAGCGGCTGCACCTCCGAGAAGTCCGTCTCCTCCAGCGCCGTGAAGTGCTTCTGCAACGGCTTCAGATACAGCACGATGTCCTTCGCCTCCGCCAGCGCTGCAACCACCAAAGCGCCGAACGTCTCAGTTAGTTTTTGAAACGGTCGTAGTCTGAAATGATGCTAAGCACGTTAGTGTAGTTTAAATACTGGAAATGATGTTGTACTCAACAGTTCGAAGACTGCTTTGATGCATGTCTCCACACTGGTCTATCCTGTGCAAGTCTTTTCATATCTGAATAGCTACTCCAACGTACTTCGATTTGAACCTTCTATCTACGAGTGAGCCGTGGTAAAAATTGCTGTTTTGAAGAGCGCGCCGCAGGGCGTAGTGTGAAGCAGTCGCCCTTCGTTTCTGGCGGTGGCACCGCTGAGCAATCGCAGCTTTGGTGTCTCCCTCTGGCGGGAAAGGGGAAAGGTTGCCTGTTCACGAGCATTTAAGGGGCGCTATGAGCTCGCCAGTCGGTCAGTCTGGGTCAGTTGGTCAGCCGGGTCAGTGTGGGGCAGTCAGTGTCTGTCTCTCGTCCGGAGTGCTAGTATGCGTTAGGCCGCCAGTCTGCTCGAGTTTGCTCAGGCAATGGTCATCGGCAGTTGGATCGATCAGTTGGTCGGTCGCGCACTGAGACACAAGATGACTTGTCCGTCTTGAGCATCGGCGCATGTGAGGCCGCCACGTGAGTCCAGTGGGCCGCACCGTATAGCGAGGGGGTAGTGGCTTCGCGGCCCGCACGAGAGCAACAGGAGCCAACCCACGACATCGGTCTGGCCGGTGCGAGCTGCGGCGCCGTGAGACGGGAGATCGGCGCGCCTTCCTGCGTCCGTTGAAGCGGCTGGCAGCGGACGGTTCGGGAGAGCGATTTGGGGGTGCTGCGCCAGGTCTTCGCCAGAAATCGCAGTTTGTTAGAAGCTAAGAGATTCGTGACATGTTGTTTCATTTACTTGTTAAATTCTACTTGTTTTCTTGGTCAGTCTCTCGTTCCCAGCTTGCTCGTCTGTATCCCGTCCGCACTTGTTAGGCAGTTAGTGTCTGTCTGTCGGTAAGCCGTACGTCAATAGCTGCCTCTGTCATGTTTGTCGGATTCGGTGTTAACGAACTTATTGCTTGAAGTGTAACGGCCGAATTCCTGAAATATATTTTTATCTTGCCTATCATCCTGGAAGGCGGCATATGTGTAATGTAGAGCAAGTTTGGCCAACCTTGTATATTTTATATAAGACTCCATTTCATGGGTTTTTATTTAAATTGTCCTTTTAGTATATTAAGTTGCCACCCTTCCACCGTATGATCTTTTTTTTAAATCAAGTTGCACCTTCAGTGGCAAGTTAATCTTTTAATGTTAGTGTTTGTACCATTTCCATCCCTCCTACGGGGTGCATAGTTTAAGTGCTTGTGTGAGTTGTTAAAATTTTTAGTTTAAAGTAATCTGGTGTGTTGCAGATTTGCACCAGTGTAGTCTCTCAGAGGTTGTTGTGAGCGATCGTGACTACGGCCGTGTCAAAAGGGAGTGCTAAGGTTCTCAGCCCAAAAGCTCATACTGTCAAAAATTTGTTCTTTCTGCCTCTGAATAAATTGTAACTTGATATTTAGAGGGTGCTTTCTGATTATAATTTTAAATCTGTTAAAAAAAAAGCTTTTAGGAATAAAATTTTCATTTGCTGAAAGAAATTTAATTTGTTTTCATCAGTTACCCACTGGCAACTACTTCCACGCTCACATAGTGTGATTAAATGTGTTAATGTTCTCGAGCAATCGCTAATAAATAAAGTAAATTCTTAAGAAAAAGTTTTGAAAGTAAATTCACGGTTTAACAAGGTGTTTATAAATTAGTTTGCACAAAATTAACCTTTAATTGTGAAAGTGGTTAGAAAATGATAGAAATGTTTGATATAAACTGGTCCAAAATTAAAGCAACAAACGGAAATTTAGGAAGGCTGCTTTTATTTTGCCACAAAACAGTATAAACAGGTGATAGTAATGTAGAAACAATGTAGAGAATACAGAACGTAAATAACTGCAACATGCATAACGGAAGAAAAAAATGTTCTTGGATTTTTACAACTTAACGGATTTGCGCACACAATCCGACAACTGATTAACGTGCTCAGTATGGCGTGTAACCGCCTCTGGCAACAATACGACAGGGCATGCTGTGAATGATGTCATCAGTCTAATTTTGAGGCAATAACGCCCAATCTTCCTGCAGGGCCGCTCGCAGTCTTGGAGAGCGGTTGGTGGATGCTGAAGTGATGCAAGCCATCTCCCTACTCTATGAGGTCGAGCATTATCGTCCATCAGCAATCTTCAGTACGCTGTCTGGGCCCGCAGAACTTCACAACAACCGCAAATAAGGTCTCAAGATCTCAATGTCTCAAGATACATGACAGCATTTAAATCTTGCCGATTGACCCTTGCAATTTCATGAACAGGGGTTTGAGTGTAAAAATAATTGCTGTCCACACTATTAGCGACCCTCCTTGATATCGGCCTTTTTCAACAATATTTTGATCCATAAACCGTGTTCCACATTCCCTACAGATGCGAATCCATCGAGAATCATTCTCCACACTATATCGGCACTCATCTGTGAAAACAACATTGGCCCACTCTTCGATCGTCCAGAAGGTATGTTGATGTCTCCGCTCTTATTATGCGTGAAGCAGTCACCCTCCGTTTTCTGGCGGTGGCGCCGTTGTCACAATTGAAGGCTTCGGTGTCTCCCTGTTGCGGGAAAGGGGAAAAGTGGGCTGTTCGCGTGGGTTTAAGGAGTGGCTGTATGGGCTGTCGTGGAGATCAGAGGGTTGGATCCCCTCATTCGAAGGCGTCAGATTGCAGAGCCTGGGCTACTCTCAGGCTGGAATCTCCGTCTTCGAAGATTGTGTCCGTCTGTCTGTCTGCCTGTCTGTCTGCCCGTCTGCCCGCCGCTTACTGCTGTAGCTGTTCGTTCGTCCGTCCGTCTGTCCGTCCGTCCGCCTGCCTGCTCGCTGTCCATCACCGCCGCTACCGCTGCTGCCTGCTGCCGTCCGTCCGTCCGTCCGTCTGTTCGCCGCCGCCGCCTGGTCGCCGCCAGCAGGTGCTCACCGCCGCCGCCGCCGCCGTCGCCACCGCCGCCTGGTCGCCGCCGCCGCCGCCGCCGTCGCCGTCGCCGCCGTCGCCGTCGCCGTCCGACCCTGGTCTTTGGTCGTCTTCGTCTTCCTCCGTCCTCGTTTTCCTTCGTCTTTTTCTTCGTCTGTCCCCTGTTTGTGTCCTTTCCTTTTCGTTCTGTGCGTTATTGTTTCTCCCTGACGTCATGTCCACCCCCACCACCACCGCCACCGCTACCACCATCGCCATAGTTTACACTTCCCCTTCTGCCGCCTCCACCACTATAACATGGTGTGCCCAGTCCCACCCCCCTCCTTCCATCCCACCTCTTCTCACTCTCCCTTCGCCCTCGCTCTTTGTCGCCCCCTCTCCAGCTTCTTCCTCCCGCTCCTCTCGATCTGATCCTTTCCCCCCACTCCCCCAGCCTGTCACTGCAGCTCCGGCTAGGGTGGTGGCCCGTCGGGCCACTGTCCATGCCCAGCTCTCCCCGTCGCCTTCGCCATCACCGCCGTCGCCGTCACCGCCACCGCCACCGTCACCGTCACCGTCTCCGCCGCTAACTGCTTCGTCCACGCCGGGACCTGGGCCTTCCCACCACCTCCCTACAGCTCCCGTCCCTCTTGTCACTACCCGCCCTTCTGCCGCCGTTAAGCGCCCTAGTGGCACCACCACCTCCTCCGCCCCCAAAAAGGCCCCACCCCGTCCTCCTTCCCCCCCCCCCCAGGGTGCCATGGATGTCTCCCCACCCGGCCCTGCTCCCTCCGCCTCTTCCTCCTCCTCCTCCCCCCCCTCTTTCTACAAATACCTCCTCTCCCGTCCCGATCCTTCCCTTCTTGAGGCCCGGAATCTCTCCCTCCTCCTCCTCCGCCAACACTTCCCTGGTGCACCTATCTCTCTCCTCACTCCCAGACGGGATTCCGTTCTCATCTCCTCCCCCAGCCCCACCCTCCATACTGACATCCTCTCCCGCCTCCCCATCACCCGTTTTGGCCCCAACACCTCCCTCACCCCTGCTCCTTCCCCATCTCCTACCCGCCAACCCCAACCCCCGCATCACCCACCGACCCTCACCGCCATGATCACTTGGCTCAGTCCGTCGATCACGGAGGAGGAGGTGTTGGCGGAGCTCAAAGCGCATCCCCTGCTGGAGGTGCGGGCGGTCCGCCGCATTTTCAACTCGGCCGGCCCCACCCGCCTTATGCGGGTTTTCTCCGAGGACGCCCCCTCCATTGACCGTCTCCTGAAGGAGGGTGCCCTCCTCTTCAACCAGCGTTACAAGGTCGACCCCTCCCGTTCCCCTCCTCAATCCCTGCGCTGCCAGAGGTGTCTGTGCTATAACACGCACCCCACAGCTGAGTGCCACGAGGCCCCCACCTGCCCGCATTGTAGGCAGGCGCACTTCCTCAGGCAGTGCCCTAACCTCCAATCCCCTCCTTCCTGCAATACCTGCAATCTCCCCCATCCCACCTACTCCCAAAAGTGTAAAGCCCGACCCCCTCCGACCACTCCTGAACTCACCGTCCCTGTCCGTCCTCTGGACGCCCCCACCCCTCCTGGAAATTCCCTTCGTCCCCCCCCCCCCCGCCGCTGAGGACATCATCCGGTTCCTCAGCATCGTCCTCCAGAATGTCCATCCCTTTCAGCGCCCCCACACCCTCCAACAGGTATCCTTCGCCGCCCGTTCCATTTTCCACCTCAAAATGTACGCCACCTACTCCAACAACCAGGCCCATTTCACCTTCTCCCGCCTTGACACCCTCGTCTAAATCCCTGTCATAGCGCGACAGCAACGTATCCTTTTCAACAACATCTGCTCCCTTCCCGCCAACAAGAACCTCTTCCTGCACACCCTTGCCACCCACCGCGTGGATGCCTTCCTCCTTAATGAAACCTTCCTCCAACCCCACCACTCCATCCACACTTCGCCCTATCTCCTCCACCGCTCCGATAATCCCCTCCCAATTGCACGTGGCGGAATAGCCATTGGTCACCACTGCCAGATCCCCGTTCGGCTCCAACCTCTCCTTCCCGACCCCACCGTACACCTGATCCTTAGTCTCTTCTTCCCCGGCCTTACCGTTACCTGCGCCATCATCTATGTCCGCCCCAACGCCCCTATTCCCTTCGACTTCCTCTCCCGCATCGACCATACCTTCTCCTCTTACGTGATCGCCGCCGACCTCAACATCCATAGTCGTTCCGGCGCCCAGTTACGGCGGTGGCATCGGTTCCTCTCCTCCCTTCATGACGACCTAATCCCCATCCCCCAGCACACCCGTCCCAAATCCAATTCCACTCCTGATGTTATCCTCTCCTCCCCCAACCTCCTTGGCCGCATACCGGTGGATGTCCTGGAGCCTATTGGTAGCGACCATCTCCCCGTCCTCCTCACCGTTTCAGACGGTCGTCGCCCCCGCCCCGACCCTCGTCATGACCCTCCCCCTAAGTATATCCATGACTATTCCCGTGCCGACTGGAATGCCTACCGGGATACCCTTTCCACCCAGGTCGATAGCCACCCCTTCACCTACCACCACCCTGACGATGTCACCCATGCCTCCTCCTTTCTCCAGCAGACCTTGTCTGAGGCCATGGAGACCCACGTCCCTACTGTCGCCATCCACCCCCACCGTCCTACCTTACCCCCACTGGCCATCCTCCTCCTCCGTGAATCCCGTCGTCTCTACCATGCCTTCCTCCGCACGTGTGACCGGGACACACTACGACGCCACCGGCAACTCCAGCGACACATTCGTAATTTGCTCGCAGCTAAGAAACGCCGGGACTGGCGACAGACATGCACCCGTTTAAATGCTACCCTACCAATAAACTCGTCCACGTTCTGGTTGGCCTTCCGTCGCCTTACCGGAACTAAACCCTCCCCCTATTATCCTCTTCTCCATGATGATCACCCTTCCCCTGACACCCTTAGTAAGGCCAATCACTTTGCCTCCTACCTCTCCGATGTATTTTCCATCCCCAATGATCCCCAGTTCGATTACTCCCTCTTCCCAGATATCCGCGATCGAACTGACACCTCTGTCCCTCCCCTCGCTCCTGGTTTCCAGTACTTGGACAACATTGCACACACGGAACTCAATGCCCCTATCACTTACACAGGATCTCATTGATACACTCCGCACAAAATGCAACACCGCTCCTGGTCACGATCGTGTCACCTACCGTCACCTTCATGAAGCTCCTGTCTCTTTCCTCTCCACCCTGGCCAGGCTCTACAATATAGTCCTGTCCACCGGTTACTACCCCGACCTGTGGAAAACCTCCCGTATCCTCATGTTCCTTAAACCTGGCAAACCGCCGTCCGCCGTCTCCTCCTACCGTCCCATCAGCCTTACCTCGGTCTTCAGCAAGGTCCTGGAATCTATCCTCAACCGACGCATCCACCAGCATCTCCGCCAGCACCGCCTCCTTCCCGTTACCCAGTGTGGCTTTCGACCGTCCTTCTCTTCCGATGACCTTCTCCTCCACCTCACTCATCTCCTTTCCGAACAGCTTAATTCCCGTCGCTCCGCAATCTTCCTCTCCGAACGTGCATATGACCGCGTATGGCATTCCGGTCTCCTCTTCAAGCTCCAAACCTTCGCCCTTCCCATTATCTACGTCCGTCTGATCGGCTCCTTTCTCTCCCGCCGTCCTTCCTATGTCACCATCCATAACACAGATTCCTACACCTTTTTCCCCTCTTGCCGGTGTGCCCCAAGGCTCCGTCCTCTCCCCCCTTCTGTACCTTTTGTACACGGCGGACATGCCGACGCCGTCAGCCCCCGTCCACCTTCTCCAGTTTGCCGATGACACCGCCTTCCTTGCCCTTGCCCCCACCCTACAGCGCTCCCAACACCTTCTCCAATCCCATCTTGACCAGTTCACCACTGGGTGCAACCAGTGGTTGCTCAAGGTCAATCCCTCCAAAACCCAGGCGATCATTGTAGGCAAAACCACCCCTTCCTTCCGCCTCCTTGATTTCTATCTCACCATCTATGGCCGTCCTATCGCCCTCACTCCCACCCTTAAGTACCTTGGCGTCACCCTCGACCGTCGCCTCTCCTAGACTCCCCACCTCTGGACAATCCAACCCAAGGCACGCTCCCGACTCAGTCTCCTCAAGCTCCTCTCTGGCCGTACGTGGGGTCTGGACCCCTCCACCATCCTCCACACCTATAAGTCCCTCATCCGCCCTATCCTTTGTTATGCCCATCTGGCTTGGATCTCCGCCCCCCCTACCTTTTATAAATCCCTCCAAATCCTTGAACGTCATGCTCTCCACATCGCCTATCGCATCCGTCTCCCCTCCCCCACGCGGATCCTGTACAATCTCATCCCCTTCCCACACCTCCTCCTTTTCCTTGAAAGGATACGGATCCTGTACACCTCCCGCAAACTCGATCCTCCTCACCCGCTCGTCTCCCCGATCCTCTCCCACCCCGGCCCGCTGCCGCACCTGTATTCGCACGTCCCACCCGGTCTCCATCTCTCCACCCTCCTTACCCTCTCCCAAGGTGGCTTCCGCCAGCTCCCCCTCCCTGATGATGTCCTCCTCCCCTGCATCTACCCCTCCTATCAACTTTGATCCTCCCCCCCCCACCTCCTGTGTCCTTTCTTTTAGGCACCCTCCCTCCCTCCCTTCCCTTCCCTTCTCTTTCCTTTCCCCCCTCCCTCCTCCCCTCTCCCCCGGGCTTCCCCTCCCCCTTCCTCCCTCCCCTCTCTCCTTTGCCCATGGCATCTCTGCTCTCCCCTCTCCCATTCCCCTTCCCCTTCCTCCTCCTCCACCTCCTCTCTTGGCAGGTCCCCGGACTCGTACACGCTCACTTAACATTCGCGCGCCGGAGATCATCGCCGTCAGTGTTTCGTGTGTGTGCCTTCGTTTGTGTGTAGTGTTGTTCGCCGTCACGCCACCACCGTTCACGTGCCGTCGCCATCATCCATGTTATGTGCACCGTGTCGCCTCGTGTTAGTGATGTTTCTCGTCCAGCGTGAACGGCTACATGTTTTTTCGATTTTTAGTGTCTACATTTTTTGCCCACCGTTTTTACTGTCTACTCTGTGCCACCTTTATGTACTACTTGTTGTCAAACTCAAGGCTGAAGAGCGGCGTATTGTGCTGCTGACAGCCCGCCTTTGTATAAGGTGTTTAAAATCACAATAAAGAAAAAAAAAAAAAAGCTGTTGTGGAGAGTTGGCAGTCGGGGCATCAAGAAGCGACTTCTCTGCCGGTGCTAGAGGGACAGCACGCAGACCGCGGCATCAGCGTAAGCGACGCGAGCAGCGGCTCCGTGGTATGGGGCGTTAACTGCTCGACGCGAAAGGAATCTTCCTGAGCGTGGGTCCGCAAGGGGCCTGATCTGCAGTTCGGCCGTATGCTGTCGGTCGGCGAGGAGGTTCTGAAAATCGGCGCGCCTTCCTGCGTCCGTTGAAACGGCTGGCAGCGGTCGGCTCGGCAGAGCATTTGGAGGTGCTGCGTTGGTTCAGTCCTGGGAGTCGTAACGTACCAGAAGTTGAGTATTGATTGTTAACAGATTTTATGAAGTTTAATTGAATTCAATTTATTTATTCTTGTTAATTATACCAGCCGTAGTTTTTGGGGGTTTCCCGCCATTCATTCTCGTCTGCCCACCCGCGGCAAGGTGGTAATATTAGAAAGGGTGGTCCGTTTGTCCCCTTTTGAGGACGAAAGGGGGGTGGGGGAGTCAGAGTAAATCTGTGGTTCGGATTGCTTCTTTCTCCTTACAGCTTACCTACGGGTTTATTCGACTGTTAGCCTCTGCCATGTCTGTGAAAGTCTAAGGCACCAATGGCTGTAGTGTTTAAAATGCGAGGCACTAAGACCTGATCCATTCTCTCGCCTGCCATAACTGGTATTACTAGAGTCACATGTAAAAGGTTCTCTAAGAAAGAAGAAAAATTTCTTTTGCCTCGTGGTAAGAACGAGTCAATTGCATAACGAATTCCTGCTCATCTGGAAGCTGTAACTTACGTAAATTTGTGTTTATGTATATTTGGCTATAATTAAGCAAGGTTGTTAATGTACGCCGTAGTGGATTTTTGATATTGTTTCTAGTCAGCAAAAACTGTTGTGTGTTTTTCCAATTCAATAGCTTTTAAGGCTTTTACTCAACGTGCTTATGTGTTTTATACAGGTAGTTGGTTATTAGTATGTTTCCTTGCCATGCAAATGTTCGCCATTTCATTGCGGGTAGAAATTGTTGCCTTGAAAGGAGAATGTTGTAAAGTTCGCAAGTCCTACCTGGCGAGCGTGTGTGTTTGCCGTAAGTTAACTGGCAGAAATTTGTAAAATTTGTTTTTTATATATTTTGGAAATGTTAATGTTATTAATTGTGAGTGTCCCCCCGTGTGCATGACTCATGGGATTTGGTATTTCTATTTTGTGAACTTTTGTAAACAGGATTGGCTTTATATGTTGCAGACAAGTTAGATTCTGCGTCATTTAATGAATGGAGTGAAATTCACCCGTAATTTAGCTGAGCTTGAAATATTATACAGCGTCGCGTTGTGTGCGTTAAATTGCTTACCTGTACTTGCCTTTTACTGGCGTGAATTTTTTTATAATAATTTAAAAGTCCTTTCCTATCGTAAATTGTCACTTATTTGTTAAATGATTGTTGTTTTTTTAAATATCGTAAAGTGTTGCACCAAATTTGAATAAAAAGCGTTACTGAAAATTGTGTGTAATTTCACCAGTTATTCCTTGGCACGTACTTCCACTTTACATTTTGTGTATTTATTGAGGTTAATAACCTTTGGTGAACCAGTAGTAATTTTACGGTTCAACAGTCACCATTAGCACATCTGAAAACGTCTGCACACTTACTCGCTGCAAAGTACTCTGACATGCACCAACACACCTCTGCGTATGTGGACTGCTGCCAGCGCCACCGTGCGATGACCGCACGTCAGATGCACCGCATGGTCATACCCCGAGGTGATTTAAACCCGCAAACCGCCCACCGGAGCTTGTTTCACCATGTATCAGCATTATCCTTAATTTATGAGCATGACTGTAACTCCAACTATCATTCTACATTGCCGGCCGGTGTGGCCGTGCGGTTCTAGGCGCGTCAGTCTGGAACCGCGTGACCGCTACGGTCGCAGGTTCGAATCCTGCCTCGGGCATGGACGTGTGTGATGTACTTAGGTTAGTTAGGTTTAAGTAGTTCTAAGTTCTAGGCGACTGATGACCTCAGAAGTTAAGTCGCATAGTGCTCAGAGCCTCAGTACCCTATCATTCTACATTGATAGTCTGTTACTTCCCGTCGCGCGGCCATACTCACGTCGGAAAGCTTTTCACATGAATCACCCGAGTACAGATGACAGCTCTGTCAATGTAGAACCCTTTTGTACCTTGTGTGTGCGATGCCACCGCCATCTGTCTATGCGAATATCACTGTTCCATGACTTTTGTCACCTCAGTGTGTGGTACTGCTAGAAGTAGACAATAACTTGTACATCGGTTAAACTGGTTGCTCTAGGGCGTCCTCAGAAAATGGAGCATTGCTGCTGCTTCTGCTGCTGACTGACCTGCGACGATGTTCCTGAAGATGGTCTTGAAGCAGGGGAAGTAGGCGCTGTCCGTGCGCTCCAGGATGACCGCCATCTTGCGCACTCGCTCGTCCCTCAGCTGCTCGTAGATGTGCTGGAGATTGTCCAGCCGCTTGTTCCAGTACGTCATCTCTGGAACAGGCACAATTTATTTGTTGGTGTACGTTGTACGTATCACACAGCTGTCATCTTCTTACATAGATGCTACATCTGACGTTCAGATTATACAATTGCTGATGGCAGACCCTGCTACCTACCACATTACGGCAGCAATTATAATTCTGATATTAGGTCGGTGCATAAGTTCGTATTGTTCCTCTTTTGCATGTTGGTATTCCGTTTGCTATGGGCTTGTTTATCGATTGCCATTCTTCATTTATAGTTCACTGTTGCTATTTCACTTCTCATATTGTCATTTTGTAATGTGGAGATAGTGAGTAGAGCTGTGAACGTTAGAAAATGGAGTGCCAAGTGGAGAAATCGGAGCATTTCCGACCTATTCTTCAGTTTGAGTTCAAAAGAGGAGAGACACTGGCGGAGTCAGTTAGAGACATTTACAGCGTGTACGGGGAAAATACCGTTGGACAGAGCACGGCAAGAAAATGGTTACCTCGTTTTAATGAGGATAGTTTTGACATTAGTGACCCACCATTTTGAGGAAGATCTCCGGGGTTTGATGAAGACCGTTGAAACGCACTGATCCACAATGATCCACGTAAGTTTATTAGAGAACTGGAAAATGTGATGCACAGTGATCGTTCCATCACTCTATGACATGTGGAGTTTCAAAAATCGAGTGTGTGGGTACCGCATCACAAAAATCAGCTTGTGACCATATATGCATGTCTGCTTGCTCGTCCTCAATTGGCTTGTGAACAACACCGACAATTCCTATCCTGTATCATTACTGGTGAGAAATGGTGCCTTTATGGTAACGCGAGTAAAAGAACGGAATGGTTGAGCACAAACAAAGCACCAGCTCCCTATACAAAGACCTGCGCGCATCCACAAAAGATAATGTTACGGATATGGCGCAATAGAGACTGGTTGGTCTACTACGAATCGCTTCCATGAGATGTTACCATGACTGCTGACATACACTATCAACAAATGAGATGTCTCGCAGTTGCTATCCAAGAACACCGACCAGGAATACTGCGTGAAGTGATGTTACTCCACGATAATGCCAGCCCGCATTCTGCTAGATTGAAAATAAACACACTACAGGCGTTGAGTAGGGAAGCTAGCACACACAATACTCACCTGATCTTCCGCCCTCAGATTTCCAACTTTTCCGCTATCAAACAACTTTCAAGGAACTTCCTTGCCGGAGAAAATGTTCTCCGAACAAGGCTCGAGGAGTTCTTCGCCTCAAAACCGGGACGCTGATGACCTTGCCGTTGGGCGCCCATAAAAGCCATCCAAAACCAGGTGATTTCTACAGCCGCGGAATCACACCAGCGTTGGCAGACTGTTGTGAATAGTGAAGGAGGATATACACTACTGGCCATTACAATTGCTACACCAAGAATAAATGCAGATAATAAATGGGTATTCATTGGACAGGTATATTCTACTAGAACTGACATGTGATTACATTTTCACGCAATTTTGGTGCATAGATCCTGACAAATCAGAACCCAGAACAACCACCTCTGACGCAATAACGGCCTTGATACGCTTGGGCATTGAGTCAAACAGAGCTTGGATGGCGTGTACAGGTACAGCTACCCATGCAGCTTCAACACGATACCACAGTTCATCAGGAGTAGTGATGTGACCAGACGTTTTCAATTGGTGAGAGATCTGGAGAATGTGCTGGCCAGGGCAGCAGTCGAACATTTTCTGTATCCAGAAAGTCCTGTACAGGACCTGCAACATGCGGTCGTGCATTATACTGTTGAAATGCAGGGTTTCGTAGGGATAGAATGAGGGGTAGACTCACGGGTCGTAACACATCTGATATGTAACGTCCACTGTTCAAAGTGCCGTCAATGCGAACAAGAGGTGACCGAGACGTGTAACCAATGGCACCCCATACCATCACGCTGGGTGATATGCCAGTATGGCGATGACGAATACACGCTTCCAATGTGCGTTCACCGTGATGTCGCCAAACACGGATGCGACCATCATGATGCAGTAATTAGAACCTGGATTCACCCGAAAAAATGACGTTTTGCAGTTCGTGCACCCAGGTTCGTCATTGAGTACACCATAGCAGGCGCTCCTGTTTGTGATGCAGCGTCAAGGGTAACCGCAGCCTTGGTCTCCGAGCTGATAGCCCATGCTGCTGCAAACGTCGTCGAACTGTTCGTGCAGATGGTTCTTCTCTTGCAAACGTCCCCATCTGTTGACTCGGTGATCGAGACGTGGCTGCACGATCCGTTACAGCCATGCGGATAAGATGCCTGTCATCTCGACTGCTAGTGATACGAGGCCGTTGGGATCCAGAACGGCGTTCCGTATTACCCTCCTGAACCCACCGATTCCATATTCTGCTAACAGTCATTAGATCTTGACTAACGCGAGCAGCAATGTCGCGATACGATAAACCGCAATCGCGATAGGCTACAACCCGACCTTTATCAAAGCCGGTAACGTGATGGTACGCATTTCTCCTCCTTACACGAGGCATCACAACGTTTCACCAGGCAACGCCGGTCAACTGCTGTTTGTGTATGAGAAATCGGTTGGAAACTTTCCTCATGTCAGCACGTTGTAGGTGCCGCCACCGGCGCCAACCTTGTGTGAATGCTCTGAAAAGCTAATCATTTGCGTATCACAGCATCTTCTTCCTGTTGCTTAAGTTTCGCGTCTGTAGCACGTCATCTTTGTTGTGTAGCAATTTTAATGGCCAGTAGTGTACTATTGATAACTTAAGTCTGTTGTGTGTATCTCTTGTATTTATTACACTTATGGAAAAACGCTGCGAACCTGTGCACCAATCGAATACATTGTCGAGGAAAAGAAGGCGAAACAGACATTCTTATACAATCTTCTGGTTGTACGATGGACTGTATAATGTGAAGATTAAGCGATAAGCTGATGTATTTATCCCTGACGGTCCATGGGGTTAGTATAGAAGCCCGCTGTGTAAGCAATCTCTCACTCATGGTGGGTTGTCACAAAGTTTTGACTATTATTTAGGTGGTGGTGGTGGTGGTGGTGGTTAGTGTTTAACGTCCCGTCGACAACGAGGTCATTAGAGACGGAGCGCAAGCTCGGGTTAGGGAAGGATTGGGAAGGAAATCGGCCGTGCCCTTTCAAAGGAACCATCCCGGCATTTGCCTGAAACGATTTAGGGAAATCACGGAAAACCTAAATCAGGATGGCTGGAGACGGGATTGAACCGTCGTCCTCCCGAATGCGAGTCCAGTGTGCTAACCACTGCGCCACCTCGCTCGGTATTATTTAGAGAACATTAAGTTACGTAATTACTTTTTCATACGTATGCAGGTACCTGTGTGGAGTCCTGGTACACACTGAAATCCGCGTGCCACATTACCATAGCACACCGCTAGAGGAGCCATAGGAAAATGGCCCAGCCCATCGACAAAATGCATTGTCGTGCGAGGATTAGATTTCTGCATTTGATGCAAATGTGCAGTACCAAGGCACGACAACATTGCAATGGGTAAGTGACTCAAATGCTTCCAATATAGTCAGACAAGTCTGAACTACGAAGTAGCAGAGCATTCCTTTGTTGAAAGGTATTGGTGCTCAAAGCCTTGAGCAACAATATCAAGGCGATAGTGGAAGAAGTGGAAATCAGTGATGGTCCAATTTCAAATAACTTATCGTAACTTTGAACATGGCATAGGTGGCAAACCACTGGGTTTCATCACTGCTCGCATTCATTCAAGAAGCTCGCTGATCCAACACAGCAGTGGAAATGTTGGAACTGTGCCAGACCAATTCAGGTGACTTTTTCAGTCCCCTTATCACCATGGACGAGTGTAGCGTGTATCAGTATGACTCCGAAGCAAAGAAACGAAGAAAGCAGTGGAAACGTGTGGATTCGTCACAACAGAAACAGCCGAAGGCCCAACCATCGTCAGGCAGTATGATGCTGGGTGTTTTTTGGTACAACCAAAGTGTGGACCTAATGGGCAAGGTGTCACAGGAGTGTGCTACCCAAGTCCCTGAACCAAGGTATGAAGGTTTTCAAGAGGAAGAGTCACGGAAACTGCCCAAGGGGGTGTTTTTCCTACACATTCTGCACAACATACAGCCACACATGCTGCTTCGTTCATATGTCACATTTTGCCTCTTTCCCCGTATTCTCCTGACATGGTACCCAGTCAGTTGTTCTGATTTCCTCGGACGTCAGAGACATGACGTGTGACGCTATTCCAGAATGTTGAAGAGATAATTTTCGAGTTGCAACATTTCGTGAAGAGCCAAAACGAAGACTTCTACAATCAAGGTCTTCTCCAAGTCAGGCGTCTATAGGAGAAGTGTATCACATTGAACGCGACTACGTGTAGAAGGGCTTGCAGCGTCACCAAATTTCATGGTTGATGCTTGATTTTTTGAGGTGATAGTCGAAACGTTATGAATACTCCTCGTACGTGCCCACGTTACTATCTCTTGATGCAAAATTCAGTAGTTTTGTTGTTAGATTTGTGAAATTTTCCAAGACTAAATTAGGTAAAACAAGCGCGATAAGTGAAAGGAAGTTTTTTATATACCATCGTTCAACTGAAACCTCATCCGGATTATTTTTTATGTAAATGAGTTTGTCTTATTTCTAAGCCGAACGAATAAAAATAAAACTGCCAGTTTAGATAAAGCGTACCCCCCGGAACCTGAAAGCAGTACGAAAGCCTTGTACGGAGATAGCGTTGACATCAATGAAATTTTGTTTCTTTTATAATGGTGCATTTTATGCAGCAATTCAGGTTAAATTACAGTGAGCCGTGCTGCGGATTGCGTTGGTGCTGTTGTAGATTTCTGTCCTCTGTTGGAGTCCAGACTGTATCGTTTAATTGACATGGTTGCGGTTGTTTGTATTCTTCTTGTGCTGACTGGCGCCACTTGGTTTCGCAAGTGTTGCCTGTCGGCTAGTGCCAGCATCGGCGTTATCGATATGTAGTAACTGTGGCCCTATCTTTGGGGTGAAGTCGTTGTGCTTTCGGGTCGCGTGAGTGGGCAGTTCGGTTGGGAACTCCGGAAGATCCAAGAGGGCAGTGCGGGAACACGCCGGGGCCGCTGGCGGCACGCATCCACTGCCAGATGGAAGGGCTGTGGTCGCGAGGGTACACGACCTAGTCGTCAACCTGATCCAACAAGCTTTTAAGCTGAGTGGATTTTAATCCTAGCAGTGAAACCACCACCATCGTGACATCTCGCAATTCTCCATTGACTTGAGTTCGTGTTGCTGTTCGCAGTGTCGCCGAGACGAAGAACAGCGAGTGGAGTGCTTGGGGAAGGCGGATCTAATTAGCTTTCCTCGACTTCTTGTTACTAATTGCTGCATTCTATGTGTTACTATTTGTTAAGTTCAACCAGCGGTATTTTTCCTGCCTGGTGGCCGCTAACGCCCCAGTTACCTGCCCTGGAGGTTAGTGTATGTAACGGCAGTGTACGTTTCCTCGCCTTGCCGCTGCTGTCTGGTAAGGCGTGTAGTTTTGACAGTTTCCTTGATTTGTGGGTCGGTTGGTGTTTCTTCTACTCTGGTAGTAGTGGTTCCTTTTTCCTTTCGGACGTTCTAAACACAGCATTCTGAGGACGTTGCGCTGACCGCCGGTTCCGGCTTTGGCGTGGTGTTCCACCGTTGCATTGGTTATCGGACGTTAGGTAGCTCCTGCAGATTATCATTCGTCATTCGTTAGACTGCCACTAGTCTGAGTTACCATCTTGTGAAGTGAATGCAACTCTTGGCTGTCTTTTTCATCAGTGGCGAAAGTGTTTGGCCTGACCTACTCAGAGGTAGATTGCTGGAGCACCGTCTGTGACTAGCCCTTATGTTTTATCATTGTGTTACTATGTTATTATTGTGTTACCAAGTTACCATCATTTGTCTCACCTGTTTGGTGATCAGTTGCTTGTCCTTTTGAATTAACCTTGTTATTATATTTGCTGTTTTATTGTATGTTTCTAAATTTTTTTTAATATAATTGCCATTCGTGGCGTTACAGCAACTATCACTTTGTCTCACCTGTTTGGTGATCAGTTGCCTGTCTTTTAAATTAACTTTTGCTATTGCCTTGCTGTTTGACAGTATGTTTGTTAAATTTTTTCAGTAATTGCCATTCTTGGCGTTAAAGGTCTTCAGCCGTGACTGTCGCTACTTGTCTTAAAATTCTAATGTGGCAATTGTATTTTAGCAGTTAACCTTTAAGACCTTGTTTTCAGTGTTTTAATAACTGTAGTTTGTAAGTTGCAACAAATTAAACAATTCGTAATTTATTGCCATTAAGGCCTTCAGCAGTGAAACAATTCTTAATTTATGGTCATTAAGGCCTTCAGCCGTGAGTGTCGTTAGTTGTCTTAAATTTTTAATTTGGCAATTGTATTTTTTCAGCAGGCTTTAAGACTTTCGTCACTTGCCTTTTATATTCTAATAACTGTAATTGTAACTTGCAGCAAGTTTAATCAGTCCTTAAATTATTCCCATTAAGGCCTTCAGCCATGAAACAATTCTTAAATTATTGCCATTATTTAATTTGTTGTTGATTTTAAATAAATTGTGTGCGATTAAAAGAAATGCCAACCAATAGTAACTGATTACGTCCCCGTCCACAATCGTAACCTAATCCTGCCTTCCTTGACCACCAGGTCTCAAACAGCTTCATTTGTGTGATAATCACATTCAGAATATTTACGTGACTTCGATATAAATAATTTCTGCATAGCCCTAAGAGGATTAAAGAGAATCACTCGTAAAATTGCTAGTTTTCATGTAGTGTACGCAGAGGTTTCTTGCGCTGATTGCAATAACATAAAGATTCTATTATGGTGCTAAGTATTGCCGGTACGCAGTGATATGTCAAATACCAACTTTATATGTCCGTTAATTTGACTTACGGTGCTTGTCAAAGTAGTCATGCTTTGTGCGGTTCGCTCAGATGGATAAACTGAAATACCGCTATGACCTATAACTTTCTTTTACAGGATGTATCACCAACAGAAGTTCAATTGAAATATAAGGAGACATATAAAGAGACTGATTCATCATTTACATGCGATAAGAAATGGACAGCCATATTCAGACGTGCAGTAGTTCTCTTGAAATATATCTACGCGATGCATATCCCAAAGCCAGAATCAAAGATGAAAATATCGAGAAAGATATGTGTAAAATCTTCCACGTCCAGTGTCAATTTAATTAAAATCCTTTTGGACAGTAGCCCGCGTCAGTTTGAACCTAAAACCACAGTAAAATCAGTGTTTCGACAATCTTTGTAGTCCACTACGTCGAATGACACTATTAGTAATTTAAGTAACATGGCCATTGGATTGGGAAATTAGGAAGAGGGGAGGTATTTATGGTCCAAATGTAAGTAGCTACGGAGGTTACTTGAAACTGACGCCAGAACGAAAAGTTAAAGTAAGATGGCATATTGCAACTGTGGCAAAATGAATGGGACTCTTCAGGCACCGGAAGAAGGACATACAATTTATGACTAACATCAGGGAAAGAAAAAAATGAGATTTCCTCAGCGGTCGAGTGGAATGATACACTACTTGACTGATCATAGCCCGTTTGCTAAGCATGTGTATAAAATTAAAATGCAGATTAATGATAGTTGCGCCTGCGTCAGTGTAGGCACCCCAGAGCATACATTGTGGGACTGTGTGCTCTACGAGATGCAGCGGGTAATGGTCTTCAGGCATTAAGGGCGCTGGATCCCCGAGCAGCACTGGGGAACGAGTCAATCTGGTGCATCTTGGACGCTACTACAGCCGCCGTATCCAGGAAGGAAGGACAAGGAAAACTTCACAAGGGACTCAACCACATGGCAGTTGACTGCCATCCTGGGTAGACGAGATACTCTACAGAAAGAGAGAAGAATCTAGGTTGCGTTGGTGCAAGTGATCACGGAAGCATGAGTTCTAAGACGTTACAGTGAAATGTGAAATCACTTATAATGTGGAAACACAGCTGACGTGCTGTCCTAATCCCGGCGAATTCAGTAGACAATGGCTGCCGACCAGGGCAATATGAGGGCGAATCCAGCAGCGGAATTTATAAAGTACCAGAAACAGATATTTAATCCATATATTTCTTACTATGCAGAAAACCCGACTGAATGACCTATGTTTGCTTTCTAGATAATAAGGTGTCATGTGAAGAACAAACAAATATCTTAGCAGTGGTCTTCTTCGGGGTCACAAAACTGGTGTCACAACCGAAATGGAAAGATATATAGGCAAAAACCAGAAACCAGTACCCAATAGTTACGTTACTCTGAATAGAACCCCTGCAAAGACAGTCTAAAAGTCAGCTTTAATAGTAGTTTTTAAATCACAATGGTCAACGCCAAAAAGGATTGTATTCAAATTCATAGTGTTCTATTAGAGATGTACAGATTAATGATTTATGAAATAGCTACGACATAGTCTCATCAGGATAAATCGTACATTAAACAAGAAGAACTCATGATGAAAAAATCTTATGGCAGCTGACCAATTGTGTAAAAACTCCGGACTCTGTTGATCATTCAAAAAGAATCCAACTTCTTTGGTGATTCGGTTTGCTACTGTCGATGAGACATGGGTAGTCTGTTCCATGCAAGAAGCCAAATAGGAAATAAAGCAGTGGGTCGAATCTGACGCAGTTGCACGAAAAACGCGAAGCTCATGTCGGCTGTCGAAACGGCTGTGAGGAGTGTTTTCAGAGATCCTTCTTACCCGTTACCTTACATAATATTAATCACTAGCGAAAACTACTTGGAGGAAATGGTTAAGAAGAATCCTGGATTGCAAAAGAAAAGAAAAATCGTCTTTAATTAGGACAATGCACTTGTCCAGAAAAGTGCTTTGGCAGTTGCAAAACAGAGGGACTTTATGTAAAAACTGTTCGAGCGTCTATCTATTCAACAGATTTGTTAGTCTCTGAGTTGCAACTATTCCTAGATCAAAAGAAATTTGTCCCTGGAAAACTCTTCGAGTCTATATCGCATCCGCAGGTATGTATTTTGTCGACTTAACAAAATACTATATTGTGGTGTTTCTTGATATTTTCAACTGTGTTTGCAGTTTGTGGGCGTTTTTCGATTGGCTCAAATTCAAGAGAAGTGAACCTGCATTTGAATTTAGTCACCCATTTATCAAGTGCTGAATATGATATGACAGACTCCTTACAAACTTTCGCCAAGTTTAGGTGAACTTCCGTTGGCAACAAACTGTTCCAAGCAAAGAAACTTATGCCGAGAAAATAGTTCTTCGGCGTACGGCTGCAACTCCGTGATCAATACTTCGGCAGTAGGCCATGTCGCCATTATCAGTTGCGCAACTGACGATATAAACATAGTGTCGCTTGCTAAACTATTGTGCCCCTTGGACACGGAGATAAGGCTGCACATCAGGTAACTTATATGTACATGGTTGCTCTGCAAATCACACTTAAGTGCCTGCCAGAGAGTTCATCGAAACATATTCACAGTATCTCTATTATTCACTCTCGAATTTCGCGTGGAGAAAACAAACACCTATATCTTTCCGCTCGAGTACTTGATTTCCCTTATTTTATTGTGACGATCGTTTCTCCCTATGTACGCCGACGCCCACAGAATATTTTCACACTCTGAGGGTCCGCAGCTCGTGGTCGTACGGTAGCGTTCTCGCTTCCCGCGCCCGGGTTCCCGCGTTCGATTCCCGGCGGGGTCAGGGATTTTCTCTGCCTCGTGATCACTGGGTGTTGTGTGATGTCCTTAGGTTAGTTAGGTTTAAGTAGTTCTAAGTTCAAGGCGACTGATGACCATAGATGTTAAGTCCCATAGTGCTCAGAGCCATTTGAACACTCTGAGGAGAAAGCTGGTGATCGAAATTTCATGAGAAGATCCTGCTGCAACGTAAAACGCCTTTGTTTTAATGATTGCCACCCCAATTCGCTTATCATATCCGTGGCACTCTCTCCCCTGTTTCGCGATAATACAAAACGAGCTTCTCTTCTTTGATCTTTTTCGATGTCCTACATCCATCCTGTCTGATACAGACCCCACATCGCACAACGATACTCCAGAAGAGGGCGGACTAGCGTAATATAAGCAGTCTAGTAAAACTGTAGCATCGCAGTCTTTGGTGATCGTTCCAATTTAAGTTATTTGTAATTTTAATCACTGTATTTCGTTGACTTTATAGTCTTAAGACTTGTGTGAGTGTGATTTATCGTGTGACGGAAATTTAGCGGTTTCTTTTTAGTGCTCGTAAGGACGACTTCACACATTTCATGATTTAGTGTCAATTTCCAATTTTGCACCATTCAGATGTCTTTTCTAAACCGTTTTGCACTTTGGTTTGATGTTCTGATTACTAAACGATAAACGACGACATAATCTGCAAACGATCTAAGATGGCTCCTCTTATCGCCTCCTAAATCGTTTATGTACGTAGATAAGGATCAGCGGAGAGTCTATAACGCTACCTTGTGGACCACTTGGAATCACTTCTGTTATACTCGATGACTTTCCGCCAGTTATTATCTTAACAGGAAATCATGAATCCAGTCGCTTGACTGTGATGATATTCCATAAGCACGCAATTTGATTACAAGCCGCTAGTGAGGTACGGTGTCAAAAGCCTCCTGGAAATCTAGAAATACGAAATTAATTGGAAATCCCTCGTCCATAGCACTTAGCACTTCGTCTGAATAAAGAGCTAGTTGTGTTTGACAATAACGATATTTCCTAAATCCATACCGACTGTGTGTGAATAGACCGTTCTCTTCGAGGTAATTCATAATGTTGTAACACAATATATGTTTAATTTGCTTCACTACTTCGAGGATATCTATTAAGTTACTAATGTTAGCAGCTGTTCTTTATTCTAGTTCTGGAATATTGAATTTGTCTTCTTTGGTGAAGGAATTGCGGAAAGCTGTGCTTAATAGCTCTGCTTTATCAGCACTGTCATTGACAGTATTTCGAATCCTATGGCATAGACAAGGCATTGATTGTGTCTTGCCGCTAGCATACTTAACATCCAGAATCTCTCTGGATTTTCTGCCAGTTTTCGAGACAAAGTTTCGTTGTGCAAACAGTTGTAAGGATCTTGCGTTGAAGTTCGTGTTAAATTTCGAGCTTCTGTAAAAGACCACCAATTTTGTGGGTTTTGCCTTCTTTTAAATTTAGCATGCTTTTTCGTTGTTCTGCCGCAGTGTTCTGCCTTGTTTTGTGTATCATGGGGGATCAGCTCCGTCAATTGTTAATTTATCATAATATTAATACGTGAACACAAAAACTGAAGTACTGGTTTTTAATATTAATTGTACAAGGAGACCAATGATCCTTATACACTACAGAGCCAAAGAAAGTGGTAGACCTGCCTAATATCGTGTAGGGCCTCCACGAGAACGCAGAAGTGCCGCAACACGACGTGGCATGGACTCGACTAATGCCTGAGGTAGTGCTGGAGGGAACTGCCACCATGAATCCTGAAGGGCTGTCCGTAAATCCGTAAGAGTACGAGGGGGTGAATATCTCTTCTGAACAGCACGTTGCAAGGCATCCCAGATATGCTCAATAATGTTCATGTCTGGGGAGTTCGGTGGCCAGCGGAAGTATCTCATCTCGGAAGATTGTTCCTGGAGCCGCTCTGTAGCAATTCTCGGCTTGTGGGATGTCGCATTTTCCTGCTGGAATCGCTAAATCCGTCGGAATGCACAATGGACATGAATGGATGCAGGTGATCAGAGAGGATGCTTACTAACGTGTCACCTGTCAGGTTCGTATCTAGAGATATCAGGAGTCCCATATCACTCCAGTTGCACACGCTTCACACCATTACAAAGCTGCTGATACGCAGGGCCCAGGGATTCATGATGTTGTCTCCACACCCGTACACGTCCATCCGTTCGATACAATGTGAAACGAGACTCGTCCGACCAGGCAACATGTTCCCAGTCATCAACAGTCCAATGTCAGTGTTGACAGGCCATGGCGAGGCGTAAAGCTTTGTGTCGTGCAGTCATCGAGGGTACACGGGTGGGCCTTCGGCTTCGAAAGCCCGTATCGATGATGCTCCGTTGAATGGTTCGTACGCTGACACTTGTTGATGGCCCAGCATTGAAATTTGCAGCAATTTGCGGAAGGGTTGCACTTCTGTCACATTGAACGATTTCCTTCAGTCGTCGTCGGTCCCGTTCTTGCCGGATCTTTTTCTGGCTGCAGTGATGTCTGAGATTTGATTTTTTACCGGATACTTGATATTAACGTTACACTCGTGAAATGATCGTACGGGAAAGTCCCCACTTCATCGCTGCCTCGGAAATGCTGTGTCCCATCGCTCATGCGCCGACTATAACACCACGGTCAAACTCACTTAAATCTTGATAAGCTCCCTTTGTAGCAGCAGTAACCGATCTAACAACTGTGCCAGGTACTTGTCTTATACAGGCGTTATTGCCTATACCGGTTTCTTCGGCGTTCAGTGTATACTTCGGAAGGTACTTTACCCCAGATGAACACAATGAAAAAATAATGTGTACCTGTAGCCGTTAAGAGTGGTAAAAGGATGTAGAAGCTTTTACATTCATAACACTGATGTTTTATTCTCTATCACGCATTAAAATCTCCAATACCTGAACATCTTAAATTGAAGAGCTCCCAACTTCTGTCTTGCGAATCGATGAAGTGTTATGGTAGAAATGACACACGGAAGTTATAACTTTTTCTGAAATGGTATTCTAGAGGCTTGCAAGTTGACACGGTTTATTTGCAGTGTAACAAGTATACCGGGCAGCTACAATGCGACAACTGCTAAGTCGATAATGTTGTCAGCAGTGAAAATCAATATATAGTAGTAACGAAGTCTGTAGATAACGTTGTATATTGGCATCGTTATTTCACTTACTTTTCTGTTAGAGTAAATGTGTGATAATTTAGTGCGATTACCAGAAAATTTAAAGTAAGTTCCTAATTTTTAATTTCTTTGTTTTCAATAACTGGGATTTCCGACTTCCCTTATTATGCGAAAGCTATATTTGTTTAAGGGTATGCCTAGAAGGAGAGTGCTAAAGGGTCAGAGTGAGAGACGCAGAGCTAGACACACACAATTTTTGCGTAGAGAAAGTGGCAGCAATGTGGACATTCATAATGACAATGCATCCGTTTTATTTAACGATCATAATATTAATGCGTGAGCATCGAAAATTCAAAGAGGCCAATGAAACTTACATAACTCTGAAAGAATTTTGCAGTAGATGGGTACAAAAGAAAAAAATAATGTATGTACATGAGGTAAAAGAAAGTAGACACACACATTTGGAAAGTCTCTGGCATTGCTGCTAGCTTCTATTACACGTAACGATCAGGTGCTACAGCAGAAACGACACACGAAAGTAACGTTTCGTGAAGTTGCTATCGAAGGAAGTTCGTATTTAAATGTTGCATATAACTGGTTTTCGGTATCATACGTGTGTAGGACAGCTACATTGCACCAAATGCCACATTGTTGATGTTGTCAACAGTCGAAAACCAAACGTAGCAATGAAGCCGTTGGGGACAACAAACGTTGTTTGTTATCGTCGTTTTTTCACTTACTTTGATCTAAGAGCGGCTACACACCTAATCACGCTTGAGCAAGCGTTAACGGAACTATATAGCTCTGTGTTCGAATGCCGCCATCACCACAAAATTTAGAGTGTCCCTAATTTTCTGTATCTTAATTTTGAGTAGCTACTATCTCGTATTATAGGGAAACTATATTTGTTTTAGATTACGCCTCGAAGAAGAACATTCACGAGTCGGACTGAAAGTCGGAGAACTAGAGAGACAATTTTTGCTTAGAGAAAGTAATAGGAACAATGCAGTTTGCTGATAACGATAATTCTATTGTCGTTCTGAAAGATACATTTAAATGTTCGCTGAACATAATTACAAATAATTTTGACAACTGTAATTGTGGTTTGATGAACTTACAGTGCAGATTTTGTAATGCAAATCATTTTGCGTTTGAGATGACTTTATGCGATAGAACGGCATTCACATTGAGTTGTTGTAAGGGTAAAAATAATTTGCCGCCATTAACACAAAATTTATTTTCAACACAGTGTGTCAAATATTCCCTTCAAATTATGGAACAACTGAAGAGAAAGCAAAAAATATTTCAAGAATATACGTAAGTATTATTTAGCATTTGCCACGGATCAGTTCTGCGGCTAACATTTCAGACACCTTAAGATACATGACATCTGCCATCACAGAACATGTCCACTGACGCAATTGGTCGAATTTCGACCACAGGCTACACTAGTTAGGTATAAATCTCCCAATTGTTGTCGATACTATTTCTTTGAGTTCAGGTCACATATGGTCTACACTCACATTGTTTATTTGGAAGGAGTGGAGATTGTCTCTCAGGACGGTGTCAAGCGAAATTTTATCTACTTTTTACGATAGATATATTTTTCGTTTATTTTTGATGGATTTGGCAGTTACGGTATTCAGTCTTGCTACGACAACCCTGTATCCCTTTTGATGCTCGTTATTAGCTCAGGATTATTTGTTGCTGAGAGCTCGAGCGTGTTTTCACAACCGTTTACTATTCGAGTTACGAACTAACTGCTCGAAATACTCGTAATTTTCAGAGAGAGCGTTTAGCACAATTTCGGATTATGTTTTATGTGTACCTTCGGATTTAAACATGCATTTTCGCCAACACATCGAGGATAAATTGAGGTAACCATTAGATTCGAGTTTTCTTTGAACCTCTCAACAATTGTATTATTTGAGTTGGGTGATCCGGAAAAGGATCCAATTATTTTATCTCGGATGCCAAAAATGACAGGAACTATCTGCATCAATTTCGCTTCGAGATAAACTACTTTTAACAGCAACAAACACGCTATCACTAACTGTATTTATCGTATCCTTTCTGAACACGGTTAGGTCCCCCGCAAAAAATTCGGGTGAATTTATATCTGGCCTTTCAGTACGTAAAACGATTTCAGCATCAGTGCTTTCTATTAGCGCTTTGAGCTCTGTTACTTTCCCAACACAGCTACGACTATTTACAACTGTTATACCGATGGTTCCTACATCTACACTACTGGCCATTAAAATTGCTACACCAAAAAGAAATGCAGATGATAAACGGGTATTCATTGGACAAATATACTAGAACTGGGATGTGATTACATTTTCACTCAATTTGGGTGCATAGATCCTGAGAAATCAGTACCCAGAACAACCACCTCTGGTCGTAATAACGGCCTTGATACGCCGGGGCATTGAGTCAAACAGAGTTTTAATGGCGTGTACAGGTACAGCTGCCCATGGAGCTGCAACACGATACCACAGTTCATCAAGAGCAGTGACTGGCGTATTGTGACGAGCCAGTTGCTCGGTCACCATTGACCAGACGTTTTCAGTTGATCTGGAGATAGGGCTGGCCAGGGCAGTAGTCGAACATTTTCTGTATGCAGAAAGGCCCGTACAGGACCTGCAACATGCGGTCGTGCATTACCCTGCTGAAATGTAGGGTTTCGCAAGGATCGAATGAAGGGTAGTGCCACGGGTCGTAACACATCTGAAATGTAACGTCCACTGTTCAAAGTGCCGTCAATGCGAAAAAGAGGTGACCGAGATGTGTAACCATTGGCACCCCATACCATCACGCCGGGTGATACGCCAGTATGGCGATGGCGAATACACGCTTCCAATGTGCGTTCATCGTGATGTCGCCAAACACGGATGCGACCGTCATTATGCTGTAAACAGAACCTGGACTCATCCGAAATAATGACGTTTTGCCATTCGTGCACCCAGGTTAGTCGTTGAGTACACCATCGCAGGCGCTCCTGTCTGTGATGCAGTGTCAAGGGTAACCGCAGCCACGGTCTGCGAGCTGATAGTCCATGCTGCTGCAAACGTCGTCGAACTGTTCGTGCAGATGTTTGTTGTCTTGCAAGCGTCCCCATCTGTTGACACAGGGATCGAGACGTGGATGCACGTTCCGTTACAGCCATGCGGATAAGATGTCTGTCATCTCGACTGCTAGTGATACGAGGCCGTTGGCATCCAGCACGGCGTTCCGTATTATCCTCCTGAACCCACCGATTCCATATTCTGCTAACAGTCATTGGATCTCGACCAACGCGAGCAGCAATGTCGCGATACGATAAACCTCAATCGCGATAGGCTACAATCCAACCTTTATCAAAGTCGGAAACGTGATGATACGCATTTGTCCTCCTTACACGAAGCATCACAACAACGTTTCACCAGGCAACACCGGTCAACTGCTGTTTGTGTATGAGGAATCGGTTGGAAACTTTGCTCATGTCAGCACGTTGTAGGTGTCGCCACCGGCGCCAACCTTGTGTGAAATCTCTGAAAAGCTAATCATTTGCATATCACAGCATCTTCTTCCTGTCGGTTAAATTTCGCGTCTGTAGCACGTCGTCTTCGTGGTGTAGCAGTTTTAATGGCCAGTAGTGTACATTCTTCCTGCGTCCGACCTGCGGTCTTTGAGACTGAAGACCTTTTTGTGTTTCTCCGAGACCCACTAACCTAAAAAACGTTGCATTCCACGCCACCGAGTCCCCGCTATCCATACAGCCTCCTCCTGCGTGTAATGGACCCCTGACCTATTTAGAGGAACCCGAAACCCCACCACACTATGGCGCAGGCCGAGGGATCTGCAGCCTATAAGGTCGCAAAACCGTCTGAGCCTCTGATTCAGACTGTCCACTCGGTTGTGTACCAGAAGTTCGCAATCTGTCCTGTCGACTATGGTGCAAATGATGAGCTCTGCTTTCATCTTGCTGGTAAGAGCGGCAGCTTTTACCACTTCAGATAGCCGCTCGAAACCAGAGAGAATCTCTTCTGAAGCAATCATTGATACCGACGTCAGCCACCACCTGCAGTTGGCTGCACGCTGTAGTCTGTAGCATCCAGAAAGAGTCGTTCCAAGTCTGCAATGACTCCACCCAGTACGCACATAGAATGCACTCTGGCTTTCCCCCTCCGCTCCCTTTGGCAGCCACGTCCCTAAGGGCCGCATAAGGCGCCTAACATTAGAGCTCCCAGCTACCAATGATGCCACATGCTCTGACTGCTCGGATCTTGCAGGCTGAAATGTTTTCTCTGAAACGACGATTGTATCTGGCGGAGGGACATCATCAGCTGCAGATAGCACCTGAAAAATGTTTGTCAGACTAACTGGGTAGGCCTTACGTTCAGTTTCCTGAGAAGTCTTTCGCAGCCTGCCACGCTTCGAGGCGACCTCACACTCGACCACGAGTGAGGGGTCAACTACAATGCGAGCAGTAATTGGACTAGCCACCGGAGTAGACCAATCGGTAGACTCGTGGGTCACACTGGACGTCCGTTGAATGCTCACGGCCAGTACACAACAATGATTCCCGCCTACTTCAGCTTCAAGCTGAGTAACGGAAGCCAACACAGCCTGGAGCTGAAAGCAAAGTGTCATCAACCCAGCTCTTATACGCACACAGAAATCTTGTAAGCATTTTCGATACGTTCCTTTCTTCTCCGATTATGTGGATAACTTCTTCATTCCCTATCTTATCAGTACATTTAATTTTAGGCACTCTTTTGTAACAGCACATCTCAAATGCTTCGATTCTCTTTTTTTCCCATAATCCTTGATTCAGCAACGTACAATGCTGTGCTTCAAACGTACATCCTCAGAAATGTCTTCCTCACATTAACGTTTATGTTTGATACTAGTAGACTTCTTTTGGCCAGGGATATCCTCTTTTCCTGTGATAGTATACTTTGTATATCCTTCTTGTTTCGTGTGTTGTGTGTCATTTTTCTTCCAAGGTAGTAGTATTCCTTCACTTCGTCTACGTCTTGGTCACTAGTCTTGTTGTTTAGTTTATCGCTGATCTTATTTCTGCTACAACTTATTATTTTTGTCTTTCTTTTTTTTACACTCTGTATGCATTAGACTGTCAATTCCCTCAACGGATCATGTAACTTTCTTCACTTCCACTGAGGACAGCAATGTCATTAGCAAATCTTATCACTGACATCCTTTCACCTTGAGTTTTAATCCAACCCTTGAACCTTTCTTATATTTCCGTCATTGCTTCTTCGATGTACAGAGTGAATAAAAGGGGTGAAAGACTACGTCCTTTCTTACAGCGTTTCTAAGCCAAGCACTTCGTTCTTGATATTCAAATCTTATTTTTCCTTCTTGGTTCTTATGCATATTGCACATCACCCGTCGTCCCTCAAAGCTAATCTCTATTTTCCCCAGAAGTGTAAACCTCTTGCAGCATTTCACGTTGTCAAATGCTTTTCCTACGTTTACTTTCCTACGTACATGATTTTACAGTATTCTTTAGTCGTCCATAATCAAGCTCAACATCAGAACTTCCTCTCGGGTCCTTTTACCTTTCCTAAAGCCAAACTGCTCGTTATTTGTAGATCCTCAGTTTTCTTTTCCATTATTCTGAATGTTATTATTGTCAGCAACTTGTATGCATGAAATGTTAAACTGGTTGTGCAATAGTTCTCGCGCTTACATTATCTTGTTACTTTCGGGGTTGTGTGGATGATATTTTCCCGGTAGTCTCATGGTGTGTTTGCAGTCTCATATAGTCTACATACCAACTCGAATTGTCAGTTACCACTTCCCACAATGATACCAGAAATTCCGAATTAATGTTAACTGTCATTTCTGTTTTATTTGCCCGCAGCTCTGATTAATACTGAAGCCCGTTTCTTGTATAACGAGTCACATTTCTTCTTCTATCACGTCATCAGACAATCGTTCCCATTGTAGATGTCTTCAGCGTTCTTTTTCCACCTATTCGCTCTCTCCTCTGCGTTCAACAGTGGTATTCCCACTGCAATGTTGACGCCCTTGTTTTAAATTTAAGCGAACGTTGTTTTGGATTTTCTATATGCTGAATCAGTCTTTCCAACGATCCTTTCTCTAGATTTCTTTACATTTTTCCTGTAGCCATTTTGCCTTTATTTCCCTGCACTTCCTATTTATTTCATTCCTAAGTGCCGTATTCCTCCCTTTCCCTGAAGATTTTTGTTTTTCTTTCTTTCGTCGATCAACTGAAGTATTTCTTCGGTTGCTCAGGCTTTCTTTGCAGTTGCCTTCCTCGTACCTATATCGGCCTGTTCAACATTTGTGATAGCTGTTCCTCTTCAACGGAACTGCCCTCTGTGGTATTCATTATCGATGTATCTACCGTCTTAAAGTAAATGCATCTCATTCCTCATTACTTCAATACCCCATATTTTACCACATGGATACTTCTAGACGATTCTCTTGAACTTCAGTCTAATCTCCGAAATTACTATCTTGTAATCTGAGTCTATATCTGCTCTTCAGTATGCCTTACAATCTAATGTCCTGAAATCTCTGTCTGATTATGACGTAGTCCAGCTGGTGTCTTACCGTTTACCCGAGTCTTTTCCAAGTATACCTTCTGCTTTTACTGGTTTTGAACAGTGAGTTCACTTGCTGAAATTTATTGCAGAACTTAAGTAACCTTTCTTCTATCTCATTTATAATACCAAGCCCATTTGCCATATATTGCTTCTACGAGGGATGACCAGAAAGTAATGCACCGCATTTTTTCTTCAACAATTCTTTATTGAGCATAATGAGAATTACACACACGAAAGAATGGTGTTTCATCTACACATCCAATTTTTCCACGTAGTCTCCATCCCATTCTATGGCCTTCCTCCAGCGCGAAACAAGGGCATGTATGCCCTGTCGGTACCAATCCATGTCCAGGTGGCGGAGCCAGTGCTTCACTGTGTGAATCCTTTGTTGATTGACAGATTCAGCGCCAACTGTCTCTTCGTAATGCGTCTGTCCTCTCGAATGACAACATCAGCTAGTTGCAACGCGTCTGATGTGATAGCCGTGGATGGTCTTCCCGACCGCTGCAAATCGTGGAGCTCCACCAAACCGCCTTCTGATGACCTCAGCCTCCCTGTCCACCGACTAACTATACTTCTGTCGACAGCAAATGCCCCATAGACTTTGCACAAGCGTTTGTGAATATTTCAACAGTTTCTTTCTCTGCAGCGAGAAATTCAATAACGGCACGTTGCTTGTAACGTACATCATCTACATACGCCATTTTGAAACGGTCCTGCAGCTTCGCTATCTGTCGGAAGTGACGGAAACTTGACGCACTCACTCAGGAGGCTTCAAATAATTCATACGTAACGTTTCGCATTCGTAGCATTGTTTTCGGCTGAGAAAAAAAAATCGCTGTATTACTTTCTGGGAAATCCTCGTTTTGCAATCGCATTCTAATCCCTTATGACTGTTAGATCATCATCACCCTTTACGTACTGAATTACTTGTTCAACATCCTCATATACTTTCTCCATCTCTTCATCTTCTACTAGTGACTTCGGCATGTATGCTCGTACTTGGACTATTCTTGTCCGTATCGTTTTGCTGTCGATTTTGAACTATTCACAGTAGCTTGATTTCTGTCCTACCTTTCCATTCATAAGGAATACTACTCCTGTTCCTGATATTAACCCTTTATTCGTCTAACTAGAAATCCTTATCTTCTTTCCATTAGATTTCACTGGCCCTCTCTATATCGAGACGGAACCACTGCACTTTTCTTTTCATATTTTCTACTTTCCATGCACATTCAAACTTCTAACGTGCCGCGCTCCAACTGTCGCTCGTTACCCATTTGTTGGTCATCTCCCCCTTGACAGTCTTCTCTCGGAGATCCAAATATGAAACAAATACGGAATTTTTTTGCCAGTAGAGAGATCACCATGAGACGTTTTCAATTACAAACCACATCTAGTGTGAATATACATTATGTGTCTTTAATGTATTGGTTTGCTTTGCCTACTGTATCCTCATTCTGTTGATCACTGCTGATTCTTCCGCCTTTTACGGGCAGTTTCCCTCCCTAACGGTGGGAGTGAGCCCAGACCTTTGACAAGGCCGGTGCCAAAACGAAGAAGACTCCTTATAACAAAAGTATTCAAAAGTCCTCGGCCACCATTGCTTATGGTTTTTATTCATGATTTTAACCAGTGGCTGAAATGGAATCAGGGAGTCATAACGTTTTGACTACTAGTCAAAGGCGCCACAACTAGATCTTTTCTACTAGCTCATTCCGCAAATGAATTGATATTTGACTTACATTATTGTGCAACACGTACCAATAGAATAAATACAAAATTCGATAGATATAAACGCTAACTCTGTGCCATCCCGATAAGTTTCTCAGCGGAAACAGCCCTGAAAAAAATTCGTAAGAAAAATTAATTGTTTTCCCGTTTTCAGGGGCGAGCACCGATCACACAGAGGAACATTCCACCAAAATGCGGCAGGACAAACTGACAGCACTTACCTGCGGAAGGCGTGGGGTGGTGGCCGGCGCCAAAGGCTTGTGACGAGTCCTCGCTGAGCACGTCGTTGATCTGCGTCGCCCACTTTATGATGACGCCCTCAATGGCGCTCTTCAGGTACAGGTCCACCACGTCGCCGCCGCTGTAGACAAAGGAGTTTTTGGTATTTCCTGGACCACGGACGCTTGTTCTTTTGTATCTGCTCTTATATATGTATGTGCTCTCTCTCTCTCTCTCTCTCTCTCCCTCTCTATATATATATACACTCCTGGAAATGGAAAAAAGAACACATTGACATCTGTGTGTCAGACCCAACATACTTGCTCCGGACACTGCGAGAGGGCTGTACAAGCAATGATCACACGCACGGCACAGCGGACACACCACGAACCGCGGTGTTGGCCGTCGAATGGCGCTAGCTGCGCAGCATTTGTGCACCGCCGCCGTCAGTGTCAGCCAGTTTGCCGTGGCATACGAAGCTCCATCGCAGTCTTTAACACTGGTAGCATGCCGCGACAGCGTGGACGTGAACCGTATGTGCAGTTGACGGACTTTGAGCGAGGGCGTATAGTGGGCATACGGGAGGCCGGGTGGACGTACCGCCGAATTGCTCAACACGTGGGGCGTGAGGTCTCCACAGTACATCGATGTTGTCGCCAGTGGTCGGCGGAAGGTGCACGTGCCCGTCGACCTGGGACCGGACCGCAGCGACGCACGGATGCACGCCAAGACCGTAGGATCCTACGCAGTGCCGTAGGGGACCGCACCGCCACTTCCCAGCAAATTAGGGACACTGTTGCTCCTGGGGTATCGGCGAGGACCATTCGCAACCGTCTCCATGAAGCTGGGCTACGGTCCCGCACACCGTTAGGCCGTCTTCCGCTCACGCCCCAACATCGTGCAGCCCGCCTCCAGTGGTGTCGCGACAGGCGTGAATGGAGGGACGAATGGAGACGTGTCGTCTTCAGCGTTGAGAGTCGCTTCTGCCTTGGTGCCAATGATGGTCGTATGCGTGTTTGGCGCCGTGCAGGTGAGCGCCACAATCAGGACTGCATACGACCGAGGCACACAGGGCCAACACCCGGCATCATGGTGTGGGGAGCGATCTCCTACACTGGCCGTACATCACTGGTGATCGTCGAGGGGACACTGAATAGTGCACGGTACATCCAAACCGTCATCGAACCCATCGTTCTACCATTCCTAGACCGGCAGGGGAACTTGCTGTTCCAACAGGACAATGCACGTCCGCATGCATCCCGTGCCACCCAACGTGCTCTAGAAGGTGGAAGTCAACTACCCTGGCCAGCAAGATCTCCGGATCTGTCCCCCATTGAGCATGTTTAGGACTGGATGAAGCGTCGTCTCACGCGGTCTGCACGTCCAGCACGAACGCTGGTCCAACTGAGGCGCCAGGTGGAAATGGCATGGCACAGGACTACATCCAGCATCTCTACGATCGTCTCCATGGGAGAATAGCACCCTGCATTGCTGCGAAAGGTGGATATACACTGTACTAGTGCCGACATTGTGCATGCTCTGTTGCCTGTGTCTATGTGCCTGTGATTCTGTCAGTGTGATCATGTGATGTATCTGACCCCAGGAATGCATCAATAAAGTTTCCCCTTCCTGGGACAATGAATTCACGGTGTTCTTATTTCAATTTCCAGGAGTGTATATATATATATATATATATATATATATATATATATATATATATATGTGTGTGTGTGTGTGTGTGTGTGTGTGTGCGTGTGTGGTTCGTCAGGCGCATTTTCTCTGGTGTTTCGGCAGATATTTGCAATTTCGTTTTTGCATTGTGCAGCTGGTGTCAGCCCAAACAATTACTGCTCGTCACGTCTTTCATGCGACGCCCAGTCGACGGGATGCGTCGGTTCGTTTCAAGTCATAAACAAAATGAAATGATAATTAAATCAAGACCCTACGCTGCCGACAGGCGTTGATATACATCAACGGGAACAGTTGAAAATGCGTGCCCCGACCGGGACTCGAACCTGGGATCTCCTTATTACATGGCAGACGCTCTATCCATCTTTTTTTTTCTTTTTTTTTTTTTTTTGCTTTTTGTTCGTTGTTGATCATTGTGCTTGGTCGTTGCGGACGTCACATGACATCCGTTCAAGTTCTTTTGTTGATCCTTCCGTTCAGTTTTATATTACAGAGGCCAACCAGCTTTCTCACCGAACACGCTGAGCTATCATGCCGGCAGATGTAAGCAGAGACGGACCCATCTGAGCCACCGAGGGGACAGAGGATAGTGCGACTGCAGGGACTTATCCCTTACACGCTCCCCGTGAGACCCAAATCCCAACTTGATGTCCACACAATACATTCGTAGTTCCCCGGATCGTTTCACTCGTTATTCACGGCAGACAATCTTACCGAGCCCCGCAAGAGTTCGGCAATACATGTGCATCCGCACAGAAGAAGAAGTTAAATGGCCTGTTAGCCTTAACTATATGAAAATGGTATGTGTTCTTTCGGACATGTCCGAAAGAACAGATACCATCTTCATATATAAACATAATGATTTTTGAAACCATATATTACGTACTCCTTCGGTAGACACGTCTCAAATTAATCTAGTGCGACATTTGATTGATCGATAGAGGGACAGTAAAACGCAAGGAGTGACGAGTACTGCAGCAGCGACAGCACCGCGCTGGCCCGCGCTGACTGCCGCCGTCACACAGAAGCGTGCTGCTCAGTCGCTGCTGGAGTACTCGTCATGCCCCACGTTTTTCTGTTTATGTTAATACAAATCGATAAATCGAATACTGCACTACACTAATCTGGTAGCGCTCTATCGAATGGCCACGTAAAATTACGAATTAAATATCATTTCGTTTGAAACGGGAGACAAACCGACGCATTCTCTCGACGATGGGCTTCGTATGAAAGACTCACGGCCAGCAGAATTTGTTTGGGCTGACAACAGGTAATTAGTTCTTAGCAGTATAATGATCAACGACATGAGGATGCAGAAGGCAATGGAAACCACAGGACATGTGGCCTGTTATTGAAGATGTGTCATGATGATTTCTCCATTGGCAAAAGATTCCGGAATAGTCCCCCATTCGGATCTCCGGGAGGGGACTGCCAAGGGGGAGGTTACCATGAGAAAAAGATTGAATAATCAATGAAAGGTATAACGTTCTACGAGTCGGGGCGTGGAATGTCAGAAGCTTGAACGTGGTAGGGAAACTAGAAAATCTGAAAAGGGAAATGCAAAGGCTCAATCTAGATATAGTAGGGTTCAGTGAAGTGAAGTGGAAGGAAGACAAGGATTTCTGGTCAGATGAGTATCGGGTAATATCAACAGCAGCAGAAAATGGTATAACAGGTGTAGGATTCGTTATGAATAGGAAGGTAGGGCAGAGGGTGTGTTACTTTGAACAGTTCAGTGACCGGGTTGTTCTAATCAGAATCGACAGCAGACCAACACCGACAATGATAGTTCAGGTATACATGCCGACGTCGCAAGCTGAAGATGAACAGATAGAGAAAGTGTATGAGGATATTGAAAGGGTAATGCAGTATGTAAAGGTGGACGAAAATCTAATAGTCATGAGCGACTGGAATGCAGTTGTAGGGGAAGGAGTAGAAGAAAAGGTTACAGGAGAATATGGGCTTGGGACAAGGAATGAAAGAGGAGAAAGACTAATTGAGTTCTGTAACAAGTTTCAGCTAGTAATAGCGAATACCCTGTTCAAGAATAACAAGAGGAGGAGGTATACTTGGAAAAGGCCGAGAGATACGGGAAGATTTCAATTAGATTACATCATGGTCAGACAGAGATTCCGAAATCAGATACTGGATTGTAAGGCGTACCCAGGAGCAGATGTAGACTCAGATCACAACACAGTAGTGATGAAGAGTAGGCTGAAGTGCAAAACATTAGTCAGGAAGAATCAATACGCAAAGAAGTGGGATACGGAAGTACTAAGGAATGACGAGATACGTTTGAAGTTCTCTAACGCTATAGATACAGCAATAAGGAATAGCGCAGTAGGCGGTACAGTTGAAGAGGAATGGACATCTCTAAAAAGGGCCATCACAGAAGTTGGGAAGGAAAACATAGGTACAAAGAAGGTAGCTGCGAAGTAACCATGGGTAACAGAAGAAATACTTCAGTTGATTGATGAAAGGAGGAAGTATAAACATGTTCCGGGAAAGTCAGGAATACAGAATACAAGTCTCTGAGGAATGAAGTAAATAGGAAGTGCAGGGAAGCTAAGACGAAATGGCTGCAGGAAAAATGTGAAGACATCGAAAAAAACATGATTGTCGGAAGGACAGACTCAGCACACAGGAAAGTCAAAACAACCTTTGGTGACATCAAAAGCAACGGTGGTAACATTAATAGTGCAACGGGAATCTGCTTACAAGAAGAATGGAAAAAAAATTGAGAATGCGCTAGGTGACGATCAGTTTGGCTTTAGGAAAAGTAAAGGGACGAGAGAGGCAATTCTGACGTTACGGCTAATAATGGAAGTAAGGCTAAAGAAAAATCAAGACACTTTCATAGGATTTGTCGACCTGGAAAAAGCGTTCGACAATATAAAATGGTGCAAGCAGCTCGAGATTCTGAAAAAAGTAGGGGTAAGCTATAGGGAGAGACGGGTCATATACAATATGTACAACAACCAAGAGGGAATAATAAGAGTGGACGATCAAGAACGAAGTGCTCGTATTAAGAAGGGTGTAAGACAAGGCTGTAGCCTTTCGCCCCTACTCTTCAATCTGTACATCGAGGAAGCAATGATGGAAATAAAAGAAAGGTTCAGGAGTGGAATTAAAATACAAGGTGAAAGGATATCAATGATACGATTCGCTGATGACATTGCTATCCTGAGTGAAAGTGAAGAAGAATTAAATGATCTGCTGAACGGAATGAACAGTCTAATGAGTACACAGTATGGTTTGAGAGTAAATCGGAGAAAGACGAAGGTAATGAGAAGTAGTAGAAATGAGAACAGCGAGAAACTTAACAGCAGGATTGATGGTCACGAAGTCAATGAAGTTAAGGAATTCTGCTACCTAGGCAGTAAAATAACCAATGACGGACGGAGCAAGGAGGACATCAAAAGCAGACTCGCTATGGCAAAAAAGGCATTTCTGGCCAAGAGAAGTCTATTAATATCAAATACCGGCCTTAATTTGAGGAAGAAATTTCTGAGGATGTACGTCTGGAGTACAGCATTGTATGGTAGTGAAACATGGACTGTGGGAAAACCGGAACAGAAAAGAATCGAAGCATTTGAGATGTGGTGCTATAGACGAATGTTGAAAATTAGGTGGACTGATAAGATAAGGAATGAGGAGGTTCTATGCAGAATCAGAGAGGAAAGGAATATGTGGAAAACGCTGATAAGGAGAAGGGACAGGATGATAGGACATCTGCTAAGACATGAGGGAATGACTTCCATGGGACTAGAGGGAGCTGTAGAGGGCAAAAACTGTAGAGGAAGACAGAGATTGGAATACGTCAAGCAAATAATTGAGGACGTAGGTTGCAAGTGCTACTCTGAGATGAAGAGGTTAGCACAGGAAAGGAATTCGTGGCGGGCTGCATCAAACCAGTCAGTAGGCTGAATACAAAAAAAAGTGTAATGCTGACGTTCTTACAGATTTGGATAATTGTAATTGTTGTTTAAATAAATGTGTGTTATTTACGATACTGCAACTGAGTTTGTGTCCACAGTCCATCTTTCTGAGCGTAGGTAGCTCGGTTATTTGTTGTTTACAAATCTGACAGCTCACTCAAAATGAGGTTTCAGATTTTTAATTGCGTAAAAACACTTTAATTGATCATAATTGAACCACCGTACCTTTACTGATAAAATGCCATTGTTTGCTTCTAGTGCAGAAAAACTTCAACAAATAAAGGATGAGCTTAGTAGAACAAGACTGAAAATAGGCCTGGAAATCTGTTGGAATAATAACAGGACAATGTGTAATCAACATACTGAGAAGAAAATAGTACAGATTGAAAATGTAGTCTTGAAACCATTTGAAAAAAAGGAAGAAAGCTCAGTGTTTATAGTCCTTTGCACAAGCTCAGATTTGGGAGGATTGTGAAGGAAACCGGCCTTGCCTTTACAAAGGATCCATCCCGGCATTTGCCTTAAGACATTTAGGGAATCACATAAAATCTAAACCTGGATGGCCGGACGGGAATATGAACTGTAGTTCTCTGGAATGCCAGTCTACTGTGCTGACCACTGCGCCTTCTTGCTCGGTGAACAAGGTAACAGTTGCCTGTAATGCCTTTGGTGAACCAAATAGTTTTCAAAATGAAAATCCGACGCGTCTGAAACGGAGAACATAGTCAGTACGTAACACCAGTTTTTACATACTGCATTCGGATGTGAGCTGTTAATGTAAAAATCACTGAAACTCGGGAGTTCCTTAGTTACAAGTGTAGAGAAGCGTGATGAAAATTACTCAGTAAGACAGGAAAATAAGCAAAAGGATAAGACAACAAACTGGAGTGGTCGTCGTATTTGTGCTCTAATGAAAATTGAACGGAATTGGTTGGGACATGTTGCCTGGTGAACAGATAGAAGGGGCATCTGTGGAGAAGTCCAAGATATAAGTAGAGATGATAAATGGTAGGATGACATTGGAAATCATAAAGGAGTGGAATGAATACTGACAAGCGGCACCCGAAATAGGTTGCTCTCTGACACAGTCGAAACTCTGCTTGGTGAAAGAAGGGTGAAAATGGACACTTATATTGTGCTTGGTGGTAACACTGAATAGTTTCCGAGAAAATGACAAAGTCTTGATGCTACTGCTTCAATTCGCAAGCGCGGTGCTATACCAACCGAGCTGGCACGGTAGTAACTAGGAGCAAAGTTTCGAATTTTTGTACTCCGTGTTCAAATCTGATGTTATATTGTCATTTTTTTCGTTTTATTGTCGCAGAAGTATGCAACTTCAATGGGATCAGTATTTTACTGATGTCGAGAAACAATGGAACTTTTTGCGAAAGAAATAAGTATTTCAAATCTTACTAAAATTAGATTTTACCATCGCAAATCTTACATAATGTTATGTAACTAATAGTAATGAAAATTAAATACATATAAATTCCAGTATATTAATTTTTGCTTTGATATTTGCTTTTATACATCAAGAGAACCAGTGTATTCCGAAGCCACAGTCACATTCTTTAATGTGAATATCATTAGGGAAAGCAACTTCGTTAACGTTGCCAAATACCTCGCGATCTGGCGATAATTTCACGGCAAACTAAACGTATCAAAGCATTTCCTCCAAAACTGAAGGCTGCGATTGATTACTAATCCCGGCGTACATTTTATTACTTGCAACGCTTCCGTTTGCTGTTGGGTGAGAATAGGGCACTTCTGCAAGGGAGGAATGTATTTTTTCACCTGTCAGTAAAATTATACGTCGTACGGTTGACAGAACGGCATACACCTTGACAGAATTACTTCTAACACGTCGATATTCCGGTTTCATCGACAACCAGACCGTCGTATAACGAGGGATTGGCTCTGAGCACTATGGGACTTATCTGCTGAGGTCATCAGTCCCTAATAGAACTTAGAACTACTTAAACCTAACTAACCTAAGGACATCACACACATCCATGCCCGAGGCAGGATTCGAACCTGTGACCGTAGCGGTCGTGCGGTTCCAGACTGCAGCGCCTACAACCGCTCGGCCACTACGGCCGGCTTATAACGAGGGATAGCTTTGCACAGCCCACAAATCAATAATGTGCAGAAGCGGCTACATTTTACGTAAGGTCGCAAAACTTAATCCAAAACTTTACGACAGATTCGTCTCAACTGGTTGACAGTTATCTCTGTAAGATTGTCAACTCAAAAGATAACATTATCTTACTTGAGACGTGATACATTCTGTTTAATCGGTACTTTTATCAAAACTAAGGTTAAATTCAAGAATTATACTGGGGGTTTGAAGTTGAAAGAATCTCACTGTTCCCAATAGTTCATCAAATGGAAGCTTGTCATTGGCGCTGCTGTCCTTAGTGACACGATGCTGCAGAATTCCGTGTTTCCCTATGAATGAGTTGCACCAGGTGTTCCATGCATTGAATTCAAAAGTTTCTAATGCTAATTAGGCTGCTGCAGTCATTGCCCGCTAGCTACCACAGTGCTCGTGTAGTAACAACATGTCCATTGTTTCTAACTTCTGTAAAACAATCTAACACACATGAATCGATCATTTGATATATATCTCGATTCGATCCTCTGCTTGTCATTTTGGTCTTCCATCGCGGTAGCTGTTTCGTATTTGTGGGCTTGCGCACTCGTATACTGCTCAGTGCGAATTAACACTTTCCGGAAAACTGTTACTAACAGTTTTTGTTTTTCTCCTAGAAAGTCACGTCTGGGCTAAGTCGTGAACTGTACACTTTCCGATTAAAATATGCTCTTGTCGGCCTATGTCATGCAACAAAATGCCCCTCATAGATGTTATTCAGGGAAGTATAGGGCCCTGTTGTGACAACAGCCGACGCGCTCGTGTGTGTTCGCCATCATCATAGCAGCTGACAGCATACGTTACGAGCGTCCCAGGTGCCTTCGAAGCGTGTACTATGGCTGCTGTCCGGGCACATGAGCGTGTTGGCTGTTGTCACTACAGGCCCCAGTACTTCGCTGAATAACATCTATGAGGGGCACTTTGTTGCTTGACACAAGCCGACAAGAGCATATTTTAATCGGAAACTTTATTGTTCGCGACTTAACATAGACATAATTGAAGATGGTCTTTTTATCAGTTGACGACGGTTTTTTATCAACTGAGAAGGGCTGAAAACTTACCTAACTGAAATCTGGTTTCGCAGAACAGAGCGGATCAGGTTGTGGAAAGGGGCCAAGGTAATTTACTGTTAGTTATACAAGAACATACACACTGTATTCCTCGAACCAAGCCGGCCGGGGTGGCCGAACGGCTGCAGTCTGGAACCGCACGACCTATACGGTCGCAGGTTCGAATCCTGCCTCTGGCATGGGTGTGTGTGATGGCCTTAGGTTAGTTAGGTTTAAGTAGTTCTGAGTTCTAGGGGGCTGTTGACCTCAGAAGTTAAGTCCCATAGTGCTCAGAGCCATTTGAACCTCGAACCAATGCACAGTTTTTTCTTTAAAACAACAAACATCAATTCACGGCTGAGTAACGGCTGAAGGTCTTTCTTAAGTAAAATTAAAATACCTTCTCGGCTAAAGGCCGAAATAATATTTCAGATAAGCTAAGGAAATTCTTTATAATATTTCAGATCAGCTAAGGAAATTCTTTAAAAGCCAAGCGTTTACAAATTTCGGCTAAAGGCCAATTAAAATTGAAATTAATTCTTCGGCTGAAAGCCCAATAAAATTTTTTAAACATAATAAAAGAGAGGCTTTAAAAATAAGCGTTTACGCAGTACAACAGAAAAACAAGTTAGGAAAACTTGAAGTATCTTGTCGGCTGCAGGCCCAAACAATTACTCCAAATAATTAAAGACAACCTTAAGATAAACATTTACAGAGCACGGTTGAAGGCCGTTTTATGAATTCGAGATAATTAAAGAGAAACCTTACAGACAAGGATTTTTATATTAAAGCCAGAATTCAAGATAATTAAAGAGAAACCTAACAGACAAGGATTTATATATTAAAACCACAGATTTTGAAACAAACTCGGCTGAAGGCCTAAATACAGAGCAACAATAATTTTTAAAGAAACACGGCTGAAGGCCTAATCTTAAAGCTGTTATGAAGTTCGGCTGAAGGCCATATACTAAACATAAAAAGAGACAATATTAATACACGGCTGAAGGCCTGGCACAGTACCTGCGACCAAATAAAATGACAATCACAAACAACAAACAGTGGTGCTCAGAAGTGTTCCAAAGGTCAGCCTGGGGAGAAAAGTGTATCAACAGTTTAGCTGAGACAGGCAGCCAAGCGTAAACTGAACAATCGGGTGGCAACACGACCTAGGGACGGCCGAAGAACCAACCAACAAACTAATCAATTCCCCCTATTGCAACCGACCAACTGCGTATTCCAGTGCGCAGACAGCATTCATCTGCTCATTGGATATCACATAAGCTACACACTTGCACAAGAACTCGCACAGTCGTAAAAGCAATCACTGTGGACCAACACGAACGAATCAATTCGACACACAGAGAGTTTCCACAAGCGGTCGGCGACCAAATACACGTCGTCCGATGAGACGAACGACCGAGCGACCAGCCCAGGTCGTCCCCACTCAAGCTATGAGTGTCGGCGACGGTCGGGCGAGTCTTGGCTGTCCGGAGCTGACTGCAGCTCCAACCCGACTCAACTCGATGACCGTTCGGAATTCGGAGACACGACGACCCGGGCACTCTGGCTCGGACTCACCATGCAGAGGAAACTCTTGCCCATTGTCCACCCGACACCTCTGCACAAGAAAGGAACCGACACACGTCCGGCAAGATGACCAAGTGACGAGGCCCGGAAACGGTCAAAAGACCAAATACACGTCAGCCGATGAAACGACCAACCGAACGACCGACCAACGGTCGTCCCGCTCCAATCTCCCTCCGTCGGACAGTTCATGTGTGTCGCCAGCGGTCGGCGAGCAATGTCCGCGTCTCACTGGCGCTCCGTCCCCGACTGCTGCTGCGTCTCGACCGAGCTCCCTACTGAACTCCCGACACACGACGATCCCGAAATACTCGAGGTCGCTCGAGAGATAGTAGGACGGTGCACTTATCGATCAGCGCTGCTGCTGCCACTCACGGGCAAGGAAACCAGCGCCTAGTGACGCCGATATATCGAATTAAAAGAAAAACGAGGCAACAGAACCAAAAAAAAGATGACGAGCAATAAACGGCATGAGCGCGAACAGCGCACGCCTCACTAGCCACCCCAATTGTTACCCTGCGGCATTCTGTAACCTATGACACACCATTTACATTTGCACCAGAAGATGCAACTTAAAAGTTTGCGAAACCGGTTGTGTGAGTTTATAACTGATCTGAATAAATACAGCTGCAGCGGACTATTGGACATTTTATGTAAATTGAAGGTGGAGGGGGGAGAAAGGAAAGGAAAGGGGTTACTGATGTCAGCTGCATCGGGACATTACGCGGAACCAGCGTCGACGAGTGAATTGTGTACCGGACTGGGATTCGAACCGGGACCCCTGCATGGCAATTAGACGCGCCGACGACTCAGTTAAGGGGAGACGGAAGGCAATTTTTATCCCTATTCTGCCAATGCTATTTTACCCTTTGAATAGGTACACTTACGAAACGAACTATGAGTGATAAAACAATGAAATTTATATATGCCTCAATTTACAAGTAAAATGAACATAATACCTCTTATGGCTTTTAAGAAAAAAATTTATTCTTTCACCAGTAAAATTTAACTTTTTTTGGTACATTAATTAGTATAAAACAGTTTCTGATTGTTTGGTGGTTCTCAATTTACTTGTAATAACTTATTACCATCTGCAGTACAAATTGACCAAATTTCATTAGTTTAACAAACAATGGTACCTGAAAGTAAAAAAACTGTAGTTTTGAGAAAAATCCGTTTAAAGTTTAATACTGCAATTCTAGAATAGTTATTGATGAGAATTACTGACCACTAATATTTTCCTGCACCGTACTGAGCATCATATGAATCATACTGATCTTCTTTTCTTCTCTTGGTCCATCTTCTTTTCTGTCTGGCTTCCCTTGTGAATTTTAAATTAGCAATATCTGCTTTGCAGATTCTCTCTTTATCTGTTTGCACCATGGATTTTGCAGTATTTCCACTAGATTTTATGCCCAATAATTCCAAAACATCCAGTTTTCTAATTACACCATCACTGAAGCATAAAATAGCATCATAAACACCAAATTTGAGGGTTGTCAGCTTTCGGTAACCGGTTCCAAATGACATACAACCATTAACGCCCGAAAACAATAACAAACACGATCGGAAAAACGAGTATCGATAGCATATACAGGGTAGGAAACATTGAAGCGATAAAACAATAGAAGCATGAAATAATATTGTATTGTATTGCATGTTAACCAGGGACCTAGAAACGACGGAGGGTCTCCGTCCCCGCCGCAGCCGCAGTGGTCCACAACACCACGACGACTACTGCAGTCCACTTCACTCCTCCGCCGCCCCACACGGAACCCAGGGTTATTGTGCGGTTCGGTCCCCGGTGGACCCCCCAGGGAACGTCTCACACCAGACGACTGTAACCCCTATGTTTACGTGGTAGAGTAATGGTGGTGTACGCGTACGTGGAGAACTAGTTTGCACACTGGTTAACCTAAATTATCCTAAGGACAAACACACACACCCATGCCCGAGGGAGGACTCGAACCTCCACCGGGACCAGCCGCACAGTCCATTACTGCAGCGGCTGAGACCGCTCGGCTAATCCCGCGAGGCGCGGGCATGAAATAATATACAAGAAGTAAAAGAATACTGTGCGTTATCTCTGCATGGCGCAAAAAGGAAGGCGTGGCATTTAAATGTCAGATTGTACAGAGCGCCAGGAAAACCATCATATCTCACGAAAAAATTGTCGTAGTTACATAAAACAAAACCTGTTTCAAGCAGGAAAGACCGGGCATTTCAAATATGCTAAAATCTAAAAATCGAATTTTTGGTGCTTACTTGCCTTTCTTCTCCCATTAAGGGGGCGGCCAGCTAGTTAGTAGTGAAGAGAGGTTACCTGGAGACGAGCGCTCGCTCTGCCTCGTGCACGCGGTCGACGCCGACGGGCAGCGGCAGCACGGTGTGTCCGCTGACCTGTCCGCGCACCTGGTAGACGGTGCTCTGCAGCGAGTGCACGTGCCGCTGGATGTCCTGGGCCACCACCTTGGGCCACGCGCGGCTGTTGCCCGGGTTCGACAGCAGCGGCACGAACACCTGCCCGGACACACGCAATCACTCTCTGAGCCCACTCACATCTCACACAGACAGGTGTTCTTCGTCACAGTTCTGTTGCACAGGAGGCCAGTAATTTAGACGCGTGGCCGTCGAATGATTCGGTAGCTCAGCTAAACGAGATGAAAGGAATCTGTGGAAGATACTTATCGGAAGAATGTAAGGGTTAATAGGGATCTGGGAAGTTTCCAAGAATAATTGCCTATCGAAGTCGCGGTGTCCAAACGATACATATCGAACGTGCAATCGTAAATCGATCATGCGACTCGGTTGGCGGGCGTTATGAGTTTGTTACGTTGATCACTACAGCAACGACAAAAGAAGAGCGTTACAAAAATACTTGTAATAAGTTTCCTTTAATTTACATCTATGGTCACAATCTTTTTGTTTAACAGATTACCGGTTTCGGTCTTTAATGACCATCATCACATCTTCAGCAAAAATGGGAAAAATATAGATACACTCGCAAAGTGTATACAGCTTACGAACAATACATAGACAATACTGAAAAGGAATCTGTGGCAGATATTTACCGGAATTATGGAAGAGTTAATAGGTATCTGGCTAGTTGCTAAGAATGATTGCCTTCGAAGTTGCGTTGTCCAAATTTAACAATGTTTTGTTCTAATCACTGCTTTTTTTTCTTTATTGTAATTTTATACCTGTACAAACAACAGGTAGGCTGGCAGCAGCATTCTACGCCGCTCTTCAGCCTTAGAGGAGACAATGTTAAAAACAGAAAGAATACTCATAATTGACATAATGGCGGGTAAAAAACAGTAGACAGAGAATACAAAACATGGAGCCGTTCACACTCGACGATAATCCACACTACAAACTGTTGACACGACGCACAAACGCTGATGATTTCGATGGCACATATGAACGATGGAGCGTGACGGTGAACACTGAACACAAAACACGACGACACACACGAGAAACAGATGGCGATTATCTCCGGCGCGCAAATGTCCATGTAACGTGTGTGAGTCCGGGGACCTGCCAAGAGGGGAAGAAGGGTGAGGGGGAGGGAGAAGGGAGAGCAAAGATGCCAATGGCAGAGGAGATGGGAGGAGGAGTGGAGGGATGGGGGTAGGGGAAGCCCAGGGGAGGAGTGGGGAGAAAGGGAGGAGGGAGGGAAGTGGGAGAGAAGGGAGAGAGGGTGCCCAAAGGAACAAACACAGGAAGAGGGAGGGAGGATCAACGTTGGTAAGAGGGGTAGATGGAGGGGAGGAGGGCATCATCAGGGAGGGGGAGCTGGCGGAAGCCACCTTGTGAGAGGGTGTGGACAGTGGAGAGATAGAGAGCAGGTGGGACATGGAAGTATAGGTGCGGCAGCGGACGGGGGCAGGAGAGGATGGGAGAGACCAACGGGTGAGGAGGATCGAGTTTGCGGGAGGTATAGAGGATCCGTATCCATTCGAGGAAAAGGAGGAGGTGGGGGAAGGGAATAAGGTCGTGCAGGATCCGCGTGGGGGAGGGGAGACGGATGCGATAGGCGAGGCGAAGAGCATGGCGTTCTAGGACCTGAAGGGATTTGTAAAAGGTAGGGGGAGTGGAGATCCAGGCAGGGTGGGCGTAGCAAAGACGAATGAGGGATTTATAGGTATGGAGGGGTCCAGACCCCTAGTACGGCCGGAAAGGAGCTTGAGGAGACAGAGTCGGGAGCGTGCCTTGGCTTGGATCGTCCGGAGGTAGGGGGTCCAGGAGAGACGACGGTCGAGGGTGACACCAAGGTACTTAAGGGTGGGGGTGAGGGCGATAGGATGGCCCTAGATGGTGAGGTAGAAATCGAGGAGGCGGAAAGAAGGGGTGGTTTTGCCTACAATGATCGCCTGGGTTTTGAAAGGATTGACCTTAAGCAATAATTAACTGAAACAGCGAAAATAAAGGGGGATACAATAGTTAAAGTCTGTAAGAAGGAGCGATAGAATGTAATATATTGATTATTCCTTGCTACTGTAGTGTTATCTTGAAGCTGTGAGAAAGGAGGACAGGCGCTGCAAGGCGCGGAAGCAGAGACGATGCTGAGGGCAGACGAAACTAGGAGAGATATTTGAGCCGTAGGTGTCTGGCTCTTCGAAAAGCGCGCCAGGCGGAGTGCTTTCGCTTCGCGTCTAGTGTTTGCGGTTGCACTTTCGGTTTGGCGCGGTGTTTGGATTGCTACCGCCCTCTGGGGGGAGGTGGAGCAAGTGTACGGTCGCGTGACGATCGGGAAGTACGTACTGGGCGGTGACCGAGAGAGGTGATGGCGCGAACGGGGCCCTGTTGTTGGGGGTCGTCAACTGCTCGCCACGTGCTTTGGCCGACCTCTTGGCTGTCAGGGGCTAAGTCTGCCTTACCCGCATGTACGTGGCTTGTGAAGCTTAGAAGTCGTGGTGCAGGAGATCAGAGCGTGGGACCGTATGTCTTCTTATCGCCCGTTGAAACCACTGGCAGCGGTTGGCTCTGACGAGCATGAGGAAGTGCAACGTGTTCCCGGCGCTGTGGTGGAGTGTGAGAAGTTGGGTACTGTTTTTATGTAACAGAGTTATATATTTTCTTCACCAGTGGTTTTTTGGGGTCTTCCCACCACAGTTTTCGTTTGCCTGTCCGCGGGAATGTGGTAATTGCTTCTTGGTCGGGCCGTTTCATTCACACCTTGATTGGGTGATTTAGGGTCGGTGTCGTGTGTCTCTGTGGTTCAGAGTCTGTACAGACACCGCCTTTGCTACATCTTCTGGTTTTGGGTAACTCGGAGAGATGGTGGCTTGTAATGCAAGTTTTGGGGCTGATCTTCTGTGGCCCTATAGACCACCAATAACTATTGCGACTATTGTGATCTGGGTCCCTTTAGACGTGTCACTCCCTCACCGAGCTAAGGAAAATTTTTTTGGGGGGACTGCCTTTAATATGAAGGTATGTGTGCTGGCTTATTCGTATTTATCTTGTAACAAATATAAGTTATGTAACTGGCGAGAGACGACTATTTTTGCTTAGTACAAGCTAGCTACTTAAAGTTTTTTTTTGGAATTGTTCCCTTATTGATACAACAAGTCTAAAATCTTCTTATTGTTGACGTCAAACTTTGCAATATCCTTTACATAGAGCTATTTTTAAAGGAGTTTTTTTTATATTTTTGTCCTATATATATATCAAGTTAAAATCTTATTATTGGGAAGTTGTTAACGTCATACCTTGCAATCTCCTTTTCATAAAGAAAATTTGTCAACGACTGGAATTTGTTTTTGAAATATTTTTTTTTAAATGCCAGACTTAAAAATTTATTCTTGAGAAAATCTTTAAAATAAAAAGGGATATTTAGCAGTGTGTGTTATTTCACCAGCACCTCCTGGCCCCTACTTCCACGATAACGTTTTGGAATAACATGTGTACTTGAGTTGTTTGTGAACCGCCCTAATTGACGGTTCAATATTGTTACATAAAAGTAAACCGTAAGGGGAGAGCCTTGCGAAAATGCAGGTGCCCCCAGACGCGGTCCCAGGGCGCTAGTTACTCCTCAAGGAATTAACATGTAACTTCATGTGTTGTCTAGACGCTGTGGTAGGTTGCCACCGTAGAACTTTGTAACCAACAGGCACGTACTAGCGTATAAAGCCAGCTTGATACCGGCCCTGAGAACAGCAACGTTAAACACCAAAAAACTGTTGACCTAGCAGTCCCTACTCCGGGGAGCCCGAGGGGCGAGGCTAAATGACGTAAAACAATAATGTTGCAAGCCTTATTTGGCAGAGCAGTCACGTTTAGCTTTCAGCTGAACAGTGTTGATACCAAATACGAACTTAGTCAGTGCAACTGCATTAACATCCCCGCGTTAGGAGCTGTAGACGGGACCTAACTAAATCGTGATTGGCAGTCGCCTGCAAGAGACCTGCGGGATTGGCAGGGTGGCTTTAAGTGGGAAAAACAGTGCCTCCACGCGACTCTTTAAAACCCCTAGATTCCGCCTTTTTGGCGGAGTTTTCAGTGAGATGATCTGGGCGCCGAATCCGCGTCCGTCGACTCCGGCCTCGGTCCAGCTCCGCGTAAGTCTACTCTCACTTGGAGTGCCTCAGTGAACAGTGTCTCATTCAGTATGTTGTGTTTTGCAACTAAATTGTTGCCTTAAGATGCTGCTAGTATTTTCTACTGTGGTTAGTATCCACTCCTGGGACTTCCGCACTGGTTTCTGTTGTAACAGTGTTATTCATGCTTTTTCTAACCCTAGAACTAGCCTCCAGAGGATTAGTTAGTCTGGATAAACAACTATTTAAAAACCCTGTTTGTCCAAGAATCTCCACAACGAGTTCCCTACCAAGTCTCACCACCTGTATTTCTAATAAATGCCTGTACCAGTGTTGGTTCAGATAGAAAAAAACAATCAAATGCCTTCACTGTGAATTGTCCTTCTGCCTTCTGCTCTGTAGCGCTCGGGAGCGCAGACTGACCAGTAACCCCTTTTCTCCCTCTCCCACCTATATCAGGACATGGTAAGAATACATAGTATCTATTATGCAGGCGCATAATCGACAGGTACTGCAAATTTACTATGAAACGACATTACAATATCATGCAGAAAGAGTTTAAAGGTTCATTTGACAACGAAAGAGCAAAAAATTGCAACAATCGACAGACAGGTTTCATTGCTCTGCACATGAAAAAACACTTTGTGCTAAATTGACAGCCCTTGGAGATTTGGAGATAGAAATACTAAAAATTCTGAAGTCACCTGCATTATTCCACTGTCAATTGTGACAGTCTTCAATCGACACTTCTATATAGCGCGGAATTAACCACTAGATGCCACAAGAGGCGTAACCATCAGTATACAACAGGCGGGGCCGATTGTATTATCAGCAGAGAAACAGTAAAGCGGTAACAGCAGAATGGGTCGTCAGGAGAGCTCAGTGACTTTGGATGTGGATTAGTCTTGGCATGTTACCTGAAAAACAAATCTATCAGGGATATTTCAATCCTTCTAAAGCTGCCGAAGTTGATTGTTGGTGATGTGATTGTGAAGTGGAAACACGAAGGTACAGCCACAGATAAACCAAGACCAGGCAGACCTCATGCACTGACGGACAGGAGCCGTCATGCACTGTGTGAAAATTCACACGAAATCAGCGGAAGGAACTAGTCGTGAAGTCCAAAGTGTTACCAGCTGTCCAGCTATCACAATGACTATGCACAGGGAGTGAAAGAGAATGATTACCTTGGGTCAGTAGCTCCTCATACGCTACACATTTCTGTAGTCAGTGAGGTGGTGTACAGAGCGAATGGAAACGAGTGATTAGGAACGATGGATAACGCTGTACCCTGTGGCAGTCCGATGGAAGGATCGGGTGTGGCGGAATCTTTGAGATAGTTATCTGCCGTTGTGCTTAGTACCATCAGTACAGGGGAGGTGGTGTTACACTAAGAGGTTGTCTTTCATGGTTAGGGCGTCGTTCCCTTATTGCGCTTAAGAGAACGCCAAATGCGGGAATACACACTACTGGCCATTAAAATTGCTGCACCAAGAAGAAATGCAGATGATAAACGGGTATTTATTGGAAAAATATAGTATACTGGAACTGACATGTAATCACAGTTTCACACAGTTAGGGTGCATAGATCATGAGAAATCAGTACCCAGAACAACCACCTCTACCCGTAATAACGGTCTTGATACGCCTGGGCATTGAGTCAAACAGAGCTTAGATGGCGTGTACAGGTACAGCTGCCCATACAGCTTCAACACGATACCACAGTTCATCAAGAGTAGTGACTGGCGTATTGTGACGAGCCAGTTGCTCGGCCACCATTGACCAGACGTTTACAATTGTTGAGAGATCTGGAGAATGTGCTGGCCAGGGCAGCAGTCGAACACTTTCTGTATCCAGAAAGGCCAGTACAGGACCGGCAACATGCGGTCGTGCATTATCCTGCTGAAATGTAGGGTTTCGCAGGGATCGAATGAAGGATAGAGCCACGGGCCATAACACATCTGAAATGTAACGTCCACTGTTCAAAGTGCCGTCATTGCGAACAAGAGGTGACCGAGACGTGTAACCAGTGCCACCCCACGCCAGCACACCGGGTGATACGCCAGTATGGCGATGACGAGTACACGCTTCCAATGTGCGTTCACCGCGATGTCGCCAAACACGGATGCGACTATCATGGTGCTGTAAACAGAACCTGGATTCATCCGAAAAAATTACGTTTTGCCATTCTTGCACCCAGGTTAGTCGTTGAGTACACCATCGCAGGCGCTCCTGTCTGTGATGCAGCGTCAAGGGTAACCGCAGCCATGGTCTCCGAGCTGATAGTCAATGCTGCTGCAAACGTCGACGAACTGTTCGAGCAAGTGGTTGTTGTCTTGCAAACGTCCCCATTTGTTGAGTCAGGGATCGAGACGTGGCTGCACGATCCGTTACATCCATGCGGTTAAGATGCCTGTGATCTCGACTGCTAGTGATACGAAGCCATTGGGATCCGGGAAGGTGTTCCGTATTACCCTCCTGAACCCACCGATTCCATATTCTGCTAACAGTCATTGGATCTCGACCAACGCGAGCAGTAATGTCGCGATACGATAAACCGCAATCGCGATAGGCTACAATCCGACCTTTATCAAAGTCGGAAACGTGATGGTACGCATTTCTCCTCCTTACACGAGGCATCACAACAACGTTTCACCAGGCAACGTCTGTCAACTGCTGTTTGTGTATGAGAAATCGGTTGGAAACTTTCCTCACATCAGCACGTTGTAGGTGTCGCCACCGGCGCCAACCTTGTGTGAATGCTCTGAAAAGCTAATCATTTTCGTATCACAGCATCTTCTTCCTGTCTGTTAAATTTGACGTCTGTAGCACGTCATCTTCGTGGTGTAGCAATTTTAATGGCCAGTAGTGTATGAACACATTTTACGGTATTGTGCGCTGCATGCGGTAGAGGAACAATTCGGGTAAGTTATCGTTTGCACGAGTCCAGCATGACAATGCGCCCTGTCATAAAGCAGCATCTGTGAGCGAAGAGCTTGCGTACAATAACATTCCTTAAATGGACTGATCTAACCAGAGTCCCGACATGATGCCAAAAGAACACCTTTGGTATGAGTTAGAACGTAGACTTCGCTCCAGATCCCAGCGTTCAAAATGACTACCGTCTCTGGTTTGGGCTTTTGAAGAAGAATGCCGTGCCATTTCTCTACAGACATTGAGACCGTTCATTGAAAGTATCCCCGGCAGAGTTCAAGTCCTCACGACGTCGAAGAGCGGACACATCGCACATTAATGTTCATAGGCGTCCAAATACTTCCGATAAGGTGGTGTATTTAAAGCCATATTGCTGTTTCGCAGTCTGTCCATCTATTTTTATTTGAATATTTTTATTGACATAGTGAAGATATCATGTAGCTGTGTGTTACACTTAAGGTTTATAATTTGAAGCTGGACGTAATGTGGTACTTCAGAAGCCAAAAAAAAAAAAGAACGATCTGCAGATAAGTCGACATCAGATTTGTATCGTGATATGTGTTTGAATCTACTTGGTCCGGTCCAGTAAGTTGGATAGTACGCTCCCCCCTTCTCCAACTCAGTAATCGATGGTGCACCACTAAACAGAGCATCCGTTAAGCAGAGTGCATTAGTAGTACGCCTACTTTCCGATCTCTAATTTCATCTGTTTGTTGTAGGTCAGCAGAATGACTGATATCGATCTGAGTGTGCTTTAGTTTTCGCTTAATGTTTTATTCGTCTTATGTGACATTACTCATTTTTAAAAATATATCGTATCGAAATAAACACATAAATCTCCAAAAGCTTTTTTCTCATTAATTACTTTTGAATGCATGGTGGGAGTGAACAGTGATCAAAGTGTTACAAATATTTACCGTCAAAAACAGTCTTGATCACAATTTATTTATTACGGTAATAAATAGACTGTTTTTGATAGTAAAAAATTTTTTTTCTCATTCTTTAGTTGGATGAAGTACTTCGGTACTCCTCGATTTGTTTCGCGAACTTCTCGGATGAATACAGAAACAGTTGACCTCTAGTCGGGAGAGATGCGGCAGGAAACTGCATCAAGTTAGAATACAGTCTACAGTTTGGTTGCTACAGATATGACTTCTCTTAGATGAGTATCGGCGTACTGGATTTTTGACTCGCACTTTTTCGTAAGGGACGCTGAATGAACTTTCTGACATCCTGAATGTAAAAAAGTATTCTTTCTGATCTGTAACTGGGAATTCTCTAAGAAGTACATTGCATCGTACATGCATAGCTTAAGACCAATCCCTTTTCGTATTCATTTTCTCTTCTTTTTTACGCTTTAATCGCCTTTACCACTTCTCTTTTAGGATGAACTTCGCTGCAAGATGTGTTGCTTTATTCGCCCTCGCTCTCCTATACTGCATCATCCACAGCACTCGGCATCTCAGCACCAACTAAACAGTGCATAGATGCACACTCGCTTATTTGCCATTTAATTTTTGTTTTAAATCATCAGACTCCGACTGGTTTGATGATGTTCTCACCTTTTCCCATCTAATGTAGTCGTTCATCTCTACGTAAATATTACACTGAACAGCTTCTGTAATTTACGTCTACATCTGCACCTATATTTACAAATGTACTCCGTAAGGCTCTGTACACTGCATGACGGAGGGTACATGGTACCAATATTATCGATTTCCTTTCGTATTCCATCCGTGTAGTCAGCGAGGGAAGAATGTACCTCTGCGCTGTAATACATCTCGTCTTACTCTCACGATGCCTATATGAGATATACGATGGTGGCATCATAATGATTGTGCAGTCTTCTTCGGATTCAAGTTCTCTAAATTTACGAAACAGGTTTCTTGTTCCCCGAGCGTTTTTGTTACATTTTCGTGTGGTCTACACCAGGGACGGCCAAGAATTCGGCTTGTGAGTCGTGCCCAGGCAAGAGTGCCGTAGAGCTCAGCTTGGCAGCACATTTCCTCAGCCGCCACAGCACGCTGTCTTAATGGGAGGAGGGAGAAGAGGGTGAAACTGTGGAAGCGCCGAATTTAAATGACAATGCAGTCGCATTGCATGCGACTTGGTTTTATATTCTACATTTCTTGACAGCACACATCACTTACAAATTTCCAGTATTATTTATTTTTATTAATTAATTAATTAATTTTTTTTGGAGCGATGAAGACATAATTTTTATCTAATACAAACTGTCGGACATAGGCAGACAGTACCACAGATTTTCGCACTCAGGTTGCCATGTAATCCTTACTCATTTAGTTTTGTAATCGAAAACAGGTCATACACACGTACATGTTGATCGAAAGATTATATCATTTTTGCAATCTCATTATGAAGAAGTAGAAACTCTGCCTCACGAAAACAACGCAGACATCCTGGACAGTTTTAACATAAAAGGATTTGTACTTAAAACGGAAATTATATTGCAGAACAATCAGTTACATCTGCACATGTGCAGGGGTACTTTCAACTGAAACGGCAAAGGGTCTCGAATACACCTCGATAAGGATTTAAGATTGGCACTGTCTTCAGAATGTTTAGAAAACTATCCTTGTAATTCTTTAAAGCCACAATGAATTCCTGAAACCTCGCGTTTTCTACAACGCCAGTGCTCAGGGAACTGGACTGGGTTTTAGACAAAATCAGAATAAGTTTTTTCTCACCTTGCAGTGTCTTACTGTGGCAGGCTGCAGTCATGTCCACTTAAAATGAGAAGTCTGCAATCCATTCCAGGTGTTCTAATTTTCGTTCCTGAGATGCTTTACCCTTCATAAATTCAACAACAACGGGTTCTAAACCGAAAAACCGCTCCGGCATGCCGCTTGACTTAATTAACGCACTTTGCAGCAACGTATAAATTCTCCATACTCGTTCAATTCCTTTGATCTGATAGTGTACATGGAAGTGTCGAACTGCGATTACGCGAAAATAAGGAACTGGTACGTCAGGCACCAATGGGAAGGTTCAAAAACGACATAGCCCTTCTGGTAGGCTGTAAAAAGCTCTTGGAAGACACGTCGGAAGGAATGGAGGGCTTAACTGGAATATAATTGTTGTGTACATAGTTCCACGTGGTCAGCGTCAGCGCGTACATAACTTTCCCACTAGAGCGCGCCCCGCTAAGCACAACAGCGCAGGCGCAGCACTCGTCCGTCTCTGCACTTCGAAATAGCGCTGCCTTCGAGACGGACAAAATTCTGCTTCCGCCGATCCGCGTATTAATATGTAACGCAGCCAATGAGATTGCTGCTAACGTAGAACCTTTTCTCCTCGCGGATCACACTCGCGCAGTGATACCTGAAGGCGCGATATATAACGAGTGTACAGACCTCCGATTAGTCAGTCTGCATTTGTCTGCACCAGTCTGTACCAATCTGCATTAGTCTGTTCCAGTCTATTTCAGTCTGCACCTAATAAGATTATCACATTCCTGTACATAGCCATGAAGATAAATGTATAGACACTTTTGTCAAGTATCAGAGATATGTGAGAATAAGATTAACGTACCAAGACCAAAGGAACTTCAGATTGTCAATTGTAAATAGCATCCAGAATCAAGTTACGCAATGTCTATGCTTTTAATTATTTTAATAAATGTGTGTGAAAATTAATCACGTTCTGTTTAAAGTTGGTCACCGTCAATCTGCTACTCTAAGCGTGCAAGTGGCATTTCTATCGTCTGACCTAACGGCAGAAGATAAACGCGCCACAATAAGACCACGAGACATATTGCTGACACTCGCCTACTTCGTTAGAGCGACAAGTCAAATAATCTGATGGTGTGTGTACCGAAGGTCTTACAGTACGCACACCACAATAATATAGCTTAAAGGTAAAGAAGCCGAAGAGGGAGATAATGAAGTGTGGCAGAAAGAAGAGTAATGAGTTGCTTAAAATGAAAACTGCAAAAGACACAACAGTGAAAGAAGTGAAGAAATTAATCCTACCTAGAAAGGAATATAGTGTAGACAAGAAAAGATCTGCACGAGATAGAAAATGGTGGAAGATAGCGTCAAACCAGCTGACAGACTAGTGGCTTTCCGCTTAATGGTCTACACATTCAGCCTGAAGGCGAGTGTAACGACAAGCAGAGACAGCTGACACTGTGTACGTGTGCTCACCTCGTCTACGAGCGCGGCGAGCTGCTCTATCGGCCTGGCTGCGAGGTCTCCCAGGATGAGGAAGCTGTTGATGTCCTCTCGCGGCACCGGCGTGCGCGCCCTCCTCACGAAGTACGCCGACTTGTTCTTCAGGCTCAGCGGGAAGGCGGACGCCACCGACAGCTGCGCCGCGTTGTTCTGCATCACCAGCAGCATCTGCAGCACGTGGCAACTTGAAGTCAGCTCTGCCGGGCAAACCGAAGTGAAACCTGAGCTATGGCCAGAGGCTAAGCACCGTCTTCAGGCCACAATTGGCCCATCGGGACCATCCGACCGCCGTATCATCCTCAGTGGAGGATGCAATAGGAGGGGCGTGTGGTCAGCACACCCCTCTCCCGGTCGTTATGATGGTTTTCTTTGACCGGAGCCGCTACTATTCGGTCGAGTAGCTCCTCAATTGGCATCACGAGGCTGAGAGCGCCCCGAAAAATGGCGGCTGGACGGTCACCCATCCAAGTGCCGACCACGCCCGACAGCGCTTAACTTCGGTGATCTCACGGGAACCGGTGTATCCACTGCGGCAAGGCCGTTGCCTCCGGAGGCTAAGGCCGTGCAAAATATCGCAGCACCTAGGCGAGGCGAACCCTTTGTTCCGAAGGGCGGCCACCTGAGTTGAATTTCGCTTGGCGACGAGCACTCTTCCAACTTTCTCGTTGCTATCGCTCTGCTACACACCATGGCATCGCAGTCTTCACACACAGTGGGTGCGTGGGAAGTTCTTCATAATCATGCGTGTGGAATTATATGCTATGCCATTATATTTATGGTGAGAGAGGCAAACGAGATAGCTAAAATTTCATTAAAAAGTGTGCCTGAGAGGGTTGCCGGAGCCACTAGCTATCCCTCTTACATACTAAAGAAAATAAAGGAGGGGGAAGACATAGCTACAAGTACTTTCAAAGGCTCCAATACTTCAGTGAAGACGTGGAAGAATGAGAAAAAGAGTAATGAAAATTATATTTAGATTATATTGATGAACAGGTTGTCAGAGGACTCATACACAATTTCCACATGACAAATGTTCTTCGTTTATACTGTCAATATTGTGAAACGTCCCCTTAAATTAGTGAATTACTGTGCTGGTAAACCCCTTACGTTATTTGATTTTCAAACAGCTCAGCAAAACTGAACGTACTCAGACATTTCGCTCTTTACCTATTCTGATCAACACTAAACTGACACACAATATTTTTTTAGCGCAACGCAATCTGATTTTCAATAATCTCTACAAAAGAGTGGCCCTGACTAACATTAACCTATACCTTTTGCAAATCACTTACCTCACAAAAATCTTCATTACTCGAACTACTGCAATACAGCGAGCGCCACTACTGTCAGCTAAATAACAGATTCAAACTACTGAAGGCACTAACTACTGATAGGCATAGTTAGCAAATGAAAGATTTTGATAGAGAACAAACAATGTATTTACCTTAATAGTGTTCAAAGGTCATAATATATAGCAGTTCATGACATCTAGTCTCACAAATTTACTATCTCTGATGGACATACGTCCAGATCATCCGCTCTCAACACTCCGCCATCTCTCTCCCCACATCCACCACTGCTGGCGGCTCACCTCCAACTGCGCAACGCTACGCGCTGTTAACAGCCAACAGCCCAACACTACAATAGCGAATATTACAACAATCCCACCCAGCCACAGACTGCACACAGCACAGCCAGTGATTTTCATACAGAGCGCTACGTGGCGTTACCAATATAAAAACCTAAACAGCCGACTTACAGTTGTACTAAGCGACATTGCCCACTACACCATATCTTTTTGCTTTTTTTTTATCAGATTTGCTTCTGCTAGTGTGTTGGCAGACTTGTTTCTTTTTCTTTTTTTGTTAGTTCTTTGTTACCGTGATTAGTTCTTTTTGTGTTTGTAGTAAGAAGCTATTGTCTTTTGGACGTTTATATTTCTCGAATTATTGGTGGTACCGACATAACCTTCTAATACATTCGTTTGCAAACTCACTAGCTGTAGCTTATGAGTTCCGCAAGATACGCGATTGCACATAGGCTTCAGCTAGCGAAATGCACTTCCCCACGAAATAGTGGCCGTTCACAATGTGTTGTCTTTACCACTACCGTTGTCTCTTCCCCTGATATTCCGTATACACAGGTATAGGTCAAGTTATTTTGTGCGCATACAGTGCAGTCATAAATTGCACAGTGATGGAATGAGAACGATTTCCCACAGAAGGAGCGCCGAAGTCTACACCCACAGCCATATTATGCAGACCACTGTGAAGTACATGGAAGGGGGTATTTCCACCACAACATGTTAGGGTTTCTTCCCGTCACTTTCGTGTAAGGAATGACGTAAGAATGCTTAGACGCGTCTATGGACGCTGTATTTAAGCTAATCATGTCCTCACGGTACTTTTGTGGGCAATAAATAGGACACTACGGTATATTCTTACATTTCTGAGTACTTCTTCTTAATACTTTGTATGACAGTACCTACTTATGTAATTATAGTTGGTAGTGACTTCAATCTGCCCTCGGTATACTGGCGAAAACGCACGTTTAAAATCGGTGTTAGGCATCAAACATAACCCGATATCATAAAAACGCTTTTTCGGAAAATTATCCTGTATAAGTAGTTCATGAGCCCACTCCAATTCCAAATGGTTGCGCAAACATACTCGACCTCTTAGCAACAAATAATCCTGAGTAAATAAGGAACATCATGACAGATACATAGATTAGTGACCACAACGTCGTTTTAGCGAGGCTGAATATCGTAACATCTAAAACCGCGAAAAACAAACGCAAAAAACATCTACTTAAAAAAATCAGAAAGAATTCACTTAACGCCTTCCTAAGAGACGGCCTCCACTCCTTCCCAACTAACTACGTAAGTGGAGACCAGGTGTGACTCAGATTCTAAGAAACAGTATCAACAACAATTGAGTGATTTATAACAAAGAAATGAGCAAGAGTGGAAATTAATTCCCATGGTACACGAAACATGTCAGAATTCTGTTGCAGAAGAAACGAAAAAAACGCGCCAAGTTTAAAATAACCCAAACTCTCCAAGTTTGGCGACGCTTTACAGAAGCTGGGAACGTAGTGCACATCTCAAGGCGAGATGATATTAATATTTTCCACAACGAAACTCTGTCTTGAAATCTGGAAAAAAATCCAAACAGACGCTAGTCGTACGTAAAGCGCACTAGCGGCAGGACATTCTCAGTACCTTCACTGTGCGATAGCAATGATAATATTACTGATGACAGTGCCAGTAAAATCCTTCTTCTCATGCGTTCTACTTACTTACTAGTCTTGTCTGTAATGGGTCCAGCACGCTTGAAAAAAATTCCAGGATGGGCTGTACAAGTGTTTTGTAGGTAGATAGCTTGCACATAGGTCCCTGGTGAAGATGTCAATGGACACCAAAACTGCGGATGAAGGTACCAGTGCGTGTTAAAGGACACCCCTCTGCACGGTTACTCTGTCCCTGTCACGGCAGTCATTGAGCCCAGACGCTGGTACAAGCTTCGCAGAACGACAGAGACGCGTCTCGCAATGAGTGTATCATATACTTCCTGACACTTGCCGACTGCACGAAGCTTATGTCTTTTCCTGAACACAACATGTCGCTTGTTAAGTCCATAGTTGCGAATAGTTGCACGAGTGACCTTTCTGATCTTTTATCATGGCGTTCGTGGGACAAATAGGCTTATAGTGTTTACAGTTTGTCGAATGCTGTTACTGGAATTGTTTATAGTCAGAACTGGGGTACCCTTCGAAGACGTACAGCCTCAGTAATAAACGTAGTAAATTATGGGGTTACCTGTACTATAAGTCTCTATGGAACTTCATTCATGACGGATGCCATCTGGCTCTAACCCATTCCCAAATTTTAATTTCCTCATCGTCACAGCAATCTGGTTTTGCGCAAATACACTCCTGGAAATTGAAATAAGAACACCGTGAATTCATTGTCCCAGGAAGGGGAAACTTTATTGACACATTCCTGGGGTCAGATACATCACATGATCACACTGACAGAACCACAGGCACATAGACACAGGCAACAGAGCATGCACAATGTCGGCACTAGTACAGTGTATATCCACCTTTCGCAGCAATGCAGGCTGCTATTCTCCCATGGAGACGATCGTAGAGATGCTGGATGTAGTCCTGTGGAACGGCTAGCCATGCCATTTCCACCTGGCGCCTCAGTTGGACCAGCGTTCGTGCTGGACGTGCAGACCGCGTGAGACGACGCTTCATCCAGTCCCAAACATGCTCAATGGGGGACAGATCCGGAGATCTTGCTGGCCAGGGTAGTTGATTTACACCTTCTAGAGCACGTTGGGTGGCACGGGATACATGCGGACGTGCATTGTCCTGTTGGAACAGCAAGTTCCCTTGCCGGTCTAGGAATGGTAGAACGATGGGTTCGATGACGGTTTGGATGTACCGTGCACTATTCAGTGTCCCCTCGACGATCACCAGTGGTGTACGGCCAGTGTAGGAGATCGCTCCCCACACCATGATGCCGGGTGTTGGCCCTGTGTGCCTCGGTCGTATGCAGTCCTGATTGTGGCGCTCACCTGCACGGCGCCAAACACGCATACGACCATCATTGGCACCAAGGCAGAAGTGACTCTCATCGCTGAAGACGACACGTCTCCATTCGTCCCTCCATTCACGCCTGTCGCGACACTACTGGAGGCGGGCTGCACGATGTTGGGGCGTGAGCGGAAGACGGCCTAACGGTGTGCGGGACCGTAGCCCAGCTTCATGGAGACGGTTGCGAATGGTCCTCGCCGATACCCCAGGAGCAACAGTGTCCCTAATTTGCTGGGAAGTGGCGGTGCGGTCCCCTACGGCACTGCGTAGGATCCTACGGTCTTGGCGTGCATCCGTGCGTCGCTGCGGTCCGGTCCCAGGTCGACGGGCACGTGCACCTTCCGCCGACCACTGGCGACAACATCGATGTACTGTGGAGACCTCACGCCCCACGTGTTGAGCAATTCGGCGGTACGTCCACCCGGCCTCCCGCATGCCCACTATACGCCCTCGCTCAAAGTCCGTCAACTGCACATACGGTTCACGTCCACGCTGTCGCGGCATGCTACCAGTGTTAAAGACTGCGATGGAGCTCCGTATGCCACGGCAAACTGGCTGACACTGACGGCGTCGGTGCACAAATGCTGCGCAGCTAGCGCCATTCGACGGCCGACACCGCGGTTCCTGGTGTGTCCGCTGTGCCGTGCGTGTGATCATTGCTTGTACAGCCCTCTCGCAGTGTCCGGAGCAAGTATGGTGGGTCTGACACACCGGTGTCAATGTGTTCTTTTTTCCATTTCCAGGAGTGTAGATAGCAGCAGTTCGGTCTAAGTGTTTTTGGTAGTACAGTAGTTAGAGCGAGTTCTTCATTATCGTTGAATGAATTATTGTGCAGGTGGAGTTTGTTCAGCAGGAATGCTGATGTTAGCCGCAATTTCTTTATCATGCTGACATCACCCGCTTGTAATGCGAATAATACCCTGATGTACTTACTCTTTTAGAGAAGGTGTCTATGAGCACCTGCGGATATCATACTGCAGTTAGTGTTTGCCCAGTTCAGATAAATATTATTCTGTCTTATTATAGTGGTTGAGAGGTATACGTCACTCCGCTGTAGTGAATCGTTGACGGAGACGTCTTGTAGCAGTAACTGAGTTACGAGTACAGGGCACTCGCATTCAACTAATATCTGTGTGTTATTAGTGACAGATTTTGAAGAATATAGTCCTCAGCTCGTGGTCGTGCGGTACCGTTCTTGCTTCCCACGCCCGTGTTCCCGGGTTCGATACCCGGTGGGGTCAGGGATTTTCTCTGCCTCGTGATGACTGGGTGTTGTGTGATGTCCTTAGGTTAGTTAAGTTTAAGTAGTTCTACGTTCTAAGGGACTAATGACCATAGATGTTAAGTCCCATAGTGCTCAGAGCCATTTGAACCATTTTATGGAGAACATAAACACAATCAAAACGACTGCTACGTGTAGGATTCAGATAATGATAGCAGTTTGATACTGAAACATGGTAGTTTGAGAAAAGTATAGTCGAAGGGGTACACTTCCGTAAGTAAATAATTCTCACAGACTCGCATTTAAGATAATTTCTTAACAGGTCGTTCTATCCACGTCAGCGGAAGAGTCTTCACATTTATAGAATACATGATGTTTTTCGGCTGTTATAGAAGAACCTTACCATTTCCAAAAGAAACAAAATGAATGTAAGCAGGCCAAGCCAAACAATTAACTCTGAAAGCAAAATTAGATGGAAAATCAGTTCTACAATAACAATTTCTTCAGTCACATGCATCGTCGTCTTCATTGGCGGCTCCTAAGAAATCAGATCTACGATGGTGAAATTCCAAAGATGGTGTAGAAAGCAGAAGAACATACAGTCGAAACGTATTTACTCCGGTACAGCAGCGTGTTGTACAGGTTACAAATCGAAGAAACCTCCTGAGTGATAACTCAAGACTACTGCTAGATGGAGTACTGCATCTGGGCGCAGCTGTGCTTTCTGGAGGATCAATGTGTTTTGCTCACTCACCATTGGCTCCGGCTTGTTGAGGAAGTCCATGACGATCTGGCGGAACTCCTCGGTGGCCATGACGCGCCCCCACTTCTCCGGCTTCAGTTTGAGAGTCTTCTGCACGTAGCTGCCCAGGAACTCCACCCGCGGGTCAGGCCCGCCTTCCGACGCCATTGCGTCCGTCAGTTTACCTGCAGGTAAAAGACAGCGTTTATAAATTAAATAGACGAGCCCAGTAAATAAATATCCAAGGTTAAGTCGCTTCTTTGTACAGCTGGCAACAATGTCATTATATCTAATACTTGCATAACTTCCTCAATTCTCCAGGTGTTAGAAATTTGACGTTGAAATGGCAGCATCTATTTGTTGTTGTTGTGGTCTTCAGTCCTGAGACTGGTTTTATGCAGCTCTCCATGCTACTCTATCCTGCGCAATTTCTTCATCTCCCAGTACCTACTGCGACCTACATCCTTCTGAATCTGCTTGGTGTATTCACCTCTTGGTCTCCCTCTACGATTTTTATCCTCCACGCTGCCCTCCAATGCTAAATTTGTGATCCCCTGATGCCCCAGAACACGTCCTACCAATCGGTCCCTTCTTCTAGTCAAGTTGTGCCACAAACTTCTCTTCTCCCCAATCCTATTCAAAACCTCTTCATTAGTTATGTGATCTACCCATCTAATCTTCAGCATTCTTCTGTGGCACCACATTTCGAAAGCTTCTATTCTCTTCTTGTCTAAAATATTTATCGCCTATGTTTCACTTCCATACATGGCTACACTCCATACAAATACTTTCAGAAACGACTTCCTGACACTTAAATCTATACTCGATGTTAACAACTTTCTCTTCTTCAGAAACGCTTTCCTTCCCATTGCCAGTCTGCATTTTATATCCTCTCTACTTCGACCATCGTCAGTTATTTTGCTCGCCAAATAGCAAAACTCCTTTACTACTTTAAGTGTCTCATTTCCTAATCTAATACCCTCAACATCACCCGACTTAATTCGACTACATTCCATTATCCTCGTTTTGCTTTTGTTGATGTTCATCTTATACCCTCCGTTCAAGACACTGTCCATTCCGTTCAACTGCTCTTCCAAGTCCTTTGCTGTCTCTGACAGAATTACAATATCATCGGGGAACCTCGAAGTTTTTATTTCTTCTCCATGGATTTTAATACCTACTCCGAATTTTTCTTTTATTTCCTTCACTGCTTGCTCAATATATATATTGAATAACATCGGGGAGAGGCTACAACCCTGTCTCACTCCCTTCCCAACCACTGCTTCCCTTTCGTGCCCCTCAACTCTTATAACTGCCATTTGGTTTCTATGCAAATTGTAAATAGCCCTTCGCTCCCTGTATTTTACCCCTGCCACCTTCAGAATTTGAGAGTATTCCAGTCAACATTGTCAAAAGCTTTCTCTAAGTCTACAAATGCTAGAAACGTAGGTTTGCCTTTCCTTAATCTAGCTTCTAAGATAAGCCGTAGGGTCAGTATTGCCTCACGTGTTCCAATATTTCTACGGAATCCAAACTGATCTTCCCCAAGGTCGGCTTCTACTAGTTTTTCCATTCGTCTGTAAAGAATTCGCGTTAGTATTTTGCAGCTGTGATTTATTCACATCTGTCAACACCTGCTTTCTTTGGGATTGGATTTATTATATTCTTCTTGAAGTATGAGGGTATTTCGCCTGTCTCATACATCTTGCTCACCAGATGGTAGAGTTTTGTCAGGATTGGCTCTCCCAAGGCCGTCAGTAGTTCTAATGGAATGTTGTCTACTCCCAGGGCCTTGCTTCGACTCAGGTCTTTCAGTGCTCTGTCAAACTCTTCACGCAGTATCATACCTCCCATTTCATCTTCATCTACATCCTCTTCCATTTCCATAATATTATCCTCAAGTACATCGCCCTTGTACAGACCCTCTATATACTCCTTCCACCTTTCTGCTTTCCCTTCTTTGCTTAGGACTGGGTTTCCATCTGAGCTCTTGATATTCATGCAAGTGGTTCTCTTTTCTCCAAAGGTCTCTTTAATTTTCCTGTAGGCAGTATCTATCTTACCCCTCGTGAGATAATCCTCTACATCCTTATATTTGTCCTCTAGCCATCCCTGCTTAGCCATTTTGCACTTCCTGTCAATCTCATTTTTGAGACGTTTGTATTCCTTTTTGCCTGCTTCATTTAGTGCATTTTTATATTTTCTCATTTCATCTATTAAATTCAATATTTCTTCTGTTACCCAAGGGTTTCCACTAGCCCTCGTCTTTTTACTTACTTGATCCTCTGCTGCCTTCACTACTTCATCTCTCAAAGCTACCCATTCTTCTTCTACTGTATTTATTTATATATTTATATATTTATTTATTTATTGTTCCGTGGGACCAAATTAAGGAGAAGTCTCCATGGTCATGGAACGAGTCAATACATGAAATTATAACACGATAGTAGAAACAGATAAAATGAAATATAAGTAACATATTCAGGCGACAATTCGTAAGTTTAAATAAAGAAAATGTAACACTGGAATCTGCTTAATTTTTCAGCTCTTCCAGGAGCTCCTCGTCAGAATAGAAGGAGTGAGCTATGAGGAAACTCTTCAGTTTAGACTTAAAAGTGTTTGGGCTACTGCTAAGATTTTTTAGTTCTTGTGGTAGCTTTTGAAAATGGATGCAGCAGAATACTGCACTCCTTTCTGCACAAGAGTCAAGGAAGTGCCTTCCACATGCAGATTTGATTTCTGCCTAGTACTAACTGAGTGAAAGCTGCTAACTCCTGGGAATAAGCTAATACCGTTAACAACAAACGACATTAAAGAAAATATACACTGTGAGGGCAATGTCAGAATTCCCAGACTATTGAATAGGGGTCGACAAGAGGTTCTCGAATTTACACCACACATAGCTCGAACAGCCCGTTTTTGAGCCAAAAATACCCTTCTTGAATCAGAAGAATCACCCCAAAAAATAATATCATATGACATAAGCGTATGAAAAAATGCGAAGTAGACTACTTTCCGTGTTGAACTGTCACTTATTTCAGATACTGTTCTAATGGTAAATAAAGCAGCATTTAGTTTCTGAACAAGATCCTGAACATGGGCTTTCCACAACAGCTTACTATCTATCCGAACGCCTAGGAAATTGATCTGTTCCGTCTAGCTTATAATATGCTCTTTCTGTCTGATCAAAATATGGGTTCTTGTTTAATTGTGAGTTAGAAACTGCAAAAACTAAGTCTTATTGTGATTTAGCATCAAATTATTTTCCACAAGCCACGAACTTATTTCATGAACTGCATTATTTGATACTGTTTCAATATTACACACAAGATCCTTCACTACCAAGCTGGTGTCATCAGCAAACAGAAATATTATTGAATCATCTGTAATACTAGAAGGCATATCATTTATATGAATAAGAAACAGCAGTGGCCCCAGCACCGACCCTTGGGGAACGCCCCACTTAACAGTGCCCCATTGTGACTGAACATCACCACCACTCTCAATATTGCGGAGAATTACCTTCTGCTTTCTGTTCTTAAAGTAAGAGGCGAACCAATTGTAAGCTACTCCCCTTACTCCATAATGGTTCAACTTCTGCAGTATTATTTTGTGGTCAACACAGTCAAAAGCCATCGTTAAATCAAAGAAAACACCTATCGTTCGCAACCTTTTATTTAATCCGTCCAAACCCTCACAGAGAAAAGAGAATATAGCATTTTCAGTTGTTAAACCATTTCTAAAACCAAACTGAACATTTGACAGCAAATTATGTGAATTTAAATGCTCCAGTAACCTTGTATATACAACCCTCTCGTAACTTTAGCAAACACCGATGGCATAGAAATAGGTCTATAATTGTCAACATTATCCCTGTCTCCCTTTTAATAAAGTGGCTTTATTACCGAGTACTTTAATCGGTCAGGAAACCGACCACTCCTAAAGGAAAAGTTACAGATATGGCTAAGTACTGAGCTAACATACATAGAACATTACTTCAGTATTCTGCTAGATACCCCGTCATATCCATGAGAGTTCTTGGTCTTTAGTGATTTAATTATTAACTCAATCTCCCTCTTGTCAGTATCATGGAGGAGCATTTCAGGTAAATCTCTCGAAATGTCTCGTTTATTGTACGTGGCTGGGTAACAGACGCTGTATTTTATGGAAATCTCGATTCTGTTTATTGTGAAGTTGTCGTTTCGAGACTTTCAAAGGACGAAAACGCGATCTTCCTGATGAAAGAAAGAGTGGAAGACTTTCTGTACTCACTTCTCACATTGTTCAATTAGTGAAGAAAACATCCCTGCAGGGATATAACCACGAATTCCACTATAACACACTGATTCATATAGACGGATTAGGTTATTGGAAATCGCAAGCGAGCTTGATGGTGCATGTGGAATATCGAAACTGCTGACTAAAAGTCACGACCGAAATTCAGTGCCGCAGATGTTTCTCAATCCCGACGAGTTACAGAGAGACGACTCACAATTCTCGTAAAATCTCGAAGCTCGTAGAATTTCTAATACTCCCTATTCTCGATTTTGACGATGCTATACTTCAAGGACTTTCGTACGAAAATTCTCGCAGGCTTGAACTGGCGATGAATGCTTGCGTCCGATATTTTGTGGCGGCGTTCGTAGCGACAAGCAATTCGCTGTAGAAACGGCTTACGAAGTCACCGCCACACTTTTAATAGCGGGCCGACCGGTCCGCTGGAACAGTGAACAGAAAGATGAAAACCCAAACACTCTGATTAAATAAAAGTCGGTACTTATCTTTATTAACGAAGATACAGAAACACAGTAGTGAACTCCGTGTCTACAGAAATCTGTCTAGTTCGAGTCGGAGCAGCTAGGTCAGCGTCGGCTGACGACAAAGCGAGCGTCGACGGCGGGGGAGGGGTCTGGCCGCAGGCGTAGCGGACGAGACCGGGGCGGAGACTGTTGTCGGTGGCAGTCCACGGTCCGCACCCCAGCATTGGCTGCGCGGGGCCTCGGGAAACACCGACTGAAAACCGAGGTCAGGGTGCACGCCTGTGACCACGGGCGCAGCTTCTGGTACTGGACGCGACGGGGCGTCGGGACTCACGAAGAGAGGCAGCGTCTCCTGACGCTGCGTCGACGGCTGCTGAGTGGGCGCCGGACAAGGCGCTGCGGTGTCAGACTCCTTGGGGGTGCCCAAGGAAAGCGGCTGCAGGACAGCCTGCACAGCCACCGCTTGGGCGCTTGGGAAGGCGGCCCGGCTGAGGGGTCGACGTCCATCAGCTCCGAAGGCGGTGGCGACTGAAGAGGGACCGCAGGCGCCGGAGCGACCACCTGGGGCGCTCCCGGATGAAGCTGCGCGGGAGGCATCAACGGGACGGGCTGTCGGCGTGGTAGCGGCGACGGCTGCTGCTGCTGCCCTGGGGGCGGCAGCGAAGTCGGAAGGCGCGGCTGGAACCCGCCGCGGACCAAATCTGTGGACAAAGAACGAGCGGCAGAAACCGGGCGGCCAGCGCGGCGCAACTGGTTCTGATGCCTCCTGTGCACCCTAGTAGCACCTTGAACAGTATAAAAACCGCGACCCTGGACACTTATCACGGTACCACGTTCCCAACGACGGCGACCATGATACACTCTGAAAAAAACGGCGTCGTTGCGCTGAAAACGCGTGCGATGCTCAGAAGCGGCGGGTCGATCCGGGGGGTGCAACAACTGTAGTAGGGTGCGATGACGACGGCCGTGGAGAAGCTCCGCAGGCGAAGGGCCGTCGCGTGGCGTGGTCCGGTACGACGACAGGAACGTGATGAGGGCCTGCTGACGAGAGTGCGTAGCACGAAGGCGGTCCATATGATCCTTGAATGTGCGTACAAAACGTTCCGCTGCACCATTCGATTGAGGGTGGAACGGCGGAGTAAGAACATGGCGAATGCCATTGGCAGAACAAAAACTTTCAAATTCAGCAGAGGTAAATTGTGGACCATTGTCAGACACTAAAACTTCTGGAAGACCCTCAATACAAAAAATTCAAGTCAACGCCTGTATAGTTTGTGCAGACGTTGTAGACTGCATGGGCACAACAAACGGAAAATTACTAAATGCATCTATCACGATGAGCCAACGAGAATTCCAATATGGACCAGCGAAATCAATATGTACTCGCTGCCAGGGACCGGCAGGGCGTGCCCACTCAAAATAGCGTTGAGGCGGAGCAGCTTGGTGTTCGGCACACGTCGAACAATCTGTAGACATCTGCGTAATCTGCTTATCAATGCCGATCCATGTACAATGACGGCGGGCAAGCTGCTTGGTACGGACCACTCCCCAATGACCTTGATGCAACAAGTCGAGGACCTTGGATTGGAGCACTTGGGGAACCACTACACGAAGCTGGTCATTCTCGGTGCGTAACAGCAAAACTCCGTGCGAAACAGACAACAGATGACGTTGCGGATAATAGCGACGAACCACAGGATCCGATATGTCCTTTGCCTTGGACGGCCAACCACGTTGAACAAAACGTAATAGTAAACTCAGATGAGGATCCGTAGCTGTCTCACGTGCCACCTGACGATAATCAATCGGAAAATCCCGGAGGGATTGATGTTCATCGGCGTCAATCTGATGGCAAGAGTCGTCAGAGGAATCGAAGACATCATCCGCAGCAATCGGCAATCTAGAAAGCGCGTCAGCGTTTGCATGCTGAGCTGTAGGGCGATACAGTATCTCATACTGGTATTGTGATAACAAAAGAGCCCAACGTTGTAGTCTCTGAGCTGTCCGCTGAGGAACTGGTTTAGACGGATGAAACAGTGACGTCAGGGGCTTGTGATCTGTTACTAAATAGAATAGTCTACCACAGAGGTAGTGATGGAATTTTGTGACACCGAACACAATAGCCAACGCTTCCTTGTCCAATTGGCTATAATTACACTGAGCTTTGTTTAGCAATTTAGATGCGAACGAAATAGGACGTTCGGTGTTACCGACTCGGTGAGACAACACAGCACCGAGGCCGAAAGAAGAGGCATCACAAGCTAACACCAGAGGCTTGTTAGGGTCGTAATGGACCAGACAACGATCATTCAATAAAGCCTCTTTAAGGTGCTGAAAGGCTGATTGGCAATCAGCTGACCACACAAACGGAACATTCTTACGGCGGAGGCTATGCAACGGTGCAGCAATCTGTGAAGCATTAGGTATAAACCTAATATAATACGTCAATTTGCCAAGAACTGCTTGCAGTTCATGCAGATTGCGAGGGGCGGGCAAATCACGAATAGCTGCTAAATGTGACTGGGAGGGATGAATGCCTTGAGCATTAATAACATGTCCCAGATACTCCAACTCCGTAAGGAAAAATGAACATTTATCGATGTTGCAACGTAGGCCTGCCTGAGACAACACTGTAAACAAACACTCCAAATTACGGAAATGTTCAGCAGGCGTCCGACCGGACACAACAATATCGTCTAAATAGTTGCAACACGATGGCACATTAGCCAGAAGTTGTGACAAAAAACGCTGAAAAACAGCTGGAGCTGACGCACAACCAAAAGGCAAACGCAGAAAACGGAACAACCCCAACGACGTGTTTATGACAAAATACTGTTGTGATTGCTCGTCGAGGGGCAATTGCAAATATGCTTCACGGAGATCAATTTTGGAAAAGAAACGAGCTTCCCCTAACTTATCCATCAGCTCGTCCGGTCTAGGCAAAGGAAAAGAATCAATGACAGTCTGAGGATTAACTGTCGACTTAAAATCAGCACACAAACGTAACTTGCAAGACGGTTTCTTTATAATAACTAAGGGAGAAGCCCACTGGCTCGCTGAAACGGGTTGAATAACACCGTTGTTTTGCCAACGACGAAGTTCATCTTCTACAGGTGCCCGGAGGGCGTGAGGCACTGGACGAGCACGAAAAAATCGAGGCTGAGCATTACCTTTTAACGTAATATGAGCGGCAAAGTTCGCAGCACAACCTAGTTCGTCTTTAAATATGTCACTGTATTGTTTACACAAATCGGTTATGCTGTCTTGAGGAACAACAACAGAATTAATTTGCAACACATTGTCTTGGATAGACAGGCCAAACAAGTCAAAACAGTCTAATCCGAAAATGTTTACACTGTCTGTAGCTCGGAGCACTGTGAATGAAACTGTTTTTGTATTGCCACGGAATGTGGCTGGCACGCTACATACACCTAACACAGGAATTTGTTCTCCACTACAAGTAGCCAAAGAATGTTTTGCCGCTGAAAGTTTAGGGCGGCCGATAGCCGCATACGTAGCACTATTTATGAGAGTCACAGACGCACCAGTGTCTAATTGAAAATTGAAGGTCTTATCCTGGATGCGTAGCTTCACAAACAGTTTATTACACTGTCTCTGGATCGGTGCAGTGGAGGCGGAAGACACAAAATCAGAGCGTTTAGCGCGTGTTCGCTGCTTACAACTCGTGGGTTGGGCGGGTGGAACAACAACTCCCGCTTCACTTGCAGTCTGTACATTACGTTTTACAGCGTTTGAATTACGCTTGGGTCGCATAGCAGAGGGCTGGGTGGGTGGCTTATTGCGAACAAGTTTATTACCCACACGAACCGTGGAAGAGTCTTTAAACGCGACCTTCTGGGCGGGCTGGCTTTGAAGAACATGAATATCCATGGGCTGGGCAGCACTAGAATTGTTCTTGCGTTTACGCAAACAAACAGTCTGGATGTGTCCTTTCCTTTGACAAAAGTGACAAACCGCGTTTCTTAACGGGCAACGTTCACGAGGATGAGCAAGAACACACTTAGGGCAAGACTTAACTCTATCATTTTGCAAACGCGGCTGTCGAATGTGTTTAACATGACGCGGCCGGCTAGTGTTTACAGTCTGACTCTGCCGGTGGGGCCGCGGGCGTGACATAACTTGCTTAGCACAGGCAATTTGAGAAATACATGGCTGATCTAACTCACACTCAGCATAGTCAAAAGTATCTTGGGCTTCAATGATGTTCATCACAGTCTCCAATGACGGGTCAGGCAACTTTAAGATAGCAGCACGAATACGAGAATCTGCAATGTTTTGAGTAATAGCGTCTCGTAACATGACATCACTGTAGGAAGCTCCACACACACAATTAAATCGGCACTGACGGGTGAGGCCCCGTAAATCTGTTAACCACTGTTTATTAGATTGATGTGGCAGTTTCTTTAATCTGAAGAACTTGAATCTGGCTGCTGCCACATGAACTTGCGACTCGAAATACTCAGCAAGCTTGTTAACAACAACGTCATAGTCTAAAGCTTCTGGCTTGGAATCCGGGAACAACTTACAAAGTAGTCGATAGACTTCCACGCCTGCACTGGAAATTAAATAAAGCTGCCGCTCAGTACCCGTGATTTTGTAGACTGTCATGTGCGCCTGCAACTGCGCGAAATATTCTCGCCATTCTTCTCTTGATGCATCAAAAGCACGGAAAGTTGGTGCTGCCTGTGCTTGTTCCTTTTGTGTTGGAGGATTAGCCGCTTGTTTGGCGATTGCTTCCACCAGACTTTGTATTTGCTGACTCTGTAACAAGATCAACTGTTGTAATTCGGCAGACATAGTGAACACAAATTAAACCAGCCCCCAAAATTTTATCGCTATAATTAGTATAACCAGAAACAAGTTGAACCAGCCCTGCACACGAGTTCGGAAGTCCTCGTCGCCAGTTTTGTGGCGGCGTTCGTAGCGACAAGCAATTCGCTGTAGAAACGGCTTACGAAGTCACCGCCACACTTTTAATAGCGGGCCGACCGGTCCGCTGGAACAGTGAACAGAAAGATGAAAACCCAAACACTCTGATTAAATAAAAGTCGGTACTTATCTTTATTAACGAAGATACAGAAACACAGTAGTGAACTCCGTGTCTACAGAAATCTGTCTAGTTCGAGTCGGAGCGGCTAGGTCAGCGTCGGCTGACGACAAACAACAACTCTGCTGCGACGAACACACAACTGACTAGCAAGTACACAATTCGGTGGCGAGTATACAACTGAGCGGCGAATCCAGAACTGTCCTAGCGCTCGCGACTCCAGCGCTTAAGAACCCAGAAGCCAGCGGTGGCGCGCGCAGACTTGCGGCGATTTCCTGTCTCGCTGGCGCTGCTTATGCGGACGGCGTCCGGACTTTGATGCTGCCAACCTTTTGGCAGCGGGCTCGGGTGGCATTACTGGCTAGGATATAACACGATATATTTGTGAAGTTCGTTATTACGATCATATCACTCCAGCCTATACACAATTATCGTGGCTACGTGCTCATAAACGTAGGGACTACCATACTTTATGTTTACTCCATCATCTTCTCAATCATCAGACTCCCTCTTACTGATCCTCAGCCATTATATTACTCTCTGAACAGCACAGCGGAAATACTTGTTGATGTGTCGGCAGCTGGGCCAACACCTTGTAGGTCGAGACGGCTGAAAATGCACGCTAGACTAACGCAGACGGGCGTGAAGTACTGGAACAGGCTACGTAATTAATGCTATGAAGAAAAGTACGTAGCTGGATTAATACTTATCTTTAATCAATCATTGTGGTACATCGCTCTTGACTATACACAGGAGACTTTAATTACAATCACTGTAAGGCTAATGGCGCCTTGCTAGTTCGTAGCCATTAACTTAGCTGAAGGCTATTCTGTCTCTCGGCTAATGAGAGAGAAAGGCTTCGTACATCTAGTCGCTAGCTAGGTCGTCCGTACAACTGGGGCGAGTGCTTGTTCGTATCTCGAGACCTGCCTTGTGGTGGCGCTAGGTCTGCGATCACACAGTGGCGACACGCGGGTCCGACATGTACTAAATGGACCGCGGCCGATTTGAACTACCACCTAGCAAGTGTGGTGTCTGGCGGTGACACCACACTTGTTCTCAACAAAGTAAGATCCTCTCAGTACCACCAAACAACACCGCCATGTATTCTAAATCATTTTCTGTATCAGGAACCCGACTTTGGAACAATCTTCTTCAGACTATCAAAGAAATTAAATCGCTTCCAGTCTTCAAAAAGCAGCTAATGGCTCACCTTCTCTCACAGTAGCTATCTCTCCCACATACTGGTTTGCAGCCCACACTCTTCAATCCCCCCTCCCACCTCCCCCTTGAACTTTTCCCTTCTCTCCGCTTACAAAGTTATTTGCTTAAATCAAGTCCTTTCCTAACAGCCACTGTTACTGTCATTCCAATTTTCTTGTTCTTCATCCTTTCTTTTTCTGAGTACTACACATGATTTAAGTTGTTCTGAACTAGTCTATATTATTTTAATGCACTTTCCAGAATGAGATTTTCACTCTGCAGCGGAGTGTGCGCTGATATGAAACTTCCTGGCAGATTAAAACTGTGTGCCCGACCGAGACTCGAACTCGGGACCTTTGCCTTTCGCGGGCAAGTGCTCTACCATCTGAGCTACCGAAGCACGAATCACGCCCGCTCCTCACAGCTTTACTTCTGCCAGTATCTCGTCTCCTACCTTCCAAACTTTACAGAAGCTCTCCTGCGAACCTTGCAGAACTGTTTGGAAGGTAGGAGACGAGATACTGGCAGAAGTGAAGCTGTGAGGACCGGGCGTGAGTCGTGCTTCGGTAGCTCAGATGGTAGAGCACTTGCCCGCGAAAGGCAAAGGTCCCGAGTTCGAGTCTCGGTCGGGCACACAGTTTTAATCTGCCAGGAAGTTTAATGCACTTTGTTTTATTATTACCGTAATTATTACCATTTATCCTTACTGTCATTTTTGTGAACTATTATTGTTACTATTATTATTCTTATTATCATCTCTAAGATTGTTATCATTTTCATGAATGGTTTGCTAATACACTCCTGGAAATGGAAAAAAGAACACATTGACACCGGTGTGTCAGACCCACCATACTTGCTCCGGACACTGCGAGAGGGCTGTACAAGCAATGATCACACGCACGGCACAGCGGACACACCAGGAACCGCGGTGTTGGCCGTCGAATGGCGCTAGCTGCGCAGCATTTGTGCACCGACGCCGTCAGTGTCATCCTGTTTGCCGTGGCATACGGAGCTCCATCGCAGTCTTTAACACTGGTAGCATGCCGCGACAGCGTGGACGTGAATCGTATGTGCAGTTGACGGACTTTGAGCGAGGGCGTATAGTGGGCATGCGGGAGGCCGGGTGGACGTACCGCCGAATTGCTCAACACGTGGGGCGTGAGGTCTCCATAGTACATCGATGTTGTCGCCAGTGGTCGGCGGAAGGTGCACGTGCCCGTCGACCAGGGACCGGACCGCAGCGACGCACGGATGCACGCCAAGACCGTAGGATCCTACGCAGTGCCGTAGGGGACCGCACCGCCACTTCCCAGCACATTAGGGACACTGTTGCTCCTGGGGTATCGGCGAGGACCATTCGCAACCGTCTCCATGAAGCTGGGCTACGGTCCCGCACACCGTTAGGCCGTCTTCCGCTCACGCCCCAACATCGTGCAGCCCGCCTCCAGTGGTGTCGCGACAGGCGTGAATGGAGGGACGAATGGAGACGTGTCGTCTTCAGCGATGAGAGTCGCTTCTGCCTTGGTGCCAATGATGGTCGTATGCGTGTTTGGCACCGTGCAGGTGAGCGCCACAATCAGGACTGCATATGACCGAGGCACACAGGGCCAACACCCGGCATCATGGTGTGGGGAGCGATCTCCTACACTGGCCGTACATCATTGGTGATCGTCGAGGGGACACTGAATAGTGCACGGTACTTCCAAACCGTCATCGAACCCATCGTTCTACCATTCCTAGACCGGAAAGGGAACTTGCTGTTCCAACAGGACAATGCACGTCCGCATGTATCCCGTGCCACCCAACGTGCTCTAGAAGGTGTAAGTCAACTACCCTGGCCAGCAAGATCTCCGGATCTGTCCCCCATTGAGCATGTTTGGGACTGGATGAAGCGTCGTCTCACGCGGTCTGCACGTCCAGCACGAACGCTGGTCCAACTGAGGCGTCAGGTGGAAATGGCATGGCAAGCCGTTCCACAGGACTACATCCAGCATCTCTACGATCGTCTCCATGGGAGAATAGCAGCCTGCATTGCTGCGAAAGGTGGATATACACTGTACTAGTGCCGACATTGTGCATGCTCTGTTGCCTGTGTCTATGTGCCTGTGGTTCTGTCAGTGTGATCATGTGATGTATCTGACCCCAGGAATGTGTCAATAAAGTTTCCCCTTCCTGGGACAATGAATTCACGGTGTTCTTATTTCAATTTCCAGGAGTGTATATCTGTATGTGTTGTTCCTGGTCAGATGTAAGAGAGGGCCTTAAGGCCCTAATCAGGCTAAATAAGCAAATAAATAAATAAATATACTGAATTATGACATAAAACGAATCTCGGATAGCAAACTTATTAAGACGTCCGATGGCTGGGTTGAAAGGCATTTGCCGACGACAACGATAAGATTCGAATAGCGGTGGTAAAAATGTTGAAAGAGCCTGTAGGTCACGTACTCGACTTTGGGATAAAGAAACTGATGTCCACTTTCAAAAATTTATAAACGTCGGACCAGAAAAGATACTAACAGTAATGTATTCTAAACATACCCCGAAATAATAGCTGGGAACTATTACTCAGGATATATTTTATATGTCCATTAATTTCGGGCAAGCAGCAGCGCTAATAAAATTTCCTCCACTGATATTTTGGCCGCGTGTCGTCCGGCCATCCTCAGAGTGAGTCACAAGACTGACAACAAGATGCCAAGCGCGGCCTTAAATGCTCCACAGCGGCGGTACTGCGCATACGGGTCAGAGATGCTGGTCCGTGGCAAAGAAATATGCTTACACATGCGCCGCCTGTGGCGAAGGCGGACAACAATTGGATTAGCTTATCGATGCATGATCAGCGGCTGTGACACCATGACGATTTCTCTGCAGTTTAATTGCCTCAAGAGCAGAATTCCATGCTTTGTCCAAATTAAAATCATTATCTCTATTTATTAAATTATTATCTAACCTCTATAGCTTCCTTGAAGACAGATTCCCAAAAGGAAGAGCTGGATGTCAAAATCTTCACATGACTGTAATTCATGGAATGCCCCGTATCAATGCAATGTTCTGCCACAGCTGACTTGTCTGGCTATAATAACCGTGTGTATCTTCGATGCCCCACACATATCTCGTGAATGGCGCGTGTTGTTTGACCTATGTACGACCTCTCACAATTTCCTCAAGGAATCTGATACACACCCGCTTTACAAAGCTGTAAATCGTCCTTCACAGAGCCGAGTAAAGCTGCAATCTTCTTGGGGGCCGGTAGACCACCTTAACACAGTGTTTCTCAAGAATACGGCTTATCTTCGAGGAAAGAGCATCCACATAGGGCAAAAATGCACTATATCTGAAGGGATTACTATCTCCTTCCCCATCACATACCTGCATTCTAGGTTTTGCATTGAGTGCTCTACAAATTTGTTGCGGAGAAAATCCATTCGATTTAAAAATGCTCTACGTATGTGATCTCTTCTAGCAAACTATCTTCATCGGATACACAGTGCACCCTATGCACTAAGGTCTTAAGGACACCTATGGTCTATGCACGGTGATGTTTTTATCAAAATGTTGGCCAACAAGAGATAAAGAGTCCTTTAAAGGTACCTTGGTGTATAGTGATACCACGTCAAAACTAACAAGCACAGTTTTTGTTATATTTGTGGTGAATTTGTGATTAAAAAACACCAAAGAAACATGACAGACTTTGTGAAAAAGGTTTATCTGTCATACTTTGGATCTAAACTTGGTGATGAAGATAAATCTTGGGCGCCACGTAAGGTCTGTTATGTGTACGTTGAAGATCTGAGAAAATGGTCCAAAAATATATTTGCTGTTCCTATGATATGGAGGAAGCCAAGAAATCATTCCGATGATTGCTACTTTTGCAGTGTTGATTTTACTGGTCATAATTCTAAAAACAAGAAGGTAATAAGCTACCCTAACCTTCCGTCCGCCATCCGGCCAGTGGGTATGGTGTCGATTTGCCGGTTCCTGAACCACCAGATGATTTAAAATCTATGCCAACAGAAGTACTTTCTGATGTTTCCACATCTTTCAGTAGTTAACTAAAAGAAGGCGTCTTTGTCGGACCTGACATTAGAAAATTGATGTTTATGTTAACTATAAATCCACAATGACTTTAAATGAGAAAGAAGCATGGGTATCATTCAAGCAAGTCGTTACAAAGTTCTTAGAACATGAAAATGACCCAGAATGTGTTTCTACTACAGCTGCAATATTAAAGAAGTTTAAAACTTTAGGATGTTTAATGAGCCTAAAAGTTCACTTTTTGAACAGTCACGTTGATTATTTCCCGGACAATATGGGAGACGTTAGTGAGGAGCAAGGAGACCGTTTTCACCGGGACATTAAAGTTATGGAAAAACACTACCAAGGCATCTGGAACACCAACATGATGGGGACTATTGTTGGTCACTTCACCGAGAAGTTCAGCAAGCGACTCATCGTAGAAAAAGCTACACAAGAAGCTTCAAAGAAAAAAGAGAAAGAAAATACAAACCAGTTCCAGCTGACAACTGAAACCTCTATTAACACATATCATTGTTTTAAGTAGCTAGCTATAAATACAAGCCACGCTTATGTTGTAACAAAGCGTTTCATTAATTTCCCCGTTTACCGTATAGCATAGAATTTTTATACTATACAATAAAATGCATATTGCTCGAAAAATATGGGTGACGCAGAAAAACTAGGGCTAGATTTGGATTCAGCTCATAAAAATCTATAAAGATCAGCTATCAAAGTAAAAAAAAGTTTTTCAAAAAAAATTTTTCGTTCGCCTGTGTAATTTTTTTCCTTTCTTCAATTTGCTACTAAATTTTTAATACTGTTATATAAGTATGGGGCGTACATACTAACATTACGAAAGTGTGATTAAGCTTTCCCCATTTACATTTATTGTTCCTACATTCTTTTTGATTGTACTGACTCCAGAAATACCACTGCTATACTATAGTTCGATACCTGTAAAACTTTGTGAGCTATTCAACGGAACTCCATATAATGTCCCATAACAACAGAAAGCTGAGGATTCTGACTTTCCAATAACGTATTTTAAATTACCTAAAGTAAATTTTCTTTCAAAATGATTTAACTTCAAGTTCAGAGCCATTGCTATTTTCAATTGGAAATATTGCATTACCATTGTTAGATTCCGAACTTTGCCTATATACTATTGTCATTTTAAATTTTCCGTGTAAAATGACATAGACTTACAGTATTGACTGATTAACTGAGTAATTGAAAATTGTGTAATTTATTTTAATTTTCCCATAAACATAAGCAAGAGGACTCACACTGTGTAAGAAAAATACCGTCTGTGTATTTTCCTAAATTTCGACCTGCAACATTTTTTATAAGCTAAAGTCACATTAGTTCTTGTAGTTCATCAAGAACAGTAAAATCAAACATAACCGATTTTCAAAGTGTAATGTACACTACTGGCCATTAAAATTGCTACACCAAGAAGAAATGCAGATGATAAACGGGTATTCATTGGGCAAATATATTATACTAGAATTGACCTGAGAAATCAGTAGCCAGAACAACCACCTCTCGCCGTAATAACGGCCTTGATACACCTGGGCATTGTGTCAGACAGAGCTTGAATGGCGTGTACAGGTACAGCTGCACATGCAGCTTCAACACGATACCACAGTTCATCAAGAGTAGTGCTGGCGTATTGTGACGAGCCAGTTGCTCGGCCACAATTGACCAGACGTTTTCAACTGGTGAGAGATCTGGAGAATGTGCTCCTCAGGTCAGCAGTCGAACATTTTCTGTATCTAGAAAGGCTCGTACAGGACCTGCAACATGCGGTCGTGCATTATCCTGCTGAAATGTAGGGTTTCGCAGGGATCGAATGAAGGGTAGAACCACGGGTCGTAAAACATCTGAAATGTAACGTCCACTGTTCAAAGTACCGTAAATGCCAACAAGAGGTGACCGAGACGTGTAACCAATGGCACCCCATACCATCACGCCGGGTGATACGCCAGTATGGCGATGACGAATACACGCTTCCAATATGCGTTCACCGCGATGTCGCCAAACACGGCTGCGACCATCATGATGCTGTAAACATAACCTGGATTCATCCGAAAAATGATGTTTTGCCACTCGTGCACCGAGGTTCGTCGTTGAGTACACCATCGAAGGCGCTCCTGTCTGTGATGCAGCGTCAAGGGTAACCGCAGCCACGGTCTCTGAGCTGACAGTCCATGCTGCTGCAAACGTCGTGGAACTGTTCGTGCAGATTGTTGTTGTCTTGCAAACGTCCCCAACTGTTGACTCAGAGATCGAGACGCGGTTGCACGTTCCGTTACAGCCATGCGGATAAGATGCCTGTCATCTCGACTGCTAGTGATACGAGGCCGTTGGGATCCAACACGGCGTTCCCTATTATCCTCTTGAACCCACCGATTTCATATTCTGCTAACAGTCATTGGATCTCGACCAACGCGAGCAGCAATGTCGCGATACGATAAACCGCAATCGGGATAGGCTACAATCCGACCTTTATCAAAGTCGGAAACGTGATGGTACGCATTTCTCCTCCTTACACGAGTCATCACAACAACGTCTCACCAGGCAACGCCGGTCAACTGCTGTTTGTGTACGAGAAATCGGTTGGAAACTTTCCTCATGTCAGAACGTTGTAGGTGTTGCCACCGGCGCCAACCTTGTGTGAATGCTATGAAAAGCTAATCATTTGAAAGTCACAGCATCTTCTTCCCGTCGGTTAAATTTCGCGTTTGTAGCACGTCATTTTCGTGGTGTAGCAATTTTAATGGCCAGTAGTTTAGTTTACGAAATGGCAGTTTACTTTTAGCCCATCTATTAGTAGTCGGGTGTGACCCAAAATTGCCAGTTCGCGGTTTTAGCGTTGACGAGTAGGGTCTCTGTCGGACGCGCTGTCAGTATTGAGCCACTGTGATGCGTGTTCTGTGCGCGAAATTACGCTCACCGATGACCGCGCAACTCAAGTACCTTAGTACGTTAAGATATTTCGAATGATTTCCGTTACCTAAATTAGTGAAGTTTCACTGTACGGTAATGTGTTCAGCAAGCACCGTAGAGTGTTATTGCCATAGAAACTAGTGATTGTTGGTCATGGTGAATCTCGTTTTGGACTGATTTAAATGAAATACAAAAGTATAATCTTGTTCAATGGATTACCTCAGGACAGTGCTAAGTAAAAACAGTGACGTTTTTCGTGTAAATGTGAGCACTGTTTATATGTCATAATAGAATAAATAACTTCACTACTGAACTGTGACTGTTGATAGGCAATAGTAGGTTCTGGCCCGAATACCTTTGCTTATGAATTTCGTGGTGCATGAACTGGTCACCGCTCTAATAATTAAACTTCGCATGGAATAAACATATCTGTGTTATGCAATTCAAATTATGACCTTTTGTACGTCTTTGGGCAAACACCACTCTGCTCACATTTCAGCTTACAGCTTCGAGGTGATCGAGTCTGGTGCTACCGAGAATGAGACTACTGTAAGAGGTCCATGATTAAGGAATTTGTTGCTAGCGCACTCGAGCAGATGTAATTTCGATGGATTGTTCATGCGCTGCCTGCGATATGCAAGCTATAAGAAAATCTCAGACCAGAGAGCAGTGTTGTCAGCAGTAGGAACTGTGTAACAGTAGCAGTAAGTAGTTCACTGCAGTCTGTGTATGGAGTTGGCTGGGCCGGTCGTGGGGAGCTATGGCGGCGCCTGAGCGTTGTAGTATAAGGTAAAAGCAGCCTCGCGCATATGTACTATTGTTATATCAAGTCCCATGTAAATGTTTTAAAAAAAATCTTAGTAATAATCTCTCTTATAAAAATTAACTTTTGACAATGATTAATCTCAATTTAAAGAATTTACTAGTTTCTCCTATCCATGGTCATCCAGATTATTGTAAAGAAAAAACAGTTGTTTCTTTTATACACGACAAATCTATCGGCCAGCATTGCACTGGGCTGTGCCAGAACAATTTCTTACAGGAGCAGATATATACGCGTTATCCGGCGACTTCATTGAGGTAAGAATTTTCAATTTATTCAGTATGATCTTTCAGGGCCATGACACAGCACTGCTGACGTGCAAATTTACCAATTTAGATTCACAGACAGCTAATTTTTGCAAAGTTATAAGAGAGCCACAATTTTGTTGAGAGATTAGTCACATTTTATTATTGGTAGGTTAAGGGATTTATTTATTGGGAGGTTACGCTAAATGTGAATTATATAATTATATTTTTTATTGTGGGGAGGTTACACTGAATGTGAAAGTTATACTTATTTTTTACTGTTGGGGAGGTTACACTACGAAAACCAGGTCACTTCCGCTACAACTCTTGTTTGGGAGGAACAGATATCAAAGTCACATCTAACCATCGTGATTTACGTTTTCCGTAATTTCCTTAAATCAGGAGACTGTCGCATTGGCCAGTTTCCATCCCCATCTGTGTCCAAACAGAGCTTTGTTTCCCTATTTAGTGACATCGGTGCCGACATAACATTATAATTTCACATTTTTCCCCTTCCTTCCATCTAAAGAATTAGCGACCAGCAGTATGCGCGAGAACTTGGGCAGAGCAGAGATTGAAACTTACGTACGCCGTCTATCGAGCGCAGACACAGATGTCGTGCCTTCGCTCACGCAGGCGCGCGATGCGCCCCAACTTTTAATGTTCTTTTCCGGAACGCGGGCCAACTTTGCGAGCGCAGCCTTCAAACTTGGCCACGCGGCTTCGAGCGGCCGCACGCTTGTCCCCGTGATCTTCCGCTGGCGGCAGCGTGTTTATCCGTATTAACCGCTGCCGTGCTGCGGGCAAACGCCACTTGTTAGGCGGAAAATTTCCCTTCCTGCTCTAGCTTAGCGTGACACGGCCGGCCTAGCTGTGGTTAACGTACGGTGGACCGTTCTTTACATATTTTCCACTGCAAGTCAAATTGCCTACTGAAATTGCTTCAGAACAAAAACGTAAATTGGTTTGCGTGGAACGGAGCACCTCTTGGCACATGTATGGGTAGAAGTATTAATGTAAATGAGTTCTTTGCGTGCATTTTACTGTGCTTACATAGTTCAGTGTAGTAAACTGGTTTTGCTCAGAGAGAGCAGCAAACGTGTCGTGGTGTGGACTCTACGTATACAGCCATTTTCAGCAAGCCACCGTGAAATTAATGACAGAAAGTACTTTCTTCAATTATCACATATTAGTGTTTACGTCCATTCCTATATAGAGTGTCAGAAGATTGATGGCTTGAATGCGTCTGTGTGCGCTATAATTAGGCTAAACCTTTGATGGCGTTCCCTGCAGGATTAGTGATTAAAATTTATATGTTTCTAAAACTGGCATATGCACCCATTAGCTTAACTACACTACTGGCCATTAAAATTACTACACCTCGAAGATGACGTGAAATTTAACCGACTGGAAGAAAAGCTTTGATATACAAATGATCAGTTTTTCAGAGCATTTACACAAGGTTGGTGCCGATGGCGACACCTACAACGTGCTGACACGAGGAAAGTTTCCAACCGATTTCTCATACACAAACAGCAGTTGACCGGCGTTGCCTGGTGAAACGTTCTTGTCATGTCTCGTGCAAGGAGGAGAAATGCGTACCATCACGTTTCCGACTTTGATAAGGGTCGGATTGTAGCTTATCGCGATTGCGGTTTAGCGTATCACGACATTGCTGCTCGCATTGGTCGAGATGCAATTACTGTTAGCAGAATATGGAATCGGTGGGTTCAGGAGGGTAATACGGAACGGCGTGCTGGATCCCCATTGAAATCGTCTGGTCAATAGTGGTCGAGCAACTGACTCGTCACAATACGCCAGTCACTACTCTTGATGAACTGTGGTATCGTGTTGAAGCTGCATGGGCAGCTGTACCTGTACACGCCACCCAAGCTCTGTTTGACTGAATGCCCAAGCGTATCAAGGCCGTTATTATGGCCAGAGGTCGTTGTTCTGGCTACTGATTTCTCAGGATCTATGTACGTAAATTGTGTGAAAATGTAATCACATGTCAGTTCTAGTATAATATATTTGTCCAATGAATCCCCGTTTATCATCTGCATTTCTTCTTGGTGTAGCAATTTTAATGGCCATTAGTGTACTTTTTATAATATTACAATAATGTGTATGATACACGTTAGTTTGTTCTACTATAGGAGGTGAGTTATTTAATTGAGGTAAGTTTATTTACTTCATTGAGAGCGATTCAGCTGGCCCTACTGATGGGTTTTATGCGGCCTGCAACACCTTCAAAAAACTATGTGCGAGATTTTCACATTCTCTCGCTCACTAAACACAAACTGTTAATCCCACAGAAAAAAATGAACAGTATCTTTATGCAGGACTTTAATGTACATAAATTTTGTACTGTCATACGTTTTCATCGGAGGCCAAAGTTTTTGAGTTACTCAAGAAAAACGCGTTTGAAGGTCACTGTTGAACATTCTTCTTGAATAACTCGAAAACTATAGCATATAACGGAAACTTATCCCAGTACAAAATTTTACTATATTAAATTTACTACGAAAAGATCCCATTAATTTTTTTCTGTAAGATTAATAGTTTGTATGTAAAGTGCAAGAGAATATGAACATCTTGTGCATGGTATTTGAAGGCGTTGCAGGTTGCATTAAACCAATTGGTAGGGGCAGCTGAATCACCCTGTTTATACTATCAATGAAACCTTTTAATAAAGCTCTTCATTAATTCTTTTTATTTAATGTATGTTAATTTGTTGTTTTTTATTTATATGCATTTATGTTTAAAGTTATTAATTTTTGTTTTTTCGAAATGACCTTTTTATTTTTATTGTATAATGTAAATAACTTAATGTAATGTAATTTATTTGATTTAACATATTACTATCAACATAACTTAATTAAAATTACTGGAACCTATTATTTATGACAAAAGAAATTATTATTTTTTTTTACCAAATTGCTGAAGTCATCGGCCCATAAGCTTAAACACACTACTTAATCTAACTTAAACTAACTCACGGTAAGGACAACACACACACCCATGCCCGAGGGAGGACTCGAACCTCCGACGGGGGGAGCCGCACTTACCCTGACAAGGCGCCTTAGACCGCACAGCTACCCCGCACGGCAAAATTATTGTATAACAATATATTTATCAAGACTCACATTTGGGCAGTATTTTGTAACTAGGTACTCAAGTGTTTTGTAAACAATCCGCTTTGCAGACTTGTAGCGTTTTTGAGCTCTTATTAGTCGTTAATCGAGAAACTATCGATGACGCAACGCCTATAATTCTCTGTGTAGCTTATCGATGTGATGCTAAACTGCAAAAAACACCACAACATAGCCTTATAAGGGAAACTATGCGGAATGTGTGAGTGTAGCGAGGCCAAAGTCTAAGAGAAAGTGTGGCTTCTAGCTGGATGACGTACCCGATGAGAAAAGCATATAATTTGGAACTCAAAAAGAACAATATTTGTAGCGAAATGTGAAATGATACTGTAAAGAAAAAAATTGCAGAACACGTAAAGGTGCTCTGTCGATATCTGTATTTATGAAAATAATATTATGGCTAATACAAAGATCAAAAATAAAATTAACTGTTCTCAAAGTAATGATACGCCGTCATCCAGCCATCGTGTAGCCTGCTGCCTGATCGACATGAAAGCATGGGGCGCGTTTGTAGCAGATGGGGCTGCAGCTAGCGTACAACTGACGTTGCCATGGGGGAAAAGGGCAGAAAAACTATCATTAATATTTAAATGGCATGATAGGCGAGAATAAATGTTCCTGTGACTCGAGGCAAGCATACACCCACCGGGTTACCGATATTTCGCTTTGTTAGTAGTACACACTTAGATGTAATAAATACTGCTCTAATAAGATGCGCTTTTCGAGAAAACGAAGCTCAAAGTTTTACACGCCCGCTGAATAGTACTCCGAACGCCACCCGTTGAGCATTGGCGTTAACGCAGCTGGCTAGGGCGATAGCCCAAAATATGCCCGTTGAAGTGTTCGTAATCATTAACATGCATATAATATTACAAGGTTGTTACCCTTTCAATTCCTTTCCCCCAGTTCACGCTCACTCACTATGTATCCTTCCTTTTCTTATAATCAAATTCCAGTCCCCGCATCACAATTAAATTTCGTCTTCCTTAAATATATCAGTAATATTCGCCCCGATAGCTGAGTGGCCAGCATGAGGGGTTGCCGTCCTACGGACGCGGGTTCGATTCCCGGCAGAGTCGGGGATTTTCTCCTCTCAGGGACTGGGTGTTGTGCTGTCTTTATCATCATTTCATCCCTGTCCGGCGCGTGGGTCGCCCAATGTGGCGTCGAATGTAATAAGACCTGCACCAAGGCGGCCGGACCTGCCCCGCAAGGGGCCTCCCGGCCAGTGATGCCAAACGCTTATTTCCATTTACCTCAGTAATTTCTTTTAAACCAATCCTTTGTGTATCAGTCTCACATGCGAAGCTAGTAGGCATATAAACTTGCACTGCTGTCATGGATGTTTGCTTTGTTTTGCTAGTTACGATAATACTGCCACTGTACAGTTCGTGCCGGCCGAAGTGGCCGTGCGGTTAAAGGCGCTGCAGTCTGGAACCGCAAGACCGCTACGGTCGCAGGTTCGAATCCTGCCTCGGGCATGGATGTTTGTGATGTCCTTAGGTTAGTTAGGTTTAACTAGTTCTAAGTTCTAGGGGACTAATGACGTCAGCAGTTGAGTCCCATAGTGCTCAGAGCCCTTTGAACCATTTTATACAGTTCATAGTAGCTTACCCACAATTTTAGTTTCGTATTCATTATTAGACCAACTCCCGCGTATTCTTACTTAATTTTGGTTGATAATCCTATTCTCGCCTGAGCAGAAATCCGGTTTTTACTGCCACTGCACTTCACTAATTCCCGGTATGTCTAACTTAAACCTACCAATTTCTGTTTTGAAATTCTCTAAACTCCCAACCTGATTAAGGGATTTAACAAACCACGCTCGGACTCATAAGCTGTTTGTTTCTCCCGACGACAATGTCGTCCTGAAATCCTAGTAGTGTATGTTTCACTCCCGGAATATTTCACCTAAGAGGAAGCCGTCATCATTACGCGATGTAGTAGAGCTGCACGTCCTCGGATAATATAGCGGCAGCAGTTTCCCTTTTCTTTCAGCCTTTCGCAGTACCAAAATACACTGAAGCGCCAAAGAAACTGGTATAGGCATGCGTATTCAAATACAGAGATATTTAAACAAGCAGAACACGGCGCTGCCGTCGGCAACGCTTATACAGGGTGTTACAAAAAGGTACGGCCAAACTTTCAGGAAACATTCCTCACACACAAATAAAGAAAAGATGTTATGTAGACATGTGTCCGGAAACGCTTAGTTTCCATGTTAGAGCTCATTTTAATTTCGTCCACCTACGCTCAATGTAGCACGTTATCATGATTTCATACGGGATACTCTACCTGTGCTGCTGGTTCATGCACGATGGAGCTCCTGCACATTTCAGTCGAAGTGTTCGTACGCTTCTCAACAACAGATTCGGTGACCGATGGATCGGCAGAGGCGGACCAATTCCATGGCCTCCACGCTCTTCTGATCTCAACCCTCTTGACTTTCATTTATGGGGGCATTTGAAAGCTCTTGTCTACGCAACCCCGGTACCAAATGTAGAGACTCTTCGTGCTCGTATTGTGGACGGCTGTGATACAATACGCCATTCTCCAGGACTGCATCAGCGCATCAGGGATTCCATGCGACGGAGGGTGGATGAATGTATCCTCACTAACGGAGGACATTTTGAACATTTCCTGTAACAAAGTGGTGAAGTCACGCTGGTACGTTCTGTTGCTGTGTGTTTCCATTCCATGATTAATGTGATTTGAAGAGAAGTAATAAAATGAGCTCTAACATGGAAAGTAAGCGTTTCCGGACACATGTCCACATAACATATTTTCTTTCTTTGTGTGTGAGGAATGTTTGCTGAAAGTTTGGCCGTACCTTTTTGTAACACCCTGTATAAGACAACAAGTGTCCGGCGCAGTTATTAGATCGGTTACTACTGCTACAATGGTAGGTTCAAATGGCTCTGAGCACTATGGGACTTAAAATATGAGGTCATCAGTCCTCTAGACTTAGAACTACTTAAACCTAACTAACCTAAAGACATCACACACATCCATGCCCGAGGTTGGATTCTAATCTGCGACCGCAGCAGCAGCGCGGTTCCAGACTGAAGCGCCTAGAACCGCTCGGCCACAACAGCCGGCTACAGTGGCAGGTTATCATGATTCAAGAGAGTTTGGACGTGGTGCTATAGTCGCCGTACGAGTAATGGGAAACAGTATCTCCGAGGTAGCGATGAAGTGGGGATTTTCCCACACGACCATTTCACGAGTGTACCGTGAATATCAGGAACCCGGTAAAACATCAAATCTCTGACATCGCTGCGGCCGGTAAAAGATCCTGCAGTAACAGGACCAACGATGATTGATGAGAATCGTTCAACGTGACACAAGTGCAACCTTTCCACAAATTGCTGCAGATTTCAATGATGGGCCATCAACAAGTGTCATCGTGTGAACCATTCAACGGAACTTAACTTTGAGAAATACATGTGTCGCATGCAAAGGACGACATGCAATATAATCAACGTCCTTAAGAATAGTGATTCCAGTACAAGTGAAATGATACAGTGGGTGCTACTATCCAGGTCGCTTCTGTAGAACTGGTAGAACTGGACCGTGACCAGTCGGCGCGGCACTTACGTATGATGTCCTCTTCGTGTAGAGGGCACTGCCGTTGCGTTGTCGTCTTGGAGAGGGGTCAATCAGCGTGCAATTGGCTGACGTCTTCTTCACTGCCCTCTCTGCTCTATCGCTTAGGGCTGGCGTTCCGGCGCTTGACTTTAGCCGGAACAGTAAGGACATTATATAAACGGATCAGAGACTTATTAGGAATCATTCTATCGACGACATGGGCCGCAGTTGGGGAAAGCCATTGACGTGAACAACTTTGACAAAGGGCAAATTGTTAAGACGGATTCTGTGAACAAGCAGCTCGGAAACGGCAAAACGTTCCTGCTACTGTCATCAGGCAAGCCTTCCGCTTCAGATAGTATACCAACCAGGATCAAAAAATGGTTCAAATGGCTCTGAGCACTATGGGACTTAACTTCTGAGGTCATCAGTCCCCTAGAACTACTTAAGCCTAACTAACCTAAGGACATGACACACATTCATGCCCGAGGCAGTATTCGAACCTGCGACCGTAGCGGTCGCTCGGTTCCAGACTGTAGCGTCTAGAACAGCTCGGCCACCCCGGCCAGCCCAGCCAGGATCCTTTCAGAGTATGCAGACATAATAGCGCCTTTCTTAGCAATTATATACAACCGCTCACTTGACGAAAGGTCTGTTCCTAAAGACTGGAAAGTAGCACAGGTCACACCAACATTCAAGAAAGAAAATAGGTCTCAGTTGTGTGACTAGATTCGTGATTTCCTCTCAGAGAGGTCACAGTTCGCAGTGATAGACGGTAAGTCATCGAGTAGAACTGAAGTGATATCTGGCGTTCCGCAACGTAGTGTCATAGCCCCTTTGCTGTTCCTGATATACATAAATGATCTAGGTGATAATCTGAGCACCCTCGCTCCCCCCTTACATTGTTTGCAGATGACGCTGTAATTTACCGTCTAGTAATATCATCAGAGAATTTCTCTATGGTACGGAAAGTGGCAATTGGCACTAAGCAAAGAAAAGTGCGAGGTCATCCACATGGGTACTAAAAGAAATCTGACAGATTTTGGGTACACGATAAATCGCACAAGTCCAAAGGCTGTCAATTCGATTAAATACCTAGGAATTACAATTACGAGAATCTTAAATTGGAAAGACCACATAGATAATATTGTGGGGAAGGCGAGACAAAGACTGCGCTTTGTTGGCAGAACTCTTAGAAGATGCGACAAACCCACTAAAGAGACAGCCTACATTACACTTGTCCGTCCTCTGATGGAATATTGCTGCGCGGTGTGGGATCCTTATCAGTTAGGATTGACGGAGAACATCGAAAAAGTGCAAAGAAGGGCACCTCGTTTCGTGTCATCACGCAATAGGGGTGAGAGTGTCACTGGTATGATATGGGAGTTGGGGTGGCAGTCACTGTAACAAAGACGCTCTTCTTTGCAGCGAGATCTATTAACGAAATTTCAATCACCAACTTCCTCTTCCGAATGCGAAAATATTTTGTTGACACCCACCTACGTAGGGAGAAATGACCATCATAATAACAGGAATCAGATAGGAATCAGAGCTCGAACGGAAAGATTTTGGTGTTCCTTTTCCCCGGGCGTCATTCGAGAGTGGAATGGTAGAGAAGTAGTATGAAAATGGTTCGTTGAACCCTCTGCCAGGCACTTAAGTGTGAACTGCAGAGTAACAATGTAGATGTAGATCAGTATATATGGAAACTGGTTGAAGTACAGTCAAACCACGTAGGCCATAAGGTGTTGGACATCCACGCCTCATCACAGAACATGGAGGTCGGAGACTTGCTTGCTCCGTAAAGCAGGTTAGTCGGCGAACTGTGGGAGATTTGACGACCGAGTGCACTGTTGGTGCAGGCAAAAGTGTTCGTGATACACCATACGGCGCGCATTGTTGAACACAGCGCTCTGTGGCAGATGACCCGTACGTTTTTCCATGTTGAGTCGACGATATCGTCAATTATGATTGTAGTGAACACGGAGCCATCGAGACTGGATCGTAGATCAACGGAAACGTGTCGCCTGGTAGGATGAATCATGTTTTGAGTTATGCTAGGTCAATGATCCTGCCCGGTTACGCGTCATCCAGTCCAAAGGATAATCAAAACAATCACCGCACCACGGACACAGGCCGGTGTAAGCAGGATTATGCTATGGGGCATTCACCTGGGCTTCCATGGGCTTAGCGGAATGATTGAATGCACCGTAACAGCTGTGATCCACATGGATTCCGCCATGCTTGTTGTCATTCCCGCCAGCGGTGGAATCTTCCAGAAGGATAACTGTCCTTGTAACAAGCCCAGAGCCGTGATAAGTCATGTTGATGTCTTGGCCACAAAACTCGCCTGATGTGGTCCTGATGGGACACATTTGGGACGCTATCGGTCATCATATCCGCGGCCACAAAGCACCGGTGCATAGTTTACAGAAATTGACGTGGTCTGAGCGGAAACCTCGCCGGGAATCTATCAAGGTCTTGTTGAGTCTATGCCTCGCATTATTGCTCCTGTGATGCATTCCAGAGGTGGATCAACGCACTATTTGAGCCGGTGCGGTTCGCTATTTAAACTTTCTTGTTTTTGAGATCACCCGCCTTCTCATTATTTGCCGCGATGTCAAGATCGAGATCGAATTGGAGTCTCTAGTCGCTGTATATCTTAGGCGAGTTGGCTTCCCGCGCGCCGCGAGACGAGAGAATGGGGAAGGACGGGGTTGTTTCGAGTTAGCTCTGGACATCGGTGTCGGAGGCGAAGGCCGCTTGGTCGGTGGGCCCCGGGGAAGCAGTCGGTTGGGGACGGAACGCCGTGGGCACGAAGATCATAGTGTGGAGGGCCGGTGTTGTTCCGATGGCGATCATTGTGTGGTCACTCTAGGGCTGAGAAGTGATTTCTTGGTTCTACCCTTGGATTCCGACAAATTACGGCAGGTTTGGTGTATGAGGTGAACATGAGAATTCTGAAGAGGTGCACGTTGGTGGTGCGTATATCAGAGTTGAGTGGTGTAAACTTTGCTTCGGTACTGCAGTCTCCAGTTATAGCGCTGCATGGGAGGAGAGCGTTGATATCGGCATTGTCATCTATTTAGCTGCTTTAAAGTAAATTGTTCTGGATCGAAGGTGGGTCCAAGTGAGGGACCGAATTATTGCTTGTCATATTAAGAAACCTTAGTCGGCCCCCAGCGCGTTAAACTCTGTTATCTACAGTTATAACGAGTAATTGACACTCTGGTAGTGTCCACGAGTGAACTTGGGAGGTACTGTTAAGTGTTTGTAGTAAGGGAAAGATTGACTGTGGAGCTTTTCAGTCAGACGCTTATGAATCGTATTAATTGCAGTTCACTTCTGATGGTGTTTTACGAGACTACTTGTCGTGACATTCTGTGGTTTGGTGTGGCACTTCCAAGAGTTTAAATCCCCAAATATTTTTCTTACTGCCTTGCTGAGGTTGCCTTGTAACAGTTGTTGATTTGTCTCTTGTCCACCCCACCGTACTGCTGTTTGGTGCGGTGCGGTATAGTCGAAGTGTTCAGTAGTACCGCATCTACTCCTTCGCCCGTTTCAAGATTTGCGAGCCGCATCCACATCGACATATAATCCCAGTATGCAATTTGTGTAAGTTGGTTGCGCCCTGTTAACGTTTTGAATATCGTAGAAAATCTTTCCCGTGCTGCATGTGATCCTGAAGCAGAGCACGGTGCATGCCCACGACGAAATCAAAAGATATGTATTGTATATTTTTTAACGGATGTAACCACTGAGCTTAAGAGTTGATTTGTGTGTTTTTTATTTATTTCTAAAGGAAAAGATTTACATACCTAGTTAATTGTAATATCTATCCTTCATTATTTGGCATAATTCGTTGTGATAATGTAGTATGCATCACATGTAGGGAGATTTATGGTTTAAAGTGTTTAAAAGGAAGGATAATATTCTGTGACATGGTGCGAATCGTAGAGGCTACAGGGTTTGAGCATACGTTGATAGTAATCAGATTTTATTGCATTTAAGTTTTGTTTTAATTAATATTTTGTGATCAGTATTTTACTGCCTCTGGAGATCACAGGTGATATCTAAGAAACTTTTGGTATTGCCATGTGCCGTTAGAATCTTTTATTTAACTTTGTGTTATGCAATTAGTAATTTTTTCCTTTGCTTACAAAGGAATTTTGAGTTTTAAGCGTCGTAGATTGATTCTGAGAGCGGTTTTTTGATTTGTTAAAACAATGGTTCAGGAACTTTCATTAAGAAACTATACTGAGGATCTTGCTGTTCATGATAACGAATGCTCACTTACTATTTTAAAATCAAGTTAATAAAGTAGTAAAACTTTAAAGGTAAAAAGGACTTTTATTAGAGAAATGGTGCCCGCCAGTACTCCCCACAACTTACACGTATTCAAGGTATTGGCCATTGGGTGTTGTCTGTTTTCCACGGTATATATCTCAGCTAACGCCTTCGGGGCCATGTCACTGTTAAGGAGTTGGTCTTAATCTTTCGGCTCAATAGAGTAGCCGGCCGCGGTGGTCTAGCGGTTCTAGGCGCTCAGTCCGGAACCGCGCGACTGCTACGGTCGCAGGTTCGAATCCTGCCTCGGGCATGGATGTGTGTGATGTCCTTAGGTTAGTTAGGTTTAAGTAGTTCTAAGTTCTAGGGGACTGATGACCACAGATGTTAAGTCCCATAGTGCTCAGAGCCATTTGAACCATTTCAATAGAGTAAGTGTTGGTCTGGTACCGAGTAAACTGCTTTCTGGAAGTCAAGAAATACTTCATCTGCATGACTGTCTTCATCCTCTGTAACATCTCATTTCCTGGCCGTAACGGTGTACCACCACTATGGCCATTCTCAAGGACAGGGTCATGTTTCTGGGAGCAGGAAGCTTGTTTCAGCTAGGAGCTTATGGGCTGGGTTTTTTACTAATCATATTTTAGTGGTTATTTCCCCAGTGACATTCGGTGTTTCCGACATCCTTACAGGAGCGTCGAAAACGGGAGCAGGAAATGGTAAATGAGAATTCCTTCATTCCATTGCTATTTCTAATAGGCTGAAAGGCCTATGTGTTGAATTCGCGAATCCGAGAGGTTCGCCTTAAACCTTGTGTCTGAAGCAACAAGTCGTAGGCCCACTGGAATGGAGTTTGTGTTTTGAAGAGGTGATCATTCCGGAACTCTGATCAGCGGCGTTATGTTTTCGGTGTGGAAAGCTAACAGCATGTGAAAGTGCTTTTTTGTAGGGGGCCAACTTCTGCATGGACACTTTCCTGTCTACCTTGGCATGTTGTGGCAATACCATAAGATATATCGCTATGCATTAATAAGTAAAATTGGCAGCTTAATGTTTTAAACGGGTTGGACGGAAATACATCATTACTGGCTTCTTATGTAAGATCCATGTATTCTCTTCACTGAGGCTGGCCTGAGAAGATAAGGGATGGTCCTTGGTGGTCACAGAGACAGCTCGTGTCCTCCCCTGCTGGGCTGCTGGCTCATAGAAATATTGTGACCGCATGCTGGCTGATTTCCGTTGTCTGCGAGGCGGTACTGCCTTGGAAAATATATCAGGCCGACCACAGACCCTGGAGAATTTCTGCTGTGACGTATCTGCATTTCCTGTCAGCAGTTGCAATTACAAGACACCGACATTGTGCTGTGTGCAGTGTGGGAAAATTCCATAATCTAACTGTTCGGATGATGTCAGCCTAGGTGCTGTAGCTCAAATGGCAACACAGCATGTACACAGTGGTCCATTGATCGTGACCGGGCCAAATATCTCACGAAATAAACGTCAAACGAAAAAACTACAAAGAACGAAACTTGCTAGCCTTAAGGGGGGAACCAGGTGGCGCTATGGTTGGCCCGCTAGATGGCGCTGCCATAGGTCAAACGGATATCAACTGCGTTTTCTTAAATAGGAATCCCCATTTTTCATTACATATTCGTGTAGTACGTAAAGAAATATGAATGTATTAGTTGGACCACTTTTTTCGCTTTGTGATAGATGGCGCTGTAATAGTCACAAACGTATAAGTACGCAACATTCCGCCAGTGCGGACGGTATTTGCTTCGTGATACATTACCCGTGTTAAAATGGACCGTTTACCAACTGCAGAAAAGGTCGATATCGTGTTGATGTATGGCTATTGTGATGAAAATGCCCAACGGTCGTGTACTATGTATGCTGCTCGGTATCCTGGACGACATCATCCAAGTGTCCGGACCGTTCGCCGGATAGTTACGTTATTTAAGCAAACAGGAAGTGTTCAGCCACATGTGAATCGTCAACCACGACCTGCAACAAATGATGATGTCCAAGTAGCTGTTTTAGCTACTGTCGCAGCTAATCCGCACATCAGTAGCAGACAAATTGCGCGTGAATCGGGAACCTCAAAAACGTTGGTGTTGACAATGCTACATCAACATCGATTGCACCCGTACCATATTTCTATGCATCAGTAGTTGCATGGCGACGACTTTGAACGTTGTGTACTGTTCTGCCACTAGGCACAAGAGAAATTACGGAACGATGACAGATTTTTTGTACACATTTTATTTAGCGACAAAGCGTCATTCACCAACAGCAGTAACGTAAACCGGCATAATATGCACTATTGGGCAACAGAATATCCACGGTGGCTGCGACAAGTGGATCATCAGCGACCTGGTGGGTTAATGTATGGTGCTGCATTATGGTTCAATGGCTCTGAGCACTATGGGCCTTATCATCTGAGGTCATCAGTCCCGTGGCATAATGGGAGGAAGTATAATTGGCCGCCATTTTATCGATGGCAATCTAAATGGTGCAATGTATGCTGATTTCCTACGTAATGTTCTATCGATGTTACTACAAGATGTATCACTGCATGACAGAATGGCGATGTATTTCCAACATGATGGATGTCCGGCACATAGCTCGCGTGCGGTTGAAGCAGTATTGAATAGCATTTTTCATGACGGGTGGATTGGTCGTCGAAGCACGTTCACCGGATCTGACGTCCCCGGATTTCTTTCTGTGGGTAAAGTTGAAGGATATTTGCTTTCGTAAACCACCGACAACGCCTGACAACATGCGTCGGCTCATTGTCAATGCATGTGCGAACATTACGGAAGGCGAACTACTCGCTGCTGAGAGGAATGTCGTTACACGTATTGCCAAATGCACTGAGGCTGACAGACATAATTTTGAGCATTGATTGCATTAATGTGGATTTTACAGGCAATCACGCTGCAACAGCATGCGTTCTCAGAAATGATAAGTTCACAAAGGTACATGTATCACATTGGAACAACCGAAATAAAATGTTCAAACGTACCTACGATCTGTATTTTAATTTAAAAAACCTACCTTTTACCAACTGTTCGTCTAAAATTGTGAGGCATATGTTTGTGACTATTGCAGCGCCATCTACACGAATATGTAATAAAAAATGGGGTTCCTATTTTAAAAAACGCAGTTGATATCCGATTGACTTATGGCAGCGCCATCTAGCGGGCCAACCATAGCGCCATCTGGTTTCCCCCTTCAAGCTAGACGAGTTTCTTTCTTTGCAGTTTTTTCGTTTGATGCTTATTTCGTGAGATATTTGGCCCGATCGCTATCAATGAACCACTCTGTATAGTGTGCCAACCTCTGGGCAGTTAATGAGCATACTGTAAGCGATAGCGGATCAGTTTTGGCAGGTTTCACCTGCATTTCATCATGCAGAGAGGAATTTTTGGTCGTCACTGTGCCGAAAGTTTTGAATCCTCCCCAACAAATAGTGTTTCTTAGGGAGGGGAGATGAATCAGGAGTCGAACAGTCGGTGCGGTGACGGGTGACAGAGAGGTCACATCGAGAGAGAGAGACAGGCGCCTGGTCGCAGCCTGGTGCAGTTTTCGCTGATTCGATCGACTAAGTTTCGTTTTTTATCACTAGCGCTGCTTTTCCTCTGAGCAGTTCACAACTTGTGAGGAACAATTCCGCTGCTTCTTTTGCGTTTTCAGTGTGTTACCTTGTTTGGATCTTGGATCCCGTTCAACTTGCTTTTGCGGGCTGCACAGTTTCTGGAAAGCCAATTGTAGTTCCAACCATCTGTTCAATTAGAGATATCTACTACTTGTTAGCAGAACTGTCTGTCCCAATCGCTCAATCAATTATTTATTGTACTTTTGGGCACAACAATGTGCAATCCATTATGGAATTTGATTTGTTAGATTTTGTAGAGATGATCTATCTCTTATCCGAGCGTTAAATAAGAAACTGTTCATAGATCTATTTCGAGAAAATGTTCACCTTACTTTTGAAGCAGTTTAAAGAAAACGAGTCCAGGGATTAAAAGAACTGAATTTTTCCTCCCTTTTTTATTGTCCAACAACAGTTCAGGCCTGGCGACCGTCATTAAATAACCAACTTGACCGATTTGTTCTGCACAACTGAATTGTGCTCACCTACTGTGACGGCATTCTGCTGTAATGCAGGTGCCCCTACACAGAACTAACAGGGTGCTCGAAAGTTCCCCTTACAAACTACTTGGACTTGTAGAGGGGACAGAGTAGATAATATTTTGAATTGGGACCCGTGGTCGGAAACGTACCGTCTCCGTGCTACAACCTTCTGAAAACATCTTGTAATGCGACTACTTTTACAGGTAATTTATTACGTGTGACCCAGTATATCATCTTACAGTTTCAGTCATTAATAACCAAAGGAACGAACAGAAAAGTTAATCAGTTTTCACAAACGCTATTGTTTACAGTTAAACCGTTTTTGTCCCTTTCAAAGGAGAGTTAGCATTCTGATCCTCTACAAGTAAGGTTTGATGAGGCGGCCACAAAGATCGGTGCACACACTGTACCTACGAATGATGCTGTGCTACGCACGCTCTATCATACCTGGTCTCTGCAATCTGCCGTGCAGTGACAACAACTCGTGCCATCAGATCTTCTTCTACCTGTATAGGAATCTCAAAAACCAAACATCATTCGACCCTTCGTTCGCGTCAAATAACATCAGCCGATCCGACGTAAGCAGCCCCCCCCCCCCCCCTCCCTCCATGACTGCCTTCTTGGATACCTACTTAGCAAACTTATTTTCAAATGGCTGTAGCACGGAAACAGTACTTTTCCGGATATGGTTTCCAATTCAAAATATTTTCTACTACTCAAATCCTAATACTTGTTTTAAAAAAAGCACTCCTTCTTCAGGCTACAAGTGGCCCATCGGAACCATCCGACCGCCGTGTCATCCTCAGGTGAGGGTGCGGATAGGAGGGGCGTGTGGTCAGCACACCGCTCCCCCCGTCGTTATGATGGTTTTCTTTGACCGGAGCCGCTACTATTCGGTCGTGTAGCTCCTCAATTGGATCACGAGGCTGAGTGCACCCCGAAAAATGGCAACAGCACATGGCGACCTGGATGGTCACCCATCCAAGTGCCGACCGCGCCCGACAGCGCTTCGGTGATCTCACGGGAACCGGTGTATCCACTGCGGCAAGGCCGTTGCCTAAAAGTTTGTAAGGGGAATTCTATTTCCCTAGTAGGAAATTTAATTAATTTGTGTGACAAATGTCTAATGAGAACTACTCTAATTTGCATTCAATACAACCTTGAGATCACAGAGCTTTTTCAGTTACTGTGGTAAGCAATTTGCTGGGTTAAGGCAACATAAGGTTTACACCAGTTTGGATATCATTTGTGTGATGAGCATGTAGGTGTGGCAGGCAGATAGCACTTTTCACTGTGGGGCCCCAGGACGTCACGCTCAGAGCAACGATCCCTACAAGCTGCACACTTCAAAGTCTTGTGGATTAGTGAACATGGACTTGTTCGGTCAAAAGAGACCTCACAGGAGAGTGTGGTACCACTAGCTAGCTGGAGATAGTGTTAAATAAAAGTTACGAAATTCGCTAAGTTTAATTCATGCCAATAAATGTGGTGTGGTGCGGTGCTTTTGTGAGAATGTTCTGTTTATGGACATTGTAGTGAATTACAATTTTTATGTTGTGATTATAGGCGGGAGTTGCTAGTAACCAGTTGGAAGCAATACACTCAACTATAAGCGGTGGACCTATTCCAGTCCAGGGATCGTACCTACAAGGCTTATAATTTAACCCTGTTTCGAGGGTCAAAGCGAGGCTGGTGACCCTTACCTAAGGTGACTAGATTTGTGGCAATGCAGAGAGTAGCTCCGCATCCGGCACCATGGAAGCTTCCAGGACGGGCAAACGGGACTTTTCAGCGCGACCTTCACGTTTTCATGTGAGAGTGCGAACTGGGCTTCGCATGCGATACATTACAATCGACTGCGTCTGAACATGGATAATCATTCTATTGACGTCGAAAGCGGAGGAAGGGAGCCCCTTCAACAGTGTCGTGCTGGTGTGCATGTCAGCGGCAACTAGGGATGTTCTGATACATGTAAATACGAGTAAGTATTCGATATTCTTGTTTCGATACCGAGTACTATCATAATAGAATCAGTCTTCCGACACCCTCGGTATCGAAAGGAAAGTACTTGTATCGAATCGATTTTATGCGGGTATCCCAGCAACGAGTGAGAGACTGTTTTGCTTGTGTGCTGATTTTTCAATAAGGTGGAATTTAAGCTTTTTCATATTGGAGAGCTTACGTTCGAGAAAATTGATATCTCAAATCGTAATTGGTAGTGTTACATCATCTGATATCTCAACCAGTTTCATTAAAGCCTTTTGAATAGGTGACAAGAGAAGCTTCTGGACAAAATATGTGCAATATCCAAAATTGTACAAAAGATTCATTGACGGACAACATAACTTCATAGTATCACACCAGTCTCATAAAGTGTCAGAGAATGCAAGAACATTTTACGGAGAGAGCTGAAGAAGAGGTATGTGTTAAATCAATTAAATGACCATGCAGCCATTGCCACTCTGTTGGACCAACGTATCAAAACCTACAGTTTCAAGACCGAGTAGCGTGCGGGCGAGACATACAAAAACTGAAAATTATAGTTTGTGAGCAACGAAGTAGCTCAAGTGAATCGGAGGAAGATGCTGCTTCGTCTACTGTAACGCATCAATACGACTTAATTCATTTTTCCGTGCTTATACAGATATGCTCAATAACATTTTGCCGTCATTACTGCATCTATGCCTAGTGACTATTTTCAAAATATGGTGCAAGTATGATACAGAACACAAATAAGTTGTCTCTTAAGTACTTACAGCAATTGATATTTTTGAGAGACCTTCTAAAAGATGACTTTTTGTTTAAAGATTAGCATTAATAAAGAAATTGAGGTATTCAGCGTGCTCTTTTAGACTGCACAATGTAAGTAATCAAATAAAATACCATATTTACATCATTTGCATACAAAAATTGAAGTGTCGATATGAGTAGGTATAGATACTTTTGCAGTACTCATATGAATAACATAGCGGCCACCCCTCGGATCCAGATTTTTAGTGGGCGTCTAAGTTAAGCTTGTGTTGTGGTGACGCTACTGGTGTAGGAGGTCGAACTCGGGAAGTAGTGTGTATGGCTGTCATGTTATTCAATCTGTATATTGAGCAGGCAGTAAAGGAAACAAAAGACAAATTCTGACTAGGAAATAAAATCCATGGAAAAGGAATAAAAACTTTGGGGTTTGCAGAGGACATCGTAATTCTGTCAGAGGCAGCAAAGAACCTGGAAGAGCAGTTGAACGGAATGGGCAGTGTCTTGATAGGAGGATATAAGATGAACATCAACAAAACCAAAACGAGGATAATGGAATGTAGTCGAATTTAATCAGGTGATGCTCAGGGAATTAGGTTAGGAAATGAGACATTTAAAGCAGTAGATGAGATTGCTATTTGAGGAGCAAAATAACTGATGAAGGTCGAAGTAGAGAGGATATAAAATGTAGACTGGCAATGGCTAGGAAAGCGTTTCTGAAAAAAAATTGTTAACATCGAGTATAGATTTAAGTGTCAGGAAGTCGTTTATGGAGTGTAGCCATGTATGGAAGTGAAAGATAGACGATAAATAGCTTAGACAAGAAGAGAATAGAAGCTTTCGAAATGTGGTGCTACAGAAGAATTCTGAAGATAAGATGGGTAGAATACATAAGTACTCAGGTACTGAATATAATTGGGGGGAAGAGAAATTTGTGGCACAACTTGACTAGAAGAAGGGATCGGTCGGCAGAACATGTTCTGAGGCAAGGGATCATCAATTTAGTACTGGAGGGCAGCGCGGAGAGTAAAAATCGTAGAGGGAGACTAAGAGATGAATACACTAAACAGATTCAGAAGGATGTAGGTTGCAGTAGGTGCTGCGAGATGAAGAAGCTTGTACAGAATAGAGTACCATGGAGACCTGTATCAAATCAGTCTCTGGAATGAAGACCACAACAACAACACCCTAAGGGGCCAGTGAAACGGCGTTGCCTTGGATCATATTTATTACTAGTAATTTTACGGTGTAGACTGTCTTCTTCGGCGCGGTGGTAGACAAGCAGATTCACACACTCGAGCGCGACAAGGAACGGGGACACTGCTGCCTCACCTGCTGCGTCCGTTGTGCAGGTCAGGACACCACACTGATGTTATGCGGGTGGCCGGAGCAGGAGTGTGCAGGCGCTAGCCCACCACGGGTCGCTGGCAGCCAGAGCGGCCTGTCTTAGCGCTCTTGAAGGTGGACATGCATTTAAGTGAGTGTCGACAGCATATACAGAGGTAAAAAAAGTCATGGAATAGCGATATGCACATATACAGATGGCGACAGTATCGCGTATACAAGGTATAAAAGGACAGTACTTTGTCGGAGCTGTCATTTGTACCCAGATGATTCATGTGAGAAGGTTTTCGACACGACGGCAATTAACAGACTCTGCACGCAGAATGGTAGTTATAGCTAGACGTAGGGGACATTTCCTTCCGTAAACTGTTAGGGAATTCAACATTCCGAGATCCACAGTGTTAAGAGTGTGCCGACAATATCAATTTTCAGGCGTTAGCCCTGATGGCGGACAACGCAGTAGCCGACAGTCTTTATTTGACGGCCGAGAGTATTGTCGTTTGCGTAGAGCTGTCACTGCTAACATACAAGGAACACTAAGTGAAATAATCCCAGAAATCAGTGTGCGACTTACGACGGACGTATCCGTTAGAATAGTGCGGCAGAATTCGGCTACTGCAGCAGACGACTTGGCGAATGCCTTTGTTAACAGCATTACATCGACTGCAACGCCTCTCCTGTGCTCGTGACCATATTGGTTGGACCCTAGGCGACTGAAAAACCGTAACCTGGTCAGACGAGTGCCGATTTCAGTTAGTAAGAGCTGATGGCAGGGTTCGAGTGTGGTGTAGATCCCAAGAAGCCATGAATGCATGTTGTCTACAAGGCACTGTGAAAGCTGTTGATGGCTCCATGATGGTGGAGGCTGTGTTTACATGGAATGTACTCGGTTCTCTGACCCAACTGAACCGATCATTGACTGTAAACGGTTATGTGTGGCTATTTTGAGACTATTTGCTGCCATTCATGGACTTCATGTTGCGAAATGACAATGGAATTTTATGGATGACAAAGCACCATGTCGCTGGCCCAAAATTTTTCGCCAATGGTTTGAAGAACATTCTAGACAATTCAGGCAAATGATCTGGCCATATAGATCGCCCGATGTGTATCCCATCGAGCATTAGCCGGCCGAAGTGGCCGTGCGGTTAAAGGCGCTGCAGTCTGGAACCGCAAGACCGCTACGGTCGCAGGTCCGAATCCTGCCTCGGGCATGGATGTTTGTGATGTCCTTAGGTTAGTTAGGTTTAACTAGTTCTAAGTTCTAGGGGACTAATGACCTCAGCAGTTGAGTCCCATAGTGCTCAGAGCCATTTGAACCATCGAGCATTTATAGGTCGTAATCGGAAGGTCAGTTCGTGCTCAAAACCCGGGAACTCGTTCGCAATAGATGACTATGGAGGCAGCATGGCGCTATATTTCTGCAGAGGACTTGTTGAGTCGATGCCACGTAGAGTTGCTGCACTACACTGGAAAAAAGGAACTCCGACAACACATTAGGAGGTATCCTATGACTTGTCACCTCGGTGTGTCACTGACGGCGGGTGCCGTGAAGGAAGAAGCTCAGGACTCGAATTAGCAATACATCGCATTGCCAGGAAGGCGGTTCTCAGTTGTCTCTCCCAACAGGTTTTAGGCGGTAATTTGCAGTTGCTCGGTACGGTCCTTCACAAGGGGAGGCCCAGGCTCTCCCGCATTTTCCTCAATCACGGCGGTGACCAAACAGCAGTGGCAGCTAGCAGTAGCTAAGGTCCACTACAGCCGATTGGCCGTGGACTTGGAGGCGAAGTCTTCTCTCGACATCAGGCAGCAGAACACGATTCGCTAGTCAAGTTATCCTGTAACTAGCGAGAGGATCAGAGTTACAGATGGAATGACCAGACACTGAGATTGAGGTTTCAGAAATGGTCGTATAACCATACACTGAGATTGAGGCTTCAGAATTGAATCTGGACATAATGTCATGGCCGGTGATGCCGTCATTTGCCCTCATTATCTGGAGGCATCAGCAGACTTGTCCCCATCGTGGTGTTTCAGTTATTACGAGTTCCACTACCCTTTCCGCTTTTCCATCAGTGGAGTGGCTGAGCTCGGAGTTTACATGTTACGGCACCGTAGATGAAGGCTCGCTGAATGACACATGAGGTGCTGTCGTACTGTCGTTTGCACATCTTGATTATGGTTCGGTTGGCTGTGGCAATGGATTCTTCTGCAACATAGCACTCGTTGTGTGCCCGAGTTGCCGGTTATGAAAGTATGAGCCAGATCTGATTCTCTTCCGTCTGCGCCAAGTAACAATTTTAAACTACGATGCTGCAATGAGGCACTGCAATACAGTATTTCGTGTCACGACAGGGCTGCGACAATAATTGTAACCTCCTCCCTGTGCGGGAATCATGGACAGTTGCGCGAGAACAGAATGTAGATACACAGTGACATACGGCAGTGTGAGTCGATCCCCGAGGCTTGGTCGAATGGCCGACACAATTAAGGCGACTACTCGCGTAAAGCGGGAAAACCGGGTTCATGTCCTGGTCGGATACAAATTGTGACTGTCACCAATACATTGAGCTGTTGGAGTTTGTTCACATTCGCAATTGCATATACATTTCTTGTAACACTTTTAATAATCTATTTGAAGCGCCAGACATGCATATTCAAATGCGGAGATATGCAAACAGGCAGGATATGGCGCTGAAGTCGACAATGCCTGTATAAGACAAGAAGTGCTACAAAGGCAGCTTATCAAGATTTAAGTCAGTTTGAACGTGGTGTTATAGTCAGCACACGAGCGATGGGACACAGCAACTTCGAGGCTGCGATGAAGTGGGGATTTTCCCGTACAACCATTTCATGAGTGTTCCGTGAATATCAAGAATCCGGTAAAACATCAAATCTCCGACATCGCTGCTACCAGAAAAAGATCCTGCATGAACGGAACCAACGACGACTGAAGACAATTGCTCAACGTGACAGAAGTGCAAACCTTCCACAAATTGCTGTAGATTTCAATGCTGGGCCATCAACAAGTGTTAAGTGTGCAAACCATTTAGAGAAACATCATCGATGTGGGCTTTCGGAGCCAAAGACCCACTCGTGTTGTAACACCGGAAATGCAGGATGCATGGCACCTGCTACCGATATATAACTTGTTTTTAATTATATGTAAATATTTGTAATTTAAACGCTTTCGTTTAATAAGTAAGGTCATTGCTTCACTGTATGTGTACATTTAGGTAGAAATCTGATGACTTTTCATTGTATTTATCTGTGTTTTACTGTGAAACTTATAAGCTCTGGGAAAAAGCCAAAGGAATTGTTATTTGTATCGACTAGCAACGACAATAGCAGTGCTTGTGCATTGTAAAATCTTTGGATAGGGAGTTGTTGGGCAGAGCGCGCAGAGAGAGTGAGAGACAGGTTCCAACGCTCTCGCAGTAGAGAGTACCATTTTCGGCGGCATCATGTAGGCGCGCCGGCCAGATGTCTAGAGCAGGAGTACGGACAGTGGACGGGTGGAAGAGTCAGTATTAATTACGGTTGCCCGTTCCTATAATTAGCCGTGGCCCCACAAGATGCTACCGTCTTCAACAACAGCAGCAGTTCCGAGTTTCGTCGTATGCACAGCACTGAAGTAAGACTGTTCATTGGTAGGAAGTATTAATGGCTAACCCAGCAGCGCAACTGAATGTAATTTGATTGATACGATTTATTTAAATAATAATCAGTTTAACTCAGGGCGATTGTGTCCTCATTGCCAGCCAGACATTGTTACCGAGCAGGATCCTAGTTCCTTTTTTTCCTAATATGCTGAGTGTCATAAGAAACAAATTTAATAGTTACAGCCAGTTTATTAATGAATAATTTCTCTTTTAAGAATGTTAGCCTTAGTCTACTTTCAACTAACTGTTGTACAACAGAGGCTTCAGTATATAACTAAAGTAAAGTAATTTCATTTTTCAAGTCTGAGAATCAATCATTGGAAAAAATCCAAATCTAAAGAAATGCACAAATTAAGAGTGCGGAAGTTTTATTTACTTTACATATAGCTTGGAGCACATGGCTGTTTGGTTTGGTACGTATTCTAGTACTTAATTCTGTTCAAGTCAGTAAAAAAGGCTCAGTTGTTCAGACAATAATATGAAATCCACTTTGCAAAATAAGTACGGCAAAGTAAAAAGTGCTTGCTTTTTTTTTTTAATTCTTTGATGACATTATGCTGAAGTCACTGAATGTCATTGTTCACGTAACGAAGTTCAGTACTAAAATACAGTCTAATTGCATATTTTCAAATCATTACTCGATTGCCTTTTTCAAAATTTAATGCCAAACATATCGTAAGAGTGACTCCTCAGTTTTCTTTATCATTACATACTCACTTAAAATTAGTGTCAAAAAAACGTGACAACCTTCGGTTGCCACATCAGTGTTTAACAATGCATGTTTCTCTTTCCCATCACCTTATACAGGATTTTGGATTTAAATTGCCCTAGTGGGCTGGCGACCGTTAATTATTTCCTTTTCGTTCATTAGTGTAACTTTTGGATTCATGATCAGTGGTATGCCTTATCTGTCCAGCGTTGTCCGTGAGTGAATGCACAAAATAACTTTCATTTTCCAAATTATAGCCCTTTTCGGTTTAATTACTTTTAGTAGACTTGCCATCAGAAGGGTCGGTTGTACATTTTCCTCCTACTTATCGATATCACTTCTTCGGGAAAGATAGCCTTATACAATTAGAAAAAATCAAATTGACATACGTGCGATCCAAGGTCATATTTTATATCGCAAAGAGGATAGGCCGATTAGTAAGAGGGAGGTTACAGCGTACCCTTGATGACTGTACGACACAAAGCTTTACGCCTCGCGTGGACTCGTCAATACCGACATTGGACTGTTAGTGACTGGAAACATATTGCCTGGTCAAACGAGTCTTGTTTCAAATTGTATCGAGTGGATGGACGTGTACGGGTATGGAGACAACCTCATGAATCCATGGACTCTGCATGTCAGCAGGGGACTGTTCAAGCTGGCGGAGGCTCTGTACTCCTGTGCAGTTGGAGCAATATGGGACCCCTGATACGTCTACATACGACTCTGACAGGTGACACGTGCTTAAGCATCCTGTCTGATCACCTGCATCCATTCATGTCCATTGTGCATTCCGACGGGCAATTTCAGCAGGGCAGTGCGATACCCCCACACATCCAGAATTGCTACAGAGTGACTCCAGGAACACTCTTCTGAGTTTAAACACTTCCACTGGCCACGAAATCCGCAGACACGAACATTATTTAGCATATCTGGGATGCCTTGCGATGTTCTGTCCAGAAGAGACCTCCACCACCTCCTACTCTTATGGATTCCCAATGGAGATAAGTCTTCCGAAGTAAGAGTGATTTCAGGTGTGCCGCAGTGGAGTGTCGTAGGACCATTCCTATTCACGATATACATAAATTACCTTGTGGATAACATCGGAAGTTCACTGACGCTTTTTGCGGATGATGCTGTAGTATATCGAGAGGTTGTAACAATGGAAAATTGTGCTGAAATGCAGGAGGATCTGCAACGAACTGACGCATGGTGCAGGGAATGTCAATTGGATCTCATTGTAGACAAGTGTAATGTGCTGCGAATACAGAAAGGTCCTTTATCATTTAGCTACAATATAGCAGGTCAGCAACTGGAAGCAGTTAATTCCATAAGTTATGTGGGAGTAGGCACTCGGAGTGATTTAAAATGGAATGATCATATAAAGTTGATCGTCAGTGAAGCAGATGCCAGACTGAGATTCATTGGAAGAATCCTAAGGAAATACAATCCGAAAATAAAGGAAGTAGTTTACAGTACACTTGTTCGCCCACTGCTTGAATATTGCTCTCACCAGTGTGGGATGCGTACCAGGGGGGGGGGGGGGGGGGGTTGATAGAAGAGATAGAAAAGATCCAACCGAGAGCAGCGCGCTTCGTTACGGGATCGTCGGGATCGTTTAGTTATCGCAAAAGCGTTACGGAGATGATAGATAAACTCCAGTGGAAGACACTGCAGGAGAGACGCTCAGTAGCTCTGTAAAGGCTTTTGTTGAAGATTCGAGAACATACCTTCACCGAGGAGTCAAGCAGTATATTGCTCCCTCCTATGTATATCTCGCGAAGAGACCATGAGGATAAAATCAGAGAGATTAGAGCCCACACAGAGGCATACCGACAATCTTTCTTTCCACGAACAATACGTGGCTGGAATAGAAGGGAGAACCGATAGAGGTACTCAAAGTACCCTCCGCCACACACCGTCAGATGTCTTGCTGAGTATGGATGTAGATTTAGAGAGAGTCTTGCAGGATTCATGGTGTCAGTTGCCTCCAGCACTACTTCAGACGCCGGCCGGTGTGGCCGAGCGATTCTAGGCGCTACAGTCTGGAACCGCGCGACCGCTACGGTCGCAGGTTCGAATCCTGCCTCGGGCATGGATGTGTGTGATGCCCTTAGGTTAGTTAGGTTTAAGTAGTTCTAAGTTCTAGGGGACTGATGACCTCAGAAGTCAAGTCCCATAGTGCTCAGAGCCATTTTGAACTACTTCAGACATTAGTCGAGTCCATGTCACGTCGTGTTGCGGCACTTCTGTGTGGTCGCGGGGGCCCTACACGATAATAGGCAGTAGTAGCAGTTTCTTTTGCTCTTCAGTGTAAATTTGCTGTGCAACAGTAGTATCGCAGTGCATCTTGGGTACCGAGCGAGGTGGCGCAGTGGTTAGCGCACTGGACACGCATTCGGGAGGACGACGGTTCAATCCCGTCTCCGGCCATCCTGATTTAGGTTTTCCGTGATTTCCCTAAATCGCTTCAGGCACATGCCGGGATGGTTCCTTTGAAAGGGCACGGCCGATTTCCTTCCCCATCCTTCCCTCACCCGAGCTTGCGCTCCGCCTCTAATGACCTCGTTGTCGACGGGACGTTAAACACTAATCTCCTCCTCCTCCTACATCTTGGGTCCTAGTCATCTGTGTAGGTATCAATGGTTTGATGGTATCGGAACGTCTGTAGCGGCGAACGGGCAGGCGACGTCGCGAGCCGCGTGCCTCTGCCGCCGCTGCAGCGGTGGGCGGTTGCTGGTTCTCGGTCGCGTCGTTCGCGGAGATCGACCGCGACGGCGACGGCGACGGCGACAGGCGGCGGCGGGAAGCGGCGCTCGCACATAAATAAGGCGGCAGCCATCGCCGGGCCGTACCACGCGACGTCGCCAAAGGCGCATCGCATCGCATCGCCGCCCGTAATGATGCACGCGACCGCCGACTCGAAATAGCGCCGACCTTCCGCCGTCCCCGCTAAATCTCTGCCTGTGCAGGAGCACATTCGTGGCGACAAACTTGGAAAAGTTCGCTAATCAATTCCTGCGCAGCTACAAAGAAGAAATAAGCCTGTGTGCACAGAGGGAGAGAGATCCCAAAATAGTCGCTCGTCGTGCACCCGATCCAGTATGAGAACCGTAATGTATTCCTCGCTATCCGTGCACGTTGTGTGCATACCAAGATCTCTTCAAACAGGAGCGGATGCCAGGCGTGGTGAGGAGGAGGTCATGACTCCCCAAAAATATTTTAGTCCGAAGGTCGTGATCTAGCGGCTCGCGTTGCTGCCTCTGGATCACGGGGTCCCGCGTTCGATTCCCTGCCGGGGTGGGAATTTCCTCTGTTCGGGGACTGGATGTTTGTGTTGTCCTCATCATCATCATTTTTGACAATTGCTAGATTGGACTGTGTAAAAATTGGGTCTTTGTACGGGCGCTGATGACCGTGCAGTTAAACGCACCACAAACCAAACATCAAAAACATTTTAGCAAAATCATTCATACAGGGTTATTCAGCTGCCCCTGCCTGTGGGTTTTATGCAACTCGCAACGGCTTATAAAAGCACGCGCAAGATTTTCAAGTTCTCTCGCTTCCTACGCACAGACTACTAGTCCTACAGAAAAAAATTAACAAGACCTTTTTGTAGGACATTTAATGTAGTTGAATATTGAACTGGCATACGTTCTCGCTAGAGGCCACTGTATGCGAGTTATTGGAGGAAAACGTGTTTGAAAGTCACTTTTGTACGGTCTTCTTGAATAATTCCAAAACTGCGGCCTCTAGCGTAAACGTGTACCAGTACAAAATTTAACTACATTAAATTTGCTAGAAAAAGGTCTCATTGATCTTTTTCTAAGGATTAATAGCTTGCGCGTAAAAAGCGAGAGAATATGGAAATATTCCGCGTGGTATTTGAAGGCATTATCAGTTGCATAAAGCCATTGGTAGTGGAAGGTGCATAAAACTGTATAAAAGAAGCTCTTAAATCCATGCCTTGAAGGTCCAAGCGATGACGACCGGCCGCAAATGCGGTATAGAGGGACATATCGTCAGCACACTGCTCTCCCGGCCAGTTTGCCGACTTTTCGGACCTTCGAGCCGCTCCTTCTCAAATATCTCACGAGGCTGAGTGCATCCCGTATCAGTCCTCCCACCCTGGAAAAATCCTTGGCAGCACCGGAATCAAACCCGGCTCCTCTGTATGGCAACCATCTGACCACTCGGCTATAGAGGTGGACAAACCGTTTGCAAGCGGTTCTCCATTAGCAATGCTCAGTATTCTGCAGCATGATAGGAACGATCATTCGAAGCAAAAAAGTCTGTTAAACATGGTTTCTAAAATGCATTCCTTAACAGTTACGAGCACTTCTTGATCTTCGATACCGTAAAACAAATCTATTCTACAGCAAGTTCTTTTCTTTCCATATTCTGGGAAGAGAAAGATTGTCTGGTCCTTACGGGCTCGAAACTGTATACCTTAAGAGCTTGTTCAGTAGAAGAGATACTTTTCACGGCACCAAAGATTAACAATTGGGCATAGCCCTTAAGTAATGCACTTTAGAGCTCATGTTTGTTGGATTTTTTTTCTTATTTTGGTCCATACTACAACCTTTCCCGCGCGGGATTAGCCGAGCGGTCTCAGGCGCTGCAGTCATGGACTGTGCGGCTGGTCCCGGCGGAGATTCGAGTCCTCCCTCGGGCATGGGTGTGTGTGTTTGTCCTTAGGATAATTAGGTTAAGTAGTGTGTAAGCTTAGGGACTGATCACGTTAGCAGTTAAGTCCCATAAGATTTCCAAACATTTGAACTACCACCTTTCAGTATAAGGAAAGCAAAGAGCTTGCGTTGGAAGAGATTTGTTTCACAGTACTTAAAATAAAGAAATGATCATAGCACTTAGGGGACGCATTTTAGAGCCCATGTTTACTGGATGTTTTTGCTTTAATGGTCATATCGCTGAATGTTGACCATTCCTCCTGGAACACCCTGTGTGAAACGAATTTCTCATCCAGGCTCTGAAAGCATAAAGCATGTCACCCGAGAGCCGTGACATCCTCTGCCAAACAGATGCACTATAGAGGATATACGACCAGCGTCCCCTCTCCCTGCCGCTTTGCCGACTTTCCGGACTTCTGAATCAACTAGCTCCTCAGCTGGCTTCACGAGGTTGGATATGCCTTGTACCAGTCCTTCAACCAAGGAAAAATCCTTGGTAGTACCAAGAATCGAACCCTGATCCTTCGCATGGCAGTCAACTACATTGACCACTAAACTACAGAGACCTGCTGATCGTTTATGTACATGGTTCTGGGAAGAGACACAAATTCCGAGATTTCTCGAGCTGTGATGTCAACTGCTCGGAAAGTTGGAGGCGTGCTCGGGCACCACTGGAGACTGCTCTCCGATTGATGAGACCTGTTCCAGGTTCTGACGGACGCGATGGCGCGTATGTCTGTCCAGCGTACCTTAACGGCGTTGAAACTAAACCGCCATTTGATGGTCCAGGCGATGATATTGCCACAGACACGCTTCAGACGACATGACGTTGCAGATTGTGCGAACTGCGGGGGAAGACGGCAGCGTCGCGCGCTTAACGGCGCACAAGGTCGGTCTTCGGACGAGTTGGCCCATCCTAAAGAACAAACCCTGTAGCACCCATGCACGAGTGTGGATTTTAATTTTACATATTTTATGCCGTATCTATGATAGCAGAAGTTTGTTCGTTTCAGCCTTTAACCCCAGCCTACTGCGAGTGGTGTAGTTCTCAATCGGGTATATTCGGGAGATAATTTCCAATTCTGGCAATCACCAGATAACCGAACGGAGCCCCGCAAAAACTCTGGTAGATATGAGACTGTTCTGCATAAATTTTCATTTAAATAACGCCTTGACCAGAAGAAATAGATTGAGAAAATCTGTTAATTTATTTCTGGGACAATAAACGACATTCTCTCAGTCAGTTATTTAAGAACTGTTGCTTATCTCCAAGCACCAAACAAGATTCATTAACAAAGGTATGTTATATTATTAGTTTATTTTTTACCCCTGGGGGTACACCGGACAGTTCGCGATCCGATCATAATGATCGAACTTCGGATATGTTATCGTTACACCACTACTGAAATTTGTTACTGACATAACTTGAGAACATGCTGTCGATACACAACTACCGCCTATCTATTGGAGGTGAAGATCATATACCCAAAGGCGAAGATGAATCGTGTGATTATGCAATATAACAATAACGAAACATTGAGTTTATATATACAAGTTTTATAAAATTCATCTGCGAGAGATTCGAAATTTTTTGTATCGCCGTGCATCTACATCCACATCATATGCATTCGAAAAAAGAGAAGGGGCTTACATCTTCCTGAAATCTGGGTTACAGACTTTATATTCATTATAGAACGATCACACATTTCTAGATACGTTTCTGTCTGATGAGGGCTGGTTATAGTAGAGGGCGAACTGTGCCACTGTCCAGGGAGGCAGGTTCTGGGGGGGGGGGGGGGGGGGGGAAATCTTATATACGGCTCCAAAAGGATTAATCAAACAACATAACGAAAGTTTTGTATAAATGGAGAAGTGTAAGAATAAGCTGGAAATACATATTATTCATAAAATTTTGTGTTACGATATTGTGAAACAGGTGACAAATTAAGCGCTGGAGTTTGTCATATTGGATGCTTCTTTCAAAAGTGAAAGTTTGCTAGCGACAGTGCTACCAATTCAGTTTCTGCCTTCAACTTGAAAATCACTAAGAAAGGAATAAAATGTATACTGCAGAACTAAAGATAAATGTCAGCATATGATAACCTAACAGATCCTATACAGCAATCTTAAGCAACAGTGTCGCTGACAAAAATGAACACTTTCTAACAAATTAGTAAAGAATAAGGAAATTATGCTCTGCCCGTCACATGTATACTCTTTTGAATATTGACTTTGTGATAACGCGTCGTTTGCACGTGGAAAGTTATATGGCATCTTCCCTCACCATTCTCTCTCCTTTGGATCTGGCATTAATACCATTTACACTGCTCTTCTTGTTGCCCCACTCCTCTAAATTTTTTTCTGCTTTGCCTGTAACTTCTTTTAAGTTTTCCCTCATTGCCTTTTCTGTCTCGGTGTTGAAGCCATTATCAACAGATATTAATATAAAGACAATAGGGGAAAATCGATCAAACACAGCCGAAGCAACTAAAATGCACTGCATGAACTGTTTATCCAGTTTCGTCGTATCTCAAATGTTTTGCCTTCCATCAACTTTATCTAGGGTTTAACTGTTACTTTTCGCTACACTAAATGAAAGTGCTTTCAAAACTGCTTGTTTTGAGCCATAAATCGACGTCGAGGCATGTCGGAAAGCACGCCTTCTCGATATCCGAACATCCTTTATGTACAACGGACACGCCAAACAGGCACTGGCGATTTATACGGTCTTTTTCAACAAATAAAGCATTTATGTGTAAGTACCCTCTCACAAGATCTACCGAACGTTCACACGGAGCTGTGTTACTAGAAAGAGAAGGGACTCCTTTGCCGCCGCTTTGATCTGCCGCTGCTCCCGCGCCGCCGTGTTTCGCTTCAGTCGTGGAGTCTGCAGAATGCCTCTTATTTACCTTTCTTAAGCTCGTGGATGAGGAGCTGGTGACGCCACAGCGTGGAATTCCATGTGCCACTATGCGGAGCTTGAAATACAGAATGGCACGTCAGACTTTTGCCTCTTGGAGAGTAACAGCCCATGAAATGCGATATCGTTTTACGTTACAAGCAGAAAATAGGAACCACCATATTGTATGGCGTTAAACATCGTATTTGATGGGTTTTCTTTCTCATGGATTACGTGGCACGAATATAACCCTTTTTAGAGCATCAACAAATTGAAGATCTCTAGAAAAATGGTTGTTTTAGCTACGATAAGTTATAATAAAATGACAGGATACTACATATCGGTAGGAAAAGACTACCAGAAGTTGTTTTTAGTGTTATAACTGCTGTGTTCCGAAACGATACCGTTGCAGTGCTACGGAACAGTGTTAATCTATGAAAATTGTGTCTTTCTGGCACAATTTTCATATTAAATATCAAACGACACTTGTAGATGCAGTTTTTAGAGATTATAAACCATATACGAAGACGCGCTTGTTATGACGAATGTCTAGCGCAGTGGATAGAATCGTGAGAACATGAGTTACAGTCAACAAGGCAGGAGGTTTGCGCCTTCTAAATTTTTTTGCTCAGTTTCTTCTGTAAGAGATTCTGGATCTTTCTTATTCATTTAATAGAAGTACTACCTCAAAAATCAATATTATTTATTGTAAATAATGTATTTGCTGCAGTTTTTGTTACAAAGGCCAACGACTGGAATGTTTCGTCAGTGGCCAGAAATCTTATCGTGACTGCCTGTCTATGAAACTAAACACGAGTTACACGCTCCAAATTTTTGATAATACAAAGGTTTCATGGTGTGGGTTCCTGTTGTCATGTCCTAGTTCATGAACCACGGGCAACGTATGAGTGGCCAAGTAAGTGGTCCTGACAGTCAGGATACCAGTTACTCTGGAATAAGGCTGGGAATCTCGGACATATTCTGAGTCGTGGTTACCTTTGTGCTCAGACGGCAAAGACTACCAAATCCACCGGTTAGTCCCTCAACCGTTAGGGGTAAAACCCAATGGGACCCGGGGCCAGCAAGGCTAGCAACCTGCTTCCCTGGTACTTTAAATATGATGCTGGCAACAATCAGAGCAAAATGCCTCGGACCTTTGGAGGTGACGGAGTCCCACCTCTAATTGACAAACCAGGGACTCCTAAGATACGACTCGGCAAACGAATGGTAAGGAGATGGGGAGCTATTAATATCAATGGGGGCTACTCTGCGAAGGAATTGGCAGAGGCTGCAAGTAAGATGGGGTTGGACGTTTTAGCTGTTAGTGGCATTCGGGTAAGGGGTGAGAAATAAGAGGAAGTGGGAGAATACAAGGTTTACCTGTCAGGAGTCAAAGCAGAAATAGCACACGGGGGGTGTAGGGCTTTACATCAGGAAAGAAATGGAATCCAGCGTAGTTGCAATAAGGTACGTAAATGAACGACTGATGTGAATAGATTTGACAGTGTATAACAAGAAAATTAGGATTGTGTCAGTATATTCGCATTGTGAAGGGACAGATCAAGATAAGATGGATAGTTTTTATGACGCACTCAGTGACGTAGTTGTTAGAGTAAAGGACAAGGACAGTGTTCTGCTCATGGGTGATTTTAATGCCAGGATTGGAAATCGAACAGAAGGGTATGAAAAGGTTATGGGTAAATTTGGAGAGGATATGGAGGCCAACAGGAACGGGAAACAACTCTTGGATTTCTGTGCCAGTATGGGCTTAGTAATCAAAACTCCTTTTTTAAACATAAGAACACTCACCGGTATACTTGGGAAGGCAGGGGAACCAGATCTGTCATTGACTATATAATAACAGATCAGGAATTCAGAAAGGCTGTGAGGGACACACGTGTATTCAGGGGATTCTTTGATGATACTGATCACTATTTAATCTGCAGTGAAATTGGTATTGTGAGGCCGAAAGTGCAGCAGGTCAGGTCCATACGTAGGAGGATAAGAGTGGAGAAACTTCAGGATAAGGAAATCAGGCACAAGTACATAACAGTGATCTCAGAAAGGTACCAGGTAGTTGAATGTAGTCAATTACAGTCATTGGAAAAGGAATGGACAAGGTACAGGGACACAGTACTAGAAGTGGCTAAAGAATGTCTTGGAACAGTAGTGTGTAAAGGTAGGATGAAGCAAACAGCTTGGTGGAATGACACAGTCAAGGCAGCCTGTAAAAAGACAAAGATGGCGTATCAAAAATGGCTACATACTAGAACTCAGGTAGACAGAGAAAGTTATGTTGAAGAAAGAAACAAAGCCAAACAGATAATTGCAGTATCCAAGAAGAAATCTTGGGAAGACTTTGGAAACAGGTTGGAGACTTTGGGTCAAGCTGCTGGAAAACCATTCTGGAGTGTAATTAGCAGTCTTCGAAAGGGAGGTAAGAAAGAAATGACAAGTATTATGGACAGGTCAGGAAAACTGCTGGTGAATCCCGTTGATGCCTTGGGCAGATGGAGGGAATATTTTGAAGAGTTGCTCAATGTAGGTGAAAATACGATCAGTAATGTTTCAGATTTCGATGTACAATGGTATTGGAATGATGATGGAAATAGGATCACATTTGAGGAAGTGGAGAAAATAGTTAATAGATTGCACTGTAATAAAGCGGCTGGGGTGGATGAAATTAAGTCGGAACTCATCAAATACAGTGAAATGTCATGTCTTAAATGGCTACGCAGGATAATTGAAATGGCGTGAGAGTCGGGACAGGTTCCATCAGACTGGACGAAAGCAGTAATTAGCCGGCCGAAGTGGCCGTGCGGTTAAAGGCGCTGCAGTCTGGAACCGCAGGACCGCTACGGTCGCAGGTTCGAATCCTGCCTCGGGCATGGATGTTTGTGATGTCCTTAGGTTAGTTAGGTTTAACTAGTTCTAAGTTCTAGGGGACTAATGACCTCAGCAGTTGAGTCCCATAGTGCTCAGAGCCATTTGAACCATTTGAAAGCAGTAATCACACCAATCTTTAAACATGGAAACAGAAAAGATTGTAACAACTACAGAGGTATCTCTTTAATCAGCGTTGTGGGTAAAATCTTCTCAGGTATTGTTGAAAGGAAAGTGCGAGTATTAGTTGAGGACAAACTGGATGAAAATCAGTGTGGGTTCGGCCTCTTAGAGGTTGTCAGTACCAGATCTTTAGCTTACGGCAAATAATGGAGAAGTGTTACGAGTGGAACAGGGAATTGTGTCTATGCTTTATAGATCTAGAAAAGGCGTATGACCGGGTTCCTAGAAGGAAGTTATTGTCTGCTGTCTTTACATAGATAGTCAGGCAGCAGTTAGAGTTGATGGTAAATTGAGTTCATGGTTCAGAGTAGTTTCAGGGGTAAGACAAGGCTGCAACCTGTCTCCATTGTTGTTCATATTATTTATGGATTATATGTTGAAAACAATAAACTGGCTGGGTGAGATTAAGTATGTGAACCCAAAATAAGCAGTCTCGCATATGCGGATGACTTAGTTGTGATGGCAGATTCGATTGAAAGTTTGCAAAGTAATATTTCAGATCTAAATCAGAAATGTAAGGACTATGGTATGAAGATTAACATCTCCAAAACGAAAGTAATGGCAGTGGGAAGAGATATAAACGGATTGAGTGCCAAATAGGAGGAACAAAGTTAGAACAGGTGGACGGTTTCAAGTACTTAGGATGCATATTCTCACAGGATGGCAACATAGTGAAAGAACTGGAAGCGAGGTGTAGCAAAGCTAATGCAGTGAGCGCTCAGCTACGATCTACTCTCCTCAGCAAGAAGGAAGTCAATGCACCGTTCAATCTTTCGACCAACTTTGTTGTATGGGAGCGAAAGATGGGTGGATTCGGGTTACCTTATCAATAAAGTTGAGGTTACGGATATGAAAGTAGCTAGGATGATTGCAGGTACTACTAGATGGGAACAATGGCAGGAGGGTGTCCACAATGACGAAATCAAAGAAAAACTGGGAATGAACTCTATAGATGTAGCAGTCAGGGCGAACAGGCTTAGATGGTGGGGGCGTGTTAAACGCATGGGAGAAGCAAGGTTACCCAAGAGACTCATGGGTGCAGCAGTAGAGGGTAGGAGGAGTCGGGGTAGACCAAGGAGAAGGTACCTGGATTCGGTTAAGAATAATTTTGAAGTAAAAGGCTTAACATCAGAAGAGGCATCAATGTTAGCACTGAATAGAGGATCATGGAGGAATTTTATAAGGGGGACTATGCTCCAGACTGAACGCTGAAAGGCATAATCAGTCTTAAATGATGATGATGACAAAAGTTACTGAAAATATACACAAATCAAAAAACGTTTTGCATCATCCCGGTTCCCAGAACTCGTGAAGATAGAAGTTGACTGTGGATATTATGTCACAGATACAGTCCTTTTGACTGTTCAGAGATGTCACTAAACCCGCCCAAAGATGTAAACAACCATGTATGAGCAGCGCCTATTAGACGGAGGGGGTCCGAGAGCCGATCAGGTCCCGTCATTCCACCAGGAAGGAGGTACACGGCTCGTGATGTCCGTAGTCAATACCGCGGTTCGATCGCTTCCGCATTGTTACTTTGTGCCAGGAAGGGCTCTCAACAAGGGAAATGTCCAGGCGTCTCGGAGTGAACTAAAGCGATGTTTTTCGGACATGGAGGAGATACAGAGAGACAGGAACTGTCGATGCCATGCCTCGCTCAGACCGCCCATGGACTACTCCTGCAGTGGATGACCACTACCTACGGATCATGGCTCGGAGGAACCCTGACAGCAACGCCACCATGTTGAATAATGCGCGTTTGGGAGCAACCCGGTCAGGCTGAACGCCTTAGACACACTGTCCAGCGAGTGCAGCAAGGTGGTGGTTCCCTGCGGTTTTGGGGTGTTATTATCTGGGGCCGACGTACGCCGCTGGTGGTCATGGAAGGCGCCGTAACGGCTGTACGATAAGTGAATGCCATCCTCCGACCGATAGTGCAAACATATCGGCAGCGTATTGTCGAGGCATTCGTCTTCATGGACGACAATTCGCGCCTCCAACGTGCACATCTTGTGAGTGACTTCCTTCAGGATAACGACAGCGCTCGACTATATAGGCCAGCATGTTCTCCAGACATGAACCCTATCGAATATGATTAACAGATAACACATGCATTATCCCCTATTATGTTGTAAATAAATATTCCCATCCTATCCTACTGCCCATTACAATCATAGCACTATTTAGTAAGCTATATGATGTCGACAGATGAAAAGACTTTACGATATAAAGCTTATAAGTTGTATCCTTGGTGTGCACTATCTTTGCTACGTGCACAGGCAGTATCTTTAGTAAATGTATTTTCGCGCCAACTGACATAGCTCCACATGTTGTCAGTGCACCTGAACTTGTATGTGTGATAGATTATTAGAACGATAGTAACATCTAAAGTTCAATATATATTTAACAACATTTTACGATGTAATAAACGTCGTATTCATCGGGACTCTCACAGTCAAAAGGCTGCATATTGACGACGACATGTACTCATATCAGATAGTTTTATATTCTGACAGAATGTACATTTATCTCCAATTTTTATAATTAAGCTACTTTCTAAATGAAATGTTTGCTTAATTATGTATATATACCCTATGGTTCACTTTTGTATTTTTGTGTTTAAGTAACTTTGCAGTGTTACTTGAAAGTAGCCATAAGGCCGAAATTGCAATAGTAACAATAAATATTCTGTCGAATATGCCTGGGATAGATTGAAAAGGGCTGTTTATGGACGACGTGACACACCAACCACTCTGAGGGATCTACCACCTCTGAAGGTCTCGCTGTCCGGTGGTACAATATGCAATGTGTGGTTTTAATGAGCAATAAAAATGGCGGAAATGATTTTTATGTTGATGTCTATTCCAATTTTCTGTACAGGTTTCGGAACTCTCGGAAGCGAAGTGATGCAAAACTTTTTTTGAGGTGTGTATATACCTCTCACTGCGTTAATGGACTGGTTCATTTACGTATCATGCCGGTAAATGTCTTCGAAAAAATCTTCTCTTCCATTCGAATGAAATTACGAAGCGAATCTTGATATTGAAATCTATGTAAGGCTCAAATGGTTCAAATGGCTCTGAGCACTATGGGACTTAACATCTCAGGTCATCAGTCCCCTAGACTTACAACTACTTAAACATAACTAACCTAAGGACATCACACACATCCATGCCCGAGGCAGGATTCGATCCTGCGACCGTAGCGGTCGCGCGGTTCCAGACTGAAGCGCCTAGAACCACTCGGCCACCAACGACCGGCTCTATGTAAGGAAGTATGTTATTTTCTAGTGTTGGTAGTAAATTCAACATCAAGAATATGGATATTATGCACGCGCAAAGTAACATTATACCATATCTATACGTATGAGCCAGAACATTACCACCTATCCAACAGCCGTTATGTCCACCTCTGGTACGGATAATAGCGCCGGCGTGTGGGGGTTGCCAGCGCATCTGCACACACAAGTCACCTTTTTTTTGTCATTAGTTTTCATACTGGTTTGACGTGGCGCGCCACGAATTTCTCTCCTGTGCTAACCTCTTCATCTCAGAGTAGCACTTGCAAGCTACGTCCTTAATTTGCTGGATATATTCCAACCTCTGTCTTCCTCTACAGTTTTTGCCCTCTACAGCTCCCTCTAGTACCATAGAAGTCATTTCCTTATGTCTTAATAGATGTCCTATCATCCTGTCCCTTCTCCTGTCTCCTTTCCTCTCCGATTCTGCGCAGAATGTAGTGTTGGCAGAAGAGCCAACACTGTTTTTCTAGAGGAGGCCGAAATGCACGCGTTTAATTACACGCTGACTGGCGTGAGGTCTGGAACAGGACAATATCTTGAGAATTGCAAATAAAGTACGTAGTTGATATAATACATAACTTTAATCCACAATTGTAGAACATCTCTCGTTACGGTACATGCTTCATAATATTAATTATCAATTGAATACGGCGCCTTGCTAGGTCGTAGCAATTGACTTAGCTGAAGGCTATGCTAACTATCTTCTCGGCAAATGAGAGAGTCTTCGTCAGTGTAGCATCGCTAGCAAAGTCGTCTGTACAACTGGGGCGAGTGCTAGTAAGTCTGTCTAGACCTGCCGTGTGGTGGCGCTCGGTCTGCTATCACTGACAGTGACGACACGCGGGTCCGGTGTATACTAATGGACCGCGGCCGATTTAAAGGCTACCACCTAGCGAGTGTGGTGTCTGGTGGTGACACCACACAGAACCTCCTCATTCCTTACCTTATCAGTCCCCCTAATTTTCAACATTCGTATGTACCATCACATCTCAAATTTTACGATTCTCTTCTGTTTCGGTTTTCCCACAGTCCATATTTCACTACCATACTATGCTGTACTCCAAACGTACATTCTCAGAAATTTCTTCCTCAAATTAAATAAGGCCGACATTTCATATTAATAGACTTCTCTTGGCCAGGAATGCCCTTTTTGCCATTTCTAGTCTGCTTCTGATGCTCTCCTTACTTAGTTATTTTACTGCCTAGGTAGCAGAATTCCTTAACTTCATCTACTTCGTGACCATCAATCCTGATGTTCTCGTTGTTCTCATTTTTATTACTTCTCATTGCCTTCGTCTTTCTTCGGTTTATTCTCAATCCACACTCTGTACTCATTAGACTGTTCATTCCGTTCAGCAGATCATGTAATTCTTCTTCACTTTCACTCAGGATAGCAATGTCATCAGCGAATCGTATCACTGATAGCCTTTCACCTTGAATTTTAATTCCACTCCTGAACCTTTTTTTTATTTCCATCATTGTTTCCTCAATGTACAGATTGAACAGTAGATGCGAAAGGCTACATCCTTGTCTTACACCCACTTCGTTCTTGGTCGTCCACTCTTATTACTCTCCCTTGGCTGTTGTACATATTGTATATGACCCGTTTCTCCTTATAGCTCATTCCTACTTTTTTCGGAATTTCGAACATCTTGCACCATTTAACATTGTCGAACGCCTTTACCAGGTCGATAAATCCTATGAACTTGTCTTGATTTTTCTTTAGTCTTGCTTCCAAAATTAGCCGCAACGTCAGAATTGCATCTCTCGTGCCAAACTGATCGTCATCTAGCGCAACCTCAATTTTCTTTTCCATCCTTCCGTGTATTATTCTTGTAAGGAACATGGATGAATGAGCTGTTAAGCTGATTGTGCGATAATTCTCGCACTTATCAGCTCTTGCCGTCTTCGGAATTGTGTGGATCATGCTTTTCCAAAAGTCAGATGGTGTGTCACTAGACTCGTACATTCTACACACCAACGTCAACAGTCGTTTTGTTGCCACTTCCCCCAATGATTTTAGAAATTCTGATGAAATGTTATCTATCCCTTCTGCCTTATTTGATTTTAAGTCCTCCAAAGCTCTTTTAAATTCTGATTCTAATACTGGATGCCCTATGTCTTCTAAATCGGTTCCCTTTTCTTCTTCTATCACATCAGACAAACCTTCCCCCTCATTGAGGCTTTCAGTGTATTCTTTCCACCTATCCGCTCTCTCCTCTGCATTTTACAGTTGAATTCCCGTTGTACTCTTAATGTTATCACCCTTGATTTTAATGTCACTGAAGATTGTTTTGAGTTTCCTGTATGCTGAGTCTGTCCTTCCGATAATCATTTCTTTTTCGATGTCTTCACGTTTTTCCTGCAGCAATTTTCTCTTAGTTCCCTGCACTTCCTATTTATTTCATTCCTCAGCGACTTGTATTTCTGAGTTCCCCGGAACGTTTTTGTACTTCCTCCTTTCATCGACCAATTGTATTTCTTCTGTTCCCCACGGTTTCTTCGCAGTTACCGTCTTTGTACCTATGTTTTCCTTCCCAACTTCTGTGATGACCCTTTTTAGAGATGTCCATTCCTCTTAAACTGTACTGGCTACTGAGCTATTCTTTATTGCTGTATCTATAGCCTTAGAGAACTTCAACCGTATCTCGTCATTCCTTAGTACTTCGTATCCCACTTCTTTGCGTGTTGATTCTTCCTGACTAATGTCTTAAGCTTCAGCCTACTCTTCATCATTACTATATTGTGATCTGAGTCTATATCTGCTCTTGGGTACACCTTACAATCCAGTATGTGATTTCGGAATCTCTGTCAGATCATGATGTAATCTAACTGGAATCTTCCCGTATCAACCGGCCTTTCCCAAGTATACCTCCTCCTCTTGTCATTCTTGAACAGAGTATTCGCTGTTACTAGCTGGAACTTGTTACCGAACTCAAGCCCATATTCTCCTGTAACCTTTTCTTCTTCCCCTACAACAGCATTCCAGTCCCCAATGACTATTAGATTTTCATCCCCCTTTACATACTGTATTAGCCTTTCAATATCCTCATACACTTTCTCTATCTCTTCATCTTCGGCTCGCGACGTCGACATGTATGCTTGAACTATCGTTGTCGGTGTTGGTTTGCTGTCGATTCTGATAAGATCAACCCTGTTACAAAACTGTTCACAGTAACATACTCTCTCCCCTACCTTCCTATTCATAACGAATCCTACTCCCGTTATACCATTTTCTGCTGCTGTTGATATTACTCTGTACTCATCTGACTAGAAATCCTTGTCTTCTTTCCACTTCATTTCACTGATCCTTAATATTTCTAGATTGAGCCTTTGCATTTCCCTTTTCAGATTTTCTAGTTTACCTACCACATTCAAGCTACTGACATTCCACGCCCCGCCTCGTAGAACGTTATCCTTTCGTTGAGTATTCAATCTTTATCTCATGGTAACCTCCCCCTTGGTCGTCTCCTCCCAGAGATCCGAATGCGGCACTAATCCGGAATCTTTTGCCAATGGAGAGATCATCATGACACTTCTTCAATTACAGGCCACATGTCCTGTGGATACACATTACATATCTTTAATGCAGTGGTTTCCAGTGCCTTCTGCATCCTCATGCCATTGATCATTGCTGATTCTTCCACCTTTAGGGGCAGTTTCCCACCCCTAGGACAAGAGAGTGCCCTGAACAACTGTCCGCGCCTCCGCCTTCTTTGACAAGGCCGTCGGCAGAATGAGAGTGATCTCTTATGCCGGAAGTCTTCGGCCGCCAATGCTGATTATTAATCAAAATTTAAGCAGCGGCTGGACTCGAATTATGAGTCAAAGACGCTACCCCTAGGCCACGGAGAGGCCTAGTTCCCGTCAGTTCCAGACAGGAGGGCTATGAGCTCTGTCATGTTCAGTCACGCCCAAGATGTATCTGATCGAGTTCATATCTGAAGAGGTGGAGGGCCAGGACATCAACTCGCCATCATGTTCCTCAAACCACTCCGTCCCACTCCTGGCCTTGTGACATGGAGCATTACCTTTTTGAGAAACGTCACTGATCGTCATGGGGGGGTTGTACGTCGTCTGCAACTACGATACTCCTCGGCTGTCTTGGGGCCTTGCATGCGCTCCACTGGACCCTGGATGCTCACAAGAATGTTCCCCGGAGCATAATGGAGCCGCTGCCAACTCCCCTCCTTCCCACACTACAGGTGTCAAGAAGGTGTCCTCCTGGAAGACGCCGGATTCGCGTCCTCCCATTGGCATGATGAAGAAGGTATCGAGATTCATAAGACCACGCAACGCTCTGTCAGTGCGCCATCTTCCAATGCCGATGGTAACATGCCCATTTCAGTCGTATTTGCCGATGTTGAGGTGTTAACATTGGCACATGCATAGGTCGTCGGCTGCGGAGGCCCATCTTTAGGAGTGTTCGGTGCACTGTATGTTTAGACACTGTACACACGCTACTCCGCCCGGCATTAATGCCTGATGTTAGTTCCATCACAGTTCGCCGCCTGTCTTGTTTTACCAGTCTACCCAGCCTACGACGTCCGACACCTGTAATGAGGGTGCCCGCCCAACCCCACAAGGTCTGGACGTGGTTTCACCACGCGTTGAAGACATTCACCACAGCAGTCCTCGAACAACCGACGTTCAGTTTCCGAAACGCTCGTGCCGAGCCTCAAGGCATCACAATCTGCCCTCGGTCGAACTCAGACAGATCGCTCTTTATATCGATAGTAGGTCGGTGGTCATAATGTTCTGGTTGATAAGTATATATTGAATTTGAAACCGAAAATTGGATGAAAATGCAAATGACTGTATGAGCAACTTCTACCAGTAAAATTTTGGTAAACATTTTTGGAATACAGTGATCAATAAATTATTATATTTTAACTAAAGTTCAGTCTTGATCACACCATTTATGTTTCAATGACATAGGTAACCGGTTTCGGCTATTTTTGCATAACCATCATCAGGCCCATGGCTCCCTTAGGATGGTAGGCGGAGCTCTCCTCAGCTGCTACGAAGTCAACTCGTAGCAACTTCGTAGCAGCTGAGGAGAGCTCCGCCTACCATCCTAAGGGAGCCATGGGTCTGATGATGGTTATGTAAAAATGACCGAAACCGGTTACCTATGTCATTGAAACATAAATGGTGTGATCAAGACTGAACTTTAGTCAAAATATTCTACCAGTAAGTATCTCGGATCATTGTAGACCATTATGTTATGTTCTCTACCAGCAATTCGCTGTTCAAGCCATCGACGAGCCGAGAATCTTCTTCACGATTTTCTCCGCTCTTCTTCGACAATCCCTAATAAAGTTAACGCAGCTATTTCACGTGCGTCCGTTTTTGTAAAGCAACTTAAGTTCGCGAGGCAAATACAGCCGGCAACGGGCGCTGGAGAGCGTTGATCACATTGAACAGCACGCCCTGTGCGACGATGCCGCTGTCTCTCGTGAGGTTTCATATCACGTCCGTGTCCACGTGTACGTCAGGTGCCTCGCCCCGTGTGAGGACGGCTTAAATTGAATAAGCAAATTGCTGTCCATGGGTGATCCCCACAAGAGACACACGTTTATTGACAAGTGAGCAAATAGAAGATAGCAAGATTGAACTATGTTCAAGAGTTGATTTTGTCGTAAGAAGTTGATTGACAATGGAACTAAATTTCCTCAAAGGAGGTAGTTGTATGAAGAGTGTGATTACTTCCTTTTTGTAATCGTTAATGGTTAAGTTTTCGGTAGGTCATCATCTTACTGCGTTATTACGGAGACATTTCCTTTTCAAAGAGTTTTCAGGTAGAGTCTCTGTCGAGCTAGAAGATAAGTTGAATGTATTTTTGGCGTTCTTGCTAAAGAGTGCAGAATTTTTTATTGGCTTTCGAATGTACCTTCAGAATTTGCTACAGATATTATCAAAACTTGCTGTTTGTTGCAATGTTTTGTTCACGACAGATACATATTTGAAGACACTTTGCGTACTTGTGTGTTATATGACATGCCAATAGATCCCACACAAGCGGGAAGAAATGTGAGCGACGCTTACCAATCGTCTTCAAATAGTTCAAATGGCTCTGAGCGCTATGGGACTCAATTTCTGAGGTCATTAGTCCCCTAGAACTTAGAACTAGTTAAACCTAACTAGCCTAAGGACATCACACACATCTATGCCCTAGGCAGGATTCGAACCTGCGACCGTAGCGGTCTCGCGGTTCCAGACAGCAGCGCCTAGAACCGCACGGCCACTTCGGCCGGCCCAATCGTCTTCTCTGAGGAATGTTTGCCCCCAACATCCGGTGTAAACTTCAATTTTCAGCATCACAGATGAAGTCTTCTGTATTGACTTCCATCTCTAGCGAACGGTATAGCCTACACGACCGCAATACCAAATTCCAGTGAGCAGCATTCTCAGCACGTCACGAGCCGACTGTTAATATGCGACGTTACCTGCTGCTGGGCTGGTTAGCAACGCCACCGAGTGGCGACGTGTGAAGGCCGCTATAAGGAGCAGTGTTCTGCGAGCGGGGGCCCAGCGACGCTTCGCGGTGGCTGCGGTTCGCCACTGAGCGCCATAGAGGCACGGAGCCCGTGCACTTCTGGAGGCGCCCATTCAAACCAACATATTGCCGGCGGTCTAAGTGGCTCCGTGTGAAGCTGGACTTTCTCACTCGCTATTCTATGATCATCTACTTTGTACAGAGGAAGCGTCTACGTATACCGCCTACAATGAGCATTAAGGTGCGCTGCAGTTCTTGTGCCGCAATTGTTGTTTTCGGTTATGTCGCTCTGTTTCCACAGCGATGTTGCAAACCCTACTCTCCCGGCTGCTAGCAGCTGACGGTTGGCAGCTGTATTCTAGCGAAACACCGTTCGCTTGCTTTGTTTGTTTGAGTAGCGAATGAAACACGATATAGTGGTCTAACTGTGGTTTGTATCGCTGATAGAGATCTCTACTTGCTAGAAACATATTTCATTAACTAAAAGCATTTATTTTTATCTATTAACCTTGAACCATAATCGGGTAGATGAAGAAGATTCTGTCGCCAGTCGTTATCATTTCTCTTGTACTCTACCCAGTCAGGACGACAGTAACGATTGTGTTAAAAGTTTATATTAGTACGTTCAGCTTACAGTTTCCCGGTATTATTGGTTTCATGTGAAAAGACTTTCTCTCTGTGACGTGGTGTTTCTCTTTAGGCTATATTGCGAATGTTATGTACACGGGCGTCACGACCGGTGAGAACAGGGAGAAGTTCCCTCCCAATATCTTTTGAAAAGCAGTTTCAATTGTTTGTATCTTAATTGACAAAAAATTAACACCGTTGAACGAACATCTCCAAGATAGTAATAGAAGTTCTTGTGCAATAAGAAAAATAGTGAATGTATCAAGAGTAATTACTATGAACAGAGTTTAAGGCAATTCATCAATATTGTCTCTTTTTAAAAGGCAAAGGAATGATGGTAAGTAAATGTTTATTACTAAGTCTATTTCAGTTTACTCAATTATACCACTACAATGTAGCAGAGTATTTGGGTTATAGGAATTTATCAACGGTTTTTTTAAACTGTTCGAAATATAGGATACAGCCTACTATATTCCATACATAATATTTTTCCTTGATTCTTACCTACAAAAAGGTCTAGGACATATAGTAATGGTGACGCCTGTGGCTAATGAACTACAAGTATTACAATGTCTGACGGCAGGAAACACTTTTCTGGCAGTCGGTATAGAAAAATGTAGATAAAAAATTGAAATTTTCGTTAGATAAATTTTTTCGACCTAAAGAAGGTTTTGATACAAATAATTTACGCACAAATGCAGATGCAGACATGAATCAGGTGAATATGTGCCTTCAACATCGTAGGGTATATTGGCCATTGTGTGCGAGCTCTCAAAGCAGAAGTAATGTAGTCGATTCACTTCCAGCAAAATGGCCTAATAAAATAAACGAGTTCTTTAGCATAACCTCTGTCAAAAGAGGCCCTCCAGACCAAATAGCTGAATTTGACAGCTGTCCTTTGGATGATTCAAATCGTTGCTTTACTTAAAAAAATAACAATTACGATTTGTGCAGTTGTAAAATTGGTCAGAGAAAATGGTTAGTTTATTCAAAAAGTGAAGATGTCTTTGTTTTTTGCTCGGAACTCTTTCAACATTAAAATATTTCTCAAGTCAGATGATCACAGTAACTGTCGGCACATTTCTGGGACATTAGTTAGTCACGGTAGGTCACTGTCCAGAGGACTAAAATCTGACGATACCGTCAATGCAGGAATTCGGCAATATTAAATGCAGAAACTTGGCACTGAAAAGGTGTAATCGAATGCCTTTTTAGCAGTTATTCATTTTTGGCATGACAGTGTCTTCTTTTAAGATGAACTTCAGAAAATAATGTTCTCTTACAACAATGGGATTTTTAAAGTTGGCATATAATTTGGAAAATTTTATTCGGTCCCTGCGCGGATATATGGAGAATTAAAGGTGATGAAAATCAGTCTCATTATTATCTGGGGAAACACTTAAAAAGTGGAATAATTCACATGTTCTATAAAAAATAAAGCTTTACTCAAAGTTGCTAACATTATTTTGAACTCTACACCTCATATTTGTGGTATTGGGCAAATAATGATAATGCGTTTCGTTAAGGGAAATTCTACTATGTTGACAATTCTGATATAGATATTAATGACCATTCTCTTGGCTTTGTAGCTGTAGGATACATCTGGTTTGAGGCTGACAGAGGTAGACTTAAAACTGTTAGAGAAAATAAAAATACCTGTGCAATACATAGGAGGCAAGACTATGATAACGGTTCTAGTACGGAAGGCAAGAACATAGGAATGCAAAAGCGGATTTTAGATATGAATCCTAAGATATTTTAATTTCCTGGACCAGTCATTCCCAAAATCAAGTTTTGATTGACGCTGCAAAGGCATCAGAATACAGTTTCATTCTTTTAAAATTTATGGCTCCTTTTCTGCATCCATGCAACATTCGGCAGTCTTGAATGGTCGTATATCTGCACTAATATTAAAACCATTGAGAACAACAGGATGGGAAAGTAGGATTGATGCATTCACTCGTGTTAAGTATAACATACGAGATGTCTATGATGTTCAGCGAAGACAATAACATGAAGAGAATGGTTTCACATGAGGCTGGCTGTTTGGCAAACCTTATTCGTATGTTTCCCTTCCATTGATCACTGGTGATATGGTATATGTGGTATCATATATTGATACGACTCCACAGACGTCACAGTTGGCAACGGAATTGCAAGTTTCCATCTTATACCGATAGCAGTCGCTCGGAAGCTAGCTGACCCAATGGAGCGCGCCTGCTGAGCCACACCTTCAATGGCTCCAGACGATGAGCGCCCTCTGCCGCCGCGGTATAGGATGGCCGACGGCAGCCACTCACCCCACCACTTGGAGCCACTTCACTGCGACACCATCGTTCTTTGTACAGCGAGCTACACCCTTGTTGACAATATGACAGCTGCATTATTTGTAATGAGTCTTTGTACATTTGGAGAAATATAAGTCAAGTAAATCTTTTGTTTCTCGTGTTAACTTGTTCGGTGATCATTTCTGCTCCTGTCCAGCATTCCTACGACAATTTTTGCCGCACCACTCTGTAGCTCACCTCTCCTTACCGTTGTATACAAAGTCGTATACAACAGTATATTATTCCATATTAATTTTGGCAGCAGAAATCTACAAAGTATTACCACAGACGTATAGAAAACTGTTGATTTACTCGGAAAGACAACAATATTTTAGAAACTGCAGGTAAGACCTCACATTACAGGATCACCTACTAAATCATTAGGAACTGGAAACACAACTCGATATTGAACAAACGGTCGTAGATGATACAACGCAGATACGAAAGAGACAGCAGGAGAAACAGTTTCAGTATGAGGGAAAAGATGAGAAAACTGAAAATCCAGAAACGCAGTACAAAACAGACTTTTGTTTTAAAGTACTCGATGTTATACACAAGTAAACGAGCTTTTTTTATTTTTTGTACGATGTTAGTAAAATTAAAGACATATGTAGAGAAAGAAGTTTTTCGAAGCTTAAACAGATTTATGTGTACGTGAGGTCAACAATGGGTCAGGCACGACTGTGTGGGTTGGCAACGGTGTCTGCTGAATGTAAGCTGACATAATGCTTGAATTTCAATGAAGTCATACAGGAGTTTGCTGATGCCAAAGATAGAAAAATACCTGTAATATGAGGTAAGTGTGTAAACGTATGTTTATCAATAATTTTAGTTTTTATTTATTTATGTATGTCGTACGTTTTCATTCATTTACTTAATAAGTTTTATAATAAATATTTGTTGTTAGATAGGCCCACATTTGTTTTATCTAACGGCTAAAACTGTTCCCAAATGTCACCAACCTGTGTAAACCCATTTTTGGAGGTGCTATTTCACAAACTATAGTCTGTTTACTTTTCCTTGTTTGCTGAGATCCATAGTTCTGTTCGCAACACCCTGATATAATTCAGAGCTCTTCGTGCGTTTTATAGCTTCTGCGAACGCGTGGTGTCTATCACTGTTCAGAGCGGTATTGAAAAGTCGTTCAGGGTGCAATGAACAGGTGTGAATATGTCCCTTTATGATGTGCTACGAATAAAGAAGATAAACGTCTACTTAAATAAGAGCTGTCACGAAAACTGTCTTTCACGCGCGTCAGTTGTACCAGAGCGAGCAATAGGTATGAACCGCCAACTGTGAGCGTTCAAAGTACTACGAGAACTCTGCTCGCCTTTATCCCCGCGGCGGTCGTTGTGTTTGTCCCTCCACACCACCTCTCCTTTCTACTTAGGGAACCAGAAACATTATTTTAGTGCACGGGATGCCCTTTGTCTCTGCTATCCTGCTTCTTACAACTTCTTTCTTCAGCCATCAAGCATCGTTTTTCTTCCGTGGTAGCAGAACTTCATCATTTCGTTGGTTGGTTGATTTAGGGGGATGGGACCAAACAGAGAGTTCATTGGTCCAATCGGATTAGGGAAGGATGGGGGAAAAAGTCGGCTGTGTCGTTTCAAAGGAACCACTCCAGCATTTGACTGAAGCGATTTAGTGAAATCACGGAAAACGTACATCAGGATGGCTAGACGTGGGTTTGAACCGTCGTCCTCCCGAATGCGAGTCCGGTATACTAACCACTGCGCCACCGCGCTCGGACATCAATTCGTCGACTAGTTGGTGCACTATTTTGATTTTAAGTTAGTGGTTTTTTCTATCTGCTGCTATTTAATACTTTCGTCTTCCTTTGCATTACTCGCAGTTCGTATTCTGTACTCATTAGTCAGTTAAATCGACTCTAAAGTTATTATAATTCTTCCTCACTTTCACTGAGAATGGCTGTGACATCAGGGAATCTTATCATTTGCCCTGAATTTTAATCGTACTCTTAAATCTCTTTTATTTCTACCATCACTCCCTCGACGTACAGGCTGAACTGTACTGGGGAAGATTGCATCTCCACCTTTTCGTTATTTCAGTCCGAGAATATCTCTCTTCATATCCCATTCGTATTGTTCCCTTCGAGTTCTTGTCCATAATGTGTATTACTTGCCTTTCCCAATAGCTTGTACCCATTTCTTGAGAATTTCAAATATCCTGCTTCACTTTAAATGTTTGAACACATCTGCTAGATCGATAAGTCCTATTAAAGTGTCACAATTTTTCTGAAGTCTTGTCTCCGTGCTCAAGCACAACTATTCCTCAGACGTTTCTGTATCACTTGAAACACTCTACATTTACAGTTTATTTTATATACCACTTACTTTACTTGCATTGCTCCAAAAGATAATTCCGTACGGTAATTGACATCATACGTCCTTATCGTAATCACTTGTATTTAGACTGAATATCATGCCAATATGATATCGGATTATTTGGTTCCTCCTCGGCGTAAATAATTATTCTTCAATCGAATATCATGCCAGAATGATATGGAACCACTCAATTTCTGGCAATTTATACATCAATTTGTTTGTAATGATAACCAAAACGTGTTTAACCACCAAATCGGGCTTCGCATGGAAAGTTTAAGAGCATTACTGACTGGAAACTGAAAATACAGTATGTTCCTGGAGGAATGGCGAATAATCAGACATATGAGGGGAACGATCATTCGAAGCAAAATATCTAGCAAACGTGGGCTCTGGAATGCGTACCTTAAGAGATGTGAGCACATGTTCAGTAGAAGCTATGTGTTTCACGGTAGCATAGATGAACAAGTGCTCATAGCACTTAAGGTATGCACTTTGGAGCCAGCACACAGGTCGGCAAAGATGTTGCGCGAAAATCGATAATAGGAGCTGGATGGAGAGCGCCTATCACGAGAGAGGCCAGAGACACACCGACAAGCAGCACGCCGCCAACACCCTCTCAACAGCATGTACACTATGTGATCAAAAGTATATGGACACCCCCAAAAACATACGTTTTTCATAATAGGTGCGTTGTGCTGCCACCTAGTGCCAGGTACTCCATATCAGCGATCTCAATAGTTGTTAGACATCGTGCGAGAGCAGAATCGGGCGCTCGGCGGAACTCACGGACTTCGAACGCGGTCAGGTGATTGGGTGTCACTTGTGTCATACGTCTGTACGCGAGATATCCACACTCCTAAACATGCCTAGGTCCAATGTTTCCGATGCGACAGTGAAGTGGAAACGTGAAGGGACACGTACAGCACAAAAGCGTACCCGCCGACCTCGTCTGTTGACTGACAGAGACCGCTGATGGTGGAAGAGGGTCGTAATGTGCAATAGGCAGACATCTATCCAGACCATCACACAGGAATTACAAACTGCATCATAATCCACTGCAAATACTACGACAGTTAGGCGGGAGGTAAGAAAACTTGAATTTAATGGTCGATCGGCTGCTCATAAGCCACACATCAAGCCGGTAAATGCAGAACGACGCCTCGCTTGCTGTAAGGAGCATAAACATAAGACGATTGGACGACTGAACTGTGGAGAAACGTTGTGTGGAATGAAGAATGACGGTACACAATGTGGCGACCCGATGGCAGTGTGTGGGTATGGCGAATACCCGGTGAACATCATCTGCCAGCGCGTGTAGTGCCAACAGTAAAATTCGGAGGCGGTAGTGTTATGATCTGGTTGTGCTTTTCATGGAAGGAGCTTGCACCCCTTGTTGTTTTGCGTGGCACTATCATAGCACAGACCTACATTAATGTTTTAAGCACCTTCTTGCTTCCCATTGTTGAAGAGCAATTGAGGGATGGCGATGGCATCTTTCAACACGATTGAGCACCTGTTCACAATGCATGGCCTGTGGCGGATTGGTTACACGACAATAACATCCCTATAATGGGCTGGCCTGCACAGAGTTCTGACCTGAATCGTACAAGACACCTTTGGGATGTTTTGGGACGCCAACTTCGTGCCAGGCCTCACCGACCGACATCGATACCTCTCCTCAGTGCAGCACTCAGTGAAGAATGGACTGCCATTCCCCAAGAAACCTTAGAGCACCTGACTGAACGTATTCCTGCGAGAGTGGAAGCAGTCATCAAGGCTAACCGTGGGCCAACACCACACTGGATCCCAGCATTAACGATGGGGGGCGCCACGAACTTATAAGTCATTTTCAGCCAGATGTCTGGACACTTTTGATCACGTAGTGTATCTAGGAGGCCGCCGCTGATCGGAGGGCCCCACTGACTCACTCATCGAGTTTGGCGTCTGTCAATCCACTCGCAGACCGGGTACAGTTCATAGCAGGTTAGGACAGTGCATAGCGACCAGAGTAGTGACCATAGCGGGACCAGCAGTGATACTTAAGTTTGCAATAGCAAGATTACCGATATATTCTGCAAGAGGACTATTACTGGAATGAGATTTTCACTCTGCAGCGGAGTGTGCGCTGATATGAAACTTCCTGGCAGATTAAAACTGTGTGCCCGACCGAGACTCGAACTCGGGACCTTTGCCTTTCGCGGGCAAGTGCTCTACCATCTGAGCTACCGAAGCACGACTCACGCCCGGTACTCACAGCTTTACTTCTGCCAGTATCTCGTCTCCTACCTTCCAAACTTTACAGAAGCTCTCCTGCGAACCTTGCAGAACAAGCACTCCTGAAAGAAAGGATATAGCGGAGACATGGCTTAGCCACAACACATGTCTCCGCTATATCCTTTTTTTCAGGAATGCTAGTTCTGCAAGGTTCGCAGGAGAGCTTCTGTAAAGTTTGGAAGGTAGGAGACGAGGTACTGGCAGAAGTAAAGCTGTGAGTACCGGGCGTGAGTCGTGCTTCGGTAGCTCAGATGGTAGAGCACTTGCCCGCGAAAGGCAAAGGTCCCGAGTTCGAGTCTCGGTCAGGCACACAGTTTTAATCTGCCAGGAAGTTTCATATCAGCGCACACTCCGGTGCAGAGTGAAAATCTCATTCTGGAAACATCCCCCAGGCTGTGGCTAAGCCATGTCTCCGCTATATGCTTTCTTTCAGGAGTGCTAGTTCTGCAAGTTTCGCAGTAGAGCTTCTGTAAAGTTTGGAAGGTAGGAGACGAGATATTGGCAGAAGTAAAGCTGTGAGTACCGGGCGTGAGTCGTGCTTCGGTAGCTCAGATGGTAGAGCACTTGCCCGCGAAAGGCAAAGGTCCCGAGTTCGAGTCTCGGTCGGGCACACAGTTTTAATCTGCCAGGAAGTTTCAGGACTATCACTGATGAGCTCGTGCCACAACACATGGACTCTATTCCAGTTAAGTAAATACTTCTAAAAAAAATCAAATGGCTCTAAGCACTATGGGACGTAACATCCGAGGTCATGAGTCCCCTAGACTTAGAACTACGTGAATCTAACTAACCTAAAGACATCACACACATCTATGCCCGAGGCAGGGTTGGAACCTGCGACCATAGCAGCCGCATGGTTCTGGACTGAAGCGCCTGGAGCCGCTCGGCCACGACGGTCGGCAAAATACTTTTAGTTCATATAAATAAGGAACCGTATTAATCAACGTGTGCATTTGTATTGTAGAAAGAAGATACCGGCCACCCATAACAACATCCCCGCCCTTGCTTCCTTGCGGCACAAGACTCTACAAATAGCTCAAAGCTGTTAAAGTTTGCGTTTTAAAGCCCATATTTACCAGACTATTTTTGCTTCGAATGATCATTCCGGTTGTAGCCCACATATTGATCATTCCTCCTTGGACGCCTAATGTAGGATGAAAATAGTCATGTCAGAAAGCGCAGAACTGCAGCAGAAGTAGACCATAATTTATGCATGTTGGGAGAAGGGAAAGATGTCTTGGGAAATATCAGAGAAAAGATAAGTGATTTTCCTTAGGAGTGACACGGAATACAACTCGAACAATCGCTGTGCTATGCGCTTCCTTTGGGCACACTATAGTTGGTAGTAAGCAGCCTTCTGATGCCGTCGATACATTTATTGCAGACTTTCCAGTTGATACTGATTATATATAATCAGTGTCAACTCATCGTGCTTATGTTGGAATTGTGCGGAACAACTGACGTGTTGAAACTCCTTGGCAGATTAAAAATGTGTGCCGGACCGACACTCCAACTCGGAACCTTTGCCTTTCGCAGGCAAGTGCTCTACCATCTGAGCTACCCAGGCACGACTCACGACCAGCCCTCACAGCTTTTCTTCCACTAATACCTCGTCTCCTACCTTCTCCTGCGAAAATTGCAGCATTAGCACTCCTGGAAGAAAGGATGTTGCGGCGAAATGGTTTTGCCACAGTCTGGGGGATTATTTTGGTATGGTAGGGCACTTGCCCGCGAAAGGCAAAGGCACTCGATTTCGAGTCTCGGTCGGGCACACAGTTTTAATCTGCCAGGAAGTTTCATATCAGCGCACACTCCACTACAGAGTGAAAATTTCATTCTGGAAACTGACGTGTCCTTCAAAGAATGTGTAAGGATGTCACTGGTTCTGTGACAAACGCTGGTTAATCTAAGGTGGTGATAAAGGTACTCCGGTTCCATGTTCACAACGAGCTGTATGTTGTAGTGCAATCAATCACAAACAAAACAAAAGGAACCAAATTACGCAGCGCTTTCGCTACGCTGCTTTGGTTTTGTCTCGTCCACAGTCTCGCCACGAGGGAGGTACGGCGGAAGCAGGAGGCAGCCCCGTCACAACTTAAATTACGGAAAAGAAAGCGAGGCTGCGTGCCCGCGGAAATCACGCGACAAGAAAACCTGCCTTCTGCCACGCACGCACACGCAGTTGCGCTCCGAACTCGAAAAAGAGCAACAAGAAAAGGGAATAACGGACGTTCAATGAACCTTAACATGAGCAATGTGGGGTCATTGCCGTCATGATCTAAGAAGCCAGCTTAAAGCCATCTTGACTGTTAATCGACTGTGACTGTCTTACATATATGAAAAGATTTTTCAGAGGCTGCTACCAGTCACAAGATTTGTCGACTTACTTAAATTATTTAGTGTAGTAACATGTTTCGAAGTGCAAACATAATACTTAGGCCATAATGGCAATACAAAATCATTTAAAAAAGTATATATACATTTTAAAGCTGTTGCTTACAGTCTTCGCATGTTCTGTGACCATTCTGCGGAACCTAATATAAGGAAATTCTCACTTAGTTTGTTGATCTGCTGTTCACATAAAAATTTTTAAATAATCACTCACAGTGTTCATATTGAATGGCCGGCAGAAGACATTGCAAGGATCGACACATTGATAGTTAAACTGAATCAAGCTTTGTTTTGACGGCCTTCTTGTTTCATTGTGGATGTGATTGTGATGGCGTGTTGTAAACATCCTTCGTAAGTATCCTTAACTATTATAGATCCAAGGAACCACAAGAACTGAGTTATCTCATCACAACACAAGATAGAGTGATTCACATAAGATATGTGAAAAGATCAACAAAATAAGTGAATATTCCTTCGAATTATGATACTAATTCTCTTTCCCCACAGAATGTTCACAGCGCGTGCCAAGACTGTAAAGAACTATTTTAGCAGCTAAGTGAACTTTTCTTAAATGTTTATCTGCACTGCCATTTTTGCCTGAAGATAAAATTTGTACCTCAAAACATTTTGCTTCACTGAATTATTTAAGAGAACCAACAGATTTTATGACTGTTAGCCGTCTTTGTGAAACCGCCGGCCGGTGTGGCCGAGCGGGTTTAGGCGCTTCAGTCTGGACCCGCGCGACCGCTACGGTCGCAGGTTCGAATCCTGCCTCGGGCATGGATGTATGTGATGTCCTTAGGTTAGTTAGGTTTAAGTAGTTCTAAGTTCTATGGGACTGATGACCTCAGATGTTAAGTCCCATAGTGCTCAGAGCCATTTGAACCATTTTGTGAAACCTTTTCGTAAGAATCTTGTAAATACGAATTTGTACAGTTGACTTCTTGTAACATAGAAGTAATCAAACATATTTTAGACAGTTATCTTCAACAGACATTAAAAGCAGCGCCTCATTGATGTGGCCATCCTACTTTATTTCACGTCATCTGTTCCATTTTGTTGTAGTTGCAGCTGTTCATTCCAATGATAACTCTTGCAAATATGGATATCCTTGTCATGCTTCTTCATTTTTCCCCAGGATTTTACCTTCTAAGATGTTTCCGTGAAAGTATTATTTCGAATTATGCGTACAATTCCTTGTAACATGTTAGCAGTGTCCTCTACTCTTTTTTTTTTTTTTAGTATTTATTATATTTCTTTCCAGCCCATGATGTTTTTGTGGCTCTTCTCCATATCTACATATCTATTGCTTTCTATAATTTTCTCTTCTTGTTTCCCCAGTGTCCATTCTTCACAATCATAGCTCCAAATACTTTTCTTGATGAATTTATTTCTTATTTCTGCACGATCCGCTCATATCAATGTGACCCTCACCTATCCACGTCAACATGCAATAACCACTCACTGACGGCAGGTGGAAGCACTAACAGTTGAGGGTATATAAAGCGTCTCGAGGAGACTGAGAAAACAGTGCACTCGTTGCATAATACGGAAACAGAGCAATGTATCCGACTTCCAGAAGGGCATAGTCTTCGATTTCGGGGCAAGGGTGGAAACATTTCCGAAACGGCGAAGTTTGTAAACTGTTGGCGTGCCGTCGCGGTTAAAGTATAGCGTGCATGGCAAAATGGCATTAACCAAAATCAGTGCCGAGGCAACTGTGGTGCATCATGGCCATAGATGACAGAGGTGAACAACGGTTCGGAGATGTGTACGGGAGAATAGATGTGCAACTGTTGAGCAACTGACCGCGCAGATGAATCAAGGAGATACCAGCACTGTATCGTCGACGAGCAATTCTTTCCCTAGACTTCGCCGGTGCTTGCGATAGGGTCTCCCATCCCTATCTGTTGGCCGTCATGTCGCGGATGGGTTTTGGGGAGCGCTTCTTAAGGGTCATCAGGCACTTCTTGAATGGAGCAAATTCCACGATCGATGTGAATGGCTGCAGGTCACGACCAATCCGATCCGACGGTCGGTTCGTCAGGGGTGTCCCCTGTTCATGTATTTGTTTGCTCTGGCACTGGACCCAATGTTGCGTGAAATAGGACGAATGGTCGATGGTGTCGCCTTCCCGGGCGTCACCTTTCGCAGTGCAACCTACGCAGATGACGCTGGTGTGTTTGTGGCGCACACTCGCGACATCGACTCGGTCCGGCGAGTCCTCAACCTTTATGAACGAGCCTCTGGTGCTGTGTTGAACTCCAACAAAACGGTGCTAATCCCGCTGGGGCCGCGGTCCCTGTCAGTCGAGCGACCGTGGTACCGCATTGTGGGGGAGCAACGTATCTTAGGCCTCGAAGTGACTGCCTCCCCGCAGCGCATGATAACACTCACGTGGAGGCGCATTCTCACCCGCGTCAGAGGGCTTTGCGTTAGTCCCGCTGATCGGCGACTCGACCTCCATCAAAGAATCTCCCTGATCAATACTTTCATCTTGTCTAGGGCACGGTACGTAGCGCAACTTCTTACATTACCGAAACTAACAGGAAGAGCCATCTCTCAAGCGGTATATTGGCTCTTGTGGCGGCATGCCATATTCAAAGTCGATGCACAGACCTGTACGCTGCCTAAAGTCGACGGTGGTCCTTGGCTCATCGATCTTCCCCGCAAGTGTGCGGCTCTCCTGATACCCCGTACCGCCACTTTGCGCGACATTGACCCGGGAGGGAGGACGGCGGTGCTTTTCGACCGTTACCGCCCACGCTCGGCGCGTGCACCGGTGTGTTTGACACACATTCCGTTCCGGATGGCGACAATCAGGGACTACTACCTCCATAGAAGTTACGTCCTAACGGTGGCCACCGACAAGGCATGCACGTCGAAGCGCCTTTACCAGGCACTTCGCGGCCAGCCCACGCCTCATCAATTGGAAGACAGACGACCGTCGGTCGTCTGGCGCCAAGCTTGGGCCAATATCAACCATCCGGCCCTTCCCACGGAAGTTTCAGAGCTGTGGTACCGCGTGGTCAATAACCTAATACCCTCAAACCACCGCCTGGCGGCCATCCGCCTGCGGCCCTCGGCTGCTTGCGGCCGATGTGGACACCAGAGAGCATCGTCTCTTATGCCCTCACGTCACGGAAGTGCGGGACCTTGCGCGTGTGCTGCTGGCGCTGATCAGTAGGACTACACCGGACAATGTGTCAATCGACTGGTTTCTCACCCCTGACATTCAGACCAACCCCTGAACACGACGTAGCGCAATGGTGTGGCTCTTAGGCCACACCGTTTTCACGATTTATGACCTTCGCCTAACTGATGCTGTCTCTTTCGTGGACTACCTTTGGAGGCAGCATCGTCTGGCGGAAACCAACCGGCAATATACCACTCCCTTTGCGAAGTTTCTTAAATTGGCAATGGTTCATGGCTATCAAAAGGTTTTCCGGGTACGAGGATTGTATGAGAATGGCCCAGGATCTCTGTAACTCGGACGTTCGATCTACACTTGATTTGACTTTGTCCTTGATATGACTTTGGCGTCACTGGAGTCTATTCTCTTATGATATTGGTAATGCGAAAATTGTGTGAAAATTCTCGGAAAATTGGAAAACCCGTAATTTATCTTAGAGGCTTACAATTTAGTTTATTCTTGTAGGCGATGGGATTATCTCGCCAGTTTCTTTCCATTTGAGTGAGCCGCCCTCCTGTGTTTTATTTTGTATTCCTTTCTCTCTTTATTTAATTTTTCCCCCTCAGTCCCCAAATTCTTCTCTTGCTTCATACCTGCAGAGGGAGGTGTGACCGGCCGGAGTGGCCGAGCGGTTCTAGACACTACAGTCTGAAACCGCGCGGCCGCTACGGTCGCAGGTTCGAATTCTGCGTCGGGCGTGGATGTGTGTGATGTCCTTAGGTCAGTTAGGTTTAAGTAGTTCTAAGGGACTGATGAACTTAGAAGTTAACTGCCATAGTGCTCAGAGCCATTTGAATTTGAATTTTGTTGTTCCTGTTACTGTATTTCATTAGTAACGAAATTCATTTACTATCATTAATATTTTGCTTACTGTCTTAATTCTTGTGTTTACTTGTCTGTCCCATTTTCCTATCACCATTAATTTAGCTGCGTTAGTGTTGTCCAAGACACGAGATAAAATTTTCAACATACAATTCCCGTGCTATTCAGAAGTTGCTAAGACTGCTATATAAGCAGCAAGCCGAGTACAATGTGTTCGTTTACCGTTGATTTCGATCCCTTTTGTCCCGTTCTCCATTTTTGTGCTGCACTTTTTATAAATAAATTAAATAAATATGGAGAGAGGAGACAGCGTTATCCGACACCTATTCTTATCCTAGCCTTTCTCTCTTAATGCCACTTGAAACTTTCTTTCGTCCGTGCCGCGGAGCTTACATGACGTTGGACCACGTCACACTCCCAGCTGCGATCAGAATCCTCGGACTCCTGGCAACATGCAGCGCGCGAGAGACAAAAAATCAAATGGCTCTGAGCACTATGGGACTTAACATCTGAGGTCATCAGTCTTCTAGACTGAGAACTACTTAAACCTAACTAACCTAAGGACATCACACACATCCATGCTCGACGCAGGATTCGAACCTGCGACCGTAGCAACAGCGCGGTTCTGTACTGAAGCGCCTAGAACCCCTCGGTCACAACGTCCGGCTGCGTGATAGAAAAATTACGGGACTTATTTCTCCGCAGATATAATCGGACACGTTTACTGGCGCTCCCTGATTAATCCTCTGCACTGCTACATATGTAAAATCAGTTAGAGAGGCTCACTTTGAGCCTCGAGTCAGGGCTAAACTTTTCTCAACTCCAATAATTAAATGCCCTGTAACCATCTAACTGCTTTCAGTAAGCTTCCGAGATCTGGTCGCTGGTTCATTACTAGCCGTTCGATGCACTGCTTCCAGTTAGTTACTAGAAGCAGCGAGCCTCCAGTAATCACAACAAACCAGGAATATAGTTCAAAGTTCTTAAAAGTCGCACAAATGCACCACACTCGAATTGGCACGGAAACGAATGAAATGAATTGATATCAATCAATTCTAGCCAATTCCATCACCTCCAGCAAGCTGATGGCTCGACGCTCTGCTCTGAGACCTCTTTTCACCGAAAATGTTCACGCACGCTAATCCCCAGTGCTCACCAAGAGGAGCAGGGAAGTTTCGAAGCACAATGGGACGCTGGCGATCGAGAACACACTTTCGAATGCTTTGTAGGCTTTCCGTGCCGGAAAAGTAACCTCATTGATCACAAAGGATGACTAATTGGAGACATGCGGAACGACGGCATCTTCAAAATACAAACTCCGCCCCAGAAGGGCAACTATTCGGCACGAGGGCTGCCTGTCGACTCTTCGATTTCGCGAGCTGCCAGAATTCTCTACATTATTTAACATTGAGGCATTCCAGCCAACCAGAGTCAGGTGCAGAATCTAGGCAATCTCACTGGCCATTTCCTGCTCCTGCGTACATGCCTTCTGGCATGACTTTAAGGAGATTTTCTGCCATGGATGCTGTAAACACCGGCTGTCATGAGGAAACTAATTGCCTTGTAAGCTAGCCATGTGGACTTCGATCACAACCCATTTATGAGGATTAGGGAAAGACCAGTCCTTCAGCTCCAGGGCGAAGAAAGACTCCTTCCCCGGAAGACCAGGAAATGAGATGTTACACATTGACGTCTGTTTCTGTACTCTCGTTTTTGTGTAGACTGAGTTTTCAGGATTCCATACCTCAGTCGGTAAAAACGGAACCCTCGTGCGAATACTTTGTTGTCCGTGTATCTGTCTATCTGCCCAACTGTTAAGACCCCTTTTCTCAGGAATGTTGAAATTTCTCACTTACTGAAGTCTACGGCAGGATTTCACAGCGACTGTACTCCGCGAGCAGATGATGAGCCCAGGTCTACGAGAAGCGAGTGCTGTACACCCTCCATCATCACAGGGAATAGGATGGGGAGCCGTGTGGAGACTTGTATAAACGGGGAAATTGATCTTGAAGGAGATTCTTGGCGAAATCTATATTGTCTTAAAATTCCCTGTCGCTTTACAGATCAGTTACTTCAAGCTGCAGATTAGCACCATTTGGGTACTGTAAGCTTTTTCATTTTCCCATTCAGTTGCCCTACGGATCCTCATTTTCTCCCTAGACAACAGGCGCTCCGTCAGTAGATGCGTAAACTAATAAAATCCATTACAAACATTTTCTACGCTTTCTTCAAAGCTTCTAAGAATGCTGTATGTCACATCCGGCTGTGTGCCTGTAATATCGACACTACCAAAGAGCGCTAAAGCAAATAGAGTACAGCAAACTCTTTGTAAAGGTTTTGCGAACTGGCTGTGGGACACATCATGAGTGTTGTGCGAGATACACGACTGTCATGTTTGACAGTGGCGCCACTGGAAACTGTTCTACCCGAAGTGGACATAAATCTTCAGCTCACAACTACCAAGTATTCTTTTATTAAATCAGCATCTGTCAAGGGACACAAATACTTTAAGTAAAGTAATGCAGTTTCGTAGCTCATCCGTCCGGCACACCCACTTCGTTTCTTCCATTTCTTCTTCCTCTTCAGGGAGCTTCCTTTCAAGCAAAAACTTCTTATAGACGCCCAGGTCCTTCACATCTTCCTTTCCGGCATTTTTTGACGTGGTAACACAGGTAGTACTTTTTATATTGAACTTCCTGAAATTATTCGCCGTCTTACGATGCACTAGGTAGCTCTTTGATTTTCAAATCAGTTCCAAATAATAATTGAAAATATCTGTGAATCGGTGCGCCGTCGGATTCGGGACTGCCTTTATAACTGAGCTGTGCTGTGCTGTGCAGCATATTTTGTCGTCCTTTTCTGTATCAGTCAGTGCCCAACGTTCCAACGATGGAGTATATGCTAGAAAAACGATTCCAGAATCCCACAGCGCTGACTAATGGTTTCCAGCGTTCAATAGCACGATTATTGGCAAGATTACTAGAACATCCCAAGAAGCGTGTTATTAAAATCTTTAAAATTCAGAAATTCGTACTAAACAAGCGTTCGATAAAAGCTCATTCACTGACTCCAAATCACTCTCAAATCCATCTTGCACTGTTTATTGATTTGCTGGCAGTCAATTTTGACCTCTTTCGCCGGCCGCTGTGGCCGAGCGGTTCTAGGCACTTCAGTCTGGAACCGCGCGACCGCGACGGTCGCAGGTTCGAATCCTGCCTCGGGCATGGATGTGTGTGATGTCCTTAGGTTAGTTCGGTTTAAGCAGTTCTGAGTTCTAGCGGACTGATGACCTAAGCAGTTAAGGCTCATAGTGCTCAGAGCCATTTGAACCATTTTTTTGACTCCTTTCCTGTGCATTATAACTGGTAGTGCTACATCTGCTATTACATATTATTAAGTGGCTGCCCATGTATTATACTTAACAAATTAAGGATACTATCCACCTATGTTATGAGCTATGTTATGTTACTGTGGTAATATATTAGTGTGTTAATATATTTATAACTGTTGAAAATACTCCATAAACTAATATTTTTATTCACGATTGGGCCATACAGGACCATGCGATGTAGAACATGGACAGTTTCAGCGCTTTATTTCAACTTTCCTTTGTGCCTACGTCACTTTCATACCTTCAGAATGTGCTGTTTTCTGCTCACCAGACCAAATTATTCCGGTCTTCTTGGGTTTTTTTGCCAGGCAAAATACGTCGTGAATCTTCTGCCTTTCTCCTGACTTGTATGTCCAGTTACACCTGCATCTTTCAGTTCTTCTTTTAATGAACCGGTCCGTTTTATCGTTTCAACTTTGGCATTATTGCGAGTTTCGTTGAATTCCACAACCTGTCTAGTCACTCTGGTTGGCTTCATTCTCTTTATGTGCCCATAGAATTTTAGCCGGAATTTGTCACATCTGAATACATCTTGGTATTGTTTTCAGATTCATTTGCCCTTGTATGTATTGTATTGTATGTTAACCAGGGGCCTAGAAACGACGGAGAGTCTCCGTCCTCGCCATAGCCGCAATGGTCCACAAACCTACGACGACTACCACAGTCCACCCCTCCGCCACCCCACACCGAACCACTCTTTCAGGGATATTGTGCGGTCCGGCCCCCGGTAGACCCCCCCTGCCCCCCCCCCCCAGGGAACATCAGACGAGTGTAACCCCTATGTTTGCATAGTAGAGAAATGGTGGTGTACGCGTACTTGGAGAATTTGTCTGCGCAGCAATCGCCGACATAGTGTAGCTGAGGTGGAATAAGGGGAACCAGCCCGCATTCGCCGAGGCAGGTGGAAAAGCACCTAAAAACCATCCACAGATTGGCTGACTCGCCGTACCTCGACACAAGTCCGCCGGGCGGATTCGTGCCGGGGACCAGGCGCTCCTTCCCAGTCCGTCTGTACTTTCCTTCTTCAATATAATTTAGATCTAAAATTTACATCACTTATCATCTCTCTTTCTGATTTCTTCAGTGTCTATCTTCCTGTATAACATTAGTGTCTGAGCCCTATAAAGACACAGGTTTGATAACACGTTGTAGTGCCTCAGATGGTGTATTCTGAGAGGCGTTTTTTGTTATAAATGTCACTTGTAAGCCATGCAGCTGCTTCCATTTTGTTACAACGAATTTCGTAACCAGTCTTTTCCTGGCTCTGAGCGAGGTGGCGCAGTGCTTAGCACACTGGACTCGCATTCGGGAGGACGACGGTTCAAACCCGCGTCCGGCCATCCTGATTTATGTTTTCCATGATTTCCCTAAAATCGCTCCAGGTGAATGCCGAAATGGTTCCTTTGAAAGGGCACGCCCGACTTCCTTCCCCGTTCCTCCCTAATCTGTTGGGACCGATGTCCTCGCTGTTTGGTTCCCATCCCCAAATCAACCAGCCAACTCTTTTCCGGGTTAGTTTCTTTCTAAAAATCTGAACTGCGGAACTCCCTCGATTTTCCCATATTTAGCTGTCAAAACTTTGGTGCAAAGCTACTGCTGTATGTGTATTTTGTTTTTTTCAGACGATATTTGGTGCCCCGTTCTATCTGTTGTTTCTTTAAGAATTTCTACTTGTTTTTGCGCTGATTGAATGTCCTCACATCGAATCGCTAGGTCATCTGCAAAAAATACTGGTTCTTCCTATTTTGACTTGGTGATCAATTTTAAGCTCTGAATTTAGTTTCCGCAACTCTTTGTTTACTCTTTCTGAAACAAGAATTAAAATTGATGGAGAGATCCCGTCACCTTATTTCACCTCTTTTTTAATTTCAAAATGCTCGGAAATTTCTCCCCTGAATTATACCTTAGATTTTGAACCATTTAGTGCTTCATTAACAACCGCAGTGGATTTGGTGACCAGACAGCATTCTTTCAGAATTTTGAAAAGAGACTTACGGTCCACTAAGTCTTAGGCGTTTTTAAAATCTATGAAGGTGCAAACTACTTTCTACCTGAAAATTTTAAATTTAGTTTCTGAACTAAAATTTGTTCTTGGCAAGACCTATTTGTTTTGAAATGTGCTGCATACTTGCCAGTTTTGTGTTCAATTTCTTGTTGTGATCGGTCCATGAGACATTGAGATAGAATTTTGTGTGGGACAGGAAGAAGGTAAATCCTTCTATAATTCTTAACATGTATTAATATAATTCAGCTGTCCATTTCCAGTCATACATTGTAACCACACTGGAGTTCGCTCCCGGTAGCTGAGTGATCAACGCGAGAGAATGTCAGTCCTAAGGGCACGGGATCGATTCCCGGCTGGGTCGGAGATTTTCCCCGCCCATCGACGTGCAAGTCGCCGAAGTGGCGTCAAATCGAAAGGCTTGCACCCGGCGAACGGTCTACCCGACGGGAGGCCCTAGTCACACGACATTTATTTTACCACATTGGAAACATTTTACCATTTATTTTCTACTGTGCGCAGTGCACAGTTCTGTAAAATGTGTCCATTTCCTCCAGCATTTAGCTTCCCTTAAGCACAGTAAGAGAGCTACACCAGACCGAGAGAAGCACAGACATACCGAAACACCTTCTCCTCTGTATTTCACTGCTGGCACTACGCGTGATGGCAGGTACCGTTCTCCAGGCATTCGCCAAACCCAAACCCTTCCATCGGATTGCCGCACGGTGCAGCTTCATTCATCAGTCCAAATCACTCGTTTCCAGTCATCCATTGTCGAGAGGCGTCGCTGTTTGCACCACCTCATGCGTCGGATAGGAGAGACTATATAAATGTGTGGCTTACGAGAAGGTGTACCCCATCCTTTTTTAAGTCACTAAGCAGTCACTGTGCTAACTAGACTGCTCGTAACACTTTGGGACTGGCGAGTCAGTCCTTCCGCTGATCTGATGCAATTTTTACGATGCGATATATATATGAACTGGGCCGACTAGTACTGCGTAAAAATCACACACACATATATATATATATATATATATATATATATATATATATATATAATGCGATTTATATATATCTCACGGTACTTTTTGCACCTGTCTGAGGGTTGGTGCATTACTCTGTGTTGTATGTTGTCTGTTGGACGTTACATTATTACTCTGTAACGACCCGCCAGAGACTGTGGGTCCCTTACACCAAAACACTCGGAAGGTATCCCTGAACAAGTACATTACATGTGTGTTTCAGTAGTTCTGGAACTACTGCAGCACTTTCAATTACATTTGGTACGTGGATGATATACTACCAGAATACAGTAATCTTTGGGGTAAGACACCTCTGGTATCCCTATTTGCTAGATTGTGAGTGGGGGAATGGTTACAAAATGGCTCTGAGCACTATGAGACTTAACTTCTGAGGTCATCAGTCCCCTAGAACTTAGAACTACTTAAACCTAACTAACCTAATGACATCACAAACATCCATGCCCGAGGCAGGATTCGAAGCTGCGACCATAGCGGTCGCGCGGCTCCAGACTGTAGCGCCTAGAATGGTTACATGTAGGGGTAACTATGGACCACTGGAGTTGTTCCTTTTTTTTTTCTTTATTGGATTTTAATTCCCCCCCCCCCAGGGGCGGGGGGGGGGGGGGGGGCTGGCAGCAGCGCAATATGTTGCTCTACAGCCTACTGAAAAGTTAAAAAACAAAAAAACATAATGATAATATAATCAAACAAGAAAAACAGGTGATAAAACAGTGACATTGTAAAGAAATGTAAAATGGCGGAAAGTTGTGGAATTTAAAATATAAAAACACTGCAGCGACGATGCGGATGAAGATACACAAGAAGGAGAAAGGCACAATTAATAAACATGCTGACAATCTGGTTTCTGTTTGCACGAGATAAAAAAACACAACTAGTGACAGTATGGTGGCTGTTCGCAGCACTGACAGGGGACACACAACACTGATCACTCACTTATAACAGCACTATACAGATTTGGGGGGACGTGGACCTAGGAGAGGGAAAATAAGAGAAAAAGAATGGGAGCCGATGGAGGGAGGGCACATAGAAAAGGGGGGGCTGGGCAGATGCGAGAAGGAGTGGGAAAGGCAGGGGAGGGGATAGCAAAAGGGACTCATGGGAGAGAAGGATAGGTGGGGAAAAAACAGGATGGAAAAGGCAGGGAAGAGGGAGCCCAGGGAAAGGACAGAGGAAGGGAGGGGGAGGTGAGGATCAGAGTTGACAGGAGGGATAAATGGAGGGAGAGAGGGCATCATCCGGGAGGGGGAGTCGACGGAAGCCACCTTGGGAAAGGAGATGAGTGCAGAGGTGGAGGGTAGGGGGGCACAATGGTGAAGGCGCGGCAGAGGGCGGGGGTTGGAGAGGAGAGGAGCAACCAGAGGATGAGGGGGATCAAGGCAGTGGGAGGTAAAGAGGACACAGATATGTTTGAGAAAAAGGAGCAGATGGGGGAAAGGAGTCAGGTTGTAGAGGATCCGCATGCGTGGCGAGAGGCGTATGTGGAAAGCGAGGCGGAGTGCATGGCGCTCGATGATCTGGAGGGACTTACAGAATTTTGGGGGGCTGATATCCAGATGGGACTGGCATAACAGAGGACGAGATGGATTAAGGATTTGCAGGTGTGGAGGATGGTAGAGGGGTTCAACCCCCATGTCCCACCAGAGAGGAGTTTGAGGAGTTGGAGGCGGTTGTGGGCTTTGGATTGGATAGAGCAAAGATGAGGGATCCAGGTGATGTGAGGGTCAATGGTGAGGCCAAGGTGGGTGAGGGTGGTGGAGAGGTGCACAGGGCGCGAGCAGATGGTAAGGGAAAAGTCAAGGATCTGGAAGGAGAAAGTGGTACGACCTAAGATGATTGCCAGCGTCTTGGAAGGATTGATTTTCAGGAGCCACTGTTACACCATGCGCAAAAAGGTCAAGGTGATTCTGGAGGGAGTTGTTCCAACCGAACTTCATACTTATACGATTTACTATGCCAAAAGTATTATTAAGGGACTAAGAAACCCCTAGCACTTCAAGGTATAGGGGTATTGGTAGGGGAGGAGAAAAGAAGGCACTGAATAGTATGCATAAGTCTGAAACAAATAAAAAAATTTCAACCAAATACAGGATGAATATTAAAAAAACAAACAAACTGCAGGGACGGATTGGCGACTGCAAGTGGAGGAAAAAGGGTCCTATGAATACATGCCTGGAAATGCATCGTTGGCACAGTAGATGGCGCTGAGGAATGACAGTTCACGTGACCATGTGCTGTGTGTGTGCAGGCTGTGTGACTGACGCAGCGTACTGTAAGCAGCAGAACTGTCCGCTCTTCATGTAGGGAAAAAGTCAAGATGGTGTTTGTGTAGGCCATACAGATGAAAGCAGTCAAGAGTCAGCACGGCAATACCAAAACAAATACCTTCACAGACACCAACCACATCACACAATATTTGAAGCACTTCTTGTGCGTTTGTGTGATATGTGTCCTTTCTGACAGACGGACGTGGAGGGAAGCGGCGGGCTGTATGTACACCAGATTTGCAGGACCGAGTTCTACAGGATATTGAGACGAACACCAGTACAAGCTCCAGGCAAGTGTCCCGATAGCATGATGTAAAGCAAAGCACGGTTATGTATACCCTGCATGACAACCGCTTGCATTGCATCCCCTGGAGGTCACTTTCAACATCTGTTGTGACGTGTATGCGATGCAACTCTTTAATGTGTTCCGTGACGATTTGTTGTCGTTGCATGCACACCGTCCATTTCCTGAAACATGTTCATAGGACTTTTACTCCTCTACAGTCAGGAATTCGTCGCTGCAGTTCGTCGGCTTTATTAATCTTCACCCTGCATAGTACACGTATGGTTTGCTACCTATCAAAAAATAAATAAATAAATAAATGAAAATAAATACTCGAACAGAACGACACCACTTCTAGGGGTGGCATGCTGGTTTGAAGTGAATGACATATAAAGATAATCCGAAAGACAACGATATTAATGTCGAATCCATAGTTGTAAAGATAACTAAGCTGATCCGAAGATAGTAACGGTAGATGAGTGCGAGAACTACCTTACAATCAAACTTCCTGGCAGATTAAAACATAGTGCCGGACTAGGATTCGAACCTGGGACCTTTGCCCTTTGTAGACAAATGAGCTATCCGAACACAGTCCCGGTTTCATGCACAGTTTTAATCTGACAGGAAGCTTTATATCAGCACAAACTCCGTTGCAGAGTAAACATTCGATCATCTTAGCATCTCATGCATCCACATTAGTGGTAAGAATAATATACAGAAGAATGGAAAAGAACAATGACGATCTCTTAGGTGACAGTCAGTCTGGCTTTACGCAAGGTAAAAATACCAAACAGGCATTTCTGAGGTGGCGCGTAATGGAAGTAAGAAAAAAGCGTACGATAATGTAAGACAGCGCAAGATGTTCGGAATTCTCAGGAAAATAAAGTGTAAACTATAGGGAAATGCAGGTAACATACAATACACGTATGTATAAAAATCGAGAAGGAACAATAAGAATGGAAGTCGAAGTACGAAGTGCTCGGTTAAAAAGGCTGTCAGATAGAGATGCAATCTCTCTCCGCTGCTGTTCAATCCGTTCATCAAAGAAGCAGTCACCATAATGAACGAATGATTCAAGAGTGGAATGAAATGTCAGGGGGAAAAGATAAAGATTCGCTGATGACTTTGCAACTTTCAATGGAAATAAAGAAGAATTTCAGGACCTGTTGAATAGAATGAACAGTTTTCTGAGTACTCAAAGATTGGCGGTAAAACGCAGGAACACGAAAGTAATGAAGAGGTGCAGAAATGAGATTAGCTATGATCTTAACATCAAAATTGGTGACCACGAAGTAGACAAAGTAAAGAAATTCTGCTATCTCGGAAACAAAATAACATTTGACGGACGAAACAAGGATGACAAAAAGGAGACTAGCACTGGAAAAAGAGAGCATTCCTGGCCAAAAGAAATTTGCTAGTCTGTTAGTATCAAACATCGGTCTTAATTAGAAGGAAGATATTTAGAAGACTGCACGTTTGAAACAGCGCGTTGTATGAAAGAGAATCATGGCCAGTCGGAAACCTGGAAAAGAAGATAATCCGGAGAGTTTAGATGTACCGCCACAGAAGCATGTTGAAAATTAAGTGGACTGATAGGATAAGGAATGAGGAAGTTCTCCGCAGAACCGACTAGGAAAGAAATGAAAGGAAAACGTTGACAAGAAAGAAGGTACAAGATGATAGGACATGTGGTAAGATATCAGGGAATAACTTCCGTGGTACTAAAGGGAGCTGTAGGGGGTAAGATCTGTAGGGGAGACAGACATACAACAAATAATTGAGGACGTTGGTTGCAGGTGATACTCTGAGATGAAGCGGTTGTCACAGGAGAGAAATTCGTGGCGGGCAGCAACAAATCAAACTTCCTGGCAGATTAAAACTATGTGCCGGGCTGAGACTCGAACTTGGAACCTTTGCCTTTCGCGGGCAAGTGCTCTACCAACTGAGGTACCCAAGCACGACTCACGTCCTCACAGCTTTACTTCTGCCAGTATCTCGTCTCCTAGCTTCCAAACTTTACAGAAGCTCTCCCGCGAAAGGCAACGGTCTCGAGTTCGCGTCTCGGCCCGGCACACAGTTTTAATCTGCCAGGAAGTTTCACATCAGCGCACACTCCGCTGCAGAGTGAAAATCTCATTCTAGCAAAAAATCAGTCATACGACTGATGAAAGAGAAAGAAAAAAAGACACGCTGTCTGCTGACAGTCCTGATGACATGTAACAATGTAGTACATAACTCTGAAACGCTTGGAGTAATTTCAAATCGGTAGTCGTATACGTAATAACACATCCGGAAAAATAAACAACTGGTATCTTGGATAAACAGCGAATGTATACAGGGCAGTCAGAAACAGTCTGTAAAGCTTTTAAGGGTGTTGCAGGACAGGTCGTGATGAGAAATGGTTCTTATGAAAAAAAATTCGATACTCTGCGCCGTTTTCGAGTTATTTAGCATTGAAGTTAGCCAATCAGGTCGTTGCGCGCGTAAATGCAAGCACTTGCGTGCGTTAAAAATGCGGTAATGCACAGTCATCTGTGGATCCGTGAGTCACCACTTGTGAAATGCTCATTACCAGTTAAGATGTGCATTTTTCGGAAGTGATGAATTTAAGCTAGGTGAGTAAAAGCACGTTTCGCCACACCGCCTCTGGCAGGCTGCATGAATTGGCACGCGCTGCGGCCTGAATGGCTGACTTCAATGCTAAATAACTGCGGAAACGGTGCAAAATATCGAATTTTTTCCTTAACAATTGTATTTTCTCAGTACAACCTCCCCTGCAGCAGACTTACAGGTTTTTCAGATTGTTCTGACCATCGTGTGTATATTTTGTAAGCAATTGAGCAGGTATAGAGATGAGAAGCGTGCTGAGGTCGGCAGCTGCTGCGGTACTCACCGCTTCTGACGCCCCCTGCAGAGGACGCGGGGCAACTGGGCGCGCCTCCGCCTTCTTTGCAGGCAACCCGCGTGGCGCCGCTGCCCGATGGGTGGTGGGGGCTGCCGGGGCGGCCGCACCCGCACGCCACATCGTGCACAAGGTCGCCACGTCCTCTGCGATTCTTATTCCCTCTTCCCAGGCCCGATTTACGATCTGGTCTTCCTAGTACAGACTGAGCACAGTGCAGTACGGGACGTCCATCACATAGTCTGCTGGACTATAAACCAAGTCTGTGAGGCAGTGTACGACTTTGTTCTGTTTTACATTTTTTTTTACACTTATTACGTACATTGAAAACCTCCCTTCTGGGAACTACGAGGGTTGCGCTGTGGGGATGGAGAACCGAACGACTTCGTTTCATTCGCAGAAAACTTGGAAGGTGCAGCATATCGACCAAAGAGACTACTTATGCCCTGTTCGTCGGTCCATTTCTAGAGTACTGCTGTGCGGTATGAGATCCTTACCAGATAGCGTTGATGGAGGATATCGAAAAAGTTCAGAGAATGGCAGCACGTCTTGTATAACCGTGAAATGGAAATAATGTCACGTATATGGTTCAGTAGTCGGGGTGGCAATCATTAAAACAAAGGCGCTTTTCGCTGTGGAAAGATCTTTTCGCAATATTTCAATTATCAACGTTCTGCTTCGAATGCTAAAATATTTTGTGCATTTTCAAGTATAAGGGGTAAATGAACATATTAGTAAAATGAGGTAAGACAGATCTCGCACGGAAAAATGTGGGTGTTCATTAGGGAGTAAAACGGTCGAGAAATAATCAGATAGCGTTCCTATGAACCAAGAACTTAAATATGGTGTTGTAGACTAGTCGTGTAGATTAAATAAGATCGTAAGACACCACGTCAACAACGTCTATTAAATGACGTGTCTTCTCAGCGAACTTCAGTCATTACTCTGAAAGAAGTGTCACTGAATGACATGTTCACTTTAGTAAAATGTAACCTTTTACTTAGCTGAGTGACCTGAAGTTGGTCTCGTTGTTTTCTTTTCAGAGTATGACTCAAGTCTCCAGATTTGACAGTGGAAAGAAAGATACTATTTATAGGTGGGTAGAGTTGATGGTTTGTTAAACGTCAAATAAACGGTTTCTTCATTGAATCTTCTGTACAGACATCTAGCTGACAAAATACGCGTCGTAAAAGGTTCCACAAGACTCTTTTTTCATAACCAAACATTTCTGCTTTCTGCAGTTGTATTCACAATACCCCATCATACAACCACCCTTCTCGCAAGTGCGAACAAGAAGTAAGAAGATAATTTTTGAGGCGAAGGGGGTTAACAGATTTACATCATTGTCAAAGATATTGTTTCATTTAACGGATACATAATTTTAAAAAAAATTATTTAACTGATTTACGGATTTCAATATAAAAACTTCATCATAATTATATAAAAATATTAATAGTTATCCATGAAATAATGACTTTTAGTTAACATGTTTCATAAGAACTTTTCTACTTGTAAATTAAACTATCTGTACCCATTGGTACCGAAGGCTGCAGAATGTGCATCAGATTTGATGATGCGACAAGCTGTATCTAAAGAACATCTACTTCTTTCGCATTTATTAATTTGTGGTTTATATTTTACATTCTTTATTACTGTGTGTTGTTACAATTGTTAGACTTCTCCCGCCTCCCAGCACGCCAAACGGTGACTACCAGTACTTATCGCGAGAAGATTGACAGATACTATGAAATAATTGACCACGTTGCATACCTAGTCAGCGTCTTAAGTATTCTAGATTACAAATTAAACTGACTACAGCTCTTCAGTCCAAGTTTATTTTTGTCATTATCGGTGCTTGTCCTTTATTTGGTGCGTCGGTGTTGCTGTCCCTCACCAGTACATGGGGAATTTCTTCTTATGTTTTGATTCTGAACTTAAGTCTGCCATACTCTCTTTGAGCTTGGTTAAAGTTACGAGACGCGTTCAGAATGTATGTGTATTGTGACCATAACGGGCTGTGGTAGTACGTAAACTCACGTTGCAGCGTCCAAATGCGTGAAAGATATCGGTAAGAGATTCCGTCAAGCACGATCCAGGTGCTGTAACCCGCTTCCTGCTCGCGGAAAGAATAATATTACCAAATTTTTTCACGAATCGAAACGGTTTACGGCGAAGGTTTTATGAGCAGAACAGATGTGCTTAAGTGGTGTGGGTGGAGTTCAGTAAAGGTAGAACAGATGTTCATGACGAAGAGACGTGTGGAAGACCTTCCATTTTGACTGATTAGTTAGTCCAAGAAGTCGAGGAAACTGTTAAGGAAGACCGTGGATAGACAATAGATGAAGTTTATGCGATGTTTCCACAACTCTCGAGAACGCTCTTATACAAGACACTAACAGAAAGCCGGGGACACCGGAAACTGTGTCTAAGAAGAGTCCAAAACAGCTGACCCAACAGCACAAGAAAAACCAGGTCGATAGCACCCCCTATTGTGACTGGAGATAAAACGTGGATGGCTCATTACACGGCTGAGATAGAAAGTCGTCGCAGTGGCCTTACACCAATTCCAAATCTGCCAAAAAGATCAAAACTACTATTTCGGGCACACAAAATCATGGCATTAGTGTGCCTTTTGGGACCGAATGGGTATTACCTCGGTCGAATTTCTTCCTCAGGGGGAGACCATCAATGCTCAACGATATTGTGAGAACCTAAAAAAGGCCAGAAAGAGCAAGGAGCATTCAAAACCAAAGGAGGGGAATGCTGACGAGTGTGCTTTGACAATGAAATGAATACCCTCAGCTGCATACAGGCGTTGATATGTCAACGGGGACGGTTGAAAATGTGTGCACCGATCGGGACTCGAACCGGGAATCTTCTGCTTTCATAGCAGACGCTCTATCCATCTAAGCCACCGAGGACACAGAGGATAGTGCGACTGCAGGGACTTATCTGGCACGCCTCCCGTGAGACCCACATTCGCAACTTATTGTCCCTCACTATATTCATAGTGCCCCTGCCCATGGTCAAATATGTCCGAAAGAAAAGATAACATCTTCATATATATATATATATATATATATATATATATATATATAGCACTGTGTTTGTTGCAAGACGACGCCCGTCCTCATGCAGCCTCAGCCACAAAGCCGTTCTTGGACTCACTTGGTTGAGATGTTTTGAACCATCCTCGGTATACTCCTGACTTCGCACCTTCAGGCTATCATCTTTTCACCTCCATGAAAACTCACATGAGTGGAATTAAATTTTCAGCCTAGGAGCAGTTGCAGAAACAGGTTCTGAAGTGTGGGAGGGAGCGGCAGAGGAGTTCTTTGAGGAGGGCATAAAGAAGCTTGCGCCGTGGCTCACCACATGCTTTGAATGGGATGTCGATCATGTAGAAAAACAGTGAAGAAGTTTATCAATAGTACCCTGTAATTTTTTTCAAATACACTTTTTCTACCAAAAATGTAAAAATCTAGTACATTTACTTTCTGAATATGCCTCGTACTACCCATCTTTGCAAACATTTTTATCTGCTCATGGTTAAGGAGCGTGTCTCCCAGCTCTATTGCACCTAAAAGCTGCCTCTCGATCGAGGCAGCTCGTGCGTAATTGGGGCACGTGAACACAATGTGCTTGGGAGTCCCCTCCTCAGTACTTAACTACATGCAGTACTTGGCCTCTTGCCTGTCGGGTGTAGATATATCAAATATGGAGGAAGTCGGTGAGAAAACTCCCTTAGTTGAGTCTATATATTTCATCCTTAACTCTTCCTCCACAATGACTTGGCAGAAAAATATTCCGACCTTCTACGTGTTAATAGGAAGATTTTCACACCATCAGCTATGATAGAGAAGGTATTTCACAAGGATTTATTCAATTTCATAGGGGTGTAATTTCTGTACGAGTGAAGACAAAAACTAGGGGTAAATTTCAATGTACGCATAGGACAATAAGGTTTTTATTTTAAAAGAAACCTATCGATCTTCACAAGCGGGTATCATTTACATGAGTGTAGACGCAAACTTGTGGCACATTATTCCAATTACCTTTAGAATCCAGGTTTCCATTTAGGAGGGGCGTTCACTAAGTAATGCAACACTTTTCTCTGCAGGCAGATTAATTTTATTCATGATTCCAATACACCATATTATTCCACACTCTTTTGGCTACAGAACCGTATTTTTCAACATACTCTCCGACCAGTACGACGGCCTTACGCCGCGTTATTGGGAGGGCCTGTATGCCCGAATGGTACCCCTCTACTGATCTACGTCGGAGTCAACATCTTGCTGCATCAGTAACCTCCCCATCATCCACATAATGCTTCCCGCGGAGTGCATCCTTCATTGGGCCAAACAGATGGATGTCGGAAGGTACGAAATCCGGGCTGTAGGGTGGGAGAGGAAGAACGGTCCAATGAGGATTTGAGATTTTGTGAGCTCCTCTCGGCAGGCTTGCGTGAGACCTTGCGTTGTCATGAACAGGAAGGAGTTCGTTTGCAGTTTTGTGCCGACAAACACGCTAAAGACGTATCTTCAATTCCCTGAGTATAGTACAATAAACGTCACAATTGGTCGTTGCGCCATGAGGGAGGACATCAATCAGAATAACCCATTCAGAATCCCAGAAGACGGTCGCCTTGACTTTACCGGCTGAGAGCGCGACTCTGAACTTTTCCTTCGGAGGAGGAGTAGTGTGGCGCCACTCCATATGAAACATCCCCTTAGAAAAATTAGTGAATTACTGTGCTAGTAAACCCCTTACGTTATTTGATTTTCTAACAGCTGAGCAGAACTGAACGTACTCAGACATTTCTCTCTTTACTTATTCTGATCAACACTAAACCGACACACAATATTTTTAGCGCAACGCAATCTGACTTTCAATGACCTACAAAAGAATGGCCCTGACTAACAATAACCTATACCTTTCATGAATCACTTACCTCACAAAAATCTTCGTTACTCGAACTACCGCAATACAGCGAGCGCCAATACTGCCAGCTAAATAAAAGATTCAAACTACTGAAGGCACTAACTACTGATAGGCATAGTTAGCAAATGAAAGATTTTGGTAGAGAACAAACAATGTATTTACCTTAATAGTGTTCAAAAGTCATAATATACATATCAGTTCATGACATCCAGTCTTACAGATTTACTCTTTCTGATGGACACACGTCCAGATCGTCCGCTCTCAAAACTCTGCCATCTCTCTCCCCACATCCACCACTGCTGGCGGCTCACCTCCAATTGCACAACGCTACGCGCTGTTCACATCCAACTGTGCAACACTGCAATAGCGAATACTCCAAAAATGGCAACCAACCACAGACTGCACACAGAGCGCTATGTGACATTACCAACATAAAAACTTAAACAGCCTACTTACATAGCCCCCATGCTCCCCACAAAAATTTTACGAATTGTTTTGGGCACTGGCCAATACAGATTGAAAAAAATGTTCATAATTACGATAACAAAGATGTCAAATGCACACACTTATTGATACACTGTTGGTCAAAAGCAAAGATTTTCTCACAATCCATAAAGACAGTCCTGATCATTCATCACAGTAATTGCAGTTTTTTCTCAAAGTCTGAGCAGTAAAAGAAAATGCACACGGAAGTAGTGGATTTCCATCCAGTCTTGAAGAAGTAGTGCTGTCCTTCCAACGGAAAGACAATGCAGACAGGTAATGGGTCACAACAGAGCAAACCCACAGAAGAGTCAGTCGAAATTTTGAAGAATATTGGTAGGTAGGTCATCACAGAGCAGACCCACTGTAGTCCTGGTAGAAAGTATGGTATTGGTCGGCCATCAGAGGTGCAGACCCACTGCAGTCCTTGTAGAGGCGGCCAGCAGCCATCTGTTGTGACTGTGCAGGTGCACAATCACCATCGAAGAGACTTGCGGACAGTATAGCAAGTCCATAAACCACCACTTGTGCACTCACAAAGTTTTTGGAGTTATCCTTATAACCAGCAATGCTGTTAACCAGTCCCTTGCTGAATTATTAACACATGTGCAGACACTAACAGTCCCTATTTCACATATTGTGCATATACTATGACCAACAGAAACGTGTGCAGTGAAATGAAACTTAATTTGAAGAATTGGTGTCCATAAAATTATAAATTTACAACATAAGAATACAATTACAAAGGTACAAAATATATCACTAAAGAACATAATAATGCAGATAACATTTGTAGGAATACAGGCTTTAGAAAAGAATAGAAATAAACATATACATCAGTGTTACAGGAATTAGGACTTAAGTAAATAAATAAAATAATAAGAATAGTTTTCAAAACATTAATTTCACACATTAGCATTAAAATAGATAAATAGATAAATAGATAAAATAATGTGTAAATATCTTTACAAAGAAAATAACATATTATTAGAAAAATTCTACAACATAACTCTTATCAGATAAACACATAAAGACAGGAAGAACACAAATACACAACGGTACACAAACACCAGATCAAATGGCTCTGAGCACTATGGGACTCAACTTCTGAGGTCATGAGTCCCCTAGAACTTAGAACTACTTCAACCTAACTAACCTAAGGACATCACACACACCCATGCCCGAGGAATGATTCGAACCTGCGACCGTAGCGGTCGCGCGGTTCCAGACTGTAGCGCCTAGAACCGCTCTGCCACCCAGGCCGGCCAAACACCAGATCACCCGCTCTCAAAACTCCGCCATCCCCCCCCCCCCCCCCCCCACATCCACCACTGCTGGCGGCTCACCTCCAACTGCGCAACACTACGCGCTGTTAACAGCCAACTGCGCAACACTGCAATAGCGAATATTCCAACAATGCCAACAAGCCACAGACTGCACACAGCACAGCCAGTGATTTTCATACAGAGCGCTACGTGACATTACCAACCTAAAAACCTAAACAGCCTACTTTCACATGGACAGCTGTTTTGTTTCCGGTTCGAAGTGGTGAACCCATCTTTCATCGCTTGTGACGATGTTCGACAAAAATAGTCACAATCAGCCTCGTAACACGCAAGCAATTCTGCACAGATAGTCCTTTACTGCTCTTTACGGTCTTGTTAGGTGGCGAGGAACGCTGCAGACACACACCTTTGAGTACCCCAACTGGTGGACGATTGCGTCAGTACTACCGACGGAGACATCCAGTTGAGCAGCCAGGTGGTGTTCGACAGTGATCACCTTGGATGGGATGTCCACACATTCCAACAATGCAGGAGTCACAGCTGTGTGTGGCCGGCCGGAACGCGGGAGATCGGACAGGTTTGCCCGATCTTTTCGCGATGATGACAGACGCCTCGCCCAACGACTCACCGTGCTTTTGTTCACTACCAGGTCTCCGTAGACATTCTGAAGGCGCTTATGAATACCTGCGGTGCTCTGGTTTTCCGCCAAAAGAAACTCAATGACAGCTTTCTGCTTGGACTGCACCTCCTTTACAGACGCCATTTTGAGGGCTACGTATAGCGTCGCCACCTATCGAAACGTCATGAAACTATAGGAGCTGAAGCGGGAGTATTCCACGATGTCCCCCAACAAATTCCGCGTTTTTTCAGCCGAAACTTGTGAAAAAAACGTGTTGCTTTACTTATTGGGCGCCTCTCGCATCTTCAGAAACGTTAGATGTGCCGCCCACCGGACGCACGACGAACAGGCGAACATCTAGACCACTGGTTCTCAACCTGGGGGTAATTACCCTCCCGAGAGGTAAAATGAAATTTTCTGAGGGGTAAAAACTAATCGATCTGATTTTGTTTCAGTCGTGAAACTATATTTTTTTTCAAAACATCATTACTATTATCACAATTTTGTAAGTAGATAATACTGACTGCAAAAGTTATCAATAACTACTTTTTTCAGTTCGTAGCATTAATCTGGTGGAGGTTACAGATTTTTTTACATTGTCTATCCACTACACACGTATGTTGAGCATTGTCCCGTACATTGCTGGCTATAAAAGACAGACATACAAGTTACAAATGCTAAATTTCTCAAGAAAAAAATGGTTCTGAGTACTATGGGACTTAACATCTGAGGTCATCAGTCCCCTATAACTTAGAGCTACTTATATCTAACTAACATAAGGACACACACACGTCCATGTCCGAGGCAGGACTCGAACCTGCGACCGTAGCGGTCGCGCGGTTCCAGACTGAAGTTCCTAGAACCGCTCGGCCACAGCTGCCGGCTATCTCAAGAAAATGTCTTCTCCTAGTTGTAGATAGTACCTGCAGTCGTCCAGAAATTGCTACGTCACTCGCTTCGAAACAGACAAATGAATTAATAGATAGCACGACTAGCTTCAAAAGGCTGAGTGCAGAATTATTATTATTATTATTACCCTGGTTAGACAAAGACTGGTTAGACTCAGCAATTTGTGCCAGTTCAGAAGTAAGGAATCAATTGACTTATGAACAGTAAGTATAATGGACACATCTGAACTTGTTTGATTTTAAATGGGAGTGCTGTATGCAGGTCAAACAAATGCTACAACTGAGAGGAGTAATGCTGGGGAAGTATGTTTTGTAACAAGTGTTTACCCTCACTGTGGATAGTTGGCTTTCTTATCTGAGAAAGAGTTGTGAATAGCACTTACGATGCACCGCAAATTACTTCATCTTTCATTCTAACACACACACACACACACACAAAATATCATTCAATTGTCACATCTTTCATCGTTTTAAAAATAAGTGTTCCAAGTAGTCTTTCATTCTTCGGCTTAGTTATGTGCTAAAGTTGGTGATAATTGCACATAGGGGTAATGATCTAAGAAAGGTTGGGAACTGCCCCCCCCCCCCTCTCCCCAGTTGATGTAGACGAGACTCAAACTCTCCCAGTACTTTTGCGAGCGCATTTGGAATTACTGCATTCACTTCTGCAGTTACGCCACGTCGCAGTCCATCCAGAATTGTCGGAAGGATAGACATGTAGACGGAGTCTTCCACAAACCTCCATCAGTAAAATCATAATCAATGAGATAGGTGATTTGGAGGCCCTAACGCTGTTGGAGGCACAATGCCGAACTCCCGTCGAAAATCACGCCGCGCAGTTGCCACTGACTTGCACCTGTTGGTTTGGAGAATGTAAAACGCCTTGTATTGTTGTTTCATCTTCGCCTCGTCTTGAGGCACGCTGGTAACCAACGAGCGAGCTAGCTGCACCGGGCAGACTCCTATCGGCAACCACAAGAACTGTCTACTTACAACTAGCTCCAAGGCAAGCTTTTATTTTTGACGTGTTAGTTAAGATTCATCCCAAGTTTCCATTTTCATTCATGCAGAAGCTGTAGTCTTGTGAAGATGGATGAACTTTTATGGATCAGTCTGTACATTAATACTGGATACTCTTCGAATCTGAAAACTCGATTGCAAATTCCGTCTACCGCCTATACAGTATTTTCATTACAGCGATATACATTTCGTAGTCGCAGTTTCATCATCAGGACTTTCCTTGCGATGTGAGCACGCCAGAAATGGGTACCTGTGGAAGTTCTGCTGCAGTCTTAATTACAATGTGTGAAACTGTGGTATTATCCGACGGAACAGCCTTGCTTGTTGAAATGCCGCTTCCGGGATGGGGAGATGCGCCGGCCTCGGATCGAATAATCCCACTGGATTAACGGTGGGGGTCGGTGTTCCGGTTGGCCTGGATGTGGTTTCCAGGAGGTTTCCCACATCCCGCTAAGTGGATAGGGGACTGGTTCTCAACTCTTGTGCCTGTTAACCTATTCGGAAACATTTAGAAAACTTGCGCTTACTTCCACATAATAACACTACGCGCTCATTGTTTGGAGGTATACGTGTTCCGTCCTAAGGAGTTATGGGGCGGCGAGAGGAAGAGCATCCGGCCATCCATTAAACTAACCATGATAAATCTGTAAGTAATCATGCCGACCCTGCGCTGATTCGTGACAAAGGTATAAGAAAAAGAAAAGTGTTTGATACTGTCGTGGAAAAACATACAGAATTACTGAAGAATGTATGTAGACTGTACACCTGAGAATTTTGATTACTTCTTTGGCATCTAATACCCCAGTGAAGCAACCCCCACAAGTTCTACATGTACAGTTTTCAAAGATGACGAATTGTATGGATATTTCAGTTATAAAAAGATGGTAAATAACTTACATCTAGTACAACTTCATTTCTAAACAAATTTTTTACTTACAGACAGTACAGAAATGTTCTAATGTAGTCTATTCTTTCGCACGATTGAAACTAAGTAGCTGAGAGGAATAGAAGACATTTTAATTTTTTTCACTCCGTCTCTCTTTGGTTTAAAATTTTTTCTGCGTTCACTTGTAGTAGGCAGAATACTGGTTAAAGTTGGCCTGAAAACAGAAAGCAAAAACTTCTTGGAATATATACAGAATGTCCTAGTCAGTGTTCAGGAATGACGGGAACGATCACTCAAAGCAAAAAGTATCCTAAACGCGTAATCTAAAATACATGAGCTATGTGCACTTCTGCATCTTCGGTACTGTAAAACAAACGTCTTTTATTGCAAACTCGTAGCTCTCAGTATTTTGGGAGGTGGTAGGTAGTACGGACCAAAATAAGAAAAAAATTGTCTAGTATAACTGGGCTCTAAACTGTATACCTAAAGAGCAATGAACACTTGTTCATCTTAGCTGCTGTGTGATTCACATCTCTTCTACTTAACAACTGCTCTGTGTTCTTAAAGTATACATTCTAGAGCCTGGGTTTACTTGACTTTTTTTCTTCGAATGATCTTTCCTGTCATATCCCTGAATACTGACCATTCTCCTGGGACACCCTGTATATTAGTGACACACTGAAGCTTCACACGGATGTGTCTACAGCCGAACGGTTTGGTTGGCGTAGCGATAATAAATTACATACACAGTTTCCTCGCAAATTAGTCTATCTACTAGAGAAAACATTATCAAAATCCCTACCGTACTTCCTCAGATTAGTTTCACATACAGACAGAAGACTTCATCAGGACAATCGAGTTTATAATACGTACAGATAGGTAATGATTGATAATCTACTTTTCAGCGTGTCACTAGAATAGAAACAGTATTAGATAGGGTCAGCAGCATAGTCAAATTGTTGGCTGGCGATGGTGTTGTCCGCAGGAAAGTATTGATGTTGGATGAACGTGAGGAAGAGCAGAACGATGTGGAAAGGATTTGGTGTTGTTACAGCTCTGTTTTAAGTGTTGTAGATCATTGGCAACCCAAGAAATATGTCATTTTCCGTGATTATCATACTAGAGAACCAGATAGCACTGTGTGGGGTCGGAAGGTGGCCTCGTCCCACCAAATGGGTGTCCTGACAGGGAATGGACGAAGTATGGTTCTTTCCAGTGGTTTCCAGATCACCTGAGACCAGCGGAAAAAGGCTCCAGGATGTTGCACTCACCGTGCTGGCACTTCCTTTCTCTGGTCTGGCCTGCTATGCTGGATACTGAAAACTGATCTGTAAGTACAGGGAAGGGGGGTGGCAAAAACATGGTAATACCAGAAAGACAATATATTACAATGCCTAATACGGAGTAGGAAACCAGTTGGCATTCAAAACAGCTTCCAGTCGTCTCGGAAGGTCCTGTGTGGTTTTAAGGGAATCTTGTACCATTCTTCCAGTCAAACGATGTGCAGTTAGATTCAACAGCACGAATAGGCTTCATCCATGTAGTTTTTTATAGTAACAACTTTAAGGAGAACGTAGCATTCTGTGTTAACAATCTCGTGCTACACAGAACATTCTCGTAGCAAGTAGCAGCCATCTTGGGCGCGATACCGCGCTAAAAATATTGTCCAGTATGTAACGAAAAATTGCGATTCACTGTAATATATTCACTTGTGAACCTATGTTTCCCATTAAAATTAGAGCAAACAAAAGGTAAGCAAAGTAATGTAAATATTATAAATAATCAGACTCAGGAAGCAGTGAATGTGGATGTGCCAATACAAACAATCGACATGGAACGCTGTCAGAATAACGAAACCATTAGCAGCAGTCACGATATGGATTTAACGAAAATATAAATGAGAGAATTTCGGTAGGAATATTTTAATGCAGACAGCGGACAAATTAACATCACGCTCAACACCCGAATGTATTTTTTTCCATAGCAGTTATGAAAGAGGTATCGCGAGACGACAGGAAAATTCAGGCACCACGATGTCGCGCGAACAGGGTATCTTTATGAGCGAAGTAGCATCACAAACACTAGGCAACATTGCCTCAGTTGATACAAGCGACGCAAATGGGACCATGCAATTTCTAAAGGATATGTTTGAAAAAATCTATCAGAACCTCTATCAAAAACTTACATATCTTGATCAAAATTCGATCAGAAATTTTTGAAACTAGTAAAAGTACGAAAGGAAACTGCAGCTAGATGAGATGAGCTAACTGTGAAACAAGACGACCTACAAACTGCTCGTGATGAATTAGCAAAAACCATGGCATCAAACAGACATTTCTGATCTGAGACAGTTTGCGAAGATCTTCCCGGCAAGACACTAAAATTAACGGAGGAGGTCGGTTTCATAAAACTTCAGTAACAGCACGTCTGTACCGTTGTAAAGAAATTAAACGACCGTGCAGGTGTAGACATGTTTGACGGTGATGTCACACTTGCACAACAATTTCTAACATAACACAGAACTTACGTCGATGAGGTAGAAACGTTGACTGAGAAACAGAAGACAATTATTGACAAAGTAAACACCGATATCAAAACTGCAGTACAGCACATTCGTTCGATACTGAACATTGTTAGGATCAATTCGAACGAATCAAAGTAAGTTAACACAGGAAACATACCAGACGGTTTGTTAGGCAAGCGAGAGGATAACTCTCCACCTTTGCCGGCTCGCGACATTAACGACAGAAATTTCGGCACCTATAAGCAGTTTCCACCGTTAATGACGAAACACGCAAGTTACCACACACCAACAAGCTTAATGTTACATACTAGAGGAGCGGACCCTTTATCTTTGTCGGTATCAGCTGATAAAGCCTCTTGAAACACAGACAATTTCAGTTGTTTACTAATGAATCGAAAAAACTACACCCATACATATTCATAAGAGCATTTCGCAATGCACTGCCACGTAGCTGGTCTGAACAACAAAAAATACGCTACCTGGAGAGTTTACTCAAGGTGACACCCTGAGCTGAGCTGCAGGTGTAGTAGACATATGTCTAGCGTATGACCAACCCGAGCACGCCTTTTTAGACAAATTTTGGTCGACAGCAATGCAAAAACGATTACGCCGGGAAATATTTGAACCCACAGCGAGGACAAAGAAAATATTTTGAAATATACACTGAAGTGTCAAAGAAACTGGTATAGTCATGACTATTCAAATACAGAGATATGTTTACAGGCAGAATACGGCGCTGCGGTGGGAAACGCCTACTTATGACAAAAACTGTCTGGCACAGTGATGATCGGTTACTGCTCATACAATGGCAGATTATCAAGATTTAAGTGTTTTGAACGTGGTGCCGCCGGCGGCTGTGACCGAACGGTTCTAGACGCTTCAGCCCGGAACCGCGCTGCTGCTACGGTCGCAGGTTCGAATCCTGCTTCGGGCATGGATGTGTGTGATGTCCTTAGGTTAGTTAGTTTTAACTAGTTCTTAGTTCTAGGGGACTGATGACCTCAGATGTTAAGTCCCATAGTGCTTAGAGCCATCTAAATTTGAACGTGGTGCTATAGTCGACGCACGAGCAATGGGACACAGCATCTCCGACGTAGCGATGAAGTGTGACTTTTCCCGTACGACTATTTCACTAGCGTACCGTGAATATCAGGAATCCAGTAAACATCAAATTCCGACATCGCTGCGGGCGGAAAAAACATCCTGCAAAACGGGACCAACGACGACTGGAGAGAATCGTTCAACGCGACAGAAGTGCAACCCTTCTGTAAATTGCTGGAGATTTCAATCCTGGGCCATCAACAAGTGTCAGCGTTCGAACCGTTCAACGAAAGATCGTCGATATGGGCTTTCGTAGTCCCACTCGTGCGCTCTTGATGACTGCACGACACAAAGCTTTACGCCTCGCCTCGACCCCTGTCACACCGACATTGGACTGTTGTTGACTGGAAACATGTTGCCTGGTCGGGCAACGGATGTGTACGGGTATGGAGACAATCTCCTGAATCTATGAGCCCTGGATGTCTGCAGGGGACTGTTCAAGTTGGCGGAAGCTCTGTAATGGTTTGGGCCGTGTGCAGTTGGAGTGATATAAGACCCCTGGTACGTCTAGATACGACTCTAACAGGTGACACGTACGTAAGCATCTGGACAGCACGTTGCAAGGCATTCTGGAGCCACTCTGAAGCAATTCTGGATGTGTGCGGTGTTGCATTGTCCTGCTGGAATTTCCCAAGTCCGTCGGAATGCACAATGGACATGAATGGATGCAGGTGATCAGACAGGATACTTACTTACATGTCACCTGAAGGCTCAGTGGACGAACCAGAAGAGCGCACGCATCCGGCAAAATTGTTGTGTTTGCTGTTCTTGCACGAACTTTTTCCGGCTACAGCGATGTCGAAGATTTGATGTTTTACCGGATTCCTGATAATCACGGTCGCACGGGAAAAGCCCCACTTCATCACTACCTCGGAGATGCTATGTCCCATACCTCGTGCGCCGACTATAACATGACGTTCAAACTCACTTAAATCTTGATAATCAGCCATTGTAGCAACAGTAACCGATCTAACGGCTGCGCTTTTTTAATAGAGTTGAGAGGTGGAGCCCCACACCGGCATGATGGCCAATACAATAGGTCTACTGCCATCTCTGCATAAGGGTTAGTTTTCACTTAAGTGAGATGTCGCAGGATGTGGGTACTGCAATGTTTGCGTACGTCTGGTTAAGGTTAACCATTAATACGCGCTCATCTGGAGATAGATTGGGTCGAAATCGAACGGAGGGTAGCGGTTTGATGGGCAGAGGGAAAAAAGTGCCAAGGCAAGGGCCAAGGGAAAAAAACCTCTGAGATAGTTAGGTCGGGTGGTAAGAGCAGTAGTGCTGCCTGCGATAGGTCGTGCAAGGATAGGCTTTGTTAATAGTGGGTATCATGCGTGTCGATACCTTGACGTTGTGCGGTTGTGTTGCTCGGAGGCTGGCGCTGGGTGCTGGTGTAGAGTTCTCGTTCAGCGTCAGCAGCCTGCAACAGTTAGGTTTATTATCGTTTTGTGTCCGATAGGTCATATATCGGAAGCACAGTGTAAGGTAATGTTGGCGGTTTGTTTGTGCGTCAGTGGACGAGTTCGTCGGTGTTCCTGCTGTGGCCTGTTGGTCGGCTCTAATAGCAGCTGGTAATTACCAGTCAGCGTTGCTGATATGCAGGGGCTTGCCGACTTTTGTCGCTTGTTTGCGTATGTTAGTTTACCATAGGTGGCTATGCCCTAGCTAGCAGTGCTTGCACCTATGGTTGTGATCGTAGTTTCCCAGAATGAGGATGAAAGGATTGTTCGAGTGTCTCGAGTTCCTGTATAGTCGTGTGGCGTGTTTTTTGAATACTTCCTTGAGGGTATCAAGGCGGTATTCATGGTGAAGATCCACGGTGCGTGTATAGCGTGGAGCGTTGCTAATGATTCGTAGCACTTTCTTCTGTATGATCTGCAGGCGGCGCAGTCGTGTAGGAGCTGCATATCCCCAGACGGGAGCTGCGTACGTCATCAGAGGTCTAATCAGTGTCATGTATATGGACCTCTACACCCTCCTATTCAGTGTGCTTTCCCTGTTGAGCATTGGGTAGAGCTGTTTGAGCCTCGCGTGCGCTCGGTTGGCAACGTACTCGATGTGGTCCCCCCATGTAAGTTTCCGGTCCAGCCAGACACCTAGGTATCTGACTTTCTCTCGGAAACGTACTGGGCGTGTATGTAGTGTTATCGGTCTACAGTGTTGATGTTTGCGCAGTATTTTCGGTCTACGTGTGAACGACTGCGCCATTTTTTTTACTTTATTGTTATTTTAAAACCTGTACAATAGGCAGGCTGTCAGCAGCACTCTACGCTGCTCTTCAGCCATAGAATACATAATGAGAAAAAACAGTAAGAATACACATGTTGCAGAACGGTGGGCAATAAAACAGTAGACACATAAAGACAAACACGGAGCCGTTCACACTCGACGATAATCCACATTGCAAACTGTTGAGACGACGCACAAACACTGAAGATGGCGATGGCACAGGTGAACGATGGAGTGCGACGGTGAACACTGAACACTAAACACGACGGCACACACGAGACACTGATGGCGATGATCTCCGGCGCGCGGAAGTCCACATAGCGTGTGCGAGTCCGGGGACCTGCCAAGAGAGGAGGAGGGGGGGGGGGGAGGGGAGAGAAGAGATGCCATGGGCAGAGGAGATAGGGGGAAGGGAGGAAGGGGGAGGGGAAGCCCGGGGGAAGAGGGATGGAGGAAGGGGGATGGGGGGGAAAAGGAGAGAGAAGGGAGGGAGGGTGCCTAAAGGAAAGGACACAGGAAGTGGGAGGGCGGGATCAAAGTTGATAGGAGGGGTAGATGGAGGTGAGGAGGACATCATCAGGGAGGGGGAGCTGGCGGAAGCCACCTTGGGAGAGGGTAAGGAGGGTGGAGAGATGAAGACCGGGTGGGACGTGGGAATACAGGCGCAGCAGCGGGCAGGGGCGGGAGAGGATGGGCGAGACAAGCGGGTGAGGAGGATCGAGTTTGCGGGAGGTGTACAGGATCCATATCCTTTCAAGGAAAAGGAGGAGGTGGGGAAACGGAATGAGATCGTGTAGGATCCGCGTGGGGGAGGGGAGATGGATACGATAGGCGAGGCCGAGAGCATGGCGTTCAAGGATTTGAAGGGATTTATAAATGGTAGGGGGGGGGGCGAAGATCCAGGCCGGATGGGCGTAACAAAGGATAGGGCGGATGAGGGATTTATAGGTGTGGAGGATGGTGGAGGGGTCCAGATTCGACGTACGGCCGGAAAGGAGCTTGAGGAGATGGAGTCAGGAGCATGCCTTGGCTTGGATTGTCCGGAGATGGGGAGTCCAGGAGAGGCGATGGTCGAGAGTGACGCCAAGGTACTTAAGGGTGGGAGTGAGGGCGATAGGACGGCCATTAATGATGAGATAGAAATCAAGGAGGCGGAAGGAAGGGGTAGTTTTGCCTACAATGATTGCCTGGGTTCTGGGGGGATTGACCTTGAGCAACCACTGGTTGCACCAAGCAGTGAACCGGTCAAGATGGGATTGGAGAAGGTGTTGGGAGCGCTGCAGGGTGGGGGCAAGGGCAAGGAAGGCGGTGTCATCGGCAAACTGGAGAAGGTGGACGGTGGGTGACGGCGGCGGCGTGTCCGCCGTGTACAAAAAGTACAGAAGGGGGGAGAGGACGGAGCCATGGGGCACACCGGAAGAGGGGAAAAAGGTGTAGGAATCTGTGTTATGGATGGTGACATAGGAAGGACGGTGGGAGAGAAAGGAGCTGATCAGATGGACGTAGTTAATGGGAAGGGCGAAGGTTTGTAGCTTGAAGAGGAGACCAGAATGCCATACGCGGTCATAAGCACGTTCGAGGTCCAGGGAGAGGAAGATTGCGGAGCGACGGGAATTAAGCTGCTCCGAAAGGAGATGAGTGAGGTGAAGGAGAAGGTCGTCGGAAGAGAAGGATGGCCAAAAGCCACACTGGGAAGGAGGCGATGCTGGCGGAGATGCTGGTGGATGCGTTGGGTGAGGATAGATTCCAGGACCTTGCTGAAGACCGAGTTAAGGCTGATGGGACGGTAGGAGGAGACAGCGGACGGCGGTTTGCCAAGTTTAAGGAACATCAGGATACAGGAGGTTTTCCACAGGTCGGGGTAGTAACTGGTGGACAGGACTACATCGTAGAGCCTGGGCAGAATGGAGAGGAAAGGAGCTTCACGAAGGTGACGGTAGGTGACACGATCGTGACCAGGAGCAGTGTTGCGTTTTGTGCAGAGTGTGGCAATGAGATCCTGTGTAATGATAGGGGCGTTGAGTTCCGTGTGTGCAATGTTGTCCAAGTACTGGAAATTGGGTGCGAGGGGAGGGACAGAGGTGTCAGTTCGATCGTGGACATCCAGGAAGAGGGAGTAATCAAACTGGGGATCATCGGGGATGGAAAACACATCGGAGAGGTAGGAGGCAAAGTGATTGGCCTTACTAAGGGTGTCAGGGAAGGGGTGATCATCATGGTGAAGAGGATAGTAGGGGGAGGGTTTAGTTCCGGTAAGGCGACGGAAGGCTGACCAGAACTTGGACGAGTTGATAGGTAGGGTAGCATTTAAATGGGTGCATGTCTGTCGCCAGTCCCAGCGTTTCTTAGCCACGAGCAAATTACGAATGTGTCGCTGGAGTTGCCGGTGGCGTCGTAGTGTGTCTGGGTCACGCGTGTGGAGGAAGGCACGGTAGAGACGGCGGGATTCACGGAGGAGGACGGCCTGTGGGGATAAGATAGGATGGTGTGGGTGGATGGCGACAGAAGGGACGTGGGCCTCCACGGCCTCAGACAAGGTCTGCTGGAGAAAGGAGGCGGCATGAGTTACATCGTCAGGGTGGTGGTAGGTGAAGGGGTGGCTATCGACCTGGGTGGAGAGGGTATCCCGGTAGGCATTCCAGTTGGCATGGGAATAGTTATGGATGTACTTAGGGGAAGGGTCATTACGAGCGTTGGGGCGGGGGCGACGACTGTCGGAAACGATGAGGAGGACAGGGAGATGGTCACTACCAATAGGCTCCAGGACATCCACCGTTATGCGGCCAAGGTGGTTGGGGGAGGAAAGGATAACATCGGGAGTGGAGTTGGATTCAGGACGGGTGTGCTGGGGGATGGGGATGAGGTCGCCTTGAAGGGAGTAGAGGAACCAATGCCACCGCCATAATGGCAACTCCGCCATGCGCAATTGGGAGGGGATTATTGGAGCGGTGAAGGAGATAGGGCGAAGTGTGGATGGTGTGGTGGGGTTGGAGGAAGGTTTCATTGAGGAGGAAGGCATCCACACAGTGGGTGGCAAGGGTGTACAGGAAGAGGTTCTTGTTGGTGGGAAGGGAGCGGATGTTGTTAAAAAGGATACAGTGCTGTCACGCCATGACAAGGAATTAGACAAGGATGTCAAGACGGGAGAAGGTGAAATGGGCCTGGTTGTTGGAGTAGGTGGCATACATTTTTAAGTGGAAAATGGAATGGGTGGCGAGGGAGACCTGTTGGAGGGTGTGAGGGCGCTGGACAATGGTCACAATGGTAGGACAATGGTGAGGAACCTGATGATGTCCTCAGCGGTGGGGGGAGGGAGCGAAGGGAATTGCCAGGAGGGGTGGGGGCGTCCAGAGGACGGACAGGGTCGGTGAGTTCAGGAGTGGTCGGAGGGGGTAGGGCTTTACACTTTTGGGAGTAGGTGGGATGGGGGAGGTTGCAAGTATTGTAGGAGGGAGAGGATTGAAGGTTAGGGCACTGCTGGAGGAAGTGCGCTTGCCTACAATGCGGACAGGTGGGGGCCTCGCGGCACTCGGCTGTTGGGTGTGCGTTATAGCACAGACACCTCTGGCAGCACAGGGATTGAGGAGGGGATGGGAGGGGTCGACCTTATAGCGCTGGTTGAAGAGGAGGGCACCCTCCTTCAGGAGATGGTCAATGGAGGGGGCGTCCTCGGAGAAAACCCGCATAAGGTGGGTGGGGCCGACCGAGTTGGAAATGCAGTGGACCACCTGCACCTCCAGCGTGGGATACCTTGAGCTCCACCAACACCTCCTCCTCCGTGATCGACGGACTGAGCCGAGTGATCACGGCGATGAGGGTCGGTGGGTGATGCGGGGGTTGGGGCTGGCAGGTAGGAGATGGAGAAGGAGCAGTGGTGAGGGAGGTGTTGGGGCCAAAATGGGTGGTGGGGAGGCAGGAGAGGATGTCAGTATGGAGGGTTGGGTTGGGGGAGGAGATGAGAATGGAATCCCACCTGGGAGTGAGGAGAGAGATGGGGGCACCAGGGAAGTGTTGGAGGAGGCGGAGGGAGAGATTCCGGGCCTCGAGAAGGGAAGGATCGGGACGGGAGAGGAGGTATTTGTATAAAGAGGGGGGGGGGAGGAGGCAGAGGGAGCAGGGCCAGGCGGGGAGACATCGATGGCATCCTGGGAGGGGAAGGAGGATGGGGCGGGCCTTTTTTGGGAGCGGAGGAGGTAGTGGTGCCACTAGGGCGTTTAACGGCGGCAGAAGGGTGGGTGGTGACATGAGGGACGGGAGCTATAGGAAGGTGGTGGGAAGGGGCAGGTCCCAGCGTGGATGCAGCAGTCAGCGCCAGAGATGGTGACGGTGAAGGTGACAGCGATGGCGACGATGGTGGCGGTGATGGCGAAGGCGATGGGGAGAGTTGGGCATGGGCAGTGGCCCGACGGGCCCCACCCTAGCTGGAGCTGCAGTGACAGGCTGGGGGAGTGGGAGGAAGGGATCAGAGGAAGAGGAGCGGGAGGAAGAAGCTGGAGAGGGGGCGACAAAGAGCGGGGGCGAAGGGAGAGAAGAGGAGGGATGGAAAGAGGGGGGTGTGACTGGGCACACCATGTAATGGTAGTGGTGGCGCCGGAGGGGGAAGTATAAACGATGGCTGTGGTGGTAGTGGTGGTGGGGGCTGACATGACGACAGGGATAAACAAAAATGCACAGGACGAAAAAACTGAGGACAGACGAAGACGAAGACGAAGAATGAAGACGAAGATGGATGAAGACGAAGACGGACGAAGACCAGAGTCCCACGCTGCTGGCGCTGGCGCTGACGCCGACGACGGCTGGCAGGAATGCCGCAGCTGCTGCTGCTGCCGCGGACGGGGCCGGGGCCGCTGCTGCTGCTGCTGGAGGGCTGGCTGGCTGGCTGGCTGGACAGCTGCTGCTGCTGGAGGGCAGGCTGGCTGGACCGCCGCTGCTGGAGGGCTGGCTAGCTGCTGCCAGCTGGACCGCTACTGCTGGCCGGGACCGCTGCTGCTGCTGCTGCTGCACGGCTGGACCGCTGCTGCTCGGCTGGACCGCTGCTGCTCGGCTGGACCGCTGCTGCTCGGCTGGACCGCTGCTGCTCGGCTGGCTGGCTGGCTGGCTGGCTGGCACCTGAAAACCTAGCGCTTCGATTAGTGCTGGAACGGCACAATCGAAGGGCGGTATCCTTGCGGAGTACCGCCTTAGATCGTGTCTGTGCCAGATACTTGCCGACCGCAGCGCCGTATTCTGCATGTTTACATATCTCTGTATTTGAATACGCATGCCTATACAAGTTTCTTTGGCGCTTCAGTGTTTGTTCACACGGTAATGGTGGAGATGGTAGTGCAAGGTGACGGAGAAAGAGGAAGACCAACCACAAAAAGTACTAAGACGTTGACAGAGAAACACCTGGGGGGAAGAGCAGTATCGAACCCGAAGAAAAGAGAAGTGAAGAGTGTCGACCCAGTGTGAATGGGAACAGAAGAAGTAAAGGAAGAAATAGCTTTGTATTTACGTTTTAGTGATTTGCTGCTTTTTCTCAATCATGTATGTTCTACTGTTCTGCCACATGTTAGCACACTGGACTCGCATTCGGGAGGACGACGGTTCAATTCCGCGTCCGGCCATCCTGATTTAGGTTTTCCGTGATTTCCCTAAATCGCTCCATGCAAATGCCTGCATGGTTCCTTTGAAAGGGCACGGCCAACTTCCTTCCCAGTCCTTCCCCAATCCGATGAGACCAATGACCTCGCTGTCTGGTCTCCTACCCCAAACAACCCAACCCATTTATGAGGAGGAGTTGCCACATGTACATCTGCTCAGTAATTATGTATACTTCTTTACCGGAAAAGTCATTTTTAAGAATACTAATAAATATTTTGTATTTCTTAGCAGCTCACTTTTTGACACTGATACATATCTGTTTCGATCAGGATTGCGTGGAGATGTGCTATATGTAATTAAATTGCGATCGCCATAGTATGAGCACGGAACTGCAAATCATTTATATGTAATACAGTCAGTAAGTGGAACACGTAATGTCGGTTATATTTTTATCTTTTAACCTTTGCTGTGTTACGAAAGAGAAAAAGATCGAAATAAAGCAGCCGTCTAATTCACACCTTCCAGGATGGATACATGTATTGGAAAGAGGAAGGAAAGAAACTTAATACATTTGCCCACATTTTCTGAGGTATTCTATCACCATTTAGACAACCCATATGGTCATATAGTTCTACTTGTCTTCTTCTGTTCGTGTATCAAAATTGAGTCCATCTCCACCATCCAGTTGATCTCTTCATTCCTAACATCTTCTCCAACACACTATTTCCATTGCGGATAGTATTTATTTACTTATTTATTTTTGTCTGTGTCCACAATTTTGTCCCTTGTGGCACAGTGCTCTCCACAAAATCATTCAACAGTTGCTTCTTCAATGGGTAATTTTAATGTTTCCTATGGTACGATAGCACTGAGTAAGATGACATTTAATCTGTGAGTTTTGCAACACACCGTTCATATGTAATATTTTTCTCAAACTTTATTATTAACTTAGAAAGTTAATTATCTACGAAAGGTTATTATCTGACGAGGGCTCTGACGGTCGGAAACCAGTTAATAAGACTAGCAAATACTAAAGAAAATTCTTAGTTTATGTTTTCATTGATAATTATGGAACTGTAAGAAAGCACAGGTCATACCCATCGACAAGAATGGCAACAGAAGTCATCCAAAAAACAATCGTCCAATATCCTTGATGTCCATTTCTTGTAGAATCTTAGAACCTATTCTAGGAGGTGTCTTAAACTTACTCTAACAGGTGTCTGGAACAGCATGACCTTCGTCACACCATCCGGCATGGATTCCGATAACACCGATCATGTGAAACCCATCTCTCACTTTTCTCACATGACGTCCTCAGAGCCATGGATCAAGATAATCAGGTAGATGCTGTATCTCTCGATTTCCTAAAAGCATTTGGCTCTTTACCACACCTACACTTTCTATCGAAATTGTTATTGTATCGCATATAAAGCGAAATTTGTCACTGGACTGAGGTGTCTTGATAGCGTCATCGACTGGTGTAGAATTAACTTCAGATGGCCGCAGTGAAATGTGTGCTAGGGCCCTTGCTGTTCACGTTGTATATTAACGACCTTTAGAACACTATTAAAAGACTTTTCGCCGATGATGCAGTTACTGATAATGAAGTGCTGTCTCAGAAAATCTGCACAATTATACAGCCAGACCTTGATAGGATATCAGAGTGGTGCAAAAATGGCAGTTTGCTTTAAATGTTCAGAAATGTAAAAGTTTACACTCCGCAAAACGATAAACCATAGTATTCTATGACTAAACTATCAATAAGTCACATTTGCAATGGTCAACCCACGCAAATACTTGGGTTTAATACACAGATCAAAAAAGTTTTGCATCACCCCGGTTCCCAGAACTCCTGACGATAGACGTTGAGTGTGGATATTGTATCACAGACACAACCCCTTTGACTGTTCAGAGGTATCACTAAACCCGACCAAATATGTAAATAAACATGCATGAGCAGCGCCTATTAGACGGAGGGGGACCAGCAGGCGATCAGTTCTAGTCCTTCCACCAGGAAGGAGGCACACAGCTTGTATTGTCTGTAGTTCAACCATGCCCTCACGGTCAATACTGCGGTTCGATCGCGTCCGCATTGTTACTTTGTGCCAGGAAGGGCTCTCAACAAGGGAAGTGTCCATGCGTCTCGAAGTGAACCACAGCGATGTTGTTCAGACGTGGGGGAGTTACAGAGAGAGACAAAAACCGTCGATGACATGCCTCGCTCAGGCCGCCCAAGGGCTATTACTGCAGTGGACGACCGCTACCTACGGATTATGGTTAGGAGGAATGCTGACAGCAACGCCACCATGTTGAATAATGCTTTTCGTCCAGCCACAGGACGTCGTGTTACGACTAAAACCGTGCGCAACAGGCTGCATTATGCTGAACTTCACTCCCGACGACCATGTTGAAGTCCATCTATGCAAACAAGACACCATGCAGCGAGGTACAGATGGGTCCAACAACATGCCATATGGACCGATCAGGATTAGCATCACGTTCTCTTCACCGATGAGTGTCGCATATGCCTTCAACCACACAATCGTCGGAGACGTTTTTGGAGGCAACCTGGTCAGGCTGAACGCCTTAGACACACTGTCCAACAACAAGGTCGAGGTTCCCTGCTGTTTTGGAGTGGCATTATGTGGGGCCGACGTACGCCGCTGGTGGTCATGGAAGGCACCATAACGGCTGTACGATACGTGAATGCTGTCCTCCGCCCGATAGTGCTACCATACCGGCAGTATATTGGCGAGGCATTCTTCTTCACGGACGACAATTCGCACCCCCATCGTGCATATCTTGTGAATGACTTCCTTCAGGATAACGACTTCACCCGACTAGAGTGGCCAGCATGTTCTCTAGACATGAACCCTATCGAACATGCCTGGGATAGATTGAAAAGGGAAGTTTATGGACGACGTGACCCACCAACCACTCTGAGGGATCTACGCCGAATCGCCGTTGAAGAGTGGGACAATTTGGACCAACAGTACCTTGATGTTGTGGATAGTATGCCACGACGAATACAGGCATACATCAATGTAAGAGGACGTGCTACTGGGTATTAGAGGTACCGGTGTGTACGGCAATGTGGACCACCACCTCTAAAAGTCTCACTGTTTGGTGGTACAACATTCAAAGTATGGTTTTCATGTGCAATAAAAAGGGCGGAAATTATGTTTATGTTGATCTCTATTCCAATTTTCTGTACAGGTTCCGGAACTGTCGGGACCGAGGTGATGCAAAACATTTTTTTGATGTGTGCAATTTGTAGGATTTTAAATAAAATGATCACGTAAGCCCAGTCATAGGTAATGCAGGCGCAAGTCCTAGATTCATTGGCAGAATACTGAGGAAAGGCAACATCTATAAAAGAATTTATTAGAGGACATCTTCTGTACATCATGAGCTGCACTAGAAATATTTTATTTGCCAAAACCGGTTTTCGAGTTTATAACTCATCATCAGTGGCATCTAATACAGAGGAACAAACAACTGTATGAATATCGATTTCCACAAAATGGTACCTGTACATATAGTAGCAGTAACGTAAATCTACTTACATTATCTACTTCTATGTCAAAGACATTCATGTCATTTAATACAGTAGGATTTGAAATCCGTCCTATGGCATAGTACATAGTATGTCATGTATAATGCTGTCAAATCTTACGCAGTGACAATTCTCGATAACGTCAGGCCAAGGAGTCTACAGCACATGTCTTTTATTATATGTACATATGTGACATGCGTTCGTATATGTAAATTACAATTTTTTGACATTTGGTATATGAAGATACAATACACCATAAAGTATAAAACTGCAAATTATTACAAAATACTACGTTAGATTAGAAAATTTTAATTTACGTATATGACTACATGTAACAGATATATATAAATATGATCTTAGAAATAACGTATGGGACATTTAATTTCGGAAATTGTCACGGAATTCAATTTTTCGAGATGCACGTTGTCAAGAATGTGCCGAGAATACCAAATTTCAGGCTTTACCTCTCAACACGGTCAACACAGTGACCGACGGCCTTCATTTAACGACGAAGAGCAGCGGCGTTTGCGTAGGGTTGTCAATGCTAACAGACCAGCAGCACTGCGTGAAATAACAGCAAAAATCAATGTGGGACACACGACGAAAGCACTCGTTGCGACAGTGCTGCGAAATTCGGCGTTAATGGGCTATGGCGGCAGACAACCAATGCGAGTGCCTTTGCTAACAGTACGACATCGCCTCCTGGATTCGAGAGCATGTAGGTTGGACTCTAGGCGATTGAGAAACCGTGGGCTGGTGAGATGTCCGAATTTCAGTTGGTAAGAACTGATGGTAGGGTTCGAGTGTGGCGAAGACTCTACGAAGCCATGGGTCAAAGTTGTCAACAAGACACTGTGCAAGGTGGTAGTGGATCCACAATGGTGTGGGCTGTGTTAACATGGAACGGACTGCGTCCGCTGGTCCAATTGAACCGATCATTAACTGGAAGTGGTTATGTTTGGCAGCTTGTTCCCAAAAAACGATGGGATTTTCATGGACGACAGTGCGCCACGTCACCGCGCACGATGTTCGCGACTAGTTTGAAGGAAATTGTGGACAAGTCGAACCAGATCACCCGACATGAATCAAATCGAACATTTATGGGACATAATCGAGAGGTCAGTTCGCCGAAAACCGGTTTTGGCAAAGAAAACATTTCAAGTACAACTCATGGTGTATAGAAGGTGCCCTTTAATAAATATCTGTAAGCTGGGTAGCATGAAGCATTCAAGATTTTATTTTTTTTATCTGCAAAGGAGATTACTTACAAAACGTTGATTTGACATGTCTTGGAAGTATTTCTGGTACTGTATACTTGCAACTGTATGCGTTTACGTCATTAATTGCCATACATCCTATAGAACTCACGAAGAATGATTGCTTAAATTCCTCACTCTGCACTGTAATTGATCTCATCTTGTCTTCACGATCCTTATAGCAGATATATGTGGGAGGTTCTAATATATTTCTAGATTCATCGCTTAAATGTGATTCTTGAAACGTCCTAAGCAGCCTTTCACGGGATACTTTCCATCTATCTTCAGACGTTTGTGAGTTCAGTTTTTTTTTCAGGATCCTCATGACACTTTTCCCTGTGTGGAACAAGACTCTAATATCCAAGAGTCATTCAGATTCCTCCCCCGACCTAAGTACCGATGTGGAGGAAAGGCCAGAGATACTAGGGCTTCATACTACAGCCCATCCCGTGAGTGGTCTACTGCGAACAGCAGAAAATTTGCAAGAGGCCTCGGCGCCATTGTTAGGGTAAACCTATGCGCCTTTGCTTAAACACATCTTCCTTTGACTTACGTCACAAACGTAATGTCTTGTTGAAGTATTTAGCTACAAGATAGCTATTTAATTTATGAGTGCACTGCAACCAGTAACTGTTTACTGACTTAAAAAAAAGAAAGAAAAAGGTTCAAATGGCTCTGAGCACTATGGGAATTAACATCTGAGGTCATCAGTCCCCTAGAACTTAGAACTACTTGAACCTAACTGACCTGAGGACATCACACACATCCATGCCCGAGGCAGGATTCGAACCTGCGACCGTAGCAGCAGCACGGTTCCAGACAGAAGCGCCTAGAACCTCTCGGCTACAACAGCCGGCGATTTTTTGCACACTATAAAAATTTGCCATAACAGGTTGTTCACAACTAAAAGCAGGTTGTTACATTAGCATGAACGTTGTTTAGTGCTCCAAATTTTTGAGATGAAATGTATTTAGCATCACGTGATTTTTCCTGTGTGTGGTGCACTACATTATTGTCCCTTCGTGCCAAATGCAATATGCACGTGAATCCTGATACCGAACCGCGTGGTGCTCGCGCCAATATCTGAGTTATTTTACAGCATCACAAAATGAATCGTACCATCCAAAAATAGCAGCTACTGGCAAAAAAAGATTGCAAAATCAGTGATGTATCGATACTGAAAATACTAAGCTTTTTTTTCTATGGAATCAAACTACTGAGGTCATCAGTCGCTATGCTTCCATACTACTTAATCTAAGTTATGGTAAGGACAACACACACACACACATATGCCCGAGCGAGGACTCCGACGGGGGGAGCCGCGTGAACCATGGCAAGGCGCCTCATAGGGCACGGCTAACACGCGAGGCAATACATCTACATCTACATGTAGATCGTTACTCTGCAATTCACACTTACGTGCCTGGCAGAGGGTTAAATTGAACCATTTTCATACTACTTCTCTACCATTCCATTCTCGAATGGCGTGTGGGAAAAAGGAACACCTAAATCTTTCCGTTCGAGCTCTGATTTCTCTTATTTTATTATGATGATCATTTCTCCCTACATAGGTTGTAGTTGTTGTAGAGGGGTTTTGTGGGCGCACGACAGCAAGGTCTTCAGCGCCCGTTCAGTATCATAGTGAGACGGGTGTCAAGGAAAAAAAAAAAGCTCAGAATATTTACATAAAACGGAACATAAAACACGGGAAACAATCATCGGAAAAGATGTGCTCACCCACACCGAAGCGTGGGATGAAGCAGGGCGTCAGCAGTAAAACATGGACAACACAGGAAGAAAACGAGAGAGGGGGCTAAAACAATGTAGCAGATGGAAGTGGCTGGCTGACCGCAAGGAAAAAAAGGGAGGAGTCAGCCACTCTGCAATACACTAAAACCTCCAGCCTAAAAGTTTAGGCCAGAGTCCAGACACATCACAAAACTTAAAAACCCTAGACACACACGTCTCATCATTAGCTAAAACACAGGGCAGATCACCATCAACTTGTGCTTCTGCCCTTGCATCACGGTATAAAATGCAGTCTGTTAAAATGTGGCGGACAGAGATGTGCACGCCACAAGCATCACAAAACGGAGGATCCTCCCGCCGTAATAAATAGCTATGCGTCAGAGGACAGTGCCCTACATAGGTGGTTGTCAACAAAATATTTATGCATTCGGAAGAGGAAGTCGGTGACTGAAATTTCGTAAATATATCTCGCCGCAAAGATAACCGCCTTTGTTTCAGTGACTGCCACTCCAACTGGCGTATCATATCAATGACACTCTCACCCCTACTGCGCGATAGCACGAAACAGGCTGCATAACGCTAACATTGTTCTTCACGTATACTGGAATGTGTAGACAGCATAGTTACAACTAACAAATACTTTACGTATGCACCAATAGTTATACACTACTGGCCATTAAAATTGTTACACCACAATAATGAAGTGCCACAGACGCGGAATTTAACCGACGGGAACAAGAATATGTGATATGCAAATGATTAGCTTTTCAGAGCATTCATACAAGGTTGGCGCCGGTGGCGACACCTTCTCAGCTAAAAAAATTAAAGTAAAACCACCTGCACCATATTCAATATTAAAGCCTGAAACTAACATGCTGACATGAGCAAAGTTTCCAACCGATTTCTCATACACAAACAGCACTTGACCGGCGTTGCCTGGTGAAACGATGTTGTGATGCCTCGTGTAAGGAGGAGAAATGCGTACCATTACGTTTCCGACTTTGATAAAGGTCGGACTGTAGCCTATCGCGATTGCGGTTTATCGCATCGCGACATTGCTGCTCGCGTTGGTCGAGATCCAATGACTGTTAGCAGAATATGGAATCGGTGGGTTCAGGAGGGTAATACGGAACGCCCATCAACAGATGGGGACGTTTGCAAGACAACACCATCTGCGCGAACACTTCGACGACGTTTGCAGCAGCATGGACTAACAGCTCGGAGACCATGGCTGCGGTTACCCTTGACGCTGCATCACAGACAGGAGCGTCTGCGATGGTGTACTCAACGACGAACCTGGGTGCACGAATGGCAAAACGTCATTTTTTCGGATGAATCCAGGTTCTGTTTACAGCATCGTGATGGTCGCATCTGTGTTTGGTGACATCGCGGTGAACTCACATTGGAAGCTTGTATTCGTCATCGCCATACTGGCGTATCATCCGGCGTGATGTTACGGGGTGCCATTGGTTACACGTCTCGGTCACCTCTTGTTCGCATTGACGGCACTTTGAACAGTGGACGTTACATTTCAGATGTGTTACGACCCGCGGCTCTACCCTACATTCGATCCCTGCGAAACCCTACATTTCAGCATCATAATGCACGACCGCATGTTGCAGTTCTTGTACGGGCCTTTCTGGATACAGAAAATGTTCGACTGCTGCCCTGGCCAGCACATTCTCCAGACCTCTCACCAACTGGAAGCGCCTGGTCAATGGTGGCCGAGCAACTGGCTCGTCACAATACGCCAGTCACTACTCTTGATGTACTGTGGTATCGTGCTGAAGCTGCATGGGTAGCTGTACCTGTACACGCCATCCAAGCTCTGTTTGACTCAATGCCCAGGCATATGAAGGCCGTTATTACGGCCAGAGGTGATTGTTCTGGGTACTGATATCTCAGACTCTATGCACCCAAACTGCGTGCAAATGTAATCACATGTCAGTTCTAGTGTAATATATTTGTCCAATGAATACCCGTTTATCATGTGCATTTGTTCTTGATGTAGCAATTTTAATGGCCAGTAGTGTATAATGTCCGATCTGTATCCTCACAAGCCCCAATGCACTATAACTTACCACCCGAGGCCCACGAGAAGACAGGCCGCGGGGCGTACGTCACAGCACGTGACTCTGCAGGTCTTACCAATGCCAGCAGCTGTCTCCGGCGGGGAGCGAGTAACTATTTCAGAGGAGTTTAATAATTTTTGTCTGTTTAAATGTATGCAAGTTCTCGATAGCACACGACAGATTTAAAACCTTAAGTGGGCACCTTTCCAATTAAATATTGCTTTCCCGTGGGTCCTGCCCGGAGCCGAACGTTCGCGAAGTGTGGCGGATAAGCCAACTAGTGTGACGTCACAAGTTCGTTGCAGAGCCCGTGTATACCGTAGGTCCCTCTTACCACCACAATGACGTCCAGCCGAAGGTTCAATATACCCGGCGCCTGGAGCGCCCTCAGGAAGTCTAGTTACTTTCACAAGGTCTTTGCCACAGCCTCAGCTTACCCTCATGGAGCGCGCCCACACTACCGCGGCATGTCACGTCGGTCCGTCCACTGAAGGAACGGTGTTTGTAAACACCGCAGCCCAGCACTTGTCCCGCTGCTCTCACCGTTCTCTGTAGCCTTCGATACACGCCATTAATAGTGAAGTGTTTACACTTTTCGATTCGGATCGCGTCCTGGACTCTTTGCACACGCTTACGACTTTCACCACGCTGTGGATTTCGCTTCTGGCTAACCACCAACTTTGTGAGCTCTGCTGTCTGTTATTTCCTGACATGGGAAAGACAAAGGCAAACTAAAATGTTTAATGAAGCTAAAAAATTTTAGAGACAAAAATTTTTAATAGTACAGTTCACAGTTGTATAACGTTCAGTGATGACTTGTTAGAGCTGAATATTCATCCACTGCACATCTCTTATCAATTACAGTGCAGTGTCTGATCATAAGATTAGATAAACGACAACGATTGATGGCAGTTTGTCTTTATCTAATCTTATGATCAGATGCTGCACTTGATCCGTTAGCTGATCTAAATACGACTGAATGTTCAGCTACAATTAGTACTCACTGAATGTTATACAACTGCGATCTCGACTATTAATATAATTTTGTCTCTAAGAACTTTGTAGTTTCATTACGCTCTGCTGTTCGACTACAGGTGCCGCTTGTTTTTCCATCAGCCCTGCATCACTGTCAGTGCTGGTGATCATATTCTATTTTCCATTTACGGCAAGTAGGATAGAAAAGTGACCATTTCTAATTCTTTTCTCTGTATATGCTCAGTATCACCTGTTAGTCAGCCGGCCGCTGTGGCCGGGCGGTTCTAGGCGCTTCAGTCCGGAACCACGCGGCTGCTGCGGTCGCAGGTTCGAATCCTGCCTCGGGCATGGATGTGTGTGATGTCCTTAGGTTAGTTAGATGTAAGGTGTAAGGTGTAAGTCTAGGGGACTGATGACCTCAGATGTTAAGTCCCATAGTGCTTAGAGCAAAATTCACCTGTTAGTATGTTTTAGTAAGGATGACTTCTGGGCTCTAAAACGCATACCTGAGGAGCTATGAGCACTTCGTCTTCCATATTTTGAAAAAAATCTCTTCTACTGCAAGTTCTTTGCTTTTCATATTTTGGGAGGAGATAGTATGGACCAAAAAAAGGAAAAAAATAGTGTAAACATGGACTCTAAACTGCATACCTTAAGAGCTTGTAAGGTTTTTAGTTTATTTTTGGTACTCAAGGAAAGTGATGTGAGCTTTATATTTTCATTTGATGTTTTCCAAAGAGTAGTGTTGGCTATGGTACGAAGCACTCTCAAATAGCTTGAGAAATCAGAAATAAAGATACAGAGAATAATGAATTTTAGTACAGATTAATTTGGCAAGTGAACATATTAGGTAATGTTGCTGCACTGCCAGCTTGCGTGTGGTTGTGACATACTTGAGTAACAGAAGGTTTTAATGGTATTTTTCTATATTGGTTTCGGTTAGTTAATTTTATTGTTCAGCCGTAATTAAATAAAGTTATCAGTTCACATGGCTTGCACCCACATAATGTAGATTTTATCATTTTCAGTAATTAATTTCATGGCAGAGAGATTTTTTTACAAAGGATATTTTTTGTAAATATTGTTAGACATTCCTCGATTATTACAAAACTGAGGAATGACTATCAGTATTCGTAATACAGTTTTTAAAGGGTAAATTACTTTGAGTCATTTAGAAAATTCAAATTCCACCACCGCCTCCTTTCGAAAGAATTTTCATTTTTTCTGATTATGTGTATCGCAGCATTGCACAGAGCGGAACACATTCCCTTAAAAGTCTAAGTACGACCTAAAAAAAAAAAAACTGTATGCCCTTGCATTGCACTGCGCAAGGTTTATTGCCTTTTCAGCTTGCTTGCTACTGCTGCGTTGCATGTCTTATGTTCATCACTTAGAGCAGTACCGAGTTTGCTCTGCCACAGGTGTGCCATACGAAATTTATTAGAGCCAGTTTTACACTACAATAAGGTTGCAGTTACATCATTCTCGGTCGGCTTTGATTTTCAAAATTCATTATCAGTTCAACTAAGTTCATTTCAGATTTCATTTCATTATCCTCACAGTGCAGTGTTGCACTTGCGTGTGTATAATTTGTAGTTTGAATGTTTGTTTAGTCAGATTTCGTACATAGAATTCAAAAGGCACTTTCATAGAAACATTTTTGGTTATTTATTCTTTCAAAATTCAGTTTTTATTTATGTAGTACTTCTTTTTATTTCTCTTGGCCTTGTGTGTTGGCACAAATTGCGACGTCACGCATTGTAGCACTGCTCGCTGTAACGCACAATAGAGTTTCACAGTCACTTTACAATTTTGGCTCAAAATGGTTCAAATGGCTCTGAGCACTACGGGACTTAACATCTGAGGTCATCAGTCCTCTAGACTTAGAACTCCTTAAACCTAGCTAACCTAAGGACATCACACACAGCCATGCCCGAGGCAGGATTCGAACCTGCGACCGTAGCAGCAGCGCGGTTCCTGACTGAAGCTGCTAGAACCGCTCGGCCACATCGGTAGGCTGAATTTTGGCTTCCTAATTAATTTGGTTGAAGTTACTTAAAGTATAATACCCAACTTCAGTTTTGGCGACACATTTATCACATAGCGTTTCCGTCATACTGTTCGCATTGTTCAGTACACCAACACAGATACACGAAGTTAAAGACGGGAAACTACGGAACCAGTCCAGGTTTAGTTCACCAGAAAGAAACATATTAATTCAGAAGAGTACCAGGCTGTGAACACTTGTTCGGTAGAAGAGATGTGTTCGATACAAGCGAAGATAAAGAAGTGGTCATAGCTCTCAAGGTATGCGTTTTAGAGCCTAAGTTCCCTGCGACCTCTTTGCTTCAAGTATCGTGCCTTTTCAACTTTATATGCTTACGCCATTAATTAAGATATACTCTGTACGGGAACGGGAAGAAGCCCTAGTAACTGTTGCAATGAGAAGTTCCCTCTGTCATGCACTTCAGGCAGGGTGCAGAGAATCGATGTAAATGTAGAACTGTTCTACTAATCATCGGCTTGATAATATCTCACTTGTCCAAGATGTTAAAATTTGCTAACAAGTTATCAGTTGCCATTTGTGGTTACTCTGGGCTCTTTACAAATGACTCTACTACCTCCTTCTCCGTTCTTCTGATAATGCAGACGTTGACCCCTCGAACTGAAAGCGGGATCGACTGGCCCTGTCTGACGCTCGGGCGATAAAAACCTTGACGGCCACAACACAGCGCGGCACTCTGCAGAGGCGTGCTGCAGAGGTTGCACTGCGCTATCGTTTCAATGTTGACCAAGCCTGTTACGTCGCCCAAGACAGCTCGCTTATCACGTTCGCCTCAGTGAACCGTCTTTTCCAGGCTGGTGTTGATAAGGTAGCTACTGAAAATTTTATACGTATACGCTGACGAAAGAAAATCGCAGCATCAAAAGGAGTTGCGTAACATAAACGGAAGTTGGTAAGCAAGTTTCTACAGCTGAAAGAAGATGTCTAATTCAGATTTCACACAAGTATCATAAGATGGCGCTGTTGTTGTTGTTGTGGTCTTCAGTCCTGAGACTGGTTTGATGCAGCTCTCCATGCTGCTCTATCCTGTGCAAGCTTCTTCATCTCCCAGTACCTACTGCAACCTACATCCTTCTCAATCTGCTCAGTGTATTCATCTCTTGGTCTACCTCTACGATTTTTACCCTCCGCACTGCCCTCCTGTACTAAATTGGTGATCCCTTGATGTCTCAGAACATGTCCTACCAACCGATCCCTTCTTCTAGTCAAGTTGTGCCACAAGCTCCTCTTCTCCCCAATTCTATTCAATACCTCCTCATTAGTTATGTGATCTACCCATGTAATCTTCAGCATCCTTCTCCACATTTCAAAAGCGTCTATTCTCTTTTTGTCCAAAGTGTTTATCGTCCACGTTTCACTTCCATACATGGCTACACTCCATACAAATACTTTCAGAAAAAACTTCCTGACATTTAAATCTATACTCGATGTTAACAAATTTTTCTTCTTCAGAAACGCTTTCTTTGCCATTGCCAGTCTACATTTTATATCCTCTCTACTTCGACCATCATCAGTTATTTTGCTCCCCAAATAGCAAAACTCCTTTACTACTTTAAGTGTCTCATTTGCTAATCTAAATCGCTCAGCATCACCCGACTTAATTCAACTACATTCCATTATCCTCGTTTTGCTTTTGTTGATGTTCATCTTATACGCTCCTTTCAAGACACTGTCCATTCCGTTCAGCTGCTCTTCCAAGTCCTTTGCTGTCTCTGACAAAATTACAATGTCATCGGCAAACCTCAAAGTTTTTATTACTTCTCCATGGATTTTAATACCTGCTCCAAAGTTTTCTTTTGTTTCCTGTACTGCTGGCGCAATATACAGATTGAATAACATCGGGGATAGGCTACAAACCTGTCTCACTCCCTTCCCAACCACTGCTTCCCTTTCACGCCCCTCGATCCTAATAACTGCCATCTGCTTTCTGTACAAATTGTAAATAGCCTTTCGCTCCCTGTATTTTACCCCTGCCACCTTTAGAATTTGAAAGAGAGTATTCCAATCAACATTGTCAAAAGCTTTATCTAAGTCTACAAATGCTAGAAACGTAGGTTTGCCTTTCCTTAATCTTTCTTCTAAGATAATTCGTAGGGTCAGTATTGCCTCACGCGTTCCGACATTTCTACGGAATCCAAACTGATCTTCCCCGAGCTCAGCCTCTATCAGTTTTTCCATTCGTCTGTAAAGAATTCGCGTTAGTATTTTGCAGCTGTGACTTGTTAAACTGATAGTTCGGTCATTTTCACATCTGTCAACACTTGCTTTCTTTGGAATTGGAATTATTATATTCTTCTTGAAGTCTGAGGGTATTTCGCCTGTCTCATACATCTTGCTCAACAGATGGTAGAGTTTAGTCAGGACTGGTTCTCCCAAGGCTATCAGTAGTTCTAATGGAATGTTGTCTACTCCCGTGGCCTTGTTTCGACTCAGGTCTTTCAGTGCTCTGTCAAACTCTTGTCGCAGTATTGTATCTCCCATTTCATCTTCATCTATGTCCTCTTCCATTTCCATAATATTGTCCTCAAGTACATCGCCCTTGTATAGACCCTCTATATACACCTTCCACCTTTGTGCTTTCCTTTCTTTGCTTCGTACTGGGTTTCCATTGGAGCTCTTGACATTCGTACAAGTGGCTCTCTTCTCTGCAAAGGTCTCTTTAACTCTCCTGTAGGCGGTATCTATCTTACCCCTAGTGAGATAAGCCTCTACATCCTTACATTTGTCCTCTAGCCATCCCTGCTTAGCCATTTTGCACTCCCTGTCGATCTCATTTTTGAGACGTTTGTATTTCTTTTTGCTTTCTTCATTTACTGCATTTTTATATTTTCTCCTTTCATCAATTAAATTCAATACTTCTTCTGTTACCCAAGGGTTTCTACTAGCCCTCGTCTTTTTACCTATTTGATCCTCTGCTGCCTTCACTATTTCATCCCTCAAAACTACCCATTCTTCTTCTACTGTATTTCTTTCCCCCATTCCTGTCAATTGTTCCCTTATGCTCTCCCTGAAACTCTGTACAACCTCTGGTTCTTTCAGTTTATCCAGGTCCCATCTCCTTAAATTCCCACCCTTTTGCAGTTTCTACAGTTTTAATCTACAGTTCATAACCACTAGATTGTGGTCAGAGTCCACATCTGCCCCTGGAAATGTCTTGCAATTTAAAACCTGGTTCCTAAATCTCTGTCTTACCATTATATAATCTATCTGATACCTTTTAGTATCTCCAGGGTTTTTCCATGTATACAACCTCCTTTCATGATTCTTGAACCAAGTGTTAGCTATAAGATGGCGCTAGTAGCACCAATTTGAGGACGTAAATAATGTTTACTTTAAATACACGTTGTAACGGTCGTGAGCGTTAATTACATTTCAGACTGGACGTGATGAGTTGCCAAGTTAAGAACGCCTTTAAGGCGACAAAGACGCCAGTATCAACACCTCAAGTTTGAACGAGGTCGTGTAATAGGGCTACGAGAAGCCGGATGTTCCTTTTGCTATGTAGCCACTGTACGTGATTGCTAGCAGCGGTGGTCACGGGAATGTACGGTCACAAGAAGACCGGGCTCAGGACGGCCACGTGCGCATCGTACTGCATCTGCAGCAGCAATTTGACCAGCAGTTAGCACAACAATGACACAACGAAGTATCACATATCGTTTACTTCATTTACAACTCCAAGCCAGACGCTTTGTACCGTCCATTTCACTGACCCCAAATCACCGCCATTGTGCGACTTCAGTGGTGTCAAGGGAGAGCTCACTGGAGGGTAGGGTGGAAGTTTGTTGTGTTTTCTGATGAAAGCTCGGTGCCAGTGATAGTTATTGTGGATTAGAAGTAGGCCAGTTGAGGGCCAGCATCCAACTTGTCTGCGAGCTAGACACACTGGACCTAGAAGAGGAGTTATGGTCTGGCGTGCGATTTCGTATGACACCAGGAGCATTCTCGCGGTTATCACACGCATCCTGAATGCAAATTTATACGTCAATTTGATGATTCGACCTTTTGCGCTGGCATTCGTGAACAGCTTTCCAAGGGATGTTTTCCAACGGGATAACGCTCGGCCACATACCGCTGTTACAACCCAACGCGCTCTACAGGGTGTCGACATGTTTCCTTGGCCTGTTCAGACACCAGATCTGTCTCCAGTCGGAACACCTAAGGGACATCCGACGACAACCCCAGCGTCATCCACAACCAGCATTGTATTGACCGGCCAAGTGGAACAGGCCTGGAACTCCAGCCCACAAACTGACATCCGGCATCAGTACAATGCAATGCATGCTCGTTCGCATGCGTGCATTCAGCATTCTGGCGGATACACTGGTTAATCGCCTCCACTGCATGGAGATGGGCTCCTCCTTGGAACCGATCGATGCGTGAGCGCTAAAAAAACTAAGTGGTTACTCGGGCGGCAGGACAAATGAAACTGCGATTGATATTACTCTGCAGTAACAGCAGATGGCCAGGAACCAACTCTCCTCAACATTCTCTTCCGCCCCGTCCAGAGAGCGATCGTACCGCAGCGCCAGAACTCGGCCAGTCGTCGCCGATAAACAAAGCTTTCGTCAGTTATAACAAATTCGCCTAGACTCCCACTACCGACCTCTGTCAACCTAGGCGCCAATACCATTGCCATCCACCAACTGCCGACGGTGGCTGCAAATGTCTGCTGATGTAACAGTCGAACAACCTATCACAGCCTTTGCAAGTCACAGGACTTTGCACGGGCAGCTTTCTGGCGACCGGCGCCAACGGAATATGATAATTGTGTGCGACGTGTGGCCCCATTCTGTTGCCTATCCAGTGGCGCTTAGCGACCATTCCTCTGAAGCGTCTCAAAACAATGGCACAGCCGTGGCGCCGAGCTTTCGAGTTCCTGCCCAAAACATGAGACTTCCGCAATAAACTGCCCCCAGGCATTATAACAATAAGGAGCGTCCATTGCTCTGGCCCCTGAGACCCGGGATCAAAAGAGAAAGCTGCCAGCCATGGGTTGGGACTCCATCGCAATTCCCAGTCAGCGGATGTCCCCCCACCTCCCGCTATTGGGAGCGATTGGCCTCCTCGCAGCCAAAAATTTCCCGCTTCTCTCTTACGTGAAATGAACAGACTACGATATGCATGCATCCTACTCCCCGTTGTGTACATGCAGGTACATAGCGTCCGATTACCAACTTTGCATGAATGTGTAATATGGTAGAAAAATGACATTAATTTGCACGTATACAAATCCAGATGTTAGAGATGCAAGATAGGTTGGTTTTATGGCCTTAATAAGTGTATGAAGAGGCCAGAGCGTCTGCTGTCTTGTAACACGGCAGCGGAGTCGTACAGTAATAGATAAGCAGCCTTCATTACTTTATTATCAGTCAAAACATCCTCTGTGTCGTAACAGGCAGATCACACGTTAGAAAGTACTAAACACTGTATGTGGCCAAGAAGCAAAGTCATTATTTACACGTGTCACCACAGGCTAGAGGGAACCATTTTTTAGCTGGCGTGGCATCGGCCGAGAGACCTTACCCTATCATTGCCTGCTGGGATGCTACATGCGCGCCAAAACTTGTAACTTCATTAGTTGCGGTTTGTTAAACAAAACGCCAACTAGGAATCTGTATATGTATACTTCTGGCCATTAAAATTTTCTACACCACGAAGATGACGAGCTACAGACGCGAAATTTAACCGACAGAAAGAGGATGCTGTCTACATCTGCATCTACGTAATTACTCTGCTATTCACAATATAGTCCCTGGCAGAGTGTTCAATGAACCACCTTCATGCTGTCTCTCTACCGTTCCACTCTCGAACGGCACGCGGGGAAACGAGCACTTAAATTTTTCCGTGCGAGCCCTATTTCTCTTATTTTATCGTGATGATCATTTCTCCCTATGTAGGTGGATGCCAACAGAATGTTTTCGCAATTGTAGAAGAAAACTGGTGATTGAAATTTCATGAGAAGATCCCGTCGCAACGAAAAACGCCTTTGTTTTAATGATTGCTACTCCAATTCACGTATCATGCTGTGATATGCAAATGATTAGCTTTTCAGAGCATTCAGACAAGGCTGGCGCCGGTGGCGACACCTACAACGTGCTGAAATGAGGAAAGTTTCCAACCGATTTCTCATACACAAACAGCAGCTGACCGGCGTTGCCTTGTGAACCGTTGTTGTGATGCCTCGTGTAAGGAGAAGAAATGCATACCATCATGTTTCCGACTTTGATGAAGGTCGGATTGTAGCCTAACGCGATTGCGGTTTATCGCATCGCGACATTGCTTCTCGCGCTGGTCGAGATGCAATGACTGTTAGCAGAATATGGAATCGGTGGGTTCAGGAGGGTAATACGGAACGCCGTGCTGGATCCCAACAGCCTCGTATCACTAGCAGTCGAGATGACAGCCACCTTATCCGCATGGCTGTAACGGATAGTGGAGCCACGTCTCGATCCCTGAGTCAACAGATGGGGTCGTTTGCAAGACAACAACCATCTGCACGAACAGTTCGACGACGTTTGCAGCAGCATGGACTATCAGCTCGGAGACCACGGCTGCGGTTGCCCTTGACGCTGCATCACAGACAGGAGCGCCTGCGATGGTGTACTCAACGACGAACCTGGGTGCACGAACGGCCAAACGTAATTTTTTCGGATGAATCCAGGTTCTGTTTACAGCATCATGATGGTCGCATCCGTGTTTGGCGACATCGCGGTGAACTCACATTTGAAGCGTGTATTCGTCATCGCCATACTGGCGTATCACCCGGCGTGATAGTATAGGGTGCCATTGGTTACACGTCTCGGTCACCTCTTGTTCGCATTGACGGCACTTTGAACAGTGGACGTTACATTTCAGATGTGTTACGACCCGGGGCTCTGCCCTTCATTCGATCCCTGCGAAACCCTATCTTTCAGCAGGATAATGCACGACCGCATGTTGTAGGTCCTGTACGGGCCTTTCTGGATACAGAAAATGTTCGACTTCTGTCCTGGCCAGCACATTCTCCAGATCTCTCACCAATTGAAAATGTATGGTAAATGGTGGCCGAGCAACTGGCTCGTCACAATACGCCAGTCACTACTCTTGATGAACTGTGGTATCGTGTTGAAGCTGGATGGGCAGCTGTACCTGTACACGCCATCCAAGCTCTGTTTGACTCAATGCCCAGGCGTTTCTGCCATACATTCCCAGAGTGACGGACAGAATCGGCCGTATTTTGCGCAAACACGCCGTAAAGACGATTTTCAAACAGACAGGGAAGATCAATGAGTGTCTTAGATCGGCGAAGGAGAAAAGAGACCCACTTGCAATGTCGGGAATATACTGTATACCATGCACATGCGGAAAAGTTTATGTCGGAATGACTGGACGATCCATTAACACCAGGATCAAAGAGCATAAGCGACATTGCAGGTTGAGGCAGGTGGAGAAATCGGCAGTGGCAGAGCACGCACTGGATGAGACCGGCCATGTAATAAAATTCGCCGACACTGAAGTTCTGGCTGTAGAGAAGCGCTATCACACGCGCTTGTTCAGAGTAGCTGTAGAAATACAAAACACGCGAACAGTTTGAACAAGAAAGAGGAAAAGGTAAACGGATCCTGGCTTCCCGTACTGCAGCGAACGACCGTCGCGGGTAGCAAGAGGAGAACCGCACCGGAAATGACCACGGAGAAGCCCTCGGACGTTCGCGCGCCAGGTACATATAGTCTGCGGCCGCGAGCTCGGCTCCAGTTCACCACCGGCAATGGAGGGTGAAACTTTCACAATGCCAGCCACTCGTGCTGGCGAAACGTCAGAAAAATCATTAGATGAACGTCGGCCGAAGAACCCGAGACAGAAGCCAATAGGCAGTTTGTCCTTAGGTTAGTTGGGTTTAAGTAGTTCTAAGTTCTAGGGGACTGATGACTTCAGATATTAAGTCCCACAGTGCTCAGAGCCATTTGAACCATTTTTTTCTTCGCATTCGTACTGGTGAACTTCAGAGTAGACCCAGCTAATCATGTTTACGTTACATTTTACGATTCCTGTCCTTAATCTGTCTAGTGCTCTCCATCTACAGTACTATGGTTGCTGCCATTGTGTGAGTTCCTCTTGGGGATGAGGATTCGTATTTTGCAAAGAGACCATCCATAAAGATCCGGGCGGATCTGGTTCAAATGGTTCAAATGGCTCTGAGCACTATGGGGCTTGACATCTAAGGTCATCAGTCCCCTAGAACTTAGAATTACTTAAACCTAACCAACCTAAGAACATCACACACATCCATGCCCGAGGCAGGATTCGAACCTGCGACCGTAGCGGTCGCGCGGTTCCAGACTGAAGCGCCGGGCAGATCTCAGGCCGTCTTCTTTCGGTACTCTTCCTCGACTTAAGACGAGCTGGAACGGCTTGGCGGTTGTACATTAAGTGCGGTGGGTCGGTTTGCAGTTCTTTCCTCTCCGTTTCACCGGCTACTTTGTGTCTGATATCTGGTGGTGCTACAGCCGCATGTGGGTAATTTTTGTGGACATCCGGTGATAATCCTTACAGAATCATTCATAACGACGATTACATGTTTGGAGTGAAGGCCGTCTGCTACTGCATTGTCCGTGGTGAGAGATAATGCCTGAAAATTGGTATTCTCGACACACTCCTGACACTGTAGATCTCGGAATATTGGATTTCCTAACGATTTCCAGAATGGACTATCCCCAAGCCTCTAGTTCCAACTACCATTCCGCGTTCAAAGTCTGTTATTAATCCCGTCGTGCGGCCACGATCTCGTCGGAAACCTTTTCACGTGTATCACCTGAATACAATGCACTTCCCTTTTATACTTCTGTACTCGACACTACCGCCATCTGTATATATGCATATCGTTATCTCATGTCTTTTAACCTCAGTGTAATGTGACAATATCCTTGGAAACCTTCTGTCACCTCACATTTTTATTTAATTGAATAATGATTAAAACTTCTGCACACGTAAATGAATAGTTCAATTCACACTGAACTTAGCTCCAATTTAAGTATAAGTCTCCATTGGCAAAAGATTCCGAGTTAGTCCATCATTCGAATCTCTGAGATGAGGCAGCCAAGGGGGAGATGGCCATCGGAAAGAAATGGAACAACCAATGGAAGTGTAACACTCTATGTGCCGGGGCGTCGTCAGAGTTTTAACGTGGTAGGGAAGCTAGAAAATCTGAAAAGGGAAATTCAAAAGCTCAGTCTAGCTACAGTAGGCTCAGTGAATGGAAATGCAAAGTGGTAAGTATTTCTGGTCAGAAGAATACCGGGTAAATCAACAGAAGCAGACAAAAGTATAATGGGAGTGGATTCATTATGCGTAGCAAGGCAGGGGAGAGAGTGAGCTACTGTGAAATGTGTAGTGATAGCGTTTTTCTCATCGCATTCGACATCAAACCAGCGCCAATAACACTAGTTCAGGTACATATGCCGACGTCGCAAGAAGAATATGAAGAGATAGAGAAAGTATATAAGGATATTGGTAGGATAATTCAGTATGTAAGAGGGGGATGATAATCTAATAACCATGGGGGACTGGAATGCGGTTGTTGGAGAAGAAATAGAAGGAAAATATGGGCTCGGCAGTAGGGTTGAGAGGGAAGAAAGACATATTCAGTTCTGCAACAAATTTAAGCTTCAAATGGTTCAAACGGCTCTGAGCACTATGGGACTCAACTGCTGAGGTCATTAGTCCCCTAGAACTTAGAACTAGTTAAACCTAACTAACCTAAGGACATCACAAACATCCATGCCCGAAGCAGGATTCGAACCTGCGACCGTAGCGGTCTTGCGGTTCAAGACTGCAGCGCCTTTAACCGCACGGCCACTTCGGCCGGCACAAATTTAAGGTGGTAGTAGTAAACACTCTGTTCAAGAATCCTAAGTGGAGGCCCTGAGACCCCGGAAAATTCCAGCTGGGTTACATCATGGTCAGACAGAGATTCAGAAACCAGAAAAAGGATTTGTAGGCGTTTCAGGAGCAGATATAGACTCAGATCACAATTCAGTAATTATGAAGAGTAAATTGAACCTAAGAGAGTCGTCCAAAAGAACGACGGAAGGAAATGGGATACCGAAGTACTGAGGAATGATGAGATGCGTTTGATGTTCACTATAGATGTGGGTACTGCGATGTGGAATACCACAGTAGGAAGTTCAGTTGAAGAGGAGTGGACATCTGTAACAGGAGCAATTACAGATGCTGTACAGACAGACATAGATACAAGGAAGGTAACTTCGAAGAAACTTTGGTAGTATGGGAAAATACTTCATCGATGAAAGAAGCAAAGGAAGGATACAGATACTTAGGAATGAAGTAAATACGAAGTGCAAAGAAGCCAAGGCGAAATGCGTGCAAAATAAGTGTGAAAACAACGAAAAAGAAGTGATCGCCGGAATGACTGTTTCAGCGTATAAACATGTCAAAACAAACTGAGGAGGAAGAGTGGAATCATTAAGAAAGCAATGAAAATCTCACTGTTAAACGCAGAGAAAAGAGTGGGTAGGCGGAAAGAATAAATTCAAGGCCTATATGAGGAGCAGGAATTATGCGAGTGAATTGATGTGGAAGAGGGAGGGATTACAGTATTAGCGTCAGAATTTAAAAGAGCTATGGAAGACTTGAGATCAAATAAGGCAGGAGGGATAGATAACATTGTACCGGAATTTCTAAAATAACTAGGAGAAGCGGCAACCGAAAGACAATTCTAGTTAGTGTGTAGAATCTATAAGACTTGCGGCGTACCATCAGAACGAAAAGATATCATACACACAACTCCGAAAATAGTAAGAGCAGATAAGTGCGAGAATGATCGCACTATCAGCTTAACAATTCTTGCAGACAAGATGCTGAAAAGAATAATACACAGAGGAATGGAAAAGAAAATTGAGGATCTGTGAGATGACGACCAGTTAGGCTTAAGGAAAGCTAAAGGGGCCAGAAAGGCAGTCCTGACGTTGCGCTTGATAATGGAAGCAAGGTTGAAGAAATGTCAAGACACCTTCATAGGATTTTTCGATCTGAAAGAATTGTTCTAAAATGTAGAATGGTACAAGACGTTCGAAATTCCGAAAAACATAAGTAATCTGTATATTGGTTGGTTGGGTGATTTGTGCGAGGGGATCAAACAGCAAGGTCATCGGTCCCAGCGGATTAGGAGAGGATGCCTTTTCAAAGAGACCGTCCCCGTATTTGTCTAAGGTGATTTCGAGAAATCACGGAAAACCTAAAACAGGATGTCCGGATTCGGATTTGAACCGTCGTCCTCCCAAATAAGAAACCAATGTGCCAACCACTGCGCCACCTCGCTCGGTAAGCTATAGGAAACGACGAGTAATACGAGGGTCACTCCAAAAGAAATGCACGCTACTTTTTTAAAAATTCATCTTTTATTCTACATGTTCGAAAGTTTTACCGTGTGTAGATACATCCTTTAGGAACAATATTTTCATTTCTACACATAATTTCCATCCCTCTCAACTGCCTTACACCATCTTGGAGCCAGCGCCTGTATACCCGCATTCTGGACCAACCTGTTGGAGCCACTGTTTGGCAGCGTGCACAAGGGAGTCATCATCTTCAAACCTCGTTCCACGAAGAGAGTCTTTCAGTTTTCCAAAGAGATGATAGTCACATGGAGCCAGGTCAGGACTGTAAGGTGGGTGTTTCAGTGTTGTCCATCTGAGTTTTGTGATCGCTTCCATGGTTTTTTGACTGGCATGTGGCCGTGCATTGTCGTGCAACAGTGAAACATCCTGCTTTTGCCGATGTAGTCGAACACGACTCAGTCGAGCTTGAAGTTTTTTCAGTGTCGTCATATATGCATCAGAATTTATGGTGGTTCCACTTGGCATCATGTCCACAAGCAAGAGTCCTTCAGAATCGAAAAACACCGTAGCCATAACTTTTCCAGCAGAAGGTGTGGTTTTGAATTTTTTTTCTTGGGTGAATTTGCATGATGCCACTCCATTGATCGCCTCTTCGTCTCTAGTGAAAAATGATTGAGCCATGTTTCATCACCTGTCACAGTTCTTCCAAGAAATTCATCTCCACCACTCTCGTACTGTTCCAAAAGTTCGCTGCATACCGTTTTTCTTGTTTCTTTGTGAGCCACTATCAACATCCTTGGAAACCACCTGGCACAAACCTTTTTTTAACGCCAACACCTTCAGTATTTTGCAACCACTTCCTTCCCCTATTCCAACGTAGCGTGACAATTCGTTCAATGTGATGCGTCTGTGAGCAGTCACCAATTCGTTAACTCCCTACACATTGTCTGGAATGTGTGCAGTACGAGGCCTGCCTCTGCGTGGACAATCCTCAACATTGCCGTGCCCGTTTTCATCACGTAACCTGCATGCCCACCGACTAACTGTACTGCGATCGACAGCAGCATCCCCGTACAACTTTTTCAACCTCTTGTGGATGTTTCACGCTGTCTCGTTTTCACGGCACAGTAATTTTATGACAGTACGTTGCTTCTGACGAACGTTAAGTGTAGCAGCCATCTTGAAGACATGCTGTGACGGCGTCACTCACGGGAACAGGTTGAATTAATTTTGAAAACGAGCGGGAAGAATGTATCTACACACTGTAAAACTTTCACACATGCAGAATGAAAACTGTATTTTTACAAAAATAATGTGCATTTCTTTTGGAATGACCCTCGTGTATAATAGGTACAAGAACCATGAGGAACATTAAAAATGGAAGATTAAGAACGAAGCGTTCGGATTAAAAAGATTGTGAGAATGGGATGCAGTATTTCGCCCATAGTGTTCAAACTATACATAGAAGAAGCAATGATGCAAATAAAAGAGAGGTTCAAGAATGGGATTAAGATTCATGGTGAAAGGATATCACTGATAACATTTTATGATAACATTGCTATTCTCTGAGAAGGTGAAGTAGAATTGCAGCATCTATTGAATAGAATGAAGTCTAATGAGTACAGAATACCGACTGAGAGTAAAGAGGGAAAAGCCAAAAGTAATGAGAAGTAGCAGTGCTGAGAGTAGCGAGAAACATAACATCAGAACTGGAGACCACGTAGGAGACGAAGTTAAGGAATTCTGCTAACTTATGTAACAGAGTTTATTGCAGCGTACGAGTGGGTGAGTTGTTCTCTGTTAAAGGTTGGCGATGGAGTGGGCGAAGAAGGCAGCCAATCAGTTGATAGAACACTTTATTGACGAATATGAATGGATATGGTTCTGCACGTCTGAAACAGATTGCAGGCGACAGGAGGTGTTTCTCGTACCCCATCAGACCGCTACGAGGTGACGACACAGGCGCTTCCCGTGGACGGTGACGACGGCCCGGCTGTCACAGCAGACTGGCAGACGGTGGCTTGCGGCTGCGTGCTGGCGGTGCGACAGCGAGGTGGCGACGATCTGCCCCGAGTTGGACACTCGGGCAGAGGTTGGTTACAGGCCTGGTGGAGGCAGAGTCATAGATGCGGCGACGACTGATGCAGGCTGTGTGTCATTGGATGGCCAGCTGTGACAACTTGTTGACGGCCTGGTCCTGGTGGTTTAAATCCCTTTTCCACGTGCTGGCTGTTGCGGAAGGCCCTCTGTCTCGAGGCTGCAGCGAATCTCATGTGGCGTAGTCAGTAGGTCGGTCGAACGTGTGGCGAGGGTTCGAGTCACGTTCCTCACGCTGAAACGCCGACTATGGAAGCCATGTCTGCTGACGCCGGTGAGCTGTCAGGGCACTGACCGGTAACTGGGGCGTAGTTTCGGTTGCTGGGCCCGGCTGTCGATGTTTGGGCCGTTACATTTCCTCTCTCCTTAGATTAATCTGGTCCTGTGAATTCCTGCTTCGTTGGTCTGATTGTAAAAGAAACTTTAACATATATATCAATGTTTTTTCATTGCTTCAAGAAGACTTTGGCGTGTCCTTTTCGTTTTATTTTACACTAGATACAGTATCTCACTCCTACGATGCTTGAGCTCTGAATTTCTGCACCCTATTTACTTTTTTCTCCTCTCTTTTCTTTCACACTTTATTATTGTTCACCATGGTTGAGTCTTCACTGGTACCTAGGTGACTATTATGGACCTGCAGGTTGAAGGAAGGTAAGTGCAGGATTTGGGCAGCTCTACGTCTGAGGCAGCTGATGTGCTAATTCATATGGTTATGAGTCTGTTGTGTTGTTCGTTCTGTTTTCTTATGTGATTGAGTAGGTGTTCCATCGTCACACGACCGTTTTGTGCTGCTATCATCTTGCCCAGGATAGCCAGAACAGTTGGTTGTAGTGTGGCATTTAGTAGTCAGGTTTTCCTAGGTCAAGATTTCGAAATGTAGGCCCAGCAGTCAAAATAACGAGTAGCTGGTCTTTGAAGTTCTGGTTACGGAAATGGTGACAAATAACCGACAAGTGTGAACTGAAATGTTGCATGGCGTACTATTCATTAGCAATCTCTGTAGCTCTATGCTCTGGGCGCTCCCAAAATATCTTTGTTCATAGCAGATGGCAACGACCAAGATTGTTTTGGTACTGAGAAGGGAACCTTCCCATCGCACCCCCCTCAGATTTAGTTATATGTTGGCACAGTGGATAGGCCTTGAAAAACTGAACACAGATCAATCAAGAAAACAGGAAGAAGTTGTGTGGAACTATGAAAAAATAAGCAAAATATACAAACTCAGTAGTCCATGTGCAACATAAAGGACTATGTAAGCCAAGGAGCGCCGTGGTCCGGTGGTTAGCGTGAGCAGCTGCGGAGCGAGAGGTTCATGGTTCAAATCTTCCCTCGACTGAGAAGTTTATTTTCTTCATTCTCGCAAAGTTATGATCTGTCCGTTCGTTCATAGACGTCTCTGTTCACTGTAATAAGTTTAGTGTCTGTGTTTTGCGATGGGAACCTTGTTATTGAAGTCGCGAGCTATATTTGCTGCATTCATATTGCCCACGGAGTACGTCTCACGTATTTAATGCACTCTCGTCCAAACTGCCAGCCAGCCAGCCAAGGAGCCTCGTTAGCAGGAATTCTCTCTCTTCCGTGCGCTGTAGTCGACTGACGTCGTGTGTTTCGATGTTTGTTTAGGTGTAGCGTCCCCATTCTACAGCGCAGTTACCTCGCATCGGACGGACGGACGGACAGGTCTGAAAATAAAAAACTAAAATTTTCACTCGAGGGAAGAGTTGAACCAAAAACCTCTCGTTCCGCATCTGTTCACGCTAACCACTGGACCACGGCGCTCCCTAGCTCACCTTATCCTTGATATTGCCTATGTTGCGCATGGACTACTCAGTTTGTATATTTTGCTTATTTTTTCATAGTTCCACACAACTTCTTCCTGATTTCTCGATTGATCTGTGTTCAGTTTTTCAAGGCCTATCCACTGTGCCAACTTATAACAAAATCTGAGGGGGGTGCGATGGGGGGGTTCCCTTGTGAGTACAGAAAATACGGCCCTGTCTTCTGGAAAAAATTCTTTTAATCACCTCCATGTGGCAGTTAGTTGCAGGCTTCTCGGAGCGAAACAGATATATTCGCATGACTCAGGTACAGTTTGTATTCGCTTTGTGGGGCAAACAGTGACTTGCCTGCTTCTGCACTCCAGTAATTCCACGGTGGACAATAGTACTTCCTCAAGTCCTTAAACATCTTAAAGTCTGAACTGACCTAGAACACATTATAAAGGACCTTCAAACTTAAAGTTACACACTAAAGTGTGTCGCACATATACTCACGTTATAGGATGAAAGACTTGTGGTTTCAGGTATTTTTGAATTGTATGCACTTACGACATGTTGTAATTGGGTGTCTTGGTTATTGTGACTACTATTCACGTAATAACTTATTTTGTTCAATGTCCTACCCAATCTCTCTGTTCTACCTTTCGCTTGGTTGCATGGTTGTTCGTAATTTCATCACGCACGGTAGTCGACATAGGTGCTTAAACAGTTCTGACACAAAGTTCGTGCCTGCTATTACTGCTTCTCGTGTGTCGAATTTCAGTAACCAACAGTTAATGAAAGCGTAAGCCAGTGTGTCTGCTCCTTGGTTTGGTATGGCGATCAACGCCAGGGAACGCGAAAAATGATCAGTTATGGTTAGTACATATGTTTCCCACTGGTGTTTCAGCAAAAGGGCCAAGGATGTCGTAGTCGATTAATTGGAAAGGTTTCTCTGCCCCGGGCACTCTTTGCAAAGGTATCTGCTGACGACTTGGCTCGACTCATTGAGCACAAAGATGCAGTTCTTCTCATAGTGCTCTACGTATTGTTTCCTCTGTGCGCATATGAACTATGTAGCACATCAGCTCTCCATGTAATTTTGTGCTGCCTCAAACGTAGAGTTGCCCAAATCCCGCACTATCTTCCTTCAACCTGCAAGTCCACAATAGTCACCTAGGTACCAATGAAGGTACTGTAAAGTGGCCGTGTGTGGCTCATTGTCCAATGTTTCCCGTCCTGGCCAATAATGCGTCCTAAATAATGGACATCCTGGAAAACAAAGTGACACTTTTCTGAGGGTCAACCACGCAGCACACAACCATTCAAATACTTCCCACAGATGCACCATGAGCACCTATAAGTCCTTGGAATGTACTGTTATGTCACCTAAATATAATAGGCAAGGCTTTAGTTTCACACCTCATAGCGCTCCGTCTAATAAGCGTTGGAAAATTGCAATGCGTATTTCAGATCAAAAGGTATCAGATGTTTTTGGAAGAGCGCAGATGGGACAGAAAATGCTGTCTTAATCCAATCCTCTGCTGCTACTTCTAATTGGCCATAGCTGCATAACTCTAATATGGAGTAACGGCACTGCCTCAGATTCTCTAATGTTTCTGCGATATTGAGCATGGGGTGACCATTCACTGATTAGTAGTATGTAACTGCAGCAGACTGTATAAGCGTTTTTTAGTCTGAGGACCTGTTGGGCACAATTACTATGGGGGCTGACCAGGGACTAGTACTTTCTTCTATGATTCCATCCCGAAAGTATTGGTCTCCTACCACCCACAAATAGTGGGGGAGGCTGTATGGTTTATTGTATACTGGCAGCTCGTTGCCAATAGGAGTTGTCTCAGATGTGTAGCTGATAGTGGATCCAGGTGGGTTAAGCAATCCTGCATATTCTCCATATCTACCCTCTCAAGCTCTTCTAGATGCGACACTGTTTCCCTCAGTGCACTTAAATCGACAGACTGTCCTGGCTTTTGACAGTTTGCATTGAAATGCCTTGCTAATTCATCCTCTAAAACTTCTAAGTTAGGTGTCAGGGTTCCTGTAGACAGCCTCGCTTCCTCTGAACCAAAATTATCTACACTGATGGGTACTGAAACGTCCCCTTAGAAAAATTTATACATGACTGCTTAAACTGACACACAATATTTTTAGCGCAAAGCAATCTGACTTTCAAAAATCCCTACAAAAAAATGGCCCTGACTAACATTAACCTACACGTTTCACAAATCGCTTACGTCACAAAAATCTTGGTTACTCGAACTACTGCAATACAGCAAGCGCCACTACTGCCAGCTAAATAAAAGATTCAAACTACGGAAGGCACTAACTACTGATAGGGATAGTTAGCAAATGAAAGATTTTAATAGAGAACAAACAATGTATTTACCTTAATATCATCAAAAGTCATAATATATATAGCAGTCCATGACATCCAGTCTTACAAATTTCAAAACTCCGCCATTTCTTTCCCCACATCCACCACTGCTGGCGGCTCACCTCCAACTGCGCAACGCTACGCGCTGTTCACATCCAGCTGCCCAACACTACAATGGCAGACAACAATGCAAACTGGCCACAGACTGCACACAGCACAGCCAGTGATTTTCATACAGAGCGCTACGTAACGTTGCCAATAAGAAAACATAAACAGCCTACTTACAAAGCCCCCATGCTCCCCACAAAAAATTTTACAAATTGTTTTGGGCAGTGGCCAATAATGATTTGATAAAATTTTTCATAATTACAATAACAAAGATATCAAATGCATACACTTATTGATACAATGTTGGTCAAAAGCTAAAATTTTCTCACAGTCCATAAAGACAGTCCTGATCATTCATCACAGTAAAATTGCAGTGTTTTTCTCAAAGGCTGAGCAGTAAAAGAAAATGCACACGGAAGTAGTGGATTTCCATGCAGTCTTGAAGAAGTAGTGTTGTCCTTCCAACGGAAAGACAGTGCTGACTCTCGACATGCAGACAGGTAATGGGACAGAACAGAGCAAACCTACAGCAGAGTCAGTCCAAGTTCAAGAATATTGGTAGGTAGGTCATCACAGAGTAGAGCCACTGTAGTCCTGGTAGAGAGTATGGTATTGGTGCGCCACCAGAGGTGCAGACCCACTGCAGTCCTTGTAGAAATAATGGTATTGGTGGGTCATCAAAGGTGCAGACCCACTGCAGCCCTTGTAGAAATAATGGTATTGGTGGGTCATCAAAGGTGCAGACCCACTGTAGTCCTTGTAGAGACGGCCAGCAGCCATCTATTGCGACTGTGCAGGTGCGCAATCACCATCGAAGAGTCTTGCGGAGAATATAGCAAGTCCGTAGACCACCACTTGTGCACTCACAAAGTTTTTTTTTTTTTAATTGTCCTTAGAACCAGCAATGCTGCTAACCAGTCCCTTGCTAAATTATTAACACACGTGCAAACACTATCAGTCCCTACTTCTCACATATTGTCCATATACTATGACCAACAGAAACGTGTGCAGTGAAATGTAACTTACAAGTTACTTAATTCGATGAACTGGTGTCAATTACAATTTTATAACATAAGAATACAATAACAAAGGTACAAAATACATCATTAAAAACATAATAATACAGACAACATTTGTAGTAACAGGGGTTTTACAAAAGAATAGGAATAAACATGTACATCAGTGTTACAAGAATTATGACATAAGTTCATATATAAAATAATGAGAATAGTTTTCGAAACATTAATTTCACACATGAGCATTAAAACAAAACAGAATAAATAATGTCCAAACATCTTTACAAAGAAAATAACTTAGTATTTGAAAAATTCTGCAACATAAATCTTATTAGCTAAACACATAAAGACAGGAAAAAGACAAATTCACATAGTGTAATAACACAAAAATACAGGACAGGGTTTGTTTTCAGTGTAACATTTGGTACTGCAGTCCAACCCAAAACGTCATTCCATAGATCTTTCGTCTTATTTCAACATTTGTTTCCACCAAAAAAAATCCTATACAAGCATGCTTTCTGTATTTATATGTTCACATATTTCTTACCTCATTATTTATTTTCCATTATCTTACCTCATCATTTATTTCCAAGAAAATCCTACCTAAACCTGTTGTCCCTAAACCCTAATTTTTGTTCATATCCTCTTTCAAAATCCTTTTTTGGCCAAACCATTTTCTTATAGCTTCTCAATGCATTTCATCCAATTCATCACAACTCGTTCTCTTATATAGTCTACCCCCTCTTAAGCTAACTTAAATCTACTGAGCTCAGATATATGAAATTTTTTTTCAAATCTGTATTGGCCACTGCCAAAAACAATTTGTAAAATTTTTGTGGGGAGCATGGGGGCTATGTAAGTAGGCTGTTTAGGTTTTTATATTGGTAACGCCACGTAGCGCTCTGGCGAAAATCACAGGCTGTGCTGTGTGCAGTCAGTGGCTGGTTGGCATTGTTGTAATACTCGCCACTGTAGTGTTGGGCAGCGGCAGCTGGATGTGAACAGCGCGTGGCGTTGGGCAGTTGGAGGTGAGCCGCCAGCAGTGGTGGATGTGGGGAGAGAGATGGCGGAGTTTTGAAATTTGTAAGACTAGATGTCATGAACTGCTATATATATTATGACTATTAAGGTAAATACATTGTTTGTTCTCTATCAAAATCTTTCATTTGCTAACTATGCCTATCAGTAGTTAGTGCCTTCCGTAGTTTGAATCTTTTATTTAGCTGGCAGTAGTGGCGTTCGCTGTATTGCAGTAGTTCGAGTAACGAAGATTTTTGTGAGGTAAGTGATTTGTGAAAGGTATAGGTTAATGTTAGTCAGGGCCATTCTTTTGTAGGGATTATTGAAAGTCAGATTGCGTTGCGCTAAAAAAATATTGTGTGTCAGTTTAAGCACAGTCTTGTATAATTGTTCTAAGGGGGCGTTTCAGTACTACTCGGCTACCGTCTAACTCTTGCACACGCGACAAACTTCGTCATACAAAAAATTTGCGCCTGATGCAGATCATCGTTCTCTGGCAAGGACTCTACTTCACACACGGTAAGAACCGACTGATTAGTACCTGCGTTCACCCAGGCAACCCTTCCTGTACCTTTGGCTATTATATTCCACGAATCGAGTCTAAGAGACCGTGTACGCAGTTTAACCAGCTTTCACGACGTCTCGGGTGCTCCTCGCGACAATTCAGCCGTAAAACAGACATGAAAGAATGTCCTGTCCAGCTTTGTCGTACGTTGCTGCAGATCGTCTTCAGCGTAATGTTTACACAGAAAATCCAGACCCAGAATGATGTCATAGCTAACCCTCACGAATGGCAGGACGTCCGCAAATATTCGGAAGTTTCTTCCATCCACACGGAAACCCAACAACGTGGAACCAAGAGGGGTTCAAATTCACTGCCCTCAATACACCCTTGCTAACCACTGACACCTGTAATCCTGTATCCAACAACTTACACGACCTTCCCTTTACACAGCCGCATAGTAGTCGAACTTAGTGAGAGCGTTGCATAGTGGTCACACCGCCATCTGTACCGTTTAACGCAGGGTGCGAATGTTAACGTTAATTCCACCGTGTAAGTGCTTGTAGACATTTCTGAACAGAGTGTCCCACCTGCTTGCACCTCTGACATTGTGGTTTTGCACAAATTGTGGCCCGAAGCACCACAGTTACAACACAGAATCTCCTCGTTAAACACTACCAGCTTCTGTCTTGATCCAGTTACAGTATCAATTTCAGTCAAAGCAACTGCAGTCGTCACTGGCTCTCCAGTGTTCTCAAAAACTCCAACCGTACTTCCCGTGACATTTCGGACGGCAGCCTCCACGAAAACGGATCAAGCGCCCGTTTTTCTGCCTACTATACAATGCCTTTATTGGTACGATCATCATTCGTTAAGTCACACTTCATTTAGCGACTCCTGAGCGACTTCCACTCGCCGCTGGTCTTGCTCGAAACTGAACATCTTTGGCACAAATTTTTCTGTCCAACGTTTCACACCCAAAAGACAAGTCATTCCCAAGTTACAATGGGAACGTACGAAACCAGTACAAGGAAACACGACGGCGACACAATTAAACACGCAGACCTACGAACAAGTAGGAACAAGAAGATCATACCAAACCAAAGTACAGTCAATCAAATGTAATACTGTGTCAGGCACAGCCCTCAGAAACGGCATGTCCACGGATCAGTCCACTAAATGGACATATACCGCACAGTGGGTACCAGTCTCAGTTTAGTACTGGCTCTGCGCACAGTATACACACGCGGTACATTCCGGTTGTCCTCTCGGAAACGTGGAAACTATTTCCGCATTAGTAAACACTACTCGCGTCGTATCACCAAGACACTGAATCTATCAGATTTCCCCTCAAAAGTACTTCACTGTCTTCGTACAAGCTAATGCAACACAACAGTAGGCCAAATTACGCGCCACTATCTTTCACGTTGTTGAAATAGCAAACACAAACGACAGACGTGTGTCTCATTACCGATGACACGTCATAGCAGAACCACTCGCAGTGGAAGTATAACCGGTTCCCTAACGCGTGTTCCCAACAAACGAGGAACACATATCCCACTGAAACTTGCTACAAACCGACCCTGACAGCAGCTTGTGGGTACCGATTGCAGGGAGAATTCTAACCGTTGCACTACCAACGCATACCCGACACATGTGTACCTGGTCCCTGCTAGCATGTCACAGCGGAACCACTTCCTATAATGTTACACGCGATTTCCGAACTCACCAACCAAAATAGACCAGGAAAACATAAGCCTCTCCCCACAAAAGTAAGCCGACAGTTACATATCAGTTGCCAGCCACCTGCAAAAACTCTAATATCGTGCTGGTGGAAACTATCTACTTTCACAATTCAAAATAATTTAACAAATGATGTGACAGCAGATGGAATAATTCAAAATTATTTCCACTTTCAGCTGCGTGCTGTAGCGCTAATGCATAACTTTCTCGACTAAACTGAATAGACAGCAGGCATAACAGGCAATAGAAGTCTAACCATGCACTTCAAACACCGAAAGGTGAATAGCACGACTGAAATACTGAACAAACACTTAGTTGACCGTAGCTAGTAAAAGGAATACTGATTGGTACACAAGTTCACTACGTTGTCCATAACGTCATGACACACTGAAGAAGCAAAGAAACTGGTACACCTGCCTAATATCGTGTAAGCCCCCGCGAGCACTCAGAAGTGAGGCAACACGATGTGGCATGGACTCGACTAATGTCTGAAGTAGTGCTGGAGAGAACTGACACCATGAATCCTGCTGGGCTGTCCATAAATCCGTAAGAATACGAGGGGATGGCGATCTCTTCTTAACAGCATGTTGCAAGGCATCCCAGATATGCTCAATAATGTTCATGTCTGGGGAGTTTGGTGGACAGCGGAAGTGTTTAAACTCAGAAGAGTGTTCCTGAAGCCACTCTGTAGCAACTCTGGACGTGTGGAGCGTCGCATTATCCTGCTGGGATTGCAGAAGTCCATCGGAGTGCACAATGGACATGAATGCATACAGGTGATCAGACAAGATGCGTGCGTACATGTCACCTGTCAGAGTCGTATCTAGCCATATCAGGGGCCCATATCACTGCAACTACACACACCCCACATCATTAACGGGCCTCCATCAGCTTGAACAGTCCCCTGTTGACATACAGGGTCCATGGATTCGTGAGGTCGTTTCCATACCCGTACACGTCCATCTGCTCAATACAATTTTAAACGAGACTCATTCGACCAGGCAACATGCTTCCAGTTTTTGTGGACTGGCAAGACAGCCAATCCACAAGGACGGGAGGCCGAAGGGCACGCGTTTAAGCTCACGCAGGCTGGCGTGAGGTCTGGAACAGGTCAAGGTCTCATAGTAGCAAAAATAGTACGTAGCTTCTGGAATACTTAACTTTAATCCATAATTGGTGAACATCGGTCTGACGGTACATGTATCACAAGATAAATAGCAAATGATAATGACGCCTTGCTAGGTCGTAGCAAATGACGTAGCTGAAGGCTATGCTAACTATCGTCTCGGCAAATGAGAGCGTAATTTGTCAGTGAACCATCGCTAGCAAAGTGGGCTGTACAACTGGGGCGAGTGCTAGGAAGTCTCTCTAGACCTGCCGAGTGGCGGCGCTCGGTCTGCAATCACTGACAGTGGCGACACGCGGGTCCGACGTATACTAACGGACCGCGGCCGATTTAAAGGCTACCACCTAGCAAGTGTGGTGTCTGGCGGTGACACCACACCAGTCATCAACAGTCCAATATCTGTGTTGATGGGCCCATTTAGACGATTCTTGCAGACTGTTTGCTTTCAGACATTCTGCGCCGTACACGCCAACGGCAGTCACTCCAATGCAGCATAAAATGCGATTCATCTGAAAAGTCCACCTGTCAGCAGTGGACATGCGGTCGCGGTACTGATGTGAAAATTCCAGCATCCAAGTGCTTGCTGCGGAGGCCCATACATAGCAACATTTGCAAAACGCTCAGTGAGATGACACTGTTTGTAGCCTCTTGGTATATCGGGCAGTCAGCTGCTTAACAGTTGCATGTCTTTTCACTCATACATATCTCAGTAGTCGTCGTACACGCTTGTCGTCTGTGGCATGTGGTGGACCACAGTTGCCTCGGCGTCGGTTTTGGATACTATTTTGTCATCCACAGTGTACTGTAACCAGGGCAGCATGTTAACGGTTTACAAAATTAGCCGTTTCGGAAATGCGACCACCCTTGGCCCGAAAGCCAATTATGTCCAAATGTTCCTAAGGGACCAAACTGCTGAGGTCATCGGTTACTAGCCTTACACACTACTTAAACTAAAATGCTAAAAACGACACACACACCGATGCCCAAGGGAGGACTCGAGCCTGTGGCGGGAGGGGCCGCGCAATCCGTGACATGGTGCCTCAAACCACATGGCAACTCTGCGAGGAAAAGCCATTAATCATGCCTTTTAGGACATCGGATAAATCTCTTCCATTCCATATTGCTACAACGCCTGCTCTGTTTTCCGCATCCTCCAGTACGCTTTACATACCCTCCACTGCTAGTGCTGCCACCTGCCGTCTGTGGGTGCTCACTGCACATCTTCAGCATATTGGACAGTTTCCAGCCTCTGGTAGGGTCCGTATGGAACATAGGCCTCTCCATCGTCTGTCTTGTCTTGCCACCATCACTCTGTCTTCAACTTAGTCCAGTCTTCTCCTTTCAAATGGTTCAAATGGCTCTGAGCACTATGGGACTCAACATCTTAGGTCATAAGTCCCCTAGAACTTAGAACTACTGAAACCTAACTAACCTAAGGACATCACACACACCCATGCCCGAGGCAGGATTCGAACCTGCGACCGTAGCAGTCCCGCGGTTCCGGACTACAGCGCCAGAACCGCACGGCCACCGCGGCCGGCCTTCTCCTTTCCTCTGGACGCATTCCTGTACTCCTTTCAGCCATCTGTCTCTCGGTCTTGGTCTCTTTCCTTCCAGTTTCATCTCGTATATCCTCCTGGGTATCCTCTTCTCCTCCATTCTCTTAACGCGTCCATACCATCTCAGCCTTGATTTTTCTTTGTCCTCTTGTAATGGTTCCACCTTCATTAACTCTCTGGTCATTTCTTAACCTGTCTATCTTTGTTACTCCAATACTGTTTCTCAAGGATTTTATCTCACTAGCTTGTACTCTGCTTTTCTCTCTTCCTTTCATAACCCACGTTTCTGATGCATATGGCAGGATTGGGACATAGTATGACCGGTATATAACCTTTTTACTGATTTGGAGTACATCCTTACTCCATATCAGGCTTCTGACACTCTTCTGAAATGCTTCTGCTTTTGTCACCCGCTCGTTTATTTCTCTGTCGTTTTTTCCATCTTCCAGTATCAGGCTTCCTAGGTACTTGAAACTCTCCATTCTACTCAATCGTTCCTCACCAATTGTTATTCCAGTTGTTCCTCTCTCCTTCTTTCTTGTTGTGATAATCATCTCACTCTTACTTACACTAAATTTCATCCCTTATTCTTGTACTGTTCGTTCCCATATGTCCAACTGCTCTTGTTCTTCCTCCTCCTTATTCCCCCAAATCATCAGATTATTTGCAAACACCGCAGCTTTCATCTTCGTTTCACCAATTACTTGTGCTACTGTACTCATATGATTCATCACTACAATGAGACCGCGCGAGGTGGCGCAGTGGCTAGCACACTGGACTCGTATTCGGGAGGACGACGCGTCCGCGTCCGGTCATCCTAATTTAGGTTTTCTGTGATTTCCCTAAATCGCTCCAGGCAAATGCCGGGATGGTTCCTTTGAAAGGGCACGGCCGATTTCCTTCCCCGTCCTTCCCTAACCCGATGAGACCGATGACCTCGCTGTCTGGTCTCCTCCCCCAAACCAGCCTCAACTACAATGAGGAGTAATCGCGAGAGGGCACTTCCCTGCCTCAAGTCATTCCTCTGTTCAATCCAAGGTGATTTCTCTCCTCCGACTTTCACACAGCTCACATTTCCATGGTGCATTTCCCTTATCCTCCAAATAATCTGTTTTGCTATTCCTCTGTTCTCCAGGGCTTTCCACACTTTGCTTCTACGTACACTATCATACGCTTTTCCAATGTCCAGGACGGTCATAATGCTGCTCCTGTAGTTGTCTTCCAGCAAGGAAGAGTCGAATATAGGCGATGGGCACATTACTGTGAGTGAACCGTGTGTAACGTATGCAACATATTTCTTTGCCTTATCTTTACAGGCTTTCGATTTAGTGCCGGACGCTGTGACCGAGCGGTTCTAGGCGCTTCAGTCCGGAACCGCGTGTCTGCTACGGTCGCAGGTTCGAATCCTGCCACGGGCATGGATGTGTGTGATGTCCTTAGCTTAGTTACGCTTAACTAGTTCTAAGTCTAGGGGACTGATGACCTCGGATGTTAAGTCCCATAGTGCTTAGAGCCATTTGAACCATTTGAACTTTCGATTTAGTACTTCTCAACCAAGCTAGCTTTCGTGTTGTTTAATAAACGTTTCCAGCCTTCCTAATTAATTTGTATACCTCTGGACATAGCACCACTACGAAGATTGCCTTACAACTGAGTTTTTCTTGTACAAGCATGAACGTTGTCGGTTCTCACGCTCAAGCATGTGTACTTTGGTATGTATGCACAGTTAAAAACGACCAGGCCTCAAGCAGCTATCGAAAAATTACCTCTGCACACATGCATGCACAACACACACGCAAATAGGTAGTTTTCAGTATGCTAAAACGCAAAACGTGATGTATCACATTATTGTTGTTGTTGTGGTCTTCAGTCCTGAGACTGGTTGGATGCAGCTCTCCATGCTACTCTATCCTGTGCAAGCTTCTTCATCTCCGAATACGTACTGCAGCCTACATCCTTCTGAATCTGTTTTGTGTATTCATCTCTTGGTCTCCCTCTACTATTTTTACCCTCCACGCTGCCCTCCAATACTAAATTGGTGATCCCTTGATGCCTCAGACCATGTCCTACCAACCGATCCCTTCTTCTGGTCAAGTTGTGCCACAAACTCCTCTTCTCCCCAATCCTATTCAATACCTCCTCATTAGTTATGTGACCTACCCATCTAATCTTCAGCATTCTTCTGTAGCACCACATTTCGAAAGCTTCTATTCTCTTCTTGTCCAAACTATTTGTCGTCCATGTTTCACTACCATACATGGCTACACACCATACAAATACCTTAGGAAACGACGTCCTGACATTTAAATCTATACTCGATGTTAACAAATTTCTCTTCTTCAGAAACGCTTTCCTTGCCATTGCCAGTCTACATTTTATATCCTCTCTACTTCGACCATCATCAGTTACTTTGCTCCCCAAATAGCAAAACTCCTTTACTACTTTAAGTGTCTCATTTCCTAATCTAATTCCCTCATCATCAACAAACTTAATTCGACTACATTCCATTATCCTCGTTTTGCTTTTGTTAATGTTCATCTTATACCCTCCTTTCATGACACTGTCCATTCCGTTCAACCGCTCTTCCAAGTCCTTTGCTGTCTCTGACAGAATTACAATGTCATCCGCGAACCTCAACATTTTTATTTCTTCTCCATGGATTTTAATACCTACTCCGAATATTTCTTTTGTTTCCTTTACTGCTTGCTCAATATACAGATTGGATAACATCGGGGAGAGGCTACAACCCTGTCTCACTCCCTTCCCAACCACTGCTTCCCTTTCATGTCCCTCGACTCTTATAACTGCCATCTGGTTTCTGTACAAATTGTAAATAGCCTTTCACTCCCTGTACTTTACCCCTGACACCTTTAGAATTTGAAAGAGAGTGTTCCAGTCAATACTGTCAAAAGCTTTCTCTAAGTCTACAAATGCTAGAAACGTAGGTTTGCCTTTTCTTAATCTAGCTTCTAAGATAAGTCGTAGGGTCAGTATTGCCTCACGTGTTCCCATATTTCTACGGAATCCAAACTGATCTTCCCCGAGGTCGGCTTCTACCAGTTTTTCCATTCGTCTGCAAAGAATTCGCGATAGCATTTTGCAGCCGTGACTTGTATCACATTATCTGCTTCTAAAAAAGAGTACGAGACCATGTGCTCGGAACGTCTTCTCGCGGCATAAGCTGGAGGCTGGAATGTGTCGGAACTGGCAGGTCCCCCTGTACAGGCGTGGCTCCCCTTCTCCCCCCCTTCTTCCCCCACCATCTCGGCCGACTGCACAGAACACACTGTTCGCTGGAGGCCAGCACATTGAGTCAGCTCAGCTGTGCGTGCCGCTGTGGACGCAGAACCGGACCGGGAGGAATACACGATCTTTCAGCCACGTTGGTGAGTGTTAATGCAGTCAGCCGCTGCCGGTACAAGCGCACACGTGTGACAGAGGGCATCGTTTTCCCTGTGTTCGGGTACAGGATCCTCAAATGTGGAAAAATCCCCTGTGTAATTCGTGTTTTTAGTATGTTAGCTGCCTGAACATAGACACACGCCGGTACAGAAAGTGTGGCGAAAAGGGACAAAATTACGATTTCATTTTGGACCTGAACACATTAGAATGCTGTCTAAGAAATCAAAACGTAAAAAAATTACACTATCTCTGTTTTTGGTAATTTAAGGGCATTATTTCTGATTTTACGTACAGAATAATTTAGCCCTGACCCGTTGCTAAGTTCATTTGGAAAGTGTGATACATGAACGGTTATATCAAACGCACTGTTTTCGTTGTGCCTTTTCCGTAAGGTAATGCAGCAAACCAGGTAAGATCGAATTAATACTGCTCGGCCCAAGTTCCAAACGAGACTACTGTCAAAGCATAGATTGCTGTAATTGTGTCAGCTCACTCAGTACTGTGGAGCACTCCAACTGGATTTTTTACATATCGGAGTTTTACACAATGCAGAATAACTGCTTCTGGAGAAGTCTGTAGTTGGGCAAATGACGTGTTGTGCATAAAACGTTGAGTTTTGAGCCAGTAACGAAGTGGAACCACGCATATAAAAGAATGTTAACGCCCCTGGTAACCCGAGCCTTCAATCGTATGACTCAGAGAACAGATCCAATAAATAATTAAAATAATTTTACGAGTATACAGCGGGGGACCTTGTTTAGGATTTACGTTTGTTCGAAATCATGGAATTTTCAGACTTTGTTCGATATGGATTTATAAATATTGTTGAAGAGCGATGCCATTTACTTAATATTTCCTGTACTACTATAACTTTCCTCTCCTACGCGCGAACTTCTCTACTGTTATCTCTGAAGATAGAACGATCTGTTTTTATTTTTTGTTGTTGTTGACACTCAGGCTGTCTGAGGAGATAAGTATCAGCAATCATTCATCCTGCCGGCATTTACTGCCTTAGAGAAAGCATACGACGTGGCGCTGTGGAGTTTGTTTCCATATAGTGAGAAAATTTGAATGAAGGATATACATTTAAACATATCGTGTTGCAGAGTGGACACACAACAGTCCAGAGACTTAAAAAAAGCACAAGAAATGCTCCGACTAAGATGCAGAATTTTTTTCTGTTGCACCGACTATTTAGACAGGTGTTCACAGCTGCTGCTACTGATGCAGGGGAGGTGCGTCCTGCCACACATCACCTTGTTTTAAAGTGTGCTACTTTTAAATCCTAGAAGTGGGTCTCACTACGCGTTCAACTGTTGTTGAACATCAAATCTCTCGATTTAGAAGTTTTCATTGACACTGTGCCAAGTGAAGGATATAACAAACATTACAGAGTGTTTGATATGTCACAAATACCAGTCCTATTAACATTGAGGTTAACAGAAATCTGCGGAAAATTTGAGTCCAGTGTCGGTTAAGAATGTCTATCGTAGCTAGAAGGAAGGAAGGACGACGGCGTTATTAGAAACGGAGGACAATCTCGGATTGGCGAAGAGAGTAAGCCGCCGCCTTTCAAAGACAGCATTTCGTCCTACCGATTCCGGTCCCGCACAAATTTTCATCTTTCGTCATTGAATTATTTCAGTGCCTCATTGCAGCAAAAGTCTGGCATTTATTTCTTCAAGTATATACAGGGTGTTTCAGACGTGATTGTTAATATTCAGGGGTATGGCAGAAATGATCATTCGAAACAGGTAAACATGGGTTCTAAAATGCATACCGTAAGAGCTACGAACAATTCTTGATCTTCGATACTGTGAAAAATTCTCTTCTACTGAAAGCTCTTTTCTTTCCATGTTTTGGGATGGAAAAACAAGGAAAAAATGTCCAGTAGACATGTGCTCTAAAACGCATACCTTAACAGCTATGAGCACTTGTTCATCTTCGCTACTTTGAAACACAACTCTTCTAATGAACAAGAACTCATAACTTTTAAGGAATGCATTTTAGAGCACATGTTTGCTGGACATTTGTTCTTGTATTGTTCTATATTACCACTTCCCAAAATATGGAAAGCAAGGAGCTTGCAGTAGAGGAGACTTGTTTCATAATAGCAGAGATCAAGGATTACTCATAGCTCTTAAGGTAGGCGTTTTAGAGTCCATGTTTACTTGACTCTTTTGTTTCAAATACAATTCCTGTCATATCCTTCAATATTTACCACCACTTCTGAAATCCCCTGTGTACAGAGCTGCGGACTGGCACGATGGTGAGTGTTCTTTCGGACATGTATGACCGAACGATCAGACACCACACCTATAATAACACACATTATATCTATACATGCGAAGACTGACGAACAAGAAACCAAACTCCTCTCATAACTGACGAGTTCGGTGTCGTGACTTTTCTTTCATCGTGTCTTCCAGCTTCTTCGATGCGGCCGTTGCGATTTCTTCTCCCGTGCCAACCTCATCATATGAAATATCACCTATAGTCCTACACCAAGGTCCTCAGTTGTTTGTTACGTGTACTCCAACCTCTGTCGGTTTCAATTTTAACTGCCTAGGGATTCCTCTAGTACCATAGACGTTGTTCCCTGGCGTCTTGACACATTTCCAATAATTCTATACCATTTTCTAGTTGATGTTTTCAATATATATACCATTCGTCGTCGATACTGTGGAAAAGCGTTGCATACCTTACTTTATGTGTCCACTTAATTTCCCATTCTGTAGCACATCCTCCATTCTCTTCTTTTACGGTTTTTTCCACAGTCCTTAATTCACTTTCACACAGTGGTGTTCTCCAGAGCTAGGTTCACAGAATTGTCTCACTAGGGCTCAGGCTTGTTCACTCTAAGACAAAGAAAACTATGCACCGCGAAGAAATTAGCCGAATGGGACGGAAATCAGTAGATGTACAGTGCGTATACAAACGAATGATTACAATTTCAGAAAAATTTGGTGATGTATTCAAGTGAAAGAGCTTCACAAATTGAGCAAGTCAATAATGCGTTTGTTCACCTCTGGCACTTATGCATACAGCTGTTCGGCTCGGCATTGATTGATGGTTACTGTATATGCTCCAGAGGGAGATCGTGCCAAATTCTGTCCAACTGACGCGTTAGATTGTCAGAATCCCGAGTTGGTTCTTAATTGAGAAGAGAACTTGCTGGCCAAAGTGGGCTTGACAAGCTCGAAGACAATCAGTAGAAACTCTCGCCATGTGCGAGCGGGCGCTGCTATGTAAACCCCGAATGGCTTGCCATGAAGGGCTACAAAACGGAACGTAGAATTTCGTTGATGTACCGCTGGGCTGTAAGGTTGCAGTGGGTGAGAACCAAACAGGTCCTGCCACGAAATGAAATACTACTCTGGTTGTCAGGTCGTATGGCGGGCGAGAGGTTGGTTTCTCACAGCTGTCTACAGCGTCCTCCAGACACGTCTCTGCTGGTCATCAGCGCTCAGCTCGAAGTGGGACTCATCAGGGAAGACAATTCCACTCCAGTCCATGTGACTCCAGACCGAAGATGGTTCAAATGGCCGTGAACACTGTGGGACTTAACATATGAGGTCATCAGTCCCCTAGAACTTAGAACTACTTAAACCTAACTAACCTAAGGACATCACACACATCCACGCCCGAGGCAGGATTCGAACCTGCGACCGTAGCAGTCGCGCGGTTCCGGACTGAAGCGCCTAGAACCGCTCCAGACCGAAGACTGCGGCGGGATACCGACCTGACTGCCATGTAGCCCGAACCCGAAGTGTTGGTCTGGGGTGCCACGTCTTGTCATAGCAGTACCCCTTGGTTGCCATACGCGCCGCCCTTACAGCACGGAGGTACGTCCCGTTTTGTTGCCCTTCATGGCGAGCCCCCACGACAGTTTCTACTGCTTGTCTTCTTGCTTGCCAACCCCTACCTTGGCCAGCAAGTCGACGGATCTCCCCCAAATTGGGGACGTCTGGAGCATTTGGACAGGGGTCTCCAAGTGGCTTAGGTGAGAATTTGGCACAGTATCACTCAGGAGGACTCATCCAACAATTCTGTCAATCATTGCGAAGCTTAATAACTGCTTGCATAAGGGCCAAAGGTGGACCAACGAATTAATGATTTCTTCAAATTCTCTTGAATAAACGATTCAGTTTTTCTGAAATTAAAACCATTTATTTGTCAGTTCAAAAATGGTTCAAATGGCTCTGACGTCATCAGTCACCTAGAACTAATTAAACCTGACTAAGGACATCACGCACATCCATGCCCGAGGCAGGATTCGAACCTGCGACCGTAGCGGTCGCTCGGTTCCAGACTGTAGCGCCTAGAACCGCACGGCCACTCCGGCCGGCTATTTGTCAGTGCATGTCGTCATATCTACCGATTTCCGTCCCATTTGAATAATTCTTCTGTCGTGCGTCGTTTGTTTGTTCGTCTTTTTTTTTCTTAGAGTATATTTCAAACTAGTAGAATTCTTCTGGTGAAGAATCTCTCTCTGCATGTGCTATTCTGCTTCACCCTCCTCCCTTCGTCATTCATGCATTCATACATTCCTTCCCTTTCTACATCGTCCCAGTTTTACGTTAAGTTTGCTTTTAATCTCATTTCTCCTGCTCCTTCATATTTTCAAATTTTTGTGTTTGCTCTCTATCGATATCCTGCGCTCAGTAGACTGTTCATTCCATTCAATAGGTCCTATAATCCCGTAATGACATCAGTGAAATTTATGACTGGTATAATTTAACCCTCAATTTAAATCCTGATTCTTAACCTTTTCTTTATTTCCGTCGTTGCTTCTTCATTGCAACGGTTGAACAGTAGAAGCCGGCCGCTGTGGCCGAGCGGTTCTAGGCGCTTCAGTCCGGAATTGCGCTGCTGCTACAGTCGCAGGTTCGAATCCTGCCTCGGGCGTGGATGTGTGTGATGTCCTTAGGTTAGTTAGGTTTAACTAGTTCTAAGTCTAGGGGACTGATGACCTCAGATGTTAAGTCCCACAGTACTTAGAGCCATTTGAACCTTTTTTTTTAACAGTAGATGAGAAAGAATGGATCATTCCTTACGTTTATTTTAATCAGAGCACTTCTCTTACATTAAGTCGCCCCTTCAGAGCCAGACTGGTCTGCCGACATATTCGCCGACCAGTCGTACTGTGTATGGACACCAGCGTCTGCTTGACGGACACTATCTGACTGCACTGGCAGTGTGAGCAAACTGGTCGACCTGCGGATGGGCCTGTGGGGGCTTTTATCTGCTAATGTAGGAGCAGATAGTAGCGATGGATTCTGAAAAACCGGCAGGGTCTGTCTGTGCATTAAAAATGGTTCCAATGGCTCTGAGCACTATGGGACTTAACATCTGAGGTGATCAGTCCCCTAGAACTTTTAGAACTACTTAAACCTAACTAACCAAAGAACATCACACACATCCATGCCCGAGGCCGGATTCGAACCTGCGACCGCAAAGGTCGAGCGGTTCTGGACTGAAGCGCCTAGAACCGCTCGTCCACAGCGGCCAGTTGTGCATTAAACGCCTCCATACGCAGGTGGATCAGTCGGTAGTCCGCAGTCCGTGTCTGCATCGACCCACTCGCTGTGTGTGGGTGGTGGGTCTGCGGTCTGTTCCGTGGTCTGGACGCGACGGTCTGACTGCTGAACCGCTGCCTGCTGGACCTGACCCTTCTCACACTCCGTCAGTGCAGGCAGACAGGATTCGAAAAGCAGTCGTCGTTGTCCACACACAGTTGGATCGGGCGGCGAGCGAGTAGGTGGACTAGACGGGCTGTGAATAGGCGGTTGTTGAGACACTATCTTCACATGGTTCTCGGAATCGGCGATCCCGCCTCTCCATCTAGACAAACAAAAGCAGTTTTCTGCAACTAGCCACACTGAGAAAGTCTGTGAGTTGTCCTGTGGTTTATAGGTGAAAGCAAGATTTTGTTGTTTAAAATATGATCAAGGAGTGGACCCGTGACCACATCGAAAAACTTATACAGTTGTAGTGTGAAAGACTATGGAAATTGACGTTTGAACATTACACATTTAGGAAATAATGGATCGGAAGAGATGGGTTAAACATTTCTAGACCTTATTACAATTGCAGGCAGGAGAGCTTTGAGTGACGGCTTTTAGAAAAAAATAACAGAAAGGCAGACTTCCTAAATTTAGAGAGAAATGATTGAAAGAAACATCATTCTGTTCATTTACACGCTCGCATAGTCATGGACTGCAGACCTGTCACAGTCATTGTACTAAGTGAAACACCAAGAGCACTATGATACAAGTTTTGTAAGCAATGACGTTGTGAAAGTTGTTCAGTATTGTTGCTGCTGTACTTCTTAAATCAGTTTGCACGTCACATTTACTTCTCAAATTTTCAGAAGAATCAATCAAGTTCTGCATTTCGAGAACCATAATTTCTTAGAAGTCATCGATAATGGATATACTAAAACGCTGATGTAAACTTTTACACATTTTATTTTCATCAGTTTATTTTTACATAAAGAAGATTTTATAAACACTACCTGATAAAGAAAGGTGAAGCAACCAGAAGACATGGTAGAGGGTAAGGTAAAGTACCGCGTTCTGGCGCTAGGTGCGGGAATCGTGCGCCAACAACCTCCTTGTCATCCTCCTCCAATGACGTCATTGGTTGCGGTACCGAGAGGCATACGGTCAGCACACCTCTGTTCCAGTCGTTCTTTACTTTGGAACCGCTACTACTCGGTCAAGTAGTTCCTCAGTTGGCCTCATGAGACTCAGCGCATTCCTTTCCAGTCCCCCCACTATTAAGAAAAAATCCCTGGCACTACCGGGAATCGAAACCCGAACCCCCGGCATGGCAGTCCTCTGTGCTGACCAGTCAGCTGAGTGCATGCTGAAAAGTAGTGCCTCCGAATTTTTTATTATGTTATCAATAAGGGTTGAGGTATTGCATGGCATGCAAATTACTCGGTCGACGTTCCCGCTTCGCTGACGCAAGTTGAAACCCTCTGCCTCTAGAGGGCTCCGAATTGTAGCATGTAACATGGCGCTGTGTAATGTAATTATGTTGGTGCGTGACAAACAGCGTGCTGTAATCGAGTTTCTACGTGGAGGAGTTGGAAAATAAGTTCCCCTGTCGACTGTGGTCAGAGTTGTGTGTGAAAGGAAAAAAAAGAGAATGAGACCTTAAAGATGAGACATATCTTTATTTTTCTACATAATTTCCAAGTACATTGAGACATTTGTCGTACCGCTTTATAAGCTTCAAAAAGCCTTCCAGGGAAAATCAAGGTGTCCATACGGAAGAAGCGTTGAAAGGCTTGTTTGACGTCAGCATTGCTGCCAAAGCGCCTTCCGCCGAGAGTCTTCTTCAAAGCAGGAAACAGATGGAAGTCACTTGGTGCGAGATCCGGACTGTAAGGCGGATGGTGTAGGCGCTCCCAACCAATAGTTGCAATATGGTTTTGCGTTGCCGTCACCGTGTGTGGTCTCGCATTGTCATCCAACAGCAGAACGCCAGATCTGAGAAGGCCAGGCCGCTTTTTCCGAATCACCTGTTTCAATTTCTACATAGTGGCACAGTACCGCGCAGCATTCATGGTTACATCCTCCAGAAAGTCCAGCAGCAAAACTCCTTTGGCGTCCCAGAAAACGGTGAGTAGCACTTCGCCTGCAGACGGAGTGCTTTTGAACTTCTTTCGGACAGGTGATGGCGGATGTTTCCACTCCATGGATGCGGCCATCGATTCGGGAGTGTAATGGTGGACCCACGTTTCATCCCCCGTCACAGTCCGAAACAGAAGGTAATTGCCAGATTCATGGTAACGCACGAGCTCTTCCAGGCTGAATGCCATGCGTTGTTCCATGTGTGTCTGGGCCAGTTGGCGGGGCACCCATCGTGCTGACAACTTCCTGTATCGAAGAATGTCGTGGGTGATCTTGTGAGCTCGCTCATGCCCGATTCCAAGTTCTGCCGCTACTCCATCGATGCTGATACGCCGGTTCGCTTTAATCATGTCATCCACCTGCCTGACACTTGCATCTGTAGTGGCCGTGCGCGTCCGTCTAGGTCTCGTTGTGTCCCGCACTTGCTGACGTCCATCGCTGAATTACTGGCACCATCTTCGCACCATTTGCCTCGACATCACACCTGACCCATACATCTCAACAAGGCGGTTATGAATTTCTGTGCCTGATACTGCACATGCCCATTCATAGCGGATAATAGCTCTCACTTCCGCCTTTGCCGACGACTCCAAAACGCACCTTCTCTCCATAGCTCCGGGAAAAGACTGAGCGACTGGCCTCCGCTTTGCGCAGACACTGCGACAGCACTATCTGCTTGATCGCGGTCGACCTCTAGCCAGTGGTGTATCTGTGTCTTGCACGTGAGCGTTCACCTGCCGTGTCGTCTTTCGTCCATGTCACACAACTCTGCCCACAGTCGACAGGGGAAACTTATTTACCAACTAACCCTCGTAAATGCAGGAAACGTGCTTCGAATTGAAATCCGTAGACGAATGAAAGGCGTGTAAGGTGACGGCTGTACGGACATCAGTAATGTGCGACGTTGGGTTGTTCCCGCTCTTTGTGAAGGGAACGGTGGTGCTAACATCAACGGCTGTGACAAAGTTGGGAATGGACGACCGCATACGGCGACCGACGAGATTCATCGGAATCGGATTGATGAACTCTTCAGAGAAAATCATAGGATAACAGAAACATAGCTCTGTTAAGTGTGACATACCACAAGAGTATGTAAAGACCGTCATTGCAGAACAGTGGTACAAAAAACTGTATGCACTATAGGTGCGTCGAATGCTCACTCCTGACATAAAACAGAGATCAGACACCTGTCAACAATTTCTTTTGCGTTTTGAGCGCGACTGTTATGGATTCCCTAGCAATAGTGACAGATGACGAAGCTGGGATCACCATTTTGACCCCGAAAACAAAAGAGCATCAATGGAGCTCCGCCATCAAGGATCACCGACGCCAAAAATGTTCAAGACCATGCCATCAGCAGGCAAAGTCATGCTCACGGAGTTCTTGGACGTTCAGGGTGTGATGCATTGAAATTCATGCCTAAAGGCATCTTCATAAACTCTGCAAGGTACTGCGAGACCCTCATAAGTGCTACTTCAAGAGTTCGTCCACATGTAGCACCCTCATCTTCAGGATGGGAATGCCAGACCACGCAGGAGCGCTGCGACGTCTGCAGCAATCCGACACCTTGGGTTCTCTGTCATCCATCATCCTCCACACAGACCCGACTTGGCCCCACGCGAGTTTCATCTGTTTCCAAAGCATAAGGAACATCTTTACTATGATACTGATGAAGCGTTGCAAGCAGAGATGACCTTGTGGCTTCGTCAACAAATCAGATATTCTACATTGGAGGTATCGACAAACAGGTGTTGCGGTGGGAGAGTTGTGTTCATCGCCAGGGTTTCTATGTTGTGAAAAAAAATGTGTGGACACGAAGAGAAATATGTAGAATGTTGATGAAGTTTGTTTTTTTAAAAAAAAATCTTGTAAGAGTTTTCACATAAAAAATTCGGAGGTATTACTTTTCAGCACGCCTTTAGGTTTGCAGCCGGCTGCTGTTGCCGAGCGGTTCGAGGCGCTTCAGTCCGGAACCGCGCTGCTGCTACGGTCGCAGGTTCGAATCCTACCTCGGGCATGGATGTGTGTGATGTCCTTAGGTTAGTTAGGTTTAAGTAGTTCTAAGTCTAGGGGACTGATGACCTCAGATGTTAAATCCCATAGTGCTTAGAGCCATTTGAACCATTTAGGTTTGCAATTCTCTGTGACAGGTAGTACGGCTACCACAATGCATTAGTACTACCCGTGTTTAGCGTAGGGCATATAAGGACGTGAACAGCGTAAGAGCCGCGCGGGATTAGCCGAGCGGTCTCGTACGCTGCAGTCATGGACTGTGCGGCTGGTCCCGGCGGAGGTTCGAGTCCTCCCTCGGGCATGGGTGTGTGTGTTTGTCCTTAGGATAATTTAGGTTAAGTAGTGTGTAGGCTTAGGGACTGATGACCTTAGCAGTTAAGTCCCATAAGATTTCACACCCATTTGAACAGCGTAAGAAGTAGAGTGATCACTACGAATGACATGAACGCGCTGTGTTCTCAGGTGAGACAGAGTTATCAGCGATTAACAGAGTTCGAAAGGGGCCTCGTTCTGGGTCACCATTCGGCGGTTGATCGAATCGTACATTGTCCAGATTTATGGGGCATTCGGATGCGACAATGCTCGATGTAGGATTGCGTGGGAAAGTGAGGGGAGGCATACTCGTTGTTAAGGTTCCGATCGATCATGGCTGACCACCACAAAGGAGGACTGCCTTATTGTACTCATTGTAACCCCTTCACGCCTTTGGCAGCCATTCAAGAACAAGTAATGGCCTCTCGGTAGCATTCTGTGTCATCACTCACCAAAGGTGGGAAGCGAGCAGCAAACCGATTAGGGAATTGCTGTCCCATGCGCAACCTCCCATTAGCACCACAAGACTAACGGCTGTGTATGGGGTAGTGCTGTCACACGGGAACAACGGACTGCTGATGAACGCTGTCACATACGTTCAGTGATAGTCGCGGTTCTGCTCTACCTCGGATGACCATCGTCAACGACTATGGTAGCGACCTTATGAGAGGTCCCATTCTTCCAATGTTTTGGCGATTGCTTTAGGTAACAGTTGGTAGTTATTGAAAGAACTCTGATGGCTGAACGGTACGTCACGGACATCCTGTTATATCTCATGCGACATTACCATGACGTCATTTTTCAACAGGACAATCCAGACATGGCACGTTCACTATGAAATGTATGTATGGTGTTGAGTTACCTGTGGTCAGGAATACCTCCAAATCTGTCACTGATAGAACATGTGTGTTCCACGCTTGGACGTCAACTCTGTCCCAGTGCCATTACCAAAAATATGAAGGACGAGTTACAACAGTTGGCGGGGTTGGGAGGGAGGAAGAGAGGATGTGGGAAGCTTGTCTGAGGAAATAATGCGATAGATTTGTGACATCCTTCCCAACCGAATCAGTGCATGCATCTAGGGCATCGTATTGGTATGTGAGCTTAAACACTGGAATCACATTACATACCGTACCTTCTTAACCTGTGAAGTTTCATTTCGTCTGCGCGTCAAGGTGGTGGATCGCTAAGTGGAGGGGCCCGGGTTCGATTCCCGGCCAGATTTTCTCCGCTCGGGGCTATATATTGTGTTGTTCTTACGTTAGTATTGTAATAATTGATATTACACTGTTGAGATGGCTGAATTTGGACGGCCTGAAAGCAAAAAAAGGAAAAAAAAATCATTTCATTTCCTCCTCACCTTCTGAAGATTTCAATATTTTTGTCTGTTTATTTATTTTATAGCTGCTACTGAAATCGTAGGTGTACATGACAAGTTAAAGGTTAAAGTAGGCATCACGGCAACCTACATTTGGAGAATGTATGGGGTGGTGGGTGAGGTGTAAGGTGTGGTTGAAGAGAGAGTAATAAAGTGTGACTCACTCAGAACCGAACCCCCGGATTGTTCCTATGATTAGTTACACTTGATTGTTGCATTTTAAATGGCTCTGCATACATACTCCCACATATTTAATAGACGTAACTGTTTCCAGGGAATGTTCGCCAATCGTGTTATCAAACAATAACGGAACTTTCTGCCTCTTTTTTGTTTATATTGAGACTGAGCTCCTAACCCTTGCACCGAGCTTCTTCCTCTGTAAGTCCTCTTGCATTTCACTACAATTTTCTAACAACATGACATCTATACAGGGTGTTTCAAAATTTGTATCACAGGTTTCCATGGGTTACTGAAGGGAGTTAGTAAGTTTCGATATGGAACACATGTCCGCGAAAATACTCTTTTGATGAAAAATAGGTCTGAATGTCGGAAGACCCACTAGTTTCCCAATACACGGTACGCACGTGGCTGTGACAATAAACTCTGACCTGTGTGCTCTACAGACGACCATGGCATGGGCATTGGTTTCGAGTACTTGTCTCTTCTACGTGACAAAGGAAATCGTCTTCAAAGACGAGGAGTACGATGCGCCTGTGGAGCATCACAGTCAACCCTCCTTGTTGCGGACATACCAGTTTCTCGCAGCAGTTCCTGCAGCAGAACGAAAATGGTATGTGATGTCATAACTACAACAGGGATCGACTACGGCGCCCTCTTGTCAGCTTGTGAGTGTATCGTGAAGCGGGAAATTTGAAAATGATCCGATCTTCTAACTTACTTACATAATACCCAAACGGTACAATTTCGGACATGGGTTCCTTACCAAAACGTTATCTGCGAAGTCTTCCCTACAGCCCCTAGAATCCTGTGGTGGGAATTGTGAAGGACTCTGTGTACACCTAAGTGAAAAGCCTCATGGACTTTCAGCATTATCCCATAGGTGTGTGGTTCCCAACGTTTCTTACACCATTACCCTTGACTACAATTAGGCTTTAGCTAGTAACCCACTCCCCCCCCCCCCCCCGGCCGTCTGTTGCCCTCCCCACCACCCTCCCCCCCCCCACCCCCCCACCCCCCATTATCACCATCTTAAGCACCTAACTCAACAGTGGAACGAAAAATTTTTCTTGGAACGCTTTTATTTTTTAAATGATGAAAGACGAATGATATTTAGTTTGTGTGTGTGTGTGTGTGTATGAGAGAAAACTACCCACAGTGGGGGTAGACATTTGTTACAAAACAAACTTCCCCTACATTACTCTTCTCCATTGCGGCACTTGCTTGAATTGTACTCTGCAACCCCATTTAGGATCAACCAAGTTAAAGTATGTCCACTGTTCGTAAATCACTATATTGCTGCGCTCCTTACTTCTTAATTGGCAGGAATTAGACTTTAGGCTCTTAATGCTTTTGCGTCTGACCAGAGTCACTAATAATAATAATACATTGCAGAGCCAAAGAAACTGGCACACCTTAATAATGTCGTGTGGGACCCCGCGAGCACTCAGAAGGCCGCAACACGACGTGGCATGGACTCCACTAATGTCTGAAGTACTGTTAGGGGGAACTGACACCATAAATCCTGCAGGGCTATCCATAAATCCGTAAGAGTACGAGGGGGTGGAGATCTCTCCTGAACAGCACTTTGCAAGCCATCCCAAATACGCTCAGTAACGCTCAAGTCTGGGCAGTTTGGTGGCCAGCGAAAGTGTTGAAACTCAGAAGAGTGCCATTCTGTACAAATTCTGGACGTGTGGGGTGCCGCATTGTCCTGCTGGAATATCCCAAGTCCGCCGGAATGCACAACGGATAAGAATTCATGCAGGATGCGTACGTACGTGTCACCTGTCAAGAGTCTTATCTAGACGTATCAGGGATCCCATATCACTCCAACTGCACAGGCTCCACACCATAACAGAGCCTCCACCAGCTTCAATAGTGCCCTGCTGACACGCAGGGTACATGGATTCATAAGATTGTCTCCATGCCCGTACACGTCCATCCGCTCGATACAATTTGAAACGAGACTCGTCCGACCAGGCAACATTTTTCCAGTCATCAACGATCCAATGTCGGTGATGACGGGCCCAGGTGAGGCGTAAAGCTTTGTGACGTGCAGTCATCAAGAGTACATGAGTGGTCCTTCGGCGCCGAAAGCCCGTATCGATGATGGTTCGCACGCTGACTCTTGTTGATGGCCCAGCACTGAAATCTGTAGCAATTGGAGGAAGGGTTGCACTTCTATCACACTGAACGATTCTCTACAGTCGTCGCTGGTCTCGTTTTTACAGGGTGTTTTAGCGGCCGAAGCGATGTCGGAGATTTGATGTTTTGATTCCTGATATTCACGGTACACTCGTGAAATGGTCGTACGTGAAAATCCCCACTTCATCGCTGCCTCGGAGATGCTCTGTCCCATCGCTCGTGCGCAGACTATAACATCCGTTAAACCTCACTTAAATCTTGAATACCTGCCATTGTAGCAGCAGTAACCGATCTAACAACTGCGCCAGACACTTTTTTGTCTTACATAGGCGTTGTCGACCGCAGCGCCCTATTCTGCCTGTTTACATACCTCTGTATTTGAGTACGCATGCCTATACCAGTTTCTTTGACGGTTCGGTGTAATAATAATACTGAGTACGGTACTATAGCAGCCCTTGTGTAGTTTCTGCTATGTCGAGCTCTCAGTTCATTTATCTTTTCCTAAGTGAGTAATGAAGCAATTTCTGGACTACCGCAGCTACTATCTACAACTTGGAGAAGACATTTTCTTGAGTTATTTAACAGTTGTTGCTTACAAAAATCTCTGACTTTTATCATCAGCGATGTACGGGACAAAGCACAACATATGTGTGTAGCGGGTGGGCAATGTGAGGATCCTGTAACATCCACCGCGTTAATGCTACTAACTAAGAGAAAGTAATTATTGGTAACTTATATAATCAAAGCGCAACATATGGGTGTAACGGATGGACTATGTGAGGAGCCTGTAACCTGCACCACATTAATGCTACTAATTGAGAAAAAGTAATTATTGGCAATTTGTATAATCAAAATTAGAGCCTTACAATATTGTGATAATAGTAATGATATTTTTGAAAACAATTTAGTTTCTTGACTGAAACAGAATCGAATCGTTTAGTTTTTATCCCTCAGAAAATCTCATTTTAACCTTCAGGGGGTAATTATGCCCAGGTTGGGAACCACTGCACTGGTAATATACGTACAGTGAACAGTAACGCTCAAATTACAAGTGACTTGGGATACGCCCGAAGCTAATTCTATATCTGAAGATTTCTCTCTATTAAGACAGACGAGCTGTTTTTTAACATGTAAGTGGAGTTTATACACTCCAAGAAGGAGTTGTGCGACATAAACGAAACTTGGTAGACGTATTTCTACATCTGAAAGCTTATTTGGCTCCAATCTCATTAAGAGTGGCGCTAGTGCGCCACTATGAGGATGCGAATCAGGTTTGCTTTAAATACACACTGTAATGGTCGTGAGCGTGGACATGCCGAGTTGAAGCTAGTCCACAGTGCCTTTAACGAGAGAAAGACACCATTATCAACAGCTCACTGAGTTTGAACGAGGTCGTGTAATAGGGCTCGAGAAGTCAGATGTTCCTTCTGCGGTACTGCAGAAAGACATATAGTCACTGTGAGTGATTGCTGGCAGCGGAGGTCACGAAAATGTGCGTTTGCAAGACCAGGTTCCGGACGGCCATGTGGCACTACCGAGAGGGAAGACCATTAGGTTGGGCGTATGGTTCTGGCGCATCGTCCTGCATCTGCTGCAGAAATCCGGGCAGCAGTTGTCACCACAGTGACACAACGAACTGTTACAAATTGATAACTTCACGCCCTGTAGTGTGCATTCCACTGACACCCAAACCACCGCCAGCTGAGGCTTCAGTGGTGTCAAGCGAGAGCTCGTTGAAGGGTAGGGTGAAGGTGTGTTGTGTTTTCTGATGAAAATTCGTTGTGCCTCGGTGCCAGTGATGGCCGTGTGCTGGTTAGCAGAAGGACATTTGAGGGCCTGCAGCCAACCTGTCTGCGTGCTGGTCCTACATCTGGAGTTATCGTCTGGAATATTTCCTATGACAGCATGTAACCTCCCCACAAAAATTTAAAAGGAATGTAATGACAATACTTAATAGAAATGGGAGCCAAACGTAACCTCCCTGCAATTAAATTTAATGACAATAAAAGTGAGAATCGCGATCTGACTCAAGTATAAGTTCTTCATAAAAAATTAAAGTCCATTCAGTGATAAGAAAATCTCAGTGATAATAATGATTCAATTAAACCGAAATATCGGTCTTTGGCCCTGTGCAAAAATCAAAATTAAATTCTTACCTCATTGCAACACCTAGTCAAATTTCTGCTCTTGTTGTTGCGCACCACTTGGAGGAACTGCATTGCAAATAATAATATTCCTTTTTTTTTTATAATCTAATTGAAAACTGAAACTTTTGTTTAGGGGAAGTGGAACGAAATAGTTACTTCAATTAAATGAAAATTTTATGTAAAATTGCTTTTGAAATCAAAGTTATTATTGGGGGCACTTGTTGAAAATTAGTTACAATAATTAAACTTTACATTATCCGTTGATTATCTTAATTAACAGTATACCTCATTCAGCATCTTGACCAGTGTTGTCGCCAGACCACATCACGCAATCCCACTGGACTGCTACCACTGACCGACCGCTCTGCATGACGACTACTAGCGTACTGCACGCCACTGAACAGAGCTACAGACTCGCAACGACTACTGACAGAGTACTGCCCTCAACTAGACAGAGCTACAGACTCGCAACGACTACTGACAGAGTACTGCCCTCAACTAGACAGAGCTACAGAGTCGCAACGACAACTGACAGAGTACTGCCCTCAACTAGACAGAGCTACAGACTCGCAACGACAGACCGACAGACTGAGACCCGCTCGCAACACTCGCGCGGTCAAGCGCATACTCTCTGGTCACAGATGCTACAATGCCTCGCCATCGCTGCTATGTTACATACGTGTTTCAAGCATGAGCATTCTCGTGGTTATCCCACATACTCTAACTGCGAATTTGTACATCAGTCTTGTGATTCGACTTGTTGTCCAGGGGTTTTTCCAACAGTATAGCGCTGGCCCACATACCGCTGTTGCAATGCAACATGCTCTGCAGAGTTTCGACTTGTTGCCTTGATTTGCTTGACCACTAGCTCCGTCGCCAGCCGCTGTGGCCGAGCGGTTCTAGGGGCTTCAGTCCGGAACCGCGCTGGTGCTACGGTCGCAGGTTCGAATCCCTGCCTCGGGCATGGATGTGTGTGATGTCCTTAGATCAGTTAGGTGTAAGTAGTTCTAAGTCTAGGGACAGATGACCTCAGATGTTAAGTTCCATAGCGCTTCGAGCCATTTTTGAACCAGCTCCGCCTCCAATAGAGCACTTATTGGACATCATCGGATGACAACTCCAGCGTTATCCACCGACCAAGTGCAACAGGTATGGAACTCCATCCTGCAAACTAACATCCGGCACCTGTACAACACAATACATGTACGTCTGCATGATTACATTCGATAGTCTGACGGCTACAGCGGTTATTAATGTACCAGCATTTCACATGCGTAATGGCTTACCTCGCGTTTAGGTTAACATGTGACCTTGCAATGTTAATCATTTATATGTGTCACCTAGACAAATATATTCCCGAAATTTCATTACACTGAATTAGTTATTTTTTAGTGTTGCGATGGTTTTGTCGTGAGGGTATAAACATCTAAGCAAACATCTACATCTACATCTACGTGATTACTCTACTATTCGCAATAAAGTGCCTGGCAGAGGGTTCAATGGACCACCTTCAAGCTGTCTCTCTACCGTTCCGCTCTAGAACGGCACGCGGGAAAAAAGAGTACTTAAATTTTTTTTGTGCGAGCTCTGATTTCTCTTATTTTATCGTGATGATCATTTCTCTCTATGTAGGTGGGTGACAACAGAATGTTTTCGGAATCGGAGGAGAAAACTGGTGATTGACATTTCATGAGAGGGTCCCGTCGCAACGAACAACGCCTTTGTTTTAATGATTGCCACTCCAATTCACGTATCATGTCTGTGACACTATCTCCCCTATTTCGCGATAATACAAAATTAACTGCCCTTATATGTACTTTTTCTATGTCATCCATCAGTCACAGCTGATGCAGATCCCACTCCGCATAGCAATATTCCAGAACAGGGTGGACAAGCGTGGTGTAAGCAGTCTATTTAGTAGACCCGTTGCACCTTCTAACTGTTCTGCCAATGAATCATAGTCTTTGGTTTGTTCTACCCACAATATTATCTATGTGATCGTTCCAATTTAGGTTATTTGTAATTGTAATCTCTAAGCATTTAGTTGAATTTACAGCCTGCAGATTTGTGTGACTCGTCGCGTAATCGAAATTTAGCTAATTTCTTTTAGTACTTATGTGAATAACTTCACACTTTTCCTTATTCAGGTCAATTGCCACTTTTCGCACCATACAGATATCTTATCTAAATCATTTTACTAGTTGTTTTGATCATTTGATGACTTTACAAGACGGTAAATGACAGCATCATCTGCAAACAATCTAAGACGGCTGCTCAGATTGTCTCCTATGTCGTTAATATAGATCAGGAACAATAGAGGGCCTATAACACTTCCCTTATTACTTCTGTTTTACTCGATGACTTTCCGTCTACTACTACGAACTGTGACCTTTCTGACAGGAAATCAAGAATCCAGTCGCACAACTGAGACGATATTCCGTAGGTACGCAGTTTTAGATGCTTGTGAGGAACGGTGTAGAAAGCCTTCTGGAAATCTAAAAATATGGAAGAAATCGTAAACGTCGGCAGCCATATCCACGCTGTTTACATGGGTTGATTGTGCGGAACCTCTTGACCTGTTGGACAAAGAATCAGGGGAAGAAAGACAGAGGTAGAGACAGAGAGAGCGAGAGAGAGAGAGAGAGAGAGAGCGCATGAGAGATAGTGAAGAAGTCGTGACTTCCTGCGCTTTCTCCGCAGACCGGATGCTTGTTTGCAGGTCGCGGCACACTCATACTGGGCGCTCACGTAGGTAAGTGCTGTTCGTTTTAGCGACGTCCGTGAGGGGACGGCCTTTCTACATGCAGATGACGAATTTATTGCTCGCTGGAAAGACGTACGAATACAGCAATAAGACGTGTTAAAGCACTGAAAGTGCTGTAAGAACTGTGAACAGCAATGTAGAAAGTAAGGTCGTACGTTATTGCAATGTGATGCATCGTTTGATGAAGTTGGAAAGTTTCTATTCATAAAGATAGGACGGAAAGCATTTGCAAAGCCAGATGAGTGGGACGACTGGAGTTCGTATCCCCTCAGGTAATGCTGAGGGAAGTTTCCCTACGTTCTCCTAAATTGGTTCAGGCGTTCTGTTTTTCTTATTTATTCCTTCAGAGTCGGACAAATACAGTACACACTACCATATTGCAAAGATGTAAGCCTCTACAGGTCTGACGCAAATGGTAGCAACAAGACGGTGTAACTCGGCCGAAACTGGCTATTAATGTTAAATAAAAGAACCGCGATGTAGACTGTTTCCTGCATTAAATAATAAATTGGGATTACTGTTATCACCTCAGACAGACTCCCCTTTGCGAAATTTTTTAGTGCCATTCGGCAACTCGTTCATGCAGACCACTCACAAGCTATACAGAGGTTTGCCACTTTTTTGAAAGCGCTTAATCTTACTATTACTTCTTCGTACCTCATGTTTTCCAACAGGTGCAGTCATCTTCATATAATAAAACTAAACTCCGCCCGAAGAGGCATGAAGGCCCAATGGTCCGACCGGCCACCGTGTCATCCTCAGCCCACAGGCGTCACTGGATGTGGATATGGAGGGCATGTGGTCAGCACACCGCACTCCCGGCCGTATGTCAGTTAACATATACAGGATGCTTACAAAATGTCACATATTTCTGCAGGAGGTAATATCGCTCAAAACTAGAAGGAATGTTCCTATAATTACATGAGCCAATCCGTCCTCTCATTCCCATCATCTGTGATGTAGAAGTAGACACTAAAGGCCGTTCTCTGTACGCTTACCACGCAGTTAGCCTTCTGCCGCCGAGCAGTGCGTCAGCAGTGCACAAGTAGCAGCATTACTGCACTTACTATGCAGTCTTGTATTTTAATAACCGTTTAAATTTTGTGTCGAATTGTTTGTGCTCTCTGTAGATTAGTTCAGACGTTCTTTGCACAACAGTATTTAGCATGGATAGGGACTGCGACTGCTGTGTTCGGATGCGGGCTGAGTTGGCATCCCTTCGCTCCCAGCTTCAGGCAGTGTTGGCTTCGGTCACACAGCTTGAGACTGCTGCCAATGGGCATCACTGTGGGGGTCCGGCTGGGGGTTTGTCGGGGACGGCCAGCTCGTCCCACGGTTCGGTTTCAGGCTCTGTCTCCAGCTGATATTGATCTTCGGCCGGACATGGCTGCTTGTCCTGTTCCAGGTGTTGCCCCTCAGTCCACAAGATCCAGGCGGTTGTAGAGAGTGGGGTTACTGGTAGTTGGGTAGTGCACCCATCTGCAGGTGGTCGCTCATGTCAGCACCAATGATGTGTGTCGCTATAGATCGGAGGAAATCCTCTCTGGGTTCCGACGGCTATCTGACTTTGTGAAGACTGCCAGTCTCGCTGGTGGGATGAAAGCAGAGCTCACCATCTGCTTGTCCTGTTCCAGGGGTTGCCCCTCAGTCCGCAAGATCCAGGCGGTTGTAAAGGGTGGGGTTACTGGTAGTTGGGTAGTGCACCCATCTGCAGGTGGTCGCTCATGTCAGCACCAATGATGTGTGTCGCTATGGATTGGAGGAAATCCTCTCTGGGTTCCGACGGCTATCTGACTTTGTGAAGACTGCCAGTCTCGCTAGTGGGATGAAAGCAGAGCTCACCATCTGCAACGTCGTCAACAGGACTGACTGCAGACCTTTGGTACAGAGCCGAGTGGAGGGTCTGAATCAGAGGCTGAGACGGTCCTGCGACCGTGTGGGCTGCAGATTCCTCGACTTGAGCCATAGGGTGGTGGGGTTTCGGGTTCCGCTGGATAGGTCAGGAGTACACTACACACAGCAGGCAGCTACACGGGTAGCAGGGGTAGTGTGGCGTCGACTGGGCGGTTTTTTAGGTTAGATGGCCTCAGGCCAGTGCAGAAACGGCTACAGCCTCAAAGGGTGCGGGGCAAAGTCAGAACATGCGGGGACCAAGCAGCAATCGGTATTTGTAATTGTAAACTGTCGAAGCTGCACTGGTAAAGTACCGGAACTTCAAGCTCTGATAGAAAGCATCGAAGCTGAAATCGTTATAGGTACGGAAAGCTGGCTGAAGCCAGAGATAAATTCTGCAGAAAGTTTTACAAAGGCACAGACGGTGTTTAGAAAGGGTAGATTGCATGCAACCGGTGGTGGCATGTTTGTCGCTGTTAATAATAGTTTATCCTGTAGTGAAGTAGAAGTGGATAGTTCCTGTGAATTATTATGGGTGGAGGTTATACCCAACAACCGAGCTAGGTTAATAATTGGCTCCTTTTACCGACCTCCCGACTCAGCAGCATTAGTGGCAGAACAACTGAGAGAAAATCTGGAATACATTTTACATAAATTTCCTCAGCATGTTACAGTCTTAGGTGGAGATTTCAATTTACCAGATATAGACTGGGACACTCAGATGTTTAGGACGGGTGGTAGGGACAGAGCATCGAGTGACATACTGAGTGCACTATCCGAAAATTACCTCGAGCAATTAAACAGAGACCCGACTCGTGGAGATAACATCTTGGACCTACTGATAACAAACAGACCCGAAATTTTCGACTCTGTAACCGCAGATCAGGGAATCAGTGATCATAAGGCCGTTGCAGCATCCCTGAATATAGAAGTAAATAGGAATATATAAAAAAAGGGAGGAAGGTTTTTCTGTATAGCAAGAGTAATAGGAGACAGATTTCAGACTACCTAACAGATCAAAACGAAAATTTCTGTTCCGACACTGACAATGCTGAGTGTTTATGGAAAAATTTCAAGGCAATAGTAAAATGCGTTTTAGACAGGTACGTGCCGAGTAAAACTGTGAGGGATGGGAAAAACCCACCGTGGTTCAACAACAAAGTTAGGAAACTACTGCGAAAGCAAAGAGAGCTTCACTGCAAATTTAAACGCAGCCAAAACCTCTCAGACAAACAGAAGCTAAACGATGTCAAAGTTAACGTAAGGAGGGCTATGCGTGAAGCGTTCAGTGAATTCGAAAGTAAAATTCTATGTACCGACTTGACAGAAAATCCTAGGAAGTTCTGGTATTAGGTTAAATCAGTAAGTGGATCGAAACAGCATATCCAGACACTCTGGGATGATAATGGCATTGAAACAGAGGATGACACGCGTCAAGCTGAAATACTAAACACCTTTTTCCAAAGCTGTTTCATAGAGGAAGACCACACTGCAGTTCCTTCTCTAAATCCTCGTACTAACGAAAAAATGGCTGACATCGAAATAAGTGTCCAAGGAATAGAAAAGCAACTGGAATCACTCAACAGAAGAAAGTCCACTGCACCTGACGGGATACCAATTCGATTCTACACAGAGTAGGCGAATGAACTTGCCCCGCCTTCTAACAGCCGTGTACCGCAAGTCTCTAGAGGAACGGAAGGTTCCAAATGATTGGAAAAGAGCACAGGTAGTTCCAGTTTTCAAGAAGGGTCGGCGAGCAGATGCGCAAAACTATAGGCCTATATCTCTGACATCGATATGTTGTAGAATTTTAGAACATGTTTTTTGCTCGCGTATCATGTCATTTCTGGAAACCGAGAAACTACTCTGTGGGGATCAACATGGATTCCGGAAACAGCGATCGTGTGAGACCCAACTCGCTTTATTTGTTCATGAGACCCAGAAGATATTAGATACAGGCTCCCAGCTAGATGCCATTTTCTCTGACTTCCGGAACGCGTTCGATATAGTTTCACACTGTCGCCTGAAACATAGTAAAAGCCTACGGAATATCAGACCAGCTGTGTGGCTGGATTGAAGTGTTTTTAGCAAACAGAACACAGCATGTTGTTCTCAATGGAGAGACGTCTACAGGCGTTAAAGTTACCTCTGAGGTGCCACAGGGGAGTGTTATAGGAACATTTGGTTCAAATGGCTCTGAGCACTACGGGACTTAACATCTTAGGTCATCAGTCCCCTAGAACTACTTAAACCTAACTAACCTAAGGACATCACACACATCCATGCCCGAGGCAGGATTCGAACCTGCGACCGTAGCAGTCCCGCGGTTCCGGACTGCAGCGCCTAGAACCGCACGGCCACCGCGGCCGGCCTATAGGAACATTGCTTTTCACAATATATATAAATGACCTAGTAGATAGTGTCGTAAGTTCCATGCGGCTTTTCGCGGATGATGCTGTAGTATACAGAGAAGTTGCAGCATTAGAAAATTGCAGCGAAATGCAGGAAGATCTGCAGCGGTTAGGCACTTGGTGCAGGGAGTGGCAACTGACCCTTAACGTAGACAAATGTAATGTATTGCGAATACATAGAAAGAAGGATCCTTTATTGTATGATTATACGATGGCGGAACAAACACTGGTAGCAGTTACTTCTGTAAAATATCTGGGAGTATGCGTACGGAACGATTTGAAGTGGAATGATGATATAAAATTAATTGTTGGTAAGGCGGGTGCCAGGTTGAGATTCATTGGGAGAGTCCTTAGAAAACAAAGGAGGTGGCTTACAAAACACTCGTTCGACCTATACTTGAGTATTGCTCATCAGTGTGGGATCCGTACCAGGTCGGGTTGACAGAGGAGATAGAGAAGATCCAAAGAAGAGCGGCGCTTTTCGCCACCGTATTATTTGTTAAGCATGATAGCGTTACGGAGATGTTTAGCAAACTCAAGTGGCAGACTCTGCAAGAGAGGCGCTCTGCATCGCGATGTAGCTTGCTGTCCATGTTTCGAGAGGGTGCTTTTTGGATGAGGTATCGAATATATTGCTTCCGCCTACTTATACCTCCCGAGGAGATCACGAATGTAAAATTAGAGAGATTCGAGCGCGCACGTAGGCTTTCCGGCAGTCGTTCTTCTCTTCGAACCATACGCGACTGGAACGGGAAAGGGAGGTAATGACAGTGGCACGTAAAGTGCCCTCTGCCGCACACCGTTGGGTGGCTTGCGGAGTATAAATGTAGATGTAGATGTGGATGTAGATCCTGACAAATCCTTCAGCCCTTCTTAGCAGTGGATCACGCACTCTTTCGAATATACCTGGCTCCATTCGGCTTGCGTCGCATGCATTAGTCGCACGCTCCTGTAATGTCTGCACATTAGGAGTGGCTGGACATACACCAATGCTTTTAAATCTTCCCTGAGCCAGACATCAAACGGAGTAGGTCCGGTGAACAGGAAGGCCATGGTACCGGCCTCCTGACCAATCCATCTACATGTACATACATACTCCGCAAGCTACTGCACAGTGCATGGCGGATGGTACCACATACCACCACTAGTCATGTCCTTTCCTGCCCCAGTGCCAGAGCGAAGAAAAAGCAGCTGTCTGAAAGCCCTAATTTCTCGCATTTTATCTTCGAGAAACGTAGATTCAGCCTTTGCATTTTTCTTTTCAGATTTTCTAGCTTCCGTTCCACGATGAAACTATTAACATCCCACGCTCGCACCCGTAGAATGTTACCCTTATTCCATATTTTTCTCGTCGTTACCTCTCCCCTTCGCAATCCCCTCCTGGAGACCTGAATGGCCGGTCACTGTGGCCGAGCGGTTCTAGACGCTTCAGTCCGGAACCGCGCTGCTGCTAAGGTCGCAGGTCCGAATCCTGCCTCGGGCATAGATGTGTGTGATGTCCTTAATATAGTTAGGTTTAAGTAGTAAGTCTAGGGGACTGATGACCTCAGATGTTAAGTCCCATAGTGCTTGGAGCCATTTGAATTTAGACATAAATGGGGCACTCATCCGAAATCTTTTGCATGTCCATGTCCATGTAAAGGCCTCATATCATATGGATAAACATTGTCCTTATCGTAGTAGTTTCCATTGCCTCCTGCAGCCCCATGCCGCTGATCATAACTGATTATTACGCTTTTAGGGACATTTTCTCACCCCAAGAGAAAGAGTGTGCCCTTCACCTCTGTCCTCTCATGCGCCCGGTTTGAAAAGGTCATTGGCAGAATGAGGGTGACTTCTTAAACTACTGGCCATTAAAACTGCTACACCAAGAAGAAATGCATATAATAAACGGGTATTCATTGGACAAATATATTATACTAGAACTGACATGTGATTACATTTTCACGCTATTTGGGGGCATAGATCCTGAGAAATCAGTACCTAGAACAACCACCTCTGGCCGTAATAACGGCCTTCATACGCCTGGGCATTGAGTCAAACAGAGCTTGGATGGCGTGTACAGGTACAGCTGTCAATGCAGCTTCAACAGGATACCACAGTTCACCAAGAGTAGTGACTGGCGTATTGTGACGAGCCAGTTGCTAGGCCACCATTGACCAGACGTTTTCAGTTGGTGAGAGATCTGGAGAATGTGCTGGCTAGGGCAGCAGTCGAACATTTTCTGTATCCAGAAAGGCCCGTACAGGACCTGCAACATGCGGTCGTACATTATCCTACTGAAATGCAGGGTTTCGCAGGGATCGAATGAAGGGTAGAGCCACGGGTCAGAACACATCTTAAATATAACGTCCACTGTTCAAAGTGCCATCAATGCGAACAAGAGGAAACCGAGACGTGTAACCAATGGCACCCCATACCATCACGGCGGGGTGATACGCCAGTATGGCGATGACGAATACACGCTTCCAATGTGCGTTCACCGCTATGTCGCCAAACACGGATGCGACCATCGTGATGCTGTAAACAGAACCTGGATTCAACCGAAAAAATGACGTTTTGCCATTCGTGCACCCAGGTTCGTCGTTGAGTACACCATCGCAGGCGCTCCTGTCTGTGATGCAGCGTCAAGGATTACCGCAGCCATGGTCTCCGAGCTGATAGTCCATGCTGCTGCAAACGTCGTTGAACTGTTCGTGCCGCGTGGGATTATCCGAGCGGTCTGGGCGCTGCAGTCATGGACTGTGCGGCAGATCCCGGCGGAGGTTCCAGTCCTCCATCGGGCATGGGTGTGTGTGTGTTTGTCCTTCGGATAATTTAGGTTAAGTAGTGTGTAAGCTTAGGGACTGATGACCTTAGCAGGTAACTCTCATAAGATTTCACACGCATTTGAACATTTTGAACTGTTCGTTCAGATGGTTGTTGTCTTGCAAACGTCCCCATCTGTTGACTCAGGGATCAAGACGTGACTGCACGATCCGTTACAGCCATGCGGATAAAAAATGGTTCAAATGGCTCTGAGCACTATGGGACTCAACTGCTGAGGTCATTAGTCCCCTAGAACTTAGAACTAGTTAAACCTAACTAACCTAAGGACATCACACACATCCATGCCCGAGGCAGGATTCGAACCTGCGACCGTAGCAGTCTCGCGGTTCCAGACTGCAGCGCCAGAACCGCGCGGCCACTTCGGCCGGCCTATGCGGATAAGATGCCTGTCATCACTGCTAGTGATACGAGGCCGTTGGGATACAGCACGGCGTTCCGTATTACTCTCCTGAACCCACCGATTCCATATTCTGCTAACATTCATTGGATCTCGACCAACGCGAGCAGCAATGTCGCGATACCATAAACCGCAATCGCGATAGGCTACAATCCGACCTTTATCAAAGTCGGATACGTGATGGTATACATTTCTTCTCCTTACACGAGGCATCACAACAACCTTTTACCAGGCAACGATGGTCAACTGCTATTTGTGTATGAGAAATCTGTTGTAAACTTTCCCCGTGTCAGCACGTTGTAGGTGTCGCCACCGGCGCCAACCTTGTGTGAATGCTCTGAAAAGCTAATAATTTGCATATCACAGCATCTTCTTCGTGTCGGTTAAATTTCGCGTCTGTAACAATCTTCGTGGTGTAGCAGCTTTAATGGCCAGTAGTATATGCTGGAAGTCTGAGGCCGCCATTGCTGGTGGATTTTTTTGTTGATTTAAGCAGCGACTTGATTCGGATACGGAACCCAGAACGTTTTGAGTGCTAGGCAAAGGCTCAAGCATTAGATCACGAGTGCCCCGTATAACAATATCGCAGTACAACATAACGAGTAGCGGAGCTTGGTGTGTGGGGCTTAGGTGCTGAGGATACTAGGGGACATAGGCTGCAGCTATAATCCCCGCGTCATGGTACTGGAGTAGTAACTTACCAAGTTTTTGCTAATGGCGCCTTGGGCCAACTAGATCGCCGAAGTCGTTGTTACACGGCGAGACGTGAGCGTCATCGCCTTGTTTGAAATGGAGATGAAAAACGGGCACCTTGATCTCGCGGGTACGTTAATTGGTGGTATCGTCATGTTTGTTTTGGCGGCGGGTTTTCACCAGACGTCATAGCCACATACATTGTCGTCACTGACCATGACGTGCGGCAGTCGTAAAAAGAAAAGTGAAGATCAAAGTACGATGGCTGGCTCGTAATCGGTTTCAGCGCGGCTCGCAGAAGAAATACGTGGGAGAGAGATGCATTCTGGGATAGTAACAGTTCTGTTGTCCGCGTTATTTTAGTTTGCCTTCTGTTCAATACAGCCGATTTATGCTATCTACAAACGATTTAAACTTTTAAACTTTTTAAAATGAACAAAGAAATGATGGCTTAGTACATTTTGTGTTACATCAACAACCTATGCTTGTGCGATCAGTCATCAACTATATTTTAGCGCAAATATTTAAAAATATTTGGTAATTGTGTTTGTGGAGATTAAGACACAAAATTTCAAACGCTCTAGTGACCTGCCTGCTGTCAAGAACCTCAAAGTTCCTCCTAATTGCTAGTCGACTGTGACTTCCTGTCTCATTGGCGTATTTTGTTTTTCTCTTCCTTCTCCTATTAACATTAGTAAGTAATTCTTGGCCATTGTGGGCGTATTAGAACACAGTAAATGTTGAAACTGAAAGTAATTTATAATGAAGCAGCTGCAAACATTTGGTTTCACAGGAGTTTATTTTTCAATGACAATTGAAGTTGCTTGGCGTCCGATCATACATTTATATTTATTCACATGTCATGAACATTGTTCCTTACTAAGGGCGTTACAGAATTTTGCAACTGAAATTTCTAAGACAGCTGTTGTAAATGTCGTAAGTAAAGAAACAATGTTCACGACACGTAGATAAACGTAAACATCTGAAGGTAGTGTGAACATGCAAAAAATGGTTCAAATGGCTCTGAGCACTATGCGACTTTAGTTCTGAGGTCATCAGTCGCCTAGAACTTAGAACTACTTAAACCTAACTAACCTAAGGACATCACACACATCCATGCCCGAGGCAGGATTCGAACCTGCGACCGTAGCGGTCGCTCGGCTCCAGACTGTAGCGCCTAGAACCGCACGGCCACTGCGGCCGGCGTGAACATACATCTACATCTGCATCTACATCTACATGGTTACTCTGCAATTCACACTTAAGTGCCTGGCAGAGGGTCCATCGAACCATTTTCATACTACTTCTCTACCATTCCACTCTCGAATGGCGCGTGGGAAAAGGGAACACCTAAATCTTTCTGTTCGAGCGGAATGATGATCATTTCTTCCTACGTAGGTGGGTGTCAACAAAATATTTTCGCATGCGGAGGAGAAAGTTGATGATTGAAATTTCGTAAATAGATCTCGCCGCAACGAAAACCGCCTTTGTTTCAGTGACTGCCAATCCAACTCGCGTATCATATCAGTGACATTCTCACCCCTATTGCGCGATAACACGAAACGAGCTGCCCTTCTTTGCACTTTTTCGATGTCCTCCGTCAATCCTACCTGGTAAGCATCCCACACCGCGCAGCATTATTCCAGCAGAGGACGGACAAGTGTAACGTAGGCTGCCTTTTTAGTGGGTTTGTCGCATTTTCTAAGTGTTCTGCGAACAAAGCGCAGTCTTTGTTTCGCCTTCCCCACAATATTATCTATGTGGTCTTTCCGATTTAAGTTGCCCGTTGTTGTAATTCCTAGGTATTTAGTCGAATTGATTTACCATCTATCACTACGAATTGTGACCTCTCTGAGAGGAAACCACGAATCCAGTCACACAACTGAGACGTTACTCCATATGCACGCAATTTGATTAATAGTCGCTTGTGAGGAACGGTATCAAAAGCCTTCTGGAAATCTAGGAATATGGAATCGATCTGAGATTTCTTGTCGACAGCACTCATTAGATCATGGGAATAAAGAGCTAGCTGCGTTGCGCAAGAACGATATTTTCTGAATCCGTGTTGGTTATGTATCAATAAGTCATTTTCTTCAAGGTGATTCATAATGTTCGAGTTCAGTATATGCTCCAAACTCTTACTGCAAATTGAGGTCAGTGGTGTGGGTCTGTAATTCAATGGGTTACTCCTATTTCCTTTCTTGAATATTGGTATGCTACTTTCCAGTCTTCAGGAAAAGACCTTTCGTCAAGTGAGCGGTTGTATATGATTGCTAAGAAAGGCGCTATTCTGTCTGCATACTCTGAAAGGAACCTGACTGGTATACCATCTGGACCAGGTAAAATGAATGTACTCTCCCAAACCCATGTTTTGAGCCACTATTTGTTGGCGTGGCGTGTCGATAAAGGCGTGCCATTCATATCGAAGCATTACCCCATAAACATTGTCACAGGCGATACAGTGTCGACTTCCGGAGTGCTGCTCTAACATTACGCGACGAGGCGGTACGTGAGCTTCAGCAAGTATGTGAATCAGGTCCGCAGGTCGCCAAAGGCGGCTGCCCATGCTGCTTTAAACGATTTAAAGAGTATAGACTCTCTAGAAAGGAAAATAAGTATTATAGTTTAATATTTCATCGACAATGAGGTTATCAGATATGAGAGAAAGGATGAGATAGAAAATCGGCAATGCCACGGCATTCATCTTAAGCGATTTAGGGGAATTACGCGTAACCTAACTCAGAACTTCCGAACGTGGATTTGAACCGTTGTCCTCACATATGTGAGTTTGTTATTATTATTATTATTATTATTATTTTGACTGGAATACTCTCTTTCAAATTCTGAAGGTGGCAGGGGTAAAATACAGGGAGCGAATAGCTATTTACAATTTGTACAGAAACCAGATGGCAGTTATAAGAGTCGAGGGACATGAAAGGGAAGCAGTGGTTGGGAAGGGAGAAAGACAGGGTTTTAGCCTCTCCCCGATGTTGTTCAATCTGTATATTGAGCAAGCAGTAAAGGAAACAAAAGAAAAATTAGTAGGTATTAAAATCCATGGAGAAGAAATAAAAACTTTGAGGTTCGCAGATGACATTGTAATTCTGTCAGAGACAGCAAAGGACTTGGAAGAGCAGGTGAACGGAAGGGACAGTGTCTTGAAAGGAGGATATAAGATGAACATTAACAAAAGCAAAACGAGGATAATGGAATGTAGTCGAATTAAGTCGGCTGATGCTGAGGAAATTAGATTAGGAAATGAGACACTTAAAGTAGTAAAGGAGTTTTGCTATTTGGGGAGCAAAATAACTGATGATGGTAGAAGTAGAGAGGATATAAAATGTATACTGGCAATGGCAAGGAAAGCGTTTCTGAAGAAGAGAAATTTGTTAACATCGAGTATAGATTTAAGTGTCAGGAGGTCGTTTCTGAAAGTATTCGTATGGAGTGTAGCCATGTATGGAAGTGAAACATGGACAAAAAACAGTTTGGACAAGAAGAGAATAGAAGCTTTCGAAATGTGGTGCTACAGAAGAATGCTGAAGATTAGATGGATAGATCACATAACTAATGAGGAGGTATTGAATAGGATTGGGGAGAAGAGGAGTTTGTGGCACAACTTGACTAGAAGAAGGGATCGTTGGTAGGATACGTTCTGAGGCATCAAGGGATCACCAATTTAGTTTTGGAGGGCAGCGTGGAGGGTAAATACGTAGAGGGAGACCAAGGGATGAGTACACTAAGCAGATTCAGAAGGATGTAGGCTGCAGTACGTACTGGGAGATAAAGAAGCTGGCACAGGATAGAGTAGCATGGAGAGCTGCATCAAACCAGTCTCAGGACTGAAGACCACAACAACAACAACAATGACATACACTGATGAGCGAAACCATTATGAGCGCCGGCTGGTGTGGCCGTGCGGTTCCAGGCGCTTCAGTCAGGAACCGCGTGACCGCTACGGTCGCAGGTTCGAATCCTGCCTCGGGCATGGATGTGTGTGATGTCCTTAGGTTAGTTACGTTTAAGTAGTTCTAAGTTCTAGGGGACTGATGACCACAGATGTTAAGTCCCATAGTGCTCAGAGCCATTTGAACCATTTTTGAACCATTATGAGCACCTGTTCAGCAGTATGTCGGTTCATCTTCGGAAACACAATGCAGAAGCGATTCTGCGTAGGATGGATTCAATACGTCCATGACAGGTTTATGGAGGCACGTTGCAACAGATGTCTACGCATACGTCACAGAATTGCCGTTAATTAGTGGACGGTTATAAAATCATTCAGCTATCTTCACTTACTGTTATTTGTATTTTGCCTATACTGAGCCTTTTACACTGAGATGTTTCCCACACCACCTTGTGTTGTGGCTTTATATGTAGAAGTGATTGTCTGTGTGTGTGTTCTGTTGTAGTGAATACATACACCGTTGGTGGGACACAGGGCAATGGGTGAAACTGCTTTCACACTATATACTTCCGTTATTATAGCGATCTGCTCCAGCAACTGCATATGCTGTATTGAAGCTGAAAGTGTTAATCAAAGTTGCGGAGAAATATTCGTCGGGGCTCTGTTGCATAGCAATCAGATTTCAAAAAATGGCCCTGAGCACTATGGGACTTAACTGCTGTGTTCATCAGTCCCCTAGAACTTAGAACTACTTAAACCTAACTAACCTAAGGACATCACACACATCCATGCCCGAGGCAGGATTCGAACCTGCGGCCGTAGCAGTCGCGCGGTTCCGGACTGAGCGCCTAGAACCGCAATCAGATTTGCCTTTAGTTCTTAGAAACATTGGTGGCAAATATACGATCCGTAAAATCACTTCTTTTCCGAAGTAAGCATCAAATTATTTAATTAGAACTGAACGCTCCCGTCGAAACTGTTCTCGAGGCGGTATTCATTAATATATCACACTTGACTATACGTCATTTGTGGTAATAGCACGTACCTTTTTAAAATGAACGAAGTTTTATTGACCTTAGTGTCACTGAAATTCTTCTCGCACATGGATTAGCGATTCTCTATTATATATACAGATTTATATACAAATTATGTTCAACATCTTGCAATGGCGTCGATTTATACTACAAAATAAAGAACAGAATCCTCTCCTATGAAATTAAATCTTAATGTTTTTCTGCTTTTTATCCCAATATTCCATATTCTCATTCACCATTTGTCTATCCCCAGAAAGACCACCCATCATTCAGTCGAGTCATGGGAGCCTTTATATTTTATGAAGTAACAGCTTTTTCATGAGATGAGAAAACATAACATTTTATTTTCCAAGCACAGATCAAAAACTAACAAGAATAAACAACTCGTAACCAAGCCGACTACGGCAAAGATAAATATCTATCAGCGCAGCTTTCACCCGCTGTGTTTGGCGCAGTGGATAAATGACGTCGCCACATCAGCCCCCCTCCTTTTGAAACCGGGTGCACCAGGTATGTGGGGAAACTTGCACTTGATTTTTCTGCCAGCTCTCGTGAAAACATCTGGTGCAGGCAATGGCTGCTCCTGTTCTGCACTTGCTGCTTCGTTGTCCTCTTCTGAAACCGGGGGCTCGGCGAGACTCTCTGCTGTTTCTTTGGCCTCCACGTTTGAGGGTGATTTTGCAGACCGAGGAAGGAGTGTACCCCCTTCGGTGTAAGCAAGTTTAAGCCGCTCAATTGAGACTGTCTATTCTTTACCATCCTTATCGATTTTGAAGCTGTGGCTTCCTCTTGTGATTACCCTGTATGGTCCAGAGTAAGGCGAAACAAGCGGCGGGCGCACCGTATCATCCCTAAGCCACACGTGGGACGTTGCTTGCAGGTCTTTATGTACAAACACTCTCCGGTCTCCATGTCTGACAGTGTTAGTGGGTTTGATGTTTCTCATTCTAACGCTGAGTTGTCTCGCGAATTGCGTGCATAGCTCAGGGGCGAACGGCTGTGTAGATGCTGGAACGATAAATTCTCCAGGAACCCTCAATTGCTCGCCATAAACCAATTCTGCGGAAGAGCATTGTAAGTCCTCCTTCACGGCCGTTCTCAATCCGAGTAGGACCAGCGGTAGTGCTTCAGGCCATGAAGTGGAACTACGCATTAATGCAGCCTTGAGCGTGCGGTGTAGTCGTTCCACCATTCCATTACTAGATGGATGATAGCTTGTGGTGCGTAGGTGGTTGCACCCGCACAGTAGTAAAAGTTCATTGAAAAGTTGGCTTTCAACTGCCTTCCGCGATCTGTTGTTATGTTTTGCGGAACGCCAAACCTGGAGAACCGTGAATGCAACAGTGCTTTTGCAACCGACTCCGCAGAAATGTCTTGTATTACAACTACTTCTGGCTTCCTGGTAAAACGATCAATGATTGTGAGCAAATAGCGTTGTTCTGAAGAGCATGATAGCGGGCCCACAATGTCCACATGTATATGTGAAAATCTTGCAGATGGCGTCGGGAAGTCAGCAATAGGTGCAAACACATGTCTGCTGATTTTATTACGCTGGCATGTTAGGCATGCACTCGCCTATGCACGACAATCTTTTTGTATTCCAGGCCACACTACTTTGGAGGAAACTAACTTGGCCGTAGCTCGTACTCCTGGGTGTGATAGGTTATGTAGTGCACTATAAATCTCGCGACGATATTGTTCTGGTATGTAATGTCGCTCCTTTCCTTTTGCTACATCACACCAAATTCCGTCTGGAACATTTGGGCCGGCCGCGGTGGTCTAGCGGTTAAGGCGCTCAGTCCGGAACGGCGCTGCTGCTGCGGTTGGAGGTTCGAATCCTGTCTCGGGCATGGATGTGTGTGATGTCCTTAGGTTAGTTAGGTTTAAGTAGTTCTAAGTTCTAGGGGACTGATGACCACAGATGTTAAGTCCCATAGTGCTCAGAGCCATTTGAACCATTTTTGAACATTTGGGACAGACACACGTCTGAGCTGCAGCGCAGTTCTCTGTTCCTCTATTAGACTGCGCAAGAAAGGATCTTCTCGTTGTTTAGACGCTAACTCAGTCCAACGAATTGAATTTAAACTGGCACAATTCCTAGACAGGCAATCTGCGACCAGGTTGTCTTTTCCTGAAATGTGACGCACGTCAGTTGTGAACTGTGCAATGTACTCGACTTGCCTGCACTGACGTGGTGAATTGAGCTCTGTGTCTCGTTGAAATATAGCTACTAACGGCTTGTGATCGGTAAAAATTGCAAAGTGCCTCCCATCGACAGACGTGCGAAAATGCTTTATGGCTAAGTAAATAGCAAGCAACTCACGGTCAATAGCACTCCATTTTTGCTGCTGTCGAGTAAGGTTTTTAGAGAAAAATGCGAGCGGCTGCCATCTGCCATCAACTTCTTACTGTAGCGCTGCACCCACTGCTGTTTGGCTCGCATCAACCATGAGCGCTAAAGGAGCGCTCAATCTTGGATGTCCCAGTAGTGTTGCCCGAGAAAGACATTTCTTTAAGTCATGGAAAGCTGCTTCAGCATCTGGACTCCATGGAATTTTACGATTTCCTGTTGTATTTTTACCTGCAAGTAACGTTGTGAGTGGCTCTTGGGCGGCAGCTAATTTAGGTAAGTGACGTCTGTAGTAGTTGAGCATGCCTAAAAATCTGCGAAGTCCTTTGTAAGTTGTGGGAAGGGGCATCTGTTGTACTGCTTCAACCCGCTCAGGCAAAGGTGACAGGCCTGCTGCTGAAACCAAATATTCCAGGAAATTAACTTCGCGTTTTCCAAACGTGCACTTTGTTTCGTTAATAATTATGCCATACTCTGTTAGACGGCGGAAAAGCTGCCGCAGATGTTCGACATGCTGATATACAGAACCAGAGAATACTAAAATGTCGTCCATATAACAAAATACGAATGGTAATTCTCGAAGCACCTCATGCATGAATCTTTGCCATGTTTGGGCGACGTTTCTGAGGCCAAATGGCATAAAATTGTACTCAAACAAACCGAATGGTGTGATAACTGCTGTTTTTTTAATGTCATATGGAGCCATGGGAATCTGGGAAAATGCTTTGGCGCAATCAATCACACTAAATATTTTGGCATTGCTAATCGTACTGTTAAAATCAGCCACATTGGGTACTGGGTAGCGGTCGGGAATTGTGCGGGCATTGAGCGCCCTGTAGTCTCCACATACTCTCCATGAATTGTCTTTTTTACGGACCATGTGAATTAGAGATGCCCATGAACTATCAGACCTACTTACAGTACCTGTTTTTAGAAGTCTGTCGAACTCAGCTCGCGCCGCGAGCAGCTTCTCTAGAGGCAGACGCCGCGGGCGGAAGGCAACGGGTTGACCTTGTGTCGTGCTGATGTGGTGTTAGCTCGCATCAACCATGAGCGCTAAAAGAGCGCTCAAACTTGGATGTCCCAGTAGTGTTGCCCGAGAAAGACATTTCTTTAAGTCGTGGAAAGCTGCTTCAGCATCCGGACTCCATGGAATTTTACGATTTCCTGTTGTATTTTTACCTGCAAGTAACGTTGTGAGTGGCTCTTGGGCGGCAGCTAATTTAGGTAAGTGCTCTGATATTGCCTACAGTATACGAATCGTTACGACTGTCGGGTGTCTTCTTGCGTGACGCACACGTGTGCGCCCCGCTTAGTTACGGGTACGAAATCGTATCACAATATCCCGACGCGGATGACGCGGTAGAGGAGCCGGAAATCTTCGTGCGGAAAGACACGGGCACATCGCACTGCACTTGAACCGACGTGGAAGACGCAGTAGGCAATATCCCTTCTGTGGGAACTGTCACCAAACGACGGTTAACCAGGTCGGGCATAAGTCGGTAGTTCCGTAAAAAGTCCGCTCCAATTATAGGACTCGGCACATCAGCAACCACAAAAGTCCATTTTGGATGGAAGTTTTGAATTCAGATGTAATGCCAACTGTTTCTCACCATAGGTAGATATTCTGGAATTATTTGCTGCAGTCAGCACATGTTGCTTTGTTGTCGTGAGTATATCACCTCTCTTTCTTGGATAAACACTGACTTCTGAACCTGTGTCAATCAGAAACTTCTCACCTGAAGAGAGGTCCAACACGAACAATCGGTGTGATTGGTTGACTGCAGATACCGTAGCGTTTTCACCTCTTTGAATCACGCTATGACTCGGGCGCCTATGTTGTTGTTGACGAACGCTAGCGCCCTGTAACGCCCGCCTTTTAAGTTTGGGTAGCTGCAGGGTTGAATACATTGACGGGCAGTGTTACCGAAGCGTCAGTGGTACCAGCACCATTGATCTGTCAAATCCTATTGGATAGCATTTATTCGTCTTTTCCAACTGCGGCTTCGTAGCTGCTGGTGGTGTGAAGTTACCTGCACGTTGAGTTTTGCCACTTGTGCTGCCAGTTGCTGTATGGTGGGTTCCGTCGATGAGCACTGCTGTTGGGAAGTATTATTGCATGTTCCTGGCTCACTGACGTCAGATTCTATCACGTTACACGTTCTTGGGCCTCTATCCTGGCTGTAGTTGAATTCGGAACACGCAGAAACTTCGGTTAAGGTGTTTGCGATGGTGTCTGCCTTTTTTGCTAAGACTTGCAATGGTAAGTCTGTTTCTGCTGCAATGACGGCACGGATGTTGGCAGGAAGGTCACGAAGCCATATTAGACGTAAAGACTCTTCAGGTAGGAGTTCCGGGCCGGCTAATGTACGTAAGGCTTTGAGTACTTGTGACGGAGTCTTGTCGCCCAAATCTTCGTATGCGAAAATTTTTTGTAGTCGCAAATCTGGTGACAACGTATAATGCTGTATGAGAGCTTCCTTTAGCGCAAAGTAACTTTGTTGCGACAAGGTTTCTTCTACTTGCTCTATCACTTCTAAATTTAGATGTGAAACCACTATATTAAATTTGTCAATGTTGTTAGACACCCCACGCTGCCGAAATATGCATTCAGCCTGCATAAACCAAAGCTGGGGGCGCGTCGGCCAGAACGCGGAAAGCTTAACATTTCCGTGTCGCGCGTAGGTACTCCCATCTTTTGCGTTAACATCTGTCGTTCCGTTTTGTGGCGAATCAAAGGGCGTGGACCGCGATCTTTGGTCGAACAGACTGTAGTCTTCAATCTTGATTCCACTGCCCCATGCTTTTGTCTCTGAATTCATTATTCTCGTCGGTATATATAATTTCTTTATGCTTCTGCTACGATCACGTCGGGGTCACCACTATGGGAGCCTTTATATTTTATGAAGTAACAGCTTTTTCATGAGATGAGAAAACATTTTATTTTCGAAGCACAGGTCAAAAACTAACAAGAATAAACAACTCGTAACCAAGCCGACTACGGCAAAGATAAATATCTATCAGCTGCAGCTTTCACCCGCTGTTTTTGGCGCAGTGGATAAATGACGTCGCCACACGCACTACGCCACAGAGTAATGAAGAATATCTTTCTCTCTCTCTCTCTCTTTCTCTCTCTCTCTCGAACTGTCACATTAATGTATAGCAATCTTATTACATGATACACCGTAAGGTGCAGACTACCTTTTAGGTAGGGCAACCACAGCTATGAGTAGTCATCTTGGGTATCATATTTTTATTCTAACGATTGCTTTAAAAATGTTTTTCTACTTTTTATCCCAATATTCCATGTTCTCATTCACCATTTGTTTATCCCCAGAAAGCCGGCCGCGGTGGCCATGCGGTTCTAGGCGCTGCAGTCCGGAACCGCGGGACTGCTACGGTCGCAGGTTCGAACCCTGCCTCGGGCATGGATGTGTATGATGTCCTTAGGTTAGTTAGGTTTACGTAATTCTAAGTTCTAGGGGACTGATGACCTAAGATGTTAAGTCCCATAGTGCTCAGAGCCATTTGAACCATTTATCCCCAGAAAGACCACCCATCATTCCGTCGCATCCTCAGCGCATGCGCGAATGGTGGTATATAAAATTCTGTGTACGTGTGGTAACGCCTACATTGGAGCTACCAAGAGAAGCGTCAATTCACGGCTGAAGGAATATAAAAATTGTTACCGACTAGGGAAAATAGAAAAAGCAGCTGCAGCAGAGCACGTTTTTCGGTCAGGAAATTGTGAAGTTTTCCGAAATCAAAGTTTTATCAGCAATAACGAGCTATTATCCACGGTTGTATAGAGAAGCCATCGAAATATATAAACATGAGGATAAGATTAACAGAAAGTAAGAACCCTCTAGTGATATAAGGACAGTAACTCTGCAGAATCAACAGTTAATTTGTATCTCTGACAAGGGTTATCCCTGCTGATCACGTGTAAACGTATACCACGACCCATTTTCAGAATATTTATGTCTCTCTCAGACATCCGACCCGTCTCTCAGGACTCAGCGGAATCTGAAGTATCTCTGAAGATGTGCAGCGCAACTCTGGGCGAAACAGTAGGAACAGCAAACTTCATGGACCACGACCATTACTTCTCTGGCAAAGCGATAATAGATTATATAACAAACGTTCCTTGTGGCTCAGTCTATCCGTTAGTGAAAACCGTATCAAAATCCTTATATAGAGACAGAAAAACGCTGCGGGGAACTTTATAATTTGTATAGATTACAGCTCACGTTAAATGTAAAATGTGGCGTGTTGTAAACTTATGAAGTTTAGACATCTAGTTAAAAGAAAATTTCGCTGTACAGTCCTTATTCTGTGCTACACAATAAAACGTTGAGTCACACTGGTTGGGAAAGCCTGATTACTTGCACTTAGTGATAAAAACCAGAGACCTTACATTGCCACATTCGGCGGCAGAGAATAAGCACAATAGTACAGTCTAATGCGTTAACCATTAAAACACACATAAAACCTTCACACAGCATGATACGCAGACATATTGTAAAGGTGCGCTGCGTCTGTGCTCAGAATTTTTGAAAGGAACATAAAACAGGGTCGTAAAAACAGCGGTAAATGACTACGTTATCACTAACAATAGTTCAGACGAATAGCTGTCGACGTTGAGAGTGTACTGGTTCCCTGAATATTTCGTCGAGCGCCTTACGTCTTTTAGAGAGAGAGTATATCAATAACGATTTTTATATGCGCTTTTTAACCATTTAAAGCAAATCGTTTCCGTCGGTAATATTGTGGCCCAAGCTCTTAATAACGCGCAACAGACTACAGGGGAACATTTCAGGTAGAGCTCTTGTGCTAACTCATAAAATGTAAAATGTGATTTCGTAAAATAGTATTTCGTAGAATGTATTTTTCAAACGTTTGAACGCATACACCATTCAATGTCAATGATGTAAAATTACAGGGAGTCAAAAGTCCTACACAATCATGCTAACACATAGGCGAACGCAGGTGAGGGGGAGGAGGGGGCAGGAGGGGAGGGAGGAGGGGGGAAGGAGGGGAAGGGGAAGGGGGGTAGTGGGAGACGGGCTCTTGGCCCCTCCTGACTTCTTGGTCACAGATTCGTTATTCATTATCAAATTCTTACCCTTTTTAGACGTGATTGTATGTTATGTTACTAAACCACAGATTCAGCATTTCCGAGTGCAATGGGAAACATTGCAGCCGAGCACTACATAAAAAAATGGTTCAAATGGCTCTGAGCACTATGGGACTTAGCATATGAGATCATCAGCCCCTTAGAACTACTTAAACCTAACTAACCTAAGGACATCACACACATCAATGCCCGAGGCAGGATTCGAACCTCCGACCGCAGCAGCAGCGCCGTTCCGGACTGAAGCGCCTAGAACTGCTCGGCCACAGCGGCCGGCGAGCACTACATAAATCGGGTTTGTTTGGATATCAGGATGTTCACGGTAAACCATAGCGTTTCCTTGGAGAAGCGGCGGTTTCGGCGCTGTTTTAAACTCATGGCGAATGCGGACCTTTATAGAACATTGCCGAAATAGACCCCAACCTATCCAGCACAGTGCAACATGTAAGCATCGTGTTATCAGTTGTGCAGTCCATTTGACACGACTGCACAACTACGTATTAAACTGAGGAGACTACATTGGTTCTGTCTTAGTATGTTAAGAAAAGTCGGTTATACTGCTCTCTTTGAGGGTTGTTCTGGAACGTTTCACATATTCATCTTGTCAAATCGTGTCCCTCAGTCACGTCTTAGCCAAGCAACCCAACAAAATGTAGCTTTCAAAGCGCGTTTCATTCAACTTTTACTATTGCAGCCAACATTAAAAAATAAATGAAGAACCCACGGAAAAAAGGGGTGAGTGACATTTAGTACATTATTCAGGAGAGTAAAGTTAAACTTAAGCCCACCCAGTTAGCCGAGCGGTCTAACACACGGGTTTCCAGAGTGGGAAGGAGCGGCTGGTTCACAGCACGAATCCGCCCGGAGTACTTGTGTCGAGGTTCGGTGAGCCAGCCAGTCTGTGGATGGTTTTCCATCTGCCTCGGCGAATGCGGGCTGGTTACCCTTATTCCGCCTCAGCTACACAATGTCGGTGGTTGCTGCGCAAACAAGTTCTCCACGTACGCGTACACTACCATTACTCTATCACGCAAACATAGGCGTTACACTCGTCTGGTGTGAATGTTCCCTTGGAGGGGGGGGGGGGGGGTGGGGCGGGGGGAGGGCGTTTCACCGGGTGCCGAACCGCACAATAACCACGTGCCCTTAGCGCTAGGATTTCACCCGGAACAAGTCCCGCCCATTCACCCCCTAAACAGCCGCCAGTTCCACGAACTGGAAGCTACATCAGAGTTGTTATCGTCACAGTCCAACACATGTTACACTGTGATGAGATTCAGTAATGATAAAAAAAAGTTAAGTTTTTCTGGATAGTAATATAATATGAATGTGCATTATTAAAGAAATAAAAATATTTATAGAGAATTAAAAGCATCGCCAGCAATAGAAAACAAAAATAACTTGATGTTATTTAAGTGCAATAAGGACAAATTTTCATTAACTAATTCACTTATTATAATACGTTTATTTGAGGGAAACAGCAGAGCAAACATACAGTGCGAAAACAGTAGTCTTGAATCTGTCACGTCGGTAGTAAAGCCACGGATGCGGTCGACTAACTCTGTTGTCTAAAATCAACGTTATATAGAAATAAGTGAAAGTCGTTTTGTTTATGTAGGCCCTCATCGTAGCTCACGAAAGTTAAAGAATATAAGAATGCCATAAAGTAGAAATGCCTAATGAAAGCAGTAAAATATTTGCTTATATGCCATATTTCGTTAGTATTTGCATGGGTAATGGGTGAATTTTAACTTGTAAATTCTCCCAATGCCATACCTGCGCATTATAAACGAGATTATAAAGAACTGTGGCTGTTTCTGTGTGATTAGCGTCCTATATGCTGTTGCAAACGTCTCAGGAAAATAATCTGTAGTTATTCTTTGTCCTGTCTGTTTTTAACCAAAAGATTTATTAATTTCGTAAATGTCATTCAAACCATTTTTTAAAAATAATAATGATGATGTGTATGTTTGCCAAAGAGCAGCTGCAGTGTTTCAAGGCTGGAAAACGTCCTTCATGCTGTGCTAGTTCTTCTTCCACCCCTAAAACTTTTCAGCAAAACAATTCAGTGAATAACACGCAAAAACAGCTTGGATCAATCTAGCAAGAACAAAGTAATTTTGATGCCATCTGGAAGTATAGTGAACATTGGTGCTTGTTTCACATATACTGTCTGAGTTCTGAAACTTTAGTGTCAAGTATACTGTGGTTCCTCTTTCTCCAAGCAAATTATTCTTTGCGGGTAGGTTTTTCCTGTTGTAGCTTTGGGAGCTTTTTCTCACATAGAAGTATGTTTCTTCATAGGCTGTTCATCTGAATACTGAGTTCCCGTATTTAAAGAATTCAGTGCTAAATTGTTTTCTCTCATATTTGCTGTGGAAGTACCTGGCACAGCTGAGGCCAATTGCGCACGTTTTTTGTAATGTGTCTTTTAACTATCTGGCAAAATTTAAGACCTAGTAAGATATTAATTCAACATTCACTCCAAGTGCAGCCGAACACGGTAAACCACGTGGGTCAACTGAAACGATGCCCAGGGGCCGAACAAAGACCGGTAAAAACCGGTGGTGAGTGGGCGGGACTTGTTCCGGGTGAAATCCTAGCGCTAACGCTTCCTACAATAACCCTGGGTTCGGTGTGGGGTGACGGAGGGGTGAAGTGGACTGCGGTAGTCGTCGTAGGGTTGTGGACCACTGCGGCCTGCGGCGGGGACGGAGCCTCTCCGTCGTTTCTAGTTTCCCGGTTAACTTACAATACAATACAAAGTTAAACTTTTAAGATGACAATATAATTATGGTGTCAAACTTACGGATTATAGAGGAAGTGCCTTAGGAAAAGTAATAATTAAAATTATTTGATAAGAAAGACAATACGTGCACAGATAGTATAACTTTACCACGAAAAGAACATGGTAAGTCCATCAGTTTTTGGTTGCTTTCGTCTCTTCTTTATACTCTCTAGCTTTGGGAGTTTATTTTTGTTGGTCTTGAATTTTGGTTCATTGTGTGGTAGATTGGAATAGATATTTCTTGCAACTTGACCACAAAACTGTTTAAATTCTTGAAGGACTGCATATTTTTCTTAAGATATTGGCAGGAGCTCTGACAGTATACCCTTACAATAATTTATCTGCAAAACAGTCTTTATTTACCCTCCAAAAACTTTCATATTACAAAACACTTATCATTATATGTTCGATGAGGCCATCTGAATTCGTCAGGACCCTGCAGTTGATAATCTGACTAGACGTGTACGTGTAGACTACCAGAATGTTCCAGATCTATTGGTGTCGAGGTTCTCTGAGCGATCGTGTCTTCAAAGAACACTTCAGTTTGTAACATACTTTTAAAAACGTCGTCTAATCTCGTATAATTTCTTGTTAAATGGGAATGCCTTGGATTTAGTCTTGTGTTTCCAAAAGCCTTAATCCAATCTTCTTGTAATTCTGCAATAGTTTTCTCTTTTATCAAACCTAAATTTTTATCGTATTCCATGTAAGAGCATCCTCTTATTGGAAATACCGTTTAGGGACTATCTAATCTGTTAGTGGTATGAACGACATGGTGAAGATATAAGAACACTGCATACTTCTTGTGCTGTCCTGAGCACGAATAGAATACTACAAGAACCCTTACTTTCGCATCGAGGATTTCATTCACATAATTCTGTGACTTTGTTCTAAAAGGGCCAATGTCAAGAATCTTGGTTCTGAGTTATAAGCTTCTGAATATTTTCTGTCATTTGCTGACAACCATTAACAATGTATGGGGCTATTTGTTACTATCATTATAGTAAATCAGCTTGATTAAAGCTTATTTTTAAATAATAAATTTCTAGAATTTTGAACTTCAAAATTAAAGGATTTAAGAGCACTTTGGCCCTTTTTAACATCATGAACTCTCTTAAATTATTTGACATCGGCCCTTTGGACATCAGGGTCAGGTAATCTGAAACACCAGAAACAGGTAATTTTAAGATAAATATTTTCTTGTTCTCATGAAATAAATCACTTTATTCATTCCTCAAGAATTTAATAACTGATAGCAATTGTCACATGTTCCAAAAATCACATTTTATCACGGTAAATCATGAAAACACTGCTTGGTCTTGTAATCAGGGGGGAAACCGCTTTGTGCAGAAAATTAATAAATTCTGTCACTCATTTGCCGCTACACATTCACTGTAAGGATAAAATGTTGCATCACTCTTGGACATTTGATAAATGTTAAAACTGTAAAACCATAATTGACGCTTTTAATAAACGTCATTGGAGTCGATACTTGGAAAGGGTAGGTTTTACTTTTTTTATATGGTTCATGCATACTGCTTCATTTTCCTCTATCTTCTGACTTCCTTGCTTTGCTTTTCGCTTTCTTGAATAAAATGTAACAGCCTTTAGCTAATAAACCTGGTTTTCCGTGCTCACTGATTTAACTTGATTTGTAATTTTGTGAAATCTTTGCATTCAGACCTTTTAATTCTGCTTGTACTTATAACATGTTGAGCAGGAACCAGTACCAGGTACCCCAATGATAAGTTGAATTCGTTGTTAATTATTTTCCGCTATGTCCCATATGCAACAGGACGTTCAGGGTATTTTCCTTTATATAATTCATAGCATTTTTTTTATAATTCTTCTGCAAGGTAAATCCTGTCTGTCTTTCCCTTGTCGTAGTGGCTCTTTCTTCCTTTGAATGCATCTTCTGTATGTGGTTTTTGACGGCTGCCATCTTTTCTTTGGATAGTTTCCAAAGCCGGCTAAGACGCATGCCTCTTTTGTCTTTGAGGGATATTCCGGCATCCTTGGTGGTCAACTATATAGTCTGCACTCTGTGCTTTGTTATTTCATGTAAGGCAATGAAGGTCTTTCGGCAGATAAGAATTTCATTCGTCGTATCATTTCGTTTGATTCTTACAATGTGTAAGAAAAAGCAATTTCTGGCATTGGAAACGTGATGCCTAGGCCTTCTATGAGCAATTAATGTCACAGAAATTAAGCTGGTTAAATAGGAAGAGTGATTATTTCACTTATCTAACAAATTAAAATTCTTCATAAGCTGTTCTTTTTCGTGGGGATTGGTTTATTTCAAACACTCAAACAGTGATCATTTGCAGTCACTGCCTAACTCTTGAAACGTTGCCCTAAGGTCTCTACAGACATTACTCATTCTGGAATAACTTTTTCTCTTTTTAACTGATTATCAGATAGTTTCTCACCGCCTTGTGATGATACACACATTTTGAAAATCCTAAGAGGACCACACAACTGTCACACTTCAAACTAAATACTTTTACTACAAGGAAACAACACAGAGTAAGAAACTCAATCGATCACGTTTGTAGCCGCACCCCCGGACCTAACAAGTATAATGCGAACAGTGGAAGCAAATCTTGGACTGGCCCCATTCTTCACGTGAGAAGACTAGAAGTCTGATTTACAGAGTTATTTCCTTTACCACGGAAAGTGACATCCGTTGTATCTTGGTGACTTGCCGCGTTATTTGAGTCATTCTAGCTGTCTTGTAGTACCGACGACTATCCATCAAAATGTGCGATAAACTCATATCCTAGTTAAACATACTTCCCCGTTTTTTCCCGTGGGTCTTGATATGCCATGAAAATTTATAGACAAATCGGTTAGCAAAATCAGAAGTGAAGTTCTGTAAAAAAAAATTTAAAAAAGTACCGAAGCTGAATTAGCCTGTTTTTACAAGTTTATTTCCTGTTTGTCTAGTTAGAGGAGTATCAAACTGTTTATTTTTACTGATATCTGATAGGACATCTTCAATGGATGGTGTTTTTTTTTTTGTAAGTTAGTTTTTTTTAATTTTCATTATCAACTTAACGTTATTGACATACGATTAAAAATATATTTAGCAAATATTTTGTAACTTTACTTCCTAGCTCGTTGGATTTAATAACATTAAAATAACAATCTATAGGCAATAATGAAGAAAAGAGGAATTGGTAAATATGTGATCCAAGTCCCAAAAAGCTTATATATGAACACCAGCATTAGAACTGTCGTGGATAAAAAGATAATACCTGAAATACAAACAAATCAAGGAGTGAAACAAGGATGTAGCTTTTCACCAACATTATATGACATAATCAAGGAATGGAAAAGAGAGAGAATACCGTCAATCATAAATGTTGGTTGGATTTAAAATATTAACACGGTGTTATTCGCGGATGAGCAAGTTATCATACAGAACAGTTAAGATAAATTACAAAGAGTATCACATAAACTAAACGAGATAAGTGCTAAATATAATCTGACTATTTCTATAAATGAAACAGCCCTCAGTCATAAACCGATAGAACAGGTAGACCATTTCAAGTACTTAGAACGTGACATGCTGTATGATCAAGGTATGAAAAAACAGAAAAAAGCAATACTTACCAGCGCATAAGTAGCACAATAAGAAAACTTAAGGGTAAAAACGGAAGTAGGCAAAACTAAAATTTTACAAAGTTTTGGCAATTCCTACTTTTTTATATGGGACAAAAATTTGGACGCTGAAAATGAAAGATTTACGGCAACTAGAAGCATCAGAAATGAAATGTGTAAGATCTGTGAAAGGTTAAGCTACGGAAGACAAAAATTAGAAGTGAAGTAAAAGGAAAGAATTAGGAATCCAACCAATAACCCAAAACGTAATCGAATACAAAGAAAAATGTAGAGGATATGTACTTCGTATGTCACCACAAAGACTTCCTTAACTACGAATGAATTATGAACCATGTGCAAGCGAAGTGTGGGAAGACCGAAGATGAGATGGTGAGACCGAAACGTCCCCTAGGCCTAAACCTGGAGTGGCAGAAGAAGAAAAACAATGTATTGATTGGCGACTCCATGGAGTGTTCTGTGCACCACGACCAGATAATGGATATAATTGGAAGGAGAAACAGCATTGGTCGTATTTTTTTGTTTTATTATCCGCAAAATCGATTTTCAGTCACTTAGTGACCATCCTCAGTGCTAGAAGTTAAAAATTTCACATAACGATCAGAGAGTATAAAACAGAAAATCACAACTACACCTGCGTATGAACATAGCAGTTGGTAGGAACATACGTGTAATGTACAATTAAAATTAGTAGGCACTGGTATCAACAAGCTTAGAGCGATCACATAAACTGAGGCCGCTGTTTACATGCACCTGTTCAGCAGACCTCGGTGTGACAGGGCTAGTAACGCCCTCTATGTGACATGTGTCACGTGAAGACTTAATATTACTGGTTTTGCAAGATATTAACATAAAATAACTCTTGTGCATTTGTGAATCATGAAGTAATTCAAATTTAAAATGTACGTAAAACACATAGCAGACGAAGGGGGAGGGACACATCTAAAATACATTGGCGTATTGTTTAAAAAAAAAAAAAAACTTACAAAACATAAAACAGATCGATAATAAGTTGTCAGAGTGCAGGACAGGTAAAAGAGAAAAAGACAATGAAAAAGAATAATATATGAATAACATGAAATGAGGTATAACACAGGTTTTTAAAAAACATAATACCCACCATCTCGCGTGGGAAGTTAGAAGTACAACGTTCGTGATTTACTTCTAACTTGTAGCACTGAGGATGGTCACTAAGTGACCGAAAAACGATTTTGCATATAATAAAACAAAAAAATATGACCAATGCTGTTTCTCCTTCCAAAAATAAATGTACTTTGCAGATACTAATGAAATAACTTTAGGTATGAAAGCAATCTTATCTTCAAAAACATAATTAGTGAATAACCGTCAAACGTCTAAGGTAGAACATTCGTTTCAATTAATGTGTAACGTCCATCTGGCTACGCCATAACTTTTGTAACTACAGAGACAGTGTATGTCACCGTGCAGCAAGTAAATCTCAGCTGGCTGTGCTGGCTTCTGCGCAACCAGTTACCGCTGGCGCCCCCACGTGCAGATAGAGATTACGTAAATTGCGAGACGGAGGAGGCTGTTCTGTGGCATTGCCCTGACCGGCCGCCACGAGCCAGTGGCTTTGCGTCACGGCCAAGGTAACCCGCGGAAAGGCAGCAGATGCGTCGCTAACACAGAGCCCAGGCGGAACTGCTCAAGGGCATGCCAGAGAAAACTCTGGCTCGACACTGAAATGGAAGGAAGAAACTGGAAACGCTGTTCCTTATATGTGGTACTGGTTTTTGATAATAGATCTGCTTCCACGTGGAAGTTCTTCATAATGAGAAACATAGGCGGTGTTGGACAATTTTTATGTGCTTAAGAAACTCCATCGTAGGGTTACACAGCTGTCCCTATTCTTTATTTTAACAAATGATTTAGATCAGTTTTAAGATCGTCTTCTTGTTATATGGGGTCTATCGTAATTAAAAACTAAAAGGAATAAAAGTACAGTGAGCCGTGCATGGTTCGCCGTCCCACCATTTGGTTTTTTATACCCTGTTTTAACGTATTTCTATCTCACCACGTTGATTTAAATTACTGGCGTTACTGAGTTGCTGTTTTGCCTGACCGCCATCGGCGCTAGTTGCGCGTAGCGACATATCCTCTCTGATACGTTCTTTGCTCGGCTGCTACTACTTCCCGGTTGTCACCTGTCGTGCAGTTAGTCGGAAAGCGCGAGGAGGAGAGTTCACGGCGTTGCTGTTGGGCCCTGCCAGTCAGTTGCAACGCGTGTGGAGCGCAGCCCGGGCCAGCCAGTCGCCGGCTTGCAGCAACAGTGAACCCTGCGTGGACATCGCCCGTCCGACCGTTGCCGCCACGCATCACTTAAGGGTACACGCAACGCCCTTTGCTTACAATGTTAAATTGAGCTAAAAGTTAGGAACATTTTCTCATTTTTTATTTGGACGATACTCTTGAATTTTTCACAGAACGCAGAGATATGTTCTGCTTTTATGCTGAATTATTAATTTTGAAAAAAATAATGTATAGTTTTTCAGGTATTTTATTTTTTGTAAATGTTAAAAAAGTTATACATTTTAACAAGTATTTTAAAATTACATCCATTAATACAAAATAATTCCACATATCTTTTAATTCAGATATATTAGAAGGTCTTAAGGAACAACTACAGAAAATTTCATCTTTCTACTATAAATAGGCCCTGAGAAAATGTACCTTATACACAAAAAAACTAAAGTTACGGGAAATTAGCTTCAAAGTTTTTACTTCAGTACAAGCCTGCTCCATAGCTTGTATCATCAGAATCGTCCAACAGCTTCCTCTTGTTGGCTCTGCTATGCTGTCTAGCCATCTTTGAATATACTTTTATGGCATTATCTGAAGACCTGAGCCGTTCCTTGTCCAAACAAAGCATAGCTGCGGCAGTTCGTAGTCCTACACAGAGCCTCAACTTCTGCAGAACTTTGCACTTTGTTATATTGCCCTGATTGAATGATGAAACAGCATCATAAACGCCAAAGTGAAGTGTGTTTATACCCACAAACACAGTTTTAGGCAGTCTATTCCATATCACATGGTTCACACACTCATTTGGATTTTGAGTCCGGCCGTGAAGACATTTCTTTAGTAGACTAATATCTCCGAGGTCTCGGAGTATTGCTTTTATTTCATCCATTATGGCAGGTGGCAGGTGATGAGGGTGATTGTATTGTTTCTTAGATACCTTGCCTCTGTTGTACTTGCACCAACTATCGTCTCCTTTTGGACATAGCCCATGTTGGGGATTCTCATTGTTTGAAGCTGTATGAAAAAACAGTGCCCAGACTGCTCTTCTCATTAATTCTGCATCTGCTGTATTCTGTCTTATTGCTAGACCATAGCACTTCTGAATATGATCTATTGTAGCATCTGTCAGTCTATTTTTCCCATCTAAAGTTTTTCCATCGCTCAATTTCTTGCCTTTCATGCTAGCCTTGAGCCGTCGAAGTCTTGATCGCATCCTTTTCTGAACATGGCCAACACCAGTTTGGAAATTTTCACATCGTTACCATAGGGTCCCAGTTCCTCAATTTCTTTGAAAGCCTTTGAGTCACCATCTCCAAGATAATTTATGTATCTAACGTTGTACCATTTTACTGAGCGTTGATAAATACTTCTTATACCAGCAACTTCCATACCACCACTTGACCCATAGTAATTTTCCATGCACTCCTCTTCATGTTTATTTTTCATTTTCTCCTTGCATCTGCAATGCTTGGAAAGTATTGCCACATCAACTATCTTACCAGTGTCCACACTTGTAGCTGTTACTACACCATTCAGAGATGTGTGGCCTCTCTTCTGCCAGCTTCCATCAAAAGCTATGGACAAGTCTCTGCTATTATTATTTTCAACAACTGCTTCCTCAACAGCATCTTTCATGTTTTCCTGTGCCACATCATCTACAGCAGAGCCTATTGCAATTATGTGTTTGTTAAATTTTGAAGGTGGAGGAGGGAGGTTCATCACACCTGCAGCCCTGCCCTTTCCTATACACCGTAATCCATAAACCAGTCTAATGTTTATATCGTATAGTTTACCTGTATCTGCAGTAACATGTGAGAAACTGAAGAAAGTAACACTGTGTTTGCAATAACTGCACATCAACTCTAATTCACAAGCAAGTCCTACATGTAAGTTTGTTTTCAATGAAACACCACATTTTCCACCTCGTTTGCAGCACACATTGTTCTCCAAAACGTCTGATAATAAAGAGACGTTAATTACCTCATATTTTGTAGTCCCAGCATTTAGTTTCTTGTAATCTTCTTCAATTCCTGCTAGTTTTCTTCTTGAAGCACTTTCCGGTGTAGTGGCAGCAGCAGCACTCAATGTATCACTACCAGTGTTGAGGTTAGTCGCTACTGGGACATCAGATACTGATGAAGATGAATCAGACGAATTTTTAGTACACTTTACTTTCTTGCGCCAATGTACACGCTTTCTAACTACCTGCAGACTAGGTCTTGGCATGTTGAAGGAAAGAAAACTCAATGACTTCTCCACATACGACTTTCACAACAATGACATGGATATACTCACAAAGGAAACAATACAAATGGTGCAGAATCTATTGTCAACTGTCTAGCAGTGTAGCCAACAGAAAAGCTAACTCTCTTGTGCTCAATTATATCTCTGGCAAGGCTGTCTATATCAGGTATGTTTCGCATCTCCTATACAAGGTGCAGAACATCGTGTGTCGAAATTATTTTAAATCACTTCTTACTTCACGCGGTCAGGCCCAGAGCACCGCGCGCCACCACAGTTAGATCTCTCCATCCGTCTCTGTCTTCTGCTATCTGTCTCCAGTTTTCCGGGACTCCCAGCTGCAACAGGTCTTCTCTCACTCCATCGATCCACCTCTTTCTAGGTCTTCCCACTGGTCTGCTGCCTGACGGGATCCAGTCCATTGTGATTTTGGGCCATCTTGTTGCCTCCATTCTAACAACATGTCCAGCCCATTGCAGTCTTTTGCTTCTCATCACTCCCACGATGTTAGGCTCCTTGTACAGGTCTCCTAATTCAGTGTTATGGCGTCTTCTCCATTCTCCAGTAGTCTGATCTCTGACTGGTCCAAATATTTTCCTGAGGACTTTCCTTTCAAATGTTAGCAGTCGCTTAAGGTCTTGTTTTCGAGTGCTCCAGGTTTGAGAACCATAAAGTACTACTGGCATTATTAATGTCTTATACAACCGTAGCTTTAGTTGTTGCGAGACACTTCTACATTTTAATATAGGGTCTAGAGAGTGATAGTATCTGTTTCCCGCCTGTAGTCGTGCTTTTATCTCTGCTTCAGTTGATGTTACTTATGTAAAAAAATGATCCAAGGTATTTGAACTCTTTCACATGTTTATACCTGGTGTTGTTCACAATTAAATCTTGAGAGTTCTGGATCTTTCTTCCTATGGTCATATACTCTGTCTTTTCAGAGCTAATTTGTAGACCGATCCTAGCTGCCAATAACTCCAAGGTCTGGATACTTCTCTTCAGATCTTCTTGTGTGCATGCTACTAGTGCAATGTCGTCTGCATAGGCCAGATATGTAATGTGTTCATTACCAATTTGAATGCCCTTGATGTTTTCTTTGTTGAAATCCCTCATTACCTTCTCAAGTGCCAGGTTGAAGAGGACAGGTGATAGCCCATCTCCTTGGCGTAATCCTGTTACAACTTGAAAGCTTTCTGTCATTTGATTGCCTACCTTAACCTTAAGTTTTGTGTCATTTAGGCATACCTCTACCAGTTTGACCAACTTCTTTGGTATACCAAACTCTGTCATAGTTCTAATCAGGCTAGGTCTATGTATACTGTCGTAAGCCTTCTTGAAGTCTACAAACAGGAGATGTATCTCTCGTCCGTATTCGTACATTTTTTCACAGACCTGTTTTAGGACAAAAATCTGGTCCGTGGTTGAACAAGACTTTCCATGAAAGTCTTGTTCAGCTTCCTCCATGATACTTTAAACATATTTTCTCTTTGCTTTCCTCAATGTGGCTTGGGTCTGCCGTCGTGTTTCTTCAAACTTCGATTTTTCTTCTTCTTGCATATTGCTTTGTATCCACAGTAGTTTGGCCCGTTGTCTTTCCCTGATAGCTCCCTCACACTCCTCATTGAATCACACTCTTTTTCCCCTAGTTCGCTTTGGGATTACTTCTTGGGCTGTTTCTTTAATGGTCTCTGCAATCGCCTTCCAGTTCTGATCTACCACAGTATCTCCTTCCTCTTCATTCAAAGCCTCAAAAGGGTTTGTTAGTGCTATCTTGAAAGTTCTTCTTATATTATCTTCAGTCAGACTCTCATGGTCATATCGAGTGACTCTTTGCATTCTTTTGTGCTTCCTGGCTCTCCATATTGTTTTCATCCTTCCTCTGACAAGGAAGTGGTCTGATCCACATTCCGCACCTCTTGCCGTTCTAACATTTTGTATCCACTTCTTTATTCTCTTCTCTACAATTAGGTGGTCAATTTGGTTCACTGTTTTCCCATCTTGAGACACTCAGGTTCCTTTATATATTCTCTTCCTGTCGAAATCAGTACTACTTATAAACAAGCCATTTGCAGTCGCAAAGCTAACCAGCCTAGTGCCGTTATCATTGCTCACATCATGTAAACTGTGCTTTCCGATGGTCCCCATGAAGGCTGCTTCTTTCCCTATTTTCGCATTAAAATCTCCAAGGATAATTTTGTAATGTTCACTTGGTACATTGTCTAAAACCGTTTCTAATTCCTCGTGGAAAATATCTTTTTTGATGTCATCGCTTTCTTCAGTTGGGGCATGACAGTTTATATATGTGAGTTTGTGTTTTCCCGTGTCTATGGTTAGGAGTGAGATTCTGGGGTTGATTGATTTAAAATCTATGAGAGTGGTACAGAGTGATTTCTTCATTGCAAAACCAGTTCCTAGTGAGTGGTTTGTTTCTGAGTCTCCATGGAATATGACATAGTTTTCCATTTCTGTAGCTCCGGTTTCTGTCCACCTTGTTTCTTGCAGGGCCAATAGATCAATTTGATACTTATCTGCCTCCCTTACTACACATTTTGCTGCCCCAGGTTGGTATAGGCTTCTGACATTCCAGGTCCCTAGTTGTATTTCCTTCCGTAGTCCTTGTTCTTGCTTAGGTCGTTTTACAGAGATCAGTCCTATCCGAGGCTCTTCTGTGATGCTAATACCGGTGATTATTTTTTCCAGGACGGGTTGGTAGCCCGTCGCCAACCCCCAACCTGGAGGACCACGATTTTTCATTCGGGGTTTTCTCCCGTAGAAAGATTGGCTTCTCCACGCCTATAGAGGTCTTTCTGCCCTTTTGTACATATACCAGGGAATGACAGGAAAAGGAAATGGTGAGGACAGGTTTGGGATAGGAAAGGGGAGCGATAGATCGTTGTGGGACACACTTTGTCTGGCTCCTCCCCTTTGGCCTGTCCGGCATGGGTGACCCTGCTGGTAGCTACGCTACCGCCGGCATAGCCCTCCGGATCCGGAGCACGCAAACCTCCTCGCCCGAACGGACAGTGCTACGTTAAGGCGGTGTCCCCTGAGGAGGAATTATTTTAAATAATTATTTAAAATAGTTCTATTCACGTCATCCAAATATTTTATACATGGTATTAAACGGGAGAGTCAAAATTTTTCGAAAATGCATTTACCCAAAAATCGATTTTTTCATCGAAAAACTCATTCCGTATACCCTTAAGCTGTGACTGACTTTTTGGTGGATTGTTGGTCGATCGGTTGGTCCGAGGACTTCTCTGTGCGGCGTGGTCGACTGGGCCGCTGGCGGTCTCTGCGCAGTGTCGGAGTCTGTCTGGAGCTGTCCGACCGGTACGAGCATCGTCGCTCGCCGATCCTGGACGTGGGAAGGTTGAGTGGTTTTGAGCATTACGTTGTTGGTTATGGCGTTGCTATTGTGGTTGTTTTCCTGTGAGCAACAACGAATGAAGTGATCGAGATAGCCGCAGTCAGGTGGAATTGGTCAAATTAATTTATCCACAGTCAAGTGCACCAGCGGAATTTTCTGCCTTGTGGCCGTTAGTGTTCTGGTTACCTGCCCTGGCCGCTAATGCAGCTTTTTAGGCAGTGTCTTTTCCTCACCTGTTGCTGCCCAACATGGTGTGTAGTTTTGGCAGCTCAGTTTACGTACGCGTTTGTCCGGGGATAGTGATACTATATTTATTTATTTATTATTATTATAACGATTGTTCCCCTTTAGGAGAGCGATTGAACTTGAATTCATAATTTCATCTTCGGATGTTTTTCTTCTTTGCTTCCCAAAACCTCCTCATCCTCTCAGAATGCTCCTTCTTCCGTTACTCTGTCCATTTTTTACCACGCTGACGCGATGTTCTTTCCCCAAACTTCACACTTGTGATTTTATGCCGGCACTCGGTGCGATCTTCGAAATTTTTTATGTTGATCTGCTGTAGATCCCTCTGGACTTCTTTCAGCCATTCTGTGCCACATTTACTCCTTGTTATAATATTGAATAATTTCTTTGCTGTTCTGGAGTCTTCCATCCTGTAGATGTGTTTATAAAATTTGGCTCGGCGCTTTCTGATTTCATCTGTTACTATGTTGATCTTTCTATAGAGTTTGTTTTGTGGTTTCTTCATCCAAATGCCATTTTTGTTGATTGGACCATAAATCTTCCTGAGAATTTTTCTTTCGTGCTTTTCTATTTCCTTAATTTTTGAATGACCATCAATCACCATTGTTTCAGCTGCATAGATTGCTTCTGGAAGAATCACTGTTGTATAGTGCCTTAATTTTGCGTCTGTCGAAATGCACTTCTTGTTGTAATGCGTCCATGTTAGCTTGTAGGCCTTCTGGAGCTTGGTGATTCTTTGTTCATTGGCAACTCGGTTTAATCCTGAGGACTGTATAGTTTCACCGAGTTATTTAAAATGGCAGACGTGTGCAATTTTACCATATTTTGTTATTAAAGGGGATTTATTTTCTGGCTGCCTTTCCACATATTGGGTTTTTTTATAAGATATCTGTAGTCCGGTTTTTTGTGAAATTTCATGTAATTTTTCCACTGCGTGAATCGCTTCTGTTCTGTTATTGGTGATAATTGCAATATCGTCAGCGAAAGCAAGGCACTTGACTTTAATTCGGTTCTCTTTCCTGATACCAATTTGGATACCCTTTACGTGAGGTTCCCATTCCCTGATTATCTTTCCTAGAACAATATTGAAAAGGATTGGGGATAGTCCGTCCCCCTGTCGGATTCCAGATTTGATTTCGAAGGGTTCTGATACTTCGCGCATGAATTTCACTTTGGCCGTTGTTCCTGTAAGTGTCTGTTCTGTGATTTTTCGTGTCTTTCGGTCGATCCCAAATTCTTCCATGATTTTAAACAGGGTTCCACGGTCCACTGAATCATATGCTTTCCTGAAGTCGATGAATGTAACTACTGTGTTTCTGCATTTCCTCATTTGTAATATTGTCTTTAAGCACCAGATCTGTTCCGCACATGAGCGTTCTTTTCTGAATCCGGCCTGGTATTCACCAATTAGTGTATCTGCTTGGGATTCTATCCTATTTAAAAGCGCTTTGGAAAGGATTTTGTAAGCGACTGGGAGCAGGGAAATTCCTCTGTAATTGTTCATGTCTGTCTTGTCGCCCTTTTTGTGTAGCGGGTGAATTAGAGCGCATTTCCAGTCCTCTGGTATCTGATCCGTTATCCATATGTCTGACATTATATGGTGTAATTTCTGCATAAGTATAGGATCGTTTAGTTTCCAGAACTCAGCAATGATCCCATCTTCTCCTGGTGCTTTGTTATTTGTCAACTGCTTGACTACCTCCATAATTTCTTCAAGATCCGGGGCATGTGAGTCTGGGTGTGTGAATATTGGAGAAGAGAAGACAAGTTTTTCTTGAGGTGGTTCGCAGTTGAGGAGGGAACTGAAATATTGGGCTAAGATTTTGCAGTTATTTTTCGTGTTGGTTTCCAAAGAGCCATCGGGTTTCTTGAAGCACAAGCTAGGCGCTTGGTATCCCTGTAAGTTTTCTCTGAAAGTCTTATAAAAATTTCTTGTATTATTTTTGATAAAATCCTGCTAAATTTCAGAGAGTCTGTTGTTGTCATATCTCCGTTTTTCTTTTCTAATTACTTTTGAGGTCTGTTTTTGAGTTTTAAGAAAGTTCTCCCAGTTTTATTCAGTTTTGTGACTGCTAAATTTTTTCCATGCAGTTATTCGGTTGTCGACTGCTTCATCACAGGTTGCATTCCACCAGCGATGTTTCCTGTTGCGAGGGGTTGTCCTAATTTGAGGGTTTCCTGAATTTTCTGTTAGTTTCTTCCAGTCTGTTGATTTTTCCTGATTAATTTGCATGATGATTTTTTCTTTGTTGAGTTGCAGATATTCCGGATCTGGTTTGATACTTTTGGGTGGCCTTTTTAGCATTCTGTTGGGTTGGAATTTTGTTTTTATTTGGAGAAGATGATGATCTGATTCAAAGACACCTTTGCGGGTTCTGATGTTTTGAATTTTTTTTTTCCCTTTGGAAATTGCGACACGGTCTATTTGGTATTCACCCTGTCTAAGACTGGGTGATCTCCATGTGGTTAATTTAAGTTCAGGTTTTTGATACTGGGTACTCATTATTTTAAGTCCAAAGTTTCTGCAGAAGTCGATTAGTTTTTCACCATTCTTGTTGGTACGTTTGTGTTTGGTGTGGGGTCCAGTGGTATCTCTGAATTTTTTTCCTTCCCTAATTGTGTGTTAAAATCGCCTACTAAGATTTTCACATGGTGCCTAGGTACTTTATTTGTTGTTTCTTCTAGTGTTTCACAGAAATTGTCCACTGTTTCAGGGTAGATTTTATTGTGGTGATTTGTGGGGGCGTGCACATTGATCACAGTGTATGCTTTATTAGCTGATTTTACTGATAACAGGGAGACTCTTTCATTGGAAGACGTGAAGTCAATAACTGAGTCGAGTACGGAAGTGTGTACGGCGAATCCTGTTCCGAAAAGTGGTAGTTTGTCTCTTACTTTTATGGCAGGTTTGCCCTTGTAGATCCTGTAATTCTCTGTGTTAAAGTGTCCTTCATCTGTGAATCTTGTCTCTTGCAGTGCAGTGATTTTCAGGTTAAATTTTCCCATTGCGTTGGTAAGTTGCTTTAATTTGCCTGTTTTAATGAGGGTGTTCACATTAATTGTACCAATAAAATTTTTACGTTTCATTTTGAGAGTGTGAGGAGTTTTTGAGAAGCTCCGATTCTTCTCCGCATGGTGTCCCTGATCCCCCAGAATCCGATGATCAGGTGAATCCAGTCTATCGACTGGTGCCTGGGGTAGTGACTCTGTGGTCGTCATTTCCATCATGCGTTCAAGTTGAATTTTAGTTTTTGTGGTGATCTCTGTTGAGACCACAGGTATACGACTCGATTTTTGAGTTCGAGAAGATTTTGTGCAGCCGCCTCAACTAGAGGAACAGACGCTGGCCACTGGCAGCCAGATGCTGAACAGACATCACTGGGTTTATTGGTTTTTGGTCCGCCCTGGGTATTTCATTTCCCCAGTACCACCTATATCTAGGAAGCTTTCCCCTATCCGCCACCCGGGGAGGCGCCCGATGGGGGTACCAACAACCCCACACGGGAGTGATACTATATATTAAATGTAGCTGGACTCACCACATGTGTCGCTTAAATGAACGAGGGCAGACCGATTCACTGGAGACTCTTGAGTGACGTTCTCTTAATTATCCTTTTGGCAGTCTCAATGTTGTTGTAATTTAACTGTATTTTATATTTTTAATCTGACAAGGTTAGTTGTGGGCCTTCAGCCCTGGAAACATGTTCTCAGAGTTTCCTTCAAGTCCAAACATTATCGCCTTCTGCTCTTGAAAAGTTATTGTAATTTCCTCTGAAAGATTTTACAAGTTATTGTGGGCCTTCCGCCGTTGGTGTCACAAGAAGGAAATTTTTAAACTTAATGTAATGTTTTACCGATTGTTGCAGTATATATTTCCTTAATTTGCAGAATTTAACTTTGCAGCCTTCAGCCATCTCATTGCGTTTCTTTATCTCTTTCTGTGCACCTTGTGGGCCATCAGCCCTGTTAGCATCTTAAAACATTGTGGCCTTCTGTCTTCAGTAATCATCATAGTATATTTGGAATTTTGAAGATTTAATCCGGCGGCCTTCAGCCGCTCCGCATGTTGATCTCATATATGTATACGATTTATCTTATTCGTAAATTTGTGTGTCATGTCTTTTCAAAATTGAACTCATTCTAAAGCATCTGTTTGGAGGCCTTCAGCCGCGAAGCAAATTCAATTCTTTCAAAAGTGTATTCGTGAACTAAATGATAATAAATTACAATTGTGAAATGAATCCGACCGCAACTCCCTTGGCCCTTTCCACAATCCTAATTACCTGTTAGCCATGCGTGATTTAGCAGGCGTTTCATACAGTATAAAGTAATACAAGGAAAAACGTTCCAGTTAACAGGCCGCTTGCGAGATAATTGCAGATGTGTGATTATGTGCGGCCACTTGCTCCCGTGTGAAAAATTGCACTAGTTAATACACTCCAAGACAAAAAAAAAGATGCACCACGAAGGAATTATCCAAATGGGACGGAAATTGGTAGATGGGATGTACGTATACAGACAAGCAAATGATTAAAGTTTTAAAAAAATCAATGTACTCAGGCCCTTATGTAAGCAGTTATTCAGTTTGGCACTCTGTGATAGAGTTGTTAGATGTCCTCCTGGGGGATATAGTGCCAAACTTCGTCCAACTGGCGTGTTATATCGTCAAAATCCCGAGCTGGTTGGATGGCCCTGCCGATAATGCTCTTAACTTTCTCAGTTGTGTAGAGAATCGGCGACCTTGCTGGCCCATGATAGCTTGCCATGAAGGGCAACGAAACGGGGCGTAGAATATCGCCGACTTATTACTGTGCTGTAAGGACGCTGAGGATGACGACCAAATGGGTCCTGCAAGCAAAAGAAATTGTACTCCAGACCATCACTCCTGGTTGTTGGACCATATGGCGGGGGACAGTCAGGTTGGTATCCCACCAGTGTTCGAGTCTTCTCCAGACTCGTTTTCGCTGTTGCCCATTCGCGCACGGTGAGAGTTCCCATTGCTCGTCTTCGTGCTTGTGAAACCCTACCTTGGCCACCAACGTCGCCAGATCTCTGCCCAATTGAGAACGTTTGGAGCATTTTTTACGACCTAAAGCACCAATTGGACAGACCGTGCCATGATATCCTCCAGAACGACATCCAACAACTCTGTCAATGCCAGGCCGAATAACTGATTGCGTAAGGGCCACAGGTAGACCAAATTATTGACTTCCTCAGTTTGTGAAGCTCTTTCTCTTGAACAAATCATCCGACTTTCCTGAAACTGTAATCATTTGTTTGTCTGTAAAAAAAAAATGGTTCAAATGGCTCTAAGCACTATGGGACTTAACATCTTAGGTCATCAGTCCCCTAGAACTACTTAAACCTAACTAACCTAAGGACATCACACACATCCATGCCCGAGGCAGGATTCGAACCTGCGACCGTAGCAGTCCCGCGGTTCCGGACTGCAGCGCCTAGAACCGCACGGCCACCGCGGCTGGCTGTCTGTACATGTGCATCACGTCTATCAATTTTCGTCTCATTCGGATAATTCCTTCGTGGTGAGTCGCTTCATTGTCTTACAGAGTACAAACGTATTTGCAATGTCAGCTTTTCTATTAAATCTGCATTTAACAGGGCTCAAATTTCATCCGTGGCCCTCGGCTGGGAAGTGTGGAAAACGACTGATGGGGTACCGGCACAATTTGCTACTTATGTAAGACGACGTATCATTCACCAATACAGTCCTACGTGGATCGGTTGAACAGATCCTGTACTTAGCCTCAAAGATCATCTTACGTCGATTTTCAGGATTTTTCTCTATAGGGTCATCTGAAAAGTGAAGTGTACAGTATTTCCTCCTGATCTGGTTGAAGAACTGGAGTAGCTGTCTTTTTAATATTTACGACACGATCAGGGTCTTTGAGAGGACCTGTTACTGTAGAAGCAAGTGGAATATTGAAGCCAAATACGAGGACAATGCGTGGAGCACCTTCCTCAGTTGTAAGTGTACACTAAACGTAAAATGTAATCTAGTGAAGTAGTATTCCATTTCTTGTTGAGGTAGGTCATGGGTGAAATTTGAGCCCAATTACATGGTACATAGTCGAAAAGACTACAGTTACATTTGTCCTAACTTTTTTTCTGCGCCAGCCTCTTCATGTCAGAGTAAGTCTTTGCACCTTATGTACTATGCCAATATTTCACACTAATGCCAATTGTGGCTCATATGGGCACATTTGCTTCAATAATCTCGCAAATGACTCGTTTGTGAGCCCATCTTTAATGGAACGTGTACACTTCTGTTATCGAATATTTCCACACGAGCCAATTTTTGCTATTAACTGCGATATACCCCGTATAAAATGTAATTGGCTGAACGTCTTTCACACAATTTTTTTTTTACAGAATGTGAACGATCTATCGTAATATAAACATAAAGTGCGGAAGAATGATACTGAAGCGGTAAAGAAACTGGTATAGGCATGCTTATTAAAATACAGAGATATGTAAATAGACAGAATACGACGCTGCGGTCGTCAACATCTATATCAGACAACAAGTGTCTGGCGCTGTTGTTAGATGGATTGCTGCTGCTGCAATGGCAAGTTATCAACATTTAAGTAAGTTTGATTGTGGTGTTATGGTCGGCGCACGAGCAATGGGACACAGCATCTCCGAGGCAGCGATGAAGTGGGTATTTTCACGTACGACCATTTCACGAGTGTACCGTGAATATCAGGAATCCGTTGAAACATCAAATCTCCGACATCGCTGAGGCCGGAAAAGAGATGCTATAAGAACAGGACCGACGACGACTGAAGAGAATAGTTCAACGTGACAGACGTTCAAACCTTCTGCAAATTGCTGCAGATTTCAATTCTGGGTCTTCAACAACTGTCAGCGTGCGAACCATTCAATGAAACACCATCGATATGGGCTTTCGGAGGCGAAGGCCCACTCGTGTACCCTTGATAACTGCACGACACAAAGCTTTACATCTCGACTGGGCCGGCCCTAGTGGCCGAGCGGTCGCAGGTCGCAGGTTCGAATCCTGCCTCGGCCATGGATGTGTGTGATGTTCTTAGGTTAGTTAGGTTTAAGTAGTTCTAAGTTCTAGGGGACTGATGACCTCAGCTATTAAGTCCCATAGCGCTCAGAGCCATTTGAACCATTTTGAACCTCGCCCGGGCCTGTCAACACCGACATTGGACTCTTGATGGGTGGAAACATGTTGACTGGCGGACGCGTCTCGTTTCAAATTGTATCGAGTGGATGGACGTGTACGGGTATGGAGACAACTTCATGAGTCCATGGACCCTGCATGTCACCAGAAGTCTGTTCAAGCTGGTGGAGGCTCTGTGATGGTGTGGGACGTGTGCAGTTGTAGTGACATTGGACCACTAAGACTTCTAGCTAGTTACGACTCTGACAGGTGACACATTCGTAAGCAACATGTCTGATCACCTGCACCCACTCATGTCCATTGCGCATTCTGACGGGCTTAGGAAATTTCAGCAGGACAGTACGACACCTCACACGTTCAAATATGCTACAGAGTGGCTCCAGGAACGCTCTTCTGAATTTAAACACTTCCGCTGACCACCAAACTCTCCAGGCATGAACATTATTGAGTATATCTGGGATGCCTTGCAACGTGATGTTCAGAAGAAATCTCCACCCCCTCTTATGGATTTATGGACAGCCCTGCAGGATTCACGGTGTGAATTCCCTCCAGCACTACTTCAGATGTTAGTCGAGTCCATGTCACGTCGTGTTGCGGCACTTCTGCGTGCCCTCGGGGGCCCTACACGATATAAGGTAGGTGTACCAGTTTCTTTGGCTCTTCAGTTTCTATTAGCTTTGGACTTGAATAATATTGTACAGTCTTTATTATTCTGCAAGCAAGTTTTGAAAACTGTATGTGTTGGCAAAAGGACATACAGAATAATAATTCAGATCCATGTGTTACACATCATTAGAAATGGCGGGATGTTAAAACCCTAAGGTTCACCCTTCGTTTTAGAACACTGGTTCACGGTTAGCTTACAAGTTGCGCATGACATTAGGCGTCGAACGGGTTCAGGGACTGTCTGCTACGATCGTTAACAGGATGACGTCGCCCATGTGAAAGTGTTGCAGAGATGAGCAATGAACTTACGTCGGAATCTTTAGAGAAAAGGCGATGTTGTTTTCGAGAAACCATGTTTGGTAAAAGTTGGAGGAAGACTACTACAGAATGCTGCTGCTACCATCATATATCTCGCACTGGTATTGTTGTACATGCTTGTTTGATTCCTGTGTACCAACGTACACACAATTAAACAGCCACAGAACAAAAACGTGAGCGAGCTGGGTCAGCGTGATCGATCAAACTTGACGGTGGAAGAGTGGTACAAGAGTCGGAACTCCTCGCAAAGGGATTACCTTCACAGCAATAAATAGTCCACATAGCAATCAGGAGTCTCATCCAGTAGCAGGTAGCCAAGTTCCAACAGCGTGTCACGAGGATGATGTGTACGGTTATCACTCGGTGAACGATGTGTCAGTGTAGTTCCCGACCGCTGTTTATAAAGGCATTCTGGCCTCTTTCTAGCGGGACCAGGTGATGTTTACGAAAGTGGCGCCACCTATCCAAGTTGGCAGACCCCACAACCTCTTTGCCTCGATGACTTTGGTATCTTCCATAGCGGAACAGATGTCATTGTACGGTCCCGATACAAGAGCTATCATGAGAATACGACAAGATAAATTTAGTGCACATACCGATGAAGACAGACAGGTATATATCCACTGCTAAATACGCGAATAGAGTACAAAATCGTTAATTGTGGAACGACGTATCCTCCGTCACACAATGTGGAGTGGCTTACGAACAGAGCATCCTGTGAGTAGTAGAATCACGCTAATCTTTCGACTGTTCCTAAGATAGCCTACGGAGCTTTGAAATGCGAGATAGCACCAGCGGGTAGCAAGTCGTATGTGATACGATCCAACACCACCCGTTCGGGGTCTGTAATGTTTTTCTTCCGCCAGTGACATCTGCATACTCCAGTGAGGTAGCTACAATTATTAAACTTTATTAAATAAAATCGCCCTAACTCCTGAAAGGTTTGCGGTTGTTGTTGTTGTGGTCTTCAGTCCTGAGACTGGTTTGATGCAGCTCTCCATGCTGCTCTATCCTGTGCAAGCTTCTTCATCTCCCAGTACCTACTGCAACCTACATCCTTCTGAATATGGTTAGTGTATTCATCTCTTGGTCTCCCTCTACGATCTTTACCCTCCACGCTGCCCTCCAATACTAAATTGGTGATCCCTTGATTCCTCAGAACATGTCCTACCAACCGAGCCCTTCTTCTAGTCAAGTTGTGCCACAAACTTTTCCTCTCCCCAATCCTATTCAATACCTCCTCATTAGTTATGTGATCCACCCATCTAATCTTAAGCATTCTTCTGTAGCACCACATTTCGAAAGCTTCTATTCTCTTCTTGTCCAAACTAGTTTTCGTCCATGTTTCACTTCCATACATGGCTATGCTCCATACAAATACTTTCAGAAACGACACTTAAATCTATACTCGATGTTAACAAATTTCTCTTCTTCAGAAACGCTTTCCTTGCCATTGCCAGTCTACATTTGATATCCTCTCTACTTTGACCATCATCAGTTATTTTGCTCCCCAAATAGTAAAACTCCTTTACTACTTTAAGCGTCTCATTTCCTAATCTAATTCCCTCAGCATCACCTGACTTAATTCGACTACATTCCATTATCCTCGTTTTGCTTTTGTTGATGTTCATCTTATATCCTCCTTTCAAGACACTGTCCATTCCGATCAACTGCTCTTCCAAGTCCTTTGCTGTCTCTGACAGAATTACAATGTCATCGGCGAACATCAAAGTTTTTATTTCTTCTCCATGGACTTTAATACCTACTCCGAATTTTTCTTTTGTTTCCTTTACTACTTGCTCAATATACAGATTGAATAACATCGGGGAGAGACTACAACCCTGTCTCACTCCCTTCCCAACCGCTGCTTCCCTTTCATGCCCCTCGACTCTTATAACTGCCATCTGGTTTCTGTACAAATTGTAAACAGCCTTTCACTCCCTGTATTTTACCCCTGCCAAATTTAGAATTTGAAAGAGAGTATTCCAGTCAACATTGTAAAAAGCTTTCTCTAAGTCTGCAAATGCTAGAAACGTAGGTTTGCCTTTTCTTAATCTTTCTTCTAAGATAAGTCGTGAGGTCAGTATTGCCTCACGTGTTGAGACATTTCTACGGAATCCAAACTGATCTTCCCCGAGGTCGGCTTCTACCAATTTTTCCATTCGTCTGTAAAGAATTCGCGTAAGTACGAGGGCTGTCCAGAAAGTAAGTTACGATCGGTCGCGAAATGGAAACGACTATGAAAATCCGATAAAGCTTTGCAAAGATGTGTTGGGCAGTGTCTCTAGTATGACTCTAGTTAGAATTATGTCGCTCTTTTCATTCCTGAGGTCTTAGTGAGCGCGTAAAGATGTTATAGAAAATAGTATCTCCCGCCAAGTACGAGGGCCTTGTGAGAATTTTCCCCTGAAGCTATGCAACCAACATTACATAACTGTCGTGCGGTTTCTTCTTCAAGACAATTCTCAGCCTCATTCTGCAGGGGCAATGAAGATGTTCCTGCATCGCTTCAATTGGAAATGTTTGGTTACCCACAGTACAGCCCGTAATTGTCTCTCACTGAGTTTCATCTCTGCTCAAACGAACCGCTGGCAATGAAGACAACATTTTGGCACAGACAACGAGCTTTAGGCCAGCATAGAGAATTGGCGGAAAACACTGGCGGCTGCCTTCTATGATGAGGGTATTGGAAAGTTGGTACAACGCTACGACGAATGTCTGAGTCAGAACGGCGACTACGCAGAGAAGTAGCTGAAAGGTGTAGCTAACTGTTACAAATGAAACATTTCTGATTTTCACTGTGATTTTCATTTCGCGATCAATCGTAACTTACTTTCTGGACAGCCCTCGTATTTTGCAGCTGTGGCTTATTAAACTGATAGTTCGGTAATTTTCACATCTGTCAACACCTGCTTTCTTTGGGATTGGAATTATTATATTCTTCTTGAAGTCTGAGGGTATTTCGCCTGTCTCATACGTCTTGCTCCCCAGACGGTAGAGTTTTGTCAGGACTGGCTCTCCCAAGGCCGTCAGTAGTTCTAATGGAATGTTGTCTACTCCTGGGGCCTTGTTTCTATTCATGTCTTTCAGTGCTCTGTCAAACTCTTCACGCAGTATCGTATCTCCCATTTCATCTTCATCTACATCCTCTTCCATTTCCATAATATTGTCCTCAAGTACATTGCCCTTGTATAGACCCTCTATATGCTCCTTCCACCTTTCCGCTTTCTCTTCTTTACTTAGAACTGGGTTTCCATCTGAGCTCTTGATAGTCATACAAGTGGTTCTCTTTTCTCCAAAGGCCTCTTTAATTTTCCTGTAGGCAGTGTCTATGTTACCCCTAGTGAGATAAGCCTCTACATCCTTACATTTGTCATCTAGCCATCCCTGCTTAGCCATTTTGCACTTCCTGTCGATCTCATTTTTGAGACGTTTGTATTCATTTTTACCTGCTTCATTTACTGAATTTTTGTATTTTCCCCTTTCATCAATTATAAATACAATATTTCTTCTGTTACCCAAGGATTTCTACTAGCCCTCGTCTTTTTACCTACTTGGTTCTCTGGTGCCTTCACTGCTTCATCCCTCAGAGCGACCCATTCTTCTTCTACTGTATTTCTTTCCCCAATTCCTGTCAATTTTTACCTTATGCTCTCCCTGAAACTTTGTACAACCTCTGGTTTAGTCAGTTTATCCAGGTCCCATCTCCTTTTTGCAGTTTCTTCAGTTTTAATCTACAGTTCATAACCAATAGATTGTGGTCAGAGTCCACATCTGCCCCTGGGAATGTCTTACAATTTAAAACCTGGTTCCTAAATCTCTGTCTTACCGTTATATAATCTATCTGATACCTTTCAGTATCTCCAGGGTTCTTCCATGTATACAACCTTCTTTCATGATTCTTGAACCAAGTGTTAGCTATGATTAAATTATGCACTGTGCAAAATTCTACCAGGCGGCTTCCTCTTTCATTTTCTAACCCCAATCCATATTCACCTACTATGTTTCCTTCTCTCCCTTTTCCTACTCTCGAATTCCAGTCACCCATGACTATTAAATTTTCGTCTCCCTTCACTACCTGAATAATTTCTTTTATCTCATCATACATTTCATCAGTTTCTTCATCCTCTGCAGAGCTAGTTGGCATATAAACTTGTACTACTGTAGTAGGCATGGGCTTCGTGTCTATCTTAGCCACAATAATGCGTTCACTATGCTGTTTGTAGTGGATTACCCGCACTCTTATTTTTTATTCACTATTAAACCTACTCCTGCATTACCTCTATTTGATTTTGTATTTATAACCCTGTTTTCACCTGACCAAAAGTCTTGTTCCTCCTGCCACCAAGCTTCACTAATTCCCACTATATATAACTTCAACCTATCCATTTCCCTTTTTAAATTTTCTAACCTACCTGCCCGATTAAGGGATCTGACATTCCACGCTCCGATCCGTAGAACGCCAGGTTTCTGTCTCCTGATAACGACGTCCTCTTGAGTAGTCCCCGCCCAGATATCCGAATGGGGGACTATTTTACCTCCAGAATATTTTACCCAAGAGGACGCCATCATCATTTAACCATACAGTAATGCTGTATGCCCTCGGGAAAAATTACGGCTGTAGTTTCCCCCTTGCTTTCAGCCGTTCGCAGTACCAGCACAGCAAGGCCGTTTTGGTTAGTGTTACATTGCCAGATCAGTCAATCATCCAGACTGTTGCCCCTGCAACTACTGAAAAGGCTGCTGCCCCTCTTCAGGAACCACACGTTTGTCTGGCCTCTCAACAGATACCCCTCCGTTGTGGTTGCACCTACGGTACGGCCATCTGTATCGCTGAGGCACGCAAGCTTCCCCACCGACGGCAAGGTCCATGGTTCATGGAGGGGAGGGGGGGAGAAGTTTGCGTTAGGACGTTCAAACTGCACTGTTGGCTGCGGGGCATGATTGAAATTCGTTTGCTCATGCGCTTTGTTGTTGTCGGCAATTTGCGTGTGAAGCGTGCGCTTGTAAAGGCCTACTATGGGAGCAATAACAGCCAAACTGCGGCTCAAAGGAAATTTGCGACCGAACTGAAGCTGAAGACAACCGGTCTAAGTGTGCTAAGAATCAAAAATTTGATTCGCAAGCTTGAGGTAACTGGTAGTGTTCGTGACGATAGTGCTGGCAATGTTTGTCGTCTGAAAAGGGTGGAAACGCCTATAAATACAGAGAAGACACGCGCTGTGTTTCAAACCGGCCCCAGGAAATCGATCAGACGTGCTGCACAACAGGTTGGAACTAGCCGGAAAACTGCGGGAAATTGTTGAAGAGCTGCATCTCTCCCCATACAAAATGGAAACCCATCAGCCATTAAGCTCCAGGAAATGGAGCAGCAGTTGTTTCGTCCACAGAATTGACGCACTGCCCTTTGATGTGAATATGATTTGGTTTAGCGAAGAAGCCCACTTTCATTTGTATGGGTTCGTCAATAAGAAAAACTGGTGCATTTGGGGGACTGAGAACCCGCATTTCGCGCTCGAGAAAGCTCTTCACCCTCAATGGGTGACTATGTGATGCGCAATGTCCAGTGACGGAATAATCGGTGCGATATTCCTTGATGGCACGCGAATGGTACTTGAAGGTTTTGGAAGTTAATTTCATCCCCATTATCCAATGTGACCCTGATTTTGACAAGATGTAGTTCATGCAGGACGGAGCTCGACGCCATCGAAGCAGGAGTGTTTGACGTCTTGGAAGACACTTTGGGGACCGCATTCTGGCTCTGCGGTACCCAGGCGTGGGCCTCGATTGGCCGTCATATTCTCCGGATCTGAACACATGCGACTCCTTTTTGTGGGGTTATAGTAAAGACAAGGTGTATAACAATAACCCCAAAACCATTGCTGAGCTCAAAACAGCCGTTCAGGAGGTCATCGGCAGCAGCAATGTTCAGACACCTTAGCGGGTCATGCAGAACCCGCATTTCGCGACCAGGAAGTCCCTTCACCCTCAATGGGTGACTATGTGGTGCGCAGTGTCCAGTCACTGACGTCTGCGCCGCATGATAGCAGGCATATCTAACATGTCATAACCTAAATCCGAATATCTGTGGTGACGTTTACATGTAGAATAACGTGTATGTACGCCGTAGTTTGTAACTAATTTACGTTTTTTTTCATATAGTTCAATATTTGTCACCCTGTCAGTTCGTCAGCGTCTCGATAAAACGTACATCTGCATCTACAAGAGTTGCACAAAAATATGGAAGCACTGCGAGGAATACATGCTTGTACATAAATGTGGATGCTAGTCAAGCCAGCAGGTTGCGCTGTTGCATTTGACCACGAACCGCACCTGTGGAATGTCCTCAATACGTTGCAAGTGTCAGTCGTGGCCAGAACAGTGTTCTGTGGAATTACGTTGAAGGTAAGTGAATTCAAACTTGGGAAAATTGTTGCTGCTCTTATGGTCGTTGCTTCCCTAAACAAGGGAGCCGAAGTGTTTGGAGTTTCAAGAAGCATTGTATCAATTATTTATACCACATACAGTGAAAACGGAAAAACATCTTCCTCTTATGTCATAACGCAGGTGAAAGTGCGTATTGAGTGATCGCGACAGACGCTCATTGAAGAGTATTGAGATCATAAATATGAGGACGAAGCTGCAAAAGTCACTCCAGAACTGAATGTCTCATTCGTGAATCCTGTCAGCGCCAGAACAACACAAACGGAGTTGCATAATCAGGAAAATTGCAGAGTGAGCTAGAATTCCAAAACCACTCATCAGTCACGCAAATGCCCATAACGTGATGCCGAAGCCATAAAACCTTAGCTATGGAGCAGTGGAAGAACTTCATTTGGTCGGATGAGTCATCTTTCACACTTTCTCACCTTCTGGTAGAGTTAACGTCTCAAGAGTGAATCATGGAGAAGGTTTGGTAATGGTCTGGGCAGCCATATCGTGGTATTCCACGGTTGCCTTGCAAGATCGCATTACTGCCAAGGATTGTGTGACTATTCTGACTGATGAGGCACATCCCAAGGTACAGTGTTTGTTTCTCAGTGGTAGTGGTGCATTCCAAGACGGCAGGGCCTCCCTTCAGGCTCCTCACATCGTTCGAGACTGGTTTTGTGAGCACGAGGATGAATTCTCGCATCGTCCCTGGCCACCACAGAGATCTCAGTGATATTGAGCTCTCGAGCTCTACTTTGGAGAAAAGGGTGTGTGATCACTATCTACTTCCATCATCGTTACCCAGACTTGTCACTATTTTGCACGAAGTATGGCACAAGGTTCCCTCGAAAACCATACAAGACCTGTATTTATCCATCCCGAGACGACTGGAAGCTGTTCTCAACGCCAATCCTGCATCATATTACGCACGGTAAAAGGTTGTGGTTTTGCTGTTTGCGTATCTTTGTCGGCCCCCTGTACATCTACATCGTGCAAGTCACTTTTTAGTGTGTGACGGAGGGTACTTTGTGTGCCACTGCCACTCTTTCCTGTTCCACTCACGAATATGGTTCAAATGGCTCTGAGCACTATGGGACTTAACATCTGAGGTCATCAGTCCCCTAGAACTTAGAACTACTTACACCTAACTAACCTAAGGACATGACACACAGCCATGCCCGAGGCAGGATTCGAACCTGCGACTGTAGCGGTCGCGCGGTTCCAGACTGAAGCGCCTATAACCGCTCGGCCACACTGGCCGGCCACTCACGAATAGCAGCGGGAAGAACGACTTATGTTAAGCCTCTGTGTGAATTTTAATCTCTCTAATTTCATGTTAATGGTCAATTTCTTGAGATATACGTAGGAGGTCGACTCTTCTAGGGACGCACGCACTCGAAATTTTAATTCTATGTCACGCCGTGATGCAGAACATCTCCCATGTAGCGTCTGACAATGAATTCGTCTGAGTATCTCCGTGGCGCTTTCACGCATACTGAACGAAGTTGTAACGAAACGCGCTGCATTTCTTTGAATCTTTACTAGATCCTCTGTTAGTTGTACCTCAGATTGACGTGCAGTAATCAGGTATTGGTTGTATGAGGGTTTCGCTAGCAACCTCCTTCGTGGGTAGAGTGCTTTTCCTGAGGATTCTACAGGATGTCCCACTCGAAAGGGGTCCCACAAACAAACATTTGCTTAAATTACATTTAAAGGTAAATTTGTAAATTCGTGGTAAGGTTCTATAGGGACCAAACTGCTGAGGTCATCGGTCTGTAGAATTACACACTACTTAATCTAACTTAAACTAACTTACGCTAAGAACGACACACACACCCATGCCCGGGGGAGGACTCGGAATTTCCGACGGGAAGAGCCGCGCGAACCGTGACAAGGCGCCTTGACCGTGCGGCTACATTTAAAGCCTTTGCATAAAAATCAGGAAATGAAATGAAATGAGCACGTCATACCTTATTCATGGGGAAATAAAGGTGAATCACAAAATGTGCTGGAAGCGACCGCTCTCGACTTGTAAACACAGTTGAACAAGATACTGTACGTTCTCGAATGTTGCTGCCAAAACCTCTGGTGTCACTTCCTGGATTTCACGGATGATGTTCCCCTGTAAATTTTCCAAGTTGTGTGGTTTGTTCCTGTAGGTCTTGCATTTTAGGTCACCCCACAGGAGAAAATCATCTGGTGTTAAATTAGATGGCCCTGGGGGCCACAGTTCTTTCGAAATCACCCTGCCAGGGAAAAATGATTGGACCTCAGGCGTGGTCACTCGAGATGTGTGGCATCTGGCGCTATCAGGTTGACACCATCCAAGGGTAAGTTCTTCATCGTCCAACTGGTTCACAAATTCCCGAAACATTTCGCTGTAAACCGCACTTGTCACAGTAGACTCGAAAAAAAATACGGCCATTGATGCGACGCAGTGATATTGCACAGAACACGCCAATCTTTTGTGAATGCAGGGACTGCTCGACCGGTGCATGTGGATTTTCATTACAACACAAACGTGTTTTCTGAGTTTTCAGAGCCAGACAGGTGGAACGACGCCTCATCACTGAACCGTGTGTACTGCAATGTTCCTGGCCATTGAAGCAATAAATTGCTGGAACCAATAGCAAAACGTAATGCTTTGTCTTTGTCATTGACATTCACAGTTGTGAATTTGAAATGGACTCGGATTGTACGCCACATTCCCACCAGATGGCTTTCATTGACTCCTGCTATAAACAGACTGCCAGACAACTGGAATACAATTAAAAGCTGCTTCCAGGCAACTGATGATTGTCCTAAGTTATTGTCAACAGTTTTCATTAAAGATGACCCTGAGCATCTAATTTTGCCTGAAAGTTCCTCACGTTTCATTATGAATGTTGGAAGCTAATTGGAAATAGCGACTAAAACTATGAAAATGAAACAAATGAAACTTCTCACTGCAGAAATCCAATAAAGAAAAGAGAATGACTTCTACGACAGCAAAGCAAAGTAACTCTTGGCTGGGCGTCTGCGCCATTGCAAAAGAAGATATCTATAGATTTCACCATTTCCTACGCATCTCTGATGAAGTACAGTATTGATATTACTGAAAATAATAAGTATGCATCTTCGAAGCATTTTATCTACGAAAGGAAATTTGGTTTCAAGGTTTTGAGAATGTCTTGGAAATACTTCAATTTAGTGATCATGTGTATTTTCATGACATTTATGAAGAGGTCAGCAGTTATAGCGATAATTTCTCAGAAAACGCAAAGAATGAACGTTGTGACATGTCAAGTGCCTGATCATAATGCACTAAACTTGTTTAAAGTTTTTAGTTTTTTGTTTAGTGTCCAGGCTTTAGAGCCTTTGTGGGGAGAGTTTTTTCACTTATGAAAAACAAGTGAAGCGACACAAACAGGTGCTTTGTAGATTTAATCAAAGCATAATTGTGACTGTCTATATTGCGAAGAGTTTTACAAATTTGAAAACGGACTTACAAAAATTGTTAAAAGGTGCCAAATTATATAAAAAGTACCACTGAAGAATAGTGCCATATAAAATAAATCAAGATTTTACTCCTTCGCAGTATAACTAATTAACGAAAGGTAACGTTTTGCTCTTCTAGAGTATGAAATCTTAGCAATTATGTATTTAATATTGTTTTTCATTTAGTTGTTTATTGAAAAATGTGACTTGTACCTTGATGTGACCCTCAAAGAATAAGTATTATTGTCACCACTGTCCCTATTTTAGTTTATGTGTAACTGTAAAGCACCAACGTGAGCTGGAAAAGATTGTCTTAAAACTGCAGAGGGAACACTTCTTTTATTATTTTTGAAAATCTGGGAGCGTTCTGTCGCAGTCCAGTCGTAGACAGAACCACAGGTTGCCCTCATTTGATGAAATGAGGAGCTCGCAACTCTGAGCCCCAATTTAAACCATTCTGAAACCGACTTTGTTCTTGGAAACGTCGCCCATCGCTTGGCCACGAAGCGCTCCACAGTTACCATCTTCACTTTTACCAATCGTAATGTAAGTTCGTAGTGTTAAAAATACAACCGTCGGTCCCCCTAAACAAGTAATCGTCCTCGATACGTAAACAGTAACGATTTTCGCCGATAATATCTAGTCTGGTCTATGTGATCAATTTATTTTGGTAATGTGTACCAATAACGTACACATTTAAAGTGAATGCTCTACACTGTTGCACTACGTAGTGCTATAGGTAAGGCGCCTGAATCGACAAAATTTCCAACACTTGGAAACAACTTGTCGTCCCTTTAAATCTACGTTATTGGCTTTGCTAATCCGAACGACACACGTGTGGTGTGGCAAAATTTTGGCGCACCTTGCGGCAGTACGCGCTTTCGTGACGGAACCCAAGTATATTTCGCAGACCACGTAAGCTATTTCCCATGCTCTCCGCTTCGGTGTGTTATGCAATGACCACATTTCCATGACCCTTAAAACGCACGTTCGCCCTTAGTTTTTTCTTCTTGATATAGCTCACTGTAATGTATAGAGTGCAGCAGAAAAGTCTTTGCTTGTTGTAGATCTTATGCGTATTCCCGAGGCCACATGCGCTTTCTGCAATTGTCACCTTTCCCCGTAGCCACATCTCGGCAAATTGTGTAAAATCTGTTCTGTTAAAGTAGCGTCATATGTACTGAAGGAGGCGTAATGTGTCCGTTACTGTTAACGATGCATGCTTACTGAAACAAAAGAAAACAGAAACGCACCACGAAGGAATCATCAGAATGCGACGGAGATCCGTAGACGTGATGTACATCTACAAACAATTGATAACAATTTCAGAAAAAATAGATGATTTATTTCAGAGAAAGAGCTTCACGATCACCGGGGCTCATTTCGAAGCGGGATTCATCATCGAAAACAATTCTACATCTACATCTGCATGGATACTCTGCAAATCACATTTAAGTGCCTGGCAGAGGGTTCATCGAACCACCTTCACAATACTCTATTATTCCAATCTCGCATAGCGCGCGGAAAGAATGAACACCTATATCTTTTCGTACGAGCTCTGATTTCCCTTATTTTATCGTGGTGATCGTTCCGCCCTACGTAGGTCGGTGTTAACAAAATATTTTCGCATTCGGAGGAGAAAGTTGGTGATTGGAATTTCGTGAGAAGATTCCGCGGCAACGAATAATGCCTTTCTTTTAATGATTTCCAGCCCAAATCCTGTATCATTTTATGTGACACTCTCTCCCATATTTCGCGATAATACAAAAAGTGCTGCCTTTCTTTGAACTTTTTCGATGTACTCCGTCAGTCCTACCTGGTAAGGATCCCACACCGCGCAGCAGTATTCTAAAAGAGGACGGACAAGCGTAGTGTAGGCAGCCTCCTTAGTAGGTCTGTTACATTTTCTAAGTGTCCTGACAATAAAACGCAGTCGTTGGTTAGCCTTCCCCACAACATTCTCTATGTGTTCCTTCCAGTTTAAGTTGTTCGTAATTGTAATACCTAGGTATTTAGTTGAATTTACGGCTTTTAGATTAGACTGATTTATCGTGTAACCGAAGTTTGAGTTCCTTTTAGTACTCGTTATTTAGGGTCAACTGCGACTTTTCGCACCATTCAGATATTCTACTCCAGTCAATAAGATTACAGGCTGAAGATGTGCCTGGAGACACTCCGGACAGTGGTGGGATATCAGCCTGACTGTCGCCCAACATACAGCCCGACAACAGGAGTAATGGTCTGAAGTGGCATTTCATTTCATAGCACAACCGCATTGGTTGTCATCTGCGGCACCTTTACAGCGCAGCGGTACGTCGACTGTATTCTAAAAACGGTTCGAATGGCTCTGAGCACTATTTGACGCAACATCTGAGGTCATCAGCGCCCTAGACGTAGAACTACGTAAACCTAACTGACCTAAGGACATCACACACATCCATGCCCGAGGCAGGATTCGAAACTGCGACCGTAGCAGCCCCGTGGTTCCGGACTGAAGCGCCTAGAACCTCTCGGTCACACCGGCCGGCTGACGATATTTTACTCCCCGTTTTGTTGCCCTTCGTGGCAAGCCCTCCTGGGCTTACATTTCAGCAAGATATTGCCCGCCCCCACACCGAGAGTTTCTACTGCTTGTCTTCGTGCTTGCCAGACTCTAACTTAGCCAACAGTGTCTTCGGACCTCTCCCCAATTGAGAACTTTTGGAGTATTATGGGCTTGGCCCTGTGACCATCTCGAAATTTTGACGGTCTAAAGCGCCAAAAGGACAGAATTTGGCACGCGATCCTTCAGGACGTCGTACAACAGCTCCATCAATCAATGTCAAACCGAATAACTACTTGCATAAATGCCAGAGGTAGACCAATGCGTTACTGGCTTGCTCAGTTTGTGAGGCTCTTTCTCTTGAATAAATCATTCAATTTTTCTCAAATTGTGATAATTTGGTTGTTTGTACATTTACATCACATCTACCGATTTCCGTTCAATTCAAATAATTCTTTCGTGGTGCATAGTTTTTTTTTAAGTTTAGATAGGGGCTTCATAAAGTAAGTTACATAATGTCATTCCACGCGAAGACACACTACACAATAAGAGTGGTACGTAGTCAAAAGAGAGTACTATTTTCCGGGTGTCCTGCAGACAGGTCTACTGCGGTACTGGTAACAGATGCATTACAGTGTGGGAGGGAAATGACACAGCCACAGGAAACGCATTACAAAAGACCTTTAATGTGGGGGACACTACTATTCCTGTAGACAAAACGTGTAAATTGCAGTCACTCACCGTGAAATTCTGGCAATGTATGGACCAAACGCAACGTCGCGTCATATCAACGCCTCACAGATGCTGGTGATGCTGGTCAGGAAGGAATTCCATCGACATCGACTTCAAAGGACAGTGTACACGCAATCGAGGAAGGACATCTGGGGGAAAAGAGATTTCCTTAGGATGAGGAAGTTCACACAGCTGTTCTTGAATAGCTCCGTAATGGAGAGGATTTCTACCCTTGAGGAATTGAACGACTGGTAGAACCACTCCGACCATCCTTTAGAGACTTTGTGACTGTTGTAAAATATCATGTATAGCTGGCACAGGATACAGTGGCCGATGCGCAGTGACAGTTCTCGTCCAATGCTTTGGGCGAGTTCATTCGTACGTTAGGTAGGGGAGGCCGACCGTATTTGAAATCTTTTGGACGGTCGGCGAGGACAGAATGGGGCCCACGTCTTGCAATCTTTCTCAAACGATTTTACAGAAGCTATTCGGTAAAAAAATAATTTTTGCTTTACTTGTAGCTTGATACGGCAGGTTCATGATGACTTGACCATAATTTCGTTAATGGTCATAGTTACTATGACATTTATGTGAAACTAAGACACTGCGCAGAATTCGAAAGAGTTTGCAATGAAAAATAGCGGTCGGTATGATTTTGCGTTTGGTGCATATTGCATAATATGTTGCAGCGTATGACATTTAGCTAACATATTGATTTTGTCTTTAGCATTGGGTGGAGAGGTCTCTGTCACCAAGCTAACATATTGATTTTGTCTTTAGCATTGGGTGGAGAGGTCTCTGTCGCCAGTCTCCAGAAATTTGATCTGATCTAACAAACTCGTTTGCGATCGCGCCGCGCCAGCGATAAAGCCAGAATGAAATATCCAAAGCATCCCTCATTTCATAAACGGTTTGAGGTAACGAAATGAGATTTTGGCAAATGATAGAGTGCAAAGAGGAAAGTATTTTGCTGTATGGCTATTACGCAAAACTTCATTATCTACCATGTTATTCCACTAACTACAGACTTTTTCGATGACAGAATGCAATTTTTAACAGCCATCGGTAGCTGGTGAAGCAAGAAATCCTATGGGTTTTGGAACAGTATAACTGAAGACATTAGACATGCATTTTGTACTGAGAATATGCTTTTTCATAAGTCTCTGACCTTACCTTTCCTCAGTTCCTCACTTAACAAACCACTTTTTCAGAATTCTTTTCAACTGCATCTGCACATGTTAGTGAGGTTCAACTGTGGAACTTTGTTGTGTTTTGGCAAAAGAAACAAATTTTAACATGACAAACAGAGAAATGTGTAGGATTTACTCAAAATTCGACACTCATGGCACTTCTCTGAAAGTTACAAATGGTTAACAAGCTAGGCGAAAATAAATCGCCCCTTTTTCTGTGAAATTCTTTTTATGTACTAGATCTTTTAGAGTCTCCACCATGCAAGTGCGTACGGGGAGGGCCTCCACTTAATATTTACAGAAAAAGTGAGCATAGGCTTCAGTTTATAAGGCATGGCCTTCATCTCAATAGGAAAGGGAAGGGAAAACTGTCTGGGTTGATTGCAGAAAACTTAAGGGGGGGACACTGGCACAAGTGGTAAAATACCAGTGGTCACAGGTGTCAGAGGGATGCCTTTTTTAGGATAGAGAAGGGGAAAAGAAAACGAGTTTTAAGAGAGATTGACAGACACACTCAGTTTGAGAAAACAAATGAACAGGAGTCAGATTTTAGCATACAGCCTCAATTTAAACAATGTTTAACAGAAAGTAATCAGAAACTGCCAGTTCATCTTCGCCAAACCAGTTATAATCCCATTAATATGCAGTATCAGTTATCTTTATTACACCAGAACATTGCGGGACTCAGAAATAAAGTTGATGAACTACCCATTTGTATTGATGAAATGAATTCATCTAACCAAATTGACATAATCTGCCTCTCTGAACATCAAGTGACCACTGGTATAGAAATGTTAGACATTTCAGGATTTAAGCGAGCCTCCTCCTTCCGCAGAGCAGGTATGGATGGAGGAGGAGTTGCCACATTTATTAAAAACTTCCATAAATTCAAGAACATTGACATTAATAAATTCTGTTCAGAGCAGCATCTAGAAGCATGTGCAACAGAAGTAGAGTTCCGTAACAGATCCTATATAATAGTAACTATTTACCAAGCACCTGCAGGAAATTATAATCTATTCACAAATCATCTAGAAGCTCTTTTGGGTTATTTAACAGGAAGAAACAAAGAAATTTTGATTGCTGGTGACTTTAATACAGATTTTCTAATGCAATCTTCCAGTAAACATTTACTGCAGTCAGTAATGTTGTCTTTCAATCTAACTCACACTGTAAACTTTCCAACTAGGATTACTAAATCTTCAAGGACAGCCATTGATAACATTTTTATAGACAAATCAAAGGAACAAAATCATATCATAAAACCTGTAATAAATGGACTATCAGATCATGACATGCAGCTCCTTGTTTTAGATGTAAAATCTAAGCAGATTATCAAGACTGCTAAATCTGAGTACAGGAGAGTAGACAGTCAACCAAAAATAGTGTTTTAGAAAACTGCTCAAAGATATGAACTGGAAAGATGTTTATAGTGCTCATGACATGAATGAAAAATATAACACATTCATGAACAATGTCAGTACTATGTTTGAAAACTGTTTTCCTCTAAAAGTTACTCAAATTAAACAGAAGTCTATAATAAAACCATGGATTACACAAGGAATAAAGATTTTCTGTAAGACAAAAAGGAAAATGTATCTGTCGACCAAGAATAGCTCCAATGGTGATGATTTAGCTAAATACAAGGAATATTGTAAAATATTGAAAAAAGTAATTCAGACATCTAAACAAATGTACTACGAGAAGAAGATAGCAATGTCAGGGAACAAAATAGAAACAATATGGGATATAGTGAAAGAGGAGACTAGTAGAAGCAGAAAGGAACAGGAGCAAATAGCGTTAAGAGTAGATGACACGTAAGTAACTGATGGGCATACTGTGGCAAATCTATTTAACAAGTACTTTATATCTGTTACTGATAGAATGGGGTTGTCAGGATCAATAAATAATGCTCTTGAATATCTGAAACTAGCCTTTACAAATAGCTTCAGGTACATGAATATGTCACTCGCTTCACCAAAAGAAATAACTTCCATAATAAAATCTTTAAAAACAAAGCATTCTAGTGGTTACAATTAAATATCAACAAAGTTAATTAAGGCATGTTCTTGTGAGTTTATTACAATTCTAAGTTACTTGTGTAACCAGTCAATTATAACTGGGACATTTCCTGACTGGCTAAAATATGCAGATGTTAAGCCTCTATTCAAGAAAGGGGATAAAGAGATACCATCAAACTACAGACCGATTTCACTTTTGCCGGCATACTAAAAAAATTTAGAAAAAGTAATGTATAGGCAGCTACTCTACCATCTCACCACAAATAACATATTATCAAGAACACAGTTTGGATTTCTGAAGGGTTCTGATATCGAGAAGGCTATTTACTCCTACAGTGAAAATGTACTTAATTCATTAAATAACAAATTACAAGCAGCAGGTATTTTCTGTGATTTGTCAAAGGCATTTGATTGTGTGAACCACAACATCCTTTTAAATAAATTAGAATTCTATGGTGTCGCGGGCAGTGCTGCAAAATGGTTCAATTCTTACCTCGCCAGCAGGAAACAAAGGGTGTCAGTGCAAGGGACTAGTGAATTAAGTCATCAGTCATCAACAGAATGGGAAGAAACTACATGTGGTGTCCCACAAGGATCCATCTTAGGGCGATTGCTTTTTCTTGTGTACATTAATGATCTCTCATAAGTTACACTGCCAGAAGCAGAGTTCGTTTTGTTTGCAGATAAAACAAGTATTGCAATAAATAGTATGTTGAGTGTAATTGTAGAAAGATCTGCTAATGATATTTTCATGGATATTAATAAATGATTTAAAGCCAACTCACTTACATTAAACTTCGAAAAGACTCACTATATGCAATTCAGAACCTGTAAGAGGTTTCCGCCCAGCGTATGCATGAAGTATGAAGAAGAGCAGATAGAAGAGGTTGGCAGTCTTAAATTCCTGGGATTACAACTTGATAATAAATACAGTTGGGAGGAGCACATCACAGAACTGCAGACACACCTTAACAAATCTGTATTTGCAATTCGTGTGTTAGCTGACATAGGCGACATAAAAACGAAAAAGCTTGCATACTTTGCCTACTATCATTCCATAATGTCATATGGTATAATATTTTGGGGTAACTCTTCAAGTCAAATAAAAGTTTTCAGAGTCCAAAAGCGTGTAATACGTATTATTTGTGGAGTAAATTCACGGACATAATGTAGAAACCTCTTCAAAGAACTGGGTATACTAACTACTGCCTCTTAGTATATTTACTCCTTAATGAAATTTGTTCTAAATAATATATCTCTTTTTCCAATAAACAGCTCAGTTCATACATACAATACCAGGAACAAAAATGATCTGCACAAGGACTTAAAAGCACTTACTTTAGTTCAAAAAGGGGTCCACTACTCAGGAACACTCATCTTCAATAATTTGCCAACAAACATAAAAAATTTAGTTACAGATAAAGATCAGTTTAAAAGGAGCCTGAAAGACTTAGTAGTGGCCAACTCCTTCTACTCCATTGACGAATTTTTTAATAGAAACAAATGATGTATTGTATATATTCATACTAGTAGTATTGTTATTTCAGCTTAAAAAAATTGACATGTTCCACATCCACAAGGATCTCCTCAGCACGGATCTATGGAACGAAAAACTAATCTAATCTAATCTAATCTAATGACTTTTCCCCTCCAGTGCTCAGTATTCCCCCTACAATGCCTGTCTGTAACCCCCACCACTACTGCTCTCCCCATTCCTGCCCTGCAGTCTGCGCATCTACCGAGCACCATAACACCACCTCCTCCACATTTCACTCTTGCCACTCTGCATGATGGCAGGTAACGCTAAAACCAAACCCTACTATCGGATTACCACACGGTATAGCGTGATTCATCACTCCAAATGACTCACTTGTAGCCGGCCGGGGTGGCCGAGCGGTTCTAGGCGCTACAGTACGGAACCGCGCGACTGCTACGGTCGCAGGTTCGAATCCTGCCTCGGGCATGGATGTGTGTGATGTCCGTAGGTTAGTTAGGTTTAAGTAGTTCTAAGTTCTAAGGGACTAATGACCTCCGATGTTAAGTCCCATAGTGCTCAGAGCCATTTGAACCAATTGACTCACTTGTAGTCACGCGTTGCCCAGTGGCATCGCTATTTTCACCATTTCGAGCTTTGCTTTGCACTGACTACAAAATTGTGTGACTTACGTGGAGCTACTAGACCATTGTACCCCATTCTTTTTTAACTCTCCACGCAGAGCTATTGTGCTACCTGGACTGCTGGTAGCACTTTGGAACCTGCAAGTGAAGCCATCGGCTGATTTCATGCGACTTTTTACGAGCGTTGCCCAGAAGGTAATGTTCTGCATTTTTTTTTTCTCAGCCGAAAACAATGCTACGAATGCGAAACGTTACATATGTATTATTTGAAGTCTCCTGAGGGAGCGCGCCAAGTTTCCGTCACTTCCGACAGATAGCGTAGTTGTAGGACATTTTCAAAATGGCGTCTCTATATCGTGTACGTTACAAGCAACATGGCGTAATTGAAATTCTCACTGAAGAAAAAGAAAATGTGGGTAACATTCACAAACTCTTGTGCAAAGTCTATGGAACTACTGCTGTCAACAGAAGTACAGTTAGTCGCTAGACACGGAGGGTGAAGTCATCAGAAGGCAGTTCGGCGGAGCTCCACGATTTGCAGCAGTCGGGGAGATCATCCATGGCTGTCAATGCGGCGCATTACTTTCTGGGCAGCCGTCATACAGTCACCCTCCACAACGCTCGACGGTCCCTGCCCATCAGCACACGATGTGTGCCTATTCTTTGTTTAGTTGTGGTTGTTCCAATTCACAATCACGCCAACAGTCGACTAGGGTCGCTGTAGAAGATCTGAAACGTCCATGATGGATTTGTTATTCATGTGACATCCAACGACTAGTCCACGTTCGAAGACACTGAGCTCTTCTGGCTGACCATTTCTGCTGTTACTGCTTCTCTACTGACAACACAATACTCCACGTCTCGTTTTATACTGGCGGCTCCATCTGTTGTTACATTTAGAGATCAATTCCGCATTACATAGAGTGCCTTGATATTTCCGATCAGTTGTGTATACTGCTCCCTTTCACACATACTTCGCTGATTGACGATGAAGGTAAAATTAGGGAGATTCAGGCTCACAGGAAAGCTTACCAACACTTCTAGTCCCGCGAACCGTTCGGGACTGGAACAGGAGAGACAGTAAACATGGTACAGAAAAGAGTACATTATTCAAGCATAAAAGTATACAATAAACTTCCATTTCATGTTAAATCAGTCATTGGGGATATGACTAAATTAAAAAAAAACAGCTGAAACTTTATCTTTTGCATAGTTCTTTTTATTTTTTACAAAAAAAAATTGACACTTTATACCAATTAGTACAATGTGTTTAATTTTAAGCATTTCTAGAAGCTGATTATATAGCACTGGCTTATCAATTGATGACAGAATATGTATTAGAATATAATTTGTTTGAGTAATTATTATTACTACTATAATCTGTGTCGTCGTTTAAACAATTGAACCTCTTGTATCTCCGTCCGCTGTGACAGAGCGGTTCTAGGCGCTTCAGTCCGGAACTGCGCTGCTGCTACGGTCGCAGGTTCGAATCCTGCCTCAGGCATGGATGTGTAGTTAGGTTTAAGTAGTTCTAAGTGTAGGAGACTGATGACCTCAGATGTTAATTCCCATAGCGCTCAGAGCCATTTTGAACCTCTTGTATCTGTTTATATATGATTTAGTTCCTAAATGTTAATTCCCATAGCGCTCAGAGCCATTTTGAACCTCTTGTATCTGTTTATATATGATTTAGTTCCTAAGCCTCATGACCATTTAGATATTGTAATTGCTGTAATAATATGACACGTTCTACATTCTAGCGATACACTCACTTCAACGATCTACGGAACATGAAAATAAATAAATAAATAAACATGTGGTACACGTATAAGGGGCGCTCAAAAAGAAACGAGCCGGAGGCATAATTACAGGGACCAGTACCTGTATGTTAGAAGTATTGACCTTGGCTGTTGAGACACTTGTCCTACTGTGACACAAGGTGGTGAATAGCTGTCTCATAAAATTACCGCGGATGTGATGTTAACCAGTTCTGCACGTACAGCTGGACATCGCCGTCCACACGAGTGCAGGAAAGTTTTTGCTGATGTTCTTCTTTGACCAAGATGGCTCCCTTCTGATTCACTTCCTTCTGCATGGGACAACAGTGAACGCCCAGCGTTACTCGCAAACCTTGACCACCCTTCGCCAAGCGATCAAATCTAAACGACAAGGCAATCTCACCTGCGGGGATATTGTGCTCCACGACAATGCTATGCCTCATACCGCCAACACAGCTGCGGCACTCCTGCAGAAATTCAAATGGGAGATTATCAGCCACCCTCCATACAGTCTGGACCCCTCTCCCTGTGAATACGCTATTTTTGGTCCCCTTAAAAAGGCTCTGAGGGTCAAACGATTCACCTAGTACGACGACGTCCAGCTGTACGTGCGGAACTGGTTATCATCGCAGCCCCGGAATTTTATGGGATAGTCATTCACTACCTTGTGTCACAGTGGGACAAGTGTGTCAGCAGCCGGGTCAATGCTTGTAACATACACGTATTGGTTTCTGTAATTATGCCACCGGCTCGTTTCTTTTTGAACGCTCCTTATAGTACACTTCTCCACACACCACTGACTCCGTCGTCAGGCCACGAGTGAACTACAGGGACCATCCGACCGCCGTGTCATCCTCACAGGCCTCCATGCCAAGCAACAAACTTCAAAAATGTAGGTCACGTGAAACACAATTCACACTTTTGTCACATGATATCCTGAAAGCCATGGATCAAGGAGGACAGGTAGATGTAGCATTTATCGATTTCCGAGAAGCGTTTGATTCAGTACGTTAATTATCAAGAGTACGATCGTAGGGGGCATCGGACGAAACACGTGTCTGGACTGAGGATTTGTCGGTAAGGAGAACTCAGCATGATATCTTGGATACAGAGGCGTCGACCGATGTAGAAGTAACTTCGGGTGTACCCCAGGGAAGTGTGTTGGGTCCCTTGCTATTCATGTCGTATATTAATGATCTTGCGGACAAAATTAATAGTAACATCAGACTTTCCGTTGATGATGCAGTTATCTACAGTGAAGTACAGTCTCACCGAAGCTCTGCAAATATGCAGTCAGACCATGATAATATTTCAAAGTGGTGCAGTGATTAGCAGCTTGCTCCAAATCTTAAAAAATATAAAATTTTGTACACAAAACGAAAAAAAACCTAGTATCCTAGAATATAATATTAGTGGATTACAGATGGAATTTGTAAACTCATACAAATACATTGGTGTAACGCTTAGTAGGGACGTGAAGTGGAATGATCTCATACGCTCAGTCGTGGGTAAAGTAGGTAGCAGATTACAGCTTATTGGTAAAATACCATGGAAGGGCAATCAGTCTACAACGAAGATTCCTTACAAATCACTCGTGCGTAGAACATTGCTCAAATGTGTGGGATCCGCATCAGATAGGATTAGCAGGAGATATTGAACGTATACAGAGAAGAGCAGTACGAATGGTAAAGGAAAGAAGGAAAATTGGGTTTAACGTCCCTTCGGTATCGACGTCATTAGGGACGGGGAACAAGCTCGGATTGTGTCAAGGATGGGGAATGAAATCGACCGTGCCCTTTCAAAGAGCATATGCCTGGAGCGATTTAAGGAAATCATGAAAAACTAAAATCTGGATGGCCGGACGAACACGAATCCAGCGTGATAACCACTGCGCCACCTCACCAATAGCACGAATGGTCACAAGATTTTTGACCCGCAGAGAGTATCACTGAGATACTGAAAAAACTGAACTGACAGACTCTTGAAGATAGACGGAAACTATGCCGAGAAAATCTGCTGACGAAGTTTCAAGAACTGGCTTTAAATGATGACTCTAGGAATATACTACAACCCCGTACATATCGCTCCCATAGGGTTCGTGATGACTAGATTAATTACAGCACAGACGGAGGAACTTAATCATTTTTCACGCGCTCCATGCGTGGATGGAACGGGAAAAATCCCAAATAACTGATACAGGGTGACGTGACCTCTGCCATGCACTTCACAGTAATTCACAAAATATACGAGATCTGTTCAAAAAATTCCGGAAAATTCGTAATTTCGCGCCAACGGTGCGTTGGAGCAGATTGTGGTTGACATTCCTGCGCACTCCTGTGTTGAATTCAAATGGCTCTGAGCACTATGGGACTTAACTTCTGAGGTCATCAGTCCCTAGGACTTTGAACTACTTAAACCTAACCAACCTAAGGACATCACACACATCCATGCCCGAGGCAGGATTCGAACCTGCAACCGAAGCGGTCGCGCGGTTCCAGACTGTAGCGCCTAGAACCGCTCGCCCACTTCGGGCGGCTGAATATATAACTGCCGGAAATTTCATTGTTGTATGTCTGTTAGTTATTGTTCAGTGCCGTATTGAGTAGAACGTTGTGTCGCACAATTTGCCATGTTCGAGATGGCAGAGTTAGAGGAGCAACGGGTTGAATTAAATTTTGCGTGAAACTCAAGAAAACCTTTACAGAGAGACACCAAATGACGCAGGAAGCCTACGGTGATGAGTGCTTAAGCCGTACTCGGTTCACGCTTAATGGCCGGATGGAAGTTAAAGATAACCTTCGTTTAGGCCCCCTTCGACGCCTACCAACGACGCTCATGTCAGGAACGTGTGTGTCAATCGAAGACTGACTGTCCGAAACATTACAGAAGAATGGAACATTTCAGTTGGATTATGTTATGAAATCCTGACACAGCACCTTGGAAAGCTTCGTGTTGCAGTCAAGTTCGTCCCACGGCTCATGAGTCCAGAAAGACGTCCTCGGAATCTGTGTGGAGCTTTTGGATCGCACAAATGAGGACGAGATGTTTCTTAAGAGAATCACAACTGGCGATAAGAAGTGGGTCTACGGTTATGATGTTGAGACCAAGGTCCATCATCAGGTCAGGTCAAAGGTCAAAACTATGCTGACTTTTTTCTTTGACTTCGAAGAATTAGTTCATGAATTCGTGCCACAGGGTCAAACTGTTAATCGATGGTTCTATTGGGACGTATTGCGACGCCTGCGAGGAAATGTAAGAAAGAAATGGCCTGAAATGTGGCGAGACAATTCATGACTCTTGCATCATGATAACGCCCCCGCATATTCATCCCTGTTGGTGCGCGAATGTTGCACAAACAACGAAATCACTCTGCTGCCTTATCTTCCGTACTCTCCGGACTGGCCACTGCAGACTTTTTTTACTTGCAAAGTTAAAAATCCCCTTGACAGGACGAAGATTGGCAGTGATAAACGAGGTAAAAGAAAATTCGCAAACGGCGCTTCCCGCGATCCAGCAAGAGGCCTACCAAGACTGCTTCCGGAAGTGGAAATAGCTTTGGGAACAATGTATCAATCGTGGAGAACAGTATGACTCTTGTTTGTTTAAATATAATTCTGATTCTTAATTTCCATTTGCCCCTTCAAGTTTGACATATTTCAGTAGTTATACCTTACTAGAATTGCCAGTGATGTGTGTGCCACTATATTCATATGCCATAATCATAGGTCGATAATTATCATGTAATTCACCCAGGATCAAAGTTCCTATCCATTCTTCACTCAATGTAAATGTCATTTTATTTAAATTAAATGCAATCATTATGATCTGATTGCAAAAGTAGTCTCCAACTTGCGTTTATCTATTTTGGCTGTGATTAATGTTCTAAGCAAGCCCACTCTACAGACGAGCCCACTCTTCAAATGCTTTTTGTAGAGCCATCAAAGTTTCTGCTGCCAAGAGTGTGTCCCTTATATGGGAATAATTTGTCTTGTCCAAGAAGAGTACACCTGGGAATGTTTTTCTGTTTCTTTTCTTCAAACAGTCACCCAATTTCCTTGGATCTGAGGGAGAATTCTCTACAACATTCCACAGTTCGCCGTGAACTAAATATGCCTTCACGGCAATTTCCATATTGAATAACTTTCTCATCCAATCGACTTTTCAAACACTGGGGATCCAGAGGAGGCTGTACTACACACTGAACAAATAAAATACACAGCAGTCTGCACATGTGAGTGATCAACTGATGAAAATAAAAATCAATCAGCACACATGTTACTTACAGAGTGAATTTCATCGCACAACATCTATTTTTAACATTAATAAAATGTTGCTTTTATACCAAAAATGTTGCCTGCACAGAAAAAAAAAGTTTTGTAGACGGAATTTTTTGAACATACCTCGTAGACATTGACCGACCATGTATGCATTGTGAAAATAATGTCCATTCTGCCCAGACTTTAAACTCTGCGCAGACGATCCGTTGTCAGGCGTTTCGCTCAGCAAGGTACACGGGTCTGCAGCAATTGAGGTGCAGCAACTGCGTGTGTTTACACGCAGGGTCAGCGACCGGCGCCGCGCGGCTGAAGGCTGCGGCACGGACGTGGTTGCCGAACCGGTTTTCTCCCGCAGCGACCGTTGCTTCCGCGCCGCCACATTCACCTGTCCCGTCCATGGTGGCCTTGCCTCTCATTTGGTATACCTGTGGGATCTCCTGGATAACCACGTAACCGTTCTACTTCTACTACTGACTTAGTACGAGCACTTTCTTGTCTCAGTCGATTATTTTTGGCAACTGAGTCTACTTACCTCAGAAAAACATTATAACCCCAAGTATTGTTTATATGCCTGGTTTTCAGACTGTACCAGCTGGGGTACGACAGAAACTGTACCAGGACCTCTCTTATTTCTTATTTATACAGGGTGGTCCATTGATAGTGACCGGGCCAAATATATCACGAAATAAGCGTCAAACGAAAAAACTACAAAGAACGAAACTCGTCTAGCTTGAAGGGGGAAACCAGATGGTGCTATGGTTGGCCTGCTAGATGGCACTGCCATAGGTCAAACGGATATCAACTGCGTTTTTTTAAATAGGAACCCCCATTTTTTATTACATATTCGTGTAGTACGTAATGAAATATGAATGTCTTAATTGGACAACTTTTTTCGCATTGTGATAGATGGCGCTGTAATAGTCACAAACGTATAAGTACGTGGTATCACGTGACATTCCGCCAGTGCGGACGGTATTTGCTTCGTGATACATTACCCGATTTAAAATGGACCGTTTACCAATTGCGGAAAAGGTCGATACCGTGTTGATGTATGGCTGTTGTGATCAAAATGCCCAACGGTCGTGTGTTATGTATGCTGCTCGGTATCCTGGACGACATCATCCAAATATCCGGACCGTTCGCCGGATAGTTACGTTATTTAAGGAAACAGGAAGTGTTCAGCCACATGTGAAACGTCATCCGCCGACCTGCAACAAATGATGATGCCCAAGTAGGTGTTTTAGCTGCTGTCGTGGCTAACTCGCACATCAGTAGCAGACAAACTGCCTGAGAATCGGGAATCTCAAAAACGTCGGTGTTGAGAATGCTACATCAACATCGATTGCACCCTACCATATTTCTATGCACCAGGAATTGCATGGCAACGACTCTGAACGTCGTGTACAGTTCTGCCACAGGGCACAAGAGACATTACGGGACGATGACAGATTTTTTGCACCTGTTCTATTTAGCGACGAAGCGTCATTCACTAAGAGCGGTAACGTAAACTGACATAATATGCACTATTGGGCAACGGACAATCCACGATGGCTGCGACAAGTGGAACATCAACGACCTTGGCGGGTTAATGTATGGTGCGGCATTATGGCCCCCATTTTATCGATGGCAATCTAAATGGTGCAATGTATGATGATTTCCTTCGTAATGTTCTACCGATGTTACTACAATATGTTTCACTGCATGACAGAATGGCGATGTACTTCCAACATGATGGATGTCCGGCACATAGCTCGCGTGTGGTTGAAGCGGTATTGAATAGCATATTTCATGACAGGTGGATTGGTCGTCGAAGCACCATACCATGGCCTGCACGTTCACCGGATCTGACGTCCCTGGATTTCTTTCTGTGGGGAAAGTTTAAGGATATTTCCTATCGTGATCCACCGACAACGCCTGACAACATGCGCATTGTCAATGCATGTGCGAACATTACGGAAGGCGAACTACTCGCTGTTGAGAGGAATGTCGTTAAACGTATTGTCAAATGCATTGAGGTTGACGGACATCATTTTGAGCATTAATTGGATTAATGTGGTATTTACAGGTAATCACGCTGTAACAGCATGCGTTCGCAGAAATAAGTTCATAAAGGTACATGTATCACATTGGAACAACCGAAATAAAATATTCAACCGTACCTACGTTCTGTATTTTAATTTAAAAAACCTACTTGTTACCAACTGTTCGTCTAAAATTGTGAGCCATATTTGTGACTATTACAGCGCCATCTATCACAAAGCGAAAAAAGTAGTCCAACTAAAACATTCATATTTCTTTACGTACTACACGAATATTTAATAAAAATGGGCGTTCCATTTAAAAAAAAAAAAAAAAAACGCAGTCGATATCCGTTTCACCTATAGCAGCGCCATCTAGCGGGCCAACCATAGCGCCATTTGGTTTCCCCCTTCAAGCTAGACGAGTTTCGTTCTTTGTAGTTTTTTCGTTTGATGCTTATTTCGTGAGATATTTGGCCCGGTCACGATCAATGGACCACCCTGTATAAATGATACCGAGACCCCCATTAATGGTGCTCACATAACCCCGTTTGCAGACGGTACGAATGTTGTTGAACTGATATAAACCCGATACTGCCTACATCTGCGTCTACAGGTTTCAAAAATTAATTATACCAATTACAGGAAAACAGCCACATCATGACCTGGATATCTAAATACAAATTAAATAAATTGAGAGTATTGTTGTCACCAATTTTTTTTAGTTGTCTACATAGATGAAAATTTCAACCGGAAAGCCTATATCCCCTATCCCGCTAACATCTGAAGTTCTGCTTGCTTTGCACCGAGCGAGGTGGCGCAGTGGTTAGCACACTGGACTCGTATTCTGGTGGACGACGGCCATCCTGATTTAAGTTTCCCGTTATTTCCCTAAATCGCTTCATGATTCCTCCGAAAGGGCACTGCCGGCTTCCTTCCATATCCTTCCCTAATGCGCTGGGACCGATGACCTCGCTGTTTGGTCCCTTACCGCAAATCAATCAACCATCTGTTTGCTTTGCGTTACGTGTAATTACGTAATTAGTATTGTAGTATTGTGTGTAGTAGAAGTGTAGCAGATCTGTCTGCTTACATCCATTCTAATATTACCTATGGCCTCACTTTCTGGGGTCATAATAAGAAAAACCTAAAAACCATGTTCTTTCTACGAAAATAAGTTTTTAGAATAATTATCAACACCATCCAAGCAGTTATTTCAACAAATAAATATTCTACCCTAACCATGCCTCTTTATACAGAAACGTGTAATTAAAATAAATGGGTACATCTAGAATTTCAAAACTGACTTAGATCTGCATTGATATAATACAAGGGTGTGTAACGATACTAGACTGTATAACAAACTTCTGATAATGTAAAAGAATTAAAAAAAACTGTCCTTTAGGAAAGCAATATTTAAATTCTAATTTTTTTTTAAATTTTTATGACCAACTACTATAGGCAAACGAATACACGCAATGAAGAAACGAATACTTGTATGAATATCAAGTGCTCAGATGGAAACCCAGTTCTAAGCAAAGAAGGGAAAGCAGAAAGGTGCAAGGAGTATATAGAGGGTCTATACAAGGGCAATGTACTTGAGGACAATATTATGGAAATGGAAGAGGAGGTAGAAGAAGATAAAATGGGAGATATGATACTCCGTGAAGAGTTTGCAGAGCACTGAAAGACCTGAGTCGAAACAAGGCCCCAGGAGTAGACAACATTCCATCAGAACTACTGATAGCCTTGGGAGAGCCAGCCCTGACAAAACTCTACCATCTGGTGAGCAAGATGTATGAGACAGACGAAATACCCTCAGACTTCAAGAAGAATATAATAATTCCAATCCCGAAGAAAGCAGGTGTTGACAGATTCGAAAATTACCGAACTATCAGTTTAATAAGTCACGGCTGCAAAAGATTAACGCGAATTCTTTACAGACGAATGGAAAAACTAGTAGAAATCGACCTCGGGGAAGATCAGTTTGGATTCCGTAGAAATATTGGAACACGTGAGGCGATACTAACCCTACGACTTATCTTAGAAAATAGATAAAGAAAAGGCCAACCTATGTTTCTAGCATTTGTAGACTTAGAGAAAGCTTTTGACAATGTTGACTGGAATACTCTATTTCAAATTCTGAAGGTGGCGGGGGTAAAATACAGGGAGCGAAAGGCTATTTACAATTTGCACAGAAGCCAGATGGCAGTTATAAGAGTCGAGGGGCACGAAAGAGAAGCAGTGGTTGGGAAAGGAGTGAGACAGGGTTGTAGCATCTCCCCGATGTTATTCAATCTGTATATTGAGCAACCATGGAGAAGAAATAAAAACTTTGAGGTTCGCTGATGACATTGTAATTCTGTCAGAGATAACAAAGGACTTGGAAGAGTAGTTGAACGGAAAGGATAGTGTCTTGAAAGGAGGATATAAGATGAACATCAACAAGAGCAAAACGAGGATAACGGAATGTAGTCGAATTAAGTCGGATGACGCGGAGGGAATTAGATTAGGAAACGAGACATTTAAAGTACTAAAGGAGTTTTGCTATTTGGGGAGCAAAATAACTGATGATGGTCGAAGTAGAGAGGATATAAAATGTAGACTGGCAATGGCAAGGAAAGCGTTTCTGAAGAAGAGAAATTTGTTAACATCGAGTATGGATTTAAGTGTCAGGAAGTCTTTTCTGAAAGTATTTGTGTGGAGTGTAGCCATGTATGGAAGTGAAACATGGACGATAAATAGTTCGGACAAGAAGAGAATAGAAGCTTTTGAAATGTGGTGCTAGATCACATAACTAATGAGGAGGTATTGAATAGAATTGGGGAGAAGAGGAGTTTGTGGTACGACTAGAAGAAGGGATCGGTTGGTAGGACATGTTCTGAGGCGTCAAGGGATCACCAATTTGGTACTGGAGGGCATCGTGGAGGGTAAAAATCCTAGAGGGAGACCAAGAGATGAATACACTAAGCAGATTCAGAAGGATGCAGTAGTTACTGGGAGATGAAGAAGCTTGCACGGGATACAGTAGCATGGAGAGCTGCATCATAACCAGTCTCAGGACTGAAGACCACAACAACAGCAACAACATGTATTTTCTTACGAAATAAGTGCAATGTACATTGTATCTGGATGAATAAACTATTGCTTCTGTTACTACTACTACTACTACTACTACTATTACTACTGCAGCGCTCCAGGCATTTTATCCCTGTACAAAGTCTCACCTGTGGTCGGTTTCGTTCACACGCGAGCGCCAAAACTGTGTGTACTGTGAGAGCCGTCCACTGTGTAATTTGGCACCTGAACGGCTAAAATAAGCTTGTAAGGGACCTACCTTGTACGATAAAATCTGAGTATGGGAAAAGAACGTAGGAACAAGCTACCTTAATAGAGTTTACTAATGACCAGAGCAAAATTCGTAATGGATGATTTTGACGAAGATCATATGGCAAATTCTCCAGACTTCATCGAACAGAAAGAATAGGAGAAGTGTTGTCAAAATATTTCAAATCATAATTTATTTGCTCGTTATAATAAATACGTACAAAACACAATATAACATTTGGTGGTGATGATGATGATGATGATGAAATCCCATACTCTGTAACAGAGCGTAGGGAGACCCGCACCGCCGTACTAGGCAAGGTCCTAGTGGAGGTTGTCTGCCATTGCCTTCCTCCTACCGTAGTGGGGATGACATTTAGAATTCCTTTTTTCTTTATCTTTTACATTATCTTCTTTTAATTTTAAGTGCCAAACAACATCGAAAATTGCAGGGGTTGGACAAAAATATGAAATCACCAAGAACACAACACATTACGATGCCGAATACGCTGTAAGAAGGTCGTTAGCGTTCAAAACAAATTCCAGTCGTTTCAGAAAGAATAAATACAGGTCCTGTATGGTTTTCAATGGAACCTTTTGCCATTCCTCCGGCAAAACACTCGCACGTTAAGTAACTATGATGGAGGTGGATGGCGATCATGCACCCATATCTCTAGCCCCCCGCCCCCCCCCCCCCCCTTGTGATTTTTTTTTTTTCCAAGACTCCAGAAGTGTCTCTGTTTAGTTAGTATCACCGTAGAGGTTGGTATAAAGGGCGCACAGTAGGGCTGGCAGTGGGATCAAGACAACCCGTCCTTGGGTTACGTTACTGAGTCGTCATGTAGGATTTCATTCCACCTGTTCTGCCGCAAAGTGCTCATAGTTCAAGTCCCTCGCAGAAGCAGCATCAGCGCCATCTGATTCTCTGGAAAATGCAAATCTGTATCCTATAATTTCAAGGTGGTCTAAGCGGAAAGCTATATTATTTGAAATATTGTTCTTAGATGCCCTTTGTTTCCTACTAAATTTTATAACCTTTAAATGGACAATACCAAACAGCTATTCTAGAGAAAAGATTATTAATGAATTTCATAAAGATAAGTATCGAAAAGATTGATTCTGTTGGATTTGTAAAGAATGTGTATCGAGACATCAGAAAATTAAAGTTACATTTGAATTTGGTAAAACTGTAAATAAGTCTAATCTCTAAAAGCATATACAAACAACAGATCATAAAAATCTTATGGCTGCTCAAAAAGAAAGAATTAGGAAAATTTTGGGCAAGGAATAGATTTCTTACATTCACCATAATTTATTTGATTAATTTTCTTACGTTCACCTTTTATAAAAAAATATTAAATTTTGTTTTCTTGTGTTCACTTATTATATCAATAAAATAATTATTTTGAAAATTGGTGAATGTGATAAGAAAAAATATTCATTTTTATCAATTTTTCTAAGTAATTTAAATGAGATTAAGTGAGTTAGACCTGAAAAGTAGATTATAGTAGTATATTTCTGTACGTTCTGGGTAAGTTTTCATTTTCTAGTGAACGAACGAGTGAAACGAAAGAGTGAGCTAGAAATGGAAACTGAGTCAGAACTTACAGAAATATCTTACTAGTACGAAAGGATCACTTGATGTGCAGATCAACAAACTGTTCTCTTGCAGTATCCTACATGATGATTTTGACTGCTGTAGCTGAGGTCTCGGACTGGGAAACTTTTACATGCTCGGCACTGTGTTGAACTCAGTATGAGGATGCTGCTATGTTGAGAGAGAGAGGGTGTGTCTTCTGGAGTGTCTCACATTGGTTGTTGTGGGTTGCAGCGAGCCCTTGCTAGTGTCTGTAGTATCAATTCATGTTGACAACTTTGGTGTGGCACTTAGATCTCCAGATGATACCACTGATCATGACGAGAAGACGAGATCGCTGTACCCACCGGCACTACCCTTGACATATTCATTGGTAGGATACAGGGAAAATGCAGTGTCTACAACGGAGATTACTGGGGACTGACACAGAAGAGAGAGAGCCACGCCCTCCAACCTGGGAGGATTAAGCGATTAAAGAATTATAAGGCAACTGGAGAAGATGGTATAGCAGCCGAGATGATAAAGTGGGGAGGCAACAGAGCAATAGACAACATGACCAACATAATTCACCAGATCTGGAGAACAAAGAAGTTGGCAGAAGGATGGAAGAATGTAATTGTAGTACCAATACATAAGAAGGGGGACAAGAGACATGCGAACAACTACAGAGGAATATCGCTACTAGAGGTCGGATACAAGCTGCTGTCAAAACTATTGCTCAAGAGAGTGGAAGAACAGGTAGAAAGTACAGTTCGGGATTACCAAGCGGGATTCAGGAAGGGAAGAGGTTGTACAGAACAGATATTTATCTTGAAGCAACTCATAAAACATAGGGCCTTAAAAAACAAAAAGACAGTAATAACCTTCGTGGACTTCACAAAGGCATATGACTCCATCGACAGACAGACTCTTCTTAGGATCCTGAAGAACAGAGGACTTGATAGAACTACACAGGAACTCATAAAAGAAATTCTGACAGAGACAAAAGCAAGGGTGAGATTCAGAGGAGCACTGTCAGAAGAATTTGAGATCAAGACTGGTGTTAAACAGGGAGATGGATTGTCACCATTGTTGTTCAATATAGCACTGGACGAAGTGATCAGGCAGTGGAGAGCAATAAACGAGGAAATGGGAATACCAAAGACCCATGTGGGGGACAAAAAGGACAACAGGGCTCAAGTGGACGGCCTAGCCTTTGAAGATGACATAGCAATAGTAAGTGAGACGGAAGAAGACGCAAAGACACAACTCGACAACTTAAGTAAGGTAGCCAGAAAGGTGGGACTGAGGATCGCCTATAACAAGACAAAGACATTAAATACCACTGCAGACTGGCAAACGCCGGAAGGCACTGAGCAAATGGTGGACAAATTTAAATACCTGGGATACTTTATAACAGGAAGGAACAGGAGCAAGGAGGGAGTAGCAGAGAGGATAGAGAAGATGAGGTCAGCCTTCTGCATGACGAGAGAGATATACAATAAAAAGAATATATCCACAGAGGCAAAGATAAGCCACTAGAAGGCAACGGTGAGAAATGCAGTATTATATGCTGCTGAGACGATGACACTAAGAAGAAATGGGGCAGGACAACTTGAGAAAGAAGAGAGAAAAATCCTGAGAAAAATACTAGGCCCCAAAAGAGGTGGTGAGGGATGGATGCAAAGACCTAGGGAAGAATTGTACCGGAACATGAGAACAATATCTGGGGAAATCAGACTCAAAAGGACAAGGTTTGTTAGACATGTAGTTAGGATGAGTATGGACAGAATGACGAAGAGAGTGTGGGAAACAACAGGTAGGACAAGGGGAAGACAGGAACCAAGTGGGTTGTTGAGCTTCGGAAGGACTGATTGGAATTGGGGATCAAGGTCGAAGGAAAGGAAAATTGGAGGAACAAATATACACCGACAAATATGCTGGAGATCAATTACAGAGAAGAATACAGGAAAAGATTAGCCACCAGTGGAGCCGACAGGAGAAACGGAAACTGAAGATGTCGGTAGAAGAGCGGGAGAGAAGAAGAGGAAAATGCAGTCCACGAAGGGGCTACCCGTGGTCCTACATACGCCATAACGCAAGAAGAAAAAGAGATTACTTATAAAAGCACTGTCGCCACCTATCCCCGAGTATTGCTCACTTGTGTGGGACCCGTGCCAAATAAGATTATCAGGAGATATTAAGCATATACAAAGAACACCGGTTTTTTTATTCATGGGTGAGCGTCACAGAGATGCTGAAAGTTCTGAATTGCTAGACTTTGGAGATAGATGCGAAAGCGTGCTTAACCCTAGAACACTAAAGAGGGGGAAATGTTACATTGCTACTAAACCATCGTAAATTTTACTACTCCAGTTTTATTCAAAGGAAGTCATAATTTACAGGTTATGCATTAGATAATTACAATTATTAGATCCCCAATGGTATGTTACTTACCATAGTAAATATAAAATGCTCTGTTTTACACTCTACTGCAATCGCAAATTTTATATAGGTTTAGTGGTCTAGGATTAAATAGTGAAACAGCACAGAGGTATTCAGGAACATACTATAACTCGCTAGTATCGCTCCGGCAGCCGCCGTGAAGACGAATTCAGACTAATTATTACGCGGGCACACAGGCATTTAACCAATGATCCTTTTCGCAGTCCATTTGCTATCTAGTGAGTGGTACAGTGGGAAGTACAGTACCCTCTCCCATTCAGTTCACTTAAGTATGCAGAGTAAATATTGATGGAGACTACGAAAACCTCATAACTCCAGTTGTCTGTGAAAACTCGTAATTCCAGTAACCAGTAACTCCATAATCAAAGAGAGGTTTTGAAAGTGCGTGGATTTCCATGATCTGTCGATAACCCGCTTCCACTGTACAGTTACACACCATGTAACTTTCTGTATCACTTTATATTATTTTTAAGAAACCGTTTTTACTTCACCTGCAAAATTTAACAAAATGGAGTTAAGTGATTTTCACTGCCTACCATCTATATTCACGGTTTTGTTCTATGCACCAAGAGGGACGTAGTATTCATAAGTATACCGTAGTACGAGGCTTATGATTAACTAACTGCTCGGTCACGGAAACAGTTACCGGTGCCGTATCCGATACTAAAAAAGGACGATTGCTGACTGACTGTGTGTCAGAATGATCCTTTTGTCTTGTAAATGCTCTGTCAGGCCTCTCCTTTACATACAAGTTTTTTGTTTTGTGGATGGCTGTTAATCTCTGCGCGAACGTGCTAATCCGGTGCAGCCAACGACAGCATCTCTACAAGTCCGTGATCGCAGCAGGGCGGCAAATTCTGCTACCTCTAATCATTGGTCGCTGACCGTGTCTTACTTTTCTCCTGCATGCTACATGGAGCATCTTCGTTTTTACCGTGTGCGTGTGCCACGATTGTTGATGCCGTTAACGGACGCTAATATGATAGCAGTCGTCCTGGCGATAATCTAGAGGCGCAAAAATAATCTTCATCACTGTGTGACTGGCAGCGGGAGACAATGTCGGTTACAGCCCGTGATAAATAAACTGTATACCTTTGCCACGGGTTAGAAACTATCCCTCTTTTGTGTGTCATAGAGTGTCAGCGATTCTAGAAGTCGGGAAAGAGGGTGGGTGGGGGGGGGGGGCTAATAGTTGGGGGAGAGTGGGTTTGGGGGAATGAAATATCGCTTAACAAAAGGAGAGTTGGGTCCTCCACCGACAAATTGGTAAAATTTGGTGCTGCTTAAAGCAGTTTTTGTCAACTGTTTTGGAGTTCAGGGTAAAAACGTGTCTACAGAATGTGTGTGCGCGGAAAAATAATACGATTTGACCCAGATGTCCCGCGATTTCGAAGTTTTTGTCTGGTGTCAGCAGTTTAAGTGTTGGTGGGCATACCCTGCATATTTAGCTTTCTTTATTATTGTTAAGTGGTACTCGTAAATTAATATACATCCAATGTAGATTAATAGATAATAAGACGCCCATTTTAAGTTAAATGATATTTATTGGTTTAGATAGTAAGCTATTTGCCGCTCTTGTTCTTTTGTTAAAATGTGTTACCCGCCTTGCCACCGCCCCTGTGTAATATGATGAACCATTTATGGGACGGTGGCAGTTGCTTCTTTACATTAGAAAAAATAAGCCCTCGGTCACAAATATTAAGTCAAAATTGACCAGGTTTCGACGCTACTATGAGCGTCGTCTTCAGAATTAAACTAACTGTTCTAAAACATATTAGGTATATAATACGTTAATAAAATTAAAGTTTGTACTGACAGGAAAGAGATGCAGGACTTACAAGTCACATTTAAAAATATCTAAGCCGGAAAGGCGACGTAATGAATAGTTGTAAATAAGATGGCGAGCCGCTAAGGGCCGCTCGTACTTCAGTGAACAAGGGTTGCAACAAGACTGAGACTAACGTGGAACGTCGCCTTTCCGGCTTAGGTTTTTTTTTTTTAATGCGACTTGTAAGTACTGAATCTCTTTCCTGTCAGTACAAACTTTAATTTTATTAATGTATTATATACCTAATATGTTTTAGAACAGTTAGTTTAATTCTGAAGACGACGCTCATAGTAGCGTCGAAACCTGGTCAATTTTGACTTAATATATGTGACCGAGGGCTTATTTGTTCTAATATAATTCTGACACCGTCACTGAACATTAGCAGCTACGTTCAAAGTTTTAAGTTGCTTCTTTGTTTCTGTTTTACAGAGTGTTATATGTAGCACTACTCTCTCACCATCGTCATCATCGTCATCATCATCATCAACAACAACAACAACAATACTATGGGAGCGCTACATTGTACACGCTCATATCACAATAACACACACTAAAAGTTACACTTACTACATAACCCACAGGCTTCGTCAACGAAATGTGGTAACGAGGCAAAGTTTTCTTTCTTTTTTTGCAGGTTTGGACGTGAAACTATTCACTGAAGTCTTTCAACCAATAAAACCACACGACACTAATTTCTTGCTGACAATGTGAATGTACACGTATACGCAGACATACTAATGATGGGATACATCCAAATTCGTAATGTTAAACGATTCTGTTTTCAGCATCCATTCACCAGTGACACACAAAACATCGACATTAGTAACTCGAACATTATCACACAAAAAATTACCGTTACGTGTAAAAAAATATCGAACGATCGAGAAAAAGCTGCGCGTTTAATTACAGATTTACTAGTATTTACAATGGAAACTCTCAAAATATCACAGTTGAATTGATATTTATTGTGAAAACTCTCGAATCAGTGGAAGTTCTATTGTTGCAAAGATCATTGTAATTTGTAGAATAGCTGGTGGGCGCCATAGGTAATAATTTAAGTAGACTATTTTGTGGCAGGAATTCCTTAATGGTGTTTTGGACCTTTTTCCAGGAATTATCTAGATGTGGTAGTGTTTGTGCACAAACGTCGAAATGGTCAGCACACCCTCAAAACAGGAAGTTTTTTAGGCGTAAGCGGAAATTGTAGCTGTATTAATAAATACGGAATCTGCTGACTTTTGAGAAACATGGAAAAAAGTAAAATACCGTACTACTTTAAAAAAAATTATAAACGTAAGCCTAAATCACTCACTAAAAGAAATTTTTATGTGTGCACGTTAATCAAAACAAATCTGACTACCTTGTCACAGCATTAAAAACAAGAAAACATGTTTCTAAACGCCCGACTTCTGTGCACATTGTCCCGTATTCGAAAATCGATTGTCGGTGACCCGCAACTCTGTACAGCAGGTCAGTGAAGAAGAAGCATCGTGGTGACGTCATGATGTGTGACCGAGACGAGATGAAAACTGTCACACAGCGACAGACGCGTTTCGCTTGGCGGCGTTCGTTGTTTATCCATAACAAGGATGTACAAAAGATTTGAAACCTAAATTTTTGACTGGACAGATTTTTATCTTTGACTGGTGAGTGAGAACAAAAAGGGACAAATATTCACTACAGAATATTGTGTACGATAAAGAGTAGTGACAATACGCTTGATACCATCTTCAAACGATGGTAGAACGCGCAAATTTTTTAATTAAACGACACTATTTTAAGTTTGTATGCGAAAGTTGCAAAATTGAGCGGATGTCAGATTAGAATTGAGCTTTACTGTACTGAAGCTGATAGCTTTTATCAAACAAGTGTGCGCAGATTTTGAAGAATTTTTCTCTTTTTTCATTTCGCCGTGGCTGGACGCAATTCCTGTCACTTTCAAACACAGGCCACACCATCTGTCTACTAGTTGGATTAGTTTTGTTCTGCGTGTTTGAGGTTTCGTTACAATTTTTATATTCCGATTGACAAAGATGTGTAAAGTTTATATAACAAAGCCAAGTCTGCCATCATAAAATGTAATTAGTGTTTATAATATATCGTGGTTGAAAAGTAAGCTTAGCAATTAATAACAATATACAAATGAAATATTACAAAAGTTGTATACTGTATCTAATGATACAAAAGAACAAATTCACAAAGACATCAGACCTACTTTAAAGCCTATAAATCTGCACCATATGTACCGTTGTAAGCTCAGAACACATTATACAAGATTCGTTTAGGGTCCTATGCTAAAATGTCTGCAAATGATTGCACCAATGCAAGCAAAAGTTGGTACCCAGTTTTTTGAAACACTCTTAATATGTTGACTTGTAGAACTGTGCAAAAGAAAACAGATGACCTAATGATATGTTTCTGTCAACCATGAGGCTTTGGATTTAAATTGGGCACACACATGCCAACAAACATTATAGGATTGTCACATGTGAAACATTGACTTGTATGTTTTGAACAGAACAAATCCTGAAAGGTGTTTGTGGTAGTTTTCTCCTCTAGTGAAAAATCTAAATTTTTTAAACACTAATAGTGTAAGTCATGACAGTCTGGCATGTAGTGCAGCTTATCTGAACAGTGGATTCTGAAAACTGACTTGATGTTTGGGTCAGAACTACCTGCAAAGTTAAACACATTTTTAAATTTATGTTGCATTCACTGTTGATGCTTTGTGAAATTTAATGATTACAAAATGGGGAGGGGGGACGAGGCTGCAGCATCTGTGCCACTGTTTCCCCGATTTTTTACGAAATTTTTATATAATTGTCTTGAGTGTTACTGTCAGTTCTATGTGTAAGCCCATTAACAGTAAGTCTTCTTTTCCCTATTAAGTTACATCTGTATTTAATTATTATTATTATTTTGCCAATGTGTACCTAATGTGCAATTTTGTTGTCTGTATTTGTTCTGTCTTTAACTTGGCCTAATATTTTTCTTAGTATAACCTTCTGGTGGTTTATAATTTTTCCATAATTATTTTATTCAGTTACCATGTTTCTTTAGCATAAAGTGCTTCTGAGTGCATAGTAATTAAGGACATTAATTTATTTGTTATAGGCGTAGATATCTTTTGTTAAGTGCTACATTACTTTCATGTTCATAGCTCTTGAGTGGATTCCTTCTGTTAGACATATTCCGTATTCAACTTAGAAACACGATAAAAATTAATTATGAGCAAATGAGAGTTATTATTTCTTAAACATATTCCTGAAGACCTAATCTGATGTTTTACCAATTTGAAGATCTGTTTGTTGTGCATTAAATTTTAGTTTTCATCGCCCAATAGTTAATGTTTATAGACTGCCTGAATTACTGACTGACAGGTTATTTGAGTGATGATCATGTTTTTCTTTTGCCAACAGATGTAAAACATGTTCCCTTGTGGTGCCTGTGTGCTGTGCTATATTGTGCTTGGTGGACTTGCTCTGTTGATTCTTGGATTGTTTTTACTGAAGGTTTATGTAAAAGTAACATGTGGTGTTTGCACCAGCACAAAACGCATGGAAGGAAAGACAGTGATTATAACAGGAGCCAACTCAGGTAAAATTTAGAAATAGTAAAAGCACTAAATGATAGAGACTGTGTATTTGTCAGATTGCTAGCTCTTTGAACCTGTACCAATGTTGAAAAATCTGAAAGAATCCGAATGTGCTCTTCTCATTAACAGTGTACAATAGCAGATATGAAGGACCAAAATTGCCCTTGTCTGCTGTTTACATGAACATTGGCTGGGGAAAAAATTGAATCCAAGGAAACAGAAAACTGCTGATTCAATATTTCTCAAATTTATCATCAAAGTTGTTGGTACATGTTTAGATCTGCCTATCAAAATATGTATCTAAATCATTGGATAATATCGATATAAGTGAAACAATAATAGAAATTCCTGGATGGAGCAATTCATAAAGTGAGGGAAAGGCAGTCACTCTGTTAACTATAATGGGACATTGTGTGGAGTACAGAAACACATAACAGGAAAAACACACACACACACACACACACACACACACACACACACACACACACACACACACACACACACACACACTGGATGCAGGGGTGGAATTGTGAACATTACAGTTATTGACAATGCAAAATAGACGGCTTCCACTGATGGTCCTGTTCTTTCTTGTTCAAGTCCATTGGTTCTAACCGTTCAGAGGGGTTTATGTTGTAACCATTATGCCACATTAACTAGTTTGATCACTGAAATAACTGTAACTTACCTTTGTTTTTCCTGCAGGTATTGGCAAAGAGACAGCATTTGAATTGGCAAGAAGAGGGGCAAGAGTAATTATGGCATGTCGCTCTATTGATGTTGCAAAGAAAATCCGTGGTAAGTTGTAGCTGTAATTATGTCACTGTTAGACATACAAAATAACTGCACATTAGTGTGTACTTTCATTATGCAAAACTTAAACAGCTGTTTGGGCAAATTAATTCTAATTTATGATAAACGTAACCATTATTATTATTATTTTTTTTTTTTTTGTAAGCCGGAGAATTAAAAATGGGAGGGGGGGGGGGGGGGTGATAATTTACACATCACCTTCTTTCTTACAGCCCAAAATCAAGAAGGCTCTTCAATAATATGAAATTAACAAAGCGGAACATTAGTACGCAGATGTAACTATTGTAAACTATTTTGCATATTGTGCTAAGCATTAACAGACTGATGACAGGCAACTTTGACACTTCTATGGGCCAGCAGCTGATAATAGAACATGACTTAAAACACTAACTTCAGTGTCAATGATGCTCTCTGTATTCTTGGATAATTTGTGCAAAAGTCTTGCCCCCATGCAAATGGTTTAAAATAAAATTTTGTGTGTGTATAATTTACTCATCTTCCAAAATAATTTTATTTGGTTCCTTGATATTACGTCAGGTATTGCAGTTGGTGCCACAAGTTAAATACGTGTGCCTTCTCTTTTGCCAGTGCACGTGCAGTCTTTTCCCCTTCTCTCTTTCTCCCCTCTCCCTTTTCTGCCACCATCTCCCTTTGCACCTAGAAGCCCTATCTTGTCCCCACCACTTCTCTGCTTGCTCTCAGCAGAACATCTTTCTGTACCCCCACCTTGCTATGCGTCTCCCTTCCTGCCCTATGCTGGCTCCTTACCTGCATCACCCACTTAGATTACTGCTCATGTCACACACAGTTGCAGTTCACAGTTGAAGTCAGCGGCACATGTGTGCATGTTGTTGTGCTTTTTTTTTTGCGCGCGTGTGTGTGTGTGTGTGTGTGTGTGTGTGTGTGTGTGTGTGTGTGTGTGTTTAAATGACGTAATAAATTATATGATTGAGACATTGCTGGCCAGTACTTACCTACATGGGAGGTGGAATGCCTGTGCTACCAATAGGTTGAAGATTAAAACGGGAGTAGGACATCCTTCTGTAAGGGTGAGGCAGCAGGAAAACAGAATATCACTGCATTCCTGATATCTACCCACAACTGCTTCAGTTGTTAAAGCTCTTTCAAATGCTACAGTGACTGGTTATTCCACAGTCAGCCGGCATTACACGAAACAATAAAACTAATTAAAGGAAATTCCATGTTGATGGTAGGCAATGAGAACCCCGTAACTCCACCTGTCTCTGAAAGCCTCATCATTCCTGTAACCAGTGACTTCATTATCAAAGAAATTTGAAAGTGCATGGATTTCTCTAATCTGTAAATAACTGGGAATCTGCTATATAATTACACATGTAGCAACATTATCTGTATCTCTTGATATATATTTTAAGAAACTGCCTTTGCTTCTCGTGTAAAATTTAACAACATGGGGTTATAAGGTTTTCATTGCGTGCCATCAATATTTTAAATATCCCAAAGACACCTTGCTTAACAAAACATCACAGTTGTAATTTATTAACCACTCCTAATTGTAATTAATGTCAAGAAAGAGCCAAATTATTGCTGAAAAATTTGTGGTGTTGAAGTTATAAATTTTGAGAATATTTTTTTCCCCACTCTGGCCTTTGGGGACATCATGTTTCAAAAATTGTACAAAGCTAGTAGCTCATTTTTATTTGCAGTGACAATGTTCTCGTAAGTGTTCAAAACTCGGCATAAGAAACTTTCTATCATTGACTGTGACCAACATTGAAAGTCGTTTCTTGTCATTCAGGAACTATACAGTCATGTTAAGATAGTAGCACACAAAAATGGAAATTAAAAAAGAGATCTGTTGTCTAAAATAATAACAAACCAACATGTTAGGTGTGAAATTAGTGATAACAGCAATTGAAACAAAATCCTAATTGTTTTCTTGGATTAAATTTTGTTGCTTTACTGTCTGAATGATACATGTTTGACATATGCTGTATTTTTGTTTGCCATAAACCATGTTTTCTTATGCAGATGAAATAGTAGCAGCAACTGGCAATGAATCAGTATTCGTGCAGCCTCTTGATCTTAGCAGCCTGGAGTCTGTTCGAAAGTTTGCTACTGCCATTAAGTCTTCAGAGAAACGTCTTGATGTGCTGATACACAATGCAGGTTGTGCACATGCATTTGGACCCAAAGCCACAGAGGATGGACTGGAACTTACTATGGCCACCAATCACTATGGACCGTTTCTACTGACACACTTGCTGATTGGTATTTTTTCTTATTCATTGGTTACTTTTAATTATATTTGAAAGTTTTAACAAAATTGTTAAATATGAGAACTAATGAACCTTTCTTATTCACTTTGTATCAACAGTAGACATAATAACTTTGCAGTCTTGCAGTTAGTTTTGAACATTTACAAAAGTATCACGCTATGCATAGAATGAATATGTACAAGTAGCACATTAGATACTATTATATAAATATTTATCACCATTAGTATACTGAGGTATGCAAAACTTGAACTATTCATAACACAGCTCAGAAATCTCTGAGTGACTACAAACATTTTTCAATTAATAAGTTTCAATTTGCCTATAAAAATATTTCCATGGAGTTGCATTATATTATTTGGCAACATAGTACAAAATTTTCTGCCAGCATCAAGTGGACTGTGATCTGTAGTTCTGATAGTTTATCAGATGTTTCAACTGTAGATAGTGATACAGAATAACATTAGTTATAATTCAACAAGAACTTCATTATTGTCCTTATTCAGTCTAAGTTCGTTCATTGTTAGATATTCTAGATCAGTTTAGAGTTCTCTTTGTTTTGTATTGCTAGCTAATAATTAGGGCCCCGGCCAATGAATGATGTCTCACAATTATAGTTCATTACCTTTGAGCTTTGCACTTGTGTTAAGTCATTAATACAGAAAAGAAACAAAAATGAAGTGAGAATACTTCCTTGGGGAACTCCATAGTTGACAATTTTGTATGCTGATTTTACTCCTAGGATTTTTTACTTTCATGCTTATAACACAGTTTAGTGCACTGTCTTATATGTCGGAGATATGAACATATATAAACTTTAGTGCTATTATTCTTATATCATAAATTTCTAATTTGGATAATAGTACCTCATGAATCACAGAATCAAATGCCTTAGGCAAATCTAGAAAAGCCCCAGTGACTTTGTTTCTGCTGTGGCCACCCGCTTCGGACATCGTAGCACCTACTGCATCGGCGTCCCACTTCACGTCCAACCTACACAGGATGCCTGCATCACAGTGCATATATTCACCAGGAAAACCTACATCATCTGTGTTGTCAACACAAATATTTACTGGAGGCCACAAAACAACACCAGGTCTCCACCAACGGCCGCCAGGGACCGCTACCCATCCATGGAGTGTGCAGAGTAGCTTCACCAGAGGTTACAGCTAGCCCAGAAACTACTTTGATACACTAGGCATGTCATCAAAAATAGTTCCAGCATATACATCTGCAAAATGGGCTTTGTAGGCGGCACACTGGTGGCAAAGGGCAGTTTGACACACCGCTTGGAAGTATACAGTGCTGCCATCACGGCAACCATAGCCAGACGTCTCTTCTAGCTGGCTGATCTCTTGCCGGTGCACTTGGTATAGTCGACAAACATCGTGACATTGTATAATTGTTTGATTGTGGTCTCTCCCTGTGGAGAGTGGGTCTTTTCTATTATTATTTGTTATTTTATATTTGCAATGATCCACAGTTGGAATAGTCTGTTGTTCTTTTGGAGATTGTATTATTGAATCATTTTGGTGAGTCCTATTGTTTTCAGATTTGTTTTTTTCCCCATTTCCATTCTGCTAGTGCAGATACTTCAGTTTCCTTTATCCAGTGTGTTTAGCTGTTTGTGGAAAAAAAAGTTGCTGTTGTTGTGGAACCCATGCTGTAAGTTGTTTAATAGGTTGTATATACAAAAGAAAGATTCTGTTTGGTGTAGAATTACCCTTTCAAGTTACTTGCCAAGTGTTGAAATAAATGAAATTAGCCTGTAATTATTTTACACCAATTTTATCTCAGCAATTTTTTAATAGCTTACAAAAGGTCCCCTGGCTAATTGAACTGCTTATTAAATGTGATATTGATTTTCATTAATTCAGTTTTGCATACCTTAATTAATGCAGATGATATATCATCCCTGCCACTGTATGTTTTTATTTTGAGTTTTGAGATTATTTTCATTACCACATATTCAGTTGTGCCCCTTAGGAAATATGACTTACTCATTTTAATGGAGTTTATTTGTTGTGTTTGTTCCATTTATTCTTTGTATGCATTACTAAAATGTTTTCTGAATGCCTCACATACTGTTTTAGACTCACCCGCTAACATTCAATTTTCTTCTGTTGTTATATTACTGCATCTTGGATTCCTTTATTTGTGCATTCTTTGTTTAGTATATTCCATGCTGTTTTACTAACATTACTAGATTCGCTTAACTATTCAGCGTAATAGTGTTTTTAGAATCTCCAGGGATTCTTCGTACGTTTTTCTGGTGTTTTAAAATTTTACTAGGAAGTATTGTAATTTTGTATCTCTGAATAGCACACATCGGTCTTTAGTCTTTTCCTTTAATTTGTGGCTTTCTGGAGGAATTTTAAGATATTTCATGTACTCTGATTTCTTTAGTTTATTTTGGTTAAGTATCTCATAGAAATGGTCCATTTTCATTGATATCATCTCATCTGTATATGTTCTGCCAGTCTGTGTGTGTGAGGTCCTCATTTATAAGTGATTAAGTAATTTTGTGATCTGTCTTAATCTGTGTGGCTAGAGTTGTATGGTCCAGAGGCACTTTTCAATACTTCATACTAGTAATTCCTTCATATTTAGATTTGTAACAACATGACCAATGCAAGATTATGAATCAGATGTTGTTCTGGTTGGTACTAAATTTATACGGATATTGATGTAGCAATGTAACAATTTAGATTACCTAAGATAATTTACATTCTTTGTTAGTCAGTTTTTACATCTCTTATTGTTAGTTTATCCAGAAATTCATCTAGATACATACAGTTTCTGGGTCCTCAAACTCTGTGCCATTGCCTTTTAAATTCCTACCCTCTCTGAACAATTTCATAGATTGAGAGCATGTGGCACTTTTGATAGTTAATTGCCTGTTGGCTGAGGACATTATACTTTTTGGCCAACCTGATACGTACATTCCACACCAGATTTTGTCCTGTCTCAATTTTCATTTAATCTATTGCAAGGAAAATACAATATCAAACTGAAAAAATGCACATTGTCATAGCACAGGTTCTCTGTTATGCTAAAGGTAGGAAGGAGACCATAGCAAGTCTAATACCGAGTGTTCTCTAAATCAACGTCTTGTTGTGCACTGTGCAGTTTGAGCCACAACATTGAGACTGATATTGTAGCACTGCAGAATACATACATCACCCATGAAGTAACAGTATCTACTCTGTTTGTATGCATTGCAGCAAATTTAAAAGATGAGTAAGAGGGGTCAGTAGCTGATCTTGTGTGGGGTACTAAAGAGGTTCCCAGAATACCACTGCCCTGGATGGAGTGTGCAACGTATGCATGTATGCATTTTTCTCAATATGGGCATGTTGCATGATTTAGAGTTCGGTATTGTATCTGGCATCGCCCAGGAAAGTTTCATGCCTGCAGTGAATTGCCTTACTACAGCTACTCTGCTCTCTCTCTCTCTCTCTCTCTCTCTCTCTCTCTCTCTCTCTCTCTCTCTTTCCGTGCTTTAGATAAATGCCACCAGAAGCTGTTGTTTTGATCAAAAACTCTGTACAAAGATGGTGATGCTGGAAAAATTTGAGTGCGAAAGTTATTTTCTTGTTTAAAAAGTGGGGACATGTTAATTGATGACAAATCTCATTCTGAATGTCTGCCGCCCAAACATACAAAAATGTGAAGAAAATTTGTGAATTTGCACCTGAAAACTGACAATGAAATATTGAACACATGGCATAGTTGAATGAATAACCTTGGACCTCGGTTCAGTAAACTTTAGCCGAAGACTTAAGAATTAGAGTGGGTACTGCCAAATCTGTGGTATGAATACTGACTGATCAGTAAAAAGATCAGAGAATGGAAGCATGCTTTGCTCTGGAAAAAAAAGCCCCAAGCTGAACCAGAATGTTTTCTTAGTTGTTTCTGGTGGGGAGTCATGGTACCACATAGGATCAAGAAAATGCAAGGAAGGGGATATCAGCCATCACTACAAATGGGCACGAAAATGTTTCCAACAATGGATTCACAGATTGGACAAACATATGGTGTGTAATGGAAAATATTTTGGAGGCAATAAGGTTGTTTAAAAGTATTGAAAAACGTAGCTTTAAAAAGAATCCTTTACTTCTACCTCCCTCGACTTTATTCTTGTCCAATATAATCCTTAAGTTTCATACTGGCCACTGGCCAGAGGACAGACACGTGATGTGCCATCAAAAAGTAAAGTTTTTCTTAAAGAATCTTTATTTATTCATCAATGCCATCTCCTTCTGAATAATCCTCCTTGTATATAATTCAGCTGTACTGTTGCTTGTCCAAATCTTGGAAGCACTTCTGGAACTCAGTTTTTGTTGTAGTGCTCAGCTCCTCCAGCAATTCTGTTTTTATCTCATCACTGGTGACAAAATGACGTCCTTTCGTGGTTCTCTTCAGCCTCAGGAATAGAAAGAAGCCAAAGGGGGCCATGTCTGGTGAATACGGTGGCTGAGGCATCATAACAGTTTTGTGTTTTGCCAAAAAATCATGAACGAGCATTGAGGTGTGAGCAAGAGCATTATCCTGATGCGATTTCCATGAGTGATTTTGCCTCAATTGTAGTTGTTTTCTTCAGATTGCTTCATGCAGATGGTGCATAACTTCCAGGCAGTATTCATTATTGACCATAAGGCAGGAACTCACAATTCACTATCTCATTGTAATCGAAGAAACAGTTAAAAGAACCTTCACACATTATTAAACTTGCCAAATTTTTTTCGGTCTTGGCTCTTTAGGCAGTTTCCATTGGGATGATTGGGCCTTGTTTTTGATGTCATACCCCTGTGCCCTTGTTTTGTTACCTGTTATAATCTTCTGTAGAAGTTCTGGGTTGTTGTCGATTTCATTCAGCTATTCCTGAGCGATGTGTACATGATGTCGTTATTGATTAAGTTCAATAATTTCAGAATAAACTTTGGTTCTACACATATCATTCCTAAAACGTTGCTTAGCATGAGGCACAGGATGTGCTGATATCATTAGCAACATCTATGATGGGGATTCGGCGATTTTCTAGTACTGTTTTCCTTACTACTTCCACATTGTCATAAGTAATTGATGTGCTAGGGCATCCAGGGTTGCCATATCTTAAACATCTTCTGAACACTCCTTGATGTTTGTACCACTCATAAACTCTTGTCTTACACATAGCAGATTCACCAAAGGTCACAGTCAACATTTGAAATGCTGTGCTACACTTTATTCAGCTTTTCAAGCAAGATTTGATAGAAATTATTTGAGCCATCTTTTTCGAAAGTAAAAATTCGACGAGCCCTCAAAAACACGTAGAAGCTTTCCATCTGTCAACAATAAACCAAACATTCAAAACAGCTGAAAACGCACATACATCAGAAACATGTGTACCGTCAAGATAAGAATAATTAAAAATTGTATCAATAAAGCTTGCGAAATTCTAAAATTCCTGTTACTTTTTCATCACACCTCATATAAATACCAGTTTGGGCTATGCAAAGCAACTACAGAAGAGCTCTTCCATGCTAAGGACATGTACACTGAAAAATCAGCCAGTACAACTGAAGAGAGACTGTACATGAAGAACTCATGTTCAGTGGTGGTAATCTCTTGACACTGAAAAAAACTTAAGTAATAAGACAGTATTGCATCAGTTGCTGTTCTGTTTCTGTAGTTGTACTCTTCAGATACCAACAGAACCAGCCATTGTACCTTCTAATTATCTGACCGTAAAGCACCACTCCAATGCTTCTGAGTCGTGAAATATCAGTCTTCCTAGTTCTGTGTTCCTATTACCTGTCGTTATTGTCTACCTCTTCACCTACTGGTAGTGCTACTATGATACAAAGCAATGATCTGAATCCCGGTCTTGCTCACATAAGCCATCCCTCCCACAATTCAGCCACCAGATATAATTATTCTACTGGAAACAAATGTGAAACTTTGTTTGTCAGTGTTCGGTTTCATTCTATGACAGATATTTCACCATGGATCAGGATTTTTAATTGTGGTCATCAAAACTTTATCACTAGATTCTGAGTGTGTTCTTCCCCCCCCCCCCCCCTCCCAAAAAAAAAGCAAAGCTGAAATTGTCTTAAATAACCCTTTATTTTATATTTTAATGCCAATCTCTAATTTTTCTTGCTTTTACATGTACATTTGAAATAAAAATGGTATGTGGTAAGAAAAAGCTGTAAGAAGAAAATTGTAAAACAGGTATGCTAAACAGTAAATTCTATATTCCAGATCTCCTGAAGCAGTCAGTGCCCAGCCGAATTGTTGTTGTGGCCTCAGAACTCTATAGATTTGCCAAGGTTGATCTACAAAATGTAAATCCACTGAAGACTTTCCCTGGCTACCTTTACTATGTGTCTAAATATGCCAACATCATGTTCACATTAGAACTTGCCCGGAGACTGGAGGGAACAGGTAAGTAGAGCCACAGATAAATTGGAAAAAAATAATGTTGCTCTCAGCAAATGTGTTTATGGGAGCATAAAAAGGGACTGTAATTATTGTCCAAATTCATCAGAATTGCAAAACTTAATCATAGAAACTGCCTTTCTGAGGGTTTGCAGAAAATTTCTCCCCCTTGACACAAAGATTTGCAAAAATTGAAAGACTACATGTGATAATGAACAGATTAGGAACATGGCAATACACAAATAATTGGGATTATAGAAATGAATACAATCTCCGTGAGAATTCAGTATTATGTGAAGCCTTCCATGTGGTGCAATATAACAGCCTCTAAACACAGTGTAACATGAAATTGATGTATGCTAGTGAATTACTCAACCTGCAATGTGTATGAAAGTCCACAAAGTCTGAAACATGGCTGTTGGAAGACTATGATCAGTGAATTGAACGAATTACTGACTGTGTGACCAGGGTAGCAGTAGTAGTCACGGTTCTTTGAAAAAGTATTGCAGATACCCTGCTACATTTGGCTGGCTGTTGTCTATAATGTAGCATGTAAAACAGTGTCAGTACATGAGAGACTTAAGCTGGCTGATAAGTTTGAAGTTCAAATTGAACACACATTTTATCCTACTGTGTCCCAAAACATACCATGTTTATCGTAGCTGTCAGTCAGTATTGTAGACTGCCAGACTGTAATCACTTGGTAGTTTATGAGTACAGTCATCGTTGTAGGCAATTTTTAAATGGACATCACCTGAAAATCCTACATTTTGCCTCACCATGTGTCGCCATAGTTATATGCATTTGTTGTGTCTGGCTACTGAAAACTGATGCAGTGGCGCGAATACCACTAGTCCACCCTATGTCGGATGGTGCTGAACTGTTGACAGACAGTTAGACATCTGGTGCAGTGCTCTGGCTTCGAGCCAACACTTTGGTTGGAGTTGTGTGGTCCATTGTGGCCATGTGAACAGAATCGCAGTCAGCACGTGCTGTATTCACATCCCATGGACCTTTATCCTTGCTGCAGTAAATGTACACAATTATGACATGCTGAAAAGTAATGCCTCAGAATTTTTAATGTGAAAATCTTTAAATCTTTTTGAAATAAAACAAACATTATTAACATTCTACATCTGCATTCTTCACGTCTACGTATTTATTTCTCAACGTAGTCACCCTGATGATGAACACATTTCTCCCAGCAAGAGACCAGTTTGTTGATACTGTCACTGTTAGATTTGACTTTGTTGATGGAGCTGCAACCTCACATCAGCTTGCACCGCTTCATCACCATCAAAGTGAAGTCCTCAAAGACGTTCTTTCTGTGTTGAAAACAGATGAAAATCAGCTGAGGTCAATTTCGGACTAATGGAGGATGATCAATAACAGTTTGCCCCAAGAGCCAGAGTGCTGCAGATGTCGTAGGGCTCATGTGTGGTCTGGCATTGTCACTCTGAAGGAGAGGGTGCTCGATGTGTGTACAGACTCTTCGAATTCAAAAGTTGATTACAACATTACGTATTGCCATGTTACATGGTAAAATTTGTAGCCCTGTAGCAGCAGAAGGCTGCAAATAGGTAGATGTGAAGAATAAAGATGTAGAACATTTATAATGTTTGTTTTTTGTTTCAAAAGCTTTAAGAGTTTACACATAAAGAAATTAGAGGCCTTGCTTTTCAATACACCAACATAATTGGGTTTATTACAGCCTGCATCTTTGCTTTTTCCATCCCCATTGTAAAAGTTAGATTTTCAAAATGGTCAAGTGTTACGCTCTTATGAAAAAGATATTTGTAGTAAAACACTGGCTTCCATTGAACTGAGATATTATAACAGTGTTTCAGTATCTATCTACCAGCACACAGCACTTAAGAGTTGTGTATGATGCAAGGTGACAGTTATTGAACTATATATAAAAAGCGCAAATATGTTACAAACTACAGCATGCACACACCTTTTTCAACAAGTAAATGTCACTACAGATATTTGGATATAGGTTATGACATGTTCAATATTCCTGCCATCATTGGCGATGATGTGGCACAGATGAAATTGGTGATGATGTGGCACAGATGAGTAGCGATTTTGCAAGACCCACTGAAGTGTCAGAACATTGATGCTGTCGATGACCTCTTGAATGGCTGTTTTGAGCTTAGCAGTGGTTTTGGGGTTATTGCTGTACACCTTATCTTTAATATAGCCCCACAAGAAGTAGTCTCATATGTTCAGTTCCTGAGAATATGGCGTACAGTCGAGGCACATGTCAATGGCCTGTAGATACTCCAGAGCCAGAATGGGGTCCCCAATGTGCTCCTCTGTGACATCACTCTACTGCTTCGATGGGGTCGAGCTAAGTCTTGCATGAACCACATCTTGTTGAAATCACTTTGGATAATGGGTATGAAATTGTCTTCCAAAACATTCACACAAAACCTTCACACACTGTTTGGTAGTCACCGTGCCTTCAAGGAATATTACACAGATTATTCCGTGACTCGACATTGCACGCCACACAGTCACCCGTTGAAGTTGAAAAGGTTTCTTGATTGTGAAATGCAGATTCTCAAATGCTCTGATTTTGCTTATTGACGAATCCATCTGAATGAAAGTGGGCTTTGTTACTAATCAACCATAATGTGCATATTAATTCCCATCGTGCCCCCGCAGCCAACCATGCAGTTTGAACGTCCAAATGCAAACCATTCAGAAGTTGTGACAATTTTATTTCGTGTAGCTCAATAATTGTAACCCTGTATCTTTGAAACATTACTCTGTGTTTTGTGTCAGTTCTTATAATAGGAAATGCAATTCTCTTACAGGAGTCACTGTTAACTGCTTGCATCCAGGCATGATTGACTCGGGAATATTTCGAAATGTGCCTTTCCCACTGAATCTACCCATAAAACTGATTGCAAAACTATATTTCAAGGTAAGATTTGTCATTCACAAATATCTTAAATTCAATTTGTTTAATTCATTATTTGGTGATCCAGAATGAACAACTTAGACACCATTTTGTTGTGTTTTCGAGCAATGTGAAATGATAGAGGAAGACTGATTAGGGTATGAAGGTAGGAACTGAAACAATTTGTAGAATATTGACATCATGTGTAGTGTGAAAGAAACTATTTAAATTGCTCTCTTCTGTTTGTTGTCTGTCCATTACAACTATCCAAATTGATAATTCTGACTGATTAACCACCTTCCTATTTATTTTTATTCTAATTCTATGTATTCGCATAATGTAGCACCATATAACTTTTATATATACATGAAGGTCAAATCTGCATCAAAAGGAACAAGATTTCAGTCTTTTGAAGCAATGAAAGAAAAAGCAGCACGTAGCATCAAGGAGCTGAAAAAGGAAGACTTCCAATACTGTTTCCATCAATGGCAAATACACATGGAGAATTGTAGGGATAGAGGAGGAGAGTATATTGAGGGTTACAATAACTAAATATGTACATTTTTGAAATAAAATGCTTCGCAGCAATAGTCCCATTATTTTATAGCCTCATGTAAGAGAAGCTAATTTGCACATCAAAGTACAATATCCAGTAGCATGTATAAACACACAGTTCCAGTGTTACACAATATTTCCATTTCCAAATAAATGGAATACAATTGAGAAATGAATACAAACTCGTGAAATATTATTAATATCTAGACAGAAAAAAGATAAGATTGCTACTTACCATGAATATGGCACATTAAGTTACAGAAAGGCACAATTAAGAGACAGAGCTTTCGGCCACAGCCTTCGTCAGAAAAAGAGAAACACACACTGTTCATTCACACAAGCAAGCACATTCACACAATCAAGCACACATCACTCACACAAGACCTCCAACTCTGGCAGCTCAGGCCAGAGTGATAGTTGCATTCTGGTCCAAGCTGTTGGATTTGGCAGTCGTGTGTGAGCGAGGCATTTGTTGTGTCCATGAATGACGTGTGTTTCTCTTCTGATAAAGGCTTTGTGTAAGTATCTCTTTAGTTGTTCCTTTTGGCAGCGTAACATGTTATCTTTAATGTTTGTAGCAATCTACCTTTTCCTACATTGTTGATATTCCTACCTGGAGTTTCCATTGTTTGACTTCTAGGTGCATAGATGCTCATGTAATTATGTCTGTAGCAAATCTGAAAGATTATAGCAGAGAAAATGTAATTATACGTCCAACAAGGATGATACAAATGAACAACCAGTCATGTGAAATGCAGTTGTTTTCAGGGAAAATGGAAGTATTAGAGTGCGAGAAAAAACTTGTAGCTCCTCAGCCAAAATTCCAGAAATTTGGAGATCACTCGACTTACTCCACATTTACATGTGAAGCAGTAATTACCACTTACTGTGAAAATGGTAAACCAATGGGATAATGAAACTAAAGTTCCAGCAAAATGGATTGTTAATTAACAGAATTAGATGTGGAGTATCAGGGACACAAGTTCACCTTCCAGTTACCATCATAACGCAAATATTACACTTTCTTACAATTCCTAGACAAATTGAGAACTTAAGGACAAATTGGTCAATCGAATATTGCAACACGTGCAACAATGTAACAAGAAACATAGACAAAATACAGTTACTTTTGTTGTATCAATGAAAAGTTTAATCTCGGTTTATGTGTGCAGCTTACATTTGTTTAGAGCACAAGATGTCTCATTCAAATGAGGCAACCATCCATCAGATACCAATAGAGTGGATACGAACTCGTAATAAGTAATGGAAGTGGAAAATGTAAATAATGTAAGTAACTGGGACAAATTGACAAAGTAGATTAGTTAAACTATGATGCAAGACTTAGGCTGAGAAGCAACCCAGAAAACTGTTGCAGAATAGTTTTTTTAAAATGTAAGACAGGTATAGACTAATTACTAATAAGTGGAAAAAAGGAAAGACAGGATGGATATCTTAAAAAGGAGGCATGCGCTGTGGCACAGGATAGTAAGGGATAGGAAATTAGAAAATTTAATGAAAACTAGTATTCCTACAGGTAATATCAATTTAAGCAGCTGAAGCAGCATGCTTACCGGTATGTCGCAAGTGGGTTGGACTTTTAACACATTACGACACTGTTCACCGAGTGAGAAATACACAGCCGGCAGAAAGAAAAATGTGCCAGAAAACCAAGGGAGGGGAGCCAAGCATATTCATTAGCTCGTAAGACACGGTGCAAGAAACTCTATCGCTTACACAAGCATTTGTAGTGAGGATCTGATGCATCAGTTAACAACCTGTTAAGATAATATTGCAGAATGAGGACAACACGTGGTCATTATAAACTGAGCCGCACGTTATAGCCTCATGCTAGCTCACTTTAAATACTCCAGTTTTCCAGCTCCTGTCAGTTGGCCATTGGGATTGAGGGCTTCCACAGTAATGGCTCTCAGTTTTGTGTTTATGATACTGTAGTGAATCTGTGTGCTAGATGCTCCAGCACAGTCTATGAATGAGCGGAAGGTGTACTTGTGATGGTGGTCTCCACCTGATGAACTTCATGCTGCCTGCCATCTGACTGTCCTTCTCCCAACAACACTATATCACAGAATGCTGCCCCCACTGGACCAGAAAATTAAGCCAGAAAGCTAGTTATGACGCCTCTTGAGGCCCTTGTTCCTATTAAACACCCAGGTGCTGAAATCTACTAGGCTGGTAGGGAAGAAATCAACTGACCACATGACTACTGACACTAGGTACATCGCTGATGGGTCATCGAGGATTGTTGTAGATTTTTGAGTGGGACTGATGACACTTCAGCAGCCAGCGCGAAACCAAACTTTCATGTTGGACATGGCCACCATTTGCCAGACAGCAACACATCGCTGCACAGAGACCATTGACACCATTGTGTGGGCATGCGAATTCTGAGATGACGTAAACAGACATCAGCCAGAATAAAACGCGCAGCTGTGTGAAGAATCAGTTGGGGCTAGTATGGGAGAGCAACAAATTGTTAACATAGAAATAAATGATTGAACTTTTAATAATGTTCTCAAGGTGTATACAGTATGGGACAACCGGGTGATCCGGGAAAAACCTGGGAATTTTTTCACCCGGTAGAAAACTGGGAAAAACCCGGGAATTTTTTAGAAGTCCGGGAAATTATTTTTCTAGTTTTCAGTTAAATTTTTGCACTTGTGACTGTTGAGAAACAATACTCTAACAAAGGATATTATAATATTGCAGAAATAAAACATGAACCAACAAGAAAATTAAAGAGACATTTGGAGAAAAGAGAACCACTTGTATGAATATCAAGAGCTCAGATAGAAACCCAGTTCTAAGCAAAGAAGGGAAAGCAGAAAGGTGGAAGGAGTATATAGAGGGTCTATATAAGGGTGATGTTCTTGAGGACAATATTATGGAAATGGAAGAGGATGCAGATGAAGATGAAATGGGAGATATAATGCTGCATGAAGAGTTTGACAGAGCACTGAAAAACCTGAGTCAAAACAAGGTCCCGGGAGTAGACAACATTCCATTAGAACTACTGATGGCCTTGGGAGAGCCAACCCTGACAAAACTCTACCATCTGGTGAGCAAGATGTATGAGACAGGCGAAATACCCTCAGACTTCAAGAAGAATATAATAATTCCAATCCCAAAGAAAGCAGGTGTTGACAGATGTGAAAATTACGGAACTATCAGTTTAATAAGTCACAGCTGCAAAATACTAACACGAATTCTTTACAGACAAATGGAAAAACTGGTAGAAGCCGACCGTGGTGAAAATCAGTTTGGATTCCGTAGAAATGTTGGAACACGTGAGGCAATACTGACCCTACTACTTATCTTGGAGAATAGATAGAGGGAAGGCAAGCCTACGTTTCTAGCATTTGTAGACTTAGAGAAAGCTTTTGACAATGTTGACTGGAATACTCTCTTTCAAATTCTAAAGGTGGCAGGGGTAAAATACATGGAGCGAAAGGCTATTTGCAATTTGTACAGGAACCAGATGGCAGTTATGAGTCGAGGGGCATGAAAGGGAAGCAGTGGTTGGGAAGGGAGTGAGACACGGTTGTAGCCTCTCCCCGATGTTATTCAATCTGTATATTGAGCAAGCAGTAAAGGAAACAAAAGAAAAATTCAGAGTAGGAATTAAAATCCATGGAGAGGAAATAACAACTTTGAGGTTCGCCGATGACATTGTAATTGTCAGAGACAGCAAAGGACCTGGAAGAGCAGTTTAATGGAATGGACAGTGACTTGGAAGGAGGGTATAAGATGAACATCAACAAAAGCAAAATGAGAATAATGGAATGTAGTCGAATTAAATTGGGTGATGCTGAGGGTATTAGATTAGGAAATGAGACACTTAAAGTAGTAAAGGAGTTTTGCTATTTGGGGAGCAAAATAACTGATGATGGTCGAAGTAGAGAGGATATAAAATGTAGACTGACAATGGCAAGGAAAGGGTTTCTGAAGAAGAGAAATTTGTTAACGAGTATAGATTTAAGTGTCAGGAAGTCATTTCTGAAAGTATTTGTATGGAGTGTAGCCATGTATGGAAGTGAAACATGGACAATAAATAGTTCGGACAATAAGAGAATAGAAGCTTTTGAAATGTGGTCCTACAGAAGGATGCTGAAGATTAGATGGGTAGATCACATAACTATAGAGGAGGTACTGAGTAGAATTGGGGAGAAGAGAAATTTGTGGCACAACTTGACTAGAAGAAGGGACAATTGGTGGGATATATTCTGAGGCATCAAGGGATCACCAGTTTAGCATTGGAAGGCAGTGCAGAGGGTAAAAATCGTAGGAGAGACCAAGAGATCAATTCACTAAACAGATTCAGAAGGATGTAGGTTGCAGTAGGTACTGGGAGATGAAGAAGCTTGCACAGGATAGAGTAGCATGGAGAGCTGCATCAAACCAGTCTCTGGACTGAAGACCACAACAAAACAAAAAACATGAACGAGAGAGAGAAAAAGAAAATAAAACAAAACTCAAGTTGCAAAAGAAATGGCGGGCACAACTATCTAGTATTGCCGTGGTTCGGAAATATCGTTGTTCTGGTGCTAATGCACAGAGCAGTCTGGCTTGTAGGGAGGTGGATAGTCTCCGCGTGATCTGTGTTTACGTTTAGTGAGTTTGTTGTTTCCTCTTCATTTATTGCTCTTACGTCAAATGAAAACAAAATGGATTTCTGTGTCTGGGAGCTATCAAGTGAATTAAAATACATTCACATAATTATGGAAGGATAAAATATGTTACAGATTTTATTTCCACCTGTCTGACATTCAAGCATTAATCGCCTTGCAGAACAATGAAGTTATTTTTGTCGGTTTGCTAAAGAAATTTGGCTTTTGATAATATTTTACGCCGAGGCAGTCAATTTATTTGAAACAAAATGTTTAATTCCACACTATTGGCTAGTTTAAACTGCTCATTGCATTTCAAAATTGCATCTTTTCATCTTCTAGCATGTATGGCATTATGCCACAATAAAGAACCAAACATGAGATAATACAGCACTGGTACTCCAAGAAAATTTACATCTGAATCTTGACATAAGAATGTGCACTGGAAGCCGAATTAAAAGTTTTACACATACAAACATACAGTCTTCCTGAGTCATCGTAGCTGCGCAAGCTGGGTGATGCCTGCTATCTGGCACTCTCTGGCAGCTGCTGAAACGAACCTATTTCTAACAGGTTGCGGGGAAATATTTCAGATGGTTGTTTGAAAAGCATTACTTTCAAAGTAAATTTCCTTCCATGCAAGCTGAACTATGTGCGAGAATGTACGATTAATTTCTTAAATCACAGTGTTTGACTCTCATTCAAAAATCAACTATTTGTGGACGAACATTTAGGAAAATTTTGAGCCCATAAGATCAGACATTTATGTCGTTATTAAAAATTTTACTGGCACATTTGTGTGATGTATCTTAATGTGTAACATGCACAAAAAGATCAACATTATATGTGAAAGCTTAGCTTCTCATGCAGCTTATTAAACTTAGAGACCAATATTACATGTGAAAGCTTTGCTTTACGTGTAGCAACAATATGTATATTAATTTGAACCATTAACTTTTCCAATTTGTATATACATGCTATTTAACAGTGATATTGTTATTGGCTGACTACATCACGTGTCCTACGCTGTGAATATCCATTGTAATCTGCTGGCGAGATCACATGACACGAGCTATGACTGGCTTACTTAAGTGCATCACAATCTTGATTTCAATGCTTCGGAAAGTAACATGCAGTGTTTGGTGGAATTGAAATTTATACTTTCTGATAAACAGGACATAAAATCCTATCTGAGGCCTACGATCATTTTTATGTTAATAATTGGCAACCAATGCTGTACAATCACAATAAAGTCATGAGATGTTCAATTGACTCTTTTATTAGAACATGTTACGTGTTTCGAGATTACACCTATCTTCAGACATCACAAACTCCAACTCCTTCCTAACCAACCAGGCGTACAGCCTTGGCAACTCAGTGTCGAATAACATATGACTCCGGCACAAGCAGTCTTGAAGTACATGCTCTGTGTGTTAACGGATGTAGACCTTAGCGCCAGTTGCTTTTTGCACTATCGGTTCTACATGACTCTCTCCCAAGTAAAGCAAACAAGCTCATCATTCATATTCTCAATCATACTACTGCAAACACTGTACACAAAGAAGCTTTATAATCTGTATCATATCTTCTTAATCTGTACTAATAATAAAACTGTTGTGTCCATCTATTTGAACACGCTTCTCCAAAACTACTGGAAGAATTTTAAAGAGATTTTCACAGGTAACTTAAGCACAACTTGAGACACCGTATAGGCTTTATTTCATGACAATCAGATCACAGAAAAAAAAATTGTAATTGAAAGTTTTTTCGATATTAATATTATAAATGCGAAAGTAACTCTTGGTTGTTAAATGTTCAGCACTAACATGCTGAACTGATTTCTATGAAATTTGGTAAGGAGATAGCTCGATACCTTAGGAAGAGCATACGCTACTTTAGAAACTTTACATTATGCTTATTAGTTGGAAGAATATTTGGTGATCTAAGGAAAAACATCTACCTTTTGGAAAAGGTATTTATTCTTGACCTTTGAACTTGTTCATATTGGTGAAAATGGTTGTATTGATATGTGCTATGATCCAAAGTAATGAATACAAAGCTTATACAATCTTCATTGTGTTTAATCCATACTTCCACACTCTTTGCTGCATAATGTACACATTGTGTAATGTGTAGCTGCTTCAGTAGCATGCTTAGATGCACACTTCTGGTCATGCCCCTATGTATGCACTGCTCAGCAGCAGTGCTGCACATGGCAATGCATTGTGCTTTGAGGCAGCTTGGGAGAGGGAGAACAGGGAGCACATCCATGAGCTGTGCTTACACACACAGGCAGACGCATAAGAGGAATTGACCTTAATGCATGTAAAGTAGCTTATTTGCTCACCATCACTCATTGTAGCAACACTATAGATGTGTGAGTGCAGCTGCGAGTAACAGAAAGTACTTACATAATTATATGCCATCTCCAGATGCTATAACCATACAAATGAAGACTATTTAATAACAGTTTACAAATGGGAGTTACATAGTTAATTGTGTACATATTTAAGAGTAAATTCAAAAGGTTGGTAACATGAATCTGTACCCATAGCCAGTAATTTAAATTATGCTGTGCCATAAATAATAGTAATTAATTTTTGTATTAGTTCTTTAAAAATAACAGGATGATAATGGCTTCATTTTATGGGGAGACTCCTGAAAATGACATATGTTTTCAACACGGATTAACACTTTCTAAATACTAAATCATGAACTCATCTGCAAAACATTAGAATTTGTTTTTTGTGTCACAGACATTTTATATCTGCATTACATTAATTACTAAGTAATTGTAACTTGTTCATAGAACATTATTTTTATTTCCAGACTCCGGAACAAGGGGCACAAACAACTCTTCATCTAGCTATATCAGAAGAAGTAGAAGGTGTGTCTGGAAAGTACTACATGGATTGCATGGTAAGTTCCAGAAAATCTTGAATATCATCTTGTAATGTTTATATTTGGCTGTTCACAACGGTGTTTGTCAACTGAGCTGGAATTGAAAAATCCTGTACAATGCATTGGATTTTTTGAAATCTTGTTAATGTAGATTGCACATTTCTATGCGATATCATATTTGCTAATGATATAAAATTACAGCTTACGGCAGTACTCTCTAAAATAACACAGTGTCACCAATCCTGTAGTAATATAGAGAAGCTCTCAGGACCTTTACTTAGTCTCCTTTCTCTTACTGAAAGAATATTGGAAAATAGAGTGATGGAAAATTTTGGAAAGTCACTTAGAACACCACAAGAAAATGTGTATAAAATGTTAACGCTGGAGATTGAGTACCAGAAGAGTCTAAATCACATACTTTAGCCACTGGTTCACTTATAGCCCCACAGGAATAAGTATGTAGTTTGTCTTGTTAGTTTGTTTTACTGCAAGTGTTCATAGTAGGCGCCAATTCTTCGTATGTAAAGTTATACGCTTCTGTGCAGAACTTTTAATATTTTTAATTCTGATATGTGGCTGCTAATGACTACTGAAGGAAATTCTGACTTTGAAATGAACAGTCCTTAAATATGAATGTACAAGATGCTTCTCAATTAATATTAGTCTTCAAGGAGTTGTTGAGGAGAATTGAGGAAGTTTTTATAAGGAACTTATGTCCACAAATGTGCCAATTAGATGTAAAACAAGATTGAAGACTGCATCACTTTCAAACCTCCCACTTCACTGTGTCTGTTGTGTGCATATTTTGAAGTCTGATCTGTGCGCTCTACGGGAGCCCATGGCATGGGCAATATTTCTAGCACTTCTATGTGACAGACATACTTTTCAAAGTCAAAAGTGCAGCGCATTCTTGCAGCACCACATTCAACCCTCCTATTTGGAAGTGTACCAATTTCTCTCAGCCACTGTTGTAGTCAGATGAATATGTTATGTAACAATTACAGTATGGGCCAGTGATGACACACACTTCCAGTTTGTGCGCGTACTGTGAAGTGGGAGATTGGAAAGTGATCTGGTCTTCAAACTTACTATATATCCAAACTTTATATTTCTGAACATGGGTTCCTTATCAAAACTTTATGTACTAATTACCCTCTACAACTCCTAGAAACCTGCAGTAGAAATTGTGAAACACACTGAAAAGCATGCTCAACTTAATTGAGTAATAACCTGTTGTTACATCAACTACTATTATTATTATTATTATTATTATTATTATTATTATTATTACATATTTATTTATTCATTATTTAGTTATATTTTTATTATTTTATTTACTCATCCAAGGATCATATCACAATAATATAGGATTTGTTATCATAATGTAATGAAAATGAGTCGCTCCAGTATACATACATACAGAATATTCAGGGTGTTCAACTATTGTAGGTATGAACAGAAGGGGTGAATAGAGGACAATGAAACGAGCAGATAATTCTTACAAATATAGCTCCAGACCCCCCATGAACCATGGACCTTGCCGTTGGTGGGGAGGCTTGCGTGCCTCAACGATACAGATAGCCCTACCGTAGGTGCAACCAAAATGGAGGGGTATCTGTTGAGAGGCTAGACAAACATGTGGTTCCTGAAGAAGGGCAGCATCCTTTTCAGTAGTTGCAGGGGCAACAGTCTGGATGATTGACTGATCTGGCCTTGTAACATTAACCAAAACGGCCTTGCTGTTCTGGTACTGCGAAAGGCGGAAAGCAAGGGGAAACTACAGCCGTAATTTTTCCCGAGGACATGCAGCTTTACTGTATGATTAAATGATGATGGCGTCCTCTTGGGTAAAATATTCTGGAGGTAAAATACTCCCCCATTCGGATCTCCGGGCGGGGACTACTCACGAGGACGTCGTTATCAGAAGAAAGAAAACTGGCGTTCTACAGATCGGAGCGTGGAATGTCAGATCCCTTAATCGGGCAGGTAGATTAGAAAATTTAAAAAGGGAAATGGATAGGTTAAAGTAAAATATAGTGTGAATTAGTGAAGTCCGGTGGCAGGAGGAACAAGACTTTTGGTCAGGTGAATACAGGGTTATAAATACAAAATCAAACAGGGGTAATGCAGGAGTAGGTTTAATAATGAATAAAAAAAATAGGAGTGTGGCTAAGCTACTACAAACAGCATAGTGAACACATTATTGTGGCCAAGATAGACACGAAGCCCACGCCTACTATGGTAGTGCAAGTTTATATGCCAACTAGCTCTGCAGATGACGAAGAAGTTGATGAAATGTATGATGAGATTAAAGAAATTATTCAGGTAGTGAAGGGAGACGAAAATTTAATAGTCATGGGTGACTGGAATTCAAGAGTAGGAAAAGGGAGAGAAGGAAACGTAGTAGGTGAATATGGATTGGGGCTAAGAAATGAAAGAGGATGCCACCTGGTAGAATTTTGCGCAGAGCATAACTTAATCATAGCTAACACTTGGTTTAAGAATCATGAAAGAAGGTTGTATACATGGAAGAACCCTGGAGATGCTGAAATGTATCTGATAGATTATATAATGGTAAGACAGAGGTTTAGGAACCAGGTTTTAAATTGTAAGACATTTCCAGAGGCAGATGTGGATGCTGACCACAATCTATTGGTTATGAACTGTAGATTAAAACTGAAGAAACTGCAAAAAGGTGGGAACTTAAGGAGATGGGACCTGGATAAACTGAAAGAACCAGAGGTTGTAGAGAGTTTCAGGGAGAGCGTAAGGGAACAATTGACAGGAATTGGGGAAAGAAATACAGTAGAAAAAGAATGGGTAGCTTTGAGGGATGAAATAGTGAAGGCAGCAGAGGATCAAATAGGTAAAAAGACGAGGACTAGTAGAAACCCTTGGGTAACAGAAGAAATATTGAATTTAATTGGTGAAAGGAGAAAATATAACAATGCAGTAAATGAAGCAGGCAAAAAGGAATACAAATGTCTCAAAAGTGAGATTGACAGAAAGTGCAAAATGGCTAAACAGGGATGGCTAGAGGACAAATGTAAGGATGTAGAGACTTATCTCACAAGGGGTAAAATGCTGCCTACAGGATAATTAAAGAGACCTTTGGAGAAAAGAGAACCACTTGTATGATTATCAAGAGCTCAGGTGGAAACCCAGTTTTAAGCAAAGAAGGGAAAGCAGAAAGGTGGAAGGAGTATATAGAGGTTCTATACAAGGGCGATGTACTTGAGGACAATATTATGGAAATGGAAGAGGATGTAGATGAAGATGAAATGGGAGATACAATACTGTGTGAAGAGTTTGACAGAGCACTGAAAGACCTGAGTCGAAACAAGGGCCCGGGAGTAGACAACATTCCATTATAACTACTGATGGCCTTGGGAGAGCCAGTCCTGACCTAACTCTACCATCTGGTGAGCAAGATGTACGAGACAGGCGAAATACCCTCAGACTTCAAGAAGAATATAATAATTCCAATCCCAAAGAAAGCAGGTGTTGACAGATGTGAAAATTACCGAACAATCAGTTTAATAAGTCACAGCTGCAAAATACTAACGCGAATTCTTTACAGACGAATGGAAAAACTGGTAGAAGCTGACCTCGGGGAAGATCAGTTTGGATTCCGTAGAAATGTGGGAACACGTGAGGCAATACTGACCCTACGACTTATTTTAGAAGAAAGATTGAGAAAAGGCAAACCTACATTGCTAGCATTTGTAGACTTAGAGAAAGCTTTTTACAATGTTGATTGGAATACTCTCTTTCAAATTCTCAAGGTGGCAGGGGTAAAATACAGGGAGCGAAAGACTATTTACAATTTGTACAGAAACCAGATGGCAGTTATAAGAGTCAAGGGGCATGAAAGGGAAGCAGTAGTTGGGAAGGGAGTGAGACACGGTTGTAGCCTCTCCCCGATGTTATTCAATCTGTATATTGAGCAAGCAGTGCAGAAAACAAAAGAAATATTCAGAGTAGGTATTAAAATCCATGGAGAAGTAATAAAAACTTTGAGGTTCGCCGATGACATTGTAATTCTGTCAGAGACAGCAAAGGACTTGGAAGAGCAGTTGAATGGAATGGGCAGTGTCTTGAAAGGAGGGTATAAGATGAACATCAACAAAAGCAAAACGAGGATAATGGAATGTAGTCGAGTTAACTCGGGTGATGCTGAGGGTATTAGATTAGGAAATGAGACACTTAAGTAGAAAGGAGTTTTGCTATTTGGGGAGCAAAATAACTGATGATGGTCGAAGTAGAGAGGATATAAAATGTAGACTGGCAATGGCAAGGAAAGCGTTCCTGAAGAAGACAAATTTGTTAACATCGAGTATAGATTTAAATGTCAGGAAGTCGTTTCTGAAAGTATTTGTATGGAGTGTAGCCATGTATGGAAGTGAAACATGGTCGATTAACAGTTTGGACAAGAAGATAATAGAAGCTTTTGAAATGTGGTCCTACAGAAGGATGCTGAAGATTAGATAGGTAGATCACATAACTAATGAGGAGGTATTGAATAGAATTAGGGAGAAGAGGAGCTTGTGGCACAACTTGACTAGAAGAAGGGATCGGTTGGTAGGACATGTTCTGAGGCATCAAGGGATCACCAATTTAGTATTGGAGGGCAGTGTGGAGGGTAAAAATCGTAGAGGGAGACCAAGAGATGAATACACTAAGCAGATTCAGGATGTAGGCTGCAGTAGGTACTGGGAGATGAAGAAGCTTGCACAGGATAGAGTAGCATGGAGAGCTGCATCAAACCAGTCTCTCTCTCTCTCTCTCTCTCTCTCTCTCTCTCTCTCTCTCTCTCTCTCTCTCTCTGTGTGTGTGTGTGTGTGTGTGTGTGTGTGTGTGTGTGTGTGTGTGTACTGTGTGTGTACTGTGTGTGTTTATGCCATTTTTGTCCCCTTACGAAGGCTCTGAGGGGCAAACGATTCACCTCAGATGACGACATCCAGCTGTACATGCGGAACTGGTTAACATCGCAGCCCTGGGGAATTTTATGAGAACCATTCACCTCCTTGTGTCTCAACAGCCAGGGTCAATACTTCTAACATAGAGGTGCTGGTTTCTGTAATTATGCCTCCAGCTCGTTTCTTTTTGAATGCTCTTTATAGTTTGTTTGATATCGCAGTGTTTTATAGTCAAGTCTTGCACAAGCATAAGAATGTACTCAGTCTTCGTTGTCAAGAGTTTAAAGTGCCACTTCTGTGAACTATATTATGGCTGACGATGTACTTCTCCCACTTTGGAAACAAGACTGCCTTCATTAAAAGGTTGTATGTAGTCATGTAACCCATAGACCTACCTTTCATGATTGATAATATTATTTTTGATTGCACTGATAGTAGTGAAACTAGCCAGTAGTTTTCTGTACTCCCTGCATTACCATTTTGTACTAAGAGCTCAACTTATGCATGCTTTATATACTCTGGGAAAATACCTGACTTATAGGACACATTTATTACATTTGTTAAGAGGGGGTTTCTTTGCTGTTTATTCACACTTTCAGAGCAGAGACTGGAATCCCATCTATGCTTGTTGAGTTCTTATTCTGTAATTTCTGTATTGTCATGCTCACTTTGAGCTCTGTATGTGTTTTGGGCAGTATCAGAGAGATAGTCACTTACAAAACTTAACATTTACTTCTATCGTCTTTGATTTGTTTATTGCTGTACTTGTCTAACTTTTCCAGTAGGCAAATATGAAAGGCACTCAATGAGTAATGCAACACATTTTCTTCTGAAGGAGGTTGGATTTATTCAGGATTACAATACACCATATTATTCCCCAATATTTTGACTACAAAATGCTACTTTTCAACATAATCTCTATTCAGTACAACAGTTTTATGCCCCCTTATTGGGAGGGCCTGTATGCCGGCATAATACCACTCTGCTGGTTAATGTCAGAGCCAACATCTTGCTGCATCAATAATCTCCCCATCGTCCATTCAAGGCTTCCTGCAGAGTGCATCTTTCATTGGGCCAAACAGATGGTGCGAGATCTGGTAAGAACAGTCCAGGGTGGATGAGGACGAAAGCCCGATGAATTTTTGCGAGGTCCTTCAGGTACACAGGCTTATGGAGCCTTGCATTGTCATGGAGAAGGAGAAATTTATTTGCATTTTTGTGGTGATGAACACATTGCTGAGGTCACAGCCAGACAGGTTTACATGACCTTTATTGTGATTATGACAGATGCCTTGCCCAACAATTCGCCCTGCCTTTCATTCACTGCCAGGTCTCTGTACACATTTTGCAAGTGCCTAAGAATATCTGTGATGCTTTGGTTATGCACCAAAAGAAACTGTGACAGCTCTCTGCGTGGAACACACGTCCATTAGACTCCATTTTGAAGGCTGTGAATAGTGACGCTACCTATCAGAATGTCATGAAACTATGGTGGGTGAAGTGGGAATATTCCATGATGTCCCACAACAAATTCTGCTTTTTTGTCAGTGGAAACACCCCTCATAATATGGAATGTTATTTTCTGAATTACACACTATTTTGTCACTGAATGACTTTTTTTTCCACTCCCTTCCCCTGCCCCTCCAGCAAACAGCAGCAGCAGCCACATCATTATCCATACCTACTTTATCCCAGGTTTGTCAATACTCTAGAAGAAATATGTATTTTAAATTCTGAGAGGACATGTTGTTAGGCTTGCACAGCTTGAGTAATAACCTAGGTTTATGAGAGACAGCGAGTTTGTTGTGACATCCATAGAAATTGAGTTCAAAAGTTAGAATATTACCAGATCTCTAATAGTAATACAGTGTGTTTTGTAAGAAAAGGAAAATTTCTTTACTATTATATAGTGTTCAATTTTGTAGTTATTTGTAAATATGTACTGCAGCAAAAAGGAAAAAAATGTTCATGTACTAATTGTGGTAATATGGTTAAGGAGGTGTTACATCTAAATTACATGTTCCCTTTTCCAGGAAAGGGGCCTGTCTCAAGGAGTGCAAGACATGGCTGCTGCAAAGAAACTGTGGGAACTGAGTGAGGATCTTGTGAAACTGCAACCGTCAGATCCTCATCTGTAATTTTTCACTGACTGTTTTTTTTCATCTTTTAAATGTTTCCATTGTTTTCATTTTGACTGAATTCCATAGTTGTTACTCTGCAAGTATTATTTCTTTTGTTTAGAGTATGGTGGTGCAAAGAGACTTGTAATGGCCAGTATCTTATTTATGAATAAAAGAATCTCTGTGCCTTTTTGTGAGCATGCCTGTCTATCACAACTGGACGAATTGCAGCAAAAACAGTAATAAACAAATCTGAAAAGCCAGTGGTGTCTCTTGAAACTTTTACAATTTTCTTAAATTTCCTATAAAGCATACACACAAATCGGGAACATTCTGTTACTGGGGAGAATCCATCATGTTTTAAGATACTTGAAAATATGCAGGCTGCTTGTTATGCAAGCACTCGTGTGTCAAAGCCATTGTTAAATCAAAACTTTGTTAGACGGTACATTTATGTCACCTAATTTGTTCACATAAAGAGTACTCTTTTTAAAACTAGATGTTCCTTTGAGTTTTTCTGTTTTGTTGTAATACCATTGACTTTAGTGGTTATACTTTGATTGAGAAATGAAAATCAGAAACCACTTGACAGTTTGAGATGTGCTCTTGTGAAACTTAAGTAATCCATAACATGTGTTGCATGAGAGGTCATCTCTGTCTTGGCTTTTATATCAATGTTAGAAGTGAAACTAACACTTGATAATAATTCATAATATCTATTCAGTTAATGTTATCGTTAGGTCCATTACGTTCTGCAGTTCAGTGCTTGGTTAGAAATCTACCTACCCTTTTCTCACAATTCAGTGTAGTAAAGGGGGTGTGAAGCGTGGCAACTTGATTGTAATTAATAGTTCTAATGTGGAATCTTTGAGTCCTAGTTCCATTCCTTACAGAAGAACATTTTTTAAAATTTTTTTTAAGCAATAAATGCAATTTCAATAGATCCAGGTGAAAGGCAACACATTTATGCTCTGGAATATGTACTCGTATTTACTTTTGTAAGAAAAGAAGTAAATAATTGTACATCAAATATGGAAAATACATCAGATGTAGTTACACAGACGTATGTGTGGCATATCATTTTGTTTTTACTCTTAACATGGAACAGTATTCATAGTCATGTCAAGGGATTACACAAGAGGACAAAAATGGAGCAGGACAGGAATATGTCCACACGTGCAGGATACTGAGAATGTTGGCATAGGTGGATATCTGCTTTCCAGAAATTGCAATATGCAAGATATGTGTGAAGACATCACTCAGCTTAGAGTAAGGATTCATCCATTGGAGTTAAGTGAGAATGGGAGATAGTGTGATACAAAGTAATAGTTTTGATAGAAAAAGAAGGCAAGAATAAATTTCTGGATAACTTTATGCAAAATGTCTAACACGGGCATTAGCAGTGCTAGAATTTGTCAATCAGTGTGTATGTGATGAAAAATATCACAGTGGCTGGCCCAAGATACAAAGTAGGGGTAAGATTCTCTTATGTGGGGCATTAAGACTCAGCACTGCTTGGCTTGTGGATGACATTGGGACTCACCTGACAGACAGAGAATAGTGGTGTGCAGAGGACGCAGCCAGCCCTATCAGGTATCATGTTTGCCAGTCACTGTAAATTCCTTGTATGAATAACCTGTAGGATTTAAATATCTTTCTGAAGTTAAGTTGTTTTTAGGTGAACTGCCAACAGTGAACGATGGATTGCTCATGCAAGATTTTGCTTCTCCTCAAACCAAGTCAATACAGCTATGCTATTCACTTGCCTGTTACGCTTCTGATTCTCGGAGTGATAGCTATACCACTTGTGACCAGATGGTCATGGTACACCAGGGGTTCTGAATGTGTGATACTGTTGCAACTTTGTGAAATGAATTTTGCTTTTGTTGGCGCAACGAATTTTGCTTTTGTAGGCGCACTATTCTGAATCTTGTACAGTTTGTTTAAAGACCTGCATTGCAGAAAAGGTCTTTAAAGTGTTGTATTTTCGTGAGAGTTTTGATGCTCTTGAAGTTTATGTATTTCACAGCTGTCATAAAATTGCTTACAGCCTGAAAGAAAGGCATCTTCCAACTTTATAGGTATCTGTGACAGCCCTTTGTGATAGTGCACCAAGCAAAATGTCAAAATGGCAATCTATCCAGAAAGATTTTTAGGAGCCAGAGCTTCTCAACTATAAATTGTCTTTATAGCAGATTTGGTTCTGTATTTGCTTGTTGGCTTAAATAAATTACTTTCCTGGTATCTTTTTATGAACATTGGACATATTACACTTGGTTCAAACAGAGAACAACCTGTCACAAATGTTCCTCTCTTAAGATAAGGTCAGTTTAAAGGAATGCAGACATCAGTGGAAGATGGCTGTACTTTAAGGTATGTTGGTTGTTATCAGAGTTCAGTTGTGATCCTAACTTCTGTATAATTTTAGTGTGATTATCATTCTCAGTACAGATCAAATGACTCATCACTGGTCATAGGAAGCATCAAATGTTGATGTATTGGCCAGACAATAGAACCTCAAGCATCATCACTTATCTGAGTGATTTTACACCCTTGATAAGACATTGTGAGGACTCAGATAACAACCTGAGACTGCCACGAGCATTGTCTCTGCCTCCAAGCCTGCTCAGTTCTAGACAGCTGCCTCTCTGTCTCCCAGTCTCTACCTGCTGAAACTCCTCATCTTTGCTCCTGCCAAATCTTGGGTACAAGCACTGCCTGCACTGTAGGCCCACTAGGGAAAGACCACAGGCACTGGACCTGACGATCCTATGGACACCTAACCAGTGCCCCCAGCTGTGGAGGGCCCACAACACTTGTGGCAAACACATCACATGGGGACAGCTGTTAGCTTCTCTACAGGAAATACTAGCCGGTTCAGCAGTTTGTTGTATTTCTTTCATTGCAGTCTTTGTTAAGCTGATTCTCATATACAACTGTTACCTTGGTTGTCAGGTCCAGGACTTTGATTTCGAACCATGAGTATGTGTTGATCTTTGGTATTGATTTGGGCTCAAGTTACCTGCAGTCATAATGTTTGCTATTTATGAAATTTTGGCCATTGATTTTGGTTTTCACTCATTACATGATCCACACCAGTGATTTGTGTAGTTAGCGTCAAGTTAAGACACAAAATATACAGAGAGTTCAGGTAGAAACTCTGCAAAGTTTCGCAGATAGAGGAACATTATAGGCATAAGAATCTCCACCTTTTTAATTTAATTACCGATTAAAGAGATGTTGGGTAGAGGAAAAAACATTGACATTTTTTGTACAACAGCTGTTGGCCTATCAGCGGAGCTTCTGCCAGTTCTGAACAGACTGTGTGGTAAATATTGAAATGTTTTTTTAATTCATGGTTGGTTTCATCAATGCAAAATTGTAGGGTTTATCGCATTTGATGCATGGTCAGAGAAACTGTTTCATCCATCCATTCATTTGCACATTGTTTTTCATCGATCCCACAACGAAGGGTAGCCTCAAGGAATGTGGAATGGGTCACGCTATACAATAACAGGCTACTACTGCGAAGTATACTGATGACAATTATGACAAGCACTAATCTACTCAAATTGTGATTATTACTTCTTGGTTGGCTGCTGTTATTATCTCCTACTTCAAACAAAGTATTTTAACTTTACACCGAGCTGTCTGTAGACCGGCAAAATTGGGAACTGTTACAAAGATAGTTGAGCAGAATTTACATTCCTGTGTCCAAGTATTCAAATATGTGGTAGGAATGGCTAATGATCCATTCTTTTACATAGCTCTTATCTTGGCTGGATGGACAAATTAATTTACTGTGTTGATGAAGCTAACGTGAAAAGAGTAGGGCAACTCCAGACATATTTACAATACTATGAAAAGGACGGATTGCTTCTCAGTGGCAAGATGACTCTTTGAGTTGCAGACAGGCACAACAAAAAGACTGTTACACACTGAATTTTCAGCCAAAGCTTTTTTCAGAAAACAAAGGAGGAGAAGGCTTTGCCCAAAAGCTCTTTTCATTGTACCTGCAACTCAAGTTGTAATCTTTACAGTGAGTAGCAATCTATCTTTCTTATAGTATTATTGATATTCCAGCTTGGACTTTCCATTGTTTGGGAGAAGTATTTTGTAATTTACATCCAACAATGTGCTGCTGATGTGAATGTTTGCAGTTCTGGAAAGGTAGCTTTTGATATGTGAAACTCAACATTAAATTCACAAAGTATGGCTTCTGCAGCTGTATTTGCTGTAGACTGTGTTGTATGCTGAGTTACTGCCTAGTTGCGCTACATGCATTAAGTGCCTTGCATTTGAGCCAGTGCCTGGTTTTGAATTGTCTGAACAGCCAGTATTGCTCTGTCGTGAATTATTTCCAGAAAGCCAGCAGTGATGAGTCTTATGCTCTTATTTCTTCACTAACAAAACAGAATTAATACTGTGGATATAAGACTGAGGTGACTGATTACTGACTTCAAGGCTTCTCTGCAAAGGGTCGCTATGCTTGCAAACCCAAAGAACTTTCGAAATTGCCTTCTTGACCAAAGATTACTTCTTTCCCATAGTTATGGCATGATTTTAACAGTCCATGGCTAAAATGACATGTTTTTTCTAGTTCGCTTCAATTGTCCACTGTCCCTTCCTTGCAGCTTCACCATATTATCCACTGCAACGCATGTTTTCTTCACCACTATAAGTTTAGAAATCCAATAAGAATTAAGTGGACATGTTTGCTCATTAGGCTACTGTTTGATAAATGCAAATTATACTTCCATTTTGCCTGTAAGCAGTGGGAACCATCCATATCATGGTTTCCTTTAGGGTGTTCCTGTAGTGCAAAGCAATGTATGTCACACGCATGATGAATGAGATACCCTGACAATTTGTGACATTGCTTTAACACACTGTGCTACAGTAATAACTTTTCATTTCATTTTTGTTGAATTCCATATATATCATGAAATAAGTGTTCCTTAGTTAGAAAAGAAAAATACCAGTAAAGCTTGTCAAATGCTATATCTTTTATCTTTAACAACCAAGAAATTTTTAATTTTTTGTTTTTTGCCTTGGTGTATAATACAACTGATGTAATGTAATCCGATATTCTGTTAAAATATCATGAGATGACAAAATCATTGCATCATTACCTGACTGATACTTTTACACCAAAGCTGAGTTACCAAACACATGCATAAGTAAATGGAAATCACTTAGTTCCTCCATCAAACATATTACTTAAGTGTTCTCTAAATGTGAGACTATTAACACCACTGATTCTTCACATTTTAAAAAACTAATAATTAAATTTATTTTAGGAAGATTAAACTGGTTCATTAAATCTGACGATGTCCACAGTTCATGACTGATAGTTTCTGTACAACAGTCACAGTTATCAGTGTTAAAAAATTTAGTGTCCGTTTTGCTATCACTAGGAAATATTTCTGTATGCGGCTGTGATGGTATATCATTTCCTTAGCAAAACTGGAATGCACCTCATCTATACAGAATAGAACTGACAATCATCATCTAGTGTCAGTACTAAAAAATAGTTCAAAACATAAAGCAATAAACATCAAAATGAGACCACAGCAAATCTAGACAAATATTGCAACTTGTCAACCCTAACTTTGAGCAGTTACGGGGAGATCAAGACCAGAAATAAGACTGTACAAGCACAGTACACAGGTGGCTGACTGGCAACATGTATTAAAATGTCCATAGCACCCAGGTGTGAACAAGCTGTTGTGGGCAAACATATCTAATGCATTGTTGGAGAGGCACATTGATGCACTGTTAGTACTTAGGGAGAGATACAGCATACTTAGGGAGAGATACAGCACTGTGTCTTCAGGAATGCACACCATTCAAATAGTTAGTTTTGTAACACTTAGTTTTGAATTTCTTAGTAGTGCTTGTGTCTCTAGGTAGAGAATAATCTAAAACATATGTCAGTATTCATGTAAAATTCATACACTTTTTTGTTATTTACAGTTGCAGTTAATGTCAGTTACTCATGAAGCAACACAATGTGGTCTGCTTTATTCCACTGATGCAGTTTCATTCATAAACAATCTTCAGAATTTTCTGAGCTCACAGCTTGCTAAGTAACACTTCCACATCATGCACAATATTTGCTGTGCCACACACAGTGACACTATAAAACTTATTTATAGTACTAATTTAGTTAATATAATTTATTTATGAAACATTCTTCCTTTAAATAACATTGAAATACTTACATGACTAGATATTTTTTAAATATACCTGCACATATACGTATAGGCTTCACTCCACAGTTTGAAATGCCGGTTGCCAATTTATGCTTAAAAGTTTGGGAGCTATTCCAGGGTAATGAAGACATAATTAAATTGTCCAGTTGCACATAATGAAATTGTTTTCAAATATTTTTCAATATAACATTAACACTTGCAGATGTTCATAAATTAATGTAATGTATATCTCAAAATTTGACTGGAAAATTTTGAAATGTGTTGTCAGTCAGCACATCAGACTGTGATGGAAGAACAAATATCCAGCTCTCAGCACCTCTCCAGACCTTTTCCACTGTTGATGGTCTGAAATGATATCTCCTACATTTTACAAGTTTATTCAAGATGTTGATGACATCACAGAATCTTGGAATCTTGCTGACCATAGTTTGCTTGTGAACAGCATAGAGGCAGTACTTGGACTGTTAGTTTTTCACGTAAAACAGTGATTGGAGTGAATGTGATGAATTTAGTCTAAGATTAGTAGATGATTCATCTGAGGCAACTCCCATATAATAAAACAATTCAAAATAGAGAGCTTCAATAGTTATGTACGCTTCAGCAAGTATACAATAGTAACTGTTTCCATCTGTTCCTGTTAAAACCAACGTTGTACATCATTACTTTTGATAGTAATGTAGGCCACTGGCTTTCACTTCTTCATTTTGAACCTGAAAAATAAATTAGTCTTTTATAATACAACTACACAATCTGCTTACAGATAATTTCATTCATGGGGATGTAGTATCTTCAGACAGCTTTTGTCAATTTTAAAAAGATAACAAAAAATGTTCTGAATTCTCCCTGACTGCTAATGCATAAAATTTAGTGTAAAATCGGTAATAAACAACTTTGTAAGTTTCAGCAGTTAAATGGTCTGGGATCAGCAATTAAAACTGAATATAGTAACACAGCACTAAGAATTTGCAATGGTGAACACAATTACAAAATAACAGTTCCAAGGAAGGATCTGGCAACTGTTTAGCATCTCACTGAAGAAGTAAATTATAGAACAGAATCTTTGCCATCAGTGTTTGCATCTGTAGATTTTGTTATAGTCCGTGAACTTGGACCATATTTTATTGCTAAGCTTCAAAGCCAGGTAAAAAAGGTTTTCTTTTTTTTTTCAAACAAGTGCATCATTACACATATGTGGGCGAGTTATTCGTCTACTTAGGGCTGATATTGAGGAGAGCTGAATTTGCTTGCTTGGTTGTGTGCAAGTCGGCAGGACAAGGATGTCACACAGCCGCCCCAGGCGAAGCTAAGGTGCAGAGACATGGAACACGTCACTGGAAATGAGTAAATCCCAAAACTTGGAATATGGACAGCTGTTAATTGTGTGGCCTTTATGTAGGACAGACAATGTCCCAAGAAATGGCGGAGTGTCAGACAAGATGTCTTTTTACGGCTCCACAAGAATCTACAATAATTCAGTGTCAAGTATTGAAGGAAATGTGAATATGTATGTGATCTCATAAAAATCAGGTGCTTACAATGACACAACACTATTTTCAGTATCTTTAAAACTACAGAAGTTCATATTTCACAGTGAATAAACACTTTCACGATGAACCTCTGAATTAACAACTTTTAAACACTTCGTACACTTTTAACAATTATTATCTCGGATGTGAGCACTGCATGATAGCTATCGTCTCAGAGAGCAACTCACCTGTATCTTATTTATTTATTGACTTACGACATCTTTTATAATTTATTGCCCCAATGTTTGTCAGAATGTTGTACCCTCCACGTTTACACAGCAAATGAATACAATATGAGTATCTCATATTGTGTCACATGTGTGTTTATTTAATGAACAGTTTAATTTTTTTGCCAGTAACTTTATTTAAATGTTAATTACAACTGATAATACAAAATCATGGTAATTTCAGAAGTGGTCAGCTACGTGTGTTAGCCGACTCCACCTTTGTAAATCAGTACCAAAAGCTGCCTCTGACAAGCAGGCCTAAATAATTGCTCAAGCCATGTTTAACAACACTCTGTGATCATTTATCATGCACACACTTGTGCAAGAATGGTGTCTTATTTATTTATGAACCAGCTAATACTTATGTTGAATGTAAATGATCTGAGTGTAACTGAATGTTCATGGCATTTATTTATTTAAATATTGTTGTAACATATTAGTTTAATCCCCGAAGTGATCACGTTGTATCAAATCATGTCTGTAGAGATGAAGAACAATGAAATTTTGGTGGGGACGGCCTTCAGCTAATAGAAAAGCAGACAGTGGAGGAACACTATGATTCAGTTTTACAGGTGATTGGTTTTGGGTGGTGAATGGCTCCTACAGTGCTGATACTTTTAACTTTTGAAGGGACTTTATATTTTGAGAGGTCTAAATGTTCTCTGGAGTAACTATTATGACTTGTTTTATGGAACTGAGGATACACAGAGTATGGGTTACTACTCTTTGTATTGTATGTATCAATTTGTAAATCATCATGTTGAATTCTGAACTGTTTTGAGCTGGGTGAATATTTTGTGTATTATGGTTATGAAATGGACTTAGATATCGCATATCTTTGATGACTATTTAGTTTGTGGATTTTACTACCATTCTCATACCATTCTTGTAATGCTCTTAACATAACTGCATTTGATAAGGGTATTTTTTACTGTGTTTTAACTGAATATCATATGATCATTTCGCGATTACTTGAAAGGTCCTTTCTTGAATAATTATTATTGAACATAATTCTTTGTTTTCTACATCATATATAGACATTAGATTATAATTCTGTTTATTAAATTATTCATTTAGCTTTTATTTTATATTTCTGCGTATTTTATTAACTCACAGCTGTAGCCAGTCAACAGACTATTTGACTCCAGGATTACAGCTACAGGATATTGTTTGCAGCAAATTAGCTGTTTGGCGTAAAAGCAGACATGTGTGGCTTGACCCTATGACTACACTGAGCTATTCTTTTTAAACAGAGCCATGCATAGTCCACAGGTAAAGATGCAGCTGGTTTGCTTGTGTAGAACGCTGTTTAGAAGAGCAATTACACTAGCAGTAACCGTTATATACTGCACACAACTAAGTCTGCACCAGGGCAAAATGTAGTCTGATCTGTGCCTTATTTTATAACACTGCATAAAAGAATTTCCTTCAAAAAGTTGTGTCTCTTCTTAGCTCAAAGAGGAGTATTTCGAACATAAAAATACAAGGAATTTTCATTAAGTCAAGGCTTTCGAATAATAGTTTGCGCAATTGCCTATTGTTTGTTTCCATCATAGGTTTGACGACTTTTTTGTGTAACTTGAACACACTATGGCGGTTTGCTTTTTTGACAATCCAGACATCATGCTGCATCTAACTTGATTACAAAGAATTTTCATTGCATACACAAAACTCTTTAATCAGTTCACTAAGTAATCTACGTGATCAATCCATGACCAGTTTTTATTTAGATTAATGCCAAGAAATTTAACGGTCTGTAGTGATTAGTTCTTTGCCCTCATATTTAACTGTGATTTATGTTCAGCAGTTAGGTCATTTGTGTTTTTGTGATGTGCAGTTTCATATAGCATTATTATTTATCCAATTTTCAACTCCTTGAAGAGTTTGTTTAGTATTATTTGCTAGTTGTTCATTGTTTTTGTAGAAACTACTACTATGGAGCCATCTGCATACAGAAATGTTACAAGGTAATCCTACAAGGTATATTGTTTATGTAACACAGTAACAGTATGGATTCCTGGAATACACTTGCTTGTCTCTCCTTCCAGCTAGAACACGCTCTCTCATGTTTTTGTTGGGTATACACCCTCTATTTCCTATTTTAGAGATAGGATGAGAACCAGCATGAAGATTTTCCATGGAGACCACAAGCTACTGCAATTTTGTAAAGCAACAACTTGTGGTTTACTAGGTCAATTGCTTTAGTGAGGTCGCAAGGTCACTTTTGATACTGGATGTGCACAGCTTGTTATCAAAAATACTCTACCGGGAGGATCTCTTATATTTCTCAAGCCAAAATGACAAAACTTTGGAGAAGTTGTGAGAAAAGCTGTGTTTTTGTAATGGTTTTGTTTGGTCAGCACAAGAGCCATACAGTTAAGCTCTATAAAAGTTTTCTGGTGGTTATGGTAATATGTTCATTAGTATTTACACAAAGTAAAGCAGGCTATGACTGAGCACAGTCCTTCAGTAATGTGTAACTTGAATCATTTCACACATGTGAGAAGTTTATGAAACATGATATGTGAATATTGCTCATGAAGAACCAGTCACAATCACAAAATATCCTGTATTTAAACTGACCAGTTTTGGCACATACAGGAGGCCATCTTCTGGTTGATTGCATCATTTGAAGGAGCTGGGAATGTGCTGATCAGCTGTGTATTGTCAAGATAATAACTTGACCTAGGTGACACGTTTTTGCTCAGCTTGTCACCAGCTCCAGAAAATGGCGCAATCAATCTGAAGAAGGCCTCCTGTATGTGCTAAAACTGGTCATTTTAAATTAATGATATTTTGCAATTGTGACTGTTTCTTCATAAGTAAGATCGCTGTTGGTTAAAGTCATGAAATGTGAATGAATGAGTGCTAAAGTTGTGGAAACATGCCTTGACTTTATTTCCGTATGCTGAATCTTGCCTAGTTCTCTATGAAAATCTACTGGCCCATTGTGGTTCGGATGTTTTACCCTTGCAGATGTGTCCTCATATGGTGCCACGAAACATATTAGGACAAATAATTTTCAGTAATTATCAAGAAACTAATTAGTTTAAACACTGGAAGATTCCAGGAGGGAATGTAACAATATTATGAAGTAGATAGTTGCTACTCACCATATAGCGGAGATGCCGAGTTGCATATACACTACTGGCCATTAAAATTGCTACACCACAAAGATGATGTGCTACAGATGCGAAATTTAACCGACAGGAAGAAGATGCTGTGATACGCAAATGATAAGCTTTTCAGAGCTTTCACACAAGGTTGACACTGGTGGCGACATCTACAACGTGCTGACATGAGGAAAGTTTGCAACTGATTTCTCATACACAAACTGCAGTTGACTGGCATTGCCTGGTGAAACGTTGTTGTGATGCCTCATGTAAGGAGGAGAAATACGTACCATCACGTTTCCGACTTTGATAAAGGTCGGATTGTAGCCTAGCATGATTGCGGTTTATTGTATCGCGACATTGCTGCTTGCACTGGTTGAGATCCAATGACTGTTAGCAGAATATGGAATCGGTGGGTTCAGGAGGTTCATACGGAATGCCGTGTTGGATCCCAATGGCCTCACATCACTAGCAGTCAAGATGACAGGCATCTTATCCACATGGCTGTAATGGATCGTGCAGCCACGTCTCGATCCCTAAGTCGACAGATGGGGACATTTGCAAGAAAACAACCATATGCACAAACAGTTCGATGACATTTGCAGCAGCATGGACTATCAGCTGCGGTTACCCTTGATGCTGCATCACAGACAGGAGCGCCTGTGATGGTGTACTCAACGACGAACCTAGGTGCACGTATGGCAAAACGTCATTTTTTCGGATGAATCCAGGTTCTGTTTACAGCATCATGATGGTCACATCCGTGTTTGGCAACATCGCGGTGAACGCACATTGGGATTGTGTATTCGTCATCACCATACTGGCGTATCACCCGGAGTGATAGTATGGGTTACATGTCTCGGTCACCTCTTGTTCACATTTACGACACTTTGAACAGTGGACGTTACATTTCAGATGTGTTACGACCCATGGCTCTACCCTTCATTCAATCTCTGCAAAACCCTACATTTCAGCAGGATAATGCACGACCGCATGTTGCAGGTCCTGTACGGGCCTTTCTGGATACAGAAAATGTTCGACTGCTGCCCTGGCCAGCACATTCTCCAGATCTCTCACCAATTGAAAACATCTGGTCAATGGTGGCCGAGCAACTGGCTCGTCACAATACGCCAATCTTGATGAACTGTGGTATCGTGTTGAAGCTGCATGGGCAGCTGTACCTGTACATGTCATCCAAGCTCTTTTGACTCAATGCCCAGGCATATCAAGGCAGTTATTACGGCCAGAGGTGGTTGTTCTGGGTACTGATTTCTCAGGATCTATGCACCCAAATTGCATGAAAATGTAATCACATGTCAGTTCTAGTATAATATATTTGTCCAATGAATACCCGTTTATCATCTACATTTCTTCTTGGTGTAGCAATTTTAATGGCCTGTAATGTAGGTACAACAAAAAGACTGTCACAAAATAAGAGTTTGGTCAACAAGGCCTTTGTCAAAAATAGATGACACATTACCACAGTCTGGCAGCCAAAGCCAGACTATGAGCAGCAGCAGCAGTGCATGATGGGTGTGACAACTGGGTTTTTGGGGGGGGTGGGGGGTGGGGGGTAAGGAGGTGGCTGGAGCGAGGAGGGAGAGGGGTAGCAGGGTAGGGATGGGCAACAGGTCGGTGAAGTGCTGCTGGGGAGTGTGCAGGGAGGAGGTGGAGAGAGGGTAGAACAGTTAGGTGCAGTTGGGAGGTTATATGGATGGCTGGGGAGAGTAGGGGGGGGGGGGGGGGGGGGTTAGCAGAAAAGGAGAGAAATAAAAAGACTAGGTGCATTGGTGGAATAGAGGGGTGGAATGGGAACAGAGAAGGGGCTAGATGGGTGAGGCTAAATGACTACCGTATTTACTCAAATCTAAGCCGCACCTGAAAAATGAGACTCGAAATAGAGGAAAAAAAATTTTCCCGTATCTAAGCCGCACCTGAATTGAGACTCGAAATTCAAGGGGAGAGAAGAGTTTTAGGCCGCACCTCCAAATCGAAACAAAGTTGGTCCATTGTAATATGAGACACAATTTAGGTCGCGTGAATGACGATACAGCTGCAGTAGTTTGGTTCGAGTCGTAAGCTTAGCAGTTAAGCTTTAACAGGTAGCCGTTGCTATGCGTCAGGCGCTCCGTCCGTGTTTATACGGGTACCCTTTTTTTTCCACGTGCTTCGCCTGGTTTGAATTGATTGCTTATTTTTCTTTGATCCGATAACTGCTGTTCTATTTGTTATAGGTGTTTACGTCACTCAAAGCTGAAAATGCATTGCTGTGCTGTGTCATGCATTGTTTGTCGCATTCTGATAATGAGTGTTTAAGGCCTGTCGCCGCTCGCGGCATGGCTTGCTTTTGTGCGCGCTACTGCCGCTCACAGGTTTTTTTTAAAAAAAAAAAAAAAAAGGAATTGTCTCATTAGCTAAACAATGGCAAGAGACTGCTATTTTTTGTTACTTACACTGGTGCTTTCTTTGATAATGATCAACAATAACCAAATAATAGACTGCGTATGATAGATGATGTTGTGAACAAGAGTTTAGCGAAAATTTTTCTCCGTTTCAAAATCTTTGCGGACTCCTCTTTAGTACATTACATTCTGCACAAAAATTAGAGTCATCTTAGATTTAAAAATCTAGTCAATTGCCGTGCTACATTTCTGACTCTATCGCTATTAGGTATAAGAATAATACGAATATAAACATGACATGATATGTATATTCTTCCACGTTACTGTTGTCTCACTCTAGTTTCGTAGTTTATTAGGCAGACAGGATTTTAATGATATAGCAGCAAACACGAAAGAATACATGGCAAAATGTTTATATTCATATTATTCTTATCGTGAAGAGAATACTCCATGTGATTCACAATTCATAGAAGTACCTATTAACAACCATCTCTTCTCACAGGTAGGAAAAAATTCAGAACGCAGAGTTGGCCATATTGACAAACATCCCAAACAGTCTTGCCAGTCGGATTTTCGTAGTACATTGAAATGCTGCTACATTCGAAGATGAAAAATACGGAATTTGTATTTACTTTGTTGGATAATGTATGAAAATGCAGTGGTCGAAACTCGTGGCGGAGAAAAATGCTCGTCTACCACCTTTTTTTTTTAATTTATTTACTGATGCAGAGGTTTTGGCGCCAGTATTTATCTTTGTGTCTGCAAAGCATGCCTGCGTAGCACTACACATATTCAAGACAGAAGTTAGTTGTGGTGGCACCTGCCAATATTTTTCAGAACTTCCGCTTACTTTGCACTCGATTCCAAGCCGCAGGCGGTTTTATGGATTACAAAAACCGGAAGAAAAGTGTGGCTTAGATTCGAGTAAATATGGTAATGAAGGTTGAGTCAGGAGGATTACAGGTGTGTAGGATATATTGCAGAGAGAGTTCTCAACTATGCAATTCAGAAGAGCTTGTGTTAATGGGAAGGATCCATATGGTACAGGCTGTGAAGCAGTCATTGAAATGAAGAATGTTGTGTTGGGTGGCATGTTCAGCAACAGGGTGGTCCAGATGTTTCTTGTCTACAGTTTATTGGTGGCAATTCATGCGGACAGAAAGTTTTTGATTGTCAAGCCCACGTAGAATGCAGCAGTGTGGTTTTGACGTAGCTTGTAGATCACATGACTGGTTTCACAGGTAGCCCTGCCTTTCATGGGCTAGGTGATGTCTGTGATCGGACTGGAATATGTGGTGGTGGGAGGATGCATAGGACAGGCCTTGCATCTAGATCTATGACAGGTGTATGAGCCAAGAGTTAAGGGGTTTGGAGCAGAGGTTGTGTAGGGAGGGATGAGTATGTTGTATAGATGCAGTGGACGGCAGAATGCCACTGTGGGAGGGGTGGGAAGGATAATGGGTAGGACATATCTGATTTTAGGGCACTAAGAGAGGTACTCGAAACCATTCCTGGATGGTACTGAGTTAGAAGGGGAATGCTTCTCTGTGGTGGGTGAGTAAAGCCTCAGTGAGACCCTCAATTTATTTTGAGAGCAACTGCTCATCATTGCGGATGTGATGGCCATGGCTGGCTAGGTTTTATGGAAGAGCCTTTAGGTATGGAATGGGTGGCAGCTATTGAAGTGGAGGCAATGCTGGTGGTTAGTAGGTTTGATATGGACAGAGGTACTGATGTAGTCATGTTTGAGGTGGAGGTCAACATCTAGGAAGGTGGTGTGTTGGGTTGAGTAGGACCAGGTGAAGCGAATGGGGGAGGTGTTCAGGTTCTGCAGGAATGTGGATAGGGTGTTCTCACCCTTGACCCAGATCCCAATGATGTCATCAGTGATTCTGAACCAGGTGAAGTGTTTAGGATTTTGGGTTTTTAGGAAGGATTCCTCTAGATGGTCCATGAATAGTTCAGCATAGGATAGTGCCATGTGATTGCCCATAGCTGAAACCCAGATTTGTTTGTAGGTAATACCTTCAAAGGAGAAGTAATTGTGGGTGAGAATATAGTTGGTTGTAGGGACTAGGAAGGAGTTGGTTTCGAATCCATCGGGTGTTGGGAAAGATAGTGTTCAATAGCAGAAAGGCTATGGGTGTTAGGGATGTTGGTGTAAAGGGAAGTGGCATCAATAGTGAAAACCGGGGCATCATGTGCTAATGGACCGGGAACTGGGGGGAGCCGGTGGAGGAAGTGGTTGGTATATTTTCTATAGAAGGGTACGTGCCGGGTAATAGACTGAAGGTGTTGGTCTATGAGAGCAGATATTCTCTCAGTGGGGGCTCAGTAATGCCACAATGGGGTGTCCTGGGTGGTTGGGTTTATGGACTTTAGGAAGCATGTGGATGGTAGGAGTGCGGGGAGTGGTAGGGGTGAGGAGAGAGATGGTCTGCGGGGGAGAGGTTCTGGGTTTGGTCTATGGATTTGAGGAGAGAATGGAGATGCTGCTGAATTTCTGGAATGGAGTCACTGTGACAAGGTTTGTAGGTGGAAGTTTCTGACAGCTGATGGAGTGCTTCTGTCAGGTAATCCTTGCAGTTCAAAACAACAGTGGTGGAGCCTTTGTCTGCAGCTAGGATTACAAGGTCGGGATCAGTTTTTAGGTGATGGACTGTGGTTCTTTCTGTGGATGTAAGGTTAATTTGCATGATGAGGGATTTGGGGAATGACGGGGAGGCAAGGTTTTAGGTTGAGAAATTCTGGAAAGATAACAGGGGGTGATTTGAGGCCAGTGGGTGTGGATCACGGTTGGATGGTGGAGTGAACTGAGTCAGGCAGGGTTCAACATAGGTCTTTGATTAAGTGTGATTGGTAGGGTTGGTGATGAAAAACCGTTTTCACTGTAGGGACCGGGAGGAAGAGACAAGGTCTTTAACAAGTCCTACATGACTGAATTTGGCAGTGGGGCAAAAGGTGAGGCCTGTGGAGAAAAGGTTTATGACTGTGTTTTGGATCTGTTCAGGTTCTGGATTCTGTGTGGTGGTGAGAGGGAGTTTTGAAGGGTGGCGTAAATGTAGTAGGTCTGTGAGACATAGTTGGTCAGCTATGAGGAGATGTGGCACAGGTTTGGAGGTTGTTTTACAGTTGTTGGACAATTGTACTCCAAGGTGGGAGTAGGAAGTGAGCAGGGTAGAGAGTTTTTTAAGGTGGCATGCATGTTGCTCTAGTTCCTGATGGACAAGATTTTCAATGTGTTTTATATGTTCCACGAATTTGGAACTGCATAGCAGGAGAATTTTACGGATGGAGAGAAGGTACTGCAAGGATGTTTGGGCTTCATTGATATGGTTTTGCAGGACTATGTTGTGAGGGATTGGCAGAATCTGAACAGATGGAGGTCATTGTGGAAGGAAGAATGGTAGCCAGAGATGAGTAATTTGATGATAAGACCATTTGGGGGGATTCCATGAGTGAAGCAACTATGCCGGAACAATATGTAGCACTGGATTCTGGCTAGGGAAAAGGAAAATTTTTCTGTATTGACATAGATGGAAGGAACAAGTATTCACGGTGGTGGGAAAAAATGCAAAAAAATACATAAGTAATGTAGAATTACATCTGAAAAAATTCTCAGAAATACACCCAAATATATGGAAAAATCATGAAAATGGCGAAATAGGGGGAAACTAGATGAAATCTGAGTGAGTACAGTGATAGCGAAAGGCAAAAACCTACTAGAATTGGCATCTCACTATAATTGGTGTGAAGTCACAATGAGATCAAAGAAAAGATATAAATAAAAAATATCTTACTGTGGTTTGCAGGTCAGAGGGTGGATAAGAGTGATGAATGGGGACAGGAGATGTGATTGGATAAGATGAAATTAGTAGGTGCGAACTGGGATAGAACGGAGAAGAAGAGGGTGAGGTGTGGAGGGGTTGGTAGGATGAGATACAAGATCCTGTGGCACTGGAAAGGTGCAGGAAATAACACGCACAAATTCAGGAGAGTGATCATTTTGAAGGTATAGGATTAATGATATAGGTGGGAGTAAAGTGGGACATCAGATGCTGCATCAACAGTCCGCATGGTCATGTAGCTGTCTGTTGTGTGCATCTGAGATGGTTGACACAGTGTGGCTCCAACTACCACCCTTTCTTCCACAATGACCACCATCTGTCAAGATTCCACCAATCCTCAGTCCTCACCAACATAATCCTGCAAACCCATATCAATCAAGCCCAAACCTCCTTGCAATACCTTCTCTCCATCTGTAAAATTCTGCTGCTGTGCTGTCCCAAATTCCTGGAACTCATAAAACACATTGAAACTCTTGCCCTCCAGGAACTAGAGCAACATGCATGCCACCTCAATAAACTCTCCACCCTGCTCACTTCCTACTCCCGCCTTGGAGTACAATTGTCCAACAACTGTAAAACAACCTCCAAACCTGTGCCACATCTCCTCATAGCTGACAAACTCTGTCTCACAGACCTACTACATTTACCCCACCCTCCAAAACTCTCTCCCACCTCCAGACCAAACCCAGAACCTCTCCCCCGCAGTCCATCTCTCTCCTCACCCCTACCACTCCCCGCACTCCTACCATCCACATGCTTCCTGAAGTCCATAAACCTAACCACCCATGACACCCCATTGTGGCCAGTTACTGTGCCCCCACTGAGAGAATATCTGCTCTTGTAGACCATCACTTTCAGCTTATTACCAGAACATACCCTCCTACATAAAAGATACCACTCATTTCCTCCACCAACTCTCCACAATTCCTGTTCCTTTGCCTCACAGTGCCCTCCTTTTCACTACTGATGCCACCTCCCTTTACACTAACACCCATGGCCTTTATGCTATTGAACACTAGCTTTATCAGTGCCTGACAGGTTCCAAACCAACAACCTCCTTCCTAGTCACCATGGCCAACTATATCCTCACCCACAATTACTCCTCCTTTGAAGGTTTTACCTACAAACAAATCCAGGTTTCAGCGATGGGCAATCACATGGCACCATCCTACACCAACCTATTCATGTGCCAACTAGAGGAATCCTTCCTAAACACCCAAAATCCTAAACACCTCACCTGGGTCAGAATCACTGATGACATCATTGGGATCTGGGTTCAGGGTGAGAACACCCTATCCACATTCCTGCAGAACCTGAACACCTCCCTCATTCGCTTCACCTGGCCCTACTCAACCCAAAAGCCACAGTTCTTGATGTTGACCTCCACCTCAAACATGGCTACATAAGTACCTCTGTCCACATTAGACCTACTAACCACCAACAATACCTCCACTTCGACAGCTGCCACCCATTCCATACCAAAAGCCTCTTCCAACCTAGCCAGCCATGGCCGTCACATCTGCAGTGATGAGCAGTTGCTCTCAAAATAAACTGAGGGTGTCTCTGAGGCCTTTAGTAACCATAATTATCCTTCCAAACTTGTAGAAAATCAAATTTCCCATGCCTTATCTTTTCAATCGCTCACCGTCCAGCCGCAGAGGAGCATTCCGTTTGTAACTCAGTACCATCCAGGACTGGAGCAAATGAATTACATTCAGCACCAGGGTTTCAACTGCCTCTCATCATGCCATGAAATCAGAAATGTCCTGCCCACTATCCTTCCCACCCCTCCCATAGTTGTATTCTGCCATCCACCATATCTATACAATATACTCATCCATCCCTACACAACCTCTGCCCCCAACCCCCTTACCTCAAGGCTCATATTCCTGCAATAAACCTAGAGGCAAGACCTGTCCTATACATCCTCCCACCACCACATACTCCAGTCCGGTCACAAACATCACCTACCTCATCAGAGGCAGGGCTACCTGTGAAACCAGACAAGTGATTTTCAAGCTAAGCTGTAACCACTCTGCTGCATTCTATGTGACCAAGACAACTGACAACTGTCTGTCTGCCATGAATGGCTACCAACAAACTGTAGACAAGAAACAATTGCAATTGGACCACTGTGTTGCTGAGCATGCCACCCGACGCAACATTCTTCATTTCAATGACTATTTCTCAGCCTTTGCCATATGGATCCTTCCCACTGACACCAGCTTTTCTGAATTATACAGGTAGGAACTCTCTCTGTAATATATCCTACACTCCTGTAATCCCCCTGGTTCAACCTTCATTAGTCATTAGCCTCACCCATCTAACCCCTTCCCTGTTCTCATTCCAGCACTACACAGCCCTCTATTCCACCAATGCACCCAATCTTTTTACATCTCCCCTTTTCTGCTAACCCCCCCACCTTTCTCCACTGCCCTCCTAATTTCCCTACTGCACCTAGCTATCCTACCATCTCTTCACATTGCCCTGTAGACTCCCCAGCATCACTGCACTGTCTGCCACCCCTACCCTGCTATCCCTCCCCATCCCAGCCGCCTCGTTACCCCCACTTAGTTGCCTCGTGCATCATGCACTGCTGCTTGTATTCTGGCTTCAGTTGCCAGAGACTGTGTTTATGTGTGTGTGTGTGTGTGTGTGTGTGTGTGTGTGTGTTTGTGTGTGTGAGTGAGTGAGAGAGAGAGAGAGAGAGAGAGAGAGAGAGTTGTTTGTGTGTGTGTGTGTGGGGGGGGGGGGGGGTCTAGTTTTGATAAAGGTCTTGTTGACTGAAAGCTTATTTTGTGACAGTCTTTTTGTTGTGCCTATCTGTACTCAGCATTTGTGCCGTGTGATGACTAGCAACTATCCTTTTCATAATAATGTTACAACTCATTAGTTTAGTGTCATAGGCATAGGCATAATTCATTGTCAGTATCACTAAAATTTTGTGTTTAGAAACATCTCCATAAATAGGTATTTTTTATGATATTGTCTTTCAGCAATACCTAGAATGCAAAACACTTTCCTCAGTTCACAGAGTAACATAATTAGCTTGATATTAATTATGCCCCATATACACCATATTCGTTTCTGCACACTTACTTGCACTAAAGAAGATTCTGCCAGGAATGGTGAAGGTGTGCATTCCATATTTGACAGTTATAATAACAATAATAATAATAAAATTTCTATTTTTTTATAGATTAAAACACATAAAGTTGCCTGAGGTAGATGACAATCACATGTGGGTATTGCAATGAGAAACCCAGTCTATCTGATTTAGTTATCAAAGCCTTTGTCGAGACTTACTGTTTGGGCATTTTCAGCACTGAATTCATTGTAACTAAATTAGTATACTCAAATGTCCTTACTTGTTCCTGAAAAAGTTCTTAAGAGATGTTTCTTCAGATTTCTTCATTTTAATGTTATCATCAGTTTTTACGCTGCTGTTACAGTCTTGAGCAAGCTAAAACAAGAAGACAGATTGTTTGAAGTTTACGTAGATGACCCTGATTAAATAACTGCCTACTCAAACACGATATTATTGCACTTGGCCATTACAAAAAAACATGCGAAGACATTGTGTTAAACAAATTCAGCGGTAACTGTTAATGCTTGCAGGTCAGTTGTGCATATACTATCAATGCCAATTACACGCTGCCTCATGATAAGGAGATCAAAATGCCATCCTCCCAATTGCAATAATATCATGGTTGACTAATGCTTCCAATTAAAAATAAAAATTTTGATTCACTTGACAAAGTATGAATGAACATATAGACAAAAATACATTATTGTCCTCAAACTGAAGTGACAGTAAGAGTCACAAATAAGGTATGTAAGTTGTAATAGTAAAGAAATACAGATAATCAATCACAGAATTCAGATAATTAGAAAACTGTAAAATTATTTGCTTTAATTAACTTACTGACTGCAATGCTTCACATGCATTGCACCATTTTTCATACTCTTCATTTGGTGCTTGCATATATTTTAACACTGCTTCGGCAAGTAGATTGAAACGAGTTGCTCTTTGCATGGGCAACATTAAAAATGAATATAAAGGAAATTTTTCACATTTCTCATCATCCTCAATTTTTTTCAGCGCTGTAGCGAATCTCTTGTTTTTCATCCTTAAACAATAAAGAATCTCTTGTAAAGAAAATTAATTTGGATTTCAAACATAGGTAAATCTATTAATTTATGACTACCTATTTATTCTGAATTTTATCTAGTGTTTGGTTAACAATTGTATCTGGACTTCCTGTACTTACAGTTGCCGTAAGCGTTTTTCAATGATCTGCAGATTCTCACAGTACTTCACGTATACTCCAAAATATTGATTTGCATGATGTATTATTGTATCTGCCATTTTTGTGAGCCGGAGATCTCTTTCCCAAACAGTTACCAAGTCCTTTAGGAAGTTTTGGGAACAGTTTTTTACTGAAAAAAAATACATTTAATTGCTTGAATTTTGAAACTATGAAAAAGAAAGAAAAATCCAAACAGAAACTGAATTTAAGCCTGACCTACGTATTTTTCAGTGATATTTTAGAGTGTGATAACATTTTTAGATTGGTCATGTCAGGTGCAATAAGATATTAAGTTTGACAATGACAAGTTAGGCAAATCAGTGCTTATTACTCACATCATCAGATCTGGATTGTTTGTTTCCTGTTGATTACACATTTCAATGTTCTTAACAATGATGTCTGAGTACAAGTGAGAGTGCTATTACATATCCGTATGGTCAAGGGTGTTGTCATTCTTTTTATTGTTATATACACTCCTGGAAATGGAAAAAAGAACACATTGACACCGGTGTGTCAGACCCACCATACTTGCTCCGGACACTGCGAGAGGGCTGTACAAGCAATGATCACACGCACGGCACAGCGGACACACCAGGAACCGCGGTGTTGGCCGTCGAATGGCGCTAGCTGCGCAGCATTTGTGCACCGCCGCCGTCAGTGTCAGCCAGTTTGCCGTGGCATACGGAGCTCCATCGCAGTCTTTAACACTGGTAGCATGCCGCGGCAGCGTGGACGTGAACCGTATGTGCAGTTGACGGACTTTGAGGGAGGGCGTATAGTGGGCATGCGGGAGGCCGGGTGGACGTACCGCCGAATTGCTCAACACGTGGGGCGTGAGGTCTCCACAGTACATCGATGTTGTCGCCAGTGGTCGGCGGAAGGTGCACGTGCCCGTCGACCTGGGACCGGACCGCAGCGACGCACGGATGCATGCCAAGACCGTAGGATCCTATGCAGTGCCGTAGGGGACCGCACCGCCACTTCCCAGCAAATTAGGGACACTGTTGCTCCTGGGGTATCGGCGAGGACCATTCGCAACCGTCTCCATGAAGCTGGGCTACGGTCCCGCACACCGTTAGGCCGTCGTCCGCTCACGCCCCAACATCGTGCAGCCCGCCTCCAGTGGTGTCGCGACAGGCGTGAATGGAGGGACGAATGGAGACGTGTCGTCTTCAGCGATGAGAGTCGCTTCTCCCTTGGTGCCAATGATGGTCGTATGCGTGTTTGGCGCCGTGCAGGTGAGTGCCACAATCAGGACTGCATACGACCGAGGCACACAGGGCCAACACCCGGCATCATGGTGTGGGGAGCGATCTCCTACACTGGCCGTACACCACTGGTGATCGTCGAGGGGACACTGAATAGTGCACGGTACATCCAAACCGTCATCGAACCATCGTTCTACCATTCCTAGACCGGCAAGGGAACTTGCTGTTCCAACAGGACAATGCACGTCCGCATGTATCCCGTGCCACCCAACATGCTCTAGAAGGTGTAAGTCAACTACCCTGGCCAGCAAGATCTCCGGATCTGTCCCCCATTGAGCATGTTTGGGACTGGATGAAGCGTCGTCTCACGCGGTCTGCACGTCCAGCACGAACGCTGGTCCAACTGAGGCGCCAGGTGGAAATGGCATGGCAAGCCGTTCCACAGGACTACATCCAGCATCTCTACGATCGTCTCCATGGGAGAATGGCAGCCTGCATTGCTGCGAAAGGTGGATATACACTGTACTAGTGCCGACATTGTGCATGCTCTGTTGCCTGTGTCTATGTGCCTGTGGTTCTGTCAGTGTGATCATGTGATGTATCTGACCCCAGGAATGTGTCAATAAAGTTTCCCCTTCCTGGGACAATGAATTCACGGTGTTCTTATTTCAATTTCCAGGAGTGTATATCTGTTAGAGGTAATAATATTTACAGTACTTTTGTTGTCAGTGTTCGAGCCGGGTGACCTATCATTGGGCTGTGAAGGGATTACCACCAGTGTTAGGCTTACTGTAAAGCAATACACACACGTGTTCACCTAATAGCACCCAAGGCAATGCTTCCGTCCAGCAACTGTCATGACACACAACGGTGATTTTAAATGTACAGTGCCACTGTTCCATGAGGCCATTGCTTTGTGGATGGTAGGCTGTTGTGTGGTAACGTCATACACCACAGAGGTTGCATAGTTCATTAAATATGACTGCTTCAAACTGTTGTCCTTAGTCAGTTGTTACAGAGATCAGGCAGCAGAAACATCATATCCATGTGTCGACAAATGCTCTTGCTGTTATCTCTGCTATAATATCCAGAGGAGAATGGCTTCCACCCAGCACATCATGCAGCCGAGGACAGAGAATATATAACGATAGCTCTCAGACTCAGAAGAGACCCTACCATGTCAAGCTGGACATGCTGAAATTGACCTTTTGGAATCTCAAAATAAGCGAATGTTGGCTGTGTGTGATGACACATTTTTGCTGTGCTGACAAGCTGTTCACATACATGTCCAGCCTTGGCAATCCTTTTCGACATTGGGCCATACAAACAGGTTCATGAAAAGTCATTCATGTTGACAGGCATATGTCAAGGAGCAAAGGATTGTGGAGTTGGTCGATTTTGTGAAACATAAGACAGTACTCGCTTGATAGATCCAGGGATGGAACAAAGTTCTGTATGTAAATTCACTGTAGAATCTTGAGGTAGGTCCATAATTTGTTGGTCTTGCAACTGAAACTCTGTTAATTTATTACAGCTAACACAGGTGTAGAAGACTTCTATTCTTGACAGATATTCTGTGATGATGATGTACACTCCTTGGGGATTTCTGACATCAGATGCAAATTGCACTATATTGATGAGGTGACAGAACTGAGGGTAGGAACCTTTCGAAGGGTTGCATATCAAGGCCACTAAAGATCGGTGGTCTGTCCTCTACATCATATTTAAACTGATGAACCACTTCCTATGCCACCAATATTCACAATCATAGGTGGACCACTTGCACCGAGAATCTGTCAGTTTACAAGGGGCAAAAGAGACCCATCCCAATGGCATAGTTGCTTATGTCTAATATAATCCTTAATTGGTCATTATGTGGTGGGTGCACTAAACTCAAGGCATGTAGGCGAGGTCTTGAATTTTGTCAAAGTCGTACTTCATATATGGAGTCCACTTGACCATGCACTTACCACTCAAGTTCTTGTCAGCTAGAACTTTTGTGAGCAATGCCCGTATGGCAGCAACATTAAGGAGGTGTCAATGATGCAAGTTAATTGTGCCAATAAAGTGGCATACTTCATGGTAATCTTGTGGTTGAAGTAGTTGCTTAATGGACACTGTTCATTGTGGAATAGGATGGATACTAGCAGCATTGTCCAGGTAGCCAAGGAAGACTACTTCAGTTTGATGAAGCTGACTCTTGCATTGTTAATGATGACACCGTTGTCAGTAAGTGCACTGAGAATTTGTTTGAGATGCAGTTCATGCTCATCTTGTGAAGGGGAGAAAATTAGAATGTCACCCAAATACACATAGCAAAAATGGAGCTTAAACAGGATACTATCAATAAATTGTTGCCAGGTCTGGGCCATGTTTTTGAGGCCACAAGGCATGTACAGGGATTCATATAAACCAAAGGGCACAATGATGCCAGTTTTTTTAATGTCCTATCTGCAAGTGTACCTTATTGCAGTGTAAAACACTGAAAACCAAGGTGTCCTTGTTGTAGTGGGTGAAGTCTTTAACACTGGGGATCAGGTAGCTATTAATGATGGTGCAAGCAGTTGAGACATGCAGCCTTCACATAGCCTAACGGTGCCACTAATTTGATAGGCGAAGCACATGAACTACCAGAAGGTTGCATGATTCTGGCTTGTAGTAGTTCAGCAGCTGTTTTGGCCATGTGGAGCTTGTCTGGTGGTAACTGCCATGGTCTGCAGTGGACAGGAGAGTGTGGGGTGGAGGTAACCTTGTGGACAATCCTGTTGCACATAGCATTTTGTATAAATTGTAATTATGGCTGTGTGGTGAGCAAGGTAAAAACCTGAGTCAACATGGAAGGCATATTAACAGGATACATGTTACTAACATTGGTTGTATGTGGAGGCAGCATTGTCATGTGTGGTGTGGTGGTAGGTGTCCCTGCTGTATGGCATTTCAGCTGAGAAGCTGCAGTGGAGTTGGTGGGAACAGATAGATGAGAATTTGCATCAGAAGCCAGATGGTGTCGTGTGGTAGTGATCTCATCTGACAACATACAACTGGTTCATGATGATTCATTTTCATACTGTAGGCATGACCTTGTGTCAAAGTAACATTGTTGGATTATTGCTGTTGGGCCAGTGATGTGATGCAGCTGTGCAGTGTCATTGACATTCATCACTCATACCAATGTACTGCATGCCTTTCCATAGAAAAGTAACAGAAGCCTGCCCTGACAACAAGGGCATGCAACTGACAACACCAGGAATGGAGTGACCCACTGTCTTAGGTTGTAATGTGCTGTGTGCTAAATTCAATAATGGCCAGAAGTCCAGGGGGCGAGATACTAATGTCCAAACCCATGTAAAGAAAATATTGTCTATGTATATGGTCAATGACATAGGCTTCCACTCTGCAGAAGGTCCAGCATATGACATTTCATTGATATGTTGCAAGGTGAGGTGATTTTATTTACATCTGTGATCCTGTTTGCATGTAGCAGATCACGCAATACTTTTTGGTAATAACATTGTGGTTGGCAATTGTGTGCCACGTCACCAAACTGCTTGTGGAAACAGAAGAATTGTCGCTGTACAGGAATGTCACCATGCAAGGTACGATTGCTAGTTGCATGAATGTCTGTTGTGGTTGGCTGAAAGTCACCGTTCCCTGTAGTGAAGTTGACATAATGCTCAGTGCTGGTCAGGTGTGGTCAGTCTGGTTCAGCTGTGTCTTGATGGTTGGTACGGCATAGCTGCTGTGAGCTGTGGTCGGAGGCATTGTTATCTGTGTTGTTCATACAGTGTCACTGTTGCAAAACAGTAAAATATAATATCAACATCCTTTACAGCGATCCTCATTCTTGTGAAATCATCACAAGATGTACTTGAGGTGAGAACTTGATGATCCAGAGACTCCAAATTGTGTGATCATGGATGAGGTTAATATCCACCAGTGTATGCACTCAGTGTCAAAGTTGTGAAGTAATCCTGTTCCTCAGGTGTTCTCATAGGTGACTTGTTTTAATTGCTGTTCTGGTTTTCTGTGAAGTGTTGGAGTAGTGCAGCCATTGTGGTGTTGTATTTATTGCTATCCAGGAGAGCCATAATAATATTACTGATTATATCAGCATGTTCACCGAAATGGCTGAGCAAAATGACGGACTGTACTTTGTCGTCTGAGAGGCCATGGGTGGGCAGCATGCACTCAGCATCAGAAACCACATTGCAAGTTGGTCTGGGTAAAATGTAGGCAGCTGAAGTTGTGAACAAAAATGAGTGGTAAAGTTGTTGGTGCACGGTGCACTAATTACCATAGCAATGTCAAGAGACACAACAGAAGAGTTCACAGTATACATATACAGTTCAGGTGTAAGTTTGGTAGGATTGTCTGGAAACAGCCCAACTGGTTGGACCACATGATCTGGTGCAAATGGGTCGAATGAGGTTGGACATGACACAGTAGGGATTTAATCATTGGCAAACATTCAAGAATTTTCAAGTCCAAGAGACTAGTGCACAATACTGGAATGATATGCATGGAAAGTGAAGTCTGGAATGAAACCACTCAATATATTGTCTGTAGGGATACACTGTTCGATACTATACGTAGCATTGTTAGCACTTGTGACACTGCACTGAGGGTGATTGTTTTCCTGCTTGAACAGCATTGGTTGCTGAGTATTTCTCTGTGAAGCATTAAATACCCTCTGTATGAAAATCACTGTCTTGTCATAGTAATTTCACTGCTCAAACGTTACAAAATGGCTCTATTTTCAATGCACAGTACCCAAAATGGGAATGTAGAAGCATTCCAATGAGCCATATGTAGTTGTTGCAGTTCAACAATGTGGATTTTACCCCAGGATGGGATAAATGTAACTTGTAGCAATGACACAGTTACGTATAACATGCACTTTATTTCATAACCGACACAGGACAAATACACATCTAAGTTCACAGCAGGAATAAACCACACTGAACCATAGGTTTTCAGATATTTCACACCAGGTCACTGTCAGTAGCCAGACAGTTTGTTCTCTGCAGCAGCCACTGTCATTGGTGGAGTCCTCCCATTTACATATTATATCTTTTCATCTGTTTTCAAACCAAAAGAAGACATACAGCACTGTAACCTGATAATATGTACAGACGAACCAAAAAATTAAAAATTCATCACTCTTGCTAACATATTTTCTTGCTTTTCAATTACATTTGACAATTTCAAATGCACTCAATGGTTGCTCTCTGTGATCAACACCCCTAGAATGTCTTTTGATTCATGGACATTTACAGTATGTGATCAAAAGTACCCATACATCCCCAAAAACATACGTTTTTGATATTAGGTGCATTGTGCTGCCACCTACTGCCAGGAACTTCGTATCAGCAACTTCAGTAGTCATTAGACATCGTGAGAAAGCAAATGGGGCACTCTGTGGAACTGACGGACTTCAAACATGGTCAGATGATTGGGTGTTACTTGTGTCTTATGTCTGTATGTGAGATTTCTACACTCCAAAACATCCCTATGTCCACTATTTCTGATGTGATAGTAAAGTGGGAACATGAAGGGACATGTACAGCACAAAAGTGTACAGGACGACCTCGACTGTTGACTGACAGAGACTGCTGACAATTGAAGAGGGTCGTAATGTGTAATAGGCAGATATCTATCCAGACCATCACAAACTGCATCAGGATCCGCTGGAAGTACTATGACAATTAGGTGGGAAGTGAGATTTCATGGTCGAGAGGCTGCTCATAAGCTACACATCATGCCAGTAAATGGAAAATGACACCTTGCTTGGTGAAAGGAGTGTAAACATTGGATGATTGAACAGTGGAAAAATGTTATGTGTAGTGACAAATCATGATAAATGATGTGGCAATCCGATGGCAGGGTGTGGATATGGCAAATGCCCGGTGAACACGTTCTGCCAGTGTGTGTAGTGCCAACAGTGAAATTCGGAGGCAGTGGTGTTATGGTGTTGTATTTTTCGTGGAGGAAACTTGCACCTCTTGTTGTTTTGCGTGGCACTATCACAACACAGGCCTATATTGATGTTTTAAGCACCTTCTTGCTTCCCACTGTTGAAGAACAATTCGGGGATGGCGATTGCATCTTTCAACATGATTGAGCACCTGTTCATAGTGCACAGCCTGTGGCAGAGTGGTTACACGACAATAACATCCCTGTAAGGGACTGGCCTGCACAGAGTCTGACCTGAATCCTAATAGAACTCTTTTGAGATGTTTTGGAATGCCGACTTTGTACCAGGCCTCACCAACCGACATCGATACCTCTCCTCAGTGCAGCACTCCAAGAAGAATGGGCTGCCATTCCCCAAGAAAGCTTCCAGCATGTGATGGAACATATGCCTGCAAGAGTGGATTTCCAGCATTACCGATGGAGAGCGCCACGAACTTGTATGTCATTTTCAGCCAGGTGTCCGGATACTTTTGATCAAGAGCCTGAGTAAATTGCCTTCTGCTGCTTACTGGAAATAGTAGAATAATTCTCAATGCAATAAGCGAATTAAAAATATTATGTCAACTTATTTTCTTTCATGTAGGATAAGATTCTCAATGGATTTAACAGTCTGTAATTCAATTACTAAAATCTTTCTACATTTTCAGCTCATTAGAGTCCATAAAAATTTCCTTCTTTTCTCAGTTAAACTGGAAATATCTAAATTCAAATGATTTTTTAAAAATATTCCCATATTTGGGGATTTAGATAGAAATTGAAATACACTGCTTAGCAAAAAAAAGTGAAGTGCCCAGAAGACATTGTCAAATGTGGGTATGTAAGTTATTTAGAGCCATTAGACAGATTAGACAGCTAGAACATCTACCAGAATACAGTAATATTGTTCATGTTTAGTGTTGTTACCAGACTTGTTATAGCATGTAAGGATGATGATAGCATCAGATGTTGAATGATTACCATGAAGGACATGATGAAGCCATACACTTCTGTGAAACAGCAGAATCAACACCTAACACAATTTGAAAGAGGCATCATTGAAAATCTTCATTTAGCTAGCTGGTCAAATCATGCAGTATCTTGATTTGTGGGCTATTCAGATGTGACAGAGGCTGAATGTTGAACAGCATGAGAGTGTGATGACAGGCATACTCATGGTCAAGATTCTTCTCAACCCTATCTGACCACCACATGCTTGGATCACCATATTGTTTATCCAGCAAATCGTAACCCCTTCACATCTGTGCTTAACATCCAAGAACAAGTAATGGACTCAATGCAACAGTCTGTGTCACCCCGCACAATTGTTTGGAGGCTAACAGCAGCCTGACTAGGGAAATTACTGTCATACGTGTAGGCTTCTGTTAACATTACAACACAAATGCCTGTTTTCGGGGTAGTGCCATGACCGGGAAGCATAGACTGCTGGTGAATGAAGTCTCACCGTGAATCAAGGTTCTGCACTACCCTGAATCTTCCATTGTTTTAGAGAGGCACAGCAGTGTTCCTTCTGAAGCCATGTTGTGTGGAGCAGTCAGCTATGTCTCAGGTCACAACTGGTAGTGATGAAGTCTGACAGCACAACAGTGTGTCACGGACATCCTGAATCTTCGTGTGTTACATCTCATGCAACAGTATTCAGGTACAATTTTTTTTCAAAAGGGCAGTGCTCATTCAGACATGAAACAAGTCTACAATTTTAATGATGTTGAGCTACTCCTGTAGCCAGCAACACCTCAGATCTACCCCTGATAGAATATGTTCAACATCATACAGATAAGTGTGCTCATACTGCCAAGTTCCTTGTAAATTTGACTTGATTCTGTCATCAATGACATAACATCACATACTCCTTCAACCTGCAAAGTTTCATTTCATTTTCCCATCCCCTTCTGGGTGCTTGACATTTTTTGTCAGGCAGTGTACAATATAACAGTCCAAACCATTTTTCTGAATAGAATTTAATGATATATCAACAGTTGTTATATACAACTCATTCTGAATAAGATTTTTTTTTTAATTGGTAGTACGTTCGTCAAGATTTCTTAATCATTATAGTGTACTTAAATCCTATTTTGAGTTGCACCAGTGGATACTGAACATGATTGTAAAATGAGCTCACTCAAAATGTTTGAATATACATTTATAGTGCACTGTGGGCACTAATATTTAACTTTGAGTGCCAATTTTTAAGAGAATATTATTTCATACAAAATGAGTTTTTGATGGAATATCATTTAATATAATGACAGAACAAATGCACAAAATAAAATTTACTATATGACCTCCAAAACACTGAGCCAAATTATATGTTAAGTTTTTGAACTGTCATATATTAAACCACTTAAATCATAAACCTTTCATGACTTTTACGCATCCTAAAAGGCTGCTGTACTGTTTGTATTCTAATCTCTTCAGGCCACTTACTGAATTTGAGTGCCTGTGTGCATACATGCAATGCATGCCTGGTAGAACCAAACTGGCATACACTACATCTTAATGCCACTGAGATATTAATCTTGGGCAACACAGAAGCAAATTCCATTTCCAGAAGAAGGTATATAAAACTAAATTAGCAGTCTTTAAGTTCATTCCACCTAAGTTCATTCTAGCTAAGTTCATTCCATCCCTATCAGTGAGTGTGAGGAATGCAGTATGTTACCTGCCACCATATCATATAAGATGCAGTAACATCCGTAATAAGCTCAGTATATAGCTCAGTTGAACTTGCACAAATAGCAGTGTGTGACAAACATCAGTTCAGAGTTTGACCAAATTTACCTTCAGGATTAGTTTTAATTTTTCTTCTCATCACTTGATGTTCCATTCTCCTTTCTCTGTGTAAGGAATTAATTTAGTGTCAACAATAAATTCAGTAGAACTGGATGAGAATGGAAGAAAATGACTATAGAAACTTTTCAAGATCTGTTCTACTGCAAATTTGGAGTAATTCATGGTAATGACAAAGAAATATGAATCAAGGTGGTGGTTTTCTAAGCCAGCCTTCCCTTTTCTTCACTCCTCCTTGCATCAATCATACAATGATTATTTTTTTTAGAGTATTGGACATTGGAAACCAAGCCCATACATTCACTCAGATTAGGAGTGAATTTTCCTTTTGATACAATTAAGTTGTTCACTACATCACAATGTAAATTATTTTCTTGTAGGTTTCAGCCACATTAAGTACTTTGTTTAAAACATGTTTAGTGCAAGACATGTGCGTATGAAAATCAACAATGTTGTCATGCAAGATGGTAGTTCACACGTCAAGCTCATAATTATATTTATAAAAACAAAGATGAGGTGACTTACCGAACAAAAGCGCTGGCAGGTCGATAGACACACAAACACACACACAAAATTCAAGCTTTCGCAACAAACTGTTGCCTCATCAGGAAAGAGGGAAGGAGAGGGAAAGACGAAAGGATGTGGGTTTTAAGGGAGAGGGTAAGGAGTCATTCCAATCCCGGGAGCGGAAAGACTTACCTTAGGGGGAAAAAAGAACAGGTAGACACTCGCACACACGCACATATCCATCCACACATACAGACACAAGCCAAGGTGAACCGGAAAGAAACTGGAGATCTGGAATGAAAGAAGGCGAAAAGGTGTTGGTTACAGCTGGGCTATGTTGGACTTGGGTTGGTAGACAACGATGTGCATAAAGGTTAGGTGGTTGTGTTGCCGCCAAAACACGTTAAAGGACGGAGAAATTCGGGAAAATTTCGAAAAAACTGCGTGTAGTATATTAAAAGGAGTGGTATTGTGGTGGCAGATTATGAAAATGAGGCTAACAATTGTCTGACGAAGAAATAATGGCGTTAAAACCTGTGGGAAGCGGCTAAAAATGATCGGTGATGTGGGAAAAACGGAAATGGAAATAAAGCGAAAGTTATTAGAACTGGCCGAGATGGTTGTTTAAAAGGTGAAAGGAGCTGTTTGTGAACTAGAAACGGTGGATATTATAGCGGCGGTAGTGCTGAAAGCGGCAAAAAAATTTTTTGGTTATAGTTTGGAAGTGGGTTACGTATTCTTGAGTATATATATAGGCGGGATAAAATAGTATAGCAGATTACGGTAAAAAGGAGAAGGTGAATGCAAAGTGAAACTAATGGCAAAAGCAGAAAGAGGAAAATAAGACGACAGAAAAGATTTCGAAATGGAACAGTGACAATAACAAACGTAATTGTTGGATTCAAATTAATGATATCAATATAATGGAAGGAAACATTCCACGTGGGAAAAAATATATATAAAAACAAAGATGAGGTGACTTACCGAACAAAAGCGCTGGCAGGTCGATAGACACACAAACACACACACAAAATTCAAGCTTTCGCAACAAACTGTTGCCTCATCAGGAAAGAGGGAAGGAGAGGGAAAGACGAAAGGATGTGGGTTTTAAGGGAGAGGGTAAGGAGTCATTCCAATCCCGGGAGCGGAAAGACTTACCTTAGGGGGAAAAAAGAACAGGTAGACACTCGCACACACGCACATATCCATCCACACATACAGACACAAGCCAAGCCAAGCCTGGCTTGTGTCTGTATGTGTGGATGGATATGTGCGTGTGTGCGAGTGTCTACCTGTTCTTTTTTCCCCCTAAGGTAAGTCTTTCCGCTCCCGGGATTGGAATGACTCCTTACCTTCTCCCTTAAAACCCACATCCTTTCGTCTTTCCCTCTCCTTCCCTCTTTCCTGATGAGGCAACAGTTTGTTGCGAAAGCTTGAATTTTGTGTGTGTGTTTGTGTGTCTATCGACCTGCCAGCGCTTTTGTTCGGTAAGTCACCTCATCTTTGTTTTTATATATATTTTTTCCCACGTGGAATGTTTCCTTCCATTATATTGATATCATTAATTTGAATCCAACAATTACGTTTGTTATTGTCACTGTTCCATTTCGAAATCTTTTCTGTCGTCTTATTTTCCTCTTTCTGCTTTTGCCATTAGTTTCACTTTGCATTCACCTTCTCCTTTTTACCGTAATCTGCTATACTATTTTATCCCGCCTATATATATACTCAAGAATACGTAACCCACTTCCAAACTATAACCAAAAAATTTTTTTGCCGCTTTCAGCACTACCGCCGCTATAATATCCACCGTTTCTAGTTCACAAACAGCTCCTTTCACCTTTTAAACAACCATCTCGGCCAGTTCTAATAACTTTCGCTTTATTTCCATTTCCGTTTTTCCCACATCACCGATCATTTTTAGCCGCTTCCCACAGGTTTTAACGCCATTATTTCTTCGTCAGACAATTGTTAGCCTCATTTTCATAATCTGCCACCACAATACCACTCCTTTTAATATACTACACGCAGTTTTTTCGAAATTTTCCCGAATTTCTCCGTCCTTTAACGTGTTTTGGCGGCAACACAACCACCTAACCTTTATGCACATCGTTGTCTACCAACCCAAGTCCAACATAGCCCAGCTGTAACCAACACCTTTTCGCCTTCTTTCATTCCAGATCTCCAGTTTCTTTCCGGTTCACCTTGGCTTGTGTCTGTATGTGTGGATGGATATGTGCGTGTGTGCGAGTGTCTACCTGTTCTTTTTTCCCCCTAAGGTAAGTCTTTCCGCTCCCGGGATTGGAATGACTCCTTACCCTCTCCCTTAAAACCCACATCCTTTCGTCTTTCCCTCTCCTTCCCTCTTTCCTGATGAGGCAACAGTTTGTTGCGAAAGCTTGAATTTTGTGTGTGTGTTTGTGTGTCTATCGACCTGCCAGCGCTTTTGTTCGGTAAGTCACCTCATCTTTGTTTTTATATATATTTTTTCCCACGTGGAATGTTTCCTTCCATTATATTGATATCATAATTATATTTATTAGTTTGCTGACTTCTGTTGGCAATTTGTTATACCCAAATAAGACTTAATTTATATCTTTTGTAGGAGCAGTTTGTATACCCACCATTCTTATTTAGAACAAATGTGTAACAGCATCCACGACTAATTTCCAGTTTTGAGATCATCATATATTTCAAGTTCACACATGCTATCCATACAATTAGTGTAAGACCACTGCTAGGGATTGAGCTATCAAAGAGGTGATTATGTTCAACATATTGTGTATTGTGCATTAAACTGGGGACCTAGAAACGATAGAGAGGCTTCGTCCCACCATAGCCCTCAGTGGTTCACAACCCCACAATAGGCCACAGTAGTCCACCCACCACACCACTGCCCCACACCAAACCCAGGGTTATTGTGTGGTTCGGCCCCCAGTGGACCCCCCTCGGAATATGTCATACCAGACGAGTGTACCCCAAATGTGTGCAAGGTAGAGTAAGTATGGTGTATGCATACATGGAGACAGTGTGCAGCAATCGCTGACATAGTGTAACTGAGGCGGAATACAGGGAACCAGCCCACATTCACCGAGGTAGATGGAAAACCACCTTATAAACCACGCACAGGCTGGCCAGCACACCAGACCTCGACACTAATCCACCGAGCTGATTCATGCCAGGAACCGGCACGCCTTTCCGCTCAGGAAGCAGCGCATTAGAAAACGCGGCTGGCCAGGTGGGTTACTTTCAATATATTCTACTACTGTGAAACCTAACTCATTGAAATTATGGTAGAAGGTGTTTTAAATCAATAAAGTCACTCTAGATTCTTAGTACAGAATGTTTCAAAAAGGACTTTACAACTCATAAAATTCATATAAATTAATTCATTGTACCTACAGGTGTGATTGAAATGTCTATTTGTAGGGAAATACATCAAGTTATGTCTCGCATAGTCCACTAGTGCCGAATCACAATGTAAGGACTGCTAGCAGCAGTTGCGTTAAAGATGGCTGCCTTCATTGGACCCGAGCGTGCTAGCTGTGTGTTTTGGTTTGAAGAATCAAAGTCGGCAACAACAGTTCAATGTAATTTCTGTACCAAGTATGCTAAAGGTCCTCCTAATAGGCCTACAATATATGCTTTGTAGAAACAGGGTGCTTGGTAAGACATGGGAAATCAACAGGTCATCCGAGCGCATCTGATGATGTCACTGAGTGAGTGAGACAACATTTTGTCAACAGCCAAATGAAATCAACCTGGCATGCATACTGTGAACTACAAATCCCACTTACGACTGTTTTTTACATGTTGAGAAACTGTTTGCATTTGAAACTGTGCAGACTGATGATCGTACAAGTAATAAGAGACACTGATAAAATTGCTCACAACAATTTCTTTGTGGATATACTGAATCAATTACACGAGGATGAACATTTTTTGGACAAAATCATCTTTTCTGATGAGTCGACTTTTCATTTAAATGGCAAGGTTAACGCACATAACTGTAGGATTTGGGGCAGTGAAAATCCACATAAAACATTGCAACATGTTTGTGATAACTCTAAACTGAAAGTTTTTTGTGCATTGAGCAAGAATGAAGTGTAAACCCCTTTTTTCTGTGAGAGAACAATCAACAGGATAGTGTACCTGGATGTGTTACAACTATTTTTGATACCACAGATTGATGAGGATGATGAAGAACGAAATGTTTACTTCATTCAAGATGGAACACCACCCCACTGCCTGGCTGACATCCAGGATTTTCTCAGTGACAGCTTTCCAGGTCAATGGATTGGCCATGATGAACCAATTGCATGGCCCCACATTCCCCAGACCTGACATCACTCGATTTTTTTCTTTCTTTGTGGGGATTCATCAAGGATATCATGTTTGTACCTCTTGTGCTGGCTTCTCTACTTGAGAAAGTTACACCTCCAATGCTAACAGCGAGTTTGGGAAGAAATTGACTTCCGATGGGATGTGTATAGGATAACCAGCAGAAGCACATGCAACATCTTTAGTTTATTGTAAAAAAAAAACTTGATGTGTTTCCCCACAAAACAACACTAAACCCAGCTCTATATCTTCTTTCAATAAATTTAAATGAATTTTTAAACTGTAAAGTCCTTTTTGAAACACCTTGTATTTTTCTCTTCTTAACATCACCTTTAGAGAACTAAAGTATCAGCAAATACAAGAGCTTCAAAATTGCCCTACAATACAGAATGGAAGTATAAAATCACTGACCACATCAAAATACCAGTAGTAACAGCAGAGAGATTTGGATCAGAAGCAGAATGAAAACAAAGTGGACTCCAGTGCTTTTTTCACACAGTAGTTTGTAACATTCAGCAAGTGTACTACCAATGACGAGCTAGATATGCCTGTAATGTTTTCTGTTGGCATTATTGTATGGCTTAACTTTAATGATAAGGTTTCATTGCTAAATTAACACCAGAAAAGGAACAGCAAAAAAGTATGTGCTTATGTCTAGTCAACAAAAAAGGTGTATTAATTATTTTTAACAGAAACAGTTTGCTCATAGTTATACTGAAATTTACGGTGGCTAATTGAGATTAACTGATAGATTTAAATACTTGGGAACTACTATATTGTCAAATGGTTTCATTACTAGGGAACTTGTTGGACATATTCCAGTTGCACAATAGCTGTACATAATTGTTAGAGAGACCTTGTAGTCAATAGAAAAATACCACTGAAATGTAGACTAGCTATCCAGAAAATATACTACATGCTATCACTGAATTATGAGTGTGACAAAAACTACCATGAGAAACAATGACGTGAGCTGAATCCAAACAGCTAAAACAAAGTTTCTATGTCATAATAATTCAGAATATGGAATGAGTAAATGAGAAAGGTGGCTAAAAAGAGTTATAACACTGCAGACCTTCAAAGCAAAGCCATAGCACAATTAGCATCTTCTTAGCTCAACCAATCAAAAGATAATCAGCAGGCTTAATTAAAAGTTATTTGTTCACTGCCTTGTAACACACTGCACCAGCCAAAATGCAGCCCCATAGTGAATGATGTTCTCAAACACGGGATAAGTTGGTTGATGTTCGTAAGCAGCTGGAAGCCGCCCTGACTACTGATAAACAATTGGCAGCTGCTACGAATCGGTGTATTGGAAAAGCTCCCGAGAGTTGTGTAGCTGTGATACCTGTACCAGATGTATCTCAACTATTATCCTTTCCTGTGGATCCTGTCTCCTCTGCAGAAAGTACAGAATCTGTCATTACCCGTCCACTTGACTGAGAGTGGCACGTCAGTGGTAGATCTAGGCATCCTATACAGGGTGGACAGAGACCAGGGAGGGCTCAGGGTGTTGTACTAACTCCCCTAACCAAAAAGTTTGAGGTGCTGTCTTCCACTGAAACTGAAACTGAGCCAGTGGGACTCACTTCACCTATTTTAGGGAAACCTGTTTTATCTGATGTCAGGAGGAGGCAAATGTAAAATAGTACGGATCTATTAATCATTGGCAGTTCAAATGAACGGCGAATAATGGTACCCCTTAGGGAACTGGCAGCAAGGGACAGGAAAGGACACCAGGTGCACTCGGTGTGTATGCATGGGGGCCTCATTCGACATATTGAAGAGGCTATTCTGGTAGCCATTGAGGGAACAGGGTGCAACCAAATGCAGATTGTGGTGCACGTTGAAAAAAATGATGCCTGACATCTGGGCTCCGAGGTCATTCTTTGGTCATTCTGGCAACTGGCAGAGAAGGTTGAGAAGACTAGCCTTGTGCATGGACTTTCAACAAAGCTCACAATTTGTGCCACTGTCCCCAGAACAGATCATGGCCCTTTGGTTGTGAGTCAAGTGGAAGGACTGAACCAGAGGCTTCAAAGGTTTTGTGACAAGCTAGGCTGTGACTTCCTAGATTTGCGCCATAGGGTTGAGAACTGTAGGGTCCTCCTAAATAGGTCAGGTGTGCACCACACATCAGAAGCTGCTACTAAGGTAGCTGACTGTGTGTGGGGTGCTCTCAAAGGTTTTTTAGATTAGACGACTCTCTATCCAATCCAGATAATGATAGTTGTAAGGAAACCCAGAAGTATCACTGTAAGATTGAAAGAAATGCCTCCAACAGGTGAGATTATTAAAATTCAAATGGTAAGCTGCCATAGCGTTCACAACTAACTGCTAGAGTTTGAAGCTCTCATGAAAAGTAGAAAGCTGGTTGAAGCCTGAAACTGATAGCAGTGAGATTTTTGGGGAAAATTTAACTGCATATCAAAAGGATAGGCAAATGGAAAATGAAGGCTGTGTATTTGTTGCAGTAAAAAAGAAACCCAAATCCAATGAGATAGAGATTGAAGCTGCATGTGAGGTTCTTTGGGCAAAACTCAGTATCACGGGTAGGCATAAAATGATAATTGGGTCCTTCTATTGCCCACCAGACTCATCTCCTGATGTAACCAAAAACTTTAGAGAAAACTTGAGTTCACTTGTTCATAAGTCCTCCCGTCATACTGTAATTATTGGAGGCGACTTTAATCACCCAACAATTAATTGGGAAATTTACAGTTTTGTTAGTGGTGGGTATGATAAGACATCCTGTGAAACTTTACTAAATGCCTTCTCTGAATACTACCTAGAACAGATAGTCAGGAACCCCACTCATGATGGGAATATCCTGGATCTAATGGCAACAAATGGACCTGACATCTTTGAGGATGGTCGTATTGAAACTGGTATCACTGACAATTACGCAGTTGTGGCAACAACGATTACCAAAAAACATAGGACAACTAAAAACAACCAGAAAGATATATATGTTCAATAAACTAGATAAAAAATCAGTAGTATCACATCTCAATGAGAAACTTTAAACTTTTAGCTCAGTTCAGAAGAATGCAGAGGAACCGGTTAGATATGTACCCATTACAACAGTTCATAATGGGAGGGAACCACAGTTGTATACAGTCACTGTAAAGAAACTTCTAAAGAAACAGAGATTACTGCATAAGAGGCATGAAACAAAACATAGGGCTGTAGATAGATAGATGCTGAATGAAATGCTTTTGGCTGTCAAGAGAGCAATGCATGACGTCTTCAGTGGCTACCGTAGCAGAATATTGTCAAATGGTGTTTCACAAAATCCAAAGAAATTCTGGTCATATGTGAAGGTTGTTAGTCACATCAAAGTTAGTGTGGAGTCCCTAAAGAATAAGACAGGGAATGAAATTGAGGATAGCAAAGCAAAAGTTGCAATGCTGAACTCTATTTTCAAATGTTCCTTTGCAGAGGAAAACCCAGGAGAGCTGCCCCAATTAAATACTTGTACCACTGAAAAGATAAATGAAATAAGTGTGAGTGTCAGTGTTGTTGAGAAACAGTTGAAAGCATTAAAACTGAACAAAGCTCCAGGCTCCGGTGGAATCCCTGTCAGATTGTATACTGAATTTGTGGCTGAGTTAGCCTGACATCTAACTATAATCTATTGTAGATCCCTCAAACAAAAAGCTGTGCCCAGTTCTTGGAAAAGAGCACAGGTCACGCGTATCTACAAGAATTGTAGTAGAAGTGATCCACAAAACTACCATCCAATATCCTTAACATCAGTTTGTTGTAGAATCTTAGAGCATATATTGAGCTCAAACATAATGAAGTATTTTGAACAGTATGACCTCCTCAATGTCCGTCAGCATAGATTTCAAAAACATCAATCGTACAAGGGTGGTTTGAAAAGTTCTCAGAATAGAATAGCAAAGAAATACTTGCAGCACTGAAACTTTTTTTTACTTTTCAATGTAGTCCCCTTGTAGATTAATGCGCTTGGTCCAACGATGTTCCAGTGCCTTGATCCCATCTCGAACATGGGTTTCCTCTAGGCCTGCAAAATAGTTGTCAACTCTGGCTATCAATTCTTCATTTGAAGTGAATCATTGTCCACCAAGAAAAATTTTCAGTTTTTGGAAGAGATGGAAGTCTGATGGAGCCATATCAGGTGAATAAGGCAGGTGTGGCAACAATTCATACCTTAGTCCGCGTAATTTTGCCATAGCGACAGCATGAGTTTTTGATCCAGCATCTAGAGTCATGGCACCCATCTTGCAGATATTTTTTTCATTTTTAATTCTTCACTTAAAATGTGATATACTCTTTCAGATGACATTTGGCAAGCATCAGAAATTTCATGCACTTTCAATCAGCAATCCTCCATGAGCATTCTGTGCACTTTTGCAATGACTTCTGGAGTAGTGACACATCTTGGCCAACCACATCTAAGCTCTCCTGACCAAATTCAGATGCATTTGTTCACACGGCAACAGTTGAATATGAAGAAGCAGAGTACTCCAATGTATTCTGGAAATAGGCATGAATGTCCTTTGCTTTCATACCTTCCTTTACGAAGTATTAATCACTGCTTGAATCTCGATTTTTTCCACCTTCGCAAATTCATTACACGGGAACAACAATAGAGCCAAATCACTGCCACAGCTCTCTCCCAAAAGCACTGATGTGGCACATGTTTACAGGCAACAGTCCAATGAATATCATATGGAAACTTGTTGCACTAGCACTGACCTCTTGTGGTAATTCTGAGAACCTTTCAAACCAACCTCATATGAAACCCAGCTAGCAACTTTCTCACATTACATACTTAAAGCTTTGGATCAAGGCAACCAGGTAGATGCAGTGTTTCTTGACTTCAAAAAAAGATTTGAATAAGTACCACACCTTAGCTTATTGTCAAAAGCATGATCATATGGGGTATCAAGTGAAATTTGTGACTGGATTGATGACTTTTTGGTAAGGATGGAGAATCATCGTCAGATGTAGAAGTAACTTCAGGTGTGCCCCAGGGACGTGTGTTGGGAGCCTTGATGTTCATGTTGTATATTAATGACATTGCAGACAATATTAATAGTAAAATCAGGCTTTTTGCAGATGATGCAGTTATCTATAATGAAGTACTACCTGAGAGAAGCTGCATAAATATTCAATCAGATCTTGATAGGATTTCAACGTGGTGCAGAGATTGGCAACTTGCTCTAAATGTTCAGAAATGTAAAACTGTGCACTTCACAGAACAAAAAAGTGTAGTATCCTATGACTATGATGTCAACAAGTCACTGTTGGTATCGAGCGGCTACGAAAGAGGTTGCTTACAAGTCACTCAGGTGGCCAGTTCTAGAATATTGCTGAAGTGTGTGGGATCCATACCAGATATGAGTAAGAGGGGATATTAAATGTATTCAGTGAAGGGCAGCATGAATGGTCACAGGTTTGTTTAATACATGGGACAATGTCACAGAAATACTGAAGGAACTGAACTGACAGAATCTTGAAGACAGATGTAAACTATTCCAAGAAAGTCTGTTAAGGAAGTTTCAAGAACTGGCTTTAAATGATTACTCTGGGGATATACTACAACCCCCTACATATCGCTCACAAAGGGATCATGAGGATAAGATCAGAATAGTTACTGCATGCATAGAGGCATTCAGTCAATCATTCTTCGCGCACTTCACATGTGAATGGAACAGGAAGAAAACCTGATAACTGGTGCAATGGGATATATCCTCTGCCATGTACCTGACAGTAGTTTGCATGCTGTAGATGTAGAAGTAGATTTAAACTGAAATCAAGCCTAGTCAGACAAATAGCTTCTGGTGGAGGGTTTCTGGACTCGTCCTCTAGGGAAGGTGTATGTGTGGGAATGGGTTTTCTGTCATTTAAAAGTAGCAGGTGGCCATACAGGTTGAAACAAAAAATTTGGCAGAAGCCCATTCAGAGATTTTATTCAGTCAAGAGCCAATTAGTTATGTCAGAAGCTCTAAAAATTAAGCTTTGGTGAAACTTTTTAACTCTTTATTTGAGTCCTGTACTACATTTGAGGAGACTAGTGTGGTGTCACCGCCAGACACCACACTTGCTAGGTGGTAGTTTAAATCGGCCGCGGTCCATTTAGTACATGTCGGACCCGCGTGTCGCCACTGTGTGATCGCAGACCTAGCGCCACCACAAGGCAGGTCTCGAGATACGAACAAGCACTCGCCCCAGTTGTACGGACGACATTGCTAGCGACAATACGGACGAAGCCTTCCTCTCATTTGCCGAGAGACAGTTAGAATAGCCTTCTGCTAAGTCCATGGCTACGACCTAGCAAGGCGCCAATTGTAACGGTGCATGTATCTTACGAGTCGCATTTGTATAGTCAAGAGAGATGTATCACAAGGAGTCATTAAAGTTAAGTATAAAGCAGCTACATACTTTTCTTGCTACCATTCAATAGTTATCCTGTTCCAGACTTCACGCCCGTCTGCGTTAGATAGCGTGCCTATCGGCCCCCTCAAAATAACACTGTGTCGGCACTTCTGTCGACACATCAACTAGATGTATTTATTTACAGTGGAAGATGCATAGCAGCCTTATGAAAAGGTGAGTTAAACCTGATTTTAAATATTGGCCACTGTAGAGAACACAAATATTTTAAGGGGTCAAGATAAAAGTGTTTCTAACATCAGTTTCCTCAGGGGGACCTGTTAACCCCTAGGGAACATGTCCACAGGTGACATATAGGGAGACACTACCATTCAGTAGAATTGTTTGGAAATAAAAGATCTGTACCAGGTAATGGATGGAATTGTTTGAATGCTCAATACAATCTGTAGCCCAACATATGCCCATTTCCTGGGAGCTTTAAACTACTAAGACACCATAGCTCTAAGATCATAATTATAGAGGGCTCAAACTCATGGTTACAAGTGAGGACTCCAATGACACTTGCAGCAGAGATGGAGACTGTTGGTGTGGTGAAATTGGCAGATGGAGCACTCTCTCTTTTGGGAGTTACTATAGAAAGAAACCATGACTTTTCATCAGGAGGGATCTTCAAAGGCTATCAGAAAAATCTCAAAATCATTACACTTAGCAAGCAGCTGAAGATATATTGTTTTCAACCATAGAATGAGTCTTGGATGGAAAAAGATCCCATCTTATTGTGCTCTGAGAATGAACAAAGATCTTCTGGAGTTTAATGGAAATCTGGAGGTTGCAAGAAGAAATATTAGTAAAAGAGACAGTTCGTGATCTGAACATTAACAAAATTACAAACCAAAAGTGGGAATCCTAAATGTTATTTGATGGAGAGGAGGAAAATCCATTTACTTTCCTTCTCGTATGATCCAATAAGTCTCCCTGGACCTGCAGTTCTAAACGTTTTTCCAAACTCTCCTCATTTCCTAAACCTAGCCACTTCTTTTCCTTCATCCCTCAACTGTCCCTTCAATCCTTCTGCCAGAAAAAGGAGTCACTGGCTTCAAAAGTGCATACATTCCTTTAGCCTATTTGTGTTTTCTACTGCTGAATTGAGTTTTTTATCCATCCAATTGTATTATATTTTACTATGCTAAAATTACTATGCTAAATTTACTATTAACTATTTACTATGCTAAAATTACAAAATAAATTCTATGGTTTAAGTCTCTCACTGTAATAAAAGAGATATATAAATGCTGTTGAAAGATTGCATCCACCCTGTAAGTAAAGGAATAGTTCCAAAATGTTGACGCAGTGAACGCAGTTTTTGGGCTTCAAATAGAATCATGTTGTTCTGGTATTTTCATTGCTGATCACTATATTTCAGGGAAGTAAATACACTGATGGTAAAAAAATGCAACACCAAAAAATAAATAATGTAGAGTAATAAAATTTTTGGAATACACTTCTAGGTAACATTTGTAAATGATTATTATTGCAAGAACACAGGTTAATGTAAGCATTAGATAATCCATTGCAAATGGGAAATGCTGGTACATTAATAACCAGTGTAACCGCCAAAGTGTTGAATGCAAGTATGTAAAGGTGCACGCATTGTGTTGTGCAGGTGCCAGATGTCAGTATGTGGGATGGAGTTCCATGCCTGCTGCACTTGGTCAGTCAATAAAGGGACTGTTAATGCTGTTTGTGGATGATGCTGGAGTTTTCAGATGACGTCCCGTATGTGCTCAATTGGAGATAGGTCAGCAGGCCAAGACAACATGTTGACACTCTGTAGAGCATGTTGCATTACAACAGCAGTATGTGGGCAACCATTACGCTATTGGAAGAAACTCCCTGGAATGCTGTTAGTGAATGGCAGCACAACAGGTTGAATCACCAGACTGACACACAAATCTGCAGTCAGGGTGCTCCTGCAGTCATACAAAACTGCACTCCAGACTGTAGCTTCAGGTGTAGGTCCATTGTGTCTAGCATGCTTCCAAGTTAGGTGCAGGTCCTCAACCAACTGCCTTCTAACCAACCCATGGCCATCACTGGCACTGAGACAGAGCCAGTTTTCATAAGAAAATACAACAGTCCTCCAGCCTACTCTCCAATGAGCTCCCACTTGACACCAATGAAGTCACGAATGGTGGTGGTTTGGGATGAGTGGAATGCATGCTACAGCGTGTCTGGCTTGGAGTCCTTGAAGTAACTGATTTGTAACTATACCATTACTTAAACTTATGGCTTGACTTGTCTTGGTTCATGAACATCATATTTTATTTGTTACTACTTTTATGTTGTAATTTCATGTACTGACACATTCCATGACCTTGGAGATTTGCTCCTAAATTTGGTACTATGGAACTAATCATGTAAATAACATAAAATAATAAACCCACTGAGATGCCAACTACTGCTCAAATTGCTGCTGCAGATGCAGTACAATGCACCAGAACCATATACCGAACACTAGGGTCATCCCTCTCAGTAGTGCCATATGGCTGTCCAGAGCCTGGTCTTGGGACCATACATTCTCATGATATCTGCTGCCAGCAGTCATGTACAGTGGCTACATTCCTGCCAAGTCTTCCTGTAGCATCACAGAAGCAACATCCAGTCATTCTTGTAGCTCTTTTACGCGATCTTGCTCAAACTCAGTGACGTATTGATAACGGCATCTTTGTTGCCTTGAAGGCATTCTTGATTAACAACTCACCACGAACAATCTCAAAGTAACTAATGCTCATGACCATTACAGTGTGTATTAAAAGCAAACTTGATTTACACTCTCATAGTGGTTGTTGCTAAAACATCCAGTTTTCGGTTGTATCAGTTTGCTTCTGTGCCAGTTTAACCTGGCTCTGAAAACCACTCAAAATAACCAATTTCTGAAATAACCAATTTTTTGTGTTTATTTCTGTTATTTTCTGTAATAAATGTAGAAATTGTACTAAGATTGAAAAACTTTGACCGTGTTGGTTTCGAGAGACATAGAATCAAAGTATTAAATTAAGTAGGCAAATAAATAAAACTTATCCCCTTCACCATTTGCTGCTTTACTTGAGAAGTGGTAAGTCATGGAATACTACAAAAAAATCATCAGTACTCTGCTGCTGATTCTAATTTTTTGAAACTCTGCTCAAAATCATGTTGTAGTGGGGGTGTCATATGAGGTTAAAAACTGAGGTTAAAGAATTGTGTTTTCCAGGTTAATTTGTCCATATTCAAGGGCTAAAAGCAGGTAAAGGTATATTACATAGATGCAGACAGCAGATCAGCTACTTTCTATTTTCATAGTATATTGTGAATAAATTGTTGTTAAGTTTTTAATTTATTACTGTTACCATAATTTCCTTCCTCTTCTATTGTTTCATAGAAATGGCAAAAAAATCTTTTATCTTTTAAAGCAAATGAAGTATTGTATTTCATTGTTATGTCACTTCATAAAAACCTTTCCAGATTAGGATTGGTGCCATTCTGTCACACAACAATTGTCCAGTGGTAACAGCGAGAAACTACCGTACAGACCAGGTGGGGGCAAGTCTTGCACACTGTCCATATAGGCATACCTTAAGCCATGAAACATGGCACTGGACATAACAGTTTCAGCAATGTTGTACCAGTTCTTATCACATGTGTTGTTTACTCATTTCTGTTGACATTGTTATTAAAACAGCACTCATTTCTTTTCCAATTTTCTATGATAATGCAATATTTCACACCAATGCACTTTTTGTAATAAGAATTACTCTTTCTTTCTACAAAAGATTTATTTAATCAATAAAAAATAAAAAATGCCTGTTATAATCAAGACCAAGCAAATACTGAAAAGTACCAGTTATTCAGAACAAAAATACTGGTATCAGTTTCATCTGGTCAGTTTGTCACATCCCTAGCTACTAGTGCAACTCTTACGTGACTAGCACAAAATTTGAATGGACACCATCTTTTAGATGTAGAAACACACATACCAGCTTTCATTTATGGTGCATAACTACTCTTTGGTGTTGCAATTTTTTTCTGTTTGAGTAAATACCAGAGATGACGGTACTGTAGTTTTGACACAAGAATTAAGTACTATTTTCAAATTATAATGATTAGAACATCGTCATATCAGTTTCACAGTACATATCCATGCAGTTATGGCTTTTCCCATATAGAAAGATGCTCCCTGGAGAAGAAGGAAACGCAGGAATATGTGTCACAGTAACACCAAAAGGCACATATGAAAATTAGTACCAGATAATAATATTTTGTTACTACAGAGTGCTTATTTCAAAAGTAGACAGAAAAATAAATAGATGGGAAAGTGTGAGAAAATTCAAGACGAATGACATTGCTCAGAACCCATAAATGACATAATCCCACAAGCCTCAGAAATAAAGGGATTTATGAACTGTAATAAAGCCACTTAATGTCTTACACTGAGGTGAGTTACATTCATATGCATAAGATGCACACTGAAAACAGAGTAGGAAATAAAATACAACCCTTAAACAGCCCTTCTGAATTTGGAAGGTCTGGTTGGAATATCAGCCAACTACTGTTGTCTTCTGGTTAGTGAGACATTGCATGATCAACAAGAACTGCATTCATTGACACACCACAGTAAGCACAGTGATATGTGTAGGGAACAAACTGATTAAGCCATGTTGTTATTAGAAATTCCATCTCACAGATATTTTAAGGGTAATGTGTTAGCAAAGAACAATCTGTATACATGCAGTATTTCAGCAATAAGTTGTTCATAATCTTACCATTTGGTGTTCCTCACATACACCATTTTCTGGATGCTTACACCAAATCATTGATGCAAAAGGTGGAGAAAGGTGCAACCACTGTTGCCTTTTAAAGATTCTGTGAGAAGAGAATTTCTGAAGACTTCAGTTTCATGTTCAGGCAAATGAATAGCAAAATATACAATAAATTCAGTGTACTTCAGAATTTACATACATCTCATATTCATACCTGGTATTTCAAGGAGGCAGTCATAAATACACTTTATAATTTCCCCCCCCCCCCCCCCCCCTTTCTCTCTCTCTTTCACACACACACACACACACACACACACACACACACACACACACACACACACACACACACAACACACATACACACATTGTATTCATACATTTCTTCATGGGGAAGAAGTTTTAGGGATGTGGTACTAACCAAATGAATTTACTATGAGAACAAAAGTCAAGGGAGTAGGAGGCCTAATAATATGCCATTGTCTACATTGTTGAAGAACAACAACATAACGTGACTTCACATTAACATGTGCACAGAATATCTCTGGAAAAGGCTGGGTAATGCAGTTTTTTTAGTCACTTGCAAAACTTTCTTGAACAGCCAAAATGTAACCATTTACAACCAACGTTTCCACCAAGTCATCCATCGCTGAGGAAAATGCATTGCATTGAAGGGTTAATGTGAAGAGACTGACTAATGCCATCACTATAGCAGCTTGATTTTTTTGAGGTGACAGTTAAAACTGTATGACTATTTCTCATAAGCCATGATTGTGTAATATCAACATACGTCATCTACAGAAGACTGGTAGAAGCTGTTCTGGAAAAGAGCAGCTTGGGGTCTGAAGAAATGTAGGTGTGAGACAGTACTGACATTATGACCTATCTAGAAGACAGATTAAAGATTTATATAATTTGAAGATTTAGAAAAAATTTCCAGTAACATTAACTGGAATACAGTCTCCAAAATGCTGAATTTATCAGGGATAAAATACATGGAGCAAAAAATTATATTAATTAAGATATCTTGCTACTGGCAACATGGAGGAAACAATAAGCAGTGAGGGTGCATGACAGGCAGGTGGAAAACATGTGGAAGTAAAAAGGAAACACGTGAAAGTAGACAAAAAAAAGGATGGACTCTAAATAATGTTATAGGAAAGACGACACTAACAAAAGAAATCAGCACTGGACTGTAGGATGGAAGGCAAAATCAAACAGTGGAGGATCTGGAATGCAATAACAGTATGCATTAGGATGGATTGCTAATCACCACATAGGGGACCGCTTTTAGCAGCAGTGCAAAGTGTGTGGGGCGGTAGGCAAAATTGAAACACAGCAAAATAGAAAAAGGACAGAACGGAAACAAAGTAAGGTAATGTGATAGATAACAGTAATAAAGGGAAATAGCACTGCGTTGTAGTATGTTTAGTATCAAAGAGAATCCACTTAAATCAAACAATGGAAAATATAGGATGGAATAACAATATGAATTAGGATGGATTGCTACTCACCACATAGAGGAAGTATTGAGCAGTGTTGAGTAGTGTTTTCTGTATTTGGAGAGTGGTAATCTATTCTAGTTCATACTGTTATTCCATCTGGGATTTTCTATTGTCAGAAATAGCAAAATGTTGTATATATCTCATATAGAAATGTGGCTGCAAGTTTACAGAGTCAAAAGATGTGAAAGAAAGGTAGTAGTTATGAAAGTAGTGAGACAGAGCTGTAGCCTATTCCCAAAGTTCATTCAGTCTGTACACTGAGCAAGCTGTAAAGCAGCACTGGGCATGGCATGCCAAGCTTCATGTGTGCAGCATTTGCAGACCAAGGCTTTACTCACTCCTTCCAGAACAGAGGGACATTTCATTTAACATTGCGGTGCAGCATTTTGCAGTTGGCACAACTCTCTGAGTTCAGCAGAATCATGGTGTCAGCACTATTTACCCTTAGCTATTAGTTCGTGGTATGGAGGACATTCACAAGTCCAATGGCTGTTTGCAGGAAATGAGGCACTCTAGTGATCTATTATCACAGTCCTTTAAAATGAATGTAAATGATAGAAGAGAAGGATGACAATTCTCAATTTGCCTAAGCAACGTGTACTACTTATTTTCTACAAACCAACATTATAGTACCGTGTAGAAAAAATTTAAACTTTTGGATGACAATGAAAGAGCAAAAAATTACAATGATCAAAATATGGGATTCACTGTTCTGTACATCAAGAATCACTTTGTCCTAAATTTCCAGGCAAGGAAAACTTCAAGAAATTGCTGGTACAAATAGTAAAATTTCTAAAGTTGCACCCATTATTCCATTTTAAGTGGAAATGAACAAAGAGTATGGAGGTCTCATATATTACTGCAAAGTGCATTCGTTAAGTCAAGGAGCATGCCTACACATTTTTTTAAAATTTAAATCTCACTGTTGTTGAATTTATGAAGGCAAAAGAAGTACCAGAATGTAAATTAGAACATCTGGAATGAATTGCAGACTTTGCATTTCAAGTGGGCTTGACTGCACCCAGCCCACAGTAAGACACTGCAAGTTCACTTCTTTCTGATTTGTTGGGGTTGCATTTAAGAAAAAAACCACATTGCAGAAGAGACACTTTCTGACAAACACAATGCGGTTCACTAATCTCACTGGCATTAAAGAAAGCATGAGGTCTGAAGAATTCACTGTGGCCTTGCAAGAATTACAATGATTGTTTCATAAAGGTTTTGAGAACACTGTCCATCTTACATCTGTTTTCAAGCTGTTTTTGAGACAGTTTGACATTTCAGTGGAAAGCACCCCTGTGCATGTGCAGATGTAACTGACTGACCTACAAGGTAATTCCAATTTTCATTACAAATCTTTTGTATGTTATAATTGTCCACGACATTTACGTTGCTTTTCTCAGATAGATTTTCCATGTCTCCATAATGAGGTTGCAAAACTGCTACAATATTTTGATTGGCATATTTGTGTAAAAGATCCTTTTTTTCAATTATGAAACTAAATAAGTCACGATTACATGGCACCTTGAGTGCAAAACTACAGTAAGCAGGTTCAAGCTGTTGCAGCACTGATGCAGAAATGAAGTCTTGCACAGGATAGACAAACGTGGAGTGTTACATTAAACCAGCTTCCAGACTGCACAGATAACACCAGTACTCTTCATGATAAAAAGTGCTCACTGTCTTGACCCAAAGCAGATTGTGCATCTCTGTAATGCTCCTTTCAGAAGTGCTGCTATGCATGTCTGGTCATTTTGGTTCTTTATGCATGAAATCTATATTGTAAGTGTACTGAAATCTGTTTCATTGCAGAATTACTGCGAAAACATTAATTCAAAATATTTTTGTCAATGTAAGAGAAAAGTATTGAGAGGTGTGTGTCCATATAAGATAATATTGAGTGGAAAAACCTTTGTTACTGATCCTTTGTGGCTAATGAACAGTTGAATAACAGTTCCAAAGAAACTGAGAAATACATAGAAATGCTGCAAGCCATGTGAATGTAGACTGAAATATTGTAGTTATGATTTCACTTCCCTACAACTTATTGCACATGGTAGGTCATGCAGCTAGTGTTGGGTAACAAAGTAAAGAAGAAAAGCACTAATGTTGCTGACAATTCACTCCATCTTGGAACCTCATCTCACTTGGCCAATGTTACCAGTGCTCCCTGTTAGTGATGTAAGCCGGCCGAAGTGGCCGAGCGGTTCTAGGCGCTACAGTCTGGAACCACGTGCCTGCTACAGTCGCAGGTTCGAATCCTGCCTCGGGCATGGATGTGTGTGATGTCCTTAGGTTAGTTAGGTTTAATCAGTTCTAAGTTCTAGGGGACTAATGACCTTAGAAGTTAAGTCCCATAGTGCTCAGAGCCATTTTTGTTAGTGATGTATTTTTGACAACACAAATTGTGCACCAGCTCCACAGTGACGCAGTAACATTACCTCTGGATGCAGTTGCATAGATGACAGTCCTACAACAGCTGCTATGTTACACATTCAGTGAAACCTTAATGATGCGACAACTATAAAAGGAGTCCTGTATGCTAGCAATGACATTACTGAACTTTTGTACATTTGTACTAGTCATTTAAATGAGAACCCAGGCGACAAATTACAATAATGTCTGCAGTCATCATGTTGCAGGAATCAAAAAATGAGAACGGTGTAATACGATACACTTGATATAAATAAATTAATATCTTGATGAAATCAGGCAATATATTGCCCATAGTGCTCAGAGCCATTTTTGTTAGTGATGTATTTTTGATAACACAAATTGTGCACTAGCTCCACAGTGACGCAGTAACATTACCTCTGGATGCAGTTGCATAGATGACAGTCCTACAACAGCTGGTATGTTACACATTCAGTGAAACCTTAATGATGAGACAGCTATAAAAAGAGTCCTGTATGCTAGCAATGACACTACTGAACTTTTGTACATCTGTACCAGTCATTTAAATGAGAACCCAGGCGACAAATTACAATAATGTCTGCAGTCATCATGTTGCAGGAATCAAAAAATGAGAACGGTGTAATACGATACACTTGATATGAATAAATTAATATCTTGATGAAATCAGGCAATATATTGGACTTCAACTACAATGAAAAGCTGTTATGCAAAATTTTATGTAAAAATTAAACAACTGTGCACTACTATAAGCAAGGATAATGAGATAAAAGGAGAATGTCCATTTACAAAATGAAATAGCAAAACTAAGTTCTCTTTGCCTGCTGAGTAAAACTGAATTCCTAAAATATAAAAATCAAAAGCTGATTCAGGAGATGATGAACATATCTACATTGTGTCAACTGATAAAAGCAAGACTGGAACTAGAGCTATCAAAATTCAACAATAAATTACAGTAGTGAGCTATGCATGCATACAGCAAAATATAAATTGCTCAAATTGACTGTCAGAAACTGGCATTGTGTGATTACATAAGTCACTGAGAACACAACAGAAACCTTAGGAGGTAGCAATACCATCAGAATAGCAGCACAGCCAGGTTATCAAAAAGTATTTTCTAGGTCCAGCTGTACATTGATTTGAATCAATGCACTTTGGAGCTATTCACGGGTTGAAGTGAAAATTATTTAACTGGTTCACATTTCAGGTGCATTGTAGTTAAATCACAAAAAAGTGTTATAACTCTGTGATGCACACTTGGTTTCAACTGAGGCAAGAATCCACTTAGGAAAGTACACTTGTCTGGTATGAGACATTTGTCTGGTATGAGACATTCCCAGGGGAGAGGGGAGGGGGGGGGGGTCGGGTCCACTGGGGGCCGAACCGTACAATAACCCTGGATTTAGTATGGGGTGGCAGCAGGGTGGGTGGACTACTGTGGCTGGCCTGTTGTGGGGTTGCGAACCACTGAAGGCTATGGCGGGACAAAGCCTCTCCATTGTGTCTAGGTCCCCAATTTAATAATTTAATACACACACACACACACACACACACACACACACACACACACACATAGTGGCTAACAACTTAGGTTTTGTAAGTTGCATTAACTTGTTCAGTTTCAGATGATGCTTCACAAAAGGCTGCATTCATTGTATGTTGTATTTAGTAAGTCATATTCATTTCTTCATTTCTTGAAAGACAAAAGTAGAAATAGACCTCATAGCACTAAACAAACAGGAGCAGTCTCCTCTTTTCAAAAAGTAATTGGTGCTCAAAGGAATATAGATGTTACTCTCTCTAAAAAGAAAACCTCATCCTACATTTTCTTACTATAATGGACCACAAAACCATTCTACCCTTTGTTCATTGTACTATCAGAGCAAGAGAATTAAAAGCAAAATAAAACAACAACAAAATCTCATGTGTAAGTTGAGACACGTTGTGTCTACTTTCCCATTGTATCAGTTTCCTGACAACATGTCCTTTAACACACAAACTCTATAAGAGTACACACAACATTACCACAAACGGTCATCCCCATCAAAATATTACAAAATGCCAAAATACTATCTTGTCACTAGAACTGGTTCATCTGAGAATTGTAACCAGAGGTACAAGGAGGCTGTATGAAGGGGCCACTATGTGGCACAATACATACAAGTTTAATAGTATAGGGAAACAAAAGACAAATACAAAAAGAAGCTAAATGGGAAACCACTTTTGGGACAGTAATGATGAAAATCATACCAATTGTTGTCTGACAAAATTAAACCAACATTAATTGTTAACAATGCAGAAGAGTAACCAGATGTTAGAGCACCGAGATGTAAACTGAAGCTGCATGTGAGATGCAGGGATATGAAATGGAATGATCACACAGGCTCAGTTATGAATAAAGCAGGCGGCAGGCTTAAGTTAACTGGTAAAATACTAGGGAAGAGCAATCAGTCTACCAGGAGATTGCTTAATAATCACTTCTGTGACCTGCTCTGGAATATTGCCCAAGTGTGTGGGACCCATACCAGATAGGACTAATACAAGCTGTTGAACATATACCGAGAAGGGCAAAATGAATAGTCACAGATCTGTTTGATCTGTGGGAGAGTATCACACAGATACTGAAGGAACTGAACTGGTAGACTCTTGAAGATAGATGTAAACTACCCCAAGAAAGTCTATTAACGAAGTTTCCAGAACTGGGTTTGAATGATGATTCTAGAAATAAAATACAATTCCCAAAGTATCACTCACATAGAAATTGTGAGGATAAGATTAGTATAATTACTGCATGCAAAAAGGCCTTCAGAAAAATCATTCTTCCTGTGCTCCATCCTGAATGGAATGGGAAGAAACCCTAATAACTAGTATGCATTTTGTCATGCACATCACAATGATTTGCAGAGTATAGATGTAGATGTAGATGTAGAAATCAGTGGCGAAGATTGAAAATGTGTGCTGGACTGGGATCTCCTACATACTGGGCAGTGGCATTAACCACTATGCCATCCTCACACAGTGTTTACCGCAATTGCTCAGGCTGTCTCAGCACACTCCCTGCCAATCCACATTCCCACTCAACACCACCTATCCACAGTCCCTGTCCATGTTCTCCATGTTTGCTACTTTGAGATTCCCTCAGGAGGTCGAAAGTAATTGTGCATCTACACTGAAGGTGGTGGTTTCATTGACTATAAGGGCAAATCAATTACATGAATGCATGGCGCCTGTTCTTTCATACATTTCCAAAACAACAGACACCATGACGCACATGGAATCCACAGCTGTAGGTTGGCAAGGAAGCATGCCAAGATAGTGTGTGCAATTGCGATAAATACTGTGTCTGGATGACACAATGGTTAACACAACTGCCTAGCAAGCGGTAGATCCTGGGTTTGAAACCTGGTTTGGCAGACATTTTCATTCACTGCTGCTGATTCTGCATAAAGTCCCAATGCAGATGAAATCAAAAGTTCCTTATTTTTCCTTTAGTTTCTCCCCACCACCTTCCACTTATACAATATATATCACAGCTGTGGATACTGCATGATGTCTGTTCTTTCAGACATGTCCAAAGGAATAGACATCATGCATCCATATAACTGATTCATCTTGATGGGCAATGAATCCACTGCAGATGTACAATTACATTCAATGTACTGCAGGGATCTCAAAGTATCCAGCATAATGTAACTGGATTGATAAAAAATCTACTTGCCAAGCAGTGGCAGAAGAATGCAAATATTAAAAAAAATGTTTCACTCATGGAAGCTTTCAAAGCCAGTAGCTCCTTCTTCTGGCAGAAGGGTTGAAGAGGAAGGAAGAAGGGTGAAGGGAAAGGAACTGGACAGATTTCCGAAAAGGGGTAAAGTTCAGAAAAATCACCCAGAACCCTGGGTCAGGGGAGACTTACTGGACGGAATGAGAAGGATAGACTGATTGTTGGGGACTGCACTGGATGAGATTTGAAAACCTGAGAGCTTAGAGGTGGAAAACAAGGTAATATGCAAGATGGAGATTACTGCTAAAACATCATGCATAAGTTAATAAAAGTAAAAAACCAAGTGCATTGTATGTAACAGAAGAGGGAGGGAGACAGCAAAAAATAGACAGGTCAGAAAATGGAAGCTGTAGAAAACTAAAACGGAGTGAAGAAAGGAGTAGTTACTGTGAAGGAATAGTTACTGAGAAAAAAGAAATTAACGTAAATTAAGGCTAGATGGGTAGCAAGAACCAAGGACATGTTGTAGCTCTAGTTCCCACCTGCATAGTTCTGAGATACTGGTCTCTGGGGGAAGAATCTAGATGGCATGTGTGGTGAAACAGGAGCCAAAGTCATGACTGTCATGTTGTAGAGCATGCTCTGCCATAGGATATTGTATGTTGCTGGTACACACCCTCTGCCTGTGCCCATTCATCATAACTGATAACTTGGTGCTAGTCATGCCAATCTAAAAGGTGGAACAGTGTTTACATAACAGATGGTATACGATATGTGCCATTTCACAAGTGGCTCTACCTTTAATAATGTATGGTTTGCCAGTTACAAGGCTGGTATGGGTGGTGTGGTAGGAGGGTGCATAGGGCAAGTCTTGCACCAGGGTGAGTCACAGGGGTAGGAGCCATAGGGCAGGGAGATGGGTGCAGAAGGAGCATAGGGTCTGACAAGGATATTGCAGAGATTGGGAGGATGACGAAAAGTTATTCTAGAGGTAGTGGACAAAATTGCAGACTGAATGGTTCTCATTTCAGGGTACGATTGTAGGATGTCATGGCCTTGTCAAAGTAGCTTACTGACACACACAAGACCAGGATAATACTGAGTGACAAGCGATGTACTCTGAAATTGTTTTTTGGATGTATCAACAGTACCAGGGTTGGATATGATGGCCTGGGAGACCTGCTTTTGAACTAGTCTGGTGGAGTACTTATGTCCAGTGTAGGCTCAGATAATAATGGTGGTCTGTTTCTGTAATGAGTCTGCATCTGAATGAAAATGTATGTCTTGAATGTCTTCATAGTTGAAGCAGCAAGCATGGAAGACATGGACGAGGACTGCAGATAGGAGGGGCTGCATGGGAATGTGGGCCAGCAGGAACATGTGCTGAGAGTCTATGCAACTGTGATAAACACTGTGTCCAGATGGTGCAGTGGTTAATGCAGTGGCCTAGTAAGCAGGAGATCCCAGGTTCAAATCCCAGTCTGGCACACATTTTCACACATTGCACCTGATAATGCATAAAGTCCCAATGCAGCTGAAATCAATAGTTTCTTTCCTCTCTCCCCTCCAGGGGTTTCAGTTGAAAGAATGAATACATGGTTCAACTGACAGAAAACTAGACCTGTTTCACTCAAAAAGAAAGAATGAATAACTCAGTCAGTATGCAACACTTCAATGGACTGTCAATTGTTTTCATGCAGATGCTCCCACAGAATGGTTTCTTTCAAAAGAAATAAATGAATAATAATCTAACTGATACATAAAACTACAATTAGCTGAATCATTTGTTTTCATTCACTTGTTCCCATAATTAGAAAAACAATTATGTGGCTGTGGAAAAATCTTTTCATTTATATTGTTCTAGAAATGACAATAAAATAAAACTAATAGCTGTAGCACAAGCTATATTAAAATTTTATTATTGGCACTAGCACTACCAAGGTCTGCTATCAAAATATGTGGATAAAAGGAATCATTAACCCAGCAGAACATTGTCCTGTATTGTTTTAACATTTTTAATAACACTGAACTGATCTATTTCCTTGACCTCATAGTTCACAGCAGTAAATGTAGGACTGGTACATGAGCCTATGGTGCAGAAGGCAAATGTCAAATTATAGTTTATTAACAGAACTCTGAGAAATTATGACAGACTGAACAAGGAAATAAAAATGAAATACTGATGTAATCAACGTTGGTATATAAGTAAAGTGGACAAACCTTACTTGCTGAATAATTTGTGAAATTTAAAATATTTTATAATGAGCTGCATGATCTTTGATATATCTTATTGTCAGAACTTGAGAACAGTAGAAAAGCCAAACAAAACACTGTGCGAGAAATGATAAGAGAGCCAACCACATTTAAAATTTACAAAGGATTCTAACAACAAACTGCTCCAAATCTCTTCAATCTCACCCTTCCCTTATTTGAAGAGTGAGTCATTCAGGAGATTTGCTGATGAGGTGAGTTCATGAGTCAGGTTTGGTTTCGGCTCACATGGCAGAGTGTCAAACATCTATTTAATGAACCATTTAGTATGAATACTGAAACAGGCCAGTCAAGGTCAATTGCAGCCTTATTCTCATTTACACTTCAGATATCTAAAATGCAAGCAGATAAAATATGAAAACATGTGGAACAAAATTAAAAGTATTCATGGGTGCTTGATCTGCAGTATGTGATCAAAACTATCCGGACACCTGGCTGGAAATAACTTACAACTTCGTGGCACCCTCCATTGGTAATGCTGGAATTCAATATAGTGTTGGTCCAACCTTAGCCTTGATGACAGCTTCCACTCTTGCAGGCATACATTCAGTCAGATGCTGGAAGGTTTCTTGTGGAATTACAGCCCTTTCTTCACGGAGTGCTGCACTGAAGAGAGGTATCGATGTTGGTCGGTGAGGCCTGGCACGAAGTTGGCATTCCAAAACAACCCCAAGGTGTTCTATAGGATTCAGGTCAGGACTCTGTGCAGGCCAGTCCATTACAGGGGTGTTATTGTCGTGTAACCACTCTGCCACAGGCCGTGCATTATGAACAGATGCTTGATTGTGTTGAAAGGTGCAATCACCATCCCTGAACTGCTCTTCAAGTGGGAAGCAAGAAGGTGCTTAAAACATCGATATAGGCCCGTGCTGTGATAGTGCCACACAAAACAACAAGGGGTGCAAGCCCCCTCCATGAAAAACATGACCACACCGTAACACCACCGCCTCGGAATTTTACTGTTGGCGCTACACACACTGGCAGAAGATGTTCACTGGGCATTTACCATACCCACACCCTGCCATCGGATTGCCACAATGTCACTTCACACAACATTTTTCCACTGTTCAATTGTCCGATGTTAACGCTTCTTATACCAAGTGAGGCATTGTTTGGCATTTACCGGCGTGATTTGTGGCTTATGAGCAGCTGCTCGACCATGAAACGCAAGTTTTCTCACCTCCTGCCTAACTGTTATAGTACTTGCAGTGGATCCTGATGCAGTTAGGAATTCCTGTGTGATGGTCTGGATAGATGTCTGCCTATTACACATTATGACCCTCTTCAACTGTCGGCGGTCTCTGGGAGTCAACAGACAAGATCACCCTTTACGCTTTTGTGCTGTATGTGTCCCTTCACATTTCGACTTCACTTTAACATTGGAAACAGTGAACCTAGGGATGTTTAGGAGTGTGGAAATCTCGTGTGCATACGTACGACACATGTTCGAAGTCTGTGAGTTCCACGGAGTGCCCCATTCTGCTCACTCACGACGTCTAATGACTACTGAGGTTGCTGTTATGGGGTACCTAGCAGTAGGTGGCAGCACAATGCACCTAATATGAAAAACATATGTTTTTGGGGTGTCTGGATACTTTTGATCACATAATGTATTTATGTTCTTCTCCCTTCTGATTATGATGACACTATGGCAGTGAGGAGATCCCTGAACACGAAAAATGTAAAATTTAAAATGACCAAAGAAAAAAAAACACTACTGAGAACCAAAAAGGATCAATAATAATGTTGTTAACCTATACACGCCACATACAATGGTAAAATTAAATAAATTAAGGCACATCACAAAACACAAAACAGTGAATTTACTATATGGTATTTCGATAAAAATGAGTGCAAGGTACTCTTCACTGAATGCTACATCAGCTTATGGGCTATAACTACAATTTATTGTATTTAATATAGTAAAAATAGCATGAAATTCTCCCTTACCTGGTTTTACTTGTGAGAATAGAATTTCTCTGTCCTTATGAGGCAGAATTTCTATCTTATTCAGAGTGGGATTTTCTGCAAACATGCGCTCAAGTATACACAAAGACTTATAGTACGAAAGCTCTGAAGTAATAATTTCAAATTTTGCTTCCTGTAGCTTTACTTGTTGTGGTGTCATAGAATCTGCAAGAAATGCACGCATTAACTGTTAAAAGCAAAATGGAGAGAATAATATCAATGATATAATATATTCCTTAGAAACAAACAGTTTAAAACAAAAAGCTCTTGTTTCACAATTTGCTTAATCAAACTAATTTTTACAAAAACTGTCATTCCAACAAATAGTTTATCCCCGTACACAGCTCCTTTGTTACTCTAACTTTGCTTTACAGTTTTTAAGGTATTTATGATCTATGATATACCAGTATGTATCTTTAAGCTGTAATTGCTTTTTGGGTTTTCAGAAAAGTTGTTCACTGCATTCCATTTTTTTCCTGCAGAAATCGAATATAAAACAATTCTCAACAGAACTTTAGTTACCTTCATGATAGAGTTACAAGATCCTGACACTCTCCTTTTTATTTTATTGTTTTGTTCTTCTGTAATGTGATTACAAAACAGCACTTGCAACTAATTGTTGTTCTGAAGCCAATGAACACAAATTTACTCCCTTACAATTGTTGGTGGGTTAAGTAAGTTGGAAATTATAATACTTCAAACAAAGTATAACTGAATTTTTCTAGTAAACAAAAAATATGGGAACATAACACAATGAGGTTAGTATGAAAAGTTTACAACCTCAACATGAAGATAGCAGCACCTGTCAAAAAAAATTAGGGAACTTGTTTGTGCCTGTGTAATTAGGTACTGACAAAAATTTCATCCCTCTTTGATGCACAGTTGTTTTCTAAAAGCTGTTGATTACAAACATCAGTGACATGAAGTTTTTAAGTAAGTGTAAGCTGAAATATATATATATTTTTAATTTTATGTGCTTTGGTTCAAGTTGAAGCCATGACTGAGTTACATTTGTTAAATGTGCAAGGAGCTTGTTTTTCTTTAAAATGTATACTGGATTACCTTCATTCATTTCCTTGAAGTTTGTGAATGGTCTTGTTTTACATTCCAACACTAAATTCATTTCTACTTCTTTCTGTTTCATTTGTGAATGGTTCACAGGAAGAATGAAAGCCAGTAAACCTCAGTGTTAGGTCAGTCTTTTGCAAATGAATCATAATGAGCTTCTTTGAGATGTATGTGAGATGAAATCTGTGTGTGTGTTTGTGTGTTTTTTATTGTATCTATCTACCAGTGCTTTATCGTTTGGTAAGTCATCCAAATGTTTGTTAGAGTAATGTATGAAAAACAGTAAATCAGTCAAGAACTTTTTGAGATTTTTGTAAACAATGATGGACAGCATCTTGTCTTTATATAGTAGTATAGATTTTCTAGAAATTGATGGATTGTTGTTATCCGATTTCCAGATGTCACTTCAGTGAAGTAAATATAATGGCATTGCAGTAAAAGCAATATATACCACACCTCATTGCTTTTTCTTTGCAAAAGCCTGGAACCTGTCAGATTTTTTAATTCCCAACTCACTTGGATTTATTTATGCTTATCATGTGGTCATTAATTTATCCAAGATTACAGGTCTGTGTGTCATGTTATATTTGAGGTGATTTTAAATCATGAATCACAATGAGATTCTTTGAGATGTATGTGAGATAAAGTAACATACAGTTTGACCTTTCTCAGAATATACACTCATGGAATTTTTACAGTACACCTTTCCATGAAGTACAGTCCTCTTGCAGTGTTACCCACTAGAGTTATATGAGCATCTCTGTGATGATCTGATAAATAATTATTTAATCACAAAACTGTAAGGTGGGACTGAAAAGAGAAAGAAAGAGAGAGAGAGAGAGAGAGAGAGAGAGAGAGAGAGAGAGAGAGAGAGAGAGAGAGAGATAGGCTATGTCTGTCAGAATGTTTATTAGAGCATCATGTAAAAATCCAAAGTAAATCAGTCCAGAAATTTTCAAGATTTTTGGAAATAATATTAAACAATGTTTCATCTTTGTATATGTCTGTATATGATATCAATATAATAGAGGGAAACACTCCACATGGGAAAAATTATATATAAAAACAAAGATGAGGTGACTTACCGAACGAAAGCGCTGGCAGGTCGATAGACACAAAAACAAACACAAACATACACACAAAAGTCAAGCTCTCGCAACAAACTGTTGCCTCATCAGGAAAGAGGGAAGGAGAGGGGAAGACGAAAGGAAGTGGGTTTTAAGGGAGAGGGTAAGGAGTCATTCCAATCCCGGGAGCGGAAAGACTTACCTTAGGGGGAAAAAAGGACAAAAGGACAGGTATACACTCGCACACACGCACATATCCATCCACACATACAGACACAAGCAGACATACCTGTCCTTTTTTCCCCCTAAGGTAAGTCTTTCCGCTCCCGGGATTGGAATGACTCCTTACCCTCTCCCTTAAAACCCACTTCCTTTCGTCTTCCCCTCTCCTTCCCTCTTTCCTGATGAGGCAACAGTTTGTTGCGAAAGCTTGAATTTTGTGTGTATGTTTGTGTTTGTTTGTGTGTCTATCGACCTGCCAGCGCTTTCATTCGGTAAGTCACCTCATCTTTGTTTTTATATATGTCTGTATATGTGCGGATGGATATGTGTGTGTGTGTGTGCGTGAGTGTATACCTGTCCTTTTTTCCCCCTAAGGTAAGTCTTTCCGCTCCCGGGATTGGAATGACTCCTTACCCTCTCCCTTAAAACCCACATCCTTTTGTCTTTCCCTATCCTCCCCTCTTTCCCGATGAAGCAACTTTGGGTTGCAAAAGCTTGAAATCTGTGTGTGTGTTTGTGTGTTTTTATTGTGTCTATCTACCAGTGCTTTATCCTTTGGTAAGTCATCCAAATGTTTGTTAGAGTAATGTATGAAAAAAAGTAAATCAGTCAAGAACTTTTTGAGATTTTTGTAAACAATGATGGACAGCATCTTGTCTTTATATAGTAGTATAGATTTTCTAGAAATTGATGGATTGTTGTTACCTGATTTCCAGATGTCACTTCAGTGAAGTAAATATAATGGCATTGCAGTAAAAGCAATATGTACCACACCTCATTGCTTTTTCTTTGCAAAAGCCTGGAACCTGTCAGATTTTTTAATTCCCAACTCACTTGGATTTATTTATGCTTATCATGTGGTCATTAATTTGTCCAAGATTGCAGGTCTGTGTGTCATGTAATATTTGAGGTGATTTCAAATAATTGAAAAACAAACAAAAATTTTCTGTAAAGTTTGTCTATTATTATTCAGCACAAAAAAGACATTAACTCCACTGAGCATGATGTAGTCACTGTTGCCATCATACTACACTGACAGAAAAGAGATCACAATAACAAATAATAATTAATGTAAAGTAATGAAATTTCAGGAATATGTTTGCCTAGGTAATATATTTAAGTGATTAACACTGCAAGATCACAGGTTAATGTAAGTAAATGTGAAATGCTGGTACTTTAATAACAGGTGTTATCACCAGAATGTTCAATGCATGCATCATATGTGCATGCATTGTGTTGTGCAGGTGCCAAATGTCAGTTTCTGGGATGAAGTTCTATGCCTGTTGCATCTGGTTGGTCAATAAAGGAACGGTTAATGCTGGCTGTATGAGGGTTGCCCAGAAAGTGATGCATCACATTTTTTTCTCTGCCAAAAACAATTATACGAATGCAAAACGTTACATATGTATTGTTTGAAGTCTCCTGAGTGAGTGCATCTCGTATGACAGATATTGTAGCAGCAGGACAGTTTCAAAATAGCATGTATAGGTGATGTACATTACAAGCAACATGCTGTCATTGAATTTCTGACTGCAGAGAAAGAAACTGTCAGGAATATTTACAACCACTTGCTGCTGTTGACAGAAGTACAGTTAGCCACTGGGCACAGAGGGTGAGGTCATCAGAAGGCAGTTCAGAGGAGCTCCATGATTTGCAGCTGTTGGGGAGACCATCCATGGCTGTCACACCTGACATGTTGCAGTGAGCTTCTACGTGCTCAGGCCCTTAAAGGATCCATTCATGGGAGACATTTTGAGGATGAGGAGGAGGTGATTCACACAGTGAAGCACTGGCTCCGCCACCAGGACAAGGATTGGTACCGATAGGGCATACACACTTTTGTTTAGCGCTGGAGGAAGACCATAGAACAGGATGCATATTATGTGGAAATAATTCTCATTATGTTCAATAAAGAATTGTTGAAGAAAAAATGCAGTGTATTACTTTCTGGGCAACCGTTGTAGATGATGCTGCAGTTGGCGTCCATGACCTCCCATATGTGCTTGACTAGAGACACATCTGGTGATTAAGCAGGCCAAGGCAACACGTCAACATCTTGTAGAGCATGTTGGGTTATGATAGCAGTATGTGGGTGACTGTTATCCTGTTGGAAAACACCCTTTGGAATGCTGTTCATTAATGGCAGCACAACAGGTCGAACTGCCAGACTGACCTACAAATTTGCAATCAGGGTGTGTGGTATAACCACAAGAGTACTCTTGCTGTAATACAAAATTGCACCCCAGGGTGTATCTCGAGGTGTAGGTTCAGTGTGTCTAGCACACAAACAGGTTGATTGCAGGCTTGAACTGTCCTCCTACTAACCAACACACAGCCATCACTGGCACTGAGGCAGAACCAGTTTTCATCAGAAAACACAACAGACCTCCACCCTGTCCTCCAATGAGCTCCTGCTTGATACCACTGATGTCGCAAATTGTGGTGGTTTGGGGGTCATCGGAATGCATGATACAGGGCATCTGGCTTGGAGCTGTCCATGGAGTAACCGATTTGTAAAAGACTGTCGTGTAATTGTGGTGCCAACTGCTGCCTGTATTGCTGCCGCAGATGTAATACAATGCACCAGAAACATATGCCAAACACAATGGTCATCCCTTTTGGTAGTGCTAAGTGGCTGTCCAGAGCCTGATCTTGTGACTGTACATTCACATGACCTCTGATGCCAGCAGCCACATACAGTGACTATATTCCTACCAAGTTTTTCTGAAGTATCACGGAAGGAACATCCAGCTTCTTGTAACCTTATTACATGACTTTGCTCAAACTCAGTGAGATGTTGATAATGGCATCTTTGTCACCCTGAAGGCAATCTTGACCCTCATCAACTCACCACATCCAGCCTCAAAGGTAACTAATGCTCATGACCATTACAGCATGTATTTAAAGCAAACATGATTTGCATCCTCATAGTGGTGCTAGTAGGGCCACTCTTATGCATCTGGGGCAAAATCTAAAAGAGAAGTAAAAACATGCCAACCAACCTTTGTTTTTGTAACACAACTTCTTCTTCGTGTTGTGATTTTTTTTCCTGTCAGTGTATTTGACGGAACTGAATCATACCAATCACCCTACTAGTAACTGGCTTAACCAACTGAACACTCCTTAGAACTGTCCACAACCGTCCACCTTCAACTTAGATGGCTTCTTTTGTTATGGTGGCTCATGACACCATTCATATGGCGTCAGACAAACCCTACGCCAGAATTACAAAGTGGCTTATGAATCAAATGAATATTTCTACAAGAGTATCAATATCTGTTGACTAGTTACTTACTAATTTGTTAAGGGAGCAGACACAGTTTGCTTAAAAAAGGTTATTGCATTAACTAAAGCAAAAATGTTTTTCACCAGAAGAAAAGTAAACTGGCAACATCATACTACACTAATGTAGCTCAGTAACATGTCATCTGATTTCAAATATTGAGTACTTACATGAAATATGTTGTTATACCTACCAAGAAGACCACTATTTATTACTTCTTCAGTATCTTGCCATTTGGTTCGAAAACCATGATGCCGCTTTTTGGTTGGCAGTTTATTGCCTGGTTGAAGTCTTGTCTTCCAACGCATTGTGAATGTCATACTTTCATAAGGAATTTCATCCACCTCTTTCTGTACAGTGTCACAAGGTTCTGCTTCATCCACTATGAACTGGTGTCCATCATCTACCTATGAAACAAAATCAATATTGTGTTCATGTGTGATTTATGTGCTTTACAGATGATATATAATTTGTATACAAGTGCCTGAAAATCATTAAAAATTGTAATGTCTTCTGTAATATGTGTATCATTTCACAGTACTAATAAAAAAAAAACACAACTCACACACACGACTGCAGTCTAGGCAACTGAAACCACACTGCGAGCAGCAGCACCAGTACATGTTGAGAGTGGTGACTGGGTGGAGGAAAGGAGGAGGCTGGGGCGGGGAGGGGGAGAGATAGCATGGTGGGGATGGTCGACAGTGAAGTGCTGCAGATTGGATGGCGGGCAGGCAAGAGGTGGGGGGGGGGGGGGGGGGGAGTAGCGGAAAAGGAGAGAAATAGAGAGAAACAAATAAAAAATAAAATAAATTAAAAAAAGAGACTGGGTGTGGTGGTGGAATGATGTCTGTGTAGTGCCGGAATGGGAGCAGGGAAGGGGCTGGATGGGTGAGGACAGCGACTAACAAAGGCTGAGGCGAGGAGGGTTACGGGAATGTAGGATGTACTGCAGAGAAAGTTCTCCACTGTGCAATTCAGAAAAGCTGGTGTTGGTGGGAAGGATCCATACAGCACAGGCTGTGAAGCAGTCATTGAAATGAAGAGTATCATGGTTGGCAGCGTGTTCAGTAACAGGGTGGTCCACTTGTTTCTTGGCCACAGGTTGTCGGTGGCCATTCATGCAGACAGACAGCTTGTTGGTTGTCATGCCAGCATAGAATTCAGCACAGTGGTTGCAGCTTAGCTTGTGCACCACATGACTGGTTTCACATTACATCCTGGGTTTTCCGTTGTTTGATTTAACAGTACTAAAAAGATGTGTAATTTTATGCAAAAAGACATTGTGTCTACATGTGCGCCATGATCACTTCTTGTTGCAAACTACAATAGTAATAGGTCTAATGAATGAGCATACCACACAGAATGTTATCTTTTATGTCCCATACAGTACATTTATCAACCAGACCTACTGCTGTCATACTGAGTGATCAGGAGATGGTGTGTTAAATAAATCAAAACCAGTAATCACAAAAGAACTGTAATTGTGATCTTGACTGATAATGAATATCTGTTTAAACATGTATGGCCCATGTTACTGATAAAATGTTATTTGTTTGCCCACAAAAGTGCAGTACTATGTGGTAAAAGGAAGATATACTGAAGTTTTCTTTTTAATTTTTGAGTTGGTAATACAAATATATATCTAAATAAGACCACCTCAGATTTTACAAATGTAGTATGAAAAATAGTTTGCAAGTTTCACAACTGGAAAAAAGACAAGTTAATTTGAAGTTATTATATATCTGAAGTATTAAAAGATGACTTCAGTTATTTTCTGACTTTATATTTCAGAACTTATTTATTCTTATGAGCCAACATTATATGTGTGTAAGCCTTATATTTAAAAAAACATGGAATAATGAAAGTTTTTCTATACATATCTGTCTGTATGTGAACAAAAAGTTAAAAAAACATTATGTTTTGGAGATCTCAAACTCTATAATTATAGTATCCTCTATGAATTTCATTTGATTTGATCTGATTTTTATTGATCCCAGAAATCCTGTCGTGTGTTCTTACACCTATTGTAGATAGGGGAAAAAAGACAATTACAATTTGTATAAATATTATAATTAGCTCATAATAAGAAAAACTATGATTATGGGACAACTCACAATTACAGTTGCATTATAATAATTACTTGGTTCCAGACCACAAGGAGGTGTACTGTCCCCATGTCAGCTCCACTTCACACATTAATTATGAGGGCCAGTACACTTCCCAGTTTGGATATGGTTTGTAGACAGTTTTCCACCTCCATTTTCTGCCTTAGACAGATGATGTGCAAGCACTTTGGAAAATGATGAATGATGTTACATTTGACCAGATGATTACACTGAATACAGACAAAAGGGGGACAACACAGATTCCTCCATAAGGGAAAGGGGGCAGGGGAGAGGAGGGGAAACTGGCAATAGTTGCAAAATGCCTTCGAAAGTGACAACCCCATCATAACAATAGTGCCACAAGCTCTTATACATTTGGTGATGTACAGTGGTTAGCATCGCTGCCTGATGTGCTGTGGGTAGCTGGTTCAAACCCGACCACCAGCAATCATTACTTGTTATTTCATACTTATAGTTTCTGGAAGGTTCTTGAAATATCTTGTGTTTTTAATGTTTGTTGGATATTCAATGGCTGTATAAATATTAGCATCCTGGAATATTTGATGTGTGTACTGGACTCTCCATGTAGGAGATCAGTTCTGTTCTGGCTGTATGTTGGTATCAGTAATAAATGTGCTTTCAGTCCTAAGTGTTGAACTTCACTGATGACTCTGCCTACACATTTGGACTTGATTGTGGTTTAAATGTGGATGCAACAGATACTTCAAAACATCTATATTGCCATGGCTCCAATTAGATGATGTAAAAGCCTAAAAGGAACGCACAAAACAAGTTTCAGGATGTGTGTCCCATTTCTGGTGCATATAAAATTTGAGTCTATATAAAGTAAATAACAGAGGTTAAATTAGTTTAAAATAAAGCACCACTGGTACATAGCATGAAACAGGAGACCCTCTCTGTTCCTAGGCCTGCCAGAAAGTCTCCAGCAGAGCAGGACAAAGGTCTGGGCTTAAATGCTAAACATGAATCTGCACAAAGTTAGCTGAGCACTGTGTTTGATACAGTGCTGCATACACACTATAATGCCTGTGTCAGCAATAATGATCATAAACATTGTGGGTGATTAAGGGGAACTTTGGATCACTAACTTTCTTGAGCAGCCACAACTCAGACCTACATATATGTGCATTGGTACAGCTAAACCATTCCAGAAAGGGCAGCTTAGTGTCAAACACTGGGATCATACACTAATTACCCAGCAGTAATGTAGCTGAATGACGGGTAATTGTGGAGGAAGTGGAGAAGATGCTGCAAGATGACATTGTTGACTTTTCAGAGAGTCTTTGGCTCTCTCCTGTGGTTCTGTTGAAGGAAGAGGTTACCACATTGTGTTTCTGTGTTGACTACTGATGGCCAAATGAAATCATGAAGAAAAATGTCTATGCATTGACACAAGTTTATGACACCATGGACCACTTGAAAGAAGCAAATTATTTCTCTACTTTTGAGATTCCGATAGGTTACTAGCAAATTGAGGTTGATGAGGCTGACTGAGAAAAGACTGCCTTCAAAATTCTTGATGGGCTGTATGAGTTCACAGTGATATCGTTTGTATTATGTAAAGCTCCAAGCACCTTCAAATTTATGGTGGACAACCTGCTTTGACACTTTGAATAGACGATTTGCCTTTGCTATCTGGATGACACTGTCATTTTACAAAGACATTTCGAGAACATCTAAGCTCACTAACAACTGTGCTGAAATGTGTTCAGGTGGCAGGTGTCCATCTAAATCCAAAAAGCACCTCTTTGCACACAATAAATAAGAATCATGTGGCACTTATTGAATGGTGATGGAGTCCATTATAAGAGCAGTCACAGATTTTCCAACTCCTTGGCACATTCATGAGAAGTTTTCTCAAAATTTGCTTGTACTACTGGAAATTCATAGAGGACTTCTGTATGTCTCTTGCAGGAAATACTGCAGAAAGATGCCAAATTTTACTGCAACTAGGCACAAGAAAGATCTTTTCTTCTCCTTGAGGAGGCGCTAACATCTTCCCCAGATCTATCATTGTGTGATGTGAATGCCAAGTCAGAACCTTTCACTGATGCTGTTCTGTGGTAGGAGTAGTTCTAGTACAAGTTCAGGAAGGTGCTGAAAGGTGACAACTTATATTTACAGAGTGTCTCCAAGTCAAAGAAGAACTACTCTACAATCAAGAAAGAGTGTCTTGCTGTCATTTGGGTCATCAAAATGTTCCAGCCATACTTTTGCTATTCTGATGGATCGCTATTCTCTTTGCTGACTGACTAGTCTGAAGGATCCATTAGCTCAACTGCCAAGATGGACACTGAGGCTTCAGGAGTACAATGTCACAATCATATATAAAAATGGATGCAGACACAACATTGCTGCTGAACAGGATGAAGATGCAGTTTAGAAACCTTGTCAGATGGGGAACCAACCAGAAAAAGATTCCAATTAATAAATGGAACATTGTAGAAGAGAAACTATGATCCAATGGGGCAGGAAAGATTGCTTGTCACCTCAGCTTATCTGTGGCCAGCAATCCTGAATTATTTTCATAAAGCTCCCCATGTTAAAATTACCTCCAGGACATCTGATACCATCCCATCTGCAGGAACACCATTCCACCAAATTGGAATTGACCTCTTGTGGAGGTTCTCAAAATCGACGAACAAGAAATAATTGATAACAGTCTGCACTGACTACTTCACTTGCTATGCTGTCACCAAAGCTATGCCAACTTCTTAAATTCTGGAGACTGCATATTATTTGTAGAAGATATCATTTTGAACCACAGAACACCCCATATGATGATCTCTGATTGTCAAAAAGTTTCCAATAAAGATCAGAGATAATTTCACATTGTGACATTACCCACAGGATGATAATTGCCTCCCTTCCACATACAATGGCCTCACACAGTTTTTTTAATAAGATGTTGACAGATATGCCCCCAGTGTATGCTGATGTCAAACAGAGACACTGGGCTACAAAATTGCTGTCACGATATTTGCATACAACACAGTGGAGCAAGATATTACAGGCTTCACATTGTTCTTTCTCCTCCACTGTCATGAGGCTGAAATGACAATGAATACACACTCTGTCCTGTTGAACCAGATTATAATTAGGATGGTTATGTAAAACACTCATCACCAGGACTGAAGAAGCAAGGCAACTGGCTTATATATGGAGCCTGGACACTCAGGATTAAGACTGAGAATGCTTTAACATCAACCACTGGCCAGTAAGATACAGCCTTGGAGACTTCATGTGGATTTTTATACCATGCAGAACATGGAACAATCAGGAAAGTTACGAAAGTGCTACAAAGTGTACAACTTTGCTTCCACCGTTTTTTCCCCAACATTTGAGGCTTTAATGAAACAAATTGGTTACACATGTACCATTCAAAGTATTTTTCATCACTGGCCGCTACTTTCTCCCATCTTTCAGTCAGTGTACGAATCCTGAGTTGAAAAAATTGTTCATCTTTTGAAGCGATCCATGAATCGATCCAATTTGTGACTTCTTCATGAGATTGGAAGTGTTGGTCAGCCAGGCCATGCACCATTGATCTAAACAGGTAATAGTCAGAGGGAGCAATGTCTGGAGAATATGGTGGGTGGGGTAGAACTTCCCATTTTAACATTTCCAAGCACATTTCGACCTCTTTTTGCAGCTTGGGGTCAAGAATTGTCGTGCTGCAAAATCACTTTATTGTGAGTCTCACTGTATTGCTGCCGTTTGTCTTTTAATGCTCTGCTCAAATGCATTAATTGTGTTTGATAATTACCACTTGTGATTGTTTCACTTGGATTTTAACACCTTATAGTACACAACGCCGAGTTGGTCCTACCAAATGCAGAGCAAGAAATTAGAGCCGTGAATATTCGGTTTGGCCGTCGATGTGGAAGCATGGCGGGGATATCCCCATGATTTTTTGCGTTTAGGGTTATCGTAATGAACCCATTTTTCGTCTCCAGCCACAATGCACTGCAGAAATCCCTCCCATTTTTGCCTCTGAAGCAACTGTTCACAAACACACAAACTCCATTCAACGTCTCTTGGTTTCAGCTCACATGGGACCCAAGTTTCTTCTTTCTGAATCATGCCCATAGCCTTGAGACGTTTTGAAATGGCTTTCTGTGTCACTCCCACTAATCGTGCCAATTCTTATTGAGTTTGATGCAAGTCTTCGCTCGGCAATGTTTCCAATTCTGCATCTTCAAAAACATTCTCTCTTCCACCACTATGCTGGTCTACGACATTAAAATCACCATTCTTGAAGCATTGAAACCACTCACAACACGTTCCTTCACTAACAGCATCCTTACCATATGTACTTGAGAGCATTTCATGAGACTCAGCCACTGCTAATGTGGTGTCACCACCAGACACCACACTTGCTAGGTGGTAGCCTTTAAATCAGCCGCGGTCCATTAGTATACGTCGGACCCGCGTGTCGCCACTGTTAGTGATAGCAGACCAAGCGCCACCACACGGCAGGTCTAGAGAGACGTTCTAGCACTCGCCCCAGTTGTACAGCCGACTTAGCCAGAGATGGACCACTGACAACTACGCTCTCATTTGCCGAGACGATAGTTAGCATAGCCTTCAGCTACGTCAATTGCTACGACCTAGCAAGGCGCCATAGCATTGGATATTATTTTATATTGTGGTTATAACACGTATCGTCAAGAGAGATGTTCTACAATTGTGGATTAAAGTTAAGTATTACATCAACTACGTACTTTATTTGCTACTATTAATTCCTTTAACTGTTCCAGACCTCACGCCAATCTGTGTGAGCTTAACGCGTGCCTTTCGGCTTCCTCTCATTGTGACTTGGCTGTCTTGCCAAGTCACAACAGTTTTCTTCATACTGAAACAAAACAGAAATATCTCCCACAAATGACAAGAATTAGGCTTGTAAACTGACATTTTCAATCAAGAACAACTTTATGACGCAGACAAAAATTGACTAATGTTTGAATGAGGTCATGTTGACTGAGGTACATCTGCAATCTGTTTCTTTCGACCACTACTTATCGTTGTCGCCACTTATCGGCAAACGGCGGAAGCAAAGTTGTACACCTTGTACTTTGTGCTGTATTGTATCCTTGATGACACTCCGCACAGAAAACAAAAGGGCAGAGGCATCATCCATGCCCTTCTTATGAAGCTCTACTGTAATTCACAGGCACACATTAACAATAGGTGACTCAAGGTTCGACAGGAGAAGCTACCTCTGATGCTCTTCATAGTGAAGAGGATGTAACAACATGACCAGAATGTGAGGATCCACCTGTGCAGCTGCACAGAGGTCCAGTGACAAGATCTAGATCCAGGGTGCTGTAGTCAGCTACAATGAGAGCTTCTGAAGCACCAGTTGCTGTTTCTCAAAGGAGCAATGCCATGAGCTCTGGTGCCACCAGTGTGGTGAAATGGATAGCATCATCTCCTGTGTGCTGCAGGTTGCTGGTTTCAGCCTGGCAATTAGCAATTATTTGTTATTTCATATTTTTCATTTCTGGAAGTTTCTTGAAATATCTTATGTTTCTAATGTTTGTGAATCTGAAATATGCAATGGCTGTGCAAATACTGTCATTCTGGAATATTCAGTTTTTGTCTAAATAACTGAAATCTCTGTACAAGAGATCTGTTTTGGCTGTATGTTGCAGTTAGTAATAAACCTGCTTTCAGTATTGAGTGCTGAACTTTGTAGGTGACCCTGCCTTTGGACTTGTACTTGATTGTGGTTTAAATGAGGCAATAGTATATATGAGAGTATTATTAGTTATCTGTAGATTGATTGGTGAAATCACTATCACTATACTAGTCCTGACATGATGTTGTCTAGATAAAGGACACCAGGAAGGAAGGAAGAAAGAAATGAAAAAAACGGGCATGGGACAAGTCACAATTACAGTTACATTATAATAATCTCATAACAAGAAAAAAAGAGTTACATCTCGGAAATTAATCAAATAAAACTAATGGTATTTAAGAAACCATTTCACTTGGTTATATTAGACTTGTAGTACAGAAAATAGTTGTAATATCTATAGAATGAGCTAATCAGCTATAAATTTATGGTAAACAAATATTCAGTTTGATTATTTTAGGCTGTCATTTATAAATTGTTCTGCTGTATAAAAGCAGTTTTTCTAAAGTAACATTTTTACTTTTCTTCTGAGTCCTTCTGTATTTCACTTTAAGCTTTCATGTAGCTTATTGCATAGAATTTCCACTGCTGTGTCCTTAACATAGGCAATGACTAATTATAGATACGTCATTAGAATGATTGGTCGAATGATAGTGGATTTTTTTTTATTTTTTTTATTTTTTTAAATATGTAAATTTTCTTGAACAAACCACACTGCTTCATGAATACCCAAATAGAATGCAGCACCATGGTTGCAGCGTAACTTGTACATCACATGACTGGTTTCACAGGTAGCCCTGCCTTTGATGGGATAGGTGATGTTTGTGACTGGACTGGAGTAGGTGGTGGTGGGAGGATGTATGGGACAGGCCTTGCATCTAGGTCTATTACAGGGGTATGAGCCATGAGGTAAGGGGTTGGGAGCAGGGGTTGTGTAGGGTGGACAAGTATACTGTGTAGGTTCGGGGGCCAGCGGAATACCACTGTGGGCAGGTCATTTCTTGTTTCAAGGCACAACGAGAGGTAGTCCACGAAGGCTTTGACTGCTAAAAATCAGGTATCAATGTTACAAAACAATGTGGTTATTCACAAAGTTGTGGTAGCTGCTCTGTTGCCATATTAAAAATATGTTTCGTTGTTTCTTTTAAATGACCTTATTTTCTTACACAGTTGCTGCTACTATATATAAATTTATTATTCTTGATTTGTTCTATACTGTCTGTAAGAATCATATACAGAATCATATTTTACCGGATCTACAGGTTAATAACTAATGATAAGAATATAATTGTGTGAGTGGGCTATTGTTCAGGAGAAAGCAAACTACGTCTACTGTTTGGTTCAAATTATAATTAGAAGAGGCATAGGATATTACCAAGGCTGTTTCAGGATCACTGAGAAATACTATAGATGGGCATGAAATGGAAAGTCCATAGACACATACTTTTTTAAATCTATAGAGATATATACAATTTTCTTCTTCATTTGTTAGTAATGCAGTGCAAGTAATTCATCAATGTCAACACTAAACAGCTATGGTCATTAACCAAGTATAAAGTGAAATTAAATGACTATAACCAAGCAGTAGCAGTGCAGTGCTTTAGATAGAAATCACCTCCATGAACTAATAAAAATTTTATTAGAAACAAATCATTATCAGCTTGTATATACAAATACTTAGGTTGTGAAGGAATACACAATATCAACTCATCAAGACTGCACGACAGTGTTCTGGGAAAACAATGACAACTTATGGACTGCAATCTAGTTGTTGAACTTTGACTAGTATGCATCCTAAACTATTGCTGTTCATAGAATAAGTAGCATAGGAAAGGACAAAAACAGAATTTCCGTAACAGCAACATGTGCTAGAGGTATATGTGTACTGTCATATGCAAGCAAAGAAGTAGGCCTATACAATGTAGTAAAACTAATGATATGATTGAATGCATAGTAAAAATAGTTATATTATAAAGTAAGTTGTAATTACTTACAAAGACTGGTAAGCTGGAGAAACTGAAGTTCTGATAAAGCGAAATCTGGGACAATTGCTCAAACTCATCATTACTATATCTCTCTTCTTCTAAATTTCTTTGTTTATTGCTTCTGAATGATTCTCTGAGTTTCTGAAGTTTTCTTAGGCTGAGGCTAGATTTGTAGCTTTGTCCTCTCAGTGCAAATTCATTGTGTATATCACCATTTTCCAAAGTGTTTTTATAAGCATCTGCTACAGAAAATGAATAATCATCGTTTGGGAGTATCTCATGATTTCCTGCAGGCATATTTTCATAATAATGTTCCTCTGAATCTATGCATTCATTATCACTTGACATTTCAACAGTTCCTCCACTGTAAGTATATTGTCTGCAGTTAGATGTTTCTGACATATTTTCATAATCATGAGACATTGAATCTTCACACATTTCTGAATCATTTTCAGAATTATCATCATATTCCTGGAGAACAGCTTCTTCACCATTAAAAGAATCCACAGTTAAATCATTGATTGCTTCACAAATTTCATGAGGATTTATGAAAGTTGTTTCAATAACTGCTGCTCTAATGACAGGCATGTTTATTGCTTGCACCAAGTCAAAAGTATCACAATCAAAATCAGTTTCAAGATATTTTTTTTTAATACCATATTTACTGTTGCAATCTCTGTCTTTAATAAGGATAATATTTAGTGCCTGAATCAGTTTAAATGAGTCAGATTCCCCAGTTTCAGACCCACTGCCAGTGTCATTAGAGATCACTGGAGTTTGCTGTTGTACTGTGGTTTTGACATCACACTGTTCTTCACTATCATGTGAGCTAATGGCTATTATACTGCTCTCTTTAGTTTGTGTGGCTACAGATTTCTGTTGCTCATGATTACTGCCTGTTTCATCTTCTTCATTTCTATTTATGGCTAGCTGCAGATCTTCATTGTGATGCTTGGAAAGTTCAAGCACACAATCCGACAAATGATATGTGCTAAGAAAACTCATATTTGAAACTTCTCTAAAACCTTTTTTTATGTGTCCCACTCTTTCAGTGTTTTGGTCGAAATTTTCTTGTTTTTTGTATACTTCACTATATCGTGGATAGAGCTGAGAGGTATCTAAGAAATCTCCAAAAATTTTTACATGCCTATGATTATCTGCATGAGTTTGTAACATGGTGTGAGCACACTGTCTGTTTGTTATAACATGTTGATTTTCATATTGGCTTAACGTTGCACTTCTATTTGACAGAGAAGTAAATATATTTACTCTAGATTTTTCAGACATTCCAGGGTTACTCAAATTTTTCACATTTAATTGTATATCACCAGAGATCTTGAATGGTGTGGATAGTTCCTTAAGCCTGAAGTTGTTCCTGGAATTATTTGAGGTAAAGTTACCATTGTGGAAACTTTTTGTTGGAGTTTTAGGCACAGCAATGGTGCTGCTATTTTCAGAATACCCTTGAGTATCACGTTCACTCATACGGGGATGTTCCTGTGTAACAGAGTTTGCATCAGGTGCTACAGATTCCTGTGGTGGCTCTTGCAGATTTCTGGAACAAAAAAATGACATTTTTGTTATTCGAAGTAGTGCTTCAACAATGACACAGTGAAAACATGTTGTTAATCTGGTTATTTGTTCTACACATTATGGACACTGCCACAATGTATAATGTTTTTTACATTTAAGTTGGTGCTGTAGTCCTACTGTTTTTATGGTCTTTGTATGCCGGAAGTATAATAATTACTTACTTTACTTTACATATGGCGAGGGCCTTATCAACCATATGCCTTCTCCATGAGCCTCTTCCATTTCCGCGTGTCCAATGCACTGTTTGTCCAGTTGCTGTTGCTGTTCATCCTAATTGTGTCCTCGCGAATGTTATCCCACCATCTGATTCTGGGTCTCCCTCCTCCTCTCGTTCCATTTATTGTTCTGCTGAATGCCATTCTAGGTAGTCTGTTCTGTCATTCTTGCTATATAGTCTGTCCAATTCAACCTTCTCCTCTTGAGCACTTCAACGATGCTAAGGTGTTTGTACAGACCTCTTAATTCTTCATTTCTTCTTATTCTCCATTCCATGTTATTTTCATAGTATACAAGTCCAAAAGTTTTCCTTAGCACTTTTCTTATGAATACTAACAGTTTTTCTTCATCTTTCTTTCTAAATATTAATGTTTCACATCCATATAACATCACAGGTATAATAGTTGATTGATATAAGCGGATTTTGAAGTTACTGCTAAGTGATATTTTTCTTAGAATTTTGATGAAACTAAAAAGTGTCTTGTTTGCTGTTGATAAACGGGCACCTTTTCTATAACTGTTCTGTTGTTATTACTAAAAAGACTTCCTAGGTACTTGAAGTGGTCAACAGTCTTGAAATTGAATCCATCTATAGTCAGAGGTGCATCTTTTCTGGTTTTCTTACTTATGGGCAGGTTTTCTGTCTTTTATTCATTAACATGTAATCCTATTTCCTCAGCAATTTTGTGGTAAATTTGCATCATTCTGATTAATTCTCTTTTGGAACTACTTATTAGTGCTACATCATCTGCATAGGCAAGTCTTGTAATGTTCACATCCTGTATCTGGATCCCTTGTGGACTGGTTTTAGAAAATTCTCTATCGATCTTCTCTAGGACAAGGTTAAATAAAATAGGTGAAATGGCATCCCCTTGTCTCAGTCCAGTGTACACCTTAAAATCTTCAGTTTCTCCTACTGGTGTCTTTATGTGACATAAAGTTTCATCTATACACATTTTAACTAATCTGATTAATTTTGACGGTATTTTAAATTCCTTCATTATATTTAGAAGTGTCTGTTGGTGTATGCTATCATAGGCCTTTTTAAAATCTGCATATAATATGTGGACATCTACATTGAATTCCCATACCTTCTCAGTTACTTGTCTTAGGGTGAATAAATGATCCAATGTGGATCTGTTTCTGCGGAAACTGCATTGGTAGTCCCCAATCAGTTCTTCTGTTATTGGTATCAGCCTGTTTAATAGGCAGCTCGATAAGATTTTGTAGGTGACATCCAGTAAGACAATTCCTCTGTAGAAGTGGATCATTCTTCTTAAATACGGGGCACACAATTGCAGTTTTCCAATCTGCAGGAATGTTTTCTGTCTCCCAAATTGTTTCTATTAACGCCTGTATTTTTAATTCCAGTTGTGGGCCTCCATTTTTTAATAACTCAGCATCTTGTCCTCACCACAAGCCTTGTTATTCTTTAATTTCTTTATTGCTTGCTGTATTTCATTTACTGATGGGGTAGTAACTGTATCAGCTTTATCAATTGTATCAGGTTCTTCCAATTTAAAGTAAGAGTGTGGGTCATTGCAGTTGAGAAATTGTGAAAAGTATGTGTTCCATCTTTTTTGTATGTCACTTTTGTTGGTCAATATTCTCCCATACTGATCCTTTACAAACTGTCCCCTTTTATTGAATTTACCAAAGGATTTTTTTATATTTTGATACATCTGCCTTGTCCTGTGATGTTGGAAATCATCCTCTGCTTCTCTGATCATATTGTTATAGTATTCCTTTTTCTCTTGTCTTGCATTGCATCCTAATATTTTATAAAAACTGCATGACAAATAATATGACTAGGAGACCACAATAACAGCAGTGAAGGTGTAAGTTCTTTACATGTTCCTTAAGTGATTGATTGAGCATAACATGTTGTGTGTCAGTGGTGACCAATTTTGTATCATAGCAAAATTATTGATTGGAAAGGAGTATCAGTAGTCAGTTGCCTAAACCTGTCAATGACTAACTTGCAACAACATAAAAATGTTTCTGAATAAATATGTTAACTTATGTTCAATTTATTTATTCCACAGAAATATGTGTATTGTGAATATGATTATATGAGATCCGTAACTAACCAGTTTCTTCTAAAACAATTAGACTCAGTTACTTGCCAACAACGAGGACACTGAAATGAGTAACATAGTATGTTATGTATATTTTTGTTGACTGATAGCCTACACAACAATACTTTGAAGTATATCCTCATTAAGGTGTAAAGCCATTAGATGTGGTCAGTGTAAAATCAACATGATGGAGTAGTTAGTGCATAGGATTTTGTGAGATTATGTGTTTTGTGACTGGTAGTGTCATAAGGTTCATTTATTTGAAATTTTAGTGAACACAAAACTTTGTTCTCAGTCTGTAATTTCACTGAATTTGATTACCTGGTAAATATAAGTTGTACTCATATTTGGTCAGGATCTATGAAAGTATATCATAAGTACAACACTTCATACACATTACGAAAATTTTAATTTCGAAATGGCTTAATGCCAAAATCAAACAAACATCAATAAATTCATGTTTATTAATAAACAAAGTCAAATATTTGACTGTCAAATCTGAAATGCAAAGTTTTTAAAAATGTCAGATTAAAGCTACCAGCCAACATAGTCACAGATGGAATGTTCAAAACTTTTTTCAGCTGTGAAGATGATTCAGATTGCAGATATTCAAAGACAGTATTCTAATGACAAGCAAAATTTCAAAACAGAAGTTCTTAATGTTAGGAGACAAAGCCACAGAGATGTAATAACATTATCAGTGAATGTAAGGCTCACTTCCTGGAAGCTCAGTAACAGATACCATAAACCACCTGTAGATGTGAAACAGTAAGCTGTGAATAACACATGAAGGTCAACTAATACAATGTTCAAGACAATGTGCAATATTTCCAAGATATATGCAGTTCCCTCAACTAGCACCAAACTCTCAGGCACATATCTGCATTATTATTTATTATTAAGTCCTTTAACTCCTTATGTGGAGCATAGGGCTCCAACAAAGGATTGTCATCTTGTTCTGTCTCCTGCTAGTATTTTCACTTTCTCCCAGCCTATTCCTTGCTGTTGGCCTTCTGCTTCAGCTAAAAATCCTGCCACTGCCATGCCTCTATATATTGGAACTAGCTTGCTTTACAGTACAGCACTTTGACACCCTCAACAGAAATGCAGACCGCCACACACATGACACCAGAAACAAAACACAGTTACAAATTATAGCCCACAACACAAAATTATATGCGGATGGGGTTAAATGTATGGGCATTAAAATATATAACCACCTCCCAACAGACATAAAAACAAGCAAAAACCCAAAAGTAATGAGAATTAAATTAAAGGAACTGCTACTAAATCACTGTTTCTAGTCCGTACATGAATTTCTTGAAACAAAATTTTAATTACTTGCAATAAACTGTTTATTCAGTTGTAGATGTTTCTACTTAGTAAGATAATTTAATTATTGTATCTTATCTATATTCTGTCTGTATCTCATATATATATTGTACTATGTGAACTATGCGCCACAGTATTTTAATTACTTGTTATAAGCTGTATATTCACTTGTAGATATTTCTACTTAGTAAGATAATTTAATTATTGTTTGTTACTCACATTCTGTCTGTATCTCTTATATGTATTCTGCTATGTGCAGTACGCACCACTGTCATCTCTCATCACACACCACCTTTTTTATATTTTGTCTATATATTCTATATGTGTTCTGCTATGTGAGCTATGTGCCACTACTGTCATTTCTCATCATATACCATCATAACATAATTTCTCAAATTGACTTGTCCTATATCATGATGTGCTTTGCTGTACAAATTGTATGATCTACAGGACCAATAATAAATCAAATCAAATCTCCACATCATTTTGGGCCTGCCTAGTCTCCGTCGTTCTTGCGAGATCCAATAAGGTGCTTCTTTCACGATATGTTCATTTGGTCTCCTAAGTGTATGTCCTAATCATCTTCATTTCCTGCTTCTTATTTGCAGCTCAGTTGGCTTCTGTTCAGTTCTCTCCCAGAGTATTTGGTTTGGCCATCATACCGAAAGGATGTTCCTCAGACATCTGTTACTGAATGTCCTCAGCTTATAGATTAGCTGGTTGTCACTTTCCATGTCTCACATTCATATAGAAGTGCAGATTTTACATTACTTTCAAATAACTGCAAGTTGGTCTTCATTGTTATTTCCTTCAATCGTCAGGTAGAGTGGAGGTTTGCAAAAGCACCTTTGGCTTTGCTGATGTGGCTGTTAATGTCCTCTGTAGCCCCACCACATAGTGTAATCATGTTTCCATGGTAGCAAAACCTACCCACCCTTTCGATTAACTGGCTACCAAGTTTAAGCTCTGCGGTGTTGCTATCATTTAGCCACATGTCTTTTGTTTTTTGGGCATTAATTTTCAAACCGACTTTCTTCATTACACCTTTCAGATCTTTTAGTTTCTCTTTCATGTTGTTGAGGCTGGGGGCTAGACGACAAAGGTCATCTGCAAAATCTAGGTCTTCTAGATGTGTCCCATTGCTCCATTTATTCCCTTCACATTATCCATTGTTTGCATCATTACAAGATTCAGATTAAATAGTATCGATGAGAGCATGCACCCTTACTTGACTCCTGCTTTCACTGCTATTAGATCTGAAAGCAGGGATTGATGTTAAAGCTGGCACATATTTTCATACATACATTTGACAAGAGCAATTATTTTCTTATGAATTCCAAAAGTTTGCAGTGAGTTCCATATTTTTGTTCTAATTATACTGTCAAAGGCCTTTTCAGAGTTTACAAACAGCATGTAAAGCAGTGACCGTATTCTCAAGTTGTTTATCTGATCAATGCAGGAGTGAGCTTCCCTGAATCCTGGTTGTTCTCTTCTTATTTTCTTGTCTACATGTGTTTTTATCCTATTTAGGATTATTCATGAGAGGATCTTGCTTGAGACTGACAGCAGCGTGACGTCTCTCCAATTGACACAAACCGATAGGTCTCCTTTCTTGGGGAGCTTGATGAGCATGCCTCTGTTGCAATCATTTGCTACTTTTTCATTCATACATATGGCTGTTAGGAGTGGACTAGCATAGTGAGACAGAAAGATGAGTAAGTCACTCATCAGTTTCAAAGTAAACACAACACAAAATTGTATGGGCATCATTGTGCACATGTAGAAAACTATCTTCACATACCTTTTACCAGAAGATAAATATGGATTTCCATTTTCATCATCCATTAATTTGTCAGAAAGACATTTATTTTCTTGAAATACTCTGTCAGCATACAACTTGCACTTTTTTATCAGTTCTTTGTTGAAACCGTATGCTGTAGAATGCATTGCTGTTATTTTTGAAACTAGCTTGCAACACTCTTCTTCCACCTGTAATACAAGACGTATTTTCAGCTTAATTCAAGAGATTTAAGATTTATGTTATGTATTTCATATGAAAGGTTTCCTTCATTATTATGAGTTTCAATGTTTATGCAAGCAATATTATATTATGCTCAAAAGATACTTCTGTTTGTAACATTTATTAAAATGAGTACACATTCACACTAGAATAAGATCATTAATACAGTGTGTATGACATTTTATGTATACATATTGATTATGATGTTTCTTGCTTGCAGGGATAGTTAACTAAAACATTATTGGTAGCAATAAAAAGGCCTTATATCTAAAGCCTGGTTGATATTAGAATTTTTTCTGGCACATAACGTTGGCTTTACCTCTAAAATGGTTTTGTTTATGTGAAAAATAAGCAATGTTTTCCTTTAGTTCAGACTCTATATTAAGCTGTAGGTGACCTCGTAAAACTAACCAAAGTAAAGCAAGAAAGAAGTACATCCAACAAGTTCATGGCAGCTAATTCCAATAAAAAACACAAACATGAGAGAGAGGGGGAGGGGGGAGGAGAAGAAGGAAGAAAAGAAAAACGAGTAATTATAACTAATAAATCCAGTTTATGAATAAGTTTCTAACGGGTATAGACTGAAATATCTGTTATTGAGCTGAATTTTCATTAATATTTATCTCCAGAACTTTGATTGATGACAAATGCCAGTGCAAATACTGATGATGACAGACAAGGATAGTGTAGGCAGTCTGTTTAGTAGACCTTTTGAAATTTCTAAGTGTATTGCCAATGAAACACAGTCTCCATTTTACATTCCTCACAGCATTATCTGTGTAATTGTTGCAATTTTAGTTGTTTGTAATTGTAATTCCTAGGTACTTAGCTGAATTGAGAGCATTTAGATTTGAGTTATTTCTATTGAAACTGAAATTTTATGGATTCCTTTTAGTACTCATGTGGATGCTCTCACACTTTTTATTGTTGAGCCTCGATTCCCAATTTTCACACCATACAGAAATCTTATCTAAATCATTTTGCATTTGGTTTTGATCTTCTGGTTGGTTGCTTGGAAGATTTGGGAGAGGGAATAAAACAGTGGGGGTCATCTTTCCTTTCAAAGGAACCATCCCGGCATTTGCCTGAAGCGCTTTAGGGAAATCACAGAAAACCTAAATCAGGATGGCCAGATGCGGGTTTCAACTGTTGTCCTCCTGAATGCATGTCCAGTGTGCTAATTGCTGTGCCACCTTGCTCTGTTTTTGATCTACTGATGGCTTTGCTAGATGGTAAACGACAGCAGCATCTGCCAATAACTTTCTCTTAAATTGTTTACATAGATTAGAAACAGCTGAGGGCCTCTAACACTTCCTTCGCAAATGCCAGCTATCACTTCTGTTATACTCTATGACTTTTCATCAGTTCTTACGAACTACAGTCACATAGTTTTGAAAATTGTAACTAAGTTCCCATACTCACAGTACCTTCTCTGCCAGAGGGCAGTGGAGTGGTGGCAGTAATAGTCTCAGTATAGTAGCTTGTGTTTGTCTTTTTAAAAAGTTGTGTAGCACAAATCCTTGTCTAAAACACAACAGAGCTCATTTTCTTTATTTTTATCTATTTTTTCCATTCTAATTTTGGTAGAGCAATGGATTGTTGTGTGCGGATGTAGGAGGAGCTGCACTTTGAGAACAAGATGCTGTTGGCCACAGTCATCCATATGTAGGCTGCCACTTTGAGGTGCAATAGTGGTAGGGAAACAAGTGAGTTTTATAGGACATCTGAAGTTCGCACATGGGCTCTGCTGCTGGGGCTCTTTCCAGCAGGAAATCCGCACTCTCCACAGGGTAAGTGTTAGGTTATAATCTGTTTGCAACACTTGAGGTGGACTGAGGACAGGGTATCCCACCTCTTCCATTCACCTTACATGTGGACAGATGGCAGGTCCTTCAACACCATCTGAGCAGGCATATGGGGGAATGGGTTTACTACGAATTGGGGGCTCCAATGTTCACTGCATTATGGTGTCCCTTAAGGAAATATCATCCAGTACTGGACAGAAGTCCAATGTGCACTTTATCACTTTATATTTCTGCTGGGTTACAGGGGGGGGGGGGGGGGGGGGGCAGCTATTGAGCATACAGTGTGCAGCCATCTGTAAGTTTTGACTCATGCCAGCACCAATGACACCTGTTGCTGGGTTCTGAGTCCATCCTCATTTCATACTGGTAGCTGGTAGAAGTGATGAAGACAGATGGCCTTGCTTTTGGGGCACAAGCAGAGCTTACAAATTTTCAGCATCAAGCCAGTATTGACTGGCATCCATGGGTCTGGAGATGAACAGAGGATCGCAACCAGAGCTCCATCGATTCTATATGGGCTGTGGATTTCTGTACCTGCTCTAGAAAGTATACAAGGGTCATTCAATAATTAAAGAGGCAAACTGGTCTGAAGAAAAAATTGTTTATTTTTACAAAACCAAAATATTTCTACTTTTCAACGTAATCCACCTGAACATTTATGAACTTGTTCCACTGGGCTACAGAACTATTTATCTTGATGTGTGAACCAATATCTAACAAACTTTTTCATGCCCTCATTGTTCTGGAACCTCTTCCCATGTAATGCCTCCTTCAGTGCACCAAATGGAAATCACGAGGTGCTAAATCAGGACTGTAAGGAGGCTGAGACAGTACTTCCCAGCCCATTTTGTCGATGGTTTCATGGGCTACTTGAGCAATATGAGGACGGGCATAGTCTTGCCGGAGAATCACACCTCTCTCCTGAGATCCACGACATTCCTCTCTCAGGCTGGCTTCAGCTTGTTTAAAAGCAAATCTGAATAGTATTGGATGTTCATTGTACACTGCTCTGCGAGATAATCACAAAAAGCTGGACCTTCAGCATCCCAAAACACTGTCAACATGACTTTTCCTGCTGATGCTTGGGTTTTGAATTTTTCTTGACAGGTGAGTTGGTGTGCTTCCACTCCATGCTTTGTCTTTTTGATTCTGGCTCATGATAATGCACCCAAGTTTCATCACAAGTTAAAATTTTGTTGAGGAAGTGCTCACTTTCTGTTTCATAACGTTCTTTTAACTTCATGCACACTCTCAACCTTGTTTCGTTGGAAGCCACGTCAACTCCTTTGGGATCAACTTGTACATGTTTTGCGGTACTTCAGCTTGTTACAGATAATGTTATGAACTGTACCAGTACTAACTTGAACCTTATCAACTATCGTTTTCACAGTCACACTGCGGCTGGCACGAAGAAGTCATCAATTCGACTTTAAAGTGGGGGAGTTGAAACTACAACTGGTCGGCAAGAATGATGTTTGGCAGTCACTGGGTCACTCCCATTTTTGAACTGCTCTACCCACTTGAAAAATTTGCACGATTCATACAACCTTCATGATAAACTTTAGACATTGCAGAGTATATATTCACTGGTTTCTTGCCTTCACCAATTAAAAAAAGAATAACAGAACACTGGTCAAATAATGTGGACTTTTCAAGTGGACTCACGATCTTGAAACGTATTTTTGAGATTACAAACAAAACAGTGTTGATACATCAGCTGATCAGGGCTCATCTCAATGATGCCAACTTAAAGCCATAAAAGTACCAAACTTGCCCTACTAATAGTTTTTTCCACCAGACCAATTTGTCTCTTTTAATTACTGAATGACCCTCGTAAAATTTTGGTAGTCTCCTTGATACCGGTACATCAGGAGTGTGCCACACAGAGCTAGCAGCTACTCGGGTTGAGTACAGTATTTGTTGAGTGCATATACCGTTTCTCTTTCAGGCTAGGCGATAGTTTGGAGCATGGAGGTAAGAATAGAGGGAGACGCCGTGACGTCACAGCTGCGAAGATATGTGAAGCCGAGGGTAACCATCTCAATCCGACCAAAACATTGCTGCTGTAAGCTTGTGTGCATAGACTTGTCGCTCGCTTTTGGAAGGATTTTGCGCTATTATGGTGACTTGTGTGGTGTTCAGATGTACGAATCGTTCTGATTGTGATGCAAAATTGAAGGAAATAACATTTCATGTGTAAGTTGTCTCGTTAAGTGTGATTTTACAACTTCATTGTGAATGAACGTGTGCTACACCGGTACTTGTACTATAGCGTGTTTTTCTCCTGTATGATTTTAGGTTTCCTAAAAATGAAAGTCGGAAAGCTCTGTGGGAGAATGCCGTGAGGAGGAAGAATTGGCGTGCGTCTAAATGGAGCACTATATGTTCTCAGCATTTCCGAGAAGAGGACATAGACCGAACTTCCCTTTCAACAGTAAGGCTCCGAGAAAATGCCGTACCATCAGTTTTCCCATCACACCCAAAACATTTGCAAAAGGTATGTTAATTCAAAGAATTAAATTCTTAGTTTTCAAGTTCACGTTTCAGTATAATACGTACGTATCGTCGATAATCGAAGTGTTGAGTAACTCACTTTGTCTTCATCATGTACCAAATTAAAAGCTAACACTACATTAACTGGCGTAAAGTATAGGCCTAAACAGGACACTGTGTAGATTTGCCATTCTATGTACCGTATTTCAGTAAATATTGGTGGTAATGAACAGTGTTTCTCAGTAGTGTAACGTAATTGAAATGTCCCAGTATGTATTACAAACAAGATGTATTTATGGAGCTATGGAGGGAGGGTATAGCTAACTTAGTTTTCAGTTTCTATTATTTAGTTTGTGATACACGTTTATTACTGAATTAACAAAATTGTATCGTTTACATTGAAGACTAGCTATTCGTAATATTACATTAAAAACTATTTTTAATCAGAAGAAACGCTGAATTTCGCCTTTACGAGGTTTTATTTTAAACAAAATCTTTGAAACAAGCAATCTGATGACGTTACATGCGTATATGGTGCAATTAGCGACTGTAATACACGCAGCGCTATAGCACATTGGCAATGTTTTGGTCAGAGTGTCATGGCAGCGAGCCACACCGCCATGGCTTCAAAACGTAGTACGGCTGGAATACGTAGCGCCATTTCCCCTTATTCTTACCTCCATGGTTTGGAGGTTCTCTGACGCAAGCTCACTAGTCGATACACAGAGAGCGTAAATCGCATCACATATAAAGACAGTTTCACTGTAGAGATTTAACAGTAAATTGTCAAAGCATTTGTAATGAAGTCCCTGAATTTACCGCCCTCCAGGAATTATACCTGGAACTGAGAGACGAATGAAATCTGAGGTAAAATTCTTCCAAACATTTAAGGAGGCATGGAACACATAACGGAAACACTGGTTAGACGTCTCAAGGAGAGGGAATGTTCATTAAAACTGATGAAAATACATACATAAAAAAAGTTTTGCATCAGCTCGGTTCTGCTAAGGTGTTCAGCTTGACTGGGTTGCCTTCAAACACGTCTCCGATGATTGTCTGTTTGAAGGCACATGCAACCTGTACAGAAAATTGGAACAGAGATCAACATAAACATCAATTCCGCCCTTTTTATTGCTCATGAGAACCACACATTGCATATTGTACCACCAAACAGCAAGACCTTCAGAAGTGGTGGTCCAGATTGCTGTACACACCAGTGTCTCTAATACCCAGTAGCACGCCCTCTCGCACTCATGCATGCCTGTATTCATCATGGCGTACTATCCACAAGGTCATCAAGGAACTGTTGGTCCAGATTGTCCCACTCCTCAATGGCGATTTGGTGTAGATCCCTCAGGTTAGTTGGTGGGTCACGTCGTCCATAAACAGCCCTTTTCAATCTAATGCATGTTCGACACGGTTCATGTCTGGAGAACATGCTGGCCACTCTAGTCGAGTGATGTTGTCATCCATGAAGACCAATGCCTTACCAATATGCTGCCGATATGGTTGCACTATTGGTTGGAGGATGGCATTCACGTATCATATAGTTGCTACGGCACCTTCCATGATCACCAGCGGCGTACGTCGGCCCCACATAATGCCACCCCAAAACAGCAGGGAACCTTCACCTTGGTGCACTCGCTGGACAGTGTGTCTAAGGTGTTCAGCTTGACTGGGTTGCCTTCAAACACGTCTCCGATGAATGTCTGTTTGAAGGCACATGCAACCTCATTGGTGAAGAGAACTTGATGCCAATCCTGAGTGGTCCATTGGCATGTTGTTGATCTGTACCACGCTGCAAGGAGTCGTGGTTGCAAAGATGGACCTCGTCATGGATGTTGGGAGTGAAGTTGCTCATCATGCAGCCTATTGCACATGACGTCCTGTGGCTGTACGAAAAGCATTATTCAACATGGTGGCGTTGCTGTCAGTGTTCCTCCGAGCCATAATCCATAGGTAGTGGTCATCCATTGCAGTAGTAGCCCTTGGGCAGCCTGAGCGAGGCATGTCATCGACAGTTCCTGACTGTCTGTATCCCGTCCATGTCCGAACAACATCGCTTCGGTTCACTCCGAAACACCTGGACACTTCCCTTGTTGAGAGCCCTTCCTGGCACAAAGTAACAATGCGGAAGCGATCGAACCGTGGTATGGTTGGACTCCCTCCTGGTGGAATGACTGGAACTGATCGGCTGTCCGATCCCCTCCGTCTAATAGGCGCTGCTCTTGCATGGTTGTTTACATCTTTGGGCAGATTTAATGACATCTCTGAACAGTCAAAGGGATTTTGTCTGATACAATATCCACAGTCAACGTCTATCTTCAGGGGTTCTGGGAATTGGGGTGATGCAAAACTTTTTTTGATGTGTGTATTATTTACATCAAGGTCGAAATTGAGCCTGACTGCGTAGTGATCTAGATGCGAGTAATCGGCTTAGGTGAACACATTTTATTCATCAGATGTTTTTGCCAGCCACCATAATCTGCCATAAGAATTGTAGAAGCATTCAAAGAAAGTCAACACTCAGTAGTGTGGAAGTTCCCCAATTATGCACTATTGGTTGGTGGTGACTTTAACCTACAAATATAGATTGGGACAGCTATGGACAAAATCTTGTGAAGTAGTTCTGAACACATTTGTCGAAAACTGTCTTGAGCAGCTAGTTCGACAATCCACATGCAATGGAAATGTTTTAGACCTTGGAGCTACAAACAGACCTGAGCTTATCGACAGTGTCAGTACAGAGGTAGGGATTAGTTATCATGAGGTCATGATAGTGCAGATGGTAACTTAATAAATCCATCAAGAAGGCTAGGAGGGTTTCTATGCTGGGCAGCACAGGCAAGCAGTTGTTAGCATCCTACTCAGACAATGAATTGACATCATTTAGTTCCAATATTATGGACGTAGAGGAATTATGAGCAACAAAATTTAAACTGAAAGCAAATCTGGAAAAGTGTGTGCCAAGTAACTGTTTTGAGGAGGGAAGACATAGAAAAAGCTTCTGTCTACAAATCAACACGGACTTAGCAAGCTTTGCTTGAGCAAATTTCAGCTTGCCCTTTCCTCACACAACACTGTGCGAATCATTGATGAAGAGGAACAGGCAGTTTCTTTATTCCTAGTTTTCTGCGTTTGACACAGTGGCCCACCACGGACTGTCTAAACATATGGAGTAGGCTCTTAGATTTGCGAATGGCTGGAAACATTTCTACGAGTAAGCAATAGAACCTAGGCGTTGTCCTCGACTGCCAAAATTCATCAGATGCAGGGATATTGTTAGGAAGGCCCTACGTAAGTGTGATAGGATCAATCTTGTTCCCCATATACATAAACGACCAGATGGATATGATCAGCAGCAATCTGCAACTGTTTGCTAATGACGCTATAATGTATGCTAAAGTTATCATTGAGTGATTGTAGGGGGATAAAAGATGAATTGGATAGAATTTTTATTTGGTGTGATGAATGACATCTTCCTTTGAATATTGAAAAATATAAATTAATGAAGATGAGTAGGAAAAACAATCCTCTGATGTTCGAATACAGTGTAAGTGATGTGCTACTTGACACAGTCATGCCTATTAAATATCTAAGCATAACTTGCAAAGCAACATGAAATGGAAAGAGCATGTAAGGTCGGTTGTAGGGGAGGCAAATGATTGACTTCAGTTAATTGGGAGAATTCTAGGAAAGTACAGCTCATCTATAAAGCAGACCATGTAAAGAATATTGGTAAGACCCAACCTTGAGTACTGCTCAAGTGTTTGGGATTCCCATCATATCGGATTAAAGGAAGAAATTGAAGCAGTTCAGGAGCATTCTGCTAGATTTGGTACTGGTAGGTTCAGTCAAGATGCGAGTATTATGGAAATGCTCGGTGAACTCTAATGGCAATCCCTCGAGGGAAGAAGGCGTTCTTTTCGCAAAACACTATTGACAAAATTTAGAGAAAAGGCATTTGGAGCTGACTGCAGAACAATTCTACTGATGCCAAAGTAGACTTCGTGTAAGGGCCGCGAAGAGAAGATAAGAGAAATTAAGTCTCGTATGGTGACATAGAGAGAGTCGTATTTCCTACACTCCATTTGTGTGTGGAACATGAATAGCAGTGGTACAAGGAACTCCTCGTCCATGCACCGTATGGTGGCTTGCAGAGTATGGACATGTAGAAGTATCATACAAGCTACAGTTACAATGATATCTCAGTACATATACTCCCTTGTATGTATTATTGATAAAAACCACCCTCTCTTCAAAACCAATAGCGAATATCATGTTCACAACACAAGGTTAAAAGAGGACTTTCATAGTAACCAGTCAAACTGTAGCCTTGCACAGAAAGGAGTAAATTATACAGGCATCAAAATTTACAATGCTCTACCCAGTGTCATCGAAAGTCTTTCTCCTGAAACACCAAAGTTCAAAAGCAAACTGAAAGGATACCTAATGCAAAAGCCATTCTATTCAATTAGTGAATTTTTGAGTGCAATTTTTTATTATACAACTGAGTTAGCCTTTCAATGTAAGCATAAATGTAAACTACTTGTTACTGTAGTGTTATATTGTTTCTCCAATACTTTACTTTGTTACTTTGAATTTGTACACATGTGTTAATTCTGATGTATGCGACATGCTTTTATTTCTTCTAGTGTTCCATGCTGTTAGTATAAGTCTTGTCATGAATTAACCATATTGTGTGCTGCTGTATTGTTAGCGTTGTAAAAATACTGACTCATTCCATAGCCTCGCAATTCCTTTGCTATCATGATCAACGTAACTCGCAATAAAATAAATAATAAATAAACATATCCTGTCTCTTTCAGTTCCATTTTCATTGCAAAGCCTTAATGTCTTTCAGTCCACTTTGTTTTCTAGTCCATTTATATTCCTCTCCTAGTAATTGCCATCAAACATTTCTCCACTGGTCACTTAGCAACTTTCAGTTACAGACTTGTTTCGACTTTCAGACAGAATTTTTCATTGCCATAAGTGAAAAGTGGTAAATCACACTGAATTCACCTTCCATTTCAGGGACATCAGAGTCCTTCTTTTAGCGACTACTTGGATTGCCAAAAACGCTTCAGATCATGGTTACCCTTCTAGTCATCAGTTTTGCTGCTCACCCAATCGTTCTCTTCAGCTGTCCTAAATACATGAACGCAATGACTTCTGTGACTTTATTATTTATTTATACTATTTTCTTCCCAATACTTTAATTGCACATAATTTAATGTTAGTGCATGAGTGTGCAATAAAGTTACGTACTAAGTAGTCACTGTATCCACAATTTATATGGGAATTTTTTCTTGTCATTGAAATATCCATAGCTGTGACCCTCACTTGATGCCTTGGTGAGGAGATTCGAAACTGATTTTTTTTTCTTTTTTGAAAATTACAGAGGCAATACCACAATCGCCAGAGATTGAGGTTAAAGTGGAGCAGACCATGTCTCCAAATACGCCGCAACTTGCAGCCACCAACATACACCGAGGTGACGAAAGTCATGGTATAGCGAAATGCACAAATACAGAAGCCTGTAGTATCGCGTACACAAGGCATAAAAGGGCAGTGCACTGCTGGAGCTAACATTTGTACTCAGGTGATTCATGTCTTCGGCGTGATTGTGGCTGCACGACGGAAGTAACGGACTTTGAACGCAGAATGATAGTTGGAGATAGAAGCATGGGACAGTCCATTTCGGAAATCGTTAAGGATTTCAATATTCAGAGATCCACAGTGTCAAGAATGTGCCGAGAATCCCTCATTTCAGGCATCACCTCTCACAGTGGACAACGCTGTGGCCAATGTCCTTCATGCAACGACCGAGAGAGCACCAGCGTTCGCGTAGAGTTGTCAGTGCTAAGAGAGAAGCAACACTGCGTGAAATAACCGCAGAAATCAATGTGGGACGTACGACGAACGCATCCTTTAGGACAGTGAAACGAACTTGGGCGTTAATGGGTTATGGCAGCAGACGACTGACGCGAGTACCTTCGGTAACAGCACGACATCGCCTGCATCTCGTCTCCTGAGTTCTTTAGCATATTAGTTGGATCCTAGACGACTGGAAAACCATGGTCTGGTCGAATGAGTTCCGATTTTGTGGTAAGATGTGACGGTAGGGTTCGCAGACACCACAAAGCCATGGACTGGAGTTATCAATAAGGAACTGTGCAAGTTGGTGGTGGCTTCGTAATGGTGTGGACTGTGTTTTCATGGAATGGACTGGGTCCTCTGGTCTAATTGAACCGATCACTGACTGGAAATGGCTATGATCAGTTACTGGGAGACCATTTGCAGCCGCTCAGTGGTGGAATTTTTATGGATGACAATGCGCTGTCACTGGGACATAATTGTGGTTTGAAGAACATTCTGGACAATTCGAAGGAATGATTTGGTCACCAAGATCGCCTGACATGAATTCCATCGATGGGACATAATCGAGAGGTCAGTTAGTCGACAAAATCCTGCACTGACAACACTTTCGCAACAACAGACGGCTCAATATTTCTGCAGGGAATTTCCAACGACTTGTTGAGTCCAAGCAACGTCAAACGGCTGCACTACGCCGAGCAACAGGAGGTCATATACGATATGAATCTCACGACCCGTTTTGGTCATGTCTAACTTACGCCGTTCTGATCTAATGGCCCACTAATTTGGTTCACACGCATAAGTGCACCTTTCAACAATATGGAGAGTGCACCAGTTATGATAAGTGCGTAATCGCGACTGCACATTTAGAAAGTGCAGCGATAATGTCGCTATACATTGTCGCCAGAGCCTCGGCTGCACAGAGCTTTTAACGCCGAGCAACTAGGCATCGGATCCCCATCTCAAAAACTGCGAGTTTTACGTGCTTTAGCTGGCCTTGATCTGCTGCCTGAACACTCAACTATGCTTGATAAGTTACCAGTTGGTATTTGCCCAATTGTGGTAAGGTAACACATCAAGACGTATCGTTGCAGGCGTTAGCAAGGAAGGCTGGCAGAGTTTCGATGTGTCTGAAGCGCCAGAAGGCGATAAAATGACGTCACGGAACGAGTGTTTAGCAGCAAGCGCCGCCATCAGTATCAAAGCGTATGACGAGTCTAGATGCGTCAATGCACAAGCGGAGAGTGGAACAGTTATAAGACCAAATGGCGCGTCTGAACTTGAAGCTATCAGCACAGCAATGTACATTCCGACGCCACTCTGAGCGAACTCCTGAGCATCGGGCAGAACGCCAGAAAGATGACTTGTGGAGATTTGAAACGACTGCCGACCAACGGTGCTGGTGGAGTCTGCACAGAATACCGTGGCCAGTAGATGCGCTACCGGCTGAGCATGAGTGGGGAGAGCAATAGTGAAAGGTGTAGGGGAAATGCCGAGCGATGGAGGGGAAGTGCCATGCTACATTGAAGCCCACACCCACATTTTTGCAGATATTAAGTGGAGCTCACTCATGCCCACACGTGCATGGTGACGATTCAAATAGATCTCTTGTCACGTCTGCTTTGGTTAGTATCTAAAACAAAAATTCCGCTGAATATGCAGGGATTTATTGGTTTAAATGGCTCTGAAGACTATGGGATTTAACATCTGAGGTTATCAGTCCCCTAGAACTTAGAACTACTTAAACCTAACTAACCTAAGGACATCACACACATCCATGCCTGACGCAGGATTCGAACCTGCGACCGTAGCAGTCGCGCGGTTCCGGACTGAAGCGCCTAGAACCGCTCGGCCACCGCGGCCAGCGCAGGGATTTATTATCACTTGAGTTGTTAACCTGTTGTAACTTTCAGAGGAGCGCCACGAGTGGCGAATTTTGAGTAAAACCTACACATTTCTCTTGTTGATATGTTAAAATTTGCTTTTTTTGCCAAAACACAGTAGAGTTTACACTGTGCCACTTCACTAACATGTTGTGCAGACGCAATTACGAAAGCATTCTGGAACAGTGATTTATTAAGTTGATTAAGTGAGGAACTGAGGAAATGTAACGCCAGTAGTTTATGATAAAGCGCATTCTCAGTACAAAACAAACGTTTAATGTCTCCAGTTTTGTTGTTCCCTAACCCAGAGCGTTTCTCGTTTCACCGGCTATCGATGATTACTAAAAATTACATTACGAGTATTCGGCATGAGTTTTCGACTATATCGGGAACGAATTGCGATCGAAAATTTTTAGGCTCTCGTTCAGCTCATCACGAGATCTAAATTAACTTACCTTCTTCAACTGCGTCAGAGTGCGGCAACAATGGTATTGATCAAGTTGTTTGAGCGTTGATTCTTTCTTTATTTCTTCCAGCACACAGCACAGTAAACCAATGTGAAACACAGGCAGTAAATCTCTCTCAATTTTAAATATTTCGCTCATTTTCACTTCAGAAACTTGTGGCCGACTTCTGCAAAAGTAAAACAAAATATAATGAAGTAAACAGTGGCCAGCAAATTGAGGTTTGAAAAGCATGTTGATATCTAAGCAAGAAAATAAGTTATGTTTATGTCACTGTACGAGATATTTCTTGCGTGGCGAGCAGCATACTGTTACTACAAATCGATGAAGTTTATCTTCTATCTAAGAGTCCTATGAGAATGCCTTACCTAATTATTGTCTTTCAATAAGTGCCTCTGTAAGACGCCAGGTCACGAGAAACGCTCGCCGGTGAAGTTTGCGGAAACCAGAGGGAACCTATTTGTAACGAGTTACCCTGCTGCGAGCGCAGATACAAACACAGCTTTCGCTAAGACACGAGGCTGGAGTGCAAAATGTGAACAGTCATGCACGCAGAAATGTATGTTTATACACTATCCTCCGTAAGTTTGGAAACACCATGTTGCGTATGGGAGCAATATGGGAGTGATAGTTGTGAGATATCGGTTGGAAGTCAGAATAGTATGCTCAAATAACGGTGAATAATGACACGGAATTGTACAGATAATTATTGTACATTTTGGTACATATTCGTATTGCTCAGTTTTATGTGAAATGACTTTACCTGTTCAAGGAGTTCTACTAAATGCGCAAGGTGGCACCAGTAGACGGTGCGACTGTGTAAAGATAAGGTGGTAGTTCCGTTTGTATGAAGGTAGGACATGCCGTGAAAGTAATCGAAAATGGCCCCAAAGTGCCAGATTCTTATGATTCACGGGTAAAGATAATCATTTTGCACCAAGAAGGCAACAGTGTCCGACAAATACGAAAGAAATTGAAGATTTCCATCAACAGAGTTGTCAGGACCTCACCGGTATCGAGATACAAGTTCCTACAGTATGATCACCGTCCTCACTCAGGAGCACCCAAGAAGATGTCAGAACGCCAGGAAAAGTGTTTGGTAGTGACTAGTAATCCTAAAAGATTCAAAACTGTCCGCTAACTGAAACGCGAATTGGCTATCGAACAATGCACAACTGGGGATACACCAGTCAGTGAGTCAACAGTGACACCGCACCTGAAAAAAACAACCTCCAGGATTATACAGGCTGATTCACGAATATATGCAAATATTTTAATATGTTATTCTACAAGTAAAACTAAAAATAAAAGGTCATATAAACATAGGTCTGCAAATGTTTAGTTGCTGCTAATAAAAGATTTTGCCTGAAATTTAGCAACTTCGCTAATATGAAGCCATCGCAAAACTGTACGAGGTTACAATAAAGCACGACTTCCATTTATTTTCTTGTTATTGGTGCAGAGAATCTAATAAAACATGTCCCAGACCTGTATCTGCAGTAGTTTCCCAGAAAATCCAGAGAAGCAAAGATTATTATACAAGTAAATGTGTTTCCTTTCCATTATGAATGTAGAAACGTTTTTGTCATTGTTGGCAATCGTTAGTGAGTTGTTTTAGTCGTTTCCTAACCTTGAAACGAGTTAGTTTTCTGTATTGTTAAGTGAAAGAACATAATTACAACAGTGTACTTAAGTGAAACCACATAGTATCTGTTGCAGTTTGTAGATTATTTATGAAATAGGAATGCCTTTCAAATTTACGACAGAGGAATACGCCGATATGGTGTTTATTTATGGCAAATGTATTGTGAAATTGTATGTACACTCTACAACTTCCTTAGCACTGAGCCTTGTTTTTTCCGGTTTAAGATGAATTCGTCTGTGCTATGGTATTAACAAAAGCAGATCGTCTGACACGTTCATACAGTTTCAGTTAACGTTATTACAATCATTTTTTTCAAAATTAAATTCTCTACAACTTCTGTTAAAAATTTTGTGCAATTGTCTGGAATTTAAAAAACAGATTGGGCCAAGTAGTTAATAAATTAAGACTTTTACGGAATTACTTCTTTGCTTCTCTGGATATTCTGGAAAATTACTGCAAATACACGTCTGGGACATGTTGTATTAGATTCATCAGATGAACAACAACAAAATACATGGAAATCGTGCTTTACTTTAACCTCGTACAGTTTTGCAATGGCTTCATATTAGAGAAGTTGCTAAATTTCAGGCAAAATCTTTTATTAGCCGTAACTCAGAAACTAAAAATTTGCGGACCTATATCTATATGAACTTTTTTCTTTAGTTTTACTTGTAGAATAACGTATTAAAATATTTGTATATCTTCGTGAATCACCCTGTATAGCATCAAAGAAACTGTTGTTGCGCCCTGTTAACAAGAGGAAAAGGTTTCAGTGGGCTACATCACGTTAACAGTGGACGGCAGGGGATTGGGAAAAAGTATTATTCACTGACAGATCCAGGTTCTAAATATCTGGAAGTAAACGCCGTCAATTCATACGCCGTTTACTCCAGGAACGCCTGAAACTTCAGTTCATAATTCCAACTGTGAAGAATGGAGCGGGTTCTGTGATGGTATGGGGGATCATTTGGAGGAAATAAAGTCAGATTAGGTGAAAGAAGTTGGAAAAATGAACCGAAAGGATTATTATGCCATTCTCCAGCGACTTGTCAGGACTGGTTTGCGGCTGATTGGGAAACAACAACAAGACAACAACCCGAAACATACATTCCGCTTGTTTCAGAACTATACAGAGTCTTTGGAGGTTCAGAAAATCTTGAAAACCTTGGAATGACATGCCCGGCACCCTGATTGCAACCCAGTCGAGCAACTATGGGATGAGTTGGATGGGAGGATCCGAAAACGGGGAATCGTGAGTGGGACACACTTGTGGGAGGACCTGCAGCAAGAAAGGACACTAAATTCCAACTAAAACCCTTGGCAAAACTGACCCATCGCATGCCGAGTTATGCAAAGCATTGTTTAAAGCAAAGGCTGGTTATTTTGAGGAATCTGAAATTCAATAGTTGCGTTTAATCATGTATTGTTTGAGCTTAATAAACATTTAGAAAACAATAAAATGCAATTTTATAACGTATTTCCATTCCATTGTCTATAACCGCTTGGTGTTTCCAAACTTATGGAAGGTAGTGTACATTGCTGGCCATGTAAATAGCAGCAGATTGTAGGCGACATGTGATGAATCTGAAAGTGGCAAGACTGGATATGCAAATGTTTTAACATTTCAGTGCGAGTGCACAAAGAAGACATGAGTAACGACATCTACAGTTTGTGTACAAGGAAAGATTATTCAAGGAGACCACACAGCAATCGGATTTTTGTATTTTTTATATTTATGGTATGTGAAGTTAAGAAGTCAAATATCAATATCCCAAGCAGTTCTAGGCAACACTGAAAAATTCTCGAAAGAGTCGACTTTGAACTTCCCCAAGCGCCTTTAATATTCCAAAAGAAAAAAAAAGTACAGATCATTAATACAGTAATTTTTCAGTAAGCATTATATTTGTTTATAAAATTATTGTTGCTGTAATCACTATGCAAACTTATCATTATCGATGAAAAATAGATATCACGTTTCAATAGGGTTCCATGCACAATAATATCCGTTTGCGATGAGAGAATTCAATAGCAGTTGTAAGACTGGCGTTAATAACTGTAAAACAACTTATCCGGTTTGTCTCCTTTTTCTAATTCGCTATAAGAAATTAAATCAAACTCATTGGAACACTTTAATTATGCAAAGACTGACAGCCACATAAAGAGTTACTACTTCTTTCACAACGTAGATTTACACATGAACAATGGGCGTAACGATGCAGAAATTCGATTAAAGAAAAACAAACAAAAATTTGTTCAGACCGTACAGTATAAACGAGCAAAACAGCGGGTCCTAAGCTAGTTAGTGTTATACAGGGTGTTCGGAAATTCCCGTTACAAACCTCTAGAACTTGTAGAGGGAGTGAGTATATAATATCCTGAATAGGAACCCATGTCCGGAAACATACCGTTTCCATTCTAAGATGTTTAACTCATCCACTTCTGCTTGAGGAGTTACATTAGGCGTAACGTAGTATAGTAATCAAGTAACAATTCGAAGGGAAACGTAACGGAATATCCATTTATCACTTAAGCACATTTTTTTGTTGTGGTGTGCGTACTGTAAGACCTTCGGTACACACACCATCAGATTATTTGACTTGTCGCTCTAACGAAGTAGGCGAGTGTCAGCAATATGTCTCTTGGTCTTATCGTGGCGTGTTTATCTTCTGCCGTTAGGTCAGACGATAGAAATGGCACTTGCACGCTTGGAGTAGCAGATTGACGGTGACCAACTTTAAACAGAACTTGATTAATTTTCACACACATTTATTAAAATAATAAAAAGCATAGATATTACGTAACTTGATTCTGGATGCTGTTTACAATTGACAATCTGAAGTTCCTTTGGTCTTGGTACGTTAATCTTATTCTCACATATCTCTGATACTTGACAAAGTGTCTATTCATTTATCTTCATGGCTATGTACAGGAATATGATAATCTTATTAGGCGCAGACTGAAACTTTACTATAGACTGGTGCAGACTAATGCAGAATGACTAATCGGAGGTCTGTACACTCGTTATAATTCCTCGAGCGTTTAGGTATCACTGCGCAAGTGTGATCCGGGAGGAGAAAAGGTTCTATGTTAGCAGAAATCTCATTGGCTGCGTTACATATTAATACGCGGATTGGTGGAAGCAGAATTTGGTCCGTCTCTAAGACAGCGCCATCTTGTAGTGCAGAGACGGACGAGCGCTGCGCCTGCGCTGTTGTGCTTAGCGGGCCGTGCTCTAGTAGGGAAAGTTGTGTACGTGCTGACTACGCGGAACTATGTACACAACATTTGTATTGACACTTAAACATTACCTGAGTCGTTTGTGGTATGTGTTTGTGCCATATCTCATTTGCCATCCTGTTTTCACTGTACTACCACCTCGTTATGTTAATTTCAATTACTGATGTCACTGAGTTGCCGCCTTGCCTGCCCGTGAGCGGCAGCAGCGGCCCTTATCGATATAAGCTCTGGCTTATTATCTTTGCTGACTGCTATTATTTCCCAGTTGTTGTGTGTTCAGAGTTAGTTCGGATCTGCTAGTGAGTTGGGAGGCGCTAGCAGTGCAGTTGGGACCTGGCAGAAGTTCAGTCGGGGCGCGGCTGCAGTGAGGTGCGGACTGCCACGCCTTGCCCGACGGTTGCCGAGACATATCACTTGAGTGCGGACCACCTTGGTTGGTCGGCGGTCGATCGCCTTGTCGGACGACGTGTATGTCGACCGGCGATCGCTTATGGGTTGTCTGCGTGTGCCGACTCGTGATTCGTTCTTGTTATTGCACAGTTGCTGCCGTTAGTATTGTCTAGTCATTCGTGCAAGTGCGCGTGAAACTGTGTGTAGCTTGTGATGTCGCATGCTCAGTTATTTTAGTGCTGTTTCCGTGATGATGTGTGGCAGTCGGTCGGTTGCTGTGGATCAGCCGGGAAATCTCCGCGCGGCACAGTGGGCCGGGCCCGCTGGCGGTCTCTACGCAGTGTCGGAGTGTGTGGGAGCTGTTCCGATTGCTACGAGGTTCGTGGCTCACCGGCCCAGGACATCAAAGTTGAGTGGTGATTTAATTACCGAAGGCAGACTTCATATTGTGCTATTGATTTTCATGGTTGGCTGTTGGGATTATTCCGGTGAGCAACAGCGAGTGTTTAAGTTGGCGAAAGTTTGGCCACCATCCGGTGGAGTTTAACTGTATATTTGGTTATCTGAAGTCTAAGTGCACTAGCGGAATTTTCTGCCTTGTGGCCGTTAGCGTTCCGGTTACCTGCCCTGGCCGCTGACGTAAAATTCAGGCAAAGTCCTTTCCTCACAGTGTAGTCGCTGTCCAACACATGTGTGTAGTTTTAACAGCTTATGCACACTTGGTTGTGGGCGGCTACGCCTTTTACGTTTTGGCTTTGGAGTTCCTTGTGCACTGGTCGGGTGGAAGGCAAATCGTCTTTTCGGTGGGTCCGCTGACTGTCTCTTGGTTGGGTTGCCGGCGGATCGGATACAGTTGCGCCGACTACCTGTCTCCCCTAAGCGAACGTTAATACACTCCTGGAAATTGAAATAAGAACACCGTGAATTCATTGTCCCAGGAAGGGGAAACTTTATTGACACATTCCTGGGGTCAGATACATCACATGATCACACTGACAGAACCACAGGCACATAGACACAGGCAACAGAGCATGCACAATGTCGGCACTAGTACAGTGTATATCCACCTTTCGCAGCAATTCAGGCTGCTATTCTCCCATGGAGACGATCGTAGAGATGCTGGATGTAGTCCCGTGGAACGGCTTGCCATGCCATTTCCACCTGGCGCCTCAGTTGGACCAGCGTTCGTGCTGGACGTGCAGACCGCGTGAGACGACGCTTCATCCAGTCCCAAACATGCTCAATGGGGGACAGATCCGGAGATCTTGCTGGCCAGGGTAGTTGACTTACACCTTCTAGAGCACGTTGGGTGGCACGGGATACATGCGGACGTGCATTGTCCTGTTGGAACAGCAAGTTCCCTTGCCGGTCTAGGAATGGTAGAACGATGGGTTCGATGACGGTTTGGATGTACCGTGCACTATTCAGTGTCCCCTGGACGATCACCAGTGGTGTACGGCCAGTGTAGGAGATCGCTCCCCACACCATGATGCCGGGTGTTGGCCCTGTGTGCCTCGGTCGTATGCAGTCCTGATTGTGGCGCTCACCTGCACGGCGCCAAACACGCATACGACCATCATTGGCACCAAGGCAGAAGCGACTCTCATCGCTGAAGACGACACGTCTCCATTCGTCCCTCCATTCACGCCTGTCGCGACACCAGTGGAGGCGGGCTGCATGATGTTGGGGCGTCAGCGGCAGACGGCCTAACGGTGTGCGGGACTGTAGCCCAGCTTCATGGAGACTGTTGCGAATGGTCCTCGCCGATACCCCAGGAGCAACAGTGTCCCTAATTTGTTGGGAAGTGGCGGTGTGGTCCCCTACGGCACTGCGTAGGATCCTACGGTCTTGGCGTGCATCCGTGCGTCGCTGCGGTCCGGTCCCAGGTCGACGGGCACGTGCACCTTCCGCCGACCACTGGCGACAACATCGATGTACTGTGGAGACCTCACGCCCCACGTGTTGAGCAATTCGGCGGTACGTCCACCCGGCCTCCCGCATGCCCACTATACGCCCTCGCTCAAAGTCCGTCAACCGCACATACGGTTCACGTCCAGGCTGTCGCGGCATGCTACCAGTGTTAAAGACTGCGATGGAGCTCCGTATGCCACGGCAAACTGGCTGACACTGACGGCGGCGGTGCACAAATGCTGCGCAGCTAGCGCCATTCGACGGCCAACACCGCGGTTCCTGGTGTGTACGCTGTGCCGTGCGTGTGATCATTGCTTGTACAGCCCTCTCGCAGTGTCCGGAGCAAGTATGGTGGGTCTGACACACCGGTGTCAATGTGTTCTTTTTTCCATTTCCAGGAGTGTATTTCAATTGCAGACCGACCCCCGGAAACTTCTGAGCGCCGCTGGCTGTACTGCCTTTCCTTATTGGTGTTGGATTGTGTATTTTAATGGCTTATAGCCGATGGTTTGAATTTGTATGCTTTTAGTTGGGTTTTAAATAATGGGCCTATAGCTGCTTTAAAATTTAAATTCCTTACTTGTTAAATCTTAGATTGTTTGGGTCTTCAGCCTGTGTAAAATATTGTTTAAAGATCGAGCTTTGGGCCTTCTACCAACTAAAAATTATTTTAGTTGTTTCAAGTAATCTGCCTCCAGCCGTTCATAAATTAAAGTTCTTGTCCTTCAAGTATCAGACTGTGTGGAGCCTTCAGCCTAATTGAAGATAAGGCCTTCTGCCTTGTGTTTCTTTTAAATTAATTTTACCTGCAGTCTTAAATCATGGGTCTTCAGCCGTCTTTAAATGAAACTTGTTTGCTTTTGAAGTGTTAGATTTGTTGAGCCATCAGTCAAGTTACAGAACTTACTTACGTGAGGCCTTCTGCCTTCTAAATATTCTATTTTGAGTCTGAATTTTAAGTTAATGGCTTTCAGCCGTTTTTAAATTTAAGTGGTTGGTCCCTTAAGGCACAAGATAGTGTGGCATATTCAGCCGATAACTTTTGCTGTGTTATTTTGGCAACCAAATGAAGGTACATGTTTGAGTGTAACTGACAGCCCCTTTTTGGCCCCTTTCCACAATTCCAACTACCTGCTCTGTCCTGCGGACTTAAGCAGGGCGTTTCATTACGTGTTTACGTTATTCCAAAACAAAAAAAGAATCCAGCATACTGTACGTACAGAACAGTACTGATGCATTACAACAGCGGCTCGATGTGGCGACCACCAATTTTGTTAGTGTACCTACAAAGCAGTGGCGGATACATATGGGTCGGGGGGGGGGGAGGCGCCCCCCCCCCTGCGGGGCCGCTCGCATTGCCACCCGCCCCCGCCCCCCCCCCCTCCCCCTCAGTCAGCCCGCATGCTGTTCCGTAGTTTCGTCAGTCGACTCGACTGAATCGAGTAGTTGTACTTTCCTATGAAGCACGCACGTCTGCACCATCGTGTTTTATACGTTTCTGTTTGGCACATAGATAGCTAACACATACCTAAGAGAAAAGTCGCAGCCATTCTAGTGATCTCGATACGTTATTCCGTTTGGCATTTGTTCGAGCAAAATCACGAATATTCTACTGCTTTCTTGTACAGAGTGCCGTCGATACTTAGCGTTATAAATACGGACTATTCGCCGAATAGGAAGTTATTTTACATTCAAAAGCAGAAATATTAAGACAGATGAATGAATAAGTAAAAAGTCCTAGTTGCAGCAAGTGCAAGCGCGAAGATTAGACAAGAGTGACGAGTGATCAGTTGATTATGAAATATTAATAATAGTAATTCATAGTAATTTCTCAGAAAAAAATATTGTTACGAGACTTGTGACAATATTTTTACTAATAGCTTAACAATAGTTTCCCATACCTAACTCGTAATACTATTGATGCATATATCTCCGATAATAGTGACTTTCGAGAAGATTCCTATAAACGCCTTGTTACTATATAGGCCCTATATCGAATGCACTAGAAGGGAACGGCTTAGCTCTGTTGAACACTCAACCTGGCACTGATTGTCCTATTGACGATGTAATTAACCAATTTGCCAGGAAGAATAGGCGCACAGAATTCATCATTTACGGAAGAGTACTACAATTCTAACTTTTTTGTATCATACGATGGCATTGTCTTGTATATGTGTATAATCAGTTGAAATAAAACTTTCTTAAACTTTGCATGTGAGTTGATTATTTTTTTGTTACGGTAAAAGTACAGGTAGCTCAAGATATCTTTAGTGTCACCTCCTTGAGGTTTTTCTGTATCCGCCACAGCTACGAAGCATGTTCTGGTACACACTCTACATCCCACATGGTGTCTCCTCAATTTCTAGTGCAACGACCAGAACTCGTGCCAGCAGATCTTATTCTTTCTCTATAGGAGTCTCGTAATTTAAACTTCGCATAAATTGTGATAAATAGATGTTTCGCTATGTTTCCTTCCGAACTGTTGCCTATTACACGTAATTGTACTGCGTCACGCCTAATTCAATTCCTCAAACAACAGTGTATGAGTTAAAAATCTGAATTGAAACCGTCGTAGAAAGTAAACGGTAAGTTTCCGGACATGGGTTCTTAATCAAAATATTATGTACTCACCCGCACCTACAAGACGTAGAAGTTTGTAACGGGAATTTACGAGCTCACTGTATACATATGCAGGGTATCCCACAAATGTTGCAACAAACTTGGAGGGGTTGTAGATCGTTATCTCGAGGAATAAATCGAGAATAGGAACACGTGCCCGGAAACGTCATCCATCGACACTACAGAGCGTCGAAATTTTAGCCACCAGCATCTGCCATTATGCCACCACTTAGAGAGAAAACGTGACTTTGTACGTTGACGGACCGCAGGCGGAATGATTCACAATGGTTGTTACTCAGTGATCGCGAGAGATCGTCAGTGGGGAATATGGAGCTAGCTGCTGCGTAGCCACGTCGTGTCCCCTATGAATGTTTAGTTGCCTCTGTGGGCAATGGTTCCAGGAGAAAAATAAACTACGCTTGGAACCTGTGTCTGAAGTTGTCATCCACACAGGCGACAGAGTATCGCATTCACAGGAGGCAAGGCCTGTCTATACAGCAGCTATCACTATCTTCTCCACTGGCGATCGTTGTGATCAGTAGTGATCTCTGAACACCAAACGACATTGCGAGACGTTACGCCTTACGTTCCGTCTACGTTCCGTCGGCGTACAAAGTCATGTCTGCAGCCGAAAGGGTGATCTATTAGAAAGCGCCGACGCCTGTATCTTTGACGCTCCGTAGTGTCGCTGTATGACATTCCGGACATGGGTACCTATAGTCGATTTGCTCCTCAAGACGCCCTCTACAACCTACTGAAGTTCGTCGCAACATTTCTGGAACACGCTGTATAGTACATGAGATTCTACTGTGACCTACAAATGTTTATTTTATATATTTGTGATGGTAGTGCTTCCTGCTTTTAGGATGCTGTATTTTATCCGTGTCACATACACTTAGCACTAACTTCTCACAAAATTGGATCTGAAGATGGTTGACTTTTTAAACTGAAATAAATTGAAATTACGGATCTAATTTCTGATACCTAAATGTGATCTAGACAATTAATATATATATATATATATATATATATATATATATATATATATATTCCCTTCCAACACGTGCAAAAGTGTTATTTAAAAGCTGACCAATGCCTGTATCGTTGTCGCTGATTTATAGTGAAAGTTGGCATGCAATAGGGATAATTTACTCTGACTCCCTCTGATATCTTACGGAGCATGTTGACCGTTTCTATGGATACCCACTGACATATCTGGTGAGTGCAATGGGAAAGAGCGGAATGTTACAGATGCTTTAGAAGAACAAAGCATGTTACTGTGTGTACGGGCGCGAGAGTCGATGTCAGACACTACTGAGTCTTTTTCTGTTCCCTCAGATCCAGAATCTTACAGTATTTCAAAACTTACATGTTCTGTCTGGACTCTCAATGGTTTCATTTACCTCACAATCGCTATTTCGACGTTTGTGCCATTTCCAAATGATAAGTAAATCGTCATGAACTTCGTCAATACATATTTTTTGCAATTAAGACGACACCGTACTCGTGAATATGATTAGAACGTTACTGTTTTTGAGGCTTATTCAATCCCATGGCCGGCCGCTGTGGGCGAGCGGTTCTAGATGCTTCGGTCCGGAACCCCGCTGCTGCTGCGGTCGCAGGTTCGAATCCTGCGCACCAGTCATTGCCCAGCACTGATTGGTGTACTGCACTCTGTCCCATCTTTCCGTTGTTGCATTCCGAGGTAGTCGATTGCGACGTCTGTTGCCAAAACGTGTTTGCCAGTGGAACCTAACACTGTGTTTTTCCGGTTCCTGGTTCTTCACTTGAGATGCGGTACACGGAAATCCCAGTGCCTGCACGTACTATTGTGCACCACTGGCCGGGTGCCATTTTATATATACATAGAGGGCGAAGAAAAATTCGCACACTCGAACTTGCTCATATATTGGCGATACAAAAATGTCTCACAAAATTTCGTCCTGCGCGTATTTCAGACAGTAAATGGACGTTAAAGGTTGGCAATCTGGCAACACTGTAATCACATGTATAGTAACTACCTCTGTCAGCAAACAGAGCAGTGCTGTGTGGTTGGTGCAGTAGGCAGTGTTTGGGTTGGTATGCAGGAGGTGGAGGTTTCGATTTTGATTCGAGACATATTTGTTTTTATTTGCTAAAAGTAGTCTGCGTGGTACGGTATCTGGCATTTTAATCGACATACAGTGATTACAGTGGGTCTTCCACAAAACATTTGCAGTTACGTACTACGAACACAGAAATGGAAGTATAATCGTTTTCATTTGTCAGCTTTTGAAGAACACTTTTGCACGTCTTGGACGCGAATTGTTTCGTGTCCCTGCAGATACTAGATTCCCAACCTGTTTTCTGTGAACCCCCCCTCAATCGTCCCATCGAAATAATTTGCAAAGCACGTTGCTCCGGCGTATCTTGAATGTGAGATGGCCGGATCTTTGGAGGGAGACAAATCAGCAACCAATCAATATACAAATCAAGGAAAGAAAGTGGAACTGGATTTGGCATTTGAGAAAACTAATGGAGCTGTTGAAAGGATGGCGCTGGATTGGAACCCTCAAGGAGTTAGAAAACGTTGTCGTCCCAAACAGACCTGGAAAAGGACGATCGATAGAGAAGATGCAGAGGATGGAAAAACCTGGAATGAAGTGAAGATACTTGCTAGAAATCGCTCAGGTGGAGGAATTTCGTCACGGCGCTATGTTCCAGAGGGAACGACCGGAACTAAGTCGTCACGTTGCTAGCCCTGGCGACGCAAGGCGCTAACTGATTGTAATGGACCTGAACGTGGCAAGAATAACAGTCGGTATTAATCGATAATACTGTTTACTGTTGGAAACATGTCAATATTCTTAAGTACCTTGCTCAGTTTTTCGATGGTACCCAAATGTTTAACAGATGTAGGTTGACTTTCATGTGTTTATAAAAATTTCCGGTTATGTAATAAAGGTAAAGTCACTTACACATTTCTCTGGAAAATCATTTCTCTCAGTTTCTGGAGATCTCTGCAGTATGTAATGTAAACTTCATATTTATCCATATATTTCTGATAGGTGATATATATGCCGCTGAAATTTTTCTTTTCCTTCCAAAGACAATTCAGCTCGTGCAACAGGACATCAGAGTTCTTCTTGACTGAAATAAAGTGTTTTGTGTTGATTACATAGAAGCAGCAACTTGTTATAAATAAAGTATCTCAAAATAACAAGAACGACATTAAATTTGTGCAAGATATATGGGGCTAATTTAGTACTGATTATATAGCAACATTTTCAGTTTTTTAAGCCTCGCCTTGCTTGTCTGAAACCAGTAGTATTTTTGTTTATTAATGATGAAACGTCTGTGCTGGAAGCTCTGTGTATAACGTAGTAGTCTCATATCTGGACGAGCATAGTGATCATATTTTTTATCGAAGGTATTTACTCTACAAACAATTTTTCTTCTGAAAAGAAAACAACACATTACTTACATGAAACGTATTTGGAGTTGCGAATACCCACAACCATTAGTTGTATAAGTGAATGTCGACAGTGAAAATTTGTGGCGGACCGGGATTCAAACCCGGATTTCCCGCTTTACGTGATTCTTTTTTTTAAATCTCATTTTGTTCGCTTTCGTTCGTTGTATCTGCTCGGGGCGGACGTCGTAAGACACCCCTTTTAGTTCGTTGTTGATCGGTGAACTCAGTTCTTTTATCACAGAGGGCAGCTAACCCTCTGACCGAACACGCTGAGGTACTGTGCCGGCACCATTAGGCAATCCGTGCACGACCCACGGTCGGACGCAAACTTCAATATGTCGTTGTTCTGCGTAACAACCTGTACTCGTGGACACACTGTGTAATTCCTGTACAGGCGAGACATTTTAACTGAAAATCGCAATGCTCCTTCGGAAATACAGGCCCTCGACTCTCAACAAAAATGTCCTTCCTGGACCGAAATATACGTAGCGTACGAGTGCAGGTTGTGGCAGACGGACGACGAGAAATAGAAGTCTGGGTGTGGTCGCGATTCCTGCCCTGACAGCCGAAGCTGTTGAGGCGACCGCTCACGTAAAGCGGGACATCGGGACATCGGGACAGCTGGGTTCGAGTCTCGTCCCGGCACACATTTCCGCTGTCGACACTCCCTTATACAGCTGATGGTTGTTCGTTTTCGCAAGTGCGAATTCATTTCATAACAGCTGCAGTCGCCGCAGTCCCCGTTAGGCCTACGGACAAGCATGCACGTCCGAAGGAACATTACATCGAAATTCTGAACATCAAAGGCACTGGAGTATCGCACACATTATTTATTTTTCGCAAAAGAGCATTCTGCTCATTTTCCTTCCACATCTAATTCTGTTCCTTATACAGGGTGGTCCATTGATCGTGACTGGGCCAAATATCTCACGAAATGAGCATCAAACGAGAAAACTACAAAGAACGAAACTCGTCTAGCTTGAAGGGGGAAACCAGATGGCGCTATGGTTGGCCCACTACATGGCGCTGCCATAGGTCAAACGGATATCAACTGTTTTTTTTTTTTTTTTTTTTTAAATAGGAACCCCCCTCTTTTATTACATATTCGTGTAGTACGTAAGGAAATATGAATGTTTAAGTTGGACCACTTTTTCGCTTTGTGATAGATGGCGCTGTAATAGTCACCAACATATGGCTCACAATTTTAGATGAACAGTTGGTAACAGGTAGATTTTTAAATTAAAATACAGAACGTAAGTACGTTTGAACATTTTATTTCGGCCGGCCGAAGTGGCCGTGCGGTTAAAGGCGCTGCAGTCTGGAACCGCAAGACCGCTACGGTCGCAGGTTCGAATCCTGCCTCGGGCATGGATGTTTGTGATGTCCTTAGGTTAGTTAGGTTTAACTAGTTCTAAATTCTAGGGGACTGATGACCTCAGCCGTTGAGTCCCATAGTGCTCAGAGCCATTTTATTTCGGTTGTTCCAATGCCATACATGTACCTATCTGAACTTATCATTTCTGAGAACGCATGCTGTTACTGCGTGATTACCTGTAAATACCACATTAATGCAATAAATGCTCAAAATGATGTCCGTCAACGTCAATGCATTTGGCAATAGGTGTAGCGACATTCCTCTCAACAGCGAGTAGTTCGCCTTCCGTAATGTTCGCACATGCATTGACAATGCGCTGACACACGTTATCAGGCGTTGTCGATGGTTCACGATAGCAAATATCCTTCAACTTTCCCCACAGAAAGAAATCCGGGGACGTCAGATCCGGTGAACGTGCGAGCCATGGTATGATGCTTCGACGACCAATCCACGTGTCATGAAATATGCTATTCAATACTGCATCAACAGCACGCGAGCTATGTGTCGGACATCCATCATGTTGGAAGTACATCGCCATTCTGTCATGCAGTGAAACATCTTGTAGTTACATCGGTAGAACATTACGTACGAAATCAGCATACATTGCATCATTTAGATTGCCATCGATAAAATGGGGGCCAATGATCCTTCCTCCCATAATGCCGCACCATACATCAACCCGCCGAGGTCGCTGATGTTCCACTTGTCGCAGCCATCGTGGATTGTCCATTGGCCAATAGTGCATATTATGCCGGTTTACGTTACCGCAGTTGGTGAATCACGCTTCGTCGGTGAACAAAACGCGTGGAAAAAATCTGTCACCGTCCAGTAATTTCTCTTCTGCCCACTAGCAGAACTGTACACCACGCTCAAAGTCGTCGCCATGCAATTCCTGGTGCATAGAAATATGGTACGGGTGCAATCGATGTTCATGTAGCATTCTCACCACTGACATTTTTGAGATTCCCGATTCACGCGCAATTTGTCTGCTAGTGATGGGCATCATCATTTGTTGCAGGTCGTGGTTGACGTTTCACACGTGGCTGAACACTTCCTGTTTCCTTAAGTATCGTAACTACCCGGCGAACGGTCTGGACACTTGGATGATGTCGTCCAGGACACCGAGCAGCATACATAGCACACGCCCGTTGGGCATTTTGATCACAACACGGTATCGACCTTTTCCGCAATTGGTAAACGGTCCATTTTAACACGGGTAATGTATCACGAAGCAAATACCGTCCGCACTGGCGGAATGTTACGTGATACCACGTACTTATACGTTTGTGACTATTACAGCGCCACCTATCACAAAGCGAAAAAGTGGTCCAACTCAAAAATTCATATTCCTTTACGTACTACACGAATATGTAATAAAAAATGGGGGTTCCTATTTAAAAAATACGCAGTTGATACCCGTTTGACCTATGGCAGCGCTATCTAGCGGGCCAACCATAGCGCCGTCTGGTTTTCCCATTCAAGCTAGACGAGTTTCGTTCTTGGTAGTTTTTTCGTTTGATGCTTATTTCGTGAGATATTTGGTCCGGTCACTATCAATGGACCATCCTCTATATACTTACATAGATTGCTAAGGCTAGGGATTGTAATATGACGCTACGGTAACCATATTCTGATTTGCTGAAGCATTATGATCGTCTGCTTAATACCGTGTTGATCCCCCTTTGGAACTGAATACAGCAGCGATTCTGCGCGGCATGGAAACGATAAGTCCTTGCTAGGTTTCCGGAGGTATGTGGCGCCAGATGTCTCCGCATGGATCACCCAATTCCTGTAACTTTCCGGTTGGTGGTTCCTGGGCACAGAGCTGGCGCCTGATAGCGTCCCAGACGTGTTCCATCGGATTTGGTGGCCACGACATTAAAGTGAATTCACAACCATGCTCGTCAAACCACTGCGGCACCATTCTGGCCTTGTGACATGCGAAGTGATATTCTGCTGGAAGAAGCTCTCGCCGTCGGAGAAAACATCAAGCGTGAACAGCGTAAGTGGTTATCAGCTTCTTGCCTGCCTGAAACGTTTGGGACCAGCGGGTTTCTAATTATGGTTTGACTGCAGCGCAGTGGCCTTTATGGCAGACTGAAACGCGGTTTTCGTGAAATTTCCAGAAATTTGGAGCTCATTTTATTAAACTACCTCGTGTATTTTAAGGACTGTAATACAGATTTTGAATCCGATGGCATAAAAAGGTTATGGAACCGATAATGGCAGCCAAATTTGAGAGCCTTTCGTATCACTATCATCTCCGCAGTAAAAACAGAACAGTCTAGGGGGGGTTCAAATTTGCACTTCTGCTTGGGGGCTAAGAATGCACACCCAATTTCTAACGAGATTATTTTATCGAGAACCATCAGTATACAACAAAGAGTAACGTAAGCTGTGAATTCAGTGACAAATAAATATTTTCGCCAAATAAAAAATAAAAAAAAGTTATGTTGGACGTAGAATGGAATTTCAGTAGTAAGGCGTTCGCGGATGCTGACTACATTGTCCCAACACATGCAGGCAGGCAGCAAAACTGTGCCGTCAAGTTTCTTCTGTGCATGCTTAGCACCTTTGTGACGTATGACGCATCCGTAATCTACGAATGACCGGACTGGGCCCTGCTACATGAGCAAAGGAATGTAAAGCGCCGCACCCCACAAAGTTCTAACGACAGTTCTCATTACGTTAATATTGCTTTCCATTTTATTGTTAATGTGAAATATACGAAGTGTGATCAAGAAGTAACGGGAATTTTTGTTTTTCTTAAAGAATCTTTATTTATTCATCAACATCGTCCCTTTCAAAATAAACCCGCTCAGATATAACACACTGGTGCCAGCACTTTCTCCAACCATGGAAGCACTTCTGGAACTCACTTTTTGTTACCGTGTTCAACTACTTCAGCATTTCTGTTTTTATGTCATCAATGGTAGCTAAACGACATCCTTTCATGGTTCTCTTCAGCCTCGGGAATAGAAAGAGGTCATAGGGGGCCATGTCCGGCGAACACGATGGCTGAGGCAACATAACAGTTTTGTTTTTGCCAAAAACCCACGAACAAGCATTCAGGCGTGAACGAGGGCATTATCGTGATTCAATTTAGGCGAGTGGTTTTGTCACAATTCCGGTCGTTTTCTTCGAATGGCTTCACGGAAATGGTGCATAACTTTCATGTATTTTCCTTATTCGCCGCACGACCATAAGGAAGGAAATCATGATGCACTATGCCATTTTAAACGAAGCAAACAGTGCGAATCTTCACATGTGATCGAATGCATCGAATTCTTTTCCGTCTTGGCTCTTCAAGCAGTTTTCATTGGGACAATTGTGCCTTGGCTTCGACGTCACACCTGTATAAACCATATTTCTTCACCTGTTATAACGAATTTCTGGATTGTTGTCGACTTCGTTCAGCAATTCCTGTGCGATTTCTACTCGACATCGTTTAGGTCGAAATTCAAAAATTCCGGAACAAACTTTCCTGCTACACGTTTCGTACCCTAAACATCGGAAAAAATTGCCTGGCATGAGCCAAAGGATATGCCGCCGTCATGAGCAACCTCTCTGGTGGTGATTCAGCGGTTTTTGAGATCCATTTTCTTTACTTCTTCCACAATGCTTTTTAGTAATTTTGTACTAGGGCGTCCAGCGCGGTCGTCGCTTTCAAATTCTTCTCGACCCTCTTTGAAACGTTTATACCACTCATAAACTCTTGTCTTATTCATAGTAATGTCGTTAAAAGCCCCAATCAGCATTTTGAGTGCGGTGCTGCACTTTATTTCATTTCCAACCAAAATTTAATGCAAATTATTTGACTTGTCTTTATCGAAAGTAAAAATTCGCCGAGCACTCGAAAATACATATAACCTTGCAGACTGTCTACAATAAGCTAAATACTCGTAATAACTGAAAATGCAAACATACATCAAGAACATGTGTACCAACAAGACAAAAAAATTGAAAATCGGATGCAGAAGGCCCGCGAAAATAAAAATAAATTCCCGTTACTTTTAGAGCACATTTCGTATGATCAGACCACGTAGGTTTGTAACTCGCTGTGGTGAAAGCAATATTTATCCGCATTCATTATCGGAATCTTAGAGTTTCACAGAATAGTGGTCTGCGTGGTCTTTGGGCGGAATGCGGAGGAATTTTATGGTCACAGAAGTACATCCAGCACACTGTACACTAAAGACCAAGTTGTTACCCCCATTTGGCACATTTTCGCTTCCTGTTGTGTTACGGAATCATCTTCTGGGGAACATAAACAACGTGTAGAGTAGATAACAGTATATCTTGCAGAGCTCTTTCTAAAGGAATCTGGATTTATCACTCTCTCTTCTCAGTATATTAACCTCTTAATGTTTTTTGTTGTCGACAGAAAAAGTCACTTTCATTTGAACCGCGATTCCCAAAGTTGGAATACAAGGCACAATAACAGTTCTCTGGTTGGTATTGCCTTCTTGTCTATGGCTCAAATTAGAGTAATGTTTTATGGCACAGAGGTATTCGGTAAGTATCAAATTGTTATGGCTTTCGTGGCCTCTTGTTGACGAATTGCCTATTGGCTTCTCTCTCGGTTTTTCCGGTCGACTTTTTTTTATGATTTGTTTCTGGCGTTTCACCAGCACGAGTGGTTGTCATTGTCAAAGCTTCCCCCCCCCCCCCCCCCCCCCCCCGACCGATTTTGGTGGACTGGAATCGATCTCGCGGCCGCAGATTGTATGTGTCTGGCGCGTCAAGGTCGGAAGACTTTTCTGTGGTCATTCCCGTTGCGGTTATCCCCTTGCTAGCTCCAACGGTCGTTCGCTGCACGACAAGAATCCAGGATCCGTTCACCTTGAGGCTTTCCTCCTTCTTGTTGAAGCTATTGACATATTTGTGTATTTCTGTAGCTCTCCTGAACAAGCGGGTGTGATAGCCCTTGTCTACAGCAAGAACTTCCGTGTCGGCAAATTTTACCATGTGGTCGGCATGACTGAAACTTTCGTAACGCGAGGAAGACAAATATGCGAGCCTCAGCACCTCAGACTCGAGATGCAATACCTGGAAAGCGTTCTGAGGAGCGCTGGGTACTCCACTAACTACATAACAAGTGTCACAGTCGGAAAAAGAAATGTCAGAAGCAGCCTTTCTGCCATACATTCCCATAGTGACAGACAGAATCGGCCGCATTTTGCATGGAGTATTTACAAACCGATAAAGAAGACCAAACAGTGTCTCAGATCGGCAAAGGAGAAAAGGGACCCACTTGTAATGTTGGGAACACACCGTATACCATGAACATGTGGAAAATTATATGTTGGAATCACTGGACTATCAGTGAACACCGGGATCACTCAACACAGGGCCATTGTAGCTGGAGAAGGTGGAGAAATCGGCCGTGGCGGAGCACGCGCTTTGTGAGACCGACCACATAGCGAAATTCGCCAATACGGAAGTTCTTGCTGTAGAGAAGAGCTATCACACCCGCTTTTTCAGGGGAGCTATGGAAGTACACAAACATGACAATGGTTTCAGCAAGAAAGAGGATAGCTTCAACGTGAACGCATCCTGGATTCCCGTCATGCATCGAACAATCGTTGCAGGTATCAAGGGGAGAACCGTAGCCGGAATGACCACGGTAAAAGCCTTGGACGTTGGCGCACATAATATGTGGCCGCGAGCTCGACTCCTGTGCACGACCAGTAATGGAGGGCAAAGCTTTGACAATGCCAGCCACTCGTGCTGGCGAAACGTAAGAAAAATCATCACACAAACGTCGGCCGAAGAACTCGAGACAGTAGCCAACAGGCAGTTTGACGTATTGGATCTCATACAATATAAAGAATTAAATTAAAAATAACTACCAATTCAAAATAAAATTTGAAACTTGTCACCAGCCAGTCTTTCTGCAAATTATTTGATTATTTTGACTCAAGGATTGAAAATTTCGGTTACCTGTATGGCAAGTTTCAGAGTTTATTTTAAAGTTACTTGTCAAGTCCAGTGCATTGTAAACAGGCTTCTGTCGTTACAGATGTAAGTAATTACTTTCTTAGATACATACCAAAATAATCAATATCACAGAGTACGTGTTTGTACTTTGACGGGTCACTGATGGTAACGAAATTTTTGATATGAGGATGATTGCTTGATCAATCAAAACCGGCCATCAGTTTATAAATTTTACACTGAAAATGAATATCGCTTACTCCACAAACTAAAAAAGTAAATATTAAGCCACTAATAGAAGAAAAACAACAGCTGCATAATTTAACTAAGGGAGTTGCAGTTTGTTGTTTCAGAGTAACATGTTGACTGCTAATTTCGTAGGTTTCATTTACCTGACAGAAGCGCAACTAGTACACTGTCCAGATGCGTTAATGTGATAACGCAGCGAGATGTGCAAAAAGAGTCAATGAGGTTGTAGAAGGTCCCGACAGGGATATGGAGACACGCCGACTCCAGTGCCATGGTCAGTGCGCTAGGTTTCTCTGTTGTGGATCCATGGCCCGAATATCCCGATCGAGGGGGTCCCACGTATTCTCCACTGGGTTTAAATCGGAGAGTCTGGTGGCCAGGGGAGTGCGGTAAACTCATAGAAGTCGGAAGGTGCGAGATACAGGCGGTAGGCTGGATGAGGTAAAAGAGCCTAATGAAGTTTTGTGAGTTCTTCCCGGGTGCGCAGAATTATGTGAGGCCTTGCGTTGTCATGGAGGAGAAGTTCGTTTGCATTTATGTGGCGACGAAGACGTTAAAGTCGTTTCTTCAGTTACCTAAGTGTAGCACAATACACTTCTGAGTGATCGTTGAACCATGAAAGAGGATTTCGAATACAATAAAGCATTCTGAGTCCAAGAAGGCGGTCGCCATGACTTCACCGGCTGAGAGTGCAGCTTTGAAATTTTTCTTCGGAGGGGAGGTGGCGTTGTGCCACTCCATAGAGTGCCGTTTTGTTTCCAGTTCGAAGTGATGAACCCATCTTTCATCGTCTGTAACGATATTCGAGACAAAAACTGCCACGAGCAGTCTCGTAACTTGTAAGCAAGTCTGCATAAATGGTCCTTCGTTGGTCTTTGTGGTCTTCTGTTAGGCGGAGAGGAACCAAGTGGGCAAACACTTTTGAGTACCCCAACTGGTGGACGAGTGTATCAGCACTACCGACAGAAACATCCAGTTGAACAGCGAGGTGTCTAACTGTGATCCGTCTATCACTTCTAATGAGACTGTCCGCACGTGCCAACATTACAGGAGCCACAGCTGTGTGCGGCCAGACAGTACGCGGGACATTGGACAAGTTTGCGCGACCTTGTTGCGATGTTGACACACGCGTCGTTCAACGAATCGTCGTGCTTTTGTTCACTGCCAGGTCTTCTAGGACATTACGCACGTTTCTATGACTATCTGCGATGCTCTGGTTTTCCGCAAAAAAGAAAAAAAGTCAATGACAGCTCTCAGCTTGGTAGGCACCTTCTTTACAGACGGCATTTTGAAGGCTGCGTATAATACCGCCTCCTATCACAGTTTCTGAATCTAAAAGGGCTGAAGCGGGAAGGTTCCACGATGTCCCACAACAAATTCCGCATTTTTTCTACCGAAACTGGCGGAGAAACTTATTGAAAGCCCCTTGTAGTTGTTGGTAACAGTTACTCGTATTTCACTAACAGCTCGTTCCACATCATAGAAGGGTCACCTTCTTGATGAGATGCGTGGAACGTCACGAATGAATGCACTTAGTCAGCCCTATGCCGTTCACGCCAGTCTCAGTCGGGAAAAAATACTGGCCGCAAAAGGCAGTTATCTACATCTACATCTACATTTATACTCCGAAAGCCACCCAACGGTGTGTGGCGGAGGGCACTTTACGTGCCACTGTCATTACCTCCCTTTCCTGTTCCAGTCGCGTATAGTTCGCGGGAAGAACGAGACTGTCTGAAAGCCTCCGTGCGCGCTCTAATCTCTCTAATTTTACATTCGTGATCTCCTCGGGAGGTATAAGTAGGGGGAAGCAATATATTCGATACCTCATCCAGAAACGCACTGTCTCGAAACCTGGCGAGCAAGCTACACCGCGATGCAGAGCGCCTCTCTTGCAGAGTCTGCCACTTGAGTTTATTAAACATCTCCGTAACGCTATCACGGTTACCAAATAACCCTGTGACGAAACGCGCCGCTCTTCTTTGGATCTTCTCTATCTCCTCCGTCAAACCGATCTGGTACGGATCCCACACTGATGAGCAATACTCAAGTATAGGTCGAACGAGTGTTTTGTAAGCCACCTCCATTGTTGATGGACTACATTTTCTAAGCACTCTCCCAATGAATCTCAACCTGGTACCCGCCTTACCAACAATTAATTTTATATGATCATTCCACTTCAAATAGTTCGTTATCAGAATATGAGCTCAAGTGAAGCACATAGTTACAACTTATCACAGAAGTATGATCCAGCATATATACTGGCAGCACAAAAAAGACTTTCATCCTAAACTCAAGAACGTTATGTGTCTGCAAGACTGTTGTACAGCTGTCTACTGAATGAAACTTCCTGGCAGATTAAAACTGTGTGCCCGACCGAGACTCGAACTCGGGACCTTTGCCTTTCGCCGAGTTCGAGTCTCGGTCGGGCACACAGTTTTAATCTCCCAGGAAGTTTCATATCAGCGCACACTCCGCTGCAGAGTGAAAATCTCATTCTGGTGTCTACTGAATGTCTGAGTGTTTGCCTTTTGCAATGGTGTCATACCTGTGCTCCATCCAGTCTACATAACGACAGCTGTAGAAAATCCAGACGTATCAGTGTAAGATCGAAAGAAATGCCTCCCACAGGTGAGAGTATTAAAATGCCACAGGTTATCTGCCGAAGCATTCGCAACAAAGTACCAGAGTTCAGAGTGCTCTTGAAAATCAGTGAAGCTAACACAATACTAGGTATTATGTACCTGGAATTGTCAGCAGTGACATTTTGGGGAAAATTTGAGCGTATTTCGAAAGGATAGGCTAATGGGAAATGGTGGTGCATTTTTAGCAGTATATAAAAAACTCATATCCACAGGGATAGGAACTGAAGCTGCATGTGAGATTGTTGAGGCAAGATTCGCTATCAGGGATGGGCTTGTACGTAAGTTCCCCAATTATACTGTGATCATCGGTAGAAACTTTAATTATCCTACGATCAATTGGAAAAATTTCAGTGAGCGTTATAAGGCATGCTACGAAACATTACTAAATGCCATCTCTGAAAATTATCTAGACTAGACAGTTCAGAGTCCCACCCATGGTAGTAATATATTGTACCTAATGGCAATAAGTATACCTGACCTCTTTGAGGATGTCCACATCGAAACTGGTATCAATGACCATGATGCAGTTGTGGCAACATTGATTACCAAAGTACAAACGACAACTAAAAGAAGCAGAAAGATGTATATGTTCAGTAAACTTGATAAAAATCAGTAGTGTAATATCTCAGTGAGGAACCTGAAACCTTCAGCACAGGACAGGAGCATGGAGAGGACAATGGCTCAAGTTTAAAAGTTGACCATGGACTGGATAGATATGTACCCAACAAAGAAGTTCATAATGGGAGGGTTCCCTCATGGTATATAGTCACTCTACAGAAACTTCTAAAGAAATAGACTACTGCATAATAGGTGTAAAACAAAGCATACGACTGTGGTAGAGAGGTACTGAATGAAACGCATTTGGCTGTCATGAGAGCAATGCGCCTTCAGTGACTATCTTAGCAGAATATTGACAAAACCCAAAGAAATTCTGGTTGTTTGTAAAGGCTGTTAGTGGCACCAAAGTTAGTGTCCAGTCATTCATGGACGAGAGTAGAACCGAAACTCAGAGAACCAAAGCAAAAGCAGAAATGCTTAACTCTGCTTACAATGTTTTTTTACAAAAGAAAAACCAGGGGTGTTGGCGCATGTTAATTCTCGTACCAATGATAACCTGAGTGAAATAGATATTACTGTCAGTGGTACTGAGAAACAGCTGAAATCGTTAAAATTGAACAAAGCTCCAGAGCCCGATGGAATATCTGTCAGATTATATAGATACTGAACTTGCAGCTGACTGTTATCGACCCTAGACCCCTCGGACTAGACACCGTCTCCAGTAGTTGGAAGGAAGCGAAGGTCACACCCGTCTACAAGAAGCGTAGTACAGTCCGATATCATTGACATCGAATTGTTGTAGAATCTTAGAACATATTCTGAACTCAAACACAATGAAGTATCTTGAACAGAACGACCTCTCCATGTCAACCAGCATGGATTCGAAGATATCGATCATGTGAAATTCAACTATTACTTTCCTCACATGACATACTAAAAGATTTTGATCAAGGCACTCAGGAAGATGCAATATTTCTTGATTTCCGAAAAGCATTTGAATCAGCACCACACCTACGCCTATTGCCAAAGTTCGACCATATGGGGTATCGAGCGAAATTTGTGATTGGACTGGGGACTTTTAGGAAGGGAGGACGTAGTATGTTATCTTGGATGGCGAAACATCCTCAGACATAGAAGTCACTTTGAGTATGCCCAGGGAAGTGTGTGGGACCCTTGCTGTTCATGTTGCAGACATTATTAATACTAACCTCAGACTTTCTGTAGACGATGCAGGTATCTATAATGAAGTACTGTCTGAAAGGTGAGCGTTACAGAGATGCTGAAGAAACTGGACTGGTAGCTCTTGAAGATAGACGTAACTACACTCCTGGAAATGGAAAAAAGAACACATTGACACCGGTGTGTCAGACCCACCATAATTGCTCCGGACACTGCGAGAGGGCTGTACAAGCAATGATCACACGCACGGCACAGCGTACACACCAGGAACCGCGGTGTTGGCCGTCGAATGGCGCTAGCTGCGCAGCATTTGTGCACCGCCGCCGTCAGTGTCAGCCAGTTTGCCGTGGCATACGGAGCTCCATCGCAGTCTTTAACACTGGTAGCATGCCGCGACAGCGTGGACGTGAACCGTATGTGCAGTTGACGGACTTTGAGCGAGGGCGTATAGTGGGCATGCGGGAGGCCGGGTGGACGTACCGCCGAATTGCTCAACACGTGGGGCGTGAGGTCTGCACAGTACATCGACGTTGTCGCCAGTGGTCGGCGGAAGGTGCACGTGCCCGTCGACCTGGGACCGGACCGCAGCGACGCACGGATGCACGCCAAGACCGTAGGATCCTACGCAGTGCCGTAGGGACCGCACCGCCACTTCCCAGCAAATTAGGGACACTGTTGCTCCTGGGGTATCGGCGAGGCCCATTCGCAACCGTCTCCATGAAGCTGGGCTACGGTCCCGCACACCGTTAGGCCGTCTTCCGCTCACGCCCCAACATCTTGCAGCCCGCCTCCAGTGGTGTCGCGACAGGCGTGAATGGAGGGACGAATGGAGACGTGTCGTCTTCAGCGATGAGAGTCGCTTCTGCCTTGGTGCCAATGATGGTCGTATGCGTGTTTGGCGCCGTGCAGGTGAGCGCCACAATCAGGACTGCATACGACCGAGGCACACAGGGCCAACACCCGGCATCATGGTGTGGGGAGCGATCTCCTACACTGGCCGTACACCACTGGTGATCGTCGAGGGGACACTGAATAGCGCACGGTACATCCAAACCGTCATCGAACCCATCGTTCTACCATTCCTAGACCGGCAAGGGAACTTGCTGTTCCAACAGGACAATGCACCTCCACATGTATCCCGTGCCACCCAACGTGCTCTAGAAGGTGTAAGTCAACTACCCTGGCCAGCAAGATCTCCGGATCTGTCCCCCATTGAGCATGTTTGGGACTGGATGAAGCGGCGTCTCACGAGGTCTGCACGTCCAGCACGAACGCTGGTCCAACTGAGGCGCCAGGTGGAAATGGCATGGCAAGCCGTTCCACAGGACTACATCCAGCATCTCTACGATCGTCTCCATGGGAGAATAGCAGCCTGCATTGCTGCGAAAGGTGGATATACACTGTACTAGTGCCGACATTGTGCATGCTCTGTTGCCTGTGTCTATGTGCCTGTGGTTCTGTCAGTGTGATCATGTGATGTATCTGACCCCAGGAATGTGTCAATAAAGTTTCCCCTTCCTGGGACAATGAATTCACGGTGTTCTTATTTCAATTTCCAGGAGTGTATTACGATAAAGTCTACTAACAAAGTTTCAAAAATCGGCTTGGAATGCTGACTCCGGGAATATAATATAACCCACTACGTATCGATCACATAGGAATTGTGAGGGCTGGATTAGAATAATTATAGCACACACTAAGGCATTCAGACAGTCATTCTTCCCGCGCTCCAAACATGAATGGAACGGGAAGAAACCCTCATAATTGATACAAGGAGACGCATCTCCTGCCACGCACTTGCTGGTGGTTTGCAGATTACGGATATGGATGTAGATAATACTGTCAACTGATACATCAAACGTGAGACACTAATTTGACTGACATTGTATTAAAACGTAAGTAAATCAAATTTTCAAAGTTAATTTAGACAGGAATCAACGTTATCATGTGGTTCCAAACCATCACAACACTGTTGTGCGTTTTAACTTTACAGAATTTGAAACAGATAATGAGGTGTTATGTAATGGAAAAATTACTTACTGCTGTCAACTGTCGAAGCAATATTTCTCTTCAGGTACTTAGGCATGTCAACGTTATTCCAGCTGACTGATCGCTTCGCTATGTTAACAAGGTCAGCTATCTCCATGTTGAAGGCCACTTCAAATTGTACCAGCTGAAACTGCAGAATCTCCTTTCTTCTGATTTTTCTCACTGCGTCACCTAAAGAGACATTGAAATGTGTATTTTAGGCTTTTAGGTAAACAAATTAACGTATCATATTTGCACTGCCTGACAAAAAGGTGGGGCACCAAGAAGACAAGGTCGGATGTTTGTATAACTTTGTACGTGTACACGCCATTGGCGGGTATGTATATGAGAAGAGTTGCAATTGTGTTGTCGGAGTTATAGATCTCTGTGATGAGTAGAACGGCGACCATAGTACATCAGTTTTGTCGGTGTTTCGTGTTGTTACCAAGCCTGATAGGGAATGTACAGGCCGTCAGCAGCGTCAGATGCTGAGTGATTGCTGTGAAGGGCATGGGGATTCTGTGTACACGTGTGAGACAGCATTATCAGCACCTGACATAGTTTGGAGGGGGCCTTATTGTGGGTCACCATTTGGCCTGTAGGTCGAATCGAGCAATATTTTTGGGGTATTCGGATGTGACAGTGGTCAGACGTTGGACTCCACGAGAAAGTCCGGAACAGACATTCTCGTCCTCTAGGTTCCTATCCACCACGTCTGACCACCACAAGGGAAGACCGCTGTATTGTTCATCAAGTGCATCGTAACCCGTTAACATCTGCATCTGCCATCCGACAACAGCTAATAAACTCCCCCCAACGTTCTGTGTCATCCTACTCCACAGGTCGGATACTAGTAGCAGCCGGAATAGTGATTACCTTCGCATGCGTAGGCTGCCGTCAACACAACAGAAAAGCCTGTTCTACGTTCGTAGGCTTCCACGGCCGGTGGCTATTTGCATAACATAATTTTGAGTATTGCTCCGCCTCACTGCAAACTACAAAAACAACTAAATTGACAACGTTTCGACCGACTTGCTACGGCTCTCTCCAGGCCCCAAAACCCAAAATTATTTTATCCAAAAAGAAACGGGTGTGTTTGGAGCGGTACCTTTACTGGAAACATGGACTGCTGATGAATGGTGTCGCAGTGTGTTCGGCGACGAATCGTGGTTCTGAACTACTCCGAATGACCATCGTATGCGAGTCTGGAGGCGGCTTGGGAAAAGGTTCCCTTCATTTAATGTTTTGGAGAGGCACAGAGGTGCTACTCCAGACGTCATGGTGTGGGCAGCCATCGGGTATGACTTTAGGTTACTGCTGGTAGTGACTGAGCGACTCCATCAGTATTACGGTGCGCCTCGGAATTCCTAGATCTTCATGACTTACCTCTCAAGTTATCCCATTTTTCAACAGGACAATGCGCGTCCGCACATGGCACATGTCTTTATGAGATATCTGTGTAATGTTGAGGTATTCCCGTGTACAGCTAAAAGCCAGAAATACATCTCCGAGAGAATATGTGTGGCACCAGCTTGGACGTCAACTGCGTCCCAGTGCCAGTATGCACGATGTCGGGGGCCAGTTCCAACATTTGTGGACCAGCTTGTCTCAGGAGAGGGTATAATGGCTTTCTGACACCCTTACCAACCGAATTAGTGTACGCATCCAGGCCAGGGCAGGTCATACTGAGATGTGGGAGCATACTACCAAGTTCCTTGTGAATCTGACTCGATTTTGATAATAACTGAAATAACATCACATAACCCATCAACCTGTGAAGTTTCGCCTGGTTTCCTCCTCTCCTTCTGGGAGCTCCGCTTTTCTGTCGGGCAGTATATAATGTAACTCCGCCATAGCCGGTCCCAAGCTCGGTTGAAAAAGGAGGGGGAGGAGTAACACCTCATAAAAAAACCTTGGTTCACCTGGCCCGGGTGATAGAACGTCGTGAGGGCCCCTTGCCAGGGACACGGTGAAGACCTCAACGGCAGTGAAGGCGGCGATGAAGATCATCGGTACGGCGGAACTGGCGGAAGAGGTAATCTTGCTTTTTGGGATACTATAAAAGCTATCGTCCAAGGTTATTTGGACAAAGGGCACGACGGTTCCACAGGTTAGTGGCGGTAACCTACAGCGTCTGTTCCACATGTTAGTGGCGGCTGATCTATAAAACTCAGAAGTAGAACTCTGAGCTTAACTAGACTGAAATCTCAATTTCAGTCACAAACCCAGTCCAATTAAATCAACATGGATACCGCACGGTTGAAAAACCGCAAGTGGTCTATTCGGATTCTGGGGAGACCACAGAAGTGTGCATGGAGGTAAATCGGAGTACCTCAAAACCCCGTAATAACAAAATCAAACCCAAATCTAGGATTTGGCTAATGACATATAATGTAAATTCTCTCTTAAAAATGGGAAAACTAAAAAACATCCTGGACAAATCCAGAGAACATAAAATCAAAATTATTGAATTTCAGGAATCACGATATACAGATGAAAATCCTTTTGATTCGGAAGGATACAGGATATACAAAGGAAAACCTGGAAAACGAGCCATGGCAAATTGTCCACAATTTGGAACTGGATTTATAGTAGATACATCAATACTTGATTCAGTCGCAACTTTCAAATCTTACTCGGATCGGCTCTCCACGATGACAATAAAATCAGCTAATAAGATATACACCCTAATCAACGGACATACACCAACTAACATCACTAACAAAAACAAAATAGAAGAAGTAGAAGAATTCTGGAACCAATTAGATAATATTCTCCAAAAAATCCCAAATAACCATGTCAAAATCCTTATGGGCGATTTCAATGCACAAATCGGTAAAGAAAAGAAATATCGATATAGGGTAGGTAAATGGTCAGGGTATACACAGACCAACCGGAATGGCATGCGACTCACTGAAATCTGCAAAAACCATGACCTATTTTCCAAATCAACATTTTTCAAGAAAAGAGCCTCGAAAACGAAAACTTGGATCTCACCTAATCCATTACTAGGTGAATATCAGTTGGATCATGTAATGATCTCCCGCGTAAATACAGTAGAAATCATGAAACTTAAAGTCCTTAATGGACTAGACCTAGATTCCGACCATTACCCAACAAAATTCTCCCTAGATGTCATTCCAGAAAAAAGAAAATTCACTAAGAAATCTCCACACCGTAAATATGAAGTACGAAAGATAAATGGCAATGAACAATTTACAAAAGAAACGCAAAATTTAAAACCACAAAATTGGCAACAACTGCAAGCAGGACTTTTAAATGCAGCTGAAACTGTAGCACCGCAAACAAGAACACGTAAACACCCATGGTGGACAGATGAGTGTGACCAACTGATAAATCTCAGACAACAGGCGTGGCAAAATTGGTTGTGCAACAAAAATCAAAAGACCCTGGAAGATCTCAAAATTACCAGGAAAACAGTCACAAAAGCAATACGAACAGTCCGTAAACAACACGAAGACAAAAAGCTGCAAGACATAGAAAATGATTTCAAGAAAAACAATTCCCGAAATTTCTACAGAGTATTCAAACAAAAATTAACAAAGTACTCTCCTCCATCACTCCAGTTCAAAAATGACCATGGAGAAATTGCTCATACCAACAACGAAAACTGTGAAATTCTTGCAAAATACTTTTCTAAATTACTGAATTGTGAAAAGCCTGCAGAAAAATTTGAGTTCCATCGTACACAACGAAACCCAGACCCAAAGCCACCAAGTTTACAAAAGATTAAAGAGATAATTCAGTCACTGAAATATAACAAAGCATCAGGAGAAGACCAAATCATCGCAGAATTATGGAAAAATGTAGGAGAAAATCTTATTGCAAAACTCAAAGAAATTATACATGAAATCTGGAAAACTGAAAAAATCCCCACAGATTGGAAGACTGCAATCATATATCCTCTGTACAAAAAAGGAAGTAAAACAGACCCCAACAACTATCGTGGAATCTCTTTATTGTCAATAACATACAAAATTCTGTGTAAAGCCCTACTAAACCGCGCAGAACCTCAGCTGGATTCAAAACTTGGCGAATACCAAGGTGGGTTCAGAAAAGGTCCATCATGCGTAGAACAAATCCTTAACTTGAAACACTCAATGAAATATTTACATAGTACTTCAAACAATAGTTACGTCATCACGTTTGTCGACTTTAAAAAAGCATATGACAGTATAGACCGAGAATCCCTTTTTGAAGTATTAGCAGAATTTAGACTAGATCAAAAGACAACAAACATCATAAAAGAAACACTCACGGGGACCAAATCCAAAGTAAAATTTATGGGAGAATTGAACACAGAATTTGAAATAGACACAGGAGTACGACAAGGGGATGTACTGTCCCCAGTGCTCTTCAATTGTGCTCTTGAAAAAGTTGTTAGAGAATGGAAAAAAGCAGGTGCACCAGCACACAGACGGGGACCAAGACATAAGGGCATAGAATCAGACTGTTTAGCATTTGCTGATGACATGGCACTGATCGCACAAGACATTACCGATGCACAGAAACAGCTAGAATTATTACAAGAACAGGCAGCTAAAATAGGATTACAAATTTCATTTGAAAAAACAAAATTTATGACTGACATCAAAGACGCACCTTCTGATCTCAAAATTGGTGATAACTACATCTCTCGAGTAAAAGAATTTAAATATTTAGGTGAATGGATTGCAGAAAATTGTAATGAAAAGAAATCTGTCAGATCAAGAGTCCAGAAAATGGAGACGGCGTTTCAGTTAACAAAAAACATTTGCAACAAAAAGAGTCTCTCGTGGAACTGCAAAATACGACACTATACAACAGTAATTAGACCCGAAGCGCTCTACGCATCTGAGACACTAAACCTTCAACACAGAACACTAAAAGAGGAATTAGAAGTGAAAGAACGTAAGATAATGAGGAAAATCCTAGGACAAAGAACTAAAGATGGGGTACATTATCCAAAACCCAATGCAGAAATATATAAAAATACCTCCAAAATAACAGACACAATGCGCATGAGAAGAATCCAATTCATGGGGCACTTAGAAAGAATGGACTCAAACAGGTTAACGCACAAAATCCATACATTTTTAAAGAACAAAACTACAAGACCGAACTGGTACAAATGGTACGGAAAAAGACCTGAGAGAATTAGGGTCTCCAAATCTACATGATAGAAATGAAATCAGAAAAATCACAAACACACGGGGTTTTGAGGAAGAAGAGAGATCTACGCAACGAAAGCTAGCCCATTCGTTGTTCATGAAGGAATACTGGGCGAAAAGGAAGGCCAACAAATGTTGATTACGCGTGGTCCTAAGTGACCCATCCGCGAAGAAGAAGAAGAAGAAGAAGAAGAAGTAACACACCTTTTTCATTTTATCGATCGCTGATGTTTCACATTAATAATTAAACAATATATTTGGGTAACTTTGTTAGCAGAGGTGGTATGCCATGCTAAGCACTAGAAGCAAAAATTACTTGACTACTCACCTGACATACTTGTATGAAAGATGACCAATAAAAAGTAGGCAACTCACGTCTCTAAGAACCATTGATCGCAACATACCAGCGTGACATTCAAACCGTAACTAGTTTCATCTTGCTCGATCAGTTCAGTTGCAGTGGAGGAATAGTTTACTACAGAAGTGTTTGTATATTTTTATAAAGCTACAAAAAAAAAAACAAGTATTTGGGCCCAAAGGAAGTGTTATAAATGTAATAGAAAGTGCAGGGTAATGTTTGTACAGCTTGATGTGTTTTAATTTCGTACATAGCAATTAGATCCATAGGGGGCAACGGCCTTGCCGCAGTGGATACACCGGTTCCCGTGAGATCACCGAAGTTAAGCGCTTCTTGATGCAATAATTTACCAACAGCCGTATGATTTGTAGAAGTTTATTTTACTTTATGAACTTCTATGTGCTGCTACCAGTTTCGGCATTACATTGATACCATCTTCAGGTCCCACTCGTCATAGTCGTAAAGTCGCTATACACGGAAGGAGCCATATGACTGGATCCGTGAATCAATCGTCCTGCAACAGCTCTTGGTGGCCAGGCGACACAGGCGATTTGCGAACAGCGACTTTACGACTATGACGAGTGGGGCCTGAAGATGGCATCAATGTAATGCCGAAACTGGTAGCAGCACATAGAAGTTCATAAAATAAAATAAACTTCTACAAATTATACGGCTGTTGGTAAATTATTGCATCAAGAAGTTCATGCCAGCTGTCGTCCCACGATCCATAATGGATCAACGAAGATAAGAAGTTAAGTGCTGTCGGGCATGGCGGGCACTTGGATGGATGGGTGACCATCCAGGCCGCCATGCGCTGTTGCCATTTTTCGGGCTGCACCCAGCCTCGTGATGCCAATGGATGAGCTACTTGACCGAACAGTAGCGGCTCCGGGCAAAGAAAACCATCATAACGACCGGGAGAGCGGTGTGCTGACCACACACCACTCCTATCCGCATCTTCAACTGAGGATGACACGGCGGTCGGATGGTCACGATGGGGCCACTTGTGGCCTGAAGATGGAGTGCAATTAGATCCATAGCATATTCTGGTGAGAGCCAAATCATTATGACCACTGCCCACCCGCGAGACAGAAAGCCGACGTGTGGCTTTGTAGGCTTGTGACGAGGTAAGGATAGTACATGCCACGGTCCAAACAGTGTCTAGAATGGATCAGTAAAAAAATAGAGAAACGTCAAGAGGGTGTTAAAGTTGCATGTGTTCTATATATTCTCCCCTCATTTTAGTACAACGCACAGAACCTTCATAGACTGCAGGAAAAGAAATGCAGCACCCTCAAGGACTGTGTTCAGTGACACCAGGGTATAACATGTGCACCTTCAGGTGTTGTAGTTTTAGGAATTCATTTGTCACGCCCATCAGCGGTCAGATGGCGCTCAGGAGGCCTGTCTGTACATCCTTTGTTTTGACTCTGCAGGCAGTAGCTATGCAGAGTTTAGAGATGAATAGTGTTTACGACACTCTTTTAGGGTACAATCATGCGCCATCGACTACGCACGCCTTTTGAACAGCTTCGCAATTTGACCGGGCGAATTGCTCACCTGCGGATGGATGTATCGACGGACCGTTAGACATGTTGGGTACAATGTATAGGTCTCGTGCCGCTGTTTTCGACAGTGCTCTGTGAAACATTCCCACACCTGTAGACCAGGTTCTGGACGTCAGTGTAATACAGATGGATGCCAAAAACGACGCAGTGTGCGAGAAGCAGTGACCGACCCAACATCATCCAGGGACGGAATCTGGGAACATGTTAGACCTGGTGCGTCATCAGGGGCCACTGGGAACCGTCTGCTCATAGCGGGACTAAGAACACCTGTGCTCTTGGTCAGACTGCAGCTGTCTCCACGACACCGCCAAGCATGGCCACTCTGGTGTAGCAAAAGAATTGACTGCAGCGTGCAATAACATTGTCTTCCGTGATGAGAGTAGGTCCTGTCTGTATGTGAGTGATGAACGTATACGTGTAAAGCGTGGACTAGGTGAGCTGACTATTGCAGCTTCCATTCCCCCACGACACACAGATCCTTCCCGTGATTAAGGGTGTGGGGGCCATCAGTTTCGACTCGCGTCACATTTGGCATTTCCGCAGGGTGAAGTAACCAGTGGTCGCTACATTGCACAGGCTGTTTTTCCCGTGCTACTGTCATTTTTTCAACAGGAAGGTGGTACGCTTTTTCAGCAGAACATTACACGTTCACAATAATATGCTCTCCGTGATGTACAACTACCCTGGCCAGAAAGATCACCAGATCTCTCGCCATTTCAACGCGTATAGGGCATGATTACACGTGAACATATTCGTTCTCCGGAGCGAGGGGGAGGGGGCTGAAAAAACCATTGCTGAATTGCAACAAATGGTGCAAAACGCTTGGGACAGTCTATCACAAGATGCCACTTTGCACCTTTACGATCATTTGCAAGTGAGAATACACACTCTCTTGGTCGCCAGAGGGGGATGCACTGTGTACTGATGGGACGGTTTGGGTATCCTTTACTGTGACATGTGTGTTTCGTGTGGTCTGAATTTACTATCAAATACTCCTACAATGATGAACAACCTGCCACCTAACTTTTCAGTAAAATGAGCTTGTCCTAGATGGTGTCGTGTTTCTTTCCCGGCAGCGTACAATCATGTGAAACTCTCAGAAAAGTCGCTCTGTTCAACTCACACGTCACATTGTCTTGAATGTCGGTTAAGTCGTCAAAGCATTGAGCCTTCATGAGAATTTCTGCACTGTGTCGTTTTGAGGCAGTTTCGTATGAGAACACTAAATCTCGTCTCCCGTGATTATTTTTTCTAGAAAAGAATTGTCCGCGGTTTGCTTTTCAATCAAGTCACGGCGAGCGTCCATGCTTCTTCGTTTTGATTGGGAATCAAAGTTTCCGGTACAATCTTTGCACACGGTTTTCGCTTCTTCAAAACATTTTGTGGAATGTCTTGTATACTTGACTTAGAGATGCTGCTCCATCGCGATTTGTGACACAAATACGTTGGCACATTGCCGTCGCACGTAAACTAATTAACACTACCTGCTCACAACTGAGTGGTCAAACGCACATCTTTGTTTTACAGTTGTTCATTCAAGTTGTCACTGCGCTGACGTCGCTTATTCATCAGTGACGGAACTTTTTGGACGGACACTGTATAAGGACAGCAGAGGCGAATAGGAAATCATTTATTGCGGACCGGAAACGGGGAAATTCACAGTCATAAGCTGTATTACTAAAAGGCCAGTTGTTACATCCTGTCGCCTGGGAACGAGTATCTCGTAAGCTGGTGTCGCGAGCGTTTATGGAAAGTGGTTGGTGGACGGTGGAACCACGGGAAGGCGACACAGTGAGGGATTTCCGCTCCTCATCATAGAACGAGGTCAGACGCGTGGCCGTTCTGTAAGGCACAGTAGGTGGCGGTCTGTGAACTCAGGATCATCGAGATTGGATCGTGGATCAGTGGAGACGTGTCGCCTGGTCGGACGAATCACATATCTTGTAACAACACTAGGTCGAAGGTAGCGTCTGGATACGCCGCCACCAAGACGAACGGCTACTCGAAACAGGCACCGCGTCACATAGCAAGGCGGTGGGTGCAGTATTGCGCCATATTGAACATTTACCCTTTGTCCTACGGAACCTCTGACAGTATTCGAACGCACCATGACGGCTGTGACCTACGTATACATTACTGCAGTTTACTTGCCTCCCTCAATGCTTGATGCCTTTCCCGATAGCGATGACGTCGTCCGGCAGTATAGCTGTCCGTGTCACAAGGTCGAAGTCGTTCTATAGATGTTTGAGAAGCCTGATAGCGACCTCATGTTGATGTCTCCGCCAAGAAATTCACCTGGTCTGAGCCCTATGGAACACATCTGAGAAGCTACCAGGCGCCATATTTGCTTCAGCTATCCACCAGCCCGTAAATTACGTGATCTGTGTGCAGACACCTGATGCCACATACCTCCGGAACCGCCTCCCCCCCTTTCCAAAGACTTGATGAAACATGCTAAGCAGTAGGGTTGGGAAGAACCAACCAGTTAAAACCGATACCCGTATTTTAGTTGTGAATAATCGATATTTTTCGGCACTTGCTTGGTCTCGGTTATAATAGATATTTTCCTTTTTTACTAATAACTGGTATAAAACCCATGTACCAACTTTCCCTAGCAGTGGTGCTAAAACTTTTCGTTTTAGATAAAACCTTTTAAAAAAACTAGTTAAGTAGGGCGTTTTGTTTCCTATGAAAAACTGATATCGTCTATAAATGATGTTGTTTCTAATGAAAGGAGACAAATGAAAGTTCAACACATTACAGAACGTATTTAAGAACAGACTATAGTTGGAGCCACAAGCGATGGCGGTCGAGTTTACACTTGTTCTGCGCATCTACGTCACGTATTCTGCGACAGCCAATGGGCGTTCAGTAGTGTTGTGTGTGCTCTACTGTGGATGCCAGAGCTAATGCGAGAATTAAACGTGATCGTAGCGAGTTGTTTAGTGCATTTCGTTTCTATTTGTTCCTAGTTGTCATGGCTGATTGCGGTGGTAAGTGAAAATTCTGCATAAGCAAGCGAGAGGCATAATTTGCAGGTTATGCGCTTTCTTCAAGCGGAAACGATGCCGTCGCTTGGAATGGTCAACAATGCAATCCCCATCCGTTCCTCGATATGGGTAAACCGCCATTGTTCGTGCATCGGCGTATCACGTAATTTTTCCTGGTAAATGTTCTATTTTGTCCACGATCTGAGTTGTTCGTTTCAATTTTTTGAAAACGATTTTTTTTCAGGAGAAAATCAGTTATATTCGAATTCCCGTAAAAAAGTGAAGATATATATTTTAGAAGAAACCAGCCTCTTCATTAGAAGTAGTTAAAGAGAAACAACGCTGCAAATTTTGCACAAAAGGCTTATTGTTCGTCTGACACTTCTATGAAATAATAAAAGAGAAAGGAAGTGATGGTAACAGTAATAAATCTTTTGATTCTTGCTTAACAATCCATTCGTAGTTTATAATGCAAAAATAAAACAGCTGATCAGCAGCCAGTGTCTACATAATATGCCTTTATCTGCTTGTAAGCCCTCGAAAAACGACAACTTAACACAAAAAACAGAGCTCTCCTAGCTCAGTTGTCACCCTTTATCATTAAACTACACTCCTGGAAATTGAAATAAGAACACCGTGAATTCATTGTCCCAGGAAGGGGAAACTTTATTGACACATTCCTGGGGTCAGATACATCACATGATCACACTGACAGAACCACAGGCACATAGACACAGGCAACAGAGCATGCACAATGTCGGCACTAGTACAGTGTATATCCACCTTTCGCAGCAATGCAGGCTGCTATTCTCCAATGGAGACGATCGTAGAGATGCTGGATGTAGTCCCGTGGAACGGCTTGCCATGCCATTTCCACCTGGCGCCTCAGTTGGACCAGCGTTCGTGCTGGACGTGCAGACCGCGTGAGACGACGCTTCATCCAGTCCCAAACATGCTCAATGGGGGACAGATCCGGAGATCTTGCTGGCCAGGGTAGTTGACTTACACCTTCTAGAGCACGGTGGGTGGCACGGGATACATGCGGACGTGCATTGTCCTGTTGGAACAGCAAGTTCCCTTGCCGGTCTAGGAATGGTAGAACGATGGGTTCGATGACGGTTTGGATGTACCGTGCACTATTCAGTGTCCCCTCGACGATCACCAGTGGTGTACGGCCAGTGTAGGAGATCGCTCCCCACACCATGATGCCGGGTGTTGGCCCTGTGTGCCTCGGTCGTATGCAGTCCTGATTCTGGCGCTCACCTGCACGGCGCCAAACACGCATACGACCATCATTGGCACCAAGGCAGAAGCGACTCTCATCGCTGAAGACGACACGTCTCCATTCGTCCCTCCATTCACGCCTGTCGCGACACCAGTGGAGGCGGGCTGCACGATGTTGGGGCGTGAGCGGAAGACGGCCTAACGGTGTGCGGGACCGTAGCCCAGCTTCATGGAGACGGTTGCGAATGGTCCTCGCCGATACTCCAGGAGCAACAGTGTCTGCGGTCCCCTACGGCACTGCGTAGGATCCTACGGTCTTGGCGTGCATTCGTGCGTCGCTGCGGTCCGGTCCCAGGTCGACGGGCACGTGCACCTTCCGCCGACCACTGGCGACAACATCGATGTACTGTGGAGACCTCACGCCCCACGTGTTGAGCAATTCGGCGGTACGTCCACCCGGCCTCCCGCATGCCCACTATACGCCCTCGCTCAAAGTCCGTCAACTGCACATACGGTTCACGTCCACGCTGTCGCGGCATGCTACCAGTGTTAAAGACTGCGATGGAGCTCCGTATGCCACGGCAAACTGGCTGACACTGACGGCGGCGGTGCACAAATGCTGCGCAGCTAGCGCCATTCGACGGCCAACACCGCGGTTCCTGGTGTGTCCGCTGTGCCGTGTGTGTGATCATTGCTTGTACAGCCCTCTCGCAGTGTCCGGAGCAAGTATGGTGGGTCTGACACACCGGTGTCAATGTGTTCTTTTTTCCATTTCCAGGAGTGTATTTATAAAGTCCAAATACTGGTATGATCCTCGATTGTAATGTGATTTTTGTAACATACATTTTAAACAGTAGAAAGAGTAGAGAATACTGGTGAATTCTTTGTAGTCTTGAAGCCTCATTTCTTTTTGAGGAATGCAGCGGACGGTGGATGGACTACGTTTTCTTTTCTTGGCCTCTTTTATTCGAAATTTTGATTCTATGTACCGTGAAAGGTATAATGCGAAAGTGTGCGCAATTCGTAGCATTTTTCCATCTTTGTGCGATGTCCACGTTTATTGTTGGAAATAATGGTAATAAACTGAAAATCGGTTATTTTGGGCGATTTTAACAGACAGGTTAAACTGGAGGTGGAATAAAAACGATGTAGCCGAAAACGGGTTTTTTCAACGATAAGCGCCATTTCTACTAAGCACAATCGCTGTTGTACTGCCTTCCTAACGAGGACAAACGTGGTATTAAGGAGGTCGTAATGTTTTGGCTCATGAATGTAGTTCAAGGTCTAAGAAGCCGCATGCCACTACACTCCGACAAACAGTACTGTAGCAAAGCGAACTGGACTTGTTCTGTTGAGTCAAGCTAGCACAAGGAGTAGTCAAAGTTTTAATTGTCACCTCGAAAAAATAATGTTACATAATTAATTTTGTCTCTGTTTGCAGGTATGCGTCAAAAGTTCTGGTACATATTGAAATCCCTGTACCATAGGCCCGTGGCACGCCGCATGAGGAAGCAAAACAAAATGCCATAGACTATTGCAAAAGTGGTGTAAACAAAATGTTCCACGCTCTGGCCCCAAATGGGCCCGATCGACCGCCATGCCATTCTCTGACAATCACGTCATATAATGCGCTACGCGGGACATGTCGTCAGCGCACCGCTTCCCCGCCGTTATCCAGTTTCTGAACTTTAAAACGTCCTTTAATCGCTTGAGTAGCTCCTAAGTTGGCCTCACGAGGGTGAATAAATCCCGTGCCAGTTCTCCCACCAACAAAATATCCCTGACAGTACCAGGAATCGAACCGGAGTCCCTCGCATGGCAGTCAGCCACGCTGACCACACAGTTACGCAGGCGGACGAACTAGAGGCCTATCGTGCAGTAATGTGGTTTTGTGTATTTGAAGGGGAACTGTACAACAGTGCACCAACATACATTGAAGTGACAAAAAGTCATGGGATAGCGATATGCACATATGTTATTGTTGTTTTAGTCTTCAGTCCTGAGACTGGTTTGATGCAGCTCTCCGTGCTACCCTATCTTGCGCAAGCTTCTTCATCTCTTAGTACCTACTGCAACCTACATCCTTCTGAATCTGCTTAGTGTATTCGTCTCTTGGTCTCCCTCTTACGATTTTTACCCTCCACGCTGCCCTCCAATGCTAAATTTGTGATCCCTTGATGCCTCAGAACATGTCCTACCAACCGGTCCCTTCTTCTTGTCAAGCTGTGCCACAAACTCCTCTTCTCCCCAATTCTATTCAATACCTCCTCATTAGTTATGTGATCTACCCATCTAATCTTCAGCATCCTTTCGTAGCACCACATTTCGAAAGCTTCTATTCTCTTCTTGTCCAAACTATTTATCGTCCATGTTTCACTTCCATACATGGCTACACTCCATACAAATACTTTCAGAAACGACTTCCTGACACTTAAATCTATACTCGATGTTAACAAATTTCTCTTCTTCAGAAACGCTTTCCTTGCCATTGCCAGTCGATATTTTATATCCTCTCTACTTCGACCATCATCAGTTATTTTTCTCCCCAAATAGCAAAACTCCTTTACTACTTTAAGTGTCTTATTTCCCAATCTAATTCCCTCAACATCACCAGACTTAATTCGACTACATTCCATTATCCTCATTTTGCTTTTGTTAATGTTCATCTCATATCCTCCTTTCAAGACACTGTCCATTCCGTTTAACTGCTTTTCCAAGTCCTTTGCTGTCTTTGACAGAATTACAATGTCATCGGCGAACCTTAAAGTTTTTATTTCTTCGCCATGGATTTTAATACCTACTCCGAATTTTTTCTTTTGTTTCCTTTACTACTTGCGCAATATACAGATTGAATAACATCGGGGAGAGGCTACAACCCTGTCTCACTCCCTTCCCAACCACTGCTTCCCTTTCCTGCTCCTCGACTCTTACAACTGCCATCTGGTTTCTGTACAAATTGTAAATAGCCTTTCGCTCCCTGTATTTTACTCTTGCCACCTTCAGAATTTAAATGAGAGTATTCCACTCAACATTCTCAAAAGCTTTCTCTAAGTCTACAAATGCTAGAAACGTAGGTTTGCCTTTCCTTAATCTTTCTTCTAAGATAAGTCGTAAGGTCAGTATTGCCTCACATGTTCCAATATTTCTACGGAATCCAAACTGATCTTCCCCGAGGTCGGCTTCTACCAGTTTTTCCATTCGTCTGTAAAGAATTCCTGTTAGTATTTTGCAGCTGTGATTTATTAAACTGATATTTCGGTAATTTTCACATCTGTCAACACCTGCTTTCTTTGGGATTGGAATATACATATACATATGGCAATAATATCGCGTACACAACATGTAAAAGGACAGTGCATTGGCGCAACTGTCATTTCCACTCAGTTGAGTCATGTGAAAAGATTTCCGAAGCGATTATGGCCTCACGACGGGAATTAAAAGACTCTGAACGCAGAGTGGTAGGTGGGGACGGAGATCCACTGTTTCAAGAGTGGCGAGAATACCAAATTCCTGGCATTGCCTCTCAACACGGACGACGCAGTGGCCGACGGCTATCACTTAAACGACCGAGGGCTGCGGCTTTTGTGTAGAGTTAACAGCGCTAACAAGCAACACTACATGAAATAATCGCAGAAATTAATGTGCGACTTAACGACGAACGTAGCCTATCCGTTAGGCGTTAATGCGCTATAGGAGCAGACGACCGACGCGAATGCCTTTCCCACCAGTGCAACATAGCCTGCAGCGCCTCTCATGCGCTCGTGACCGTATCAGTTGGTCACTAGACGACTGGAAAATCGTGGCGTTGTCACATGAGTCCCGATTTCAGCTGGTAAGAGTTGATGACAGGGTTCGAGTGTGCTGCACACCCCTGAAGCCGTGGACCCAAATTATCAACAAAGCACTGTGCAAGCTGGTGGTTGCTTCATAATGGTGTGGACTGTGTTTACAAGGAATGGGCTGGGTCCTCTGGACGTTTGGCTACTTGCAGACCATTTGCAGCCATTCATGGGCGTAATGGTTCCAAACAACAATAGAAATTTTACGGATCAGGCATGTCACCAGCCCACAACTGTTCGCGATTGGTTTGAAGAATTCTGGATAATTCGAATGATTTGACCACCCAGACGTCCCGACATGAATCCCATCGAACACTCATGAGACATAATCGAGAGTTCAGTTCATGCAGAAAATCCTGAAGCAGCAGCTCTTTCGCATTTATGGACGGCTATAGAGGCATTATGGCTCAATATTTCTGCAGGGCTACTTGCAAACCATTTTTAGCCATTTAACGACCTGTTGAATCCATGCCGCGTCGAGTTGCTGCACTTGCTGGGCAAAATGAGGCTCGACACGGTATTATGAGATAGCCCATGACTTTTGGCACCTCAGTGTATGACACAATGGTAGTCGGCGCCAACTTTTTGAGTGTGGCCAGACAAGTCTGAATATTAATGAACGAAGTGGCCGACCATCTGCCTGTGAAGTGTAGGGCCTGGTGCTCGAAGACCAGCGTATTGAAGTCGGAGAGATAACGTAAAAAATGAACCCATCTCTTGAATCAATTTTCAGCGTCTTGGACGACCTTTTCAACGTGACAAAGGTCACCACTTCGCTGGGTTAAGCGACTGATCACTTATATTCCAAAAGTCCGTAAACCGAGGAGCCAGTGGTTATGATGCAACGGTGTCAAGACAATCCGGACGACATCTGCAGCTGCCTAATCACTATCGATGATTGTTGGGTGTGTCATTATGACGCCAAGACAAAAGAGTGTAGCAACAGTTGAGAAATGTGGATTTTCGGAAAAATCGAAGATCCAATCATCACAGGGTAAGCTGACGCTGCGTTTCTTGCGGCTAGCTTGGTAAACGGCTAAGATTTAGCCCGCAAGAAGCAAAACGTCACGGGAACATACTACCGAAATCTACTGATGAGTTTACAATGGACTGCGAAGATGAAGCGTCGTGGAATGGTGTCCATCGGGATGATTTTGATCCACGACACTGTCCCAGCTCACTTTGCGCAGGATACGGCCAGAGGAGTTGCTTTTTAGAAATATCATTTTTTACCTCTCCCACCTCAACCCTCCCCCCTCCCCCGTCCCCCGAAACTCGGTGTTCTCCTGACATGTCACTCCTTGACTTCTTCCATTGCGCGGTGGGAAGAAGATCTCCAGAATAACCAACAGGTGATTTTCGAGGTGGTTCCTGAACAGCCAAAATGTAGACTTCTACAAGCAAGGTCTCCAAGTCATCCAACCATAAACAAGTTTCACAGTCGCAGCTTGATATTTTTAGATGGTAATTAAAATTTTATTTCATTTTGTAAAAGAGACATTCAATAATTAAAGAGACAAATTGATGCAGAAATGAAACAGTTTGCCGGAAGAGTTTCCTAGTTTCACGAATTTAGGTTGGCATCACTGAGATGAACTGAGAACAGCTGACGGATAAAAACTGGTTTGATTATAATCACATTTACATTTAAAAATGAGTGTCTGCTTGAAATTACCACATTAGTTGAACAACGTTCAGTGATCCGGTGTATTTTACATTACGAAGTTGAAAAACCGGCTTAAATCTTTTATCGAATGATTTTACAGTATGATGAACGTTGTATGAACTGTGGAAATTTTTATAAGTGGGTAGAACAGTTCAAAAACGGCCGAACCTCAGTGACTGACGAGCCACGTCCTGGCTGGCCAATTGAAATGTAACCATCTTCGCTTGAAACGCACACTGACGACATAATTCGTGAAGACCGACGTGTTACAGTTCGACATATAGCAAAAATCTGTTGTAATAAGTCTTGGCACAGTTCACAGCGTTATCAATAACAAGTTCAACTACAGCAAAACAAGTGTAAAATTGGTCCCCAAAGAGGTAATGCAACAGCACAAGAAAATTACACTGAAGTTGTGTTCAGACTAGAAAGATCAGTGTGAAGGTGAAGATGGCCCTGTTATAAACAAGATTTTAACGTGTAATGAAACTCGGGTTACCACTGTCAACCGGTCCAAAAGGCAAAGCGTAGAATGGAAGTACACCAGCTCACCTGTCCGAAAGAAATTAAGAAGGCTAGCATCAGCGGGAAAAGCCATGTTGACTGTCTTTTGGGATGCCCAGGTATCGTCTTCTGTGATTATTTCGAAAATCAGTGCACAACAAACATTGCTTACTACTTAGACATGGTGATGAACAAAGTAAAGACAACAATGAGGGGAAAAAAGTCGCGAATCTCAAAGGAAAGGCTCGATATTGCTACAGGACAACTCTCGCCCTAACACCGCCAACGGACCCAAGGAATCATTGAAAAAATGGACTGGGAGGTACTGCCTCATTGTGTACAGTCCAGATGTGGCTCTCTCTGATTTTCATTTGTTTTGTCCAATCAAGAAGGCATTACATGAGAAAAAAAAGCTCAGCAACAACTAGGAGGTCAAAGCGTTAATGGGAAGGTGGCTCAAACTACAAGACGAAGACTTCTTTGCATCAGTCATTAAAAAAAAGCTAGTTCATATGTGGGACAAGTCAATTAATATTGATGGGGATTATTTTGAGAAGTAGTAAAAATCTCATTTTTTTAAAATACACATTTTTTTTCTACATCAGTCTGTCTCTTTTTATTATTGACTGTCCCCCATATATTATACGTGAAAAGATAGAACCCAATTCAGTAAGATTAAATTAATCCTGTATTTGCTACATACCACAATGGCCATCTTCTGGGTTCAGCAAATCATGCCAGCACAACCATTTACCTTCCAGGACAGATTTCTTAACGAGGTCTCTCAAGTTCTGCTCTGAACTTAAGTGCCTGGTGTATGTGATCTGTCTCTTTTTCCTAAGGTTCAAAGAGTTGTAATACGTGTTACTGACATTAGGAAAACTCTTCGTTTTTAAAAAAACAGATGATGATCTTGCCATTCGCCAGTTTTCCGAGGGGATGGAAGCTCTTTTGTCTTCATAATCTTCATCGTAAAATGTACTTTTGCCACGTCTTTTATCTGATTCCCCTTCTTCATCCGCGTGGCTTGAGGACTGCGCGGAATCCATTATTGGCACTTGAAGTCTTTACACTGCCAAACTGTTATAGTTATCCGATTTCCATCATTATGCTTCTTTGTTTTCCCCTCAACAATTCACATTCTGTCTGTATGATCTGTTAGTATCCCTCTACGAAAGTTCCTCCATTCGCTGAAACAAAAAATTAAAGATTGTTAATAATTCCGAAAGAACAAAAAAAAATCAAAAGTTAGAATATGAAAAGAGGGTATACTCAGACACAAAGAAAACAGACTACTACCATTACTAATTTGTTTGAATGTAAAGAAAATTTCTGTCCAGTACTCTCAGAAAAAATACAGTAGAAGGAATTTTATTTGTATTTGTTGAATGCCTGTAAATGAATTTTATGCTAATAAATGGGTGTGGTTACTTAGCAACATGCGTCCTATTCAAATATAGCCGCTTATAAAAGCGTCTTGAGGACGAAGTTGTACCGGATGGTTATAATTAAAGTGGACCTACTAACAGAGGTCCAGTGTGGGCTGTATTTATCATATGGCAGCGAACTTGGAAGATATACTGATGCGGTAATGCGGAGCCGATTTACGCGGGAAAGAAAATTAGTTCCAAAATTTCGCGCTGTGTATACAAGACACGCATATAAAAATGTTTCCGTATGTAATGGATTAGGAACAGGATGTGGGCGAAAAAGGTCAGACAAGTGAGAAAAGTATAACGTAGATTTTATTATTATACACTGCATACACAATTTGTTCAATATGAGCACCGGTAACATAGACGAGATGCTGTATCCGTAGTATGACCTGATCAACAGTTGCTCGCAGCAGATCCTTTGGAATCTGAGCAACGTGTTCCTGTACATTGGCCTTCAGATCAAGTAGAGACAGAATATGTCCCTGGTAAACGCGTTCTTTCACATATCAAATGGCTCTGAGCACTATGGGACTTAACTGCTGTGGTCATCAGTCCCCTAGAACTTAGAACTACTTAAACCTAACTAACCTAAGGACATCACACACATCTATGCACGAGGCAGGATTCGAACCTGCGACCGTAGCGGTCTCGCGGTTCCAGACTGTAGCGTCTAGAACCGCTCGGCCACTCCGGCCGGCCTTTCACATATCATCAGAGCCGAAAGTCATGCGGATTCAGATCATATGGCTGGCTCTGAGCACTGTGGGACCCAACATCTGAGGTCGTCAGTCCCCTAGAACTTAGAACTACTTAAACCTAATTAACCTAAGGACATCGCACACATCCATGTCCGAGGCAGGATTCGAACCTGCGACCGTAGCAGTCAGATCATATGATCTTGCAGGCAATGCACCTGGAGATACACGTTCGTGGAATGTTACATTAAGCAGATTTTTCACTGGGCGATAAACATTGCCCTATCTTGCATGAAAACAACGGGTTCCACATAGCTGCATTCTTTCAAAGCAGGAATCATAGGCTGTACAAGGAGGAATCAGTAACGTGCAGACGTCACTGTACACCTAACAGGCCCTCTCTTCAAAGAAGAAAGGACCAACAATAAAGGTGCTTGTTATTCCACACAACACAGTCACATACGGCGAATGTAATGGATCGTCGTGCACAACAGGCAGTTTAACGGCTTCCAAAATTCGGCAGTTCTGGTATTCGCAGGACCCTGTAGGGTACAATGTGCCTCGTCATTCTATAGAATATCGCCTGCCCATATGTCATCTACTTCAAAAAATGGCTCTGAGCACTATGGGACTCAACTGCTGAGGTCATTAGTCCCCTAGAACTTAGAACTAGTTAAACCTAACTAACCTAAGGACATCACAAACATCCATGCCCGAGGCAGGATTCGAACCTGCGACCGTAGCGGTCTTGCGGTTCCAGACTGCAGCGCCTTTAACCGCACGGCCACTTCGGCCGGCTGTCATCTACTTCGATCCGTGTCAGAAACCGTAGCGCAAATTCAGAATGTTGCTGCAGAAAATGAGGTTTCAGTCGCTGCACTGTCTGGATTTGTGTAAAACAGACCGCCAAACTTTCCATGGAATGGACAGTTCTGCTGACACTGCACAAGCACTAGCACTACCTGGGGCACGTTACAGCAACAGTATTTTCGTCAATAACTTTCACTAGGATAGGACACCTTCCTCTTCTAGGTGTAACACCACACTCATCCGTGTTTTCGAATTTCGTTATCATCTTCTTTAAACGATTTAATGATGTCAGGTCTCTCCTCAGACATTTTAGTTGGCGATACTCTGTCAATGCTGCACTATAATTGCTGCCGTTCACATAAAACAGTTTCAATAAAAGTGCATGGTCTCTCTCCTCGACAGCTATACTGTTCCCTCACGCTATGGGTTGTCAAATGACAGTGTAGTGTCATACTGTCATACAAACAGCGCCAGATTTGTACCTGGTGGCCACAATCGGAACTAATTTTTTTTCCAGTGTAAATCGGTTCCGCATTAATGTATTAGCATATCTACCACGTTTCGCAGCCATACGATAATTACTGGACACACTGGACCTCTGTGAGTAGCTGCTATTTAATTACAACCACCTGGTGGCTGTCAAACATGAGAGAGAAAAAGTATATGACATCAGCAGTTTTCGTTCTTTATTGTACTACTTGTATCGACTGGACCAAAGTTACGAAAATAAAACATCAACAGTTTCAAAAATTATTGACAAGAGATACATACAGTATTGGCAGAAATGCATGGTACGAAAAGGAACTTTTTAAAAATAACGACAAATTATTGCAAGGAGTAAATAAGTTGTCAGTTTTAATCATCACCTCGAAATAATAAAATTACGTAATTAATTGTTTTCAGGTACACGTTTGCAGTCCTGGGACACAATGAAATCCCTTTGCCACAGTACTGCTGCATGCCACTAGAATAGTAAAAATAAGACGGTACAACGCAAGGTCTACATAGGCTTGACGCAGGTCATTGGTAAAGTGGAGTATATGTGATAATTCCATTTCGCCAGCACCCAGGATTTTTTTTTTTTTTGGTATCTATATTATATGATGGTTAAAAGGACTTAGTCCAGTTTTAGTGATTGCAGCAGTTGTCTCTCATCACCACTGATATCTACACCACTCATCTTTGCAGGGGTGCGAGAGTTAAACTGGGATTTTCATTTGTAAAGAAGCATTTGAAAGCGGAGTTCATCGTTTCTGTTTTTTCTTTGCTAGCCCGTATCTTCAATTTTTAGTCCCTGACTCGTCAAGACAGTCTGGCCCTAAGTTTGGTACCACTAATAGCCTTAAATATGAACAGAATTTCTTTAGATTTTGTTACTGATCTTTCGAAAAACCTGTATTTCCAAACAGAAAGACGTATCTTTACGGTATCGGTTTTAAGAAAGCGATAACATGTCATGGATATTGCTAGTTTCCAAGACAGGGAGCTGAGCTAGAACCAGATCGAATCTACGTGCAGGATTAACGATCGTAGGCTAAGTGTAAATTTATTCTTGTCTATTACACCGGTCAGCGTGGATTTGGTTTTAAGGCTGTTTCCCACACTATTCTAGGAAAATTCTGGGCAGGTCCCCATATTCCGCCTCAGAGAGTACGATACATATGCAGTTAAAATACAACACACAGCACGAGGCTTACACGATTCGCAGACAGACGATGCACAAGACTTCCCTCCCTTCCTTTACCTTGACATCTGTGTGACGTCACCAAAGGTTTCCTGTTACAAAGTTAAATACTAAAATAAAATCTGCCAAGTCCCTGAAAAGCGGAACAAATACTAGACGAGACATACGTTTGGGAAAAGAAGTGTTCTTGAGTATCCGGAGTAGTGGTAAAGTTTTCTTGATGTTAAATATTGCGCATCTCAGAGAAACGTGCTACCTAGAATTCTTCAAGCTGTCTTCCATAACCTTTTAGGTTTTTCCTGACTATGCAAGTTTTGTTTTTCTGCACATTTAGTGGCATTTTGGACCTTAATAGTAAACATATCACGCTTATTGCATGCATCTTTTTTCAGGCTTTTGAAATCAGCCAATCTGCTGAAGAGAACCAATCTATACGTTTTCTTTCTGCAGAAGCGTATGTGAGGACCTTATTTGTTCATCTTTGAATGGCAACCACATGCAAAATTAATTTGTTTCTTCGGTGCAGAACATTAAATAGCAGTTCCATAGGCTCGACTCAAAAATTATAGTTATATGCATTGTATCCTTACTGTTGATGTACTATTAACAAGAATGTCTGACGATAGATCTGTATAATAAACTTTATACAAGGTGCTCTAACAGTAAGGATCGAAACTGTACAGGAGACAGAGGTTCCTAATCTGAATATTCCGAGGTAAATGAATGTTTTATGCTATAGGAGGTACTTAAATTAGCAAATACTGTGAGATACACTAAGCTCGTTTATTTTTTATATTTATTACTGTTTAATCACTTGAGCATTTCACAATATCCCTCTGTCCCAGCTGCTGGTCGTCTTCACTAAAAACCCAGTACACGATCAAACTCATTTGTCAAATTCGCACATTTCTACCCACGGAATCACCAAAATAGCCCATACACGATCCATCAAGTTGAGAAAGACTTGACACTTCTATCACTTAACCTCATTTTTGAAGTAGACGCTGTTCGTGGACGCTGTACTTTGACGCTACTGGTAATGGTTACAAGTATAGATAACGCAATTCTAAAATTGACACTGGCTCCGTGTTTAAAGGAGAAGAAGAAAATAAGATATATACGCATTAAAACCTGTTAAATGAATTGTTGCACCCGGAACCTGGTGATGACAATAACTTTCTACGAATGGACAGTAAAACTTTTACTCAGCTGTTCAGTTACTTAGCCCTCACATTGAAAAAGAAGGCACACAAAGGCTATGTGAAAATTTATTTTCTTCTACTTGGTCCTCTAATGACAATTCATTGAAATACCACATCGTGGAGACAAGTAGCTTACACTGTGCATGGAAGAAGTGGATAACTTCGATTTTTTTGTTTTATTGCGCTCCCTCTAATATGTTGTGTTTAGAATATTGATTTTCTCCTTAGCCTCTTCATGCGTAATGTGTGGTTGAGAAAGACTTGACACGTCTATCATTTTGTAATTACCAGTACTATTTTGTTTCTGTCCTTGATCGTAGTTTTCGTAGTTGTGGAATTTCACAATCACTGAGATAAATTGTAATAAAACTCTTTTTCACTAAGCGTGTGCGGAGAAATATCAGCAAAAACAACGTCCGCCATCTTTTCAAATTACCTGTCAATAAAAATTTCTCTCAAACACGTCAACACGTTCTGTGTTTGGCAAAAACCCGACGAAATAGTTGGCAACCATATAAAAGTTTGAACTACTATTTGACTGTGTACGGTAGGGTTGCTATACCTAACTCTGAAATGGAGGTGTAGAACTGAAGTAAAAAATTTGTTAAATATAATTACTTTTTATTTAGAACGCAATTAGATGGAACTTGTTGCTGCAGAAGTAGTTGGTACACATAATTTTTCGGATGATTTGACCTTTTTCTGGAAGTCTTTTTTTCGTTTTATGTATTTATAAAACACCATGCAAGTCACCCTGTTGTTAAACTGGCACTGTGAGTTTGATTCTACATTCACTGGCAGCAGTCGATTTCTTCCATCAATCCACAGGATCGACGTAAGCGGAAATACTCTTTCCACAGTGGCGTTGTGTACGACAATAAAATGCAAATACTCGCATAATTTTAGCAGTTGGCATTTGCGTTCAGGATTTTCGGTTTCGTTAAGAAAGTAAATCTACCTTGCTTCCACGGGGTATTTCGACTTCCATTCTCCGAGTCACGCGTATTTCCAGAAAGCTCTTCAGATACATACAGCATATTGCTGAAAACAACTGTCGCTTGAAATCTTCTCACCATTTTTGGTCAAATAGCGTTCGATCTTAACCCAATCTGGGGTTTCAAATAGCGTGATCCAACCAAATACCAGATCTTTATTAAAAGAAATAGCCCATTTCTCTAAGCAATCAATTGATATGGTATAGAAAGCCGTTGTCTCTTTCTCGAATTTCGGAACCAAATTAATTATTTCATGGTTTGGGTTCTCATTCTTTAATTTGTTGAAATTCATCTTGGTTTTCAGGCCAATAAAATTGGGAATCTTCCTTTCACTCAGACGTCTTTGAGTATCGATTAATATATTTCTTATTTAAATTATCGAGTCTTTATTCTTCTCCATGCTTTTTATATTTTTTTCAAGCAGAGCCAGGTTTGACTGCAGAAACATGAAGTAAATTTCACTGATCGGACTACTGAAAAAAATCTGAAATTATTTTAGGTGGCCTCTCTTCGGCGTCAAAAAATTGTTGTCATGGAATCCAAAGCTTAAGGATTCTCTCAACTGCGGGCATTGACGGCAGCCACCTTGTTTTGGGGCGAGATAGAAGAGTCTGATGACTGACATCAACGTTTAAGCAGAGCTCTTTCAGCTTCTCTGTTCTTACCATGTATATTGAAAAATCATTAAATATTTTCATGACGATTATTTCCTTCCAAGGAGAGCGTCTGTAAAGTTTGGAAGGTAGGAGGCGAAGTACTGGCAGAAGTAAGGCTGTGAGGACGGGGCGTGAGTCGTGCTTGGGTAGCTCAGATGGTCATGCCGGCACGGTAACTCAGCGTGTTCGGTCAGAGGATTAGCTGCCCTCTGTAATAAAAAAAACTGAGTTAATGGATCAAACAACGAACTGAAACGGGCGTCTCGCGACGTTCGCACCGAGCAGATGAAACGAACGAAAACGAACAAAATGAGATTAAAAAAAAATGGTAGAGCACTTGCCTGCGAAAGGCAAAGTTCCAGAGTTCGAGTCTCGGTCCGGCACACAGTTTTAATCTGCCAGGAAGTTTCATATCAGCGCACACTCCGATGCAGAGTGAAAATCTCATTCGCTTGGGTGTAGTTGTGATATGTTTTCAGTTTTGCAAAGTAAATGGTCAATTTCCATCGCTATCCGTGTATTCGGAGTTTCAGTGTTTGTCAGTGCACATGTGCTGCACAGCACATCATGAAAATCGTTTGAGGGGTGATGCTCTATACATTTGTTGGCACAAATCCGCTTTGACTCGCATTTAAAAATAGCCGCGGTGATAAAAGATATCTTTTTATCGACGAAAATTTTCCCAGTGCCTTCTGAAAACTAAATTGCGCTGCTTTTTCCTTATCCAGAGAAACATGATTTATTATCTGACACGCCGCAAAAAAAAAAAAAAGTCGACCAACGGTATGCATGAAGAGCCTGATTGCCTTATCTTTCACTATCACAATCTTGATTAATAAGGAGAGGCCCCCAGAAGTGGGATCGACTTTTTGAAACCATCAATACGGGGGTGGAGGTTTTGGTCCCAGGTATCACACCCTGCTGCCATTCACCCTGTTGCGCTCTCAGCTCTCGTTTACGAATAACCGACGAAAAAAATTTCGCAATTTCGCGTGATGCTCTACAGCTCTGAAAACGCGTTATTATAAAAATTGGTTGCATAGCGTAACGGTTATAGTACAGGCCTCATATAAAAGCGGTTGTGGTTTCGAATTTCATCAGGTGTTTTTTTTTTTATTTTAAAATCTTTCACGAAATGACTTTGATCATTATATTTATTCAGATCATTGGTTTAAACGGATTTTTTTATTTTTCCTTTGTCACATCATTTTATTCACCGTATTAACTTTTTCAGTTGCTCTCATTCTTTCTTCCCATAATTCTTTTTCCACTTGGAATCTCTGTATATGTGACTTTAATTAGTTCCAAGTATTAACATCGATTTAATTTCTTCCATTCCACATTTTATATTTTCGTCCATGTAACTGCATTCATTATTTGTATTCCTCATTTTGCTTGAATTTCGTTTTACTTGTAATCTCTTCTTTCTTTTAAAACTTCGTCTCCTTTTTTTGTCCGTAATGCAATAAGAATTTGTGTTTTAAATGTCTGTATAACGATTACCATCTAACAAAATCTACATCTTGTAACGAAAATTACATTTTTGACACCATTATACAGTCAATGTAAGTAGATTATTGTGTCTTTTGCTTTTTAACCAACAGATCGGCATTTGCAGTAATTGAAAGCAATTAAAAGGTTAATACGATGATTGAAACGATGTGATAAAGGAATAGAAATAAAAATGATACTGAAAGTCATTTCGATAAACATTTAAAAATCAGAAATTTCAAAGCACTTGATGATATTCGAACCCACAACCTCTTGGCATAAAAGGCTTGTGCTATAGCCATTACGCTACAGAAGCGGTCTGCATAACATTTCTTTTTTAAAGTCGTAGAAAATCAAGCGAAATTTTGAAATTTCTTCTCGTCGGTTACTTGCAAAGGACGGCGCACCTTGGTGAATCGCTGCAGGGTGTGATACCCGGGACCTTAACCTACATCACCGTATACATGGTTTCAAAATATCGATCCCACCGCTGGAGATCGCTCCTTGTAAGCCTACAATAAAAAAAAATGCACAAAAATCGTTTTTCATTGCATAACACGGGCGATGAGGAAAGAGTACTACTTAAGCAACATGGTGCAATTGTTATAGCACTGGAGCCCGAATCTCATTGAGGCCATCCACATTTAGGTTTTCCGTCGTTTCGATAAATCACTTACGATGAATGCCGGGACGAATCCTGTGGTGTCACCGCCAGACACCACACTTGCTAAGTGGTAGCTTTAAATCGGCCGCGGTCCATTAGTACATGTCGGACCCGCGTGTCGCCACTGTCAGTGATCGCAGACCGAGCGCCACCACACGGCAGGTCTCGAGAGACTTACTAGCACTCGCCCCAGTTGTACGGACGACTTGCTAGCGACTACACTGATGAAGCCTTCCTCATTTGCAGAGAATATAGTTAGAATAGCCTTCAGCTAAGTCAATGGCTACGACCTAGCAAGGCGCCATTAGCATGTCTCATCAAGAACGATGTATACAAATGATGGATTAAAGTTAAGTATTCCAGCAGCTACGTACTTTTCTTTATAGCATTCATTACGTATCCTGTTTCAGACCTCACGCCAGCCTGCGTGAGTTTAAGCGCGTGCCTTTCGGTTACCCGTCACTGTGGACTGGCTGTCTTGTCAGTCCACAACAGTTCCTTTGAAAAGGGTATTTCTGATTTACTTTTGTACCCATGTTCAATGCGAGGTTGTGCTCTGACTCCAATGAGCTCTTCGGCGACGGGACGTTAAATCCTAATTTTTTTTAGAGTTAATTGAAACGTGAATTTAGTGACATTCGAGCTGTCTGAAAGAACATTAAGAAGAAGACCATTTCCATTTTGAGTGTTTTGGGTGGTATGTTGAAAGTCTTTTCAGAATGAAATTTCATTCAGCAGCAAAGCGTGTGCTGATATCAGACTTACTAGTAGATTAAAACTGTGTGCCGGACTGGCCTCGAATATGATGTTTCTGCCTTATGCGGGCAAGTGTGCTACCGACTGAGCAATCCATGCACGATTCAGGACCTGCCCTCACAGCTGTGCTTCCGCAAGTAGCTCCTTCCCACCCGCCAAACTTCACTGAAGTTGAAACTTCCTGGCAGATTAAAACTGTGTGTCGGACCGAGACTCCAACTCGGGACCTTTGCCTTTCGCGGACAAGTGCTCTACCAATTGAGCTACCGAAGCTCGACTCACGCCCCATCCTCACAGCTTTAGTTCTGCCAGTACCTCGTCTCCTACCTTCCTCCTGCGAACCTTGCAGGACTAGCACTTCTGAAAGAAAGGATATTGCAGAGACATGGCTTAGCCACAGCCTGGGGGGTGTTTCCAGAATGAGATTTTTACTCTGCAGCGGAGTGTACACTGATATAAGGATGGGGCGTGAGTCGTGCTTGCGTAGCTCAGTTGGTAGTGCACTTGCCCGCGAAAGGTAAAGGTCCCGAGTTCGAATCTTGGTCCGGCACACAGTTTTAATCTGCCCGGAAGTTTCATATCAGCGCACACTGCGCTGCAGAGTGAAAATCTCATTCACTGAAGTTATCCCACTACCCTGCGGGATTTGCAATCTAGGAAGCGCAGGAATGGCCCAGCCACAGATTTGTGGGTTGCTTCCACAGTTCATTTCACTCTGCAGCAGATTCGAAAGATCCTGGCAGATTAAAACTAGGTCCCGGGGAGGTACTCGAGCCAGTTGTGTTGGAAGCCAAAAAGAAAAACGCTCTTGAGTGTAATGAGTCGGAGTGCTTCGACATAACTAGCGTTTATCATGCAGTAGCCATAATTTTTTGTTAGATTATTGTGTATGATAATTTCGGAACAGCAATTGTATTTTGTGATTTCGTTTTATTAACTTAGGTATTGGAACATCAGAACAGCACATCGACATACAGAGAAGATACCTACCTACTTTACTTTCATCACACGGTAAGCGTTTCTCATTGTGAAGTTTTCTTCATATTGGTTTAAATTTTTAGTCTTTTAAATAGTTCAGTCAAAGATGCTATCTTACTTACTCAAAGGTTTTAAATAATATCTAATACAATTACACATATCATTCGTACAGTCTCCAAACTGGAATGAACTAATAAGTAGCTATATTATATTGCCGTTACACGATTTCATCTTTCTAGGCCGCCCCCTTTCCCCCCACAGTAGTGAGTAGTAGGCTTAAACTCCCATCCTCCCTAAGAAGACGATCACTGGTTTCAAACGCCCTCCGTCGGCGCGCCGTCGTTCTGGAAATCTCTCCCGATATGAACGTTGAGCGCCATGACAGTTACCATCTGTTAATCGGTGCAGCAAAAGGGGCATCTTCCATCTCCGCATCTGGGTACACTTCTTTTGCGCTATACCGGAAAGAAAGTCCGTGATGAATACTGAACAATCGAATGAAGTTAGTCGAATGCCAACACAACCAATGACGTGAGTCACATGTCAGTATTGGTTCAAATGGCTTTGAGCACTATGGGACTTAACCTCTGAGGTCACCAGTCCCCTAGAACTTAGAACTACTTAAATCTAACTAACCTAAGGACATCACAAACATCCATGCCCGGGGCAGGATTCGAACCTGCGACCGTAGCGGTTCCGCAGTTCCAGACTGAAGCGCCTAGAACCGCTCGGCCACCCCGGGCGGCCATGTCAGTATTACCTACGTTGAGTTGGAGCAACAAACACTGACGGTGAACTTAGGAATTAGAAGCACACGGGTCGACTGCAGGTCGCCGAAGTGGCGTCAAATTGAAAGACTGTCGCCCGGCGAACGGTCTGCCCGACGGGGGGCCCTAGCCATGCGATTAACTAAATAAACAAGCAAACGTAACCAACAGCATATTTTGAAATTGCGTGCTTATGGGACATCGTCTCAGTTATTCGACTGGATCTGTGATTTCCTGTCAGAGAGGTCACAGTTCGTAGAATTTGGCGGAAAGTCATCGAGTAAAACAGAAGTGATTTCTGGCGTTCCCAAAGGTAGTGTTATAGGCCCTATGGTGTTCCTTATCTATATAAACGATTTGGGAGACAATCTGAGCAGCGGTCTTCGGTTGTTTGCAGACGACGCTGACGTTTATCGACTAATAATGTCATCAGAAGATCAAAATAAATTGCAAAACGATTTACAAAAGATATCTGAATGGTGCGAAAATTGGCAGTTGACCCTAAATAACTAAAAGTGTCAGGTCATCCACATGAGTGCTGAAAGGAATTCGTTAAACTTCCGTTACACGATAAATCAGTCTAATCTAAAAGCCGTAAATTCAGCTAAATACCTAGGTGTTACAATTACGAACAACTTAAATTGGAAGGAACACATAGAAACTGTTGTGAGGAAGGCTAACCAAAGGCTGCCGGTCGGTGTGGCCGTGCGGTTCTAGGCGCTTCAGTCTGGAACCACGTGACCGCTACGGTCGCAGGTTCGAATCCTGCCTCGGGCATGGATGTATGTGATGTCCTTAGGTTAGTTAGGTTTACGTAGTTGTAAGTTCTAGGGGACTGATGACCTCAGAAGTCAAGTCCCATAGTGCTCAGAACCACCATAACCAAAGACTACGTTTTATTGGCATGACACTCAGTAAATGTAACAGATCTACTAAGGAGACTGCCTACGGCCGGCCTGAGTGGCCGTGCGGTTAAAGGCGCTGCAGTCTGGAACCGCAAGACCGCTACGGTCGCAGGTCGAATCCTGCCTCGGGCATGGATGTTTGTGATGTCCTTAGGTTAGTTAGGTTTAACTAGTTCTAAGTTCTAGGGGACTAATGACCTCAGCAGTTGAGTCCCATAGTGCTCAGAGCCATTTGAACCATTTTTAAACTCTTGTCCGTCCTCTTTTAGAATACTGCTGCGCTGTGTGGGATCCTTACCAGATAGGAATGATGGAGTACATCGAAAAAGTTCAAAGAAGGGCAGCACGTTTTGTATTGTCGCGATATATGGGAGAGTGTCACAGAAATGATACAGGAATTGGGCTGGACATCAGTAAAAAAGAAAAGCGTTTCTCGTTGCGACGGAATCTTCTGACGAAATTCCGATCACCAACTTTCTCCTTCGGATGCGAAAATATTTTGTTGACACGGACCTACATAGGGAGAAACGATCACCACGATAAAATAAGGGAAATCAGAGCTCGTACGGAAAGATATAGGTGTTCGTTCTGTCCACGCGCTATACGAGATTGGAATAATAGAGAATCGTGAAGGTGGTTCGATGAACCCTCTGCCAGGCACTTAAATGTCATTTGCAGAGTATCCATGTATTTGTAGACGTAGAAAACGTTTCATGTAATGCTGGTACGTTTTGTTTCTGTACACTAAGTGGACAAATCTAATGGGATACCTCCTAATATCGTGTCGGATGTCCTTTTGCCCGGTGTAGTGCAGCAGCTCGGCGTGGTACGTACTCGACAAGTCGCTGGAAGTCCCCTGCAGAAATACTGAGCCACGCTGCCTCTATACCCGTCCATAATTGTGGAAGTGTTGCCGGTGCAAGACTTCGTGGACGAACTGTCTCGATTATGTCCGATAAATTTTCGATGGGATTCATATTGGGCAATCTGAGAGCCCAAGTCATTCGTTTGAACTGTCTGGAACGTACTTCAAACCAATCGCGAACAACTGAATCCCAGTGACATGGCGTATTGTCATCAATAAAAATTTCATTTGACGTCCACGAATGGCTGCAAATGGTCTCCTAAAGTGCGCGTCATTTACGACAGCGGCCGAGTTTAGGTTCGTTCTGCGCATCTGACGTCACAGAACACAGTCAGCCAATGAACAGAGAACGAGGTTGCCAGAGCTCGACTGCAGTGCAGAGCACGGACGAATCATAAACGTTCAGTCATAAATAAAGTAATTGAAGAAAAGCAATGTCTTGATAGCAGACTTTCTATAATAGAAAGTTTGGAAAAAGCATTCTTTATACCAACTGCTTCATATTCTATTAATTAATTAAACCAAACAAGCAATAAGCCTCCTAATTCAAGCGATAGCAAGGAAATTCATTCTCACCAACCACTTTTTCGCAATAAAGAACAGCTGTAATTCTTTATTTCCTATTGTACTTCGACGAAACGTGAGTAATTCGTAGTCATACCAACAGTGTTGTCGGTATTTTGCGTTATTGTTTAAAGTTCTCCAGTAATTCTATTGATCGACCAGCTACGTTAGCGTAACGGTTAAAGTGTTTGGCTGCTAACCAAACGGTTCCGAGTTCAAATATTGTTCATTGTATTATATTTTCTTTGTTTAAAAACAGTATCGAAGTGTCTTACTTCATAAATTTTATTCGTTTGAATGTAATTTTTTGAAATTTCTAGTGGCAACTAAAATCGACCATACGGAACGTAAACGCTGTGGACTTTTACCTCTGCAAACTCTTCAAAATTTCGTGCAATGGTTTACTACATTTAATGCTGCACAATAACTACGTTGGACATCAAAACAAAATTAAGTCATTTATGGGGGGAAGGTATCAGTCAAGAAGATGTGTAAAAATCAAATTTTTGGGCCAAATAGTTTTTGTGAAATCGAATGGTGTGTCAAAGCAGTCGGAACACCATGTGTCTGCACAGGCGAGCAGTACAGTGATGACAAAATCGCGCACAGCGCGGAATGTGGCGAGCACGTCTCTGAAGCAAGGGTTAATGCGGCCGTGGTGGCTTTACTTCATAAACTGCGCGCTCCCCCCTAAACGTAAGTTTGCGAACTATACTACACTATGGCGCTGCTTCTCTTGGCGCGTGCAACTGGCAACGCAGCAATCTCCCTCGTCTGGGCGGGCATGTGCGAGCCGCCAAGGTAAAAGAATTGAACTATAGTAGCCGAACATCCAGAGGATCCAGCCCTTTCCATGTAAACACAGCCCACACCACTATAGAGCGACTATCAGCTTGCACAGTGCCTTGCTGACAACCCGGTTCGATGGCTTTGTGGGGTCTGCGCCACACTCGAACCGTACCATCAGCTCTTACTAGCTGAAATCGGGACTCATCTTACAACGCCATGCTTTACCAGTCGTCTAAAAAGCCCAGCCGAGATGGTCGCGAGCCGACGAGGAGCGCTGCAGGCGATATCGTGCTGTTAGCAAAGGCACTCGCCTCGGTCGTCTACCACAGCCCATTAACGCAGAATTTCGCCGCACTGTCTTAACGGATACGTTCATCGTATGTCCCACATCGATTTCTGCGGCCACTTCACGCATTGCTGCTTGTCTGTTAGCACTGTCAACTCTACGCAAACGCCGCTGCTTTCGGTCGGTAAGTGACGGTCATCTGCCACTGAGTTGTTCGTGGTGAGAGGTAATGTCTGAAATTGGTATTCTCGTCACACTCTTAACACGGTGGATCTCGGAATATTGAATTCCTTAACGATTTTCGAAACTGAATGTCTTATGCATCTAACTCCACCTACCATTCCGCGATCATAGTTTGTTACTCGGCAGTGCCGCTATAATCGCGTCGGAGATCTTTTCACGTGAATCAACGGAGTAGAAATGACAGCTCCGCCAATGCTCTGCCATTTTATACGTTGTGAACGTGACACTAGCTCTATCTGCATAAGTGGATATCGCTACCCCGTGACCTCTGTCACCTCAGTGTATGTTTCCCTTGATTAATGTGATTATGAAGAGATGTGGAAAATGAGCTATAACATGGAAATAAAGCACTTGCGGACCCATGTCCATATAACACATTTTATTCCTCTACGTGTGAGGAATGTTTCCTGTAAGTTTGGCCATATATTTTCGTTGCACCCTGTATTGGGCGAATTAGATTGCTTGATTACAGTAAATGGCATTTTTTGTAATGGGCCCCTTTGTTCCCTGTTTGTGACTGACACCACATAACAAGTACATTTGTGTTGTGTGTTAATCCAAAACACGTCCACAACACTTGTCACACACACACACACACACACACACACACACATATTATATATATATATATATATATATATATATATATATATATATATATATATATATATGTGTGTGTGTGTGTGTGTGTGTGCGTATTGTACGCATGTTCCGCATTTACACACAAGACTGATGTGCTTGTTACGTGGCGTCAGTCACAAACAGGGAACAAAGGGGCCCATTACTATATATATATATATATATATATATATATATATATATATATATATATAAGTCAAATAGGGCCCTGTAGCATTTATGACAGCTAAGTTTCTTTTCAGGTTTTGCATCACCATAGAGCAGACATCAGTGAGATACAAATGTCAGTTATTAGACATTTGCGTATTACGTTTCTTGCTCCTCTATGAGTATGATCACGAATAGAAGCATGTAGAGTGTACCAACGTTTTCGGGTGTTTTCAGATATGCTGACTACCTTTATAATTATTACAGCTTTTTATGGTTAAACTACAAGGGGCAGCCTTGAAGTTTTAACTATCACCTCAAAACCATATTCATTTTTTCGTGAACACGGCAATCCCTAAATCGCTCAGCCAAATTTATATCCGAGCTGCAGTCTACTGCTTCATCGGTACACGATTCTCCTCTACATAATTTTATGAAACGAGAACACAAGCAACAAACAGCTCTGTTTTGTAGCTGTTTCAGAATTTGAACCAAGCGGGCACAAAATCTTTCTTGTCAATAGTCATGTCGCTTCCCGACATTTCGTCGAAATTTGAGATTTACCTGTTCACACTCGTACGTAACATCTCCAAACTAATCAGCCGACTAGTAACGGGGGTTCGGTCTTTCTCTGTAGCGCAGAGTAGCTTCATTTCTTCGTGCTCAGGTACTTGATACGCCAACAAAGGTGCCAGTGCATGAGTCATGCAATTCATATACATTACAAAGAAGTGCTCTGTGAGCTGTAATGTTGCACTCGATGACAGGTGACATGTGTTCGATAGGGTTCTTATCTTCAGAGATTTGATGGTAGAACATTATACGTAATTCAACGTCCGGCTTCTTGATATCGCAGTGGCCTTATTATGGGCATCCGACGCAGCCCATTTTCTTGCTTGAGAACGCCACTTCCGAAAAGAAAGACGCCAGCCACTTTCAGGTCATCAATTCGCAGTGCTTTCTCAAACAGCTATAGGTGAGTGCATGTTCTGGCACCGTGGGCGTGCCAGCGTCCCGAGATACTTATATCGAGCAATTCTAGAAGAAGATAATTTATTTCGTCACGGCTATCGACTTGGGAGAAGACATGATTCATCCGATCAGGAATGTCAACTCCATTCTTTCACGACCGAGGCGCAAAGTTCCGTACCCACTGCATTTATAACTAATTCTATTATTGTTGTTTGTAAAAGGTGATTTGTAGGAATTACTGACTCACATCTGGGTATTTAAAAAATAAATAAATAAATAAAATAAAACAAAGTTAAAAAATCTGTAAAAGTACAGCTGCTAGCCATATTTACAAATTAATTTGCGAGGTGTATGTGATGACTCATTCGACATCATTACGATTTATCGTGCAGAAGGATCCATGGATCATGAAACTACCTATCTGACTAATGACATCGACGATGATGCTCTGCGGTTATTTCGAAACGGTTTGGGAAAGGTGCGATATGAAACACTTGTGCCTTCCCACCAGTATAATCTGCCTGTTATACAATAAACGGCTCTGAACATTTTAGGTAAGGCTTGACCGTGACCGTTATTAAGACATGCATTGTGTTAAGGTAATACGGACCAAAACAAGAAAGAAACGTCAGGTAAACATTGGCTCCAAAAACCGTATCTTATTGAGTATGCCGGCCGCGGTGGCCGTGCGGTTCTAGGCGCTGCTGTCCGGAACCGCAGGACTGCTACGGTCGCAGGTTCGAATCCTGCCTCGGGCATGGTTGTGTGTGATGTTCTTAGGTTAGTTAGGTTTAAGTAATTCTAAGTTCTAGGGGACTGATGACCTAAGATGTTAAGTCCCATAGTGCTCAGAGCCATTTGAACCATTTTATTGAGTATGAACACTTGTTCATCTTCGATCCTGTAAAACACGTCTTAACCACTGCGAACTCTCTGCTCACGAATGTCGGACATTAGAAGCGGAACTTCTTTGTACTGGGTTGGTGCATACGTTCGTAGCGTTTTTACTTAACTTCAACAAACAACAGATACACATACCAGGGACTTCAGTCATTAATAACATATTCTCCTTCACTATTTACAGTGACATGCCAGCGGTGGGGTGGCTTTTTGATTCCACCACTGCAGAAGCGGCGTGATTTTGAGGCGCAGAACTCGTAGAGTCATTTTCGGAAGGCATTTTCATCCGGATAGGAAGTTCCTTGAAGGCAGCGGTAAAGGTGAAAATCCGAGGGCGCGAGATAAGGTGACTAACGTGGGTGCGAAATGGCTTCCAAACTCGATTCATGTGCAGTGTTTTGTGAGTCCAGCAGAATGTGGGCGGGCATTATCGTTGAGTAACATCAGCTCACGCATTCTTCTTGGTATTTGTTATTGGACTGCGTCTGCAAGACGTCTCAGTTGTTGACAGTAAATGTCAGCAGTGGTGGTTACACCTCACAGTAGTACACCGCACAGTCGCTGTTCCATCAGATGCATAACATTATCTTTTGCAGATGCACGTAGGTTTTTATACGGCGAGTTGCTGCTTTGTTTGGACGAAACCATTCCTTCCTTTTCCTTATGTTAGCCTAAAGACACCATTTCTCGTCACCAGTAACGATACAAGTCGGTACTGTTCATGAGCCAACTAATGACGAGCAATCACAGATGCACATATGACCACCTGCAGATTTTTTTTAAATTTTTTTTTTTATTTTGGCCTAGAGCATGCGGTAGCCATACACCCGATTTTTGAACTTTCCCCATTTCATGCAAATGTCGCACAATGGTTGAATGATCACATTTCACCACATATGCCATTTCTCGAGTACACTGAAGTGGATGATTGTGGATTAATGCGTTCGAACGATCTTCATCAAACCCCGAAGGACTTCCTGGATGTGGAGAGTCACTAATGTCAAAACGATTCTCCTTGAAACGAGAAAACCATTTTCCTTGCCGTGCTGTGTCTAGTGACGTTCTCCCCGTACATGGTGCTAATGTTTCTGGCAGCCTCCGCTGCTGTCACCCTTCAACTGATCTCAAACAGAAGAATAGGTCGGAAATATTCCGATTTCTCCACTCGGCACTCCATTTTATAGCGTCTACAGCTCCACTTACTATGTCCAAATGACAAAATCTGAACTGAAACAGCAACAATGAACTACAAATAAAAATTACAATCGATAAATAAACCCACAACAACCGGTATACCAACATGCAAAACAAACAACGCTACGAGCCTCAGAACCAATCTAATAGTTGTAATTATATGTGATTCTGCTGCTAAAAAGGGCAGGAAATAGTTACGTCGCACCACCTAAAATTATCAATAATTGATTGATTGTGAAACCGACGAGGTAAATGATTAACCTTTTTATCTGTGCAAAAGTACGTAATAAGAGTTTTCTCCAGTGACTCCCCAAGATAGAAAGAGTGTGATCTTTTTTTTTTAATAATGAAGTACAAAGCGTCGTACGTAATTATTTATGGTGAATGGAAGGTGTAGGTAGCGAGAATAGCCAGCAGGCTTACAACCTCGTGCTGCAAGACGGAACGAGTCATCAGAGACTCATTAGAGGAATTAGAACTTCTCAGCGGCTGGATGCGAGCAGCGCTCGAACGTCGCCATGAGTATAAGTGACGGCCAGGTAACTGATTCCGCACCTGTCACTCGCTACGAGGAACACTAGTCACACAGTCACTATAAAGCATGAATGATTCGACAAATGACGCCATGAATTACGATACTAAGGTCATTAAGTAACTAATGCAACACTTTCCTTTTCTGAAAGCAGGTTAGTTTTATTCCGGATTTCAGCACACCATATTCTTTTGGCTGCAGAACCCTATATTTCAGTGTAATATTCGTTCAATGCGACGGCTTTACTGGGAGGACATGTATGCTCGCAAGGTGAGGCCTTCCGTTGCCATGGAGAAGAAGTTCGTTCGCATTTTTGTGGTCATGAACACGCTGAAGTTGTTTCTTTAATTTTTCTGAGGGTAGCACAACACACTTCAGAGCACCATGAAGGAGGCCATCAAACAGAACAACCCCCTGAGAGTGCCAGAAGACCATCGCCAGGACTTTACCGACTCAGGGCGCGGCTTTGAAGTTTTTCTTCGGAGGAGAGATGGTGTGGCGCCACTCTTATGGATTGCCGTTTTGTTTCCAGTCTGGAGCGCTAAACTCATACTTCCTCACCTCTGACGATGTTGGGCAAAAAATTGTCACGTTCAGCATAGCAACGCGCAAGCAATTCTACACAGATGGTCCTTCGTTGCTCTTTATGGTCTTCTGTTAGGTGGCGAGGAACCCACCGGGCGGCGCACACTTTGGAGTACTCCTACTAGTGGACGAGTGTGTCAGTATTCCAACAGACTTCCAGTTGCGCAGCGACGGTTTGATTCTATTCCGTCGATCACTTAGAAGGAAAGCATCCGCACGTGACCTTGTTGAGAGGAAGAAAAACTCCTCGCCCAACGAATCACCGTATTCCTGTTCACCGCTCCTGTTCACTGCCAGACATTCTGAAAGCGCCCATGAATATCTGTGGTGCTCTGGTTTTCCGCCAAAAGAAACTCAGTGACAACTCTCTGCTTGGAACATATCTCCGTTACAGAGGCCATTTCGAAGGCTACGTATAGCGCCGTAACCTACTGAAACTTCATGGAACTATGGGGACTGAAGAGGGAACATTTCTCGAAGTTCCACAACAAATTCCGCATTTTTCAACCGAAACTGGCCAAGAAAAAAATGTTTTACATTACTTTTTGGACGTCCCTAGTTTCTTCCTCTAAGACAGTCAGAGTTGATGCCTTATTCTGGTTGAGACTTGCTGTTACCGAGAAAAGGGACTTACAGTATCTTTTGAGCTTTTTCAACAGATTATAAATCCGTACCTTTTTAAACGAGCTTCCAGCAATAGACGAATGTTGGCTTATGTAGCCAGGAAGATCCATTTCAGAATGCACACCGCTGCAGAGGCAGACATCTTCTTCCTCCACTTTTGTCGTTAAAGAATAAGAGCCAATATTAGCAACTAATTACTAATCGCTTTTATATTGAAACATCTTTTAGTTATTTTTCTCAGAAGTACTAGAATTTTTTTCTACTGTTGTTGTTGCTACGGTCTGTAACTCACCTGGCTGGGGTGCTGTTGTGGCAAGCCTGTCAACACAGCTGTTGCTACTAGAACATCTCGCATATGTTCCCCTATACGCGCCATCACCCCACCCGTATGCGTTTTGCTGCAGGATGGGTGATAATCTGATTTCCTTTTGTTGCTTACGGTTCTTGCTGCCCAATTACAAACAAAAAAATTGTAAAAGTAAAGGAGAAAGTAACATTATTCCATCAGCAAAAGAGAGAAAGAGCTTTCTCATCGTAAATTCTTTGCAGTTTTTGAGCGCGATAACTGCAAGAGAATGACATGAGAGTGTTCCAGAAAACCTGACAACTCTGTCTACGCATCGTTCTGAACACTATCTGATGAAAACTATGCAGACCATTGTCAGCGAACATATGGAGTGCGTCTAGCTTGCGATTTTCTGACTCCTTGAACTCTTCTGGGGATAAATTCAGTGAGGTGTCTGGCCGTCTGTAGAGGACTGATGGCCAATGGTTCCTGAAGACCGGAAACCAAAGAAAGTAGTGATGGACGCTGAGCAAAGTCGACGTTCTGATTCACTCCAAACGTCCTCCACTCTGTTCAGGCAGGGACTCTGGGCAGGCCAGTCCAATTCAGCAATGTTCTTGGCCACAGACCATTGTCTCTCCGATGCTGCTCTATCACAGGCTGCATTGTCATCCTGATACAAAGAATCATCGTCTCTGAATTGTTTTTCTGTCGTACGCAGTGCTGTAAAATGTATTCACATACTTCTGCATTTAGCCTTTTCTTAAGCGGTATAAGCGCCTATCATAAGAAACCCCTCCTCCACCGCCCCTCCCCCCCCCCCCCCCTACACACACACCGTAACTACACCTCTTCGGTACTTCACTGTTGGCTGCACCTGGTGACAGCGTCCACCAAACCCAAATCCTTCCATCGCCACAGCGTAAACCGTAAAGCGTAAGTCATCACTCCAAATCATTCGTTTCCAGTCATCCACCGTCCATTGGTGTCGCTATTTACGCCACCGCAAGCGTCGCTTAGCATCGACAACAGAAATGTGTAGCTTATAAGGAGGTGCTCGAACTCTGTACCCCATTCTTTTTAACCCCATACACAAGGTCGTTTTGTTAGATGGAACTCGCGAGTGACGCTTCCGCTGATATCGTATGATTTTTTACAACCACACACAGCACTGTTCTACGGTCCCTATCCATCAGTACATTAAGTCTAGCTGGTCTTGATTTAGCTGTGGTGGTTCCTTCGCTTTTCCACTTCACAATCACATGACCAACAATTAACTGGGGCAGCTTTAGAAGGATTGAAATGTCCCAGATGGACTTGTTACTCAGGTAATATCCAATGATTAGTCCACGCTCGAGCGCGCTGGGCTGTCCTGGCCTACTCATGCTGCTGTTAATGCTTCTCTGACGACACAGTGCGACTTCTTCGGAGTAGATACCTCCTATTGTACTATGAGGTGCCTGCTATATCTGGCGTCGACTGCCATATTTCGACTTCTAGTGGTTAGTGTGTCTTTACTTGCGCCATGTAGTAATAGCTATAGCCATCGTGGGCCTGCTACCAGTAGGCCCAAGAGTCGCTTGAAGCGTTCTGAGTCACTATTGCGCCGGCCCAAGCGCTGTATGACAGCGTTCGGCGTTTGGCGGTAAAGAGCACCCGGAACAGCAGATTTCCTCCGTGTGTCGTCGGCGTGCTGGTTCCACGTGGGCTAGCGATCGAGGGTGACTCCCAAATACGTCGCCATCGGCGCCAGTGTATGTGGGTGTCAAAGAGTGATATTTTTTCGTGAGGAGGTACGCCTGGTTCTTGGCGGCATTAAGCTTCTTCATTCGCTAGTTCGACACCCACATTTCAATATTCCTGCACGCATCCCGAAGGCGGCATTGAATTGCTTGTGCCATCCGGTTCCCGCTCAGCAAGGCAGTGCCATCGGTACAGATGCACTTGTAATTTAATTGAAGGAGACTCGAGGAGATAGGAACGGAAACGGAAGGGATTAGTGATATCAGCTGCATCAGGACTTTGTGCAGCATCAGTGGCGATGAGTGAAAGTGTGTACCAGACCAGGATTCGAACCTAGGATCTTCTGTTTGCTAGGTAGTCGCGTTAATTACTGCGCCATCCGGGAGACACTGTTTATGGCAACTGCAAGGACTGTTTCGGTACTGCTCACTGACCCAGATTCCCACCGAGCGCCATCTATCCGCAGTCCCTATCCATTTCCCCTATGCTCGGTACTCTGAGGTTACCGCGGGAGATTGGACGTATTTGCGCGATACACTGTCCATGTCCGAAGAAACAGACTCCACGCATTTCTATAACTGATTCGCCTAGATGGGCAATGGATCCACCTTCGTCAGTGTGGATGCACAAGTACATCCGATCTTCTGCGGTAATCTCAGAGTAGCGAGCGTGGGGGAAATGGATAGGGACTGCGGATAGATGGCGCTCGGTGGGAGTGTGGTCGGCAGTGAGGCTTGCCGAGGTAGTCCGAGCGGATGTCATAAACACTGTATGCCGGATGATGCAGTCGTTAACGTAACTTCCTGGTAGCTAGGAGGTCCCGGGTTCGAATCTCGGTCCGGCACACATTTTCACGCGTTGCTGCTGATGCCGCACAAAGACCTGATGCAGCTGATATCACTAATCCCTTCCGTTTCCGTTCCTTTCTCCTCCCTCCTCCTTCAATTAAATCACATTTCATAGCTGCGGCTTCCACGTCGTATCTGCTCTTGTGGACACGTCCGAAAGACGCCAAGCATTCATATAATAGATGTACTTGCTGACACGAGGCAACCAAGGGAGTTCTGCAGTGTAGTCGCTGTACAAATGGCTCTGAGCACTATGGGACTTAACATCTGAGGTCATCAGTCCCCCAGAACTCAGAACTGTTTAAAGCTAACCAACCTAAGGACATCACACACATCCATGCCCGAGGAAGGATTCGAACCTGCGACCGTAGCGGTCGCGCGGTTCCACACTGTAGCGCATAGAACCGCTCGGCCACTCCGGCCGGCAGCCGCTGTACAGTACGCCCAACACCGATCCTTGCGGGACTGCAGCTAGAACATGTCTTCTCGATGACGTGGAATCGTCGATCCACAGGACGTAAAATGTTTATAGATCAGGCCCTAATGCAACACGCTGTGAAGCACGGGAAACATCAAGAGGTATCATGTCAAAGATCTATCTGTTATTGAAGGCTTGGATAACGTATTCAACTACCTGCAGCAGATGGAACGTGCCCTAAACCCAAACTGCTCATCAGGCAATAACACTTCACTGGCCAGCTATTTAGCGAGCCAAGACAGCAAAATCCGCTCGAAGGTCTTGCTCAGAGTAGAAGGAAGCCCGATGGTCTGTAACTTGCAGGATCAGCACGATTGTACCCTGGCTTGGGCACCATAATTACGATTGCCTTCTTCCAAATCATGGGAAAGTCTTATGCGTCAGTATTCTGATAACGTGCGAGTTATGAATTAGACGGCCACTTGGGGGCAGTTCCTTAAGTACTTTCAACATTGCAGCCCAGTCAGCAGTGGTGATAATCTAATATATAAGAAACTGTCAACCTCGATTGCGGTAAAGAAACAAACCTTTACGTAGGTTTCAGCCCAAGTAATTGAGCCTTCTTCAGAAGAAAACCCTGATTCTATAGTACACTGCTGACCATTAAAATTGCTACACCATGAAGATGACGTGCTACAGACGCGAAATTTAACCGACAGGAAGAAGATGCTGTGATATGCAAATGATTAGCTTTTCAGAGCATTCACACAAGGTTGGCGCCGGTGGCGACACCTTCAACGTGCTGACATCAGGAAGGTTTCCAACCGATTTCTCATACACAAACAGCAGTTGACCGGCGTTGCCTGCTGAAACCTTGTTGTGAAGCCTCGTGTAAGGAGGAGGAATGCGTACCATCACGTTTCCGACTTTGATAAAGGTCGGATTGTAGCCTATCGCTATTGCGGTTTATCGTATCACGACATTGCTGCTCGCGTTGGTCGAGATCCAATGACTGCTAACAGAATATGGAATCGGTGGGTTCAGGAGGGCAATACGCAACGCCCCGTGCTGGATCCCAACGGCCTCGTATCACTAGCAGTCGAGATGACAGGCATCTTATCCGCATGGCTGTAACGGATCGTGCAGCCACGTCTCGATCTCTGAGTCAACATATGGGGACGTTTGCAAGACAAATAGGCTAGATGCAAAGAAGGGCAGCATGATTCGGTACAAGTTCATTTAGTAAGCGTGGAAGCGTCACTGAGATGTACAGCCAACTCCAGCGGCAGAGCGCCTTCCTGTATCACAGTATGGTCTACTATTAAAGTTTCAAGAGCGTGTATTCTTAGAAGAGTCAACCAATGTACTGCTTCCTCCCACGTATGATCGCGAAAAGATCATTAAGATAAAATTAGACATTCTAGCCCACACGGAGGCTTACCAGCAATTGTGCTTCCTGCGAGCTATTTGCGCCTGGAACAAGAAAGAGAGGAAGTGACATTGGTACAGAAAGTACCCTCCGCCACACTCAACGTAAGGTGGCTTCTGCAGTATATATACAGATGTAGAAGTAATGACAGGGGCGAGGGTTTGCTAAATGTGTCATTGTTTCGGGACCAAAAAGACTTCGTGTAACTTACTGTTGTCACAGTACACGAACGGAACTTACACAATTCTCCAATGTGCCACAGTATTTTATTTTACAGAAACTGCAATAGCTACTGCGGACAGATCTGCTATTTAACCGTTTCCCTAGTGTTCGGATTGATAATTTGAACCGCAAAAACTGAAGAACAGTTCGACGACGATTGCAGCAGCATGGACTATCAGCTCGGAGACCATGGCTGCGGTTAGCCTTGACGCTGCATCACAGGCAGGAGCGCCTGCGATGGTGTACTCAACGACGAACCTGGGTGCACGAATGGCAAAACGTCATTATTTCGGATGAATCCATATTCTGTTTACACCATCATGATGGTCGCATACATGTTTTGAAAACATCGAGGTGAACGCACATTGGAAGCGTGTATTCGTCATCGCCATACTGGCGTATCACCCGGCGTGAAGGTATGGGGTGCCACTGATTACACGTCTCGGTCACCTCTTGTTCGCATTGACGGCACTTGTGGACGTTACATTTCAGATGTGTTACGACCCGTGGCTCTACCCATCATTCGATCCCTGCGAAACTCTACATTTCAGCATGATAATGCACGACCGCATGTTGCAGGTCCTGTACGGGCTTTTCTGGATATAGGAAATGTTCGACTGCTGCCCTGGCCAGCACATTCTCCAGATCTCTCACCAATTGAAAACGTCTGGTCAATGGTGGCCGAGCAACTGGCTCGTCACAATACGCCAGTCACCACTCTTGATGAACTGTGGTATCGTATTGAAGCTGCATGGGCAGCTGTACCTGTACACGTCATCGAAGCTCTGTTTGACTCAATGCCCAGGCGTATCAAGGCCGTTATTACAGCCAGAGGTGGTTGTTCTGGGTACTGGTTTATCAGGATCTATGCACCCAAAGTGCGTGAAAATGTAATCTAAATGTTAGTTCTAGTATAATAGGTTTGTCCAAGGAATACCCATTTATCATCTGCATTTCTTCTTGGTGTAGCAATTTTAATGGCCAGTAGTGTATGTCTACGAGGGCTTGGTCTAGAAATAAAACTAAAACAGCCTGAATGTGACTACGCCTATTCAGGCTGTTTTAGTTTCATTTCTAGACCATGCCCTCGTAGACATATTATAGAATCAGGTTTATCTTCTAAAGAAGACTCAATTACTTGGGCTGAAATCTAGGCAAAGGTTGGTTTCATCACCGCAATCGAGGCTGATAGTTTCTTACATATCAGTTCCTTAAGCGTCGAGGCACTGATGAAACCTAGCCCTGGCGGTTTCCCGCAAGGAGGGGAATTGAAAGGTCCGTCGGAGTTTCTCTTCACAACGGCCGGCTATGGCGTGCCAGACCGCATGCGAGCCAGATGTGCGGGCAACATGCGGGCTGAGCCTTGGCCTGTGTCGGCTTTCCTCGGTTCTTCTCTGAAGTACCCGGTGCAGAGCGACATTTCATTTAGTATTGCGGTGTGGCACTTTTCGGCCGGTACAGTTCTCTTCAATCCGGCAGAACGTGGTGTCAGCGCTGTTTACCCTTAACTGTTTGTTTGTGGTGTGAAAAACGTTCACAGGTCCAGCGTCTGTTTGCACAAAAAGAGGCAGTCTAGCGATCTATTGTCACAAGCCTTTAAAACTGAGTAGGAATGACAGGAGAGAAGGGTGAGAATTCTCAATATCTATAAGGCTCTCTGATAGTCGACGGGTACAGAAAATGTTCTATCAAATGGCATTACAATAATATGTTATTGACAATGAGAGAGCGAAAAATTACGATCGACAGACGGCCTTTATCGTTATGTACATCAAGAAGCATTTTGTGATAGATTTGCAGGCATTGGGCACGTGAATACATTGATGGTACGAATAATAAAATTTATGAAGTCGCACGCGTTATTTCACAATCAATTTTTGATGGAATTGTACGAAGAGTAAAATTGTTCCTGGTATAATGCAGGCTATTGGTGATTGCTAAGTTTAATTGCATTTTATTACATCTCCCTAATAATGAAATTGTTTCACGGCAGTCATTTCTGGTGCATAAAATCAATGAAATCAGATAGTAAAATTGTAAATAATCTTATATTTCATCCACAATTGGCTATCTACAAATGAATAATGAAATATTTTGACATTTTTCATGAATTTCTATGCGAAAATTTCATTCAAACTACAATTTAAGCAATATATTTTAGTTTCTTAGCATTTCAATTTCTTAGTTTCTGGTCGCTCACATGTTTAGTGAAATCTTAGCTGAGTTTCCAGATTACGCTTGTCTCCGATAGGTGGACGTGCTTACTTTACTGTCGATAGACGCTTCGCGCAGAAACACACTTCGTAAACAAGCTTATCACTTTTGACAAACACGCGCGCAAAATTCTCTCCAGGGAAGGGATACTATGCACTTTGATGCTATGTGCATTCCTTACACGCAATGTAGAAATCGTCAAGTACATCCGCAAAGTACAGCGGGCAAATTCATCGCGTGGACACTCTTTTTATCTCAGAGCCGTGCTTAAAGGAGTGGATCAGAAAAAGGAAGGAAGGAAGATCATGGCTGAATATCCTGTCGACATCGAGATTATTAGAGACGGAGCACAAGCTCAGGTTGTTTCAAGTATGAGGAAGGAAATCGGCCTCGCCCTTTTAAAGGAATTAGGGAACTGGTGGACGCGAGCTTGAACTGTCGTCCTCCCGAATGCGTGTCCAGTGTGCTAACTATTACATCATCTCGCTCTATGGGTGCATGATCGAGGGCGTAAACTGATATAATGAGAAGTATCTCGACGCCTGTACGAGATCATGCTTCTAAGATGCCAGAGGGTTATCCGACTGGCTTTCACACACACATTATACATATATATATATCTTCAAAATAATAGATGACGTTTACTACGGTATTTTTGGTTACTCTCGATCACCACCCAACTCGTCAGCAGCTGCAACACTTGACAGACGCTCAACGATGAACCTATTTTCCCTTTATGAAGGAGTAATAAGGGAATGCGAAAACACAGGCACATTGGAGAAATCCAAGTGACGTAGTGTGTAGCCGAACACAACATCACATGCAGACTTCGTGTCATGGCGTGGCTTGCCACGTGAGTCTTTTTTAACATGTGATGGTAAGATGTAAATTCACTGAAGTATTTTAGTTGACTTCATGATGTTATAAGTGCCTAACTTTTTTTGTTCTACATCAGTACGAAGTTTTGCATTGGATTTTATTATGTCTGGAGATGGCAGCTATTTGCCGAAACTGGCAATGTGAATATCGAATTTGTATTAAAGCGATTGTGAGCTAATAAATTATTATACCAACATTCACAAAGGTCACGTGCTTCCAGTTGACAATGTCAGTTTTTTTAAAATATTGTTTGTCTCTTCCCTTTCTTTCTCTTTTGACCGCCTTTGTCCCGCATTGTGCGCAGGGTCGGCAGGGTTAAGTATGGATTTGGCAAGGTTAAGTGGAAGGGGTGGCCGGATGCCCTTCCTGCCGCCACCCCATACCCTCCAGGATGGAGTTAGTGTACCCCAGCTGTCTGCGTCTAGTGTAAATCGTGAAATAGTGTGAATGTGTTTCAAATGTCGTGTAACTGAGGCGGAACGTGGGGACCAGCCCAGCATTCACCTAGTAGGATGTGGAAAACCGCCTAAAATCACATCGAAGCTAGCCGGCACACCGGCCGTCGTCGTTAATCCGCCAGGCGGATTCGATCCGGGCCGGCGCGCCTACCCGAGTCCAGGAAGCAGAGCGTTATCGCTCTCGGCTACCCTGGGGGGTCTGTTTGTCTCTTTCCTTTCCATAATCATAATTACATCTTCCACTCCATTTACTTGCTTCATTCATTCATTCGATTTATTATCTGCTCCACTATTTTTAATCGCTCCTCAACTTTTTAAATAGTTTTTGCATTAAACTAAAGACACACAGTGATTGGAAACTTTCCTTTTGAAACACATCGGAATGTTCGTTTTGGAAAATATTTAAGGCACCAAAAGCGCTCTAGGGCCATTTTTATTCTTCTGTTTGTTTATTTTTCCGCCCATCCAGTCATTGTCTCCACTTGCTCCAAAAAAACATTAACTTTTTTGTGTGTGTATTGGAATTTAACCCTCTAGCCGTATAGTCATCCACATACATTTTCTAATCTTTAGCATTTAATTCTTCAAATTTCTTAGTATGTCGTTGAGCTCGTTTAGATAGGTCGGATGCAATATTTTTGCTCAAGTGTAAGAGACGTAACTAGTCACAATGAAGGTTTAGAATTAGTCAGTATTTGGCATTATATTAAATAAAAGAGCCAGAGTAAGATAGAGAGATAAAACCGTGATGTCGGTGCAAATTATACTGGTATCCAAAATTGATGTCCGTGTGATCGTGTACTGCGCGACGGACAACCACGCCAACGATGACGTCAGGGCAACTACCAAACGAGGTAGTGTTTACCGGATTGTCCCACATCCACAATCGCTGTGTACAGTCACAGACGGTGCAGTATGGCACTGTGAAGACGCCTACCATACTCTCTGCGGTGGAGGGCCAAAGGAAGAATGGAAGCAGGACATTAGCAAGCCGATGTGGCCTTATGGCTTAATGTGAACCGTTCTGTTGTTTCTCGGATGTGGCGACAGTTTAGGGAGGCCGAAACACTATGCCGAAGACCAGGGCAAGGTCGACGAAGAGTGACATCAGAAAGAGAGGACCGTTATTTGGTGGTAAGGACACGACGGTGCCGCCTTAGAACCGCGCTGTAACTGGCATCCAATCTCGCAGCATCCACACAGTACGTGTTGTAACTAGGCAAACGGTGTACAGAAGGCTTCGGCAGAGTGGTCTTTATTGTCGGAGACCTGCCGCATGTGTACCTCTGACGCGTCTTCACAGAAGGGAACGTCTAGAGTGGAGTCGTCAACACACCACCTGGGTGGTCGAATCCCACAGAGCTAGTCTGGGATGCATTGGCAAGGGTTGCATCACGACAGCATCCTTCAATCACTCTCCAAGACTTGCAGCAGCTTTACAAGAAGAATGGGCGTTATCGCTTCAATATCTGTGTTGCTGCCAGAGGTGGTCACACCCCACACTGAGCACATTGACCAGTTTTCGGAATGTGTGTGCAAATCCGTTAAGGTGGAGAAAACGAAAAACATTTTTGTCTACCGTTATGCATATTGGAATTGTTTAGATTCTGTATTCTTTACATAGTTTCTACTGCACTATCAGCTGTTTATACTCTTTTGTGGCAAAATAAACGCAACCTTGCAAAGTTTCCATTTGTTGCTTTAATTTTGGACATAAGTGTCTATAACTAGATAATTACATTAAAGGCAGCAGTACCACCAATATACAGAGTGTAAATTTTAAGTTGACAAACCAGAATAACTCGAAAAATAAGCTACACACGAAAAAATGTGTAGAATCCAAAGTTGATTATTTTCGAGGGGGACATCTGCTGGTGCTAAAATTGGGAGGCAACTTTAAAATTTCAAATGGCAACCCCCATTTTTTATTGAAGAATCAGATTCTACATAAAAAACTACGTACATTTTGTCTTAAACATGTGTTTTGATTCTTGATAGTTAGCGCTGTAATTCAAGAAAATCCATGTTCTCATTTTTGCGTGGATAATGGTTACGGATAGATAAAATATACTTATTTACGTCGTAAATTTTGATTCGCTAAAACTCTCCCTCTCTCCCTATAGCGTGGGATGCAGGAACGAGAAATTCTCTCTTTCTCGTAATAAGACTGGGATTTAGAAATTATAAGTATTAATGTAATAATCGCACTGCATCTTTTACTAGTCTGAGCATTCAGACAGCACTACATCGTTTATAACGATTGTCTTTTGGGCGACTTAGGTTTGATTACCTTGTGTGACTGGGATCGCGGGTTTTGCTCGCTACCAGTCGCGTTTGAAGCGGAGTTAGTATTGCAAGGCGGAATCACGCCGAGCTTGGAATCCATTCTTATCCGGCGCATCCATCACCACCTCCGCCAAAACCACCTCCTCCTCAACACCCAATGTGGCTTTCGACCTTCCTTCTCTGCCGATGACCAACTCCTACGCCTCACTCATCTCCTCTCCCTCCAGCTTAACTCCCGTCGCTCCGCCATTTTTGTCTCCCTCGACCTCGAAAAGGTCTACGAGCGTGTCTGGCATCCCAGTCTCCTGTTTAAACTCCAAACCTACGCCCTTCCTGTCAACTACATCTGTCTGATGGCCTCCTTCCCCTCCCGCCGCCCCTCCTACGTTACCACCCATAATGCCCATTCCCACACCTTCTACTCCACTGCAGGTGCGCCCCAGGGTTCTGTCCTCTCCCCTCTCCTCTACCTACTGTACACGGCAGATATGCCCCAACCCACCCCCCTCCCCTCCAGTACACCTCCTGCAGTATGCCGATGACACTGCATTCCTTGCCCTCGCTCCTACCCTCCAACGGTTCTAACACTTTCTCCAGAATCACCTTTACCTTTTTGATGCTTGGTGGCTCCTGAAAATCAATCCTTCAAAGACCCAGGCAATCGTCGTAGGTCGTACCACTCGCTCCTTCCGGCTCCTGGATTTCTTCCTTACCATCTGCACCCATCCTGTCCGCCTCACCCCCACCCTCACCTACCTTGGCCTCACCACTGACCATCGCCTCACCTGGATCCGTCATCTCCACTCTATCCAGTCCAAAGCCCACAACTGCCTCCGACTCCTCAAACTCCTCTCTGGCGGGACATGGGTCCTCCACACTTACAAATCCTTACTCCGTCCCATCCTCTGTTGTGCCATTACTGCCTGGATATCCGCCCACCAAATTCTACAAGTCCCTCCAGATCCTCGAGCGCCATGCACTCCGCCTCACTTTCTGTACACCTCCTATCCCCCACACGGATCCTCTACAACCTTATTCCTTTCCCCCATCTGTTCCTATTCTTCGAACATATCCGCATACTCTACACCTCCTGCTGCCTTGATCCTCCTCACCCCCTGGTTGCTCCTCTCCTCTCCAATCCTGGCCCTCTGCCATGCCTTTACTGTTGTGCCCCCCTACCCTCCATCTCTACACCCTTCATCTCGTTTCCCAAGGTGGCTTCCGTCAACTCCCCCTCCCAGATGGTGCCCTCTCTCCCTCCATTTATCCCTCCTATCAACCCTGATCCTCACTCCCCCTCCTTTCCTGTCCTTTCCCTGAGCTCCGTCTTCCCCCCCCCCTTCCATCCTGTTTTCTCGCCACTTAACCTCTCCCTGCCTCCCTTCTCCCCCCTCTCTGAGTCCTTTTGCGTTCCCCTACTCTGCGTTTCCCCACTCCCTGTCGCGTCTCCCAAGCCCCCCCCCCCCCTCTTATGGGTCCTTGTCCTCCATCGGGTCCTTTCCCCCCTCCCCCCACTTCGTTTTTTCCTCTCCTGCCCCCCCCCCCCTTTCGTCTGTCCAGGTTCCACCCCCCCCCCCATCTGCCCTCGGCTGTGGTATATCATATTTGTGAAAATTTTTTAGTGCAGTGTTCAAGTGAATGTTCAGTGTTGTTCGTCTTTCCAAAGTGTTGCGAACAGAAACCATGTTGTCGCTAGGTGTAAATTTTATATCTCTTGTGAACAGAAACCAGACTGTCGCAGTGTGTTTTTAATTGTACGTCTAATCTTTTACCTGTCTGCTTCTTATGTGCTTTATTCCCATCATCAACCCTGTGTTTTATGTTTTATCTTCCACGATTTTCTGCCAGTTTACCATTTAAAACAAATTCTGTACGCTGAAGAGCAGCGTACTAAGCTGCTGCCAGCCCGCCCCCTTGGGGGGGAATCGAAACTCAATAAAGGGGGAGAGGGGGAAACCACGCCGAGCGGGCCCCTTCTCGCCCATAGAAATTCTAACCCTGCCTTACTCGATGCCCCTTATCTTTCCTCTCTTGAGATTAATAGCTGACATATGCCATTATAAATTATCTTTCTGTGGAAGAAAAAATTGAGATGGTGTACATTTATGGAGAAAGTGGAAGAAATTTTGACGATGTAGTCGCGCTTTATGCGCAGCGTTTTCCTGGCCAAATACAATCACGGTCCTCTTTTGTTCGAGTTATTAAACAATTTACTGCGGAAGGTAGTGCGAATCTGAAAAAAAGAACCATTGCAGCTGCTGTTTGTGGAGGAAACAATCAAGTGGCAGTCCTACATGCTGTGGCTCATAATTCACATGCGAGCACAAGATAAATATCAATGCAATCAGGAATTTCACACATGAGTGTTTGGAACATCCTGAAGCTCCGCAAATTTCATCCATATCATGTATCCGTGCATCAGGAACTACATGGCGATGACTTCCAAAACCGTCCAACGTTTTGTCACTGGACAGCTCAGCGGATGCAAACAAACCAAAACGCTTTTGCCACAGTACTTTTCTCCGATGAGGCAACATTCACAAACCACGGCGAAGTTAATCGGCATAACATGCATTACTGGAGTGAACAGTACCCACACTGGATTCGAGTAGTCAACCATCAGCGACCTTGGTCAGTTAATGTTTGGTGTGGTATAATGGGCGATAGACTGATCGGTCCATATTTTATCGAAGGTAATTTGAATGGCAACAAATATCGAAACCTACTTGAAAATGAACTGCCAGATCTACTTGAAGACCTGAGCATCGAACTTCTACAAAACATATGGGCTCAACATCATGGTTGTCCAGTATTCATTAGTAGCGCGCGATGTACTGGACCGACTTTACCATGGTCGCTGGATCGACAGGGCAGATCCTGTGAATTGGCCAGCCAGATCGCCTGACATTACCACGCCAGATTTTTTTGTTATGGGGTTATCTAAAAGATATCGTTCATCAGGAAACGCCTACCACTCACGAAATCATCATACAAAGAATAAGAGATGCTTGCGCTGCAATTACACCAGACATGTTATTAAGATGTATGCAGGGATTTACAGCACGAGTCAATAAATGCATCGAAGTTGGAGGTCATCACTTTGAACATTTGATTTCATAAAACGGTGAGATGCAAGGGCTATACGGACAACAAGCAGGCCGAAAGTGAGAGTCGAGGAGACTCACTGGAAACAAGCACCCCGAAATTGATTTACTTGCGAGTATTTGCAAATAATCGACAATAAACCGAAACCAATCGTTCCTTTTTAGGACCATCAAATCTTAAACTGGAATACGTTCATCTTTAGTTAGCGAGTGGGTTAGTCATTTCCTCAGTTAGTCTTTTACTTTGTTTACTCTGAGAGTTAATGAGTTGACTCGTTAGTAAGTAGGATATTTGGTTAGTTAGCTAAACAGATGATTTGTTTTATAACTAAAAGTTGTGTGGCCTCATGACCCCGAAACAAACAAAACTTATCCGAATTAGCAGAAGAAATTAATATTTTGGTCAACATTTGTAAAACTCTAATTCCTTTCTCTCAAACCCTACCATATGGGGATAGAGGGAGAGTTTTACTTTTAGCGAATCAAAATTTACGAAGTAAATAATAAGTATATTTTATCTATCCGTATCCATTATCCATGCAAAAATGAGAACATGGATTTTCTTGAATTACAGCGCCAACTGCCAAGAATCAAAACACACGTTTAAGATTAAATGTACGTAGTTTTTTATGTAGAATCTGATTCTTCAATAAAAAATGGAGGTTGCGATTTGAAATTTTAAAGTTTCCTCCCACCTCACCCCCAGGGGGCGGGGGTGGCGGGCTAATTTTAGCACTAGCAGATGTTCCCCTCGAAAATATTCAACTTTGGATTCTACACATTTTTTCGTGTGAAGCATATTTTTCGAGTTATTCTGGTTTGTCAACTTAAAATATACACCCTGTATATAATACATACCCTGCATATAATACATATGGGGCCAAGTTCCGACATTATAATAAAGTTGTAAAACCTGAGGGCTTATATGCGTCCGAAACTTTGACCATGAATAGACAAGGTCAAGCTGAGCGGCTGGAAAAGCGAGAGCGTAGGATATTAAGGAAAATCCTAGGTAATAGATGGGTTGATGAACAATGACGAATGAGAGCAAATGAGGACTTGTACAGCAAGACAGAACCTATCACAGCATCCATTAAGAAGAGACGATTGCGCTGGATTAGCCGAGCGGTCAAAGGCGCTGCAGTCATGGACTGTGCGGCTGGTCCCGGCGGAGGTTCGAGTCCTCCCTCGGACGTGGGTGTATGTGTTTGTCCTTAGGATAATTTAGGTTGAGTAGTGTGTAAGCTTAGGGACTGATGAACTTAGCAGTTGAGTCCCATAAGATTTCAAACAATTTGAACATTTGAAGAGACGATTGTTATTTTACGGTGACCGACTAACTAAAAGAATATGGAGTTTCATTCAATCTAAAAAAACAAGGCCAAGATGGTTCGAAGAATGTGAAAAAGATCTTAGGCAGACTGGTATATCAGAAAGAGAAATTCCTGACAGGAACAAATTTAGAAGACTGGTGGAAACTTCCAGGGTTTTAAAATGGCATCAACGTCCAAAAGACGGAGAAGACCATTATCTGAAGAGCATAAACAGGACTTCTTGGCGGGCTCAGAAGATACTGGCAGGAAGTCAAAGCTGCAACAAGAACAAGACCTAGACACTAAAATGAATTTGGTTATTACCACGCAGTCCAGAGGCTCAACTCGAGGAGAAAAAAAAAAGAACAATAAGACCTAGTTGAGTCTGATATACTTACTATATTATTTTGTGTAAATTAAAAGACAAATTCAAATTCACGAGTTTCTTCTATCTCCCTAACTAGGTCTCTGATTAAGTTGTACCATTTTCTTTCCATACATGTTAATCATGCACAAATTTACTGAATTACTCTGTTAGAAGAAAGAGTCAATGACGCACCACGGAGGAATTACCAAAATGTGACGAAAATCGGAAGATATGACGTATACATACAGACAAATAAATGATTACAATTTAAGAAAAATTAGATGATTTATTCGAGAGAAAGAGCTTCACAAACTGGACCAATCAGTAAAATTTACGCAAGTAGCTATTCGGCTTGACATTGATTGACAGAGTTTTTGGAAGTCCTCCTGAGGGATATCGTGCCAAATTCTGACTAATTGGCGCGTTTGGTGGTCAAAATCCCGAGGTGGCTGGAGGGCCCTGCCCATAAAGCTCCAAACGTTCTCAACCAGGGGCAGATCTGACGTCCTTGCTGGCCAATGCAGGGTATGGCAACCACTAAAAGAAACAGGAGAAACTCTCGCCGTATGCGGGCGGGCATTATGTTGCTGAAATGTAAGCCCAGGACAGCTTGCCATTAAGGGAAACAACACAGGGCGTCAAATATCGTCGACGTACCGCTGTGCTGTAAGGGTGCTGCAGAATACAACCAAAGGGCTCCTGCTGTGAAATAAAATGGCACCCCAGACTATAACTCTGGTTGGCGAACTGTATTACGGGTTTGGTATCCCACCACTGTCCGTGGCGTCTCCAGACACGTCTTCGCTGGTCATCCGCACCTGGAATCTCATTGACTGGAGTAGAATTGTCTTCAGTTGTGAATCCCGCTTCGAACTGAGCCCCGACGACCAGCAAAGATGTATCTGAAGACATCCTGGACACCGGTGGGATACCAATCTGACTCTCACCCACCATACGGCCCGACAAGCAGGAGTGATGGTCAGGGGTTGTCACCCGCGGCAACCTTAAGCACAGAGGTACGTCGACGATATCCTACGTTTTGTTGTCCTGGATAGCAAAACGTCCTGCGCTTCCATTTCAACAAGATAATGCCCGCCCTCACACAGCAGATTTCTACTGCTCTTCTTCGCACTTGCCAAAATCTGCCTTTGCCAGCAAGGTCGCCGTATCTCTCCCAATTTGAGAACTTTTGGAGAATCATGGGCATGACCCTCCAACCAGCCTGGGATTTTGACGGTCTAACACTCCAACTGGACAGAATTTGGCATGATAACCCTCAGCAGGACATCCGAGAACTCTATCAATAAATGCAGAACCGAATAACTTCGCGTAAAGCCGGGAGTGGACTAAAGCGTTATTGATTTGCTCAATTTGAAGCTCATTTTCTTAAATAAATCATCCAATTTTTCTGAAATTGTAATCATTTGTTTGTTTGTAAATGTACGTCACATCTACCGATTTCCTTCCTATTTGGATAATTTTTTTGAGGTACGTCGTTTTTTTTGTCTTAGAGTGTACAATGGAGTTTCAGTCATAGTTTCAAATTTAATCTTGTAAGGTCGTCCAACTTAACAGTTGATATTTACAGTACAGGCAAACAATTCAAAGTGACAAAGGTAGTTAAGGCATGGTTCATAAACACGAATTCTATCTTTTTTTTCCAAGTTCCGGAACTGTAAACTTCCTCTGTGTTTGCCGAACGTATTTTTTCGTGATAAAAGATCTCTTTACCAAACTATATATTTCCGTATACTAACATAGAGTGAATCAATATCTCGTTTCTCAAGGACTGCCGGTACGGATTTGCCTTTTTAATGGAATTTGGAACTTTATCAAGATCTTTTCTATTTAAACCATGTTAAACCATGTGACGAACTCCAGGTGTTTACCACTAAAGTTGTAATCGAATAATACCAGGCTATGTCTTTTTGTTACAGGTATTATCTTCCATTTATCCGCTTTAACAGAGAGTTGTCTTCCATTACACCAAGTGGAGATACTGTCAAAGAATTCCTGCATTTCTTTGCAATCGCTCAGCGACGATAATGTCCTGTAGACAACAGCCTGTCAGCGACCACCTGATAGCGCTGTTGATGCTATCTGATAAAGCGTTCAGTTATACTGAGAACGTCAGCTGTTGTGTTACTTTTCCTTGTAGCACAAAGAATGTTAATTTCGTTTCTGTTGAACTTTCTACGTCTAGTACAATGTACTGGTGCTAGTAATAAAAATGTTGTCTACCCAGTCACACTTTTCCAGAGAGAGGAGAAGATCAGTGTTTAACGTCTCATCGACAACGAGGTCATTAGAGACGGAGCACAAGCTCAGTCAGATTAGGGAGGGATGGGGAAGGAAATCGGTCATGCCCTTTCAGAGGAAACATTCCGGCATTTACCTGAATCGATTTACGGAAATCACGGAAAAGTTAAATCCGGATGGCCAGACTCAGATTTCATCCGCTGTCTTCTCGAATGCGAGTCTAGTGTGCTAACCACTGTGCCACCTCGCTCGGTGATAAGAAGGAAGAACAAGAAAGTAATGACGTGGGAACCAGTCTTCGTCCATAAAAGAAAAGTATGAAGAGTTCGGTATGCAATACGTATAGTGTGTATTCCTGTACACCGTAGCGCCAAAGCAGTGCTCGTGGGGAGACCGGAAAGAACTCGTGGGCTTAGCAGACCGTGGAAACTATAGGTTGAATAAAACTGGATGCAAACGGCCCAAGAAGGCAGGTTTCTTTATGCCGGCGCATTAGCTGGAAGGCCAACAGTGTGTGAATAAAGCAGTGTTTCACACGGGTGGTGGTCTGTAATTTCCGGAAATACTGACAAAACTGAACTGGCGGACTCCGGACGCTTGGAGATAGAATCAAAAAATCCCCTGAATGCACACTTTACAACTTTCAAGACCAACATTAAGTGACGAATCTACGGCTGAACTTTAAAAAATGCATTAGTCGTTATTATGGGATGCAAAGTAACTTTTTGTTTGATGCTGCACTACACTTACGAGTAACAGAGATACATGAGATGGTGATTAAAATTCTTCTGGGTATTATGCCGCGTCATTGCTAAAAACTAACAACAATAACAAACTAAAAAGGCCTTCCTCAGGAAGGCCGTTGCAATTCGGCCGAAACGTCGGTTTTAGTTTATTATTATTGTTAGTTTTTAGCAATGACGCGGCATAATACCCAGAAGAATTTTAATCACTATGACACCGGCCGCGGAAGCCTACGTTCTTATACATGACACCAAGTCTCTGTGAACAACGGTCGCAACGTTCTACCAAAACGTTCGTTCAGTTCCACGACGACAGTAATCCGCTCCCTGGTTATGGCGCCATTCGAGAACCGCTATGTGAACGTCCTCATAGTTGGAAACTCATTGTTGGGAAATCTCTCTCATGCAGCCTCGGTCAAATTATTGGCAAATGGTTCAAATGGCTCTGAGCACTATGGGACTTAACTTCCGAGGTCATCAGTTCCCTAGAACTTAGAACTACTTAAACCTAACTAACCTAAGGACATCACACACATCCATGGCCGAGGCAGGATTCGAACCTGCGACCGTAGCGGTCGCGCGGTTCCAGACTGAAGCGCCTAGAACCGGTCGGCCACACCGGCCGGCAATTATTGGCACTATTTTACTACGGCTACAAGCAGAATTGCGTTTTGTCCATATACCGCCTTTATTTCTCGGTGAAGCTGTGTGCAATTTTGCCCCCAAGACTCGCAGTGTTTCGCGCACTTCAATTTTGCAGTACGTTTCCAGTTGCCACACCATTTCAGCCGCACGCTATGACGCATCTGTTACCCATACCACAGCAGAACAGTGTCTGCAGAAAACCTGGAATATGTAATCTCTTCTGACAACGCGTGTACAAACGCCGTCCGAACCGGCCTGGAAGTACCCCACGGTACCGACCGGCCGCCATGTCGTCCTCAGATCTCACGCGTCACCGGATGCTGATACGAAGGGGCATGTGGTCAGCACACCGTTCTCCCAGCCGTCGTCAGTTTTCGTGAGTGGTGCCGCCACTTCTCAATCAAGTAGCTCCGCAATTTGTCTCAAAGGGCTGAGTGCACGCGTCTTGCCGACAGCTCTCGGCAGTCCCAGACATCCATCCAAGTGCTAGCCAAGCCCGACAGCGCTTAACTTCGGTGAATTGATGGGAACCGATGCTACCACTGCGGGAAGGCTGTTGGCGTACAACATCTGTCACTTACTTTAAGTCCCTACTAAGGATGCTATATTGCTACACGCTGTCACACGATTACAGTTGCAGGTAGCCTAACAGCTTCCAGGGGCAAAAAAAAAAAAAATTATTTTATTTCGCATAATTAGTGACCGAATTTAAAATTCCGTCATAATCTAGTCACTGAAATGTGAAAACTTATGTTAAAGACTTAACACAGTAAGTGGAAACTATACATTTCTTGAGGCAACTCACCACATGCAAATAGCCAGATTGTGTTCTTGCAGTGTTTGAGAGTGAGAGCACTTTCTGATTTGCAACAGACATAACACATAATTTCAGATTTTTATGAAAGGAAGAGAGTTTATCGCTTACCACATTTTCGTTGTTCATGCGGTAAAACTGCCACATCAGGCATGATGTTTTAATGTGCAGAAAGATTAAAAAAGAATACCACAACTTTGAAAATCTGTATTTAACCAAAGAAACACGATGGAAACGTAGTAATCAATGTGAAGACTACTTGACAAAGCTTTTTCCAGCAGAAAACAAGTTCATAAATATTCAATATGACCCCCCTCCAGACACTCGAGCGACATCAACCCGATACTCGAACTCGTTCGAAACTCTCTGTAGCATCCCTGGCGGATCAATTTGGATAGCTGTAGCTGTTCCTTCTTTTAGTACCTTAATGTTAGCTGGTAGAGGTGGTCGAAACGGCATATCTTGAACATATCCCCATACCAAAAAAGTAGTCACAGGAGCTGAGGTCAGGGCTACTTGGAAGTCAATGATGAAGTTCTCCGTCACGAGGAGCCTGGCGGCTGATCCATTGCTGTGAGCACCTTTCGCTCAAATAGGCACGAAGAGATGAGTGCCAATGGGGTGGTGCCCAATCCCGCTGGAATATGAACTGAGGTGATTCCACGTCGAGTTGAGGGAATAGCCTATTCTGCAACATTTCCAGATAGGGTTGCTCAGTTACAGTTGTGCCTTCGAAGAAAAAATGACCAACAGATTTATTGATTGAAATGGCACAGGAAACGCTCACCTTAGGTGAATCACGTTGATAATGGATTGTTTCCATCGGATTTTCAGTCCTCCATACACGGACATTGTGCCGTCTGACTTTCCTTGTCGTATGAAATGTTGCATCATCACTAAACACTAGCTTCGAAATGATCCAGTCATCTGTTTCCATTTGCTCAAGGACAAACTCGCAGAACTCGATTCGTTTCACCTTATCAGCTTCGGAAAGGGCTTCCGCCAATTGTAGACGATAAGGTTTCATTGCTAACCTATTCCTTAGGACTCTCCAAATGGTCGATTGCGGAATTTGAAGCTGTCTGTTAGCTCAGCGGATCGATTTTCCTGGACTGCTGCCAACATTTTCTTCGCGCGTGCGAGTCTGTCTGGAACTATGTGCATCAATAAAACATCACAATTTCAAGCCAAAACTCCTAACTTTAGAGATCAAACCTACTTAATTTACCATATCGTTGCAAATACCTTAGACGAGTCTTCACTTGTCTACTCCTGAAGTTGTTTAGCCCGTTGCAGTCTTTTGGTTTTCATGGCGGGTGTTTTTTTTTATTTTTTATTTTTTTATTTTTTTTTTGGTCGGCATGCCTTTAAACCACATTCAAACAGCCTCCTCCTCACTGTCACAGATGAAACTTCAACACCCAAACCTTTCAGTTGGTGGCTTATGGCTGTAGAAGTAATTTACAGTTCACTGTTGCCATTGTTTGTAAGTCTTCTCACTGTTGTAGGACTGACTTCTCTTTTACGTCCAAATTTTCGTTTCCTGTTTGGCTTGTATTCACCACCTTTCTGAACTGAAAGTTTGATTCTACTGACAGTTTTCTGTGATATACTCATTCTGTCAGCAGTTTCTTGCTCTGTATAACGATTTTCAGCAAGAAGTGCTACCACATCGGAATCTTTTCGAGGTGAAACATCTTTTGTCTCCCCCATAACCTCACTTTCTTTGGAAACTACGATTTATTCCTATAGATACAAACATGCAAGTTCACAAGCTATATAATTTGTTAATGCAGCAAGAAGTTGATAGAATAAATAACAAGCTGAAGTACACCACAGAAACATAAAACATTACTGTAAACACAGTTTCAAAGCATGTACACAAACAACTAACACCAACACGATTGGGAGGTGCCGGCCGCGGTGGTCTCGCGGTTCTAGGCGCGCAGTCCGGAACCGCGCGACTGCTACGGTCGCAGGTTCGAATCCTGCCTCGGGCATAGATGTGTGTGATGTCCTTAGGTTAGTTAGGTTTAAGTAGTTCTAAGTTCTAGGGGACTGATGACCACAGCTGTTAAGTCCCATAGTGCTCAGAGCCATTTGAACCATTTTTTTTTTTGATTGGGAGGTAAAATGACGAATGTTACCAACTTGAAAAATTCAGTGATCTGTGAGTAGCTTGGACGGGAAATTTCGTGGCATCAATCAATTATTACACATTTCTCTCCTATTTTTACACCAGAAAACTTAAGAGTATCAAAAATAACCGTTTAGTCTAATAATTTGAACACGTCTATAGTACGATTTGGACATAACAATAGGACTTAATCCTAGACCATTAAAAGGGTAGACATCGTGAGATTGTTACTACACCATCGTAAGTTTTACTATACCATATTTTATTCAAAGGAAGTCATAATTTATAGTTTATGATCTAGTTAACTACAATTATAAGGTTTCCAATGGCTTTTCACATAGAAAATAAGTACAAAATGTCCTGTTTTGCACCCTATAGTGACAATTGTACTGCTAAAAATATTAGCGGCAACCACGAATCGGTACCAGTTTGCAATCGTTAATTTTAGGAGGGTTTAGCGATTTGGGGTTAAATTTTTCGGAGCGAAGCAGTGTCTTTTATATTCTTTGTTGTTACAAGCACTTGGCTGTTATTCTATAAGTTGGTCGCTATGTCCAGGAGTGTGGTTAAACTGTTTTTGGCTGAATTTTCCGAATATGTTGAAATTTCCTACGATGTTATTAGGCTGGGACATAAGAGCACAGCTTGAATTGGCAGAAAAAATCTGGTTGTGGTGGCAGACTGATTTGTAGCGTAGCCAGAGGTCCAGGTTAGGTTGGGATGCAGCAGTTTGGTTGTGAGTTGGTGAAGCCAACGAATGTGAAAGAAAAAAATCTGGTCGTGTTGACAGATTGATCTGTAGCGTAGCCAGAAGTCTGGGTTAGGTTGGAATGCAACAGCTTGTTTGTCAGTTGGCCAAGCGAAATTTGGGAAAAGGAAACACAACAAAGGTCGTGAAATTATAGGAAAGTGGGTGTTGGGAGCAATTCAGCGATGGCCAAAAAATGCTCCCTTGAGGCCTTTGAATTTCGGAGCAACGAAGTGTTGTTCAGAATAATGAAAGAAAAGATCCTCCCTGGAACGATGATCGTTAATGACTGCTTCAGCTCATACAACATTCAAGGTGCTGAAGGTTTTCTGCACTTTAAAGTGAACCATAGTCTGAACTTCGTTGATACGGAAGATTGTTCCGTTCACACAGAGAACATGGACAAAATGCGGTGAGACGTCAGAGGTGCCATCCCGCGATATGACAGAAAGAATGAAAATTTTGCGTGTTGCCTAGCTGAGTATATGTTCCGTCGAGCACAACGCCAGAAACAAATGTTACATCACCTTTTTGTTGAAGCGGGTGAACTTTACCCGCCCTGTGGAATTGTAATGGATAGTTCTTACGAAAAATATTGTAAGCACGCCTAACGACTACTGTACCGTGCCTTTCGAGGAAATCGGCGCCTTCAATTTCCTCAACAATACCAGTATGTTACAACATCACTTTGCTTGGTACTGTACATTTCGTAGATTACAATGGAATATCTACTTTGTTCGTGTTTCATTCTAAAAAATTTTTCGTCGTTTTTTTATTCACACAATGAAAATGCGAAGATATGATTAGCTGATTACATAACGTGCAATGTGCTCCGATTTTGTGCTCTGATCGGCTGAGGAGATCACGTATCATGTGCCGAGGCTGTGTAAGAAAAGCACATGGTAGAGCGCAATCTCGATTTCACGGTTTCCGAAACTATGGTGCCATATTTGGTGATTTAGTGTTTACACGTGCTTTTTCCGCAGATACGTAGTTTCAGTACCACAGCGCATTGAAGATGTATACGAGAGATGTCCTTTTCTCGGTTCGTTGTGCTACAGTGCCGGAAAGTGCGATATCGATACACAAAAATTCTACACCCCAAACAAATGCCCGGGTTGGGGATTTTCTCCGCTCGGGGACTGGGTGTCTGTGTTGTCCTCATCGTTTCATCATTATTCATAAAAGTGGCGAGATTGGACTGAGCAAAGATTGGAAATACAGGCGCTGATACGCACGCAGTTAAGCGTCCCACAACCCAAACATCATCATCACCACCACCACACAAATGCTGCTCATCACGTCTTTCATACGAAACTCAATGTCCATGGGAACCGTTGGTTTGTTCCCCGTTACAAACAAAATGATTTTTAATGCGAAATTTTACATCTTCTTTAAAAAATGGTTCAAATTGCTCTGAGCGCTATGGGACTTAACATCTATGGTCATCAGTCCCCTAGAACTTAGAACTACTTAAACCTAACTAACCTAAGGACATCACACAACACCCAGCCATCACGATGCAGAGAAAATCCCTGACGCCGCCGGGAATCGAACCCGGGCGTGGGAAGCGAGAACGCTACCGCACGACCACGAGATGCGGGCACATCTTCTTTAGGTCTCAAATTATCCTAGTGCCGCATTACCACAACAGCGAGAGCACCGCCCTTGCCTGCGCTGACTGCTATCGCCATACAGGAGCGCTGCCCAGTCGCTGCTGGCGTACTGGTTATTCTCCGTGTTCTTCCTGCCCCTTTTGACACAAACCGATAAAATTAATATCACACTAGAAGAATTTGGGACCGCGCTATGGAATGAGCTCGTAGAATTACACTTTAAAAATCATTTTGTTTGTAAAGGGAAACAAACCGGAGCTTTTCGTCGGCTCTGGAAGTTGTGACGAGCAGCTGACTCCAGCTGCACGTTGCAAAAACGGAATTGCAGATATCTGCTCAAATACCAAAGAAAACGCACTTGACGACTCTTAGGAGAGGCACCCTATATACAAAGTGTCCAGAAAAAAGTAGACAATCTCTGATAATCATTATTAATGGAACAAAATGACATACCGTTACAAATCTTGCACTGGGGGAATGTTATTTTATGTGTTCAAAGTGATCCCCATTTCCAGCCAAAGAACTTTTATGCCGCTGAACTGCTGAACGAACAACGGTTGTCACTGTTGCCGGCGTGATAGCCGCTCAGCACGCATCGTGATTTCTCGTAGCTCGTTCAGTGTAGCTGGCTGCTGTTGATAAACTATATTTGTCTAGGTCCCCCATAGGTAGAAGTCAAGAGGTGGAAGACGTGAAGACTGTGCTGGGTACTCAACAGTTCCTCTTCGATCTATTCGTCGTCCAGGTAGATCTTCATCCAAGTAGGTTCTGACATCTCTATGACAGTGAGGCGGAGCGCCATCTTGTTGTTGGTAAAATCTTTCATTTCCATACACCTCTCGGATGCGAGTTAAAATCGATGCTTGCAGCATATAAAGATCACCAGTTACGGTACCTTCAAAGAAGAATGGGTCAATCAAACCATGCAATGAAAGACCACATCACATAGTAACATCAGGTAGATTAACTTGTTTGTCCAAGTGAACAGCAGGATTTTCAGGAGCCAGTACACGCATTTCTGGTGGTTTATAGTATCGTTCTGTTTGAATTGCGGCTCGTCACACCAGATAATCATCTCTGCAAACCGTTCATTCTCGCAATACTTACTTCCAAACCAGTCGCAGTACTTTACCCTTCACTCCCTGTCGTCCACGTTCATTGCGTGCAGCGATCTTGATATGTACACTTTGCTGTCTTCAGAATTCGTCGTACGCTTGGTCGGCTTACTCCGCTTTCATGTGCGCCTTGCTTCACAGATTTTTGAGGTGACCTAGTAAAATGTTGCATCACAGCAAAGCTGGAATCTGGACTTGTTGATGTTTCTGGTCGGCCAGACCTTTCCTTACGCACATCTTGAACAGTACCATCGCTTCAAATATATACAGAATACGATAAATTGTTGTACATGTTGGTGGCTGAGTTTCGTACACATTACGCCATTGCCGTTGTACCTTCATCATGTTTTCGTACTTCCAGTACCACTTGAATGCGGCCTTGCGTTGCTCAGACGACAATATTACTTCATTCATTGGTGCACTGTCATCTGCTGCAAAACGCACGCCAAGATCTATTGAGAAAACAGTCGACTACACTACTGCGCAAAACTGCAAAGATATGTCACTTTGTTCCAAAGATAATAACTGCCAAAGAGTGTCTACGTTTTTCCGGACCCCTCTGTATATATACAAAGTACAACGCGTTAGTCTAACTGGGCTGCCTCCATAAGCTTACATGAGCCAAATGGACTTACTGTAGTAATCTGTATATCAGCTTCTTTTCGGTACTGCGCTCTTAAATTATACTTCTCAAATATGTAGAGTAAGGAGATAACACATGCAGCTAGGGGAAGACGTGTTATAACCACTTTCCTTAACAGTCATTCTTGTGCTTCCATGTACTTATTGAACGCCAGTATTTCACGATTCCGATCGGCCACGTCAGTTTGACCCAGATCACAGCGTCCAGAACGGAGAATTTCTATTCGGTATAAATGTGTGGGCTAACATCCGTGTCCCAGCCACATAGACGTCACTTGATGTTTACTTAGCTTCACACAGTGGAACGGTAGTCGAGGTTTGATGTCCACTTGTATGACCGCTAGGTGTCTGTCCTTATGTCGCTGAGATGCACGCCATTCGCGGTTCCAGCCATGGTAAGCAGCTTTCTTGATCGTAGGTGTGAAATCAGTTAGAGGTATTGGAGTTAGATGGAACTGTCCCCTAGTATGTGGTCGACTATATCGTTATTAAAAATTCCATGATGTCCTTTTCTACACGGCAAGTTAAATTTATGTAGTTTTTCCTTGCTTCTTTGAGGGTCTCCAATATATCAAAAATATATCTGTTAGTCTGCTTGTCGAATTTTGGGTTCTGTAATTTCTGCATAAACCTTTCGGAGTCTGTGAGTATCAATATTTGCTTCAATGTCTTTATCCACACATATTACAAAAATGAATGTACGTATGCATGTATGTGTGTATGTATGTATGTTCCACATAATTTTGTAAACCACTGAACCGATTTCAATCAAACACGGTACACATATCGCTTACTGTCTGAAGAGAATCGCTGTGGAGGTAATGACAACCTACCTATGAAAGGCGTGGGGATGATATTGAAAAATTATTGTACCTCATTCGTCCATTATTTCAGAATGACAGCACTTAGTATTTGCAACAAACTTAACACATAATTTCAAACCTTTACGAGACTTTTTCTCACTGACAACCCCCACAAACTGTTGAAGGGAAACAGCTTATCGCTTACTACATTTTCGCTGTTCATGCACTAAAACCGCCGAATCAGGCACGACGTTTTCATTTATTACTTGTTAAGTACAAACTGTATTCGTAACACATTTTGCAGACAATGTTCACGTACAACCACTAAACGTACCTGCAAAATTATATCACTGTACGACACATAATTCAGGTGGTAAACATTGAGATGCGTGGAAAACTGCCGCATCATGCGTGATGTTTAAATTTTTTACTTCTGTGCTACAAATTTTATTCGCAACAAATTTCGCAGACGCTGTCCAAGTGTGCCGCTGAATGTACCTACAAAATTATGTCATTATGCAACGCATATTTCTGGGTATGTGATGTCACAAACATTAAGCTGCGTGAAAACGAAACAACAGTGCGAAATCCGCTATTTACAGGTGAACTGTGAATACAAATATATGTGAAATATGGTAAACATACGTGAAATATGTGTGACATGTGCGGACGTGGGCAAGGCGACGTGTAAAGAGCTTCTCCTAAGCCTCTGAATCGATTTCAGCCTAATTTGGTATACATACTGGAGAAGTGCAACAACCTCCTGTTGGAGTAGGGATGATAAGGTGGTGAGAGAAAGGGGAGAGGAAGAGATGGACAGAGAGAGGGGGAATGAGGAGATGGAACAAATAGGAGAGAGGAGGAGGTGGAACATAAAGGGGAAGGAGGAGGTGGTCAGAGAAAGGGAAGAGGAGGAGCTGGACAGAGAGATGTAAGAGGACGAGCTGGGGAGGAGGAGAGACTTACAAGGGATAGGAGCAGATGGACAGAGGGGGAGCAGCAGGTGGACAGAGGAAGGAAAGAGGAGGAGAAGGATGGAAAAAGGAAAGATGAGGAGGTGGACAGGTGAAGGAGTAGATGGGAAGAGAGAGAGAGAGAGAGGAAAGGAGAAGGTGACAGAGAGAGCAGGAGGAAATATACAGAGAAAGGGAAGGGGTAGTAATGGACAGAGAGAGGGGAGGGAAAGAGATGGACAGAGAAAGCCCAGAGAAGGAGATGGACAGTGATGGTCAGGGAGGGGGGGGGGGGGCAGGAAGAGATAGAGAAAGGTGAGATGGAAATGGGCAGAGAAAGGGAAGAGGAGAAATGGACAGGGGAGGAGGGGCTGAACACAGGGAGAGTATAAGAAGGATGGAGAAAGGAAAAAGCAGGACAGAGAGTGCGGAAGAAGGAAATGGAGAGAGAAAGGGAAGAGGAAGAGATGGAGAGAGAGGGGGGAAAGGAGTAGACAGACTGACAGAAAGGAAGTGGGAGGCAGTGGACAGAGAGAGGAGGAGAATAAGATGGAAAGGGAGAATTTGAAGGAGTAGATGGACAGAGAGAAGGGTAGGGAGGAAATAGACAGAGGAGGAGAAGAACAGAGAAAGGAAAAAGCACGAAATGGGGAGAAGAGGAGGATGAGGAGATGGGCAGACAGAAGGGGAGGAGAAGATGGACAGAGAAAGGGGGAAGGAGGAGATGGACTAGTAGAAGATTGGAATAAATACGTATCCAGGCAATGCCTGATGCTCAGCTAGTTCCATAATAAAAGGCCTTCGTTATGGCCAATAGCTCTGCTGTATAGATAGAAGTTTCAGGTGGTGCAATCATTCCATCGGTGCCATTGGAGAGACTGAATAAGGCGTACCCCATTCCCTCTTCTGATTTAGAGGCATTTGTCTAGATGCAACGTAATGGCCAGTATCGTTCAGTAAGTTGCTCTAGTTATTGATACGTGTCTTTCCCTTTCCTTAGGAAGTGCAAGGGTGATGATGATATTTGGTTTATGGGGTGCTCAACTGCGCGGTCATCAGCGTCCGTACAAAGTCCCAATTTTTACACAGTCCCATTTTTAACACAGTACAATCCGGCCACTGTTACGAATGATGATGATGATGATGACGATGATGATGATGATGATGATGATGATGATGACGATGATGATGATGATGAAATGAAGAGGACAACACAAACACCCAGTTCCCGGGTAGAGAAAATCGCCAACTTGGCCGGGAATCGAATTCCGTGATCCAGAGTCAGCAACGCTAGCCAACAGACGACGAGCTGCGGACAAGTGCAAGTAGGACACTGGGGCTGTATTATAGAAGATTATTCGTAACGAGAGTTTTTTCGAGGCCACGATTGGAAAGAGCTGCTTCCGGATCGAGCTACCCGCCGCAGTAGCGTGGTTTGGTGACCCCATCTGCAGAGGCCAGGCGGAGGAGTCTACAAAATGTGATGAAGTGCAGCTGTTGGTGTTCGCTCTAGTGAGTGAGTAGGCGCATGTAGGGATGTGTGCTTCGCGCCGTAACAAATACTCTGTTGTCTTCTTTCTCCCTATCGATTCACGGCGGGAATGCCATATTTCAGATGACTCACGTGTGGGCCGCACGTTTCATGCGTACTGCCTGCTCTTGGGGAGTGCGATTGTCTCGCCAGTCACTGCAGTATCACGTGCAGAAGCTCTCGGGACGAAAGGCCGTTATCAGTAAATCGATGGGAGTGGCGGACTGCGTTATCGCCTCTTTCGAAGGACTGAGCAATACAAAACAGCTGCAGCACACTGTTTGCGCTACTTCCTACCATACTAGGAGCACTGTCTGCCGTACATCTCTTTTCACCAGACGCTATGTTACCATCGCATAGTTCCCAAAACAGACCGGTCTAACGTGTGCTTGAATCCGAAGAAGACATGACAGTTCCTTGACTGAAAAAAATTGAGGCACTGGCGATAATAAGGGACCAAAGCACAAAACAAATTTCTGAGAAAAAATTGATATTTTTGAAAAATCGAATTTGAAGCGAACCACCATTCTTCTAGATTTGTCTGGTTTCTTAACCAAGTCTCAGCATCCTATATTTTCTATGAAAAAATAGTTTACCAATTTTATATTAAGACATTTTAGTTAATATTTAGGATTATAATTATTATTAACGTTAATCCGTAAAATTTTTATACATAAGCTAGTGGCAGTAGTGTCTTTTTGACTTTAGTGTAGTTTGCAGTTAATGTGAAACTATAATTAGAACATAAATAACGGATATTAAATGCACCACCCACACTATTACAACCTATACCATCACTTCATGGTCATCATTGTCATAATTTTCATGGAGCTCATTCTGTGGCTTCAGGTTCAGATAAAAATGTCTGTCCACTACAGGCATTAAATCTAGCCTTTGTGTTTCAAGTAGGGTCTAGTCGTTTTGTGACTGATATTTGCCCTCCACGTAAGTATTCGGGCACTAGATTTTGCAAGGCATATACAGACTGTAGGCAAACGACGAATTACGGTCTCCCTCGATATGACTGGAAGAAGATGGTAGCCTCCCACGACTCCAATGAAGAAGGGAGTGATTAAGTTTAACCTCCAGTCGACATCGAGGTCCTAAATCTGGATGGCCGGACGCGGATTTGAACAGTCGTCCTCCCGAATGCGAGTCCAGTGTGCTAACCATTGCACCATCTCGTATGGTGACTCCAATGAAGAATACGTTAGTTTACACAGCAGTTTATGGCAACCTGTTGAAAACTTCGTCTTTGTAAAATTTCGAAAATGTGCATTCTTGCCGCGAACATCAACTTCTGGTTGGGTATGAAGGTCGACAACACTGTTTAAAGTTCTGAAATCCTCAGCGTCCATTTACAGACTGGAATACTGTAACCATGTAATGTGAGATTATGGTGGGGCATTCCTTTAAGAGCTTATAGCTTTTATGAAGAAATCGGTCGCAGTGTAGCCAGTGAGCTTTCTTAAAGCAATGAAAATTTGTGCTTTGGGCCTTTATGAAAGTGAATATCAGAGAAGACGGTGAGAGAGCTTTTCACAAATGTTTATAGGGTTAATAGTACTCATAGAACTTGTTCACCACAAGATCCAACACATGTAAGCAGCACGCATGCGTGATACAGTCTCAAAATCGACGACGTTATGCTTCAGGCCTTATTGTTCTGAGCGCCTCAATTGTTTTTTCAACTGTTCAGGTTGGCATAAATCGCTTACTAACGGACTGTAACACAAGCACCCAATTTATACAGCAGCAGACAGAGAAATATTGGAATGAATGGGTCAACGTAAGCATGTTATGTGCTTTCCCGTTGGAAATTTAAGTATGTTATTGTTTATTCAGCTGCTCGGCGATCGAACTTTTGAGGGAACCGGCTTTCAACAGATCACATAAAGGGTCTACTTGTTTTATTCATGAGATGTCTGTAATTAATACTTTCCACACTCACACTTGTGTAATACATACTGATAATGTTTCATTCCGGAGAACTCAACAACATAATTCTTTCATCGACAACTGGTTTCAACTCTGAGTCGCCTATAGCGAGTTAATTTTCGCGTAAATTCTCACCAGTTACTTCAATTTTAGTCACGCTAGAAAGGCTAACACTCTCTCCTTCTACTTAACTTTGATTATTAATTAATCACTATTCGATTTCTTAAAACCTTCTTCTCAACACGATTTTTACCTTTTACTGCAACCAAGCAACGTCTTTACTAGCCGACCAATACTTCTAACTCCATACGCCAACCTTCTAGCATGCCTGCACCTTACATACTGGAACAATAGATGTGCGACTCGACAACCATCCTATCGCCGAGAAAGGTCGCTAGAGTACCGATATATCCCGAGTGTCAGACTCTCCGGCTAGTACATACTAATCAAATGGTTCAAATGGTTCTGAGCACTATGGGACTTAACTTCTGAGGTCATCAGTCCCCTAGAAATTAGAACTACTTAAACCTAACTAACCTAAGCACATCACGCACATCCATGCCCGAGGCAGGATTCGAACCTGCGACCGTAGCGGTCGCGCGGTTCCAGACTGTAGCGCCTAGAACCGCTCGGCCACCACGGCCGGCGCATGCTAATCAAAGGGTACTAGTGCAGCAGACACATTATCCTTACAATATCTCGCTGCTAAAAGAAAAAAATCGATAAATCGATCCAATGACAGTGTATCTTATCCAACATACGTAGGCTGAAAAATTCTCCATAAAAAACTGCCAAAGAAATGACATCCATGACATACTGCCAGCTTGACTACAAATGTTATTACTGAGAATACACTGACGGAGAAAAATCGCACCACCAAAAAATAATTAATGTATAATAATGATATTTCGGGAATCCATTTGTCTAGGTAACGTATGTAAGTGATTAACATTTCAATGACACGGATTAATGTAAGTGCGAAAAAGCCATTGCAAATGTGAAATGCTGGTACATTAATAACTGGTGTAACCAGGGAAATGCTGAATGCAAGCATTCAGACGTGCATACTTGTGTTGCACAGGTGCTGGAACTCAGTTTGTGGCATGGAGTTCCATGTCTGTTGCACTTGGTCGACCAATACAGAGACGGTTAATGCTGTTAGTGAATGATACTGGAAGTGTCGAGCAATGATGACCCATATGTGCTCGATTGGAGACAGATCTGGTGATCGGGCAGGCCAAGGCAACATGTCGATAAGACGAGCGTTATCCTGTTGGAAAAGGCGCTCTGGAGTGCTATCATGAATGACTGCACAGCATGCAAATGACCAGACTGACGTACAGTTTTGCAGCCAGGGTGCGTGGGATAAGCACGAGCGTGCTCCCGCTGTCATACGAAATCTCACCCCAGACCATAATTCCAGGTGTAGGTGCAGTGTGTCTAGCACGCAGACAGGTTGGCTGCAGGTCTTCAACTGGCCTCGTTCAAGCTAACACATGGCCTCACTGGCACCGAGGCAGAACCAGCTTTCATCAGAAAACACAACGGACGTCCACTCTGCCCTCCAATGTGCTCTCGCCTGACACCACTGAAGTCGCAAATAGCGGTGGTTTGTGGTCAGCGGAATGCACGCGTACAGGGCGTCTGGCTCGGAGATGCACTTGAAGTAACCGATTTGTAACAGGTCGTTGTGCCAGTTGCTGCTCAAATTGCTGCTGCATATGCAGTACTACGCGCCAGAGCCATACGCCAAGTCTTTTTGTAATATCGCAGAAGGAACATCCAGTTTCTCGTAGCCCCTTTACACGACTTCGTTCAAACTAAGTAAGGTTTTAATAATGGCGTCTTTGTCGCCTTAAAGGGATTCTTGACTATCATCAGCTCAACATGTACAATCTCAAAGATAATTAACACTCACGACCGAACAGTGTATATCTAAAGCAAACCTGTTTTGCATCCTCGTAATGACGGCTACCAGCGCCACTATGATGTGAATGGCGCGAAATGTGAACAGACATCATCTTTCACACGTAGAAACATGCCTACCAACTTCCGTTTATGTCCCACAGCTCCTTCTTGGCACTGTAATTTTTTTCCCGTCAGTGTAGAAATTTAGGAAGCAGATTCGAGATTATAGTAACTAACTGTATACCGACTGATCATTCCCAAGGTAAAGATTGTGTAGACGTAGGGCTGCTAAAGCTACGGTGTCCGCTACAGAAAGAAACGAAATAAAATGATACAGCTCACAAGTTGTCGGTGTTTTCAACCTAATTCTTTGGATAAGAGAAAGCGGTTTTCATGAAATGATTCCTAAGTAACACAACTGAAATGATAGTTTCACCAAGTGAACCTTCCGTTGGGACGTACGCACACTCAATGTATTTTTTTCTAGGTTTTATAAACTGATTTCATAGATTAATATGCGTTTTGTTATTTTCTCCCGTTACTAAAACGAAATTCCTCTACTGAAAAGCAGACACACTTCTTACGTTAGTGACGCATGTGGGCATTCTCACTTCATTCAATGACGCAAAAATATATACCGCGAAGGACCTGAAAATTATTCATGATGTTCAAAAATGTGTCCCATATTCTCGCAGATATTGTACTTGTTAAAACTAGAAAAAAGTGCTGCAAACGTATGTCCATAAACAATGCTTGCCGAGATAGGGGCTATTTTGTCTTATAATTGCCATATGTGTGTTGACACTACAAAAGTTTACTATATACTTGTTCTGGAACATCCATCAGTCTGTACTTTGTCGATGAATGTGCGATATATCAGTACCTTTAAATTTCCTCATAGACAGAAACTTGAGGGAGAAAGGTCAGCTAAACGAGGAGGCCATGTTACTGGACCTTCCCAACCAAGCCACCCTATACCGTATTACACTTCTGCGTTGATACAATCATACCGTCCTCATAAAGGTAAAATGGCCCGTATCTCAACATGTATTAATCTCTAGGTATACACTGGTATGCGGAAGTTAAGGATGAAATAATTTTCGCATGGTCTATCAGTGCCAAGTAATATAGCTCGATCAAACTTGGACCATACATAGAAAGGAATGCTACAGTATAGTACAGAAGGTAACTGAAAGATATACGCAATGAGACGAACAGAAATGACACTTTTATGTAAGAACAGTAACTACAGGGAAGTGTCCGCGATTGGCAATGGACTCCCGGACATAAACGGAGGGAGAAGGTTGTTAATAGAGATTGTGATCACTACTAGGGCTGTTGAAAATCTATTGCTGTATCGATATTTTCTTCCAGAAGTAATCGATATACATCGGCAATACTCTGCCACTGATATACAAATGTCTATTTCGAAATGGCAATAGCGAATGCCGATATTTTTTCGCAATTTTCGATAAATATTTGAAGTTGTTCTTTTGAAGTTGTAGTAGGACACAATTTTACTTTCACTGTGTGAAGGAGTGTTACTACGTTTTGAGCTTTCATCACGTCCAGTCTTTCTGTCTGAGTGTATGAAGCAAGTACAAGTGGCACAAAGAAGGGGGAGGGGGGCGTGAACGGAATAACAAGATTTCCGATGTGAAGAAATAGCGCAGAGTTGCATTAAAAAACAATTTCCAACGCAACTAGTGTGCTATTTCTCGACTTCGGCATTCTTCAAAAGCAGTTGCTGAAAGTGATGAACAAAAATCTAAATGACAAAATTGGTCTCTGTGGTGGGGGGGAGACGTGTGAGGGGAAATACGGACGCAATCTGCGTTCGGCTCTACCAACAGAAACTGTAACGTTTCGCTTCACCAAATAATTTTGATACTACAGCTGCTAGGTCGCTGGCGTTTGCAGAAATGAAAAAAAAAGAAAAACAGGGAAGTCGACTTGAAGTGTTCCGGACAAATCTGATATGTGACGAAATCAAACGGCCGCGCGGGATTAGCCGAGAGGTCTCAGGCGCTGCAGTCATGGACTGTGCGGCTGGTCCCGGCGGAGGTCCGAGTCCTCGCTTGGGCATGGGTGTGTGTGTTTGTCCTTAGGATAATTTAGGTTCGGTAGTTTGTAAGCTTAGGGACTGATGGCCTTAGCAGTTAAGTCCCATAGGATTTCACACACATTTTAACATTTGATTGTTGAACGAAATCGAACGACGAAACCAGCGGACACCTTTTGTTGTACCACTTACATGCGGTTACCATCGCTCGCAAAGTCGTTATCGTCAAGAGTAAACGTGCATCGTTTTCCTTTCAATTCTTGCTCTGTGGGGGATAAGCAGGATGCTAGCTTGTTAATGTACAGAACATCTACAAATCAGTACTTAAATATACAGCTCAAAAACCGGCAGCATATTTAAATATTTTTATAGGCCTGACGTCGATAGCTTTCCCGTCGGTATATCGAAAACATATTCGATATATCGACTAATGATATATCGACTAATGATATATTTTTATATATAGATGTATCGGTTTCCTGACATTTTTCAAAATATCAACAGTTCTAATAACGACGGAGTTCGTTCCCATGCTGACCAAAAGGTTGGCACGGAGTTCTCGTGGTAGGGCGCTCCTTTTCTCTGTCAGCTGGTGGATAGTCTTGTGAATAATAAATTTCAGCTATCAGTCATCCTTTTTAAATTTTATTGACAGATCTAGATTTCAGCTAGAATTTAGATCTGCCAATAAAATTTAAAAAGGACGACTGATAGCTGAAATCTATTACTTACAAGTCAATATAACAGTCGCTGAGTACAACAGCCTTCTGAATGGAAGGTAACCTGATGGTGGATGGTCGTTGGTGCACGTGGGGGCGTGCTTATCTTCAACGCAAAGCCAGCCGTGGTGGCCGAGCGGTTCTAGGCGCTTTAGTCTGGAACCCCGCGACTGCTACGGTCGCAGGTTCTAATCCTGCCTCGGGCATGGATGTGTGTGATGTCCTTAGGTTAGTTAGGTTAAAGTAGTTCTAAGTTCTACGGGACTGATGACCTCAGATGTTAAGTCCCCATAGTGCTCAGAGCCATTTGAACCATTTCAACGCAAACCATACGTGCTCGATGGGATTTAAGTCGGAGGAACGGGCCGGCCAGTCTGTTCGCCGAATACCCTCACGTTCCAATAGATCCTCCACCTGCGCTGTTCGGCGCGGTAGCACATTTTCATCTATAAAAATTAAGTCAGGGCCGAATTCGCCCCTGAAAAGACGCACATGGGGAAGAGGTATAGTGTGACAATAACGTTGATCGATGAATGAACTGCGTTCGAAGATTTGGAGGTCAGTACACCCACACATTTTGCTTTCCAGACCATAACACCTGAACCACCAGAGTGATCATGTTCGACAATGTTCCTGAGTGCATTATGTGTTCTCATCCCTCGTCATGTGAGGGTGCGCACAACATCGTCGAACATGAACGTTTTCGTGGTCCAGGTATTATGGTGTGGGGCGATATAATGTTACATGGGCGTAGTGAACTCTACATCTTTAAACACGGTACATTCAACGGTCAACATTATGTGACACTATATCCCTGCATTTCTGGGGTCCATTTCGCCCTTTTGTCATCTTTATGGATGACAGTGTGCGACCACATCGAACTGCTAAGATGGAAAAGCACTTTGACGAGAAAATTCCGGCGGATTAACTAGCCTGTCCGTTTCGCTGACTTAACACTTGATGGAACACGTGTGGGATGAGTTGAAGAGGGACTGATGACCTCAGAAGTTAAGTCCCATAGTGCTCAGAGCCATTTTTGAGTTGAAGAGACGTATTGCAAGACATCCTCGCGCACCGAAGACCATTCATCAGCTGTGGGTGTTGGAGGAATGGAACTTCCTACTGCAAGAATTCCTTACCAACCCTGTGTCCACCTTGGGAGAACATTGTGGGGCACATACTGCCATCTGTGGCAATCACACAAAGGTATTAAGAACGATGTCCCTCCTTTCGTAATGCCAAAGTGACCATCTTTAATCGCGATGACGTCAGTGTGATATTGTCTGAATAATAGTGTCATTTCTGTGTGTCTCATTACGTATTTCTTTCAGTCACTTTCTGTGCTAGACTGTAGCAGTTTTAGTCCAAGTTTCGTTGAGCTATATTACTTGGCAATGACATCATGCGGAAGTTCCTTTCGTCATTAAGTTTTGCGTACCAGTGTATATTTGCAGGGCTTTCTTTTTGTTTTGACCAGTCCTATCCATTGGAAGAATATGGGGCACTTTCTTTATAGACCGTTTCTAATGTAGCGCTGGATATTCTGACCCATAAGACCTGAGCATAAGTAAAATATTTTACGTGTACGACAGATAATTGAAATTAATGTTCATAATTTAATTAGTCAAGTCTGACTTTGACTCAAGTGTCTGAAAGTGGGCGAAGTAAACACAGGCGTATTTTCCAGAGGCGCCAGCAATCTGTGTTTAATTTTTTCTTTGTATATGCTATAGGTTTGTTGAAGTTTTTGTTTGCATTCTGAGGACTCTTCCAAGAGTATGGAGGCTCCACCAACTCTTATTATTCAAAAGTAAAAGTATACAGTTGACAGAGTGTGTTTTCGAATTTTTTTTTAACGAGATACCTGCGCTTGCTATATACTCGTAATTGTAACGCAGTTGTGGTCTAGTGCACCCATTTTATAACTGAAGCTATCAAAAACCTGACCAAGACAAAATAATCGACAAGGAAATATCTTACGACGGTTTCTAGGGTGAGATTAACTTTTACTTGGAATGTTATGGCTCAAATGTTTCAAATGGCGCTGAGCACTATGGGACTTAGCTGCTGAGGTCATCAGTCCCCTAGAACTTAGAACTACTTAAACCTAACTAACCTAAGTACATTACACACATCCATGGCCGAGGAAGGATTACAACCTGCGACCGTAGCGGTCACGCGGTTCTAGACAGTGGCGCCTAGAACCGCACGGCCACTCCGGCCGGCGGAATGTTATGTCTCAGTAACTATTTCAGCCGACTGTCTCGAGATTTTCGTATCTCATAAATGATAACGGTAACAACCTTATCATGATTTTCTTTGTATATACATGTGATTTCCAGTCTGTTTACTGCATCGCAATAGCATTCTTTACTGTCAGCTGTACACTGCGGAAGATTCATTGGAGATAAAGTTACAATTAAAACTGTAATTATCTTCAAGAATTCTAAGCACTTCATCCGAACTGCACCTGCAGGGAAAATTTATCTTATCTTAGTTGTGAGTTGAGTAGTCTTAGCAATGATTGTAAATATTTCGTCTCATGTTTTGGATATTTGAGGCAATAAACTATTGCCTAGTAATTTGTACTCATGATACAAAACGGAAGGCGAGGACATTCTAATAATTTCGGGTAACAAGTCTGTTTACTTTTTTTTAGTGATTATGTTTTATATTCGTATTCTCCTCAGCACAAGTTTTGTGGAGGAACAGGGCAACTTTATTCCAGGAAATAAGGAAGTTCAGTGTTAACAGTCCAATTGATAGGGAGCACAAGCTTAGTTTGGAAGAGGAAACTGGCTGAGTCCTTTTCAAATAGATCGTACTGGAATCCGACAAAAATGTTTTAGGGAACTGACGCAAAACCTAAATCTGGGTGGTCGGATGAGCATTTGAAGCAAAGTCCTCTCGAATGTGAGTCCAGTACCTTAACCACTACATCATTCAATTGCGTTGGGTGGAATAGTCAGTAATTTAGATTACTGCTTTTGTAATATCTTTCAGTTAATGAATAAAATCAGTGTTGGAATAAGCATTTGATGTTTCTCATGTATATGTATTTGACAATGAATCAATTTAAATTTAAATTAGATAAGAGTAATTGTTCCTTCCGTAGACTCTCACAGAGAAGATCTTATGAGCGTATATTTCGTTAGATAATCATTGTAGCATACATATTTTGCGCATGAATTAATACGCTAATCTTCAGTTTCTTTTCACAGGTCCTTAAAGAAATGGTCCTGAAAAGTGTGAAGCAAGGGAAAAAAATAACGCTCGCCACTTTTACAAATTAATATAATCGTTGACTTTTTAACATACAGTCATAAAACATAAACACATTGATAATTATACTTGTTTTGCAAATAAAACCGCCTTTTCCAGTTGCCACTTAATTTATTTATCCAGGATAAGGCGGTTCTATTTACAAAACAAGTATTTCTCTGCTTTCTGTGGAGGATGGCCACGAAAACAAACTTGGCATTGATAATTAATCAATAGTTAATGTTTTCAGTCTTTGAGCAGATTTTTACGGGTCGTTTTACAACTGAAACTACGAATGATTCGTATATCACGCGTTTTTTATCTGAAAAATTTTAGGTTCCATTGAACCCCAACCTATGATGCTGTGTAACGCTATGCAACGAAAGTAAACGAAGTGTGCAAGAAATTTTGTTCCTATTCAACCTACGTTTCATATCTTCTACATTGCAAATAATGACTTCCTTACACGTTTCAGTCCTTAAGCGATACTCTCTGCGCACCAGAGTTTGTGATCAACTTGTACCCTCGAGTATTTAAGGCAGTCGACGTCTTCCGCATCCGCGTTACTGTACTTTATGTTTCAGGTGGGATTGAAACCTCACACAGTTCCTGAACAACGTGTTTTCAATATGTGGTGCCAGTAAATTGCAAGAAATCGTTGATTAATGTCCAAGAAAGGTTCATTAAAAGACTTTCATTAACAGACTTTTCTAAACCTTGACCGCTATATATAGCAATATTTGTGTCAGCTGGAAACACACTACACTCCAACGCTTCATTTACTCTTACAGCCGCATGCATCTATTTTTCCTCCTCTAATATTTTAACTAAAAATTCTGCAAGAAAACCGAGGTTCGAATCATTTCGTAAAGAAGAGAGAGAGAGAGAGAGAGAGAGAGAGAGAGAGAGAGAGAGAGAGAGAGAACAGAAACGGTAGAATCGGCGAGGGGATGAGTAATAATTTGCACGCACTATACCTACAGGGTTTTGGAAATGTGACATGTTTTTCTACATCTGCATTCATACTCTGCAAAGCACTCTGATGCGCACGACAGACGGTATTTCTACCTTCAACAGAGATTACGGTTTCTGCCCATTCCATTAGCGTACGAAGCGCGGCAAGAAAAACTACTTTAAAAGTTAGTGTGTTAGTTATTTGCACGTTCCGTTGATCATAGTTACGACCTCTATGATATGAAAAGAGTTAGTTTTAAAATAATAATACATCTTCAGGCGTAAAATATGGCAAACGACTGACCATTTGCATTAATCCTTAAGTCATTTTTAATTTCTTTTTAACCGGGATACAGTTAGATTAGATTAAGATAGATTAGACTCAGTTTTCGTTCCATAGACCCAGAAATGAGATGATTCTCGTGGATATGGAACATGTCAGAAAGTATAACACAAAAAAAATAGAAGATTTGAATATAATACTGACTTCCCTGATAACTTGTCTGGAGATCGTCAAGATATGTTAATATATTAAAATAAACTGGAAAAACTAATATTTACAGAATTAATACACTGTCAGAATGATACATACTAATACACTTTTAATAAATTTATTATACACAAAATACGAGCTGTCAAAACTGAAATCTAACAGATATTTTTGCTTACGCTGGTTTAACAGTCCCTGTTAATATGTTCATCTAAAGAGTAGGAGTTGCCTATCAAAAAGTCTTTCAAACTCAGTTTAAACTGTTTTAACAGTTGCTGGTCATTAACGAAAACGTTTGTTCCTGAATATTGGACCCCTTTTTGGACCAAGGTAAGAGATTTTAGGTTTTCAAGTAGATTGTTCTTATTCCTGGCATTGAGACCATATACTGAGCTTGTGACTGGAAATAGAGGTATATAATTTGCAACAAATTTCATTAAGGAATAAATATATTGAGAAGCAATGGTTGGAATACGCAAATTCTTGAAAAAGTTTCTACGTGATGTTCTTGAATTTACACCACAAATGAGTCTTATTACACTCTTTAGCCCTCTAAAAACTTTGACGAGTTTGACGAGTTTCCAGCGAATATGATTCCAATAAGACACAATAGAATGAAAGTAAGCAAAGTATGCAAGTTTTTTTTAAATATATATTCACACCTCATACATCTGACATCATTCACATTGCAAATACAGACTTGTTTAGGCCCTTCAGCAATTCTGTAGTATGCCCTTCCCAACTAAACTTATTGTCAAGCAGTAATCCCGTCAATTTAACGTTGTCAACCTCTTTTATCTGCGTGTCTTCATATGTTATACACATGTTGGAAGGATTTCTTTTACAGGTTCTCAACTGCATACAGTGGCTATTTTTTGAAACCGTGATTAGTTAGTATGTATTATAAGTTAGTGATTAATTAATTCAATCTCTCTCTCTGTCTCTTACACACACACACACACACACACACACACACACACACACACACACGCACACGCGCGCGCGCGCAAAATCATATTACTACACATTCAGAAGGTCTTCTATGAAGTAGAAGGGTTTGTGAAGCAGATATGATTTCAGTTTATGTTTGAAGTTAATTTTATTATCCGCTAAATTCTTTACTTCACTCGGCAGGTTATCCAAGATTTGTACAGCTGAATACATCACTCCATTATGAGCAATACTACTGCCTAGTGGCAGATGTTATGTCATTTCTTCTGTACTCTGTTCATTACAACAATAAATCGGATGTAAACAAACTCAAATGCGATGAATGGTCAGAAGCCGTAGCACACGCACACTGGTGTTGTACACTCTTGGAAGTAGGTCCTGCTTATGTACAACATATATTATTACTAAGTTACGTTAAGTGGAACTTTAAGATATTGTAATGTATTAACAAACATCTACGTTTTTCTTAATCACGCTTTAGCTACGTAGTTTTTATTTCAAAAGTAGTGTACAGTCACACTCTCTGTACTTTTGCGCTCTGATTGTCGCGCTGTTAATACGCAGTATGAAAATGGCTTAAGCTACTTCCTGTTCCGAAGTGAAAAACACGTGTGGAACACGGTTGAAAAGTGCCTACAAATAGGTTGTACTTAATGTTTTCCATAAATTTACAGAAAAATCGGATTTGAAGTTTTCGTGGGACTGTATTTCATATAGTTGAGATACATGTCCATTGTTCATACCACAGATGTAGTCTCACAGGAACCAGAGTGGTAAGTCTCGTAGAAACATGAAAACAGTAATTTTCGCAGCATCGAGCATACCACACAAATGCTGCGTTTTTATATTTGCCACTGTACCATTGCAATATCAACCCAACAGAACCGATCTGGAGCCAATTAAGGGATTTGGCCCGAGAAATAAGGACTGTTAAGCTGCCCGACGTACTGGAACTAACGCACGCAGCCTTTTCACGCGTCACTGCCGAACGCTGGCGGCATATAGAACGGGACGTCATAAAAGAAGAGGAAAAAATGCGGCGCCTGGGTGACTTCGTGGATTCTGTTGTTGATCGACTCGTTATCAACGTAGCAGATGATAGTTCAAGAACTGAAATGTATTTCTCGGATTCGGATAAGGAAGGAGCTAAGGGATTACCAGACGACTGACTGCATGTATTACCTTCAGTGGCTTCCATATTCAACAGAACGGTGAAATCCCTGCAGTATGCTTTTGCATCACGCATAGCTCGCTCAGAAAAATTACCCTGTGGTGAAATCAAGAATTTCATCACTCTTGTTTGTAATTAGAATACTACGTTAGGTGAGAACGAGAACATTTTATGTTTTCCGTCTGGCAACCTACGATACGTAGCGTTCGTTAGTGCTGGAGTTTTGCCGAATATTATATCATTCCCTTTAAAAATTAAATGACATTCGAAGCTGTACTGTTTCTTTGATGGTCTCTTTTTTACGCCTGAACTACAACTGTTGGATCAGCTGGCTGTCCAGCGCAGTCCTAGTTTAATGCGCGGTTAAAGCTGCTGTCCCATATTATCACTCAGTCTATGTGCATGTAGCACAGTATAAAACATATCCTTATAATCGTACTTGACTGTACTGGACGCAGCTTGGTTTACGCTCCACGTGAAACGAAATCCAATGAGATTCAAGCAAACGCGGAAGAATACTTGGGGAGTGTCGTAGGACCGTTGCTATTAACAATATATATAAATGACCTTGTGGATAACATCGGAAGTTCACTGAAGCTTTTTGCGGATGATGCTGTAGGATATCGAGAGGTTGTAACAATGGAAAATTGTACTGAAATGCAGGAGGATCTGCAACGAATTGACGCATGGTGCAGGGAATGGCAATTGAATCTCAATATTGACAAGAGTAATGTGCTGCGAATACATAGAAAGAAAGATCCTTTATCATTTAGCTACAATATTGCGGGTCAGCAACTGGAAGCAGTTAATTCCATAAATTATCTGGGAGTAAACATTAGGAGTGATTTAAAATGGAATGACCATATAAAATTAATCATCGATAAAGCAGATGCCAGACTGAGATTCATTGGAAGAATCCTAAGGAAATGCAGTCCGAAAACAAAGGAAGTAGGTTACAGTACACTTGTTCGCCCACTGCTTGAATACTGCTCACCGGTGTGGGGTCCGTACCAGAGGGGGTTGATAGAAGAGATGGAGAAGATACAACGGAGAGCAGCGCGCTTCGTTACAGGATCATTTAGTAATCGCGAAAGCGTTACGGAGATGATAGATAAACTCCAGCGCAAGACACTGCAACAGAGACGCTCAGTAGCTAGGAATGGGCTTTTGTTGAAGTTTCGAGAACATAGCTTGACCGAGGAGTCAAGCAGTATATTGCTCCATACTATGTATACCTCGCGAAGAGACTATGAGGATAAAATCAGAGAGATCAGAGCCCACACAGAGGCATACCGACAATCTTCCTTTCCACGAACAATACGAGACTGGAACAGAAGGGAGAACCGACAGAGGTACTCAATGTACCCTCCGCCACACACTGTCAGGTGGCTTGCGGAGAATGGATGTAGATGTAGACGTAGATGTAGACGTAGAATGTTTACAACAGGTGTATTCTTATGATGAACAGAGTATAGTACTGTATTTACGAATGTTGTTGTTGAACGGTGATTGATTGTTAACGACAAACGTGATTAGGAAGTAAATGCACCGGTGAGGCTGATGTCAGTAAATCGAACTCTACAAGAGTTCCTATACTGAGATGACAAAAGTCATGAGATAGCTATATGCACATGTACAGATGGCGGCAGTGTCGCGTTCACAAGCTATAAACGGGCACTGCATTAACAGAGCTGTGAAAAGATTTCGGATGCGATTACGGCCGCTCGACGGGAATTAAGACTCTGAGCGCGGAGTGGTGGTTGGAGGTAAACGCATGGACAATTACATTTCGGAAATCGTTAGTGAATTCAATATTCCGCCATCCACAGTGTCAAGAGTGTACCAAGAATACCTAATTTCAGTCGTTACCGCTCGCCACGGACAACGCACTGATCGACGGCCTTCACTCAACGCCCGAGAGAAGCAGCGTTTGCGTAGAGTTGTCACAATGCGTTAAATACTTACGTTTCAATATCATGTGAATCAAATTAGGGTCTCGTGTTTGATGTATCAGTTGACAGTATTATCTACATCTAGGTCTGTATCTATACTCTGCAAACCACCGTGAGGTGCATGGCACAGGGTACGTCCCATAGTACCACTTATAAGGGTTTCTTCCTGCTCCATTCACATATAGAGCCCGGGATGAATGATTGATTGAATGTCTCTGTGCGTGCAGTAATTATTCTAATCTTAACCTCACGATCCCTAAGTGAGCAATATGTAGGTGGTTGTAGCATATCCCTAGAGTAATCATTTAAAGCCAGTTCTTGAAACTTTGCTAATAGACTTTTTCCGGATAGTTTACGTCTGTCTTCAAGAGTCTGCCAGTTCCGTTCCTTCAGTATCTCTGTGACACTCTCCCACGGATTAAACAAATCTGTGACCATTCGTGCTGCCATTCTCTGTATACGTTCAATATCCCCTGTTAGTCCTATCTGGTACGGGTCCCAGACACTTGAGCAATATTCTAGAACCGGTCGCACAAGTGATTTGTAAGCAACCTCTTTTGTAGACTGATTGCACTTCTCCTGGTTTCTACCAATAAACCGAAGTCTGCCAGCTGTCTTTACTCACGCTTGTATGAAATAACCGCAGAAATCAATGTAGAACGTACAATGAACGTATTCGTTGGTAACAGTACGACATCGCCTGCAGCGCCTCTCCTGATCTCGTAACCATGTCGGTTGGACCCTAGACGAGTGGAAAACTGTGGCCTGGTCAGATGAGTCCCGATTTCAGTTGGTAAGAGCTGATTGTAGGGTTTGAATGAGGTGGAGACCCCACGAAGTCACGGACTCTGGTTGTCAACAAGGCACTGTTGGTGTTTCCCGAACGGTGTGGGCTGTGTTTACATGGAGGGGACTGGGTCTCTGGTCCAGCTGAACCGATCATTGAGTGGAAATGGTTGGGTTCGGCTACTGGGAGACCATCTGCAGCCATTCATTGGTTTCGTGTCTCCAAACAAGGACGCAATTGTTGTGGATGATAATGGGCCATCTCAACGGGCCACAGTTGTTCGCGATTGGTTTGAAGAACATTCTGATCAATTCGAGCGAATGATTTGGCCACCCAGATCTCCCGATATGAATCCCGCCGAACATTTACGGCATGTAATCGGGAAGTCAGTTCGTGTACAAAATCCTGTACCGCCAACAGTTTCACAATTATAAACGACTACAGAAGAAGAGTGGCTCAACATTTCTGCAGGGGACTTCGAATGACCTGAGTCCATGTCACGTCTAGTCGATGCACTACGCCACGCAGATGGAGGTCCGATACGATGTTAAGGAGGTATCCCATGGCTTTGGTCAGCTCCGTGTAGAGTGTGCACTATCCTAAACTGGATGCTTCTGCGCAACAAACACTTATTTCGTCAGTGACGACTTATCTCTGCTTATGATGCTACAAGGCATTAGTGAATAGAAACAGGAAAGTAAGTCACCTTTTCTCAGTTTTCATCTCCAAAATCTGTTATTATCCGTAATGCAAAAGTTTCAGAGATAAGACGTTAAACATTATCTGTAAAATGTGATTTCAAGTTCAGGTTATTAGTAATATGAACATTTAAGGATTTAGAACTTTCTATTTCCTTAACAGATTGTCCCTCCTGCAGTAATTCTAATGATGTGGTCATGTCTCGTGCAATACTGAATTACGTGCATTATGTTTTATCTCAATTCAATGGCTGTCCATTTGCAGAGAACCAGTTATTAGTTTTCAAGAAAATTTTATTTACGTTTACAAATGTGGAATTTACTCAATTAGGCTTGATTATAATACTTGTATCGTCAGCAAAGAGAACTATTTGCATCATGGGTGTATGATGGAAGATAATCTATGTATAACAAGAACAGATCAAATATCGATCCCTATGGTACACCCGCTGTGATTGTTCCCATTCTGAAATCGCACGTTCGTTGAGACAGATTCGTATCTTCTTTTGAGAGGGGTGTGTCATGGTTGTTGTATACATAATTCTTAGCATTATCTTCGAGATGGAGGTAAATAGTAGCACTGGTCGGTAATTTTTTATATCTGTTTTAGTGCCTTCCTCGTGAAGGGGTCTTACAATTGCATATTTCAGTCTGTCTCGAAATATCTCCATTGATAGTGATTTGTTCTGCTTATGTGATTAAAAACATTGTATAAATGTGAAGAATATGTTGGTACTTTACCCAAGATATTACCATGTTCGGAATTGTTGGTTTTGGAGTTAACTACATTCTTATATCTTTGGCGGAGCATCGAGTAATTGTAATTTGTCTTATGTATGAAACATTGCTTCTTGCACACTAGAGAATTTTACTGGTTCAACCCTTCAGCTATCCGTGCCATTCTTCTGAGCTACTTCAAGGAACTAATTGTTAAATACATTGATACCTGGCTGTTATCATTTATTATTTAGCTGATTTCTTTAATAACAAAGTCCTCAACTTCTTAACAAAGAAACCGAAGCGTAAAGATAAATAAAGTCTCCTTCCTCCGGCGACAGTTCTATTTTGGAAAAAAGTGAAACAACGATTCTGGCGTACGTCTGCAGAGAAACAATCGAAAATAAATTTTGCTTGGACTAATATAACGGCTGCTGAAAATATTTTCATGTATTATTGATGTAATTGGTCTTCTAAGAAGTAGGTTCATTTTATAATCTGTTTGTACAACAAAAGTTGCCAGATTGTTTGAGTTATTTCGAAAAGTATTACCAGTGGGAGGAAAACTCATTACAATTACTTGCGAGAAAAAGCTGTTTCTAGTTTCCGTATCATGTTGTGAACTTGTGCGAACGTTTCGGGGCTTGAAAGCTAACGCAAAAATTTCGTTGGCATCCAAGATTATCTGCAGGCTCAGATATTTTCTCGAGGGAGAGACAGAATATTCTTCTAGCGGAGATGCTGGTTAGTGTATTCTTCCAACGCATACAGGCGCAATATTCGCAGCACATCGATGAAGTTTTTATTCACTCTCGTGATAAGAAATCTCACAGAAATTTTGTACGTGCACAGCCGAATGTTGACAAAGTGGGTGCGGTAACAATTTCAGATAACTATGGAAGATTTTAGAAATGCAAGCGGATCGTATATTTAGGAACGACTTAAACTAGCTATATGTACTCATATTTTTTAAATTTTATATTTCACTTCCATATAATGTGTGAAGGTAACGTCTGATTAAATGTTTCCACGTGTGCAATTCTTCAGTGGTCTTCAGTCCGAAAACTGGTTTCATGCAGCTCTCCACGCTACTCCATCCTGTGCAAGGCTCTTTATGTAACTGCTGCAGCCTTCATCCATTTGAATCAGATAAATGGATTTGGTCCCCTCCTACAATTTTTACTCCCACACAGCCTTCCATTACCGAACTGAACATTCCTTGATGCCCCAGTATGCGTCCTATCAACCAGTCACTTCCTTTAGTCACACATCTACATCTATCTACATCTACATCCATACTCCGCAAAGGCACCTGACGGTGTGTGGCGGAGGGTACCCTGAGTACCTCTATCGGTTCTCCCTTCTATTCCAGTCTCGTATTGTTCGTGGAAAGAAGGATTGTCGGTATGCTTCTGTGTGGACTCTAATCTCTCTGATTTTATCCTCATGGTCTCTTCGCGAGATATACGTAGGAGGGAGCAATATACTGCTTGACTCTTCGATGAAGGTATGTTCTCGAAACTTTAACAAAAGCCCGTACAGAGCTACTGAGCGTCTCTCCTGCAGAGTCTTCCACTGAAGTTTATCTATCATCTCCGTAACGCTTTCGCGATTACTAAATGATCCTGTAACGAAGCGCGCTGCTCTCCGTTGGATCTTCTCTATCTCTTCTATCAACCTTATCTGGTACGGATCCCACACTGCTGAGCATTATTCAAGCAGTGGGCGAACAAGAGTACTGTAACCCACTTCCTTTGTTTTCGGATTGCATTTCCTTAGGATTCTTCCAATGAATCTCAGTCTGGCATCTGCTTTACCGACGATCAACTTTATATGATCATTCCATTTTAAATCACTCCTAATGCGTACTCCCAGATAATTTATGGAATTAACTGCTTCCAGTTGCCGACCTGCTATACTGTAGCTAAGTGATAAGGGATCTATCTTTCTATGTATTCGCAGCACATTACACTTGTCTACATCGAGATTCAATTGCCATTCCCTGCACCAAGCGTTAATTCGCTGCAGATCCTCCTGCACTTCAGTACAATTTTCCATTGTTACAACCTCTCGATACACCACAGCATCATCTGCAAAAAGCCTCAGTGAACTTCCGATGTCATCGACAAGTTCATTTATGTATATTGTGAATAGCAACGGTCCTACGACACTCCCCTGCAGCACACCTGAAATCACTCTTACTTCGGAAGACTTCTCTCCATTGAGAATGACATGCTGCGTTCTGTTATCTAGGAACTCCTCAATCCAATCACACAATTGGTCTGATAGTCCATATGCTCTTACTTTGTTCATTAAACGTCTGTGGGGAACTGTATCGAACGCCTTGCGGAAGTCAAGAAACACGGCATCTACCTGGGAGGGTAGGCCCTCTGAGTCTCGTGGACGAATAGCGCGAGCTGGGTTTCACACGACCGTCTTTTTCGAAACCCTTGCTGATTCCTACAGAGTAGATTTCTAGTCTCCAGAAAAGTCATTATACTCGAACATAATACGTGTTCCAAAATTCTATAACTGATCGACGTTAGAGATATAGGTGTATGTCATAAATTTCTTTTTTCTCCAATTCGTTTCAGTACCTTCTCGTGTGTTATCCCATCAATCTATCTAACTTACAGCACTTCTCTATAGCACCACATTTAAAAAGCTTCTCTCTTCTTCTTGTCTGAACTGCCTATGATGCACTTTTCTCTTCCATACAAGGCTACAGCCCAAATAAATACACACATCAAACGAAGGTTTGCATCACCCCGGTTCCCAGAACACCTGAAGATAGACGTTGACTGTGAATATTGTATCACAGACACAGTCTCTTTGACTGTACAGAGATGTTACTAAACCCGCCCAAAGACGTAAACAACCATGCATGAGCAGCGCCTAGTAGACGGAGGGGGCCCGAGAGCTGATCAGTTCCAGTCATTTCACCAGGAAGGAGGTACACGGCTCGTGTTATCTGTAGTTCAACCATGCCTAGACGGTCAATACCGCGGTTCGATCGCGTTCGCATTGTTACTTTGTGCCAGGAAGGACTCTCAACAAGGGAAGTGTCCAGGCGTCTCAGAGTGAACCAAAACGATGTTTTTCGTACATGGAGGAGATAGAGAGACAAGAACTATCGATGATATGCCTCGCTCAGGCCTCCCAAGGGCAACTACTGCAGTGGATGACCTCTACCTACGGACTGTGGCTCAGAGGAACCCCGACAGCAACGCCACCATGTTGAATAATGCTTTTCGTGCAGCCACAGGACATCGTGTTACGACTCAAACTGAGCGCAGTAGACTGCATGATGCTCAACTTCACTCCCGTCGTCCATGGCGAGGTCCATCTTTGCAACCACGACACCATGCAGCGCTTTAGGGATGGGCCCAATAACATGTTGAATGGACATGTTGATTGGCATCACCTTCTCTTCACAAATGAGTGTCGCATTTTCCTTCAACCAGACAAACGTCGGAGACGTGTTTGGAGGCAACCCGGTCAGGCTGAACGCCTTAGACGCATTGTCCAGCGAGTGCAGCAAGGTGGAGGATCCCTGCTGTTTTGGGGTGGCATTTTGTGGGGCCGGCGTACCCCGCTGGTGGTCATGGAAGGCACCGTAACGGCTGTACGATACGTGAATGACATCCTCCGACCGATAGTGCAACCGCATCGGCAGCATATTGGCGAGGCATTCGTCTTCATGGACGACAATTACGCTCTCCCATGGTGCACATCTTGTGAATGACTTCGTTCAGGATAACGACAACTCTCGACTAGAGTGGACAGCGTGTTCTCCAGACGTTAACCCTATCGAGAATGCCTGGGATAGATTGAAAAGGGCTGTTTATGGACGACATGACTCACCAACTACTCTTAGGTATCTACGCCGAATCGCTGTTGAGGAGTGGGACAATCTGGACCAACAGTGCCTTGATGAACTTGTGGATAGAATACCACGACGAATACAGACATGCATCAGTGCAAGAGGTCTTGCTGCTGGGTATTGGAAGTACCGGTGTGTACAGCAATCTGGACCAACACCTCTGAAGGGCTCGCTGTATGGTGGTACAACACGCAGTGTGTGGTTTTCATGAGCAATAAAAGGGCGGAAATGATGTTTACGTTGATCCTTATTCCAATTTTCTGTACAGGCTCCGGAACTGTCGGAACCGAGGTGATGCAAAACTTTTTTTGATGTGTGTAACTTCAGGAAAGACTTCCTAGCACCTAAATTAACATTAGAGGTTAATAAACTCTGTTTTTCCGTATAGCTTAATTTTTGAACCATTATATCAGCAACGTAATCAACAATCCTCAAATCAGTAAATCTACACGTCACAGTTGACTTTTACTAGCTCCGTACATACACGAAGGAAGAAAAACATTGTTTACTAAGTCTTACCATTCACAACTTGGAATGAAACTTTCAGACACCTACAGGTTTGCATACATAGATACTGCACAGGACGCTCATCTCTTGTTTTACTTTGTGGAGAGTGCAAGGCAACCACTGTGCCAGATTTTTACTATCGCCAGAATTACCGGCACGCAGACTGTATCGGAATTGATTAGAAATGGTTACGGGTCACATTAAAAAGATAAATGGGTAGTATTATTCTAGACAGAACAAAATTTCAACGTACAATATGGCAATAGGGTACAATATAACGTGACACACCGACTAAGCCGGCCGGAGTGGCCGAGCGGTTCTAGTCGCTACAGTCTGGAACCGCGCGACTCCTACGGTCGCAGGTTCGAATGCTGTCTCGGGCATGGATGGGTGTGATGTTGTTAGGTTAGTTAGGTTTAAGTAGTTCTAAGTTCTAGGGGACTGATGACCTCAGAAGCTACGTCCCATAGTGCTCAGAGCCCTTTTTGAACACCGACTAAGATAGGTTAACCTATGTTGGCTTGTGTAATACTGATGTAGCTGAGTGGCATAACGATAAAAGTATGCATGAAAGGTTTACAGAAATGTCTTGAAACATGGTAAACAAATATTGTGTAACGACACTTTATGCTCAAATTCAAAATTGGTGAAAGATACACAAAACACAAGTGAGCTGGAGTCTCAGTAATTTTAACTCTAACGAATGGTTGTCGGACTTAGGAAGTATTCTGGCTGTCCGACCGTCCTGCGTCGTTTAGTGTGAGAGGCATATCAACAGATGATTTTTAGGCGAGCGTTGGTGACACTGTAAAGTAAACAATGTCTGTCGACAATATTGCGGTGTAGTGCGTGCATAGTAGACCATAGTGCAACAGAACATGTAAATGAAAGACATATTCTAATTTGTAATACATAAAATTTGGATTAATAAAAATAGAATCACGTCGAATGTATTCTTAAAACATTCGAAACGGCACAAAATTTTATGTCACCGATTTATTATTTCCAGTGCTTTAAGATGCTGCACAGCCAACTGCACATACGGGGGAGGGGGTGACAAAAATATGGAAACACCAAAACACAACACATTACCACGCCTAATACGGTGTAGAAAACCTGTTGGCATTCAAAACTACTTCCAGTCGGTGCGGAGTGGGTAAATACAAGTTTTCAAAGGAATCTTGTACCTTTCTTCTAGCAAAATAGTGACGAGTTCAGGTAATGATGATGGAGGTGGACAGCCATCACACACCCTTCTCTCCAAAGTAGACCTTAACGCTCACTAATATTGAGATTTGGTGACTGTGGTGGTCAGGAAAGATTCAACAATGCATCTTCGTGCTCACTAAACCAGTCCTGGACGATACGAGCGGCATGAACAGGGAGCCGTGTCGTCTCGGAATACATCTCACCATCCTGCGTCAAACACTGAACCTTGAGACGGACCAGATCAGCCAAAATGGTCACATTTATCCTTGGCAGTAATGCGACCTTGCACAGTAACCGTAGGGCCCATGAAATACCACGACATGGCTGCCCAAATCACCGAACCCCCGCCATGTTTCACTCTTGGGACGTGCACTCGGTTGGAAACTGTAAACAGTGTGAAAGTAGACTCTTCCGACCAATGACATTCTTCCATTGCTACATAGCCCAGATTTTAGGGCTTCTACACCACGTTTTCCTGTTACGGACATCTGCATCTCTGGAATTTTAGTTCACCCTGCAATTCCCTGCTTACGGAGTTCCCTTCGTGTTGTTTTGGTGCTGACACTGTTCGCGAGTGCAACATTCAGTTCTGCAGTGACTTCTGAGCTGTCGTTCTCATATCTTCGTTCACAGTCTTCTTCAATGATTGAGTGCCACGGTCACTAAACACATATTGCGTCCGCGTTGTGGCATAGCAGATGATGTATATCCGCCTTCCTTTTATGCTGCATGAATCTTCGAAACGGTGGTTCAAGAAACACCAACACTTCGTTCCCTCGGTTAGAAGCACCCACCATACGAACACCAACAATTTGCCGAGGTTCGAATTCACTTAGCTCCTACATAACGCACTCTCAACTACACAGAACACTGTTCTGATCTCGACGGCGCTTGCAACGTATTGCGGACTTTGCACAGGTGCTGTTCGTGGTCAAATACAACAGCGCAACCAGGAGTCTTGGCTAGCACCTGTGTTTATGTTCAAGCATGGACTTCTCGAGGTGTTTCCACATTTTTGTGCAACCCCTGTAATCCTAAACAGTGTCATTATTTTCATCTCAAAACTACGACTTGATTTTTGGTTTCTTAGTTACTGGTGTTCAAATGGCTCTGAGTACTATGGGACTTAACATCTGAGGTCATCAGACCCCTAGACTTAGAACTACTTAAACCTAACTAACCTACGGACATCACACACATCTATGCCCGAGGCAGGATTCGAACCTGTGACCGTAGCAGCAGCGCGGTTCCGGACTGGAGCGCCTAGAACCGCTCGGCCGCCGTCGCCGTCAGTCACTGATGTCCTCAACACCTCTCTCACGTAACAAATAGCTATTGTTTCACAACTGTATTACAAGGTCTGATACGTTCGTTATCTTGGTTGTACCCATTCATAACACTAAAACTTTGCCTTTCTCCTTCTCCATTTCAGCCACACGGCTTTGGGAAAAATTACCCTAACAGCTGTGTCTTATCCAAAACCACTCTGCATTCAGCAGCAAATGGTAGCTTTATCTGTTATCGTTGGCACGGATTCCTCTCGGCATGCTCCAGCTGTTTTCTTTCTGTCTCACTGTAAACTGTCGAAGCTTTTCGCATCCCTTTCTATTTCTGTAGTTTTCCCTCTATTTCATGTACTAATCTTCTGTTCAGACGACTTCTTGTCCACACTGATTCCTTTCGTACTGCTACCACCATTTTATGTTAGATGACATTACTCACAAGAAAGTAATTAGGAAATTGTTGAAGACAGTGTTAATGAGACTGGCATTTCTTAACTTTCATGTATTCGTCACTATACATATCATCATCATTATTATTGTTATCATCATCATTAGGCTATATGTTGCTCATGTACTTTACAAATATTATTGATGACTCACTAGGGATGTTTAATTAGATGTAAGAGTTGGCCCGAAACCCCTAATCTTGCTAGGTGAAATAAAGGCACATGTAAATAAGTAGATAAGGATTAATTTCTCCAAAAAAAGTGTGACACCCGTAACAGATGCTGCTACATGCATAAACAGCATCTGCGTGTATGGCGTAAATACATAACACTGGGTTTAATTGCACAACAGACAATTACAGTGACGAGCTATTTACTTTGTCTCCCCTATATCGCTAGATCACACTCAACACAGTGCTTTCGCATAAAATGAGCGACCTTGTAGTTTCCTACACGTTAGTTTTCACTCAAAACACACACAGTGCATCAAAGCTTCAAGGTTATTTCTACTAGGAGTACGAATACTACTGAAGCGTGGTGTAGTATTGAGTGAGAGCCAGCAACTGCGTTGAAGAGGTTTGCTGTTGAAACTGCACTGTTGCCTGTGTTGTGAGGAGCTTCCTCAAGTCGGTTTAGACCCGCCTCCGGGGTTCGCACTGGTCCCTTACCTTTGCTCCGACTCCCACGCGCCCTCCTGAAAGCGCGTCTGGCTAGTCCGAGCACAAACACATTCACACACACACTGAGTACTGGGTGCGCGACACGGCCGGGACTACGTTATCGCCGAACACTGCGTTACGGGCCCAGGTGACTTGTTATCACAGGCTCAGCGCTGCCTGCTAATACCTACTGCCGCGACACCTGTTGTGCCGAAAGCCGCACCACGGCCGGCCGTGAGTCAGGCGCCGGTACTGGTGGCTGCGTGCGAGGATCGCGTGCAGCGTCCTCTGTTACAGTGCAGTGCATTCAAGGTGATAAACTGCGTAAGCTGCGCTCCACAAGGGAATCCTACGAGGAGATGTTACAGTCACTTTCTTTTTCCTTCCATCGAGCCCACTTCGTTCCAATCCCTCTCCAGAGAAGCGTTTTGTTACACTGGTGTCCAAAACTGAAGACAAAAGTAGCTACATCGACATCTACATTTGTACTCCGCAAGCCACCCACGGTGTGTGGCGGAGGGCGCTTCACGTGCCACTGTCATTACCTCCCTTTCCTGATCCACTCCCGTATGATTCGCGGGAAGAACGACTGCCGGAAAGCCTCCGTGCGCGCTCAAATCTCTCTAATTTTACATTCGTGATCTCCTGGGGAGGTATAAGAAGAGGGAAGCAATATATTCGAAACCTCATCCAGAAACGCACCCTCTCGAAACCTGGACAGCAAGCTACACCGCGATGCAGAGCGCCTCTCTTGCAGAGTCTGCCACTTGAGTTTGCTAAACATCTCCGTAACGCTATCACGCTTACCAAATAACCCTGTGACGAAACGTGCCGATCTTCTTTGGTCTTCTCTATCTCCTCTGTCAACCAGACCTGGCACGGATCCCACACTGATGAGCAATACGCAAGTATAGATCGAACGAGTAAGCCACCTCCTTTGTTGATGGACGACATTTTCTAAGGACTCTCCCAATGAATCTCAACCTAACACCCGTCTTACCAACATTTAATTTTATATGATCATTCCACTTCAAATCGTTCCGTTCGCATACTCCCAGATATTTTACAGAAGTAACTGCTACCAGTGTTTGTTCCGCTATCATATAATCATACAATAAAGGATCCTTCTTTCTATGTATTCGCAATAAATTACATTTGTCTATGTTAAGGGTCAGTTGCCACTCCCTGCACCAAGTGCCTATCCGCTGCAGATCTTCCTGCATTTCGCTACAATTTTCTAATGCTGCAACTTCTCTGTATACTACAGAATCATCCGCGAAACGCCGCATGGAACTTCCGACACTATCTACTAGGTCATTTATATATATTGTGAAAAGCAGTGGTCCCTTAACACTCGCCTGTGGCACGCCAGAGGTTACTTTAACGTCTGTAGACGTCTCTCCATTGAGAACAACATGCTGTGTTCTGTATGCTGAAAGCTCTTCAATCCAGCCACACAGCTGGTCTGATATTCCGTAGGCTCTTACTTTGTTTATCAGGCGACATCTACCTGGGAGCCTGTATCTAATATCTTCTGGGTCTCATGAACAAATAAAGCGAGTTGGGTCTCACACGATCGCTGTTTCCGGAATCCATGTTGATTCCTACAGAGTAGATTCTGGGTTTCAAGAAATGACATGATACGCGAGCAAGAAACATGTTCTAGAATTCTACAACAGATCGATGTCAGAGATATGAGCCTATAGTTTTGCTCATCTGCTCGACGACCCCTCTTGAAAACTTGAACCACCTGTGCTCTTTTCCGATCATTTGGAACGTTCCGTTCCTCTAGAAACTTGCGGTACACGGCTGTTAGAAGGGGGGCAAGTTCTTTCGCGTACTCTGTGTAGAATCGAATTGGTATCCCGTCAGGTCCAGTGGACTTTGCTCTGTTGAGTGATTTCAGTTGCTTTTCTATTCCTTGGACAATGTCAGCCATTTTTTCGTTCGTGCGAGGATTTAGAGAAGGAACAACAGTGCGGTCTTCCTCTGTGAAACAGCTTTGGAAAAAGGTGTTTAGTATTTCAGCTTTACGCGTATCATCCTCTGCTTCAATGCAATGCAATGCAATGGATATGCTGTTTCGATCCACTTACTGATTTAACGTAAGACCAGAACTTCCTAGGATTTTCTGTCAAGTCGGTACATAGAATTTTATTTTCGAATTCACTGAACGCTTCACGCATAGCCCACCTTACGCTAACTTTGACATCCTTTAGCTTCTGTTGGTCTCAGAGGTTTTGGCTGCGTTTAAATTTGCAGTGAAGCTCTTTGCTTTCCCATGCTAAGTAACACAGCGCGATGAAACTTGACCTGTACACAGAAGGAACTGCTACAATATGGTACAGAAGATAACTGAAAGAAATACGCAATGAGCCTAACAGAAATGACACATTCAGAGACAACAGTGACAGAGATCACCGTGATTCATGATGGTCCCCTAGACAGTACCAAAGGTACGACATGATTCTTACCAGGTACGTCTGTTGTCTGAAACTGATAAATAATATTTTATTCGCAATAATCTGCATTTGTTGCTTTTACATTTCTTCTGCTTCTGCGTCACCCTATAAAAAATGGTTCTTCTTTGGAAGCGAATCAGTCAGCCATTTTCGTACATTTCCATACTAATTGAAGCGCTTCTGATGTTATGTGAGCCTCACTGTCCCCCTTTTTTTAAACTAATTTGTGCCTGATTTTATTCTGAGAAGCTCAGTAATTTATGTAAATACCGTAAATGTAAATTTGATTCAAAAAGTACTTGAAGTGAAGTGAAGCGCAGCTGGACAGAAACAAAAACTCTTTAGCGCACAATCCCCGCAACGACAATAGTTGTGAATCTTTGAGTACGGACTCTAGAAAAAAAACCAATTGATTTACTAAAAAAAAAAAGAGGACTGTTAATCTGTATCGTGTGGAAAGAGGACGTGTTGCTAGAGCGTCGCTCAGAACGTATTGTTACATTTAATGAAAATTGCTGTTTCAGTGATAAAACCGAGTAAAGTATGTGTAATAGTTGCCAAGCATTTATGTATACAAATTTTCTGGAAGCGAAGAATAGAAATATCTTGCTTTTGGAAAAGGAGATTGCTTAGCAGACAAACTTCCTTCAAATTACACGTCCTGCTGCATCAAAATTGGTCAGTGGAAAAATGATTCAAATGGCTCTGAGCACTCTGGGACTTAACTTCTCAGGTCATCAGTCCCCTAGAACTTAGAACTACTTAAACCTAACTAACGTAAGGACATCACACAGATCCATGCCCGAGGCAGGATTCGAACCTGCGACAGTAGCGGTCGCGCAGTTCCAGGCTGTGGCGCCTAGAACCGCTCGGCCACTCCGGCCGGATGGTCAGTGGAGTTCAGCACCATACTATTATACAGGAACATAATCCAATTGCTGGAATTAAGAAATTATGAGAGATTGGTATGTATTGAATGAAAACTATAGAGAATGCATTTCCTTTCCTGTATTTTAGCGAACTTTGTACAGTTGCAGTTCTGTCGGATGATAGCCGGCGACGACAATGAAGTTCACCCCTTTTTTCAAATGCAAGATATTTCTATTCTTCACTTCCAGAAAATGTGTATACATAAATGTTTGGCAACTATTACACGTACTTTACTCGGTTTTATCACTGAAAAACTGTTTTAATCTGCCAGGAAGTTTCAGCATGATTTATAGTTTAATGTCCTAGACTAGATGGATATGCTAGACCAGGCTATCCGTATACCAGTGATAGAATATCCTGTGCTGGATGGCTTAACGTTAATATTTGACAGAGAAGCCCTCGAAGAAGCGGCTGAGTTACATTAAGTGATCAAAAGTGTCCGGGCACCTGGCTGAAAATGACTTACAAGTTCGTGGCGCCCTCCATCGGTAATGCTGGAATTCAATATGGTATTGGCCCACCCTTAGCCTTGATGACAGCTTCCATTCTCTGCAGCATACGTTCAATCAGGTGCTGGAAGGTTTCTTGGGGAATGGCGTCCCATTCTTCACGGAGTGCTGCACTGAGAAGTGGTATCGATGTCGCTTGGCGAGGCATGGCACGAAGTCGGCTTTCCAAAACGTCCCAAAGTTTTTCTATAGGATCCAGGTCAGGACTGTGTGCAGGTCAGTCCATTACAGGGATGTTATTGTCGTGTAACCACACCGCCACAGGCAGTGCATTATGAACAGGTGCTCGATCGTTTTGAAAGATGCAGTCGCCATCCTCGAATTGCTCTTCAACAGTGGGAAGCAACAACGTGCTTAAAACATCAATGTAGGCCTGTGCTGTGATTGTGCCACGCAAAATAACAAGGGGTGCAAGGTCCCTTCCATGAAAAACACGACCACACCATAACACCACCGCCTCCGAATTTTACTGTTGGCACTACACATTCAGGCAGATGGCGTTCACCGGGCATTCGCCATACCCACACCCAGCCATCGGATCACCACATTATGTACCGTGATTCGTCACTCCACACAACGTTTTTCCACTATTCAATCGTCCAATGTTTACGCTCCTCACACCGAGCAAGGAGTCGTTTGGCATTTACCGGCGTGATGTGTGGCTTATGAGCAGCCGCTCGACCATGAAATCCAAGTTTTCTCACCTCTCACCTAACTGTCATAGTACTTGCAGTGGGTTCTGATGCAGCCTGGAATTCCTGTGTGATGGTCTGGATGAATGTCTGCCGATTACACATTATGATCCTCTTCAACTGTCGGCAGTCTCTGTCAGTCAACAGACGAGGTCGGCCTGTACGCTTTTGTGCTGTACGTGTCCCTTCATGTTTCCATTTCGCTATCACATCGGAAACAGTAGACCGAGGGATGTTTAGAAGTGTGGAAATCTCGCGTACAGACGTATGACACCCAATCACCTGACCACGTTCGAATTCCATGAGTTCCGCAGAGCGCCCCATTCTGCTCTCTCACGAAATCTAATGACTACTGAGGTCGCTGATATGGAATACTTGGCAGTAGGTGGCAGCACAATGCAACTAATACGAAAAACTATTTTTTGTGGATGTCCGGATACTTTTGATCACATAGTGTAAATGCGTAAAAATACAAGGGAGACGTAGTAGCAGACACTGCAAAAGAATAAATGGACTTTCCACAAAAAGAAACTCGTGCTAATACCTAAAAAATGTAAACTGTGAAACCAGTAAAAAAAATTATGAAAATCTGTATATGGAGCGTAGATCAAGGCGAGTGGGAAACACGCACAATGGAGAACGCACATAGTAAAGAATTAGAATCTTATGAAATGTGGTGGTACAGGGGACTGTTGAAGATTAAATGGATTAACCAAGAAATAAAAAAAGAAGTTCTCAATTGTATCAACAAGAAAAAAATTTGACAAGGAGCATAATGAAAAGATAGAATGGTTAGGCACTTACGACGTTAGTCGTGTCCGAGAACTGTATTTGAGGAGACAGTGGAAGGAAAGAATCGCAAGCGTAGGCTTACAAGGACTCCGCGCCTACTCGTCATCCTGATTTCGTCCAGTTTTATGGTACATGCGGGGCTTGGCTAGAAACGAAAGTGACAGAAGTGGGAACTCCAGACGGCCAAGCGTTTGGAAAAAAAAAAAAAATAGCCTTTTTGTCGATGATCGGACGAAGCATGAACCATGTATGTTAGCGCAGTTTCCAGCCAATGGTTGACGTAGTGGGCATGAATGCAGAATGATTGAACAAGTTATAAAAGCCATATTCATACAATTAAATGGTTGCTTCAAAGTTTCTAGAGAAAAATAAACTTGGTTTACGTCCATGAAAGGTTCGCTCGTATCGCACAGCTTGGCAACAAACCACGCAAACACATCATTTCATTGATGTACAACTGAATTTATTTCGGTGTAGTCGCCTCGGATGGGATTTATTTTTGTCTCTCGATGAGCAAAGGGCAGTTTTGAAGCTTTTTGATCAATCTATACCTGGGGATAAAAATAGACATCGCAGTGGGGATTTTCCCGTACGACCATTTCGCGAGTGTACCGTCAATATGAGGAATATCAAATCCCCGAGAACGCAGCGGCCGGGAAAGGGTTCTGCAAGAACGGGACCTACGACGACTGAAGAGAATCGTTCAACGTGACAGAAGTGCAACACTTCCGCAAACCTGAGCGGGGTAGCCGCTCGGTCTGAGGCGCCTTGTCACGGCCCGTGCGGCTCCCCCCGTCGTAGGTTCGAGTCCTTCCTCGTGCATGAGTTTGTGTGTTGTCCATAGCGTAAGTTAGATTAAGTAGTGTGTAGGCTTAGGGACCGAGGACCTCAGCAGTTTGGCCGCATAAGACCTTACCACAAATTTCCAATTTCCTTCTGCAAATTGCCGCAGGTTTCAGTGCTGGGCCATCAACAAGGGTCAGGTTGTGAACCATTCAATGAAACATCATTAATATGGGCTTTCGGAGCCGAAGGCCCACTTGCGTGCCAGTGATGACTGCACGACACAAAACTTTACGCCTCGCCTGGGCCCGTCAACACTGACGCTGGACTGTTGATGACTGTAAACAATTTGCCTGGTCGGACGAGTCTTGTTTCAAATTGTATCGAGAGGATGGACGTGTACGAGGATGTCATCAGGGGACTGTTCAACCTGGTGGAGGCTCTGTAATGGTGTGGGGCGTGTGCAGTTGGAGTGATCTGGTGTCCCTGATACGTATAGATACGACTCCGTCAGGCGACAAGTATGTGAGCCTCCTCTCTTCAAATGGTTCAAATGGCTCTGAGCACTATGGGACTTAACATCTGAGGTCATCAGTCCCCTAGAACTTAGAACTACTTAAACCTAACTAACCTGAGGACATCACACACATCCATGCCCGAGGCAGGATTCGAACCTGCAACCGTCGCGGTCGCGCGGTTCCAGACTGAAGCGCCTAGAACCGCTTGGCCACACTGACCGGCCCTCCTATCTGATCACACGCATCCGTTCATGTCAATTGTGCATTCCGATTGACTTGGGCAATTCCAGCAGGATAATGCGACACCCTACACGTCTATAATTGCTTCAGAGTGGCTCCAGGAATACTCTTCTGAGTTTAAACAGTTCCGCTGGCCACCAAACTCTCCAGACATGAACATTATTGAGCACATCTGGGATGCCTTGCGACATGCCGTTCAGGAGAGATCTCTACCCCCTCGCAATCTTATGGATTTATGGACAGCCCTGCAAGATTCACGGTGTAATTCCCTGCTGCACTACTTCAGACATTAGTCGAGTTCATGCCACGTCGTGTTGTGCACTTCTGCGTGCTCGCGGGGGCCCTATACGATATTAGGCAGGTGTACCTGTCTCTTCAGTATTGTTAAACCTCATGAGTTCTCATTTTAACAGTTCTCCTAATAGATATACGGTACATGAAATGTTTTAACGTTTTATTGTTACAGCCAACGACAACGACGAGCTTAGCGAATCGTGGCGTGAAGACGCAATGTCCGAATACAATTAGTATTCTGCCACTTATTCATTGGCAACTTGCTACAGCGTTCCTGAGATTAATCGCCGATCATCACGAAGCGTTATGCAAACGTGAATGCAAGCATGGAACCTTAAATGATCTGGCTACAGTCTCCAAGTTATGATTCCGTTTCGCCCGTAAATAACAGATATTGGCCTCGCAAAACCGATGTGGTATTGAAAGGTGTATCTTTTCTAAATTTTATAGTATTCTTGTAGAAGTCAGTTTGGTCACTAACTAAGGCTCACCCGCCATCAACAATGGCCGTCTGTTCCAGTTAATTTTAACAGTTTTATTTCTAGTGATTAGTTTCAATTTCTATTTAAAGTCAACTTATCACAATTTTAGTGATCTTCCGTCAGCAGACCCGTCATATCTTGCAGGCATACGTAGATTGTTGGCAATAATTTTCCAGAAACTGTTAAGAGCATATTGCCCTTTATACGATTGGTTTGCTTTGTTCAAACTTCAGTTTATTTGCACTGTAAGTAACTTGAAAGTTAAAATAAAAAAGACAGTGTCTGCATAGGCAGTGGACAGTGTACCCTCGGATTACCATGCTGTACGCTTTTCCCTGCACCAACCGCAGTCTTGAAACTTCGCTAACATAAATGTCTGATGCCTTGCCCAACCCTCCCCAAAAATGCTGTTTTTTCTTCTGTCCTTTTCATTTTTGGATGAGCCGTGCATATACCACAAATTTGGACAAAATCTGTTACGGCTATAGGAGACTCGTCAGCAGTGACTTAACAAAACGTCGCCCACACATGGTTTCTCACCGCTGTAGCATGCCGAGACCAAAAAAGTTCAGGTTTTCCCATGTCTTTCGAAATACAGGGCTGTTTCTTGATTAGCATCTTAGCATCTACAGCGTCTTAAAGGACTATAAAAAAATTGTGAGTTTCGTATTTTATGCACAGTGCTGTATATGCCACTCAAGATGGACGCTCCAATATAGCCTCGAGCGAAACACCTGCTCATTCTTCGCCCCTTTTATGCTATAGACTGAAATTGCTGCAGATCGAATTTGATCTTTGACCTGGGTGAAGGTGGTAAAGGATACTCATTTGTTAACTTCACGCAGTGATTTTCAAAACAGTGCTCGATTATTTTCACATAGTTACGGATTTGTCCTGACTGATTGATTTTACAAATTTTCCCACTGATTCGGTTAGTCTGGAAAAGTGTTGTGCTCCAACCACTACATTTGACACAAATACACAAAACTTATTGTGTCTCGAAAAATCGGTAGTTATCTGCTTTGTATTTTTAAAATAGGAGACTTTGCTACCTAAAGGGATGCATATTTCAGCAGAATATGCAAAGTACATATTCTTGCGTTATTAATATGGATATAGATATCACATTTCTTATTAAACGATCTGTAATTACATTTAACGTTAGAGTATCCAATGAGTTATTTAATAAAGTCAGAAAATATTCACAAAAATAATATTTTCATATGTTAGATTGAAACTGAAAATTAAAAATCTGAAATTGGGAAAAAATCAATATTATTGAGAAAAAGCCTACTACACATTAACAAAAGTGGCATATTAATATCCCTCAACGTGGAGAATAAAGTTTTAGAAAGAGCTATTAAGCTTGGTGCCATATATAACATTTGGTTTGATTATAAAACCTCACAGCTGTTCACGTTATTAGAATTGTTGCATTACTTTCATGGTTTCTATTTTTTAGTGCCGACTGGCAGAATTCAAATCGATTAAAATTGAATGAAGACATGGTTTCGATACGATTATGTAAAGGTTCGCATCCATTTTTATTGCAGAAAAGCGCCGAAACCGCTACCCCACCAAGGAATTGCTACGAGGCTTGGAACTTTAATAGTGGCAACTATTTATTTACAGTTCGTGCAAAATAGATACGTGTTTCCAAGTTTTACTGATCTTCAAAGTAGTCACCAATGTTGTGTATAACCAGTTGCCAGCGATGTGAAAGTCGTAGGATACTCTTAACAGTGCCAGTTGTGTTGACAGTTCGAGCGGCGCGATCAGTTGCCCGACGAATTTGTAGCAGTTCTGAAGCGAATGCCGTGAAGTGTTTCCTTCACTTTAGAAATCGAGTTGGACTCACGGGGGCTTAAGTCAGGGGAATGCAGTAGATGGTATAGCACTTAGCAGCCCTGTCAGTCAAACAAATCAGTAACAGCTCGCACTGTACGTGCTTGAGCATTGTCCTGCAAAATAATGGTCAGGTCCTGCAGAAAGTATCATCACTTCTGTGTCTATGCTGTTCATTTTTGAAACACAACCTACGACCGGGTGGCCAGGAGGTGGCCCCACCCATCCCATCCCTTTCGGAAGACTGTGGACGTGAGGCTGGTTTTCAACAATAAAGGCGTCTCTACGGCGGGCCCACGCCGTTTCTTAGCAACAGTTCGAGACGAGTCGATAGCGAGCAACACGAATGCTTCTGCTTCCATTCAGCAAAATTCTAAGAAAATCGAGAAACACAGTAAGAGCGCAGAGCAGCGACAGCAGTCAGAAGGTAAGCCAGAAACAAGCATCTACGTTCGGCCACTCCTTATCACTAGAACAATGGTGTCCAATCCATAGCACCTTTCTGCGAAAGCGCAACCTAAATTTTCGCAGACATGTATCTTTAATGGGGTCAACTGAAGAATGGGATACAACTCGTCGGCTTTGACCAATGACGTTATACAGGGTGATTCAAAAAGAATACCACAACTTTAGGAATTTAAAACTCTGCAACGACAAAAGGCAGAGCTAAGCACTATCTGTCGGCGAATTAAGGGAGCCATAAAGTTTCATTTAGTTGTACGTTTGTTCGCTTGAGGCGCTGTTGACTAGGCGTCAGCGTCAGTTGATGCTAAGATGGCGACCGCTCAACAGAAAGCTTTTTGTGTTATTGAGTACGGCAGAAGTGAATCGACGACAGTCGTTCAGCGTGCATTTCGAACGAAGTATGGTGTTAAACCTCCTGATAGGTCGTGTATTAAACGTTGGTATAAACAGTTTTCTGTGCCATTTCAGCCAATAAAGTTTTTGGTTCCTTGTACTTCGAAGGTGCTACTGTAACTGGACTACAGTATCTGGAGATGTTAGAGAATTGGCTGTTCCCTCAGCTCGAACAAGAAGCACAACAATTCATATTTCAGCAGGATGGAGCGCCACCACATAGGCACTTATCTGTCCGTAACTACCTGAACGTCAACTACCCGAGGCGATGGATCGGCCGCCAGGCAGCCCGTGACAGAGCACTTCATCACTGGCCTCCAAGAAGCCCTGATCTTACCCCCTGCGATTTTTTCTTATGGGGGTATGTTAAGGATATGGTGTTTCGGCCACCTCTCCCAGCCACCATTGATGATTTGAAACGAGAAATAACGGCAGCTATCCAAACTGTTACGCCTGATATGCTACAGAGAGTGTGGAACGAGTTGGAGTATCGGGTTGATATTGCTCGAGTGTCTGGAGGGGGCCATATTGAACATCTCTGAACTTGTTTTTGAGTGAAAAAAAAACCTTTTTAAATACTCTTTGTAATGATGTATAACAGAAGGTTATATTATGTTTCTTTCATTAAATACACATTTTTAAAGTTGTGGTATTCTTTTTGAATTACCCTGTATTTAAGTATACATCATAATTTATTTCCGACCCATGGATAATAAATTTGTTATGTTGGACAGCGAAGCGTCCAATCGTAAATTATAAATGACTGTAGCATTAAAAGAATGAAACTGTGTACGCGTTTCGTCGTTGGTCGTCGTTTTAAAGAAACTGTGTTGCAGAGCCATTAATATTATAAGTTACATAATTAATGGAAAATCGGAGTACTACAACTTATACATTCTCCTACTAAGTTACCATACCAAGTGCTTTCTGTATTCGGCCGTAAGATATCATGTTCGACAAGTTGAGTATATCACAGGGGTGTTTCGAAACACACGCTTTTCCACGGAAATATCGCAAGAAATGCCATATTTTTACAAGAATTTGTATCGCACTAAATATGGATTTCATGCAGTAAGCTGTATTTTTGCAGGAAACTAATTTGCTTTTTAAACCACAGGTGACTTACGTACTACTGGAAGAAAATATTGTTGGAAATCATAGTTTCTGTTTACACTTAATTAAGATGACTCAGATTTCTTCTTTGTATCAGAGCAGTTCGTATCCTCAGTCACAGAACAGTGCGCTCACACTCTCTTGGCTTCTCGTTTTCCAAGTACGGTACTGAATCGGTCCAGGTCGTTGGAATTCGAGGTACGGTATTCATGTTGATCCCTTAAGACTTTGGGGATCAGTGCCAAAGGCCTGAGATGTAGTCGCCATTGTTTCATGCCGTGCTTAATTTCATTAATAAGTAATCTGTCATGTGTACGTGACGTCCTAAGTCATTGCGCCGTCCTAAGTCATTGCATTGCCCTGATCAGACACAACAAGTACCTCGGCTGCCGACCACCAAATTAAGGTTGCGTTCACGCCGTCGCCAGAAGTCGCCTGATAACATCGCACGACAACTTGGTCATGACGCGTCCGATCTCATTCGTCAGTTTCTGGCGAGGTCGAGCATACAACTATGTATGAAGTACCGCAGTTTATATTTTAACCTCCATATATCGGATGGATACCACAACGCCTCTGGGTGTGGAGATGAGTACTGCAATGCAGCGTTTGCTATTAAAAAGATGCCGAATGAGCTGTATCTGTCTCGAAAAGAACGTTTCGAGGACTGTACACTCCGTCTTCAGTTACTGGAATTACCAGACAAGTTTTACGAAGTACCCATGTACTACGAAAATATGTAGTTTCAATGATACACCACACTAAGGATCTCTCCGAAACCCGCTGATCAGAGTATGGTTTGTTATGCCACAGTGGCGACTTCGCTGTATAAAGGTTTTGCCAATGAGGTTATGAGCACACGATGGTTAATATACGTGGTGAAAGTTGATTTTTCTATTACGTGATGAATGGATAAAATTTATGTGTGAGAAAGCAAATATTATTTAATTAATGAGAAGTGGATTTACGGTTTCACAGAAGCTCGCTTTATTCCTAAAACAGTGTATATTAATGCAGTTGGTGTATTCGGATGATCATATTCTAGTAGTGGAAACTTCACTGCTCTTTGAACACGAGCCCAGTGGATTTGAGAAAGGACGTAACAAGATTTTGGTGGCAGTATTGTTTCAGATCCAATGTATCTTTTAAAAAAGAAAATCAACTATATTACAATATATTTTAGGGCGCTTGCACGAAGCGTAGCTCCTAAATTCAATATGGAATAAATCAAAAACTTCGTAGCATTTGGGGTACGAAGTGAAAATATAAGCATTTAAATTAGTATTTATGACATGGTAAATAACATCCAACATATCACACACAAACTTTGAAACTTGGCTTTCCAGAACGCGGTATAGGCCTGATCATTGGAAAGATATAATCGCCAGACGTCAAATACTTGAGCCAGAATTACGTTTTAAACGTCGGTTATCGGATTCTTTAATAGAACCCAAATCACACCTCTAGGCAAACACTAGAAATATGTTTTGCTGAATTTATTTGATGTGCAGACATGTCAATTAACCTTCAATTAACTTACTGACATTCAGCAAAGGTACGTGTCAAAGAAAAACGTGAAGTCTGGAATAAGATACTCTAAACACTTAAAGCACTGTAAACTGGAAAAACATATTTGCTTCACATTTACAAACCACTTCATGTAACAGAATAATCAGCCCGCTGGAATAAAACGCCAGTGCACAGCTAACGTCCACCTATCACAACCCAAAAAGATCCACTACAGTAACTTTAATCACAAAATACACCATTCTTGCCACTTGAATAAATTATTTTCCGAGGTCGTAACCAGACCTAAAATTTCTGGTAAAGATTTTGCCTACTTGTGGTTTCCAGTGAACCTGTGATTTCAGTCCGTAGATTCCGAGCTATATCCAAATCACGGTACTTTTCATCCTCAGGATGCCATAAACTACTCCTCTATCTCATCAGTTTCCCACAATCCATGTTTCGTGTCGGCCATTATGATAAAAAAACTGATTTTAATTTCGCCGATTGTCGTCCGAAATCAGTTCGTTCGGGTGATGCAATCTGCTACTTTGGAACCGCGCATGTAGAGGCTTACTGATCTGGAAAGTTCGGCGTCTTCGGACTATTTCGGTCATCGGCGGAATCCACCGATATTGGGGCCACTATGACTGCAGCCTAAGAGCCCCACACATGAGCACTGTTGTTTTTGTTGTGGTCTTCAGTCCTGAGACTGGTTTGATGCAGCTCTCCACGCTACTCTATCCTATGCAAGCCTCTTTATCTCCCAGTACCTACTGCAACCTACATCCTTCTGAATCTGCTTAGTGTATTCATCTCTTGGTCTCCCTCTACGATTTTTACCCTCCACGCTGCCCTCCAATACTAAATTGGTGATTCCTTGATGCCTCAGAATATGCCCTACCAAGCAATCCCTTATTCTAGTTAAGTTGTGCCACAAATTTCTCTTCTCCCCAGTTCTATTCAATACCTCCTCATTGGTTATGTGATCTACCCATCTAATCTTCAGCATTCTTCTGTAGCACCACATTTCGAAAGCTTCTATTCTCTTCTTGTCCAAACTATTTATCGTCCATGTTTCACTACCATACGTGGCTACATTCCATACAAATACTTTCATACAAGTTCTAGTGTTCTCTTCTAGTCCAGGTCCACTCGTGCGGCCGCGGCTAAGTGTCGCGTCGCTTTCATTCTCTTCGTGTAGATGCCGCTTCTGTCGTGGTGACGTCCTAGTCAGCGTGCTATTGGCTGACCTCGTCTCCCAACCCTCTCTGCCGTATCGTTCTTGATCTTCGTGCCGGCGTTTGTCGTTACGCCGGAACACTCTTTGAGTCGAGTAAGCCATGTCTATAGTCCAGCCTCAGTCGTAGGCAGCTCGGCGCTCTTCCAAGTAGGCTGTGTCCCGTAACTTCTGGAGGACATTGCAATACCGAAGTATTGAGAATAAAATTACTGTACAGTAACACAGCGACTCGGCTGAAAATATGGTACACTAGAACTCGAACCACACAACTGGCTGCTGACTACCTAATGCCCAGACTAATGTATAACTAAAATAATATGATACAGAAAGATATCAAAACATCCGATTGACCCTAGTGACGGAGTGCCAATGCAACGACTATAGAGATGTCCGCAACCACGTGTGATTTAGTATCTTCTATGAGCAAGCGCTGAAACCGAGATTGGCGGTCTTTTACAGGAGCTCCAAATTTACCGCGAACTTCAGTGCGAGATGCTTATAATAGTTTCCACAACGAAACTTTGTCTCGAAACCTGGCTGAAAATCCAAAGACATTTTGGTCGTATGTGAAGTATGCTAGCGGCAAGATACAATCAATGCTTTCTCTGCTCGATAGCAATGGAAATACTACCGACAACAGTCTTGCCAAAGCAGAGTTACTAAGCATAGCCTTCCGAAATTTCTTCACCAAAGAAGATACAGTAAATATTCCAGAATTAGAATCAAGAACAGCTGGAAACATGAGTAAAGTAGAAATAGATATCCTCGGAGTAGTGAAGCAAAATAAATCACTTAACAAAAGCAAGTCTTCCGGTCCAGACTGTATACCAGTTAGGTCCCTTTCAGAGTAGGTTGATGCAATAGCTCCATACTTAACAATCATATATAAAACCGATCGCTCGACGAAAGATCCGCACCCAAAGATTGGAAAGTTGCACAGGTTACACCAGTATTCAAGAAAGGCAGCAGGAGTAATCCACTGAATTACAGGCCCATGTCATTAACGTCGATATGAAGCAGGATTTTGAAACATATATGGTGGTGGAACATTATGAATTACCTCGAAACGAACAGTCTATTGACACACAGTCAACCCGGATTTAGAAAACGTCGTTCTCGTGAAACACAACTAGCTCTTTACTCACACGCAGTGTTGAGTGCTATTGACAGAGGATTTCAGATTGATTTCGTATTTCTAGATTTCCAGAAGGCTTTTGGTATTGTAACACACAAGCGGCTTGTAGTAAAATTGCGTGTTTATGGTGTATCGTATCACATTTAGTTATGTGACTGGATTCGTGATTTCCTGTCAGAGAGGTCACAGTTCATAGTAACTGACAGAAAGTCAGAAGTGATTTCTGGCGTTCCACAAGGTATCTTGTAGTATTATAGGGCCTTTGCTGTTCCTTATCTGTATAAACGATTTCGGAGATAATCTGAACAGCCGTGTTAGGTTGATTGCAGATGATGCTGTCCATTGTCGTCTAGTAAAGGCATCAGAAGACAAAAAAATTGAAAATCGGTTTAGAAAAGATAGCTGTATGGTTCGAAGATTGGCAACTGACCTTAAGTAATTAAAAGTGTGAGGTCATCCGCATGAGTGCTAAAAGGAATCCTTTAAACTTCGGTTACACGATAAATCAGTCAAATCAAAAGACCATATTCAACAAAATACCTAGGAATTACAATAACTAAGAACTTGAATAGAAAAAAACACATAAAAATGTTGTGGGGAAGGCGAACAAAGACTAGGTTTTATTGGCAGAACACTTAGAAGGTGCAACAGATCCACTAAAGAGACTGCGTACACTGCGCCTGTCCGTCCTATTTTGGAGCACTGCTGCGCTGTGGGATGCATTTCAGATGGGATTAATGAGTACATCGAGAAAGTTCAAAGAAGAGCAGCATGTTTTGTACTATCGCGAAGTAGGAGTGAGACCGTATCACGGGCATGATACAGGATTTGGGGTGGAAACCATTAAAAAAAAAGATGCTTTTCGTTGCAACGGAAATTTCAATCACCAACTTTCTCCTCTGAATGTGAAAATATTTTGTTAACTCAGTTCTACATAGTGAGAAATGATCATCATAATAAAATATGCGAAATCGGAGCTCGCACGGAAAGATGTAGGTGTTGTTTTTTTCCGCGCGCTGTACGAGATTGGAATAATAGTTAATTACTGGGAAGGTGGTTCGATGAACCCTCTGCCAGGCACTTAAATGTGATTTGCAGAGTTGTTGTTGTTGTTGTGGTCTTCAGTCCAGAGACTGGTTTGATGCAGCTCTCCATGCTACTCTATCCTGTGTGCAAGCTGCTTCATCTGCCAGTACGTACTGCAGTCTACATCCTTCTGAATCTGTCTAGTGTATTCATCTCTTGGTCTCCCTCTACGATTTTTACCCTCCACGCTACCCTCCAATACTATACTGGTAATCCCTTGATGCCTCAGAATATGTCCTACCAACCGATCCCTTCTTCTAGTCAAGTTGTGCCACAATCTCCTCGTCTCCCCAATTCTGTTCAATACTTCCTCATTAGTTATGTGATCTACCCGTCTAATCTTCAGCATTCTTCTGTAGCACCACATTTCGAAAGCTTCTATTCTCTTCTTGTCCAAACTATTTATCGTCCATGTTTCACTACCATACATGGCTACACTCCATACAAATACTTTCAAAAATGACTTCCTGACACTTAAATCTATACTCGATATTAATACATTTCTCTTCATCAGAAACGCTTTCCTTGCCATTGCCAGTCTACATTTTAAATCCTCTCTACTTCAACCATCATCACTTATTTTGCTCCCCAGATATCAAAACTCCTCTACTACTTTAAGTATCTCATTTCCTAATCTAATTCCCTCAGCATCACCTGACTTAATTCGACTACATTCCATTATCCTAGCTTTGCTTTTCTTCAGGTTCATCTTATATCCTCCTTTCAAGACACTGTCCATTCCATTCAACTGCTCTTCCAAGTCCTTTGCTGTCTCTGACAGAATTACAATGTCATCGGCGAACCTCAAAGTTTTTATTTCTTCTCCATTGATTTTAATACCTACTCCGAATTTTTCTGTTGTTTCCTTTACTGCTTGCTCCATATACAGATTGAATAACATTGGGGATAGGCTACAACCCTGTCTCACTCCTTTCCCAACCCCTGCTTCCCTTTCATGTCCCTCGACTCCTATAACTGCCATCTGGTTTCTGTACAAATTGTAAATAGCCGTTCGCTCCCTGTATTTTACCCCTGCCACCTTCACAATTTGAAAGAGAGTATTCTAGTCAACATTGTCAAAAGCTTTCTCTAAGTCTACAAATGCTAGAAACATAGGTTTTCCTTTCCTTAATCTATCTTCTAAGACAAGTTGTAGAGTCAGTATTGCCTCACTTGTTCCAATATTTCTATGGAATCCAAACTGATCTTCCCCAAGGTCAGCTTTTACCAGTTTTTCCATTCATCTGTAAAGAATTCGCATTAGTTCTTTGCAGCTGTGACTTATTAAACTGATAGTTTGGTAATTTTCACATCTGTCAACACCTGCTTTCTTTGAGATTGGAATTATTATATTCTTCTTGAAGTCTGAGGGTATTTGTCCTGTCTCATACATCTTGCTCACCAGATGGTAGAGTTTTGTCATGACGGGCTCTCCCAAGGCTATCAGTAGTTCTTCTGGAATGTTGACTACTCCTGGGGCCTTGTTTCGACTCAGGTCTTTCAGTGCTCTGTCAAACTCTTCACTCAGTATCATATCTCCCATTTCATCACCATCTACATCCTCTTCTATTCCCATAATATTGTCCTCAAGTACATCGCCCTTGTATAGACCCTCTATATACTCCTTCCACCTTACTGCTTTCCCTTCTTTGCTTAGAAATGGGTTTCCATCTGAGCTCTTGTATTCATACAAGTGGTTCTCTATTCTCCAAAGGTCTCTTTAATTTTCATGTAGGCAGTATGAGCACTGTAACACTGAGAATTTTGGGAGATATTATCGCCAACAATCAGCTACAAAGAATGATTTTCCAAGCAACGTCGACCAATATTTCGAATGCCCCCTGCCCTAGCTCCCACTGCCCCCATTCCCATGAATCGCGAACCATGGACCTTGTTGAGGTGCAGTTTGATTTGCATGCCACAGTGCAGCCACAATGGAAGAGACCAGACAAACCTGTGATTCCTGAAGGAGTACAGCAATTTTTTCAATAGTTGGAGGGGTGACTGACTATTATGGCCTTGTAAAGTTGGCCAACGTAGTTTTGCAATCAGACAAAAGAAATTATTGAGATAGTTAAGAGAGATGAAAGTTTAATTGTGCTAGCAGAATGGTAATTGATAGAAGGAAAAGAATAAAAGAACAAAATATTAGCAGAACAGGGGAAAGAAATGAATGGGGAAGCCATCTGGTAGAATTTTGCCACAGAGCACAATTTAATTATTGTGAAAACTAGATTTAAGAGTTATGAAAGGAAGATGCATATATTAGAGAGATCAGGTAAATTATTGAATGGTAACACAGGGTTTTTGAAACCAGATTTTAAACTGCATAAGGCTTAAGCAGGTATGGCTAGACAGCATATGCAAGGCTGTGTGTAAATAAAGGAAAGATAGATGCTGCCTATAAGAAAATTAAAGAGATATTTGCAGAAAAGAGAAGCAGCTATTAGATGGTAAGCTGGTACAAAATAAAGAAGGAAAAGCTGAAAGTTGGAAGGTAGAAGAAATACATAGAAGGGCTGTACAAGGGAATGAAGCGGAAGGCAATACTATAGAAAGGGAAAAGGAAGTAAATGAAGGTGAGATGAGATAAATGAGCTTGTGAAGAGGATTCGATGGAGTGCTGAAAGACCCGAATCAAAAAAAGATATTATTGACTTCATTATCTGTTACAAAACAGTTCCAGCTAATGTCAAGTTATTTGAGACAGTTTAAATACCCTCTGACTTCAAGAAGATGTAAAAATTCCAGATGCAAAAGGCAAATTCTGACAGGTATAAATATTACTGAACTATCAGTTTAACAAATCATTGTTACAAAGTAATGAAGCAAATTACTTTAATCCAAACTCAGAGAAGATCAGTTTGGTTTCTGAAGAAACATAGAAACACATGAGACTCCCAGTGATAAATATGTACAGTTTTGATAAGAATAATAGATGTCTTTTCAGTAATGGGACTGGCAGTATTTTCAGTTCCTATACTTGCATCATTTGCAAAAAGTATAAAACTTTGACCTTCTAAAACTGCTATCAACAGATCGTTTACGTGCATTAAAAACAACAAATGACTCAAAATAAACCTTGTGGTACACCATGTATGATTGCTTACAATGCTTCACGTGGAACTGATACACATTACTTTCTGTCATTCAGGTAAGGTAAAAACCATGACCTATTGTGTCCTCTACTCTATAGTAATTTAACTTCTGCATAAAGAAGGCATAGTTCACAAAATCACAAACCTTAAGCAACTCTCAAAGTATTTCTCATGGTAGTAATTCCTGATTTATTTACTGTAGTATATAATCTGTCAAGGTATATGTATCCTGTTCTGTAGACAGTCCTTCTCAAGATCCAGAGTGTTTGCTACTGACTATGTTTTCCAGTACTGAGTATGTATAAGATCTATTGTGTGTACATTATCATGTCCAAAAATGTTTGAAAATGCTGGCAAAAATAAGATGAGTTGGCAGTCCTTCACTGATGCCTGTCTCCTTTTTTGAAGGGTTTGGTAAATACTCCCTGGGGAAGTACCACTGTGAAAGGGTTTGTTACACAAGTAATTCATTGTACTGTAACTTCAGCTGAACAATATTTCAATATTTTATTACTGATTTCTTGACAACCATTTGAATATTTATTTTTAAGAGAGTTGATAACATTGAAAACTTTGGATTAAATTGAGTTATATATTCAAACTTTTTTTGGGAAGCTCTTCTTAGAAACTGTAGGCTACCTGCTAGGTAATTGCTCAAACCTAAATTATGTGCTACTGACAGCAAAAAAAATTTTTAAACCATTTGCAATTTTAGGGCTATCTTTGATTAGGTCATTGTCTATCTATAAAGGAATTCCCTCATTTTCTTGATATCTTTTTTATGCTTTCCAAATATTTCTAATCTTGTTGCTGGAGGAACTCACCTTTTGTTGTGAGTATATGCATTTTGATGATCTGATGCCTTTGGCATAAAATTCTGTAGTGCAGTTTGTAATGTGACTGGTTCATCAAACCACCTACAGACTAATTCTCTGCTGTTCTATTCCTGAACAGTGCATGGGAAAAATGAACACAAATCTGTCTGTGAATGCTCTGATTTATTTTATTTTACTATGATAATCAGTTCTACCTATGTAGGTGGACATCAACAAAATATTTTTGCATTCAGAGGAGAAAGTTGGTGATTGAAATTTTGTGAAAAAATCTTACGACAACAAAAACTGCCTTTCTTTTAAACATTTCCACCTCAACTTGACTATCATATCTGCGATACTCTCTCTCCTACTTCACAATAATGAGCTCTTCTTCTTTGACCTGTTTTGATGTCCTCCATCAAATATATCTGGTAAGGATCCCATGCTGCACAGAAATACTCCAGAAGAGGATGGACAAGTATATGCAGGCAGTCTCTTGAGTATACTTGTTGCATCTTCTAAATGTTCTATTGAAACACTTGTCTTTGGTTTGCCTTTTTCACAATATTTTCTATGTGATTATTCCAGTTTAAGTTGCACAAAATTGTAATTGCCAGATGTTTAGCTGGACTGACAATCTTTAGCTCTGTCTGATTTATTGTGTAACCATTGCAGATTGTATGAGGAGACCTGGATTATATGAAATGGAAAGAAGCCCAAGTATGGTTGTGAAATAGGCCTGATGAAACATATTTAAATTAAAACCTTGAGTTGATATTACCTCATTTTTGCTTGGTGGTCTGGAAATTTGGTCAATAGTAGTAACACCAGTTCCCATCAGATAACCGAAATTAAGCACTGTTGGGCTTCGGTAGCACTTGGACACGAGACTGTCTGGGTCTGTCAGCTTGTTGCCAAGTGGGGTGCACTCAGCCTGAGTGAGGCCAATTCAGGAGAAACTTGATTGAAATGTTGCGGCTTCCATCATGAAAGATGACAAGGCCCAAAAAAGTGGTGTGCTGATAACATGCCCCTCCATGAGGATGACACGATGGTCAGTCAGTGCCATTGCATCTTCCAAGGCCCATTTGCATGGACTTTAGTTTTAGTTTAGTAATTGAGAAGTTTAATAATGTATCAAATTATTTTATAAATAATTCAATTACCAGATGGAGCCCTGTGGATTGTGACTATTATTAATAACTTTCCATAAAAAATTGTTTCTACAGCACAAGCTTTAAAATGCTGATCATTACAAAATCTATGGGTATCAATGTTTTTATTTTTGTTTCCCTTTTTTATGAAGGCACAACTCCTTTCTCCATCATTAATCTGCAGTAACTTGACGCTAAGCTGGGAACACCTGCAGCATCTACATTATTTGCAGACTACGGTTCTTTCAAACATATCAGAAGTTCATTGATTTTACTTTTTAGCTGTCTAATTGTTTCATGCAGTATGTTCATTTTATGTTCTGTAACTTTGTCTATAAAATTTTTCTATGCCTACCTTTTCTGTATTGTGCTTGTTCTCCTTCAAAATATTCTCCTCCACAATTGATATATTGCTTCCAACATTCTTTCCACTTCTGGAAGCAGTCTTGGTATGCCTCTTGCTGGATTGTGCAAAGCGCCATTTGCAAATTTTCTTTTATCTCGTCTATTGTTGCAAATCTTCATTCTTTCAATGGGGTTTTCAACTTTAGTCATGCACCAGCAGGGATGAATGTGTGCGTACATTATCATGATGCAAGAGCCATGAACTGTTGCACCACATTTCAGGCCATTTCTTTCTCAAATTTTCTCACAAATGTCGCAACACATCCTGACATTATGATTGTTTAACAGTTTGTCCCTGTGGCACAAATTCATGATGAACTAATCCTTTAAAGTCAAAGAAAACTATCAGCAAGGCTTTAACATTTGGCCTGACTTGACAAGTTTTTTTTTGGTCTTGGAGATCCTTTCCCAATCCATTGTGAATATTTAACCTTGGTCTCAACATCATAACAGTAGACCCACATCTCATTACGAGTTATGATTCTCTTAAGGAACATCTCATTCTCATTTGCATGATTCAGAAACTCTTCACAGATTGCGAGGCAAAGATCTTTTGGTCTTGACTCATGAGCCGTGGGACAAACTTGGCAGCAAACCTATGCATTCCAAGATACTGTGTCAGGATTTCATGACATGATCCAACTGGAATGTTACATTCTTCTGCATTTTCTCAGACAGTCAGTCTTCGATCAGCACACACAATTTTGTTGACATTCCTGATGTGAGCATTGTTGGTAGACGTTGAAAGGTGTACTGAATGAGGATCATCTTTAACTTCTGTCCTGCCATTTTAAAACCATGTTAACAATTCATAACAGAGTATGATTCCTGCATCATTTGGTGTGTCCCTGTAAAGGTGTTTAATGCATGTGTTCTGCTCCTCTAACTCTGCAATCTCGAAATTTGCAAATTGTTCTACTCAGTACAGCACTGAACAATAACTAACAGATGTAAAATAATGAAACTTCCAGCATTTAGACATTAAACACAGTCATGTGCAGGAATTCCAAATGCATTTTGCTCGAACACATCATTGGCACAAAATTGTGGATGTTCTGTAATTTTTTGAACAAACCTCGTATTTACATCTTTTAATTATAATAGCTTGAAATCCAAGTTTTCCTTAAAAAAAGGTGCTGTTCTTACCCCAGTGATTAGTGTGAAATGTCCTTGAGTGCTGCTATTAACCCAACCAATTTCCCTTTCCCATTCATATTGGAATGTAGTTACCACATTTGCAGTCATTTTTCAATATCTATTACTTTTGACAGTTACTAATACTCAGTCATCAATGCTCTCATTCTCCCTTCCTCCTCCTCTTCCTCCTCCTCCTCAGTCTTTGGATAACATGATTGTATTATAACAGTTTTTCCTGAGATGGTCATTTTATTGGACAATGTGGCCAGCATCTTTTGATGTCATCTAATAATCCTGCTCTTGGCCCATTCATTTTGATGTCACTTATTTCCCTTCTATTATGACAATGTATCAAGGTGAGTGATGAAATTAATGACTGATTCAAATACTGCATGGTATTTTAGTCACCATACTGTATTGGTCTAGATTCAATGAGAAAGTGCTGTCTATTAAAGTGAGAGAAGAGAATGAAAACATAAAATTCCTGTTATTTTTTATTTTAATAATGGAATTTTTAATTCTATAATTTATAAATTATTTCACTTTCCATCAGAGAAAAGATGACAGAAATACTAAAAAATATTATCTAATTTTATACTGATGTGTTTAACTTAAGACAATAAAGTTATATGTCATGTATTTGGGAGGGGGAGAGGGGGGCTGGAACTCACAAAAATCTAGTAGAAATGAGCTATGATAGTAGCCTGGATGGTTAAGAGCATTAAAGTGTCCACTTCCAGGAAATGGATAGATGCTCTGGTTTCAGACCGATCCATATGGTTGATTGACAACAATATTGCTTGTGGTAGCCAGCCATGCAGGGACAGCTCAGCCACTGAATATTGCTCATGTAAGGCAAGATTCCAGGTTTGTGTTTCAGTATTTCACACACTTTTAATCTGCCAGGAAGTCAAATACAGTTGACAGGCTGTTGGTGTAAACAATACATTTATTTATTTATTTTAGAGGTAAAATGCAAATCAGCTTGGTAAAAAACTTCATTGATGCTTCATTGATTGGTAGGCAGTATTGATGGAGAGGTGTTAAACATGTTGTGAGTATCTTGCCTTTCTTTGCAAAGTTTACTTCTTTGTATTTTTCCATTTCTGGAATGTTTGCATATACAATGCAGTATTTTCCAGGTAAGAATGGGGTAATCATTGTATGTGCAGCCTTTTGTATTCTCACAATGTTTTTATAAGTGTGTTTCTTCCTAAATATTAGACAGTTCTTCAAATTTTCAACTGACACAAAGTCTTGCTAGGTCATTTGTTTCACATGAAAAGCCTGTTTCTTCTTGCATGTTTCTACTAATCTGTACCAACCTTTCGATGTATATATGGAAGGCATTTTCCTTTTCTTGCTTTCGATAATACCAAAGTCACAGTCACAAGATAAAAATGTATTCCCAGGTATAGGAAATTTGTGTTCCACTGTATGAAATAATTTCTATACATGAACAACATAGTACCAAAAAGATAGCAAATTCACATTTTTGTTTTGACTTCCATATGTGACCAACCAAGCAATCAAAAATTTGGCTTCTGTTGACCCTTCTAGTTATTTTAGGTGTGCATATAAATATGATAGTACTTCTTGTGATCTCTGACCAGGTATATCCTCTGACCACATATGGATGGAAGATTCTCCTTTAGAGTCATGGACTCCTAGATTTTGTGTCCACAATTACCTGGAATAAAATGTGACATTGGTTTATATGTGTGGAGTTGGTAAGCTTTGCTGCAATATTTTATGAAAGGTGTTTCACTCCCAGCAGCATTCTGAAAATCAGTTTTCATTTGTGTCTGGGCTTTTCAACTTTTCAAATGTGCAACTCTTTGTTTCTTAGGATCCTCCTTTCCTCAGTTTCTGATTTAGTACTTCCTTCAGTCATTCCTAGAATGTCACACAGCTTACATGTGTCCAAACTTGTCTGGTCAAAATGTAAATTATATTCTGTTCTGAAAATGTGTGTGAAGAAAGCGCATGTTGGTGGTTCTTGTGTGTCACACTCAATACGTAAGTAATATAGCTTTCTTTCACAGAGTTCTGGAGATAGGTATTGTCTATTAGGGTTATGTCTCCTTCTTAAATGACTCTTGTATATCTGGGTATTCTGTTAATGAAGTCTCAAATAGTATTCCTCTTTTCTTCTTGTTTAGTCTAGATTGATGTTTTGTCATTGTTCCATTCATTTTCATCACATTGATTACATAATTAATTTCTGCTATTTTAATTACAAGATCACTGGCTAGTGCTCGTTTACAAACTATTATGTACACTAATACTTCTGTTTTTTTGTGGACAAGTTGAATAATGCTTCTTTGGTGGCAAAAGAATAATGTATTTGGAGAGAAATAATCTCTGAACAATGGCACCGAGAAGGCAATAATATTGAGATTGCATTTTGGACCTCACATGCTCTTGAATTTTCTGGAAGTATTTCTTCAAGCAGTTGCATGCTTTACCTTCTTTAATTTTAACAACATATCTTAATTGTACTTGATGTACTTCTTTCCTTCTGTGTTCTTGAGCAAGGATGATTCGTCATGCTTATGATTCCTTCCTCATTCTTTAGATGTTGTCTCACCTGAAATTAATATGGAAAATAGAATGTTATCAACACTAATATTTAAATTTCACTAAGTCATTCTCTTTTGCTGCTAGTGATGGCGTTGTACCCACCCTCTGTTATGTTAAATTGAATCAGTGGATTTAACAAATAAATTCATATTTTTATGCAGTTAATAATATATTTCAATATTTTAAATCCAAAATACAGTAACTGGTTCATTTGACTCCACTTGTTAAGAACAAGTATGAAACATCACCAGTATTATTAACAACACACACAACAGAAATTTGACTGAAAACAGTTTCAAAATTTTCTCATTCATTTATTGTTTTACACATTCATGTAGCAATCTATGGACATGGGTAGACAGATGAAAAAAGTAAATACAATGAAAGCAATAATTGCGTTTCAAACGTGGGGTGCAACAAAGGGAAACCAAGATGCTATCTGTTGTGCCAGCACTTTGATTTACATGGTTGCATGCTGAATGGGATATGAAATAACTTGTAAACTTCAACTGTCATATTCTGAGAAACAATCAAGCATCTACAGATGAGCCGAGACATGTGAGGGAAGTTTTTCAGGTACTTGGTTATGGTACTTGCCATATTTTCCTCATCAGTTAAAGAGTTCATGCAATAAAATTTTATCACAAATAAATAGACAGGTTGAACATAACAAAATGGCCAAAGAGGATGGAATATGTAAGCAACACAATAGGCCTACATGTCTAGTTTGTAAATTATTCCATATACTCTAAAAACAAGGTGTATTTCTGGAGGGGTGTTATGAGTCATTTCTCTTATTTGTATCAAGTTCTTTCTGTTCCTTTAATCTTGTCATAGATAATTCAGTGATAAACAGTGTATATATGTCTGTATCACAAATTTCTTATATCATGGTAGTCTATTATACATTATCTTTTGCACCTTTGTTAGAAAAACATGTGTATATGTATATATAATGATGGCATCCATACAGAGAAATTTGTCTGTGAATGACGGAATAAATGAATAAATATGTAAATAAATAAATGTATTGCTTTATACTAAGCACTTACACAGACGAGCTAAAACATTATGGCCATCTGTTTAATAGCATGTTGTTCCACTTTTCAAACACAGTATAACAGAGATTCTGCTTGGCATGGATTCTACAAGTCCTTGAAAGGATTCCAGGGCACAAGATGTCTATGCACAGGTCAAACAATTCCTGCAAATTAAGGGATTGTGGTTTATGATCATGCAGCTGGTGTTCAATGTGTGTGCCAATGGTTACAGTTCAGGTACATTTGCTGGCAAGGACATCAATGTGAGTTGACTAGAATGCCCCTGAGACCACTGTAGCACAATTTTCACCTTGCAGCATGGACAGTTATCCTGCTGGAAGGTGTCATTGCAGTAGGGGGACACTTAAAGCATGAAGCGGTTCAAGTGGTCCACAATAATGTTCACATAGTTCACTGCCATAATGATGCTTTTGATTACTACAACAGATCGTGTGGAAGCCCAACTCAAAGGGCCCCATAGCATAATTGTGTCCTCACCAGTCAACACCTGTGGTGTGGTGCATGTTTTATGCAGCCATTTGCCTGGATGGTGGTGTGTAAGGACCCAGCCATCAACCTGCTGTGACAAGAAATGCAATTAATTCAAGAGGTGACACATTTCTGCTGAAAACTCAGTGATGCTGTGCCTGCTGGAACCATAACTGATGATGCCGATGGGTCAACACAGGAATTTGTAGGGGTCATGTGATGTGGAGCTCCATGTTCAATAATGGCCTTTGACGGTGCACTCCAAAACACTTGTGCCTGCACAAGCATTACACCCTGTTGTTATACCTGCTACAGATCACTACCTATCTTGGATTATAGAGAGAGGGATCCTTCAACCTCTTCGTTTTGTGATGAGTCATTGTCACCCAATACCATACAGCCCACTCCATATTTCACATCCTTTAGCCACTTTCCATAGGTGCTCACGGCAGTAGCACACCAACAGGTGACCAGCTTCATCATTTCATACATTCTCATTTCCAGCCACATCACAACAACAATGTGCTCTTTGTCAAAGCCACTTACATCAGTGGATTTCCACATTTGCGTCCCAGATCTTTGCTATAATGACTGTCCTTTCATCCCTCTTCCACTTACTTCCTTTTGTCATTACGTTACCTGCCTGCAACATCATGAGGAGGCATACAACGTCATGGTGGGCAGCATTCATAATGTTTTTGCTGATTGGTTTACACATAACATGAGCTGTCTGTGCACTGAAAAAGTTAAAACCTGTTTATTATACAGACGTTACAGTTAAGTGGAACTTCATTCATTCATCACACATTGTTTTGCTGTAAATGCCATCATGAAGGAGAGCATTAAGGAGTATGGCATGAATCTAGTTATAAATCAACAAACAGAAGCTACCACAGCTGGATACTTCTGTAAACTACAATAACAGCAAATTATAACTAGTTCTATTTTACTTAAGGTGGTAATTGTTCTTATTACTTCTACGTTACTTTATATACATATGTTAGGAGAAAAATAGCTACTTTGAAAGAAAGCCACTGCTTCTCTTCCTATACTACTCAGCTGACAATTTTATTAAATACTTAAGCAAATCTGTTGTCTAATTTTACGCAGATAACTATCAGCTGTCTGTATACTGGCAAAATCAGGATTTCTCTAATAGAAATATTAGAGTTATAGTTAATGAGGTACCATATTATTTTACTTTATTTTTAAATATTTGTGGCTTTTCAGTTTCTCACCTGATGTCCATTGGCACCTGTTTGTTGGTTGGTTGATTTGGGGAAGGGACCAAACAGCAAGGTCATCAGTCCCAACACCTGTTACAGACACTTGCATGGGGGTATAAACTTCCATTCTGACCCTAGATGGGGATAGTTAGTCTATATGAAAATTTCTTCCTCTTCTAGTACTGTGGTTGGGAATTGCTGAGTTCATCCCAAATACACTCCTGTTATTAGCATGCAAATCTAAGAATCTCTAGGTCCTTATAGAGGCTTCAGCAAGATGTTCAGTATCAGCTTACACAATGTTCTTATTGCACACTTCTGAAGCATAAATACTTTTTTAACTTCGCTGCATTGCCCCAGAACATCACACAATGTGACAGAATTGACTGGAAGCATACTAGTAATCTTCTCTGCAGCTCAACACAGTGAGAGATTGCTGAATGCAAAGCAGGCAGAAATAAGTCTTTTGAGTAATTTACAAGGGGTGTTCAATAAGTAATGCAACACTTTTTTTTTCTCATCCAGTTTTGGTTGAAAAAATGCGGAATTTGTTGTGGAACATGGTGGTATATTCCCACCAGCTCCTGTAGTTTTATTAAGCTGCGGTTGGTGGTGGCGCTATACATCACCTTCAAAATGGCATCTGTAACGGAGGTGCATTCCAAGCAAAACAGTGTCATTGAGTTTCTTTTGGTAGAAAACCAGAGCAGTGTAGATATTCATAACCACTTGCAGAAGGTCTGTGTAGATGTGGCAGTGAACAAATGCATGATGAGACATTAGGCGATCCATCTGTCATCATTGCAACGAGGTCTTGCAAACCTGTCTGATCTCCTGCATACTGGCTGGCTGCACATGGCTGTGACTATTTGTGTTGGAACTTTTGCACACTCTCATTTGCCTAACAGAAAACCATAAATAGCTTCAGAGGTCTATCTGTGCAGAATTTCTTGCGCATTACAAGGCTGTTCAGTATAGTTTTTTGTCAAACATTGTCACAGGTGATGAAACCTGGGTTTATCATTTCAAACTAGAAAGAAAACAGTAATCCATGAAGTAGTGCCACACCACTTCTCCTCCAAAGAAAACGTTCAAAACTACACCCTCAGCCAGTAAATTTATGGCAACAGTCTTCCAGGACTCAGAAGGTATTATTCTGTTTGATGTTCTCCCTCATGGTGCATTGATCAACTTTGAGGTGTATTCTGCTATACTCAGGAAATTGAAGAAATAACTTTAGTATCTTTGTCACCACAAGAATGCAAATGAACTTCTCCTTCTACATGACAATATAAGGCCTCACACAAGTCTATGCACCTGAGAGGAACTCACAAAACTTCGTTTGTCTGTTCTGCCTGATCCACCTCACAGCCCAGATCTCACACCTTCAGACGTCAACCTGTTTGACCCAATCAAGGAAGCACTCAATGGGAAGCAGTATGTGGGTGTTGCGGATGTTATTGATGCAGCATACATTGGCTCCACTGTCAACCAGTAGAGCAGTATCATGTAGATGTGCAGGCCCTCACAATAAGGTGGCATAAGGTCATCATATGTTGGAAAAAATAGGGTTTTGTAGCCAAAAGAGTGGGGAATAATCCTGGATAAAAAAACTCGCTTTCAGAAAAAAATGTTACATTACTTATTGAATGCCCCTCGTATCGACCCGCTGCTGTCTCCCGAGCTCATTACCCATATGGATGTCCAGCAGCCTCAAAGTTTCGAACATCATCCAGGGTATGCTTATAACTGAATCCAAATATTCCGAAAAATTATAGAAGGACAGGCTAATGAATTCCTCCTTACTTTGTCTCTGAATATTTTGGACTGTCGATATCCTGTGTGTTGTCTACTGGCAACCTGTCATAGACTACCATATCACAATATAAAATTTATTGTTAATTCAAATACCATTAGAGAGTAAATGTTTTGTCATGTTAGTGTAAGTACCTAAAGGCTTCTGAAGAGGCTTCTGCAAAATCTTTTGGCTGGTGTACAAAATGTGACACTCTCATACAAGAACAATTCTTAATACTTTGTTCACACATACATTGGATGGCAAATCTTGTTGACAAAGAATACAACATTGATAAGTTTCACTTTACAGTAGAATTGTCCCTAAAAAGACTGACAAGACAATTGACCAGTTACTAACAATTATTTATTATCAAGAAAGGTAAAAGGCTCAGATTAGAATAAGTGTGATGTTATTGTGTGCAGTCCCTCTGGTGGGTTGCATGAAAATATTTTGACAACCCAATAGAAATAAGCACTTGTGGCACCACACAATGCTGCACTACGCTAAGGAGTGGTGATCTCTGCTGCCACATCAGGCCCTCAGAGAAGTGGGCATGTCAACACAATCTTGTTGTATGTGCTTGAGGTCTGTCTGCACTGGCTTGTGAAGGTTTTGGTGTCGGTGTTGGTGTTGCAATATGCATCATGGTACAGCAGTAGGTAGCTCTTCTCGAAAAACATCTGGTCAAGAGAGACAGCAGGAGGCTTGTTGTTAACAAGTACATCGATAGTGCATGCTCCCCGTCTTGTGACTTTGTGTGGGCCCGCAATGGTGGTTGTAGTGTAGCCTTAACACCATTGATATGAAGCACGATGGGCATGCACTTATCTAGATCCTGATCTAGTAGCTGGAAATCATGTTGTGTCTTGATGCTTGTTGAGGGCAAATGCGAGAAATGTGTTCCAACAGTTGATTAATAAAGTTCCACTTGTTATGGTTGGGCAGCTGTGGGGAATTTGCATCCAGAAACTCATTTAGGTGTAATGCTCTGCCATTTACTAATTGAGCTGCTGAAGAATCTAAAACTGGTTTGTTGGTATTCCTCATGCCAAGTAAAATATCATCCCATTACTGGCTGAGTGGTTATTTGTGATCTTATGGTGTACTGTGCCACAGAATTTAGTAAATTGGGTGAACAGGTAGGACTTGAAATAGCATCCAAGGTCCATTGTGATGTGCAGAGGACAGGCAAAATGCAACATATAGGTGGAAACGGAGACGGAAGCTAAAGTCTCTCCTGAAATGTTATCCACTGGTGCTGCTTCTGGCCAGTGAATGAAGCAATTGATCATTGTCAATAGGTAATGCTGACCATTGAATGGAGGTAAAGGGCCTTCAACATCAATATGGATATGTCCAAAAAGGCTCCCACTGGTGTATACACATGGTGGTTAACTTGCTGTGTTGACATTTGATTCATGTTTGTGTCCATTCATGGCAGCGTTTTTGGATGCCCGATCACAAAAAGCAGGTTGAGACTAGGCTAGTTGTTGCTCAGGCTCCAGGATTACATAGCCTATTGAATGCACATCTTCGAAATGTGGTTGACAGGAAAGGACAAGTTTTAATGTTTGATATGTCACAATATAACTTGATGTCACCCCAGGAACATCAACTAATTGAAAGTCCAATTTTGTAGCTCTTGCTTAGTCTGTTGTGGTTTGGCAAGTTGAGCAATGTCAATTGAATGTGAGATGATGCTAACATAAGAAAGGCAGTCGGCTACTATGTTCTCTATCTCAGAAATGTGTCAAACACCCATGATGAACTTGGCTTTCTGTAGAAGTTTACTGTGCTGCTGAGGTGAGCAATTGATATTTTTTTGGCAGGAAGAAGTGGCTTATTGTTAGTCTAAATGGTGACATCTCAGGCTTCTGGTTGTGGCCAAAAGTATAATAGCCTCATAGGTAATCAGAAGCTGTCTGTCATGAGCATTCTATTTACGATGTGACTGCAGTTGCTTCTGGGAGAAGAAAGTTAGCAACTGCCACATGCCATCCCACAATTGTTGTAAGATCATGCCAGTCACTGTTTGGCTCACATGGACCACTAACACCAAGTGTGCATTCAGCTTGGGGTGCACAAGTAATGCAGCATTCACTGCACTCTGCTTGGTTACCTCAAAAGGGGAGATCGTGTTGTCTGTCCAAGAAACTGTCACGTTGCCTTTGTTCTTTGGGGCAGTTAGTGCAGCTGTTAATGATTCTTGGATTTTTTCCACATGTGACAAGTGTCAGTGATAGAAATTAAGCACACTGAGGTAGCAAAACAATTCTTTAAAGGTTCTTGGTTGTGTGATTTGCAAGATGCCTTCAATTCTCTCAGGTATATGTAGAGATCCAGACAGTGAGATCTTATGGCCAAGGAAGTTAATCTGCATCTGACTAAAGATGCATTTGACTGTGTTCAAAACTATGCTGTACTGTTCTAACCATTCAGATATCTCAGTCAGGTGCCATGTCATGAATTGCGCAGCCCCTACCCTGGAAGGTTTGGCCACCTGGTGCAAATGTGTAATTGTGAATGCAAGAAAGATATATAGATATGTTTCCATATGGAATGGATTAGCAGCAGGACATGGGTAGAAAAGGTCCAAAAAGTGAGAAAGGCATAATATAGATTTTATTATCAACTGCCCCTTACAATAAAAGCACCAGAGATGTTGATGGGATGCTGCACCTCTAAAACAACATGATCAACAGTTGCTTGCAGCAATTCCAGTGGAATCTGAGCAATGTGTCTCTTTATACTGGCCTTCAGTTCAGGTAGAGACTGAAAGTGTTGCAGCTAACATGTTCTTTAGATATCCCTTCAGGCAAAAGTCGCATGGATTCAGATCATCTGACCTTGTAGGCCACGTATCTGGAAAACCTTTGGAGACAATGTGGTTTCAGTTGCTGCATTGTCTGGATCTTGTACAGACACCAGTGTAAAATACACCAAAAAACTTTCTGTATTGCTGACCATGAGATGGACAATTTTCGTGACACTGTATGAACACTAACATTACCTGGGGCACATGCTGCAAGGTTATTTACAGCAACAGCAATTTGTCTTTAATTTGCTCTTCCTGGTGCTACACCAAGCTCACCCACATTTTCAAATTTCATTATGACCTTCTTTATACCATTTAAGTATGTTAAGCCTCTCCTCAGACCTTTTAATGGGTGGTGCTCTCTCATTGCAACATTGTAATTGTTTCCCTTTCCATAAAACAGTTTTACTATCAGTGCACCGTCTCCCTTCCCAATAACCATAGTGTTCATACACAGTATAGCTTGTCAAATGACAGTGTGACTGTCGTACTGCTATACAAATAGTGTGCAGTGCCAGTTTTGCACCTGGTGGTCGCAGTTGGAAGGAATTTGTTTTCCGTTGTAAATCAGTTCTGCATTGATGGATTAGCATATCTTCCAATTTTCACTGCCATATGATCATTACAGCACACACTGGATCCCCATGACTAGCTGTACTTTAATTATAACCACCCCACACATTTAAAAGCCTGGTCTCCACATCTTTTGGGGTACTAATGGACAATGTAGGCCTGTACCAGACATTGAGGAGTCTCCAAATCTTTTGTGGTACTAATGGACAATGTAGGCCTGTCCCAGACATTGAGGAGATAGTTGATGAGTAGCTTCTCAGTCTATTGCAGCAACAGTCTCTGTCTTTGCTATGATCCCAATGAATTAAAATTTACCATTCTGTTTAGTCAACAAATCAACTTTGGCAGCCAGAATGTCATAATTGGCACATGTAACCATAGGTATCAACAAATTGTTTCATGATACCATCACTGCAGTTACCAGCGTGGGCCTTATTGCATCAAATATTTTATCACCCAATTCAGCCACTGCATGCAAGGACATGTTGAACTGAGATGCTATAATAACTATCATTAAATGCAGCAGATGCCTACTCCAGAATTTACACAGAAGACTATCATGCATGGTGCCAGTGTCAACCTTATTTCATAAGTGTCTCAAGTATTGCGTTGGTCTCCAGTCACCAATGTCTTCTTGCATCAAAACTTGTTGGATGCATTCTTCTTGCAACACAGACACCCTAAGGAACAGTTCCATCTTCAGTTTTTTGTAAGTGTCTATCATAGGTGGAGCAGTGATCACATCTTCTATCTCTGTGGCATATTTATGGTCCAGATGACTTACCATGATCACAAATTTGGTGGAATCCTCTGTAATGCTTACATAGAGAAAACTGGCTTCCACTTGCATGAACCACAATGCTGGATTATGTGGCCAGAAGGATGGTAAGCATGCAGTGAACATAGAGACCACAGGTACAGGCTCAGTCAGTGGTTCTGTCATGTTATGAACTTGTCCTTCCAGTTCTTATCATGTTGAGATCACCTGTTTTGGAGTGGCTGTGAATGAGAGACTGTCTGATCAATTTAACATGCATGTTTCAATATAGTCAACTGGCATACGAATTGTGACACTCTTGAACAAGAACAATTCTTAATATTTTGTTCATCTGTGTACAGGAAGGCAAATCTTGTTGACAGAGAATACAGCTTTGAGAAGTTTTAGTTTATGGTAGAATTATCCCTAAAAAGAACTGACAATACAATTAGCCTGTTACTAAGAATTATTTATTAAAAGGAAGGTAAAAGGTTGCTTGTTTCTTTATAGGAACAAAATGCCTCTGGTGGATGGCACAAAGATATTTTGACAGTGCAGTGTAAATAAGCATTCACAGCCCAACACAACACTACACTACATTGAGGAGCAGAGATCTTGGCTGCTACCCTGTGAACTATTTGTGAGCTTGCAATGTTTGGTACCCTGTTACCTGTTGCTGCTGCTGTTGAGCTCATTTTCATGAATCTTGAAGTATCAGATTGTGATGTATTGAAAAGACGTTGTGTGAACTGCTAACTGTGAAGGAAGTGCTAAATGATGTAACTGGACAACAGGTGAATTTTAAAAGTGGCTCATCATACTTTATTAGCTCTATAACATTGTTGATGGCCATTTCCAGTTTTTCAGATCCCATTTGTAAAGAGACACACATCTCTTCTTTTGTAAACATATTCAGAGGAGAACTAAGTCAATTATTAGTCAGAGACTCTAGTATGATAAAAAAAATTATTATTACTATTAAATATATTTCAATTCTTTCAATTTAGATCGGTATTTCATACTAGAATGTCGTGTTCCCAGTTTGGCACAGCTTTGCCACAGGAGACACGAAAGCGGTCGAAGACGTCCGTCTTCTGGTCGGCTCCTGATCGTTGTCAGAAGGAGACTAGTTTTTGAATACGCAAAGACTTCTATTACTTGGAAAAGAACAACCCGGATTTCTTTACGTAATCAGTATGATTTTTAAATTACCTAAGGGACCTTTAACAATGAACAGTAAGAAAAAATGCATTTGCAAATGAAATCGTTCATAAATGGGGCTGCTATGAGTTGTATAGAAGATAAGGGGCGGCCTTCTGTACACGACCAGGATGCCGCAGTATTCTCTGCTGTAGTAAAAGCTGTTTGACATTCATAAAAATAATATGGCATGGAGATAAAAAAAGTATAAAGAAAAAAAACAGAATAAGAAGTCTGGTAAACACTAAATATATTCAAACAATTCTCACTAGCAAATTAGGGCTTATTTATAAACAATACAACTTACATAATTACTTTTCTAACAGTATGGTGCGATCAGATTTCAGCCTGTCCTGTGCTGTTTCCCATGTTCTCGTTTTTTGTCACAAATTACAGTCACTTTTCTCCTTCGTTGAAGACAATTCTTGCACTGTCCAACACCTCCGATAACAATAGCTTGCCGAGTTACAATTTCGAACATAAATTACTTGAATGTTATTAATTAATAATGTTGTCTGCACGCTGGCAAGACCGCTCACTCTTTTAGCTTAAAGTCGACCTCCTTTACGCTTTCACACCACAAGCAGAAGTACATTAAAATCTGAAGATCTACAAACGTTTTCTACCGTCATCTTTTATTTAGATCGAAGCGGAACGACAGTTCAGCTTCTGTTAAAATGTTTCTTTGACTGCGCAATCGATGTATTAGCGTCCGCGCTAGATGCGCATCTTTACAGTTACGTAAATTATACAAAACAAATGTCTTTCAAAGAATACTCAAAGCTTTCGTAGTACGGAAATACCAATAATATTACATCGCTTCCCGCGTGAGGAGTAATGAGTCTGAAAGATCGTTACGACTCACGCGCAGTCGTAATATTATTGGATTCACGTACTTAGTGAATGAAGTATTTAAGGATGTCTCCTTGTAGGGAGCAAAACAGACATAACATAAGGCACATAGAATTATATGCGTTTCGTACTAAGTCGTCAAAGCTACTCACAGTCGCTTGATCATTAACAAACTTGGTTGTGGCATGATGTCATCATAAGTGTTCAAGGATTTAACATAGGTTCTCAAGAATTACTCTCATTCAGTCAATTGAAACATTGAAATACTAATATAGATACAAGTACAAATGAAATACACATACAGATACAAAATACATAAATATTGACAATAAGAAAAAAAATCTATTACAGTATTGGTGCATTTCCGCCAATTGTGAACAGAACATAAAACTTTTATCAGTCTTTCTCGTAGCGACGTCACTCTTCACTTTGTAGTTGGGAGTATTTCCCATGAACTCGGGTGATTTTCACAGGGGAATTCTTTCATCACCTGTCACTTTTCACTGCACTAAAACTGGGGATCACCTTTTCACATTCTGGTGGAAAAACACTGGGAATTTCACTATGTGAAGGGGAAGTGATATTTCTTGACTCGACGATCCACCGGGTCATGTCGGGAATCAGGAAAGTTGATGACTGGTTCAATGACGAATGAGTCAGTTTGGTGGCTGTCTTAATCTCATTCCAATTCATGTTTCAGCACATGAAAATACAGAAAAAAAATCTGTATTAGGACTTGCTCATTAACTAGCATCTTAATCTAAGGGAATATAGAGTAAGAATTTAAGACAATAAAAATTACTACATAGACTATGTACATATACATTATATATTATTCATATTTTGTGTCTAGGTTTTATGTTCTTTCGTTAGCAAATATTAGCAAAACACGTTTCATCTGGTACAGGTCTTTCTTAAGCAATGTATTTAGCAATATTGCCGTAGCAATTTTTATAGTTAAGGAAAAGTCATCATTAGTGTCCTTTAAATGTAAATATAGTAAAATCGTGCGTAGTTTATCAACGTTTTATTATTTTTATGTCCATTTTCATCTCAAATCTGGAGCACGCTTGCGCCCGTTATGGAGAGGAATGCTTATTGTTGAGTACGGGCCGGCGAGCAGTCATTGAATGTTGCCACAGTGCTTCACAGTCACGTGGTAACGAACTGGCGGTTTAACAGCGTTGGCAGTCCGCGTCCTGCACGAGGCAGATAGTTCTGTGGCTGCCAACCTTTCTTTTAACTTGTGCATTTTGTTGAATCGTGGGTACTGGAGCAGCTCGTCAAGGCGACATGGTCAACCTGGACGGTAAATTGACTGCACCAGCGACGAAGAACAGTCATCGATGAAAATGACTACTGTCTCCTATTGCAGTAAGTACAATAGCTTGTCTATCCTTTGACTGATAGTCACTGTATCGTCGTTGCAACGTGAGAATACTTGTAATGCTGCTTCACACGCGGCACATCACTCGTGTCCATAAGTTTATTACAGTTCTGATTCACACAAGAGATAACTAGTTTCTCGTGCCCATACATGTGTCAAATTACTATTTTACACACGTGTCCATCATTTTGTCACAGAGTCACAGAGTCACACGCAGCAATCCATACGTGTCCATATAGGTCTCTCTATACCACAGAGTAGCACAGGTAATGCTAAAATTACTTATCATGAAAGGATCATTTACAAAATATACATAGTTTTTTTTTAATTACTGTCCAAGACCTAACGAAAAACGTGTTTGCTATTCCGAATGGTGCTTCTGAAGCACGTTAGATTTTATATATATTTTAAATCTGATTCTTTTCCTTTTCTTATTGTTCTATAACAGCCCCATTTTTTTCATTTATTCGGTTACATCAATAATCAGTAAATATACCCACCCACTTTGGCGTGCCGAACAGTTCACGTTCAAAACTTCATCTAGCAGAAATCGGGAAAATTATTCCTATTTCCTGGGATGCTTTTGCTCACAGCAAATCAGATTTACATCACGTTCCGATAAGTAACCGCAGATACGCATTAACCAACGAGCCACGATCGTCAATACACACAATATACACACGTCAAGTCTTTTGAACCAATTTCCAAATTTCTTCCCCTACCGGGTAGGGTAGAAAGGTAAGAACGCTAAAGAAGAAAACTACAATAGGATAGTGCAAGGAAATGAAAGATACGAAGATAGATAATAGGTGAAATAATCAGTTGAGCAAATTCATTCTTCGGCTCCACCGTTTTTAATGTCATCCACGTGGCATAACTTGACTTCAGTATTAAAATTTCGCACAAATCCGTTTCCAAAGCATCTTCAAATATATCTCAACATCACGGCATGCGGACATAGCAGAAGAATATAAGCAGATTATCTCAGTCCTCCACTAGGTGTCTTAATATCGAAGGTTTCTGTATAATACTCGTGACATAGGAATAGTCTCTCTAAGTTTCTCCAATACAGGACCTAATTCTTATTATAAATGCAAATTTCTTAACTGGTTGACTCATAGTAACAAATAAATTAAGGTTGCTCTCCAGTTGCGAGTACCATTATTCATTTCTTTGTACATTAACTATATGTTGCTGCTTATACTCGGTGTAATCTACAGATTACAATGTATCAGTTTTGCATCGTACATGGTTCTAGCGACTTAAAATATCAATCCTTTGAAGGCTTAACTTAGGTTAATACTTCACATATACGGACATTCTGGTCTGAATGAGGGATTTAAAGAAAACCTTTACTACTTGGTAAAAAGGAGATTTGCCATAACTTAAAACTAAAGCAGCAGGTGGCACTTTGGCACATCCCTTACTCAATCCAACGACTGCAGTCTTCTCGTGCTCAAGAAACTTAAAACTACCTTAAAACTAAAGCAAATCTTATTTTCCAAATACGTAGAGTACCTTCTTCAATCACTTCATATCTTTCAAGCTCCATCATTACTTCATGACCACTTCACTCAAATGATTACGTCACCTGCAGAATACATGTACATGCTGTTGATTCACTTACTTTCTAAACAGATCACACTCTTGTTTCAAGTTGCAGCTTAACATAATAAATGATTTTTTTTTAATGTTTTTCATGGTACTTCTTCAGGTCTACATGGTGGTAAAGTCCTTTTATTCGTCCACTAACTGGATCTGCCAACACGTAACAACCAATATGTGGCTTCCTGACTATAACAAACGGTCCTTCATATAAGTGTTGCCACTTAACGATTTTTACGTAAGATGAGAGATGGTTTGAAGTGTGTCCTCAGAAGAACACGCTCGTTCAAACGATACGACAGAACTTTATTGACATGCTTGTCAAATGCCTTTTTTATTAAATTGGCATGAGTTGTGAGAGAGATCAGGGCTTGTCTTACCTTATTATCTAGGTTGACTTCTGGACCTTCTATCTTGGGGATAGGATCGGTCTATTCATTGCTTTCCTTTTGGCTGGAGATTAGTTCTGAAGCTATGAAATCGGTAGAAGTGTGCTTTTAGTTTTCCGTATATTCATTAGGTTGAATTTCGCTCACAATTACTTTTGAAGTACCGGGCGGTACGCTCGGTACGAGGTTTGCTTCCGTATTCCACCTAAGTTGCGAGCTATTTGCCGGAATTTCAGTCGAGATGGTGTGTGTTGGCGGGTTTGCTCGGGCATAATAGATGCGAGAATTTTGAGGTTCATGATTGTGACTTTGATAGTTGGTAAAAGGCGGAGGACTATTCCTAAAGTTTAGAGCATACTGTTGTTTGTATTGCTTGGAAGGATCTGGAGGATTTCTCCCTTGAGAACAGTGCTGGAATCTAGGCTGGTTACCATACTGCTGCTGACTGTTGGTGTTAAGCCAACGTCCTTTTCCATTGAAATTATTATTATAGCGATCATTGTAATTAACTGGTGAATTACCGTATTGCTGTTGTGTTGTCTGGTATATGGGGTGGTACCTATTTTGATCCTGGAATTTATGTTTCTGCTTCCCGTTACGGCAATAGTAGTTGTTATTATCGCACGGAACGTCGTGTCCTTTACTGTTGTTGGGTTGGTATGACATACCTGAGTCTGCGCCTACACCGTGCGGCTGTGTAGTGTGCGGGCCAAGATTACAATTACTCCGCGCACTAGCACGCACGTCTTCTTGAATCATGTCAAGGTTGTCAAGTACTGACAGAAAAGCCTCCGTGTCGTCGTCACTGACATTTACTAACTTCTCCCTGATTGATACCGGTAGCTTTGACTTAAGGATCATAATTACGTCCTTCGTGGAAATGGGCGTGTCCCAATATTGTATTTTTCGCAGGTATTTCTCGAAATACCTACGGAGACCAGCACTTCTCGTATTAAATGGTTCAGCATTATATACCTCTTTTCTAAGGCGTTGTTGTATGCCTGAACTCCAGAATTTGTTCAGAAATTGCTTTTCGAAGTCAGCGTAATTATTACATCTGTCAATTACTTCTGTTCCCCAGACAGAACCCTCTCCTTGAATGTAACCTACTATAAAGCGCATACGTTGCTTGTCATCCCAGCTCTCAGGAAAAACACCATTAAATGACTTCAGAAAAACCATTGGGTGGATGTTGCGTTTCTCTGGCAGAAAAGGCTGGAATACGCGGTGCTTGAGAACGCTTTCTTCTTTCATGAGCTCGACAAGAGTTACTTGATCATTCTGGTTGCGTACTAAAGGATTCTTACTACTGTGTCCATGTACAATTGGAGAGAATTCTACATTCATGTTCTGAAGAAAGCAAGTGTGAATGCTCACTTCTATTGTCATTAGGAAAATCATTGACTTGTCGTTTCAACTGCTCGATTTCCTCAGTGAGGTGTCGTTTCCACTCGGGAAGATCTCGGTGAAAAACTCTACGAATCTCTCCTAATTCAGTGAGAATCGTATCTCCTGATGTACCTGGAGCAGCTAAAACTTCAACTGTGGCTGACTTAACGGCTTCTTTTAAGTCGTGTTGAACCTTGTTTTCTATGTGCTGTTCCTTAGTCTCGACCCATTCTACAAATTCTTTTCCTATCGTGGAACGTACGTTGGCTGCAGCATCATTCACCCTCTTTTCAATGTTTATTTCGGATAGCGCCTGTGTCAGGTCATTGACCTGGCCTTGCAGAGTGACGACATTGTCTGCAAGCTTGTTTACTTTAGCTCCGACCTCAGCGGACTTTTTTGAAACTTCTGTTGTAACTGCCTGGCAACTTTCGATTTGTACTTTGATGTCTTTGTGCACGTTACCTACTGTGCTCTCACATGCATCTACCTTCTGCAGAATACCTTCTATCCTTTCATTAACTTTACTACTTAATTCCGAGATATATTCCACCGTGACTGTCCTTATTCTTGCCTCTAAGTTGGCATCAATATTATCTAACCTATTTTTCATTGTACCAATCATGGTATTCAGGTCAAACCATTTTCGCTCTGTCTCCCGTTCCTTTTCCCTTTCTTTTTGTTCCCTTTCTTGTCTATCTCGTTGTTTTTGTAATTTATAAGCTTCCCTTTCCCGTTTCTCCTGTTCTCTTTCTTGAAAAAACTCTCATCATTTCAACCATCAAATTTTCTCCCGCTTGCTGTGACGATGATTGCTGTGACGATACGTCACGCACACCATCATCGTCTGCCGTTCTCTCCATTCGCGAATCGGGTCTGCCTGTTCCCGTTCGCGAACGTAGTGGGTATGACTTGACAACAGTGTCATCAACGTCATCCACACTGTTTGTCGGCTTGCCTCTGTCATCTGACATGTTTATTTTCAAGTTTGTGACGTAACTGCTCAAAGAAATCTTTGGCAGCACGCCGATCGTCAACTCTCAGATGCACACGCTGCGACGCTTCCTGATAGTCAAACGTCACACCGCGGTAGGTGACAATTGCAGAGCTATACCGGGTAGAAGACAAGATGGCACCTAACTTTGAAAATAAGTGACAAACACCTACTAGACACTGAATCCTGCTATTATGGCATCCATCTTGTGTTCTTAACCGTAGCAACAATGAAGATGCTCATAATACTAACAAATAAACTTTGCATGAAGAGATGATCAGAAATGAATTCTAACTACGTAAATAAGCAACTCTGCAAGGAAATAACAGCGATAGGATAAAATGAAGCAGTAAGGAAAGAAATTCCGGAAATCAGTTATATTATACAAGACGCGAGATTTTATGCGTAATGAAAACCGTACTTACATCAGTCGTTTTGCGCACTGCTGTTATTTTTCGAATTTTTCTCTTTGTTTTTTATACTTCCTCGATTTCGTTCAGTACTTCCTTTACGGCTTCCCGATGTCCACCGGATGATGTCATGAAACAATAACAGAACACATTAAAATTTTTTTTATCAGGTCCCTGTTCGGGCGCCAGATCTAGTATGATAAAAAAAATTATTATTATTACTATTAAATATATTTCAATTCTTTCAATTTAGATCGGTATTTCATACTAGAATGTCGTGTTCCCAGTTTGGCACAGCTTTGCCACAGGAGACACGAAAGCGGTCGAAGACGTCCGTCTTCTGGTCGGCTCCAGATCGTTGTCAGAAGGAGACTAGTTTTTGAATACGCAAAGACTTCTATTACTTGGAAAAGAACAACCCGGATTTCTTTACGTAATCAGTATGATTTTTAAATTACCTAAGGGACCTTTAACAATGAACAGTAAGAAAAAATGCATTTGCAAATGAAATCATTCATAAATGGGGCTGCTATGAGTTGTATAGAAGATAAGGGGCGGCCTTCTGTACACGACCAGGATGCCGCAGTATTCTCTGCTGTAGTAAAAGCTGTTTGACATTCATAAAAATAATATGGCATGGAGATAAAAAAAGTATAAAGAAAAAAAACAGAATAAGAAGTCTGGTAAACACTAAATATATTCAAACAATTCTCACTAGCAAATTAGGGCTTATTTATAAACAATACAACTTACATAATTACTTTTCTAACAGTATGGTGCGATCAGATTTAAGCCTGTCCTGTGCTGTTTCCCATGTTCGCGTTTTTTGTCACAAATTACAGTCACTTTTCTCCTTCGTTGAAGACAATTCTTGCACTGTCCAACACCTCCGATAACAATAGCTTGCCGAGTTACAATTTCGAACATAAATTACTTGAATGTTATTAATTAATAATGTTGTCTGCACGCTGGCAAGACCGCTCACTCTTTTAGCTTAAAGTCGACCTCCTTTACGCTTTCACACCACAAGCAGAAGTACATTAAAATCTGAAGATCTACAAACGTTTTCTACCGTCATCTTTTATTTAGATCGAAGCGGAACGACAGTTCAGCTTCTGTTAAAATGTTTCTTTGACTGCGCAATCGATGTATTAGCGTCCGCGCTAGATGCGCATCTTTACAGTTACGTAAATTATACAAAACAAATGTCTTTCAAAGAATACTCAAAGCTTTCGTAGTACGGAAATACCAATAATATTACAAGACACAGTACCTGTTGACCTACACAGTGGTATAATACACATGAAAATAATACAAATTACTTGAAATGTTATCACCAAAATTAATTACACTGTTCATTACACATGGTTTATGGTTCATTAGCACTTTTGGATTACATATTTACTCACTTGCCCAAAATCTTAAGACATGAAGATATTACAAGGGTTCATACTCTTTACAATACACATTCGTTGTACCTATGAGGTGGGTGCTCAGACTGTCATGTTAACTGACGTAGTTTTTGTGTGTTCACTTACTCAACCGAAACACTAACATGAACTGACATACAGATATCCATCTGTTTACTCACTGGTTGTAGACTGGCAATTTTGGGGAAGATGTGACTATTTAAAGACAGGCATAAGAATATGATGTGATTTCTGAAACTACTTAATGTTTTGACATTTGGCTAGGTTAGATTTTACTATTCTGCATGAACTATTAAGGCATTACTATTATCTGGCTTAAGAAAAATGTTTCAGGTTAGTGAATCATAAAAGAACAGGGAACATTATTATTCGTCCCTACTCTGAAACCCATTATTTACAGGTGTGACATCAATATCGAAACAAATCTGTTATGATCCTAAGCTAGTCAAAATCTTAATTACTAACTGAATTAATTAGAGAAATGTGTTATCAAACTACAAAAAAATTTATTAATAAAAATATATTGTCAGAGTTCAGAACATTGAAGGCATTAAAACAAAATAAGCAATTAAAATTTTTAGGGTCTGAACTTTTAATCTCCATTATTTCACAAGTTAATTAATTTCAGATAATTCAAAATACGTTCTTAAAAAGTTGGGAATGTCTACTTTCGAATGAGTGGTAACAATACATCCTATGCTATCCATTAGCTCAAAATTTTTCTCATCATGTGATGATCTTGTAACTTCAGTTAGCCGTAACTCTTACGACTTCTAGTAAAACCAGTTGTAATCAAGGAGATAAGCATAAACACTTGGACTGTAGATTTAAATGGAATTTCACATAAATAACAATTTAAAATATGTCTGTACATATTACTTGTTACATGTACAGCTGTGTTAGATAAAGGATAAGAGACAGAAAGAACTTTAACTCCTCTTTGGAGCACAAAATATAACAGATACAGGTAGTTCTACAGCTTGCTATGTTTCAAGCCCATTCCATTATTATTCTGGCTGTGTTTGGTATTGATGTATTTGGATCCTTTATCAATATAACTGTGTCATCAGTAAATGTCACAGTTTTGAAGAGTCCTCTCTATTACTTAAGAGGTATTTATGTAGATCATGACCACAATAGGACCAAGCACTGAACCCTATGTGATATCGTATTTGATGTTTTCCCATTCCTAATTTAGTCTTATACCTATGGTACCATTTGATATGATAACCCTTTGCTTTCTACTGGTAAGATATGACTCCAGCCACGAAAGGAGATCACCCTTAACATAATATGATTTTAGTTTCCGTAGGAAAATTTTATTATCTATGCAATGAAAAACCTTTGCAAGATAACATAAAGTGCAAACAGTAATATTTCTTGTTTAGTTCTACCAGAAATGAATTTTTAAGAACGTATTTTCCTTCCTGTGCAGGGAAACCTTTACAGTAGCCAATTGAGATGTTTGTCTCAGAAACATAGTTCAGTATTACAATATTCCAAAATATTTTGTGACTGCAAGTTGGAGAGTGATGGTTCTGTAGCTAGAGTTCTTTTGATTATCTCCACTTTTATAAATGGGTGTTACCACCACATACTTCAGCCTTTTAATAGGCCTTCACTAATTACAAAGATTTCTCCTAGATTCCTACCAAGGGAATGAATGAATTTCAGCTAATTCTTGTCTCTAGAGAATTCTTGTCTTTAGAGAATAGTGTAGCATAATTGTGCTGGATTGTATGAGGGTAAGTCAATTATCATCCGCAAAGTAGTTATAAAATTGTATTGTAATCAAATAGGAAACTTACAAGAACACAATTTTTTGACATAGTCTCCTTGCATTTCAACGCACTTGGTCCATTGTTGTACAAGTTTCCTGATGCCCTCATAAAAGAAAGTTCTTGGTTGTGCTGCAAGCCAGGAATGCACCGCTTCTTTCACTGCTTCATCTGAGGCAAATCAACAGCCCCTTAATGCCTGTTTGAGTGGACCAAACAAGTGATAGTCAGAAGCAACAAGATCGGGACTATTTGGAGGATGATCCAGTACTTCAAATTTGAGTTTCTGGAGCCTGGCAGTAAGCATCTCGCTGTAACGTACACTGTTTAATGTTGTGCCCCTTTTCCCATAATGTTCCAGTACTGGACCTTGTGCGTCACAAAAAAAGTAAGCATCAGTTTTCCTGCGGACGGTTGGGTCTTGAACTTTTTCTTGCATGGCAAATTTGTATGTTTCCATTCCTTACTGTACCACTTATCTCTGGCTTGTAATGATGGATACATATTTCATCATTAACATTGAAATCCCGAAGCACAATTATGTATTTTGACTGACTATTTAGATAGTTCAGAAGATTTTTCAAATTTTCAGAGAACAATTCAAAATTGCCAGATGGGGACCTATATACATATGCAGTTATAATTTTGCTGTCTGTTAGTTCACATAAACAATATTCAAAATCTTTTTCAATACAGCAAACATTTTTAAACATAATTTCCTTTGAGTTAATATCTGTTGTTACATATGTACATGTTCCACTCCCTCTGTATGTTTCCCTGCAAAAGCTGCTAACCAACTGGAAGTCTGAAATCTCAAGCGCACATTTTTATATTTCTTGCACCCAGTCTTCAATTACACACAAGATAGAAATCTTCTTCAATGAACCACTCAAAAGGACCTCTAGCACATATTGCTTACTGGTTAAGCCCTGTACATTATGATATAGGCGAGTTAAAGAATTATTCAATTCGACGAGAGGTATATTTCTTGCCTGGTTTGTTCTTTGAAGAGAAGGCCCTAGTCTTATTTTCACTTCTAACTTGATTTTTACTTCCCAGGAGTCTTGGATTTCTTCTTAGTTGTTTTCTTCTGCAGTGGATTGGGCCATAAAGAATTGTTCATATGTTGTTTGGATGCTAGCTTCTGCCTGGTGCTTCATCATGATCTGTTGTTTTTAACTTCTGTCCACTCTGGTATGGCTTCCTCCTCAGTCCTTTTACATGGTGATATTGTCTTCCATGCTGGTTCCCTGTAATTTGTTCAGTCCACTGAAGTCATAGTCACTGTTAAGTTTATGGTTCCTTCTTCTGTTATTTTCGTATACTGTGGTGATATTGTCTTCTGTGTTGCTCCCTTGTCACTTGTTCGTTCCACAGTATGCATATTTACTGTTAATATTTGGTTTCGTCTTCTGTTATTTTCTCATATTGTAAGCATACACTTTCAGTGAGTGACTGATCTGCCTGTTGCAAGCAGTTCACAGTGAGGGGGTAATTCTTGATATCGGATTCTACATCATTTGTTCCAGCAAGAACAATAACACAGTCAAATTCACTGAAGTCCTTTACCTTTTCTTCAATGTTATTAACAACATATTTAAATTGAACATTTAGTTTGACAAAGGATGTCACGAAATAGTAGAAGATACCACCAGATACAGCAGAGAAAGAGAAAGTACTATAGACTAAATAGTCATTGACAAATCAAAATGTGGCTTTAAATCTGAGGTATTAGATACAGGTTTCTCTTATCATCAGGCAGTTAAACTGACTCTAGAGAAATCTCATGAGAAGAGTAACAAGAGGAGATATATTGAGAGAAGATTAATTAATGATGACAGCATTAAGGTCTTTAATCTAATGTTAAAAAAGGTAAACTGGGACATGGAAAGCAATAGTTCTGTGGATATAAAATTCAACAAGTTCTTGTCGAATTATGATTACTGCTATGATATTTCATTCCCTCTGAAGAGAATGAAAATAAACAAAAAATCAAATTCATGGATAACAAGTGAAATCAAAAAGTCATCGGAAAGTCTTGGAATGCTATATAAGTGTGCAAAGCAAAATACTATCTTGAAACCATATGTAAAGTTTTATAGGAAAAAGCATAGGGAAGGTATAGTTGCTGCAAAAAGAAGTACAATGATTCATATATCAGAAAGGGTAACAACAAAATGAAATCTATGTGGAAAGTTATTAATAATCATACAGGTAAACATGAAAATGCAAGTAATAAAATCACCATAAAACACAGAAATGAAATGGTTAATGATCCACTTCTAATAGCTAATATATTTAATGATCATTACATTAATGTAGCCCAAAATCTGATCACCATTAAAGATAATCCAAAGACAAAGGTATTAACTCCAATAAATGAAAGGATAATGTACCTGCATCCTGTAACACCCAAGAATTACAAACGGCTATCAGCAAAACAAATAGTAAAATGACCTATGGATTTGATGGTATCTCTGAAAAAATTATTAAATATAGTACCAATAATGACATCTCTCAACTTGTGAACATAACAATGACTCCTTTAAAACTGGTGTGTTTCCAAGTAAACTTAAGCGGTCAACAGTAACACCAGTTTATAAAAGTAGTAATAAGTTTGACATTTAAAATTTCAGACCACTATCATTATTATCTCTATTTTTGTTTGCTAGACATCCTAAACAAAAATAAAATTCTTGTAAATGCACAGAATGGTTTCAGAAAACGCAAATCTACACAAACTGTTCTCTCCAGTTTCCTAAAACTTGTTTACAAAGCTATTGAAGACAAGGAACTGATCTGTGGGTTGTTTTGGACATTTCTAAAGCATTTGATCTACTGCTGTTAAAACTGTATAATTATGGTGTCTGAGGTATTTCCTATGAGTGGTTCAAGTCATATTTAACTGATAGGAAACAAAGAGTACAAATTTCTCAGGATGGAAATGTGTACCATTTTGAATATAGAAGAGTTAATTATGGGGTGCCCCAGATCTTGGTATTGTGACCGTTGTTACTCTTGATTTTTATTAATGACCTACCGCAACAGTTTTCAACAGCTGATACCATATTATTTGCTGATGATAGCAGCTTCATTATAAAAGTGAAGAATGATTATGAGATGGAGCAAAAAATCAACAAAACAACAGAAGTGGCAGAAAAATGGTTTAAAGATAACTGTCTAGTTGTCAATGACAAGAAAACTGTATGGATGAACTTCAACCATGTAAGGAACAAAAATAGGACCAATGTAAACTTGACATTATCAAATAGCCAAATTCAGCAAATGAATCACATAAAAGTTTTAGGAATACTGGTGGATGAGCACCGATGATGGGAAAAACATGTAGAAATGCCTAACAAAAAATTAAGCAAGTACTGTTACATATTAAGAGTGCTTAAAGATTGCTGCAATACCGAAACAGTGTTAAGTGCTTGTTACGCATATATGCACAGTCTCCCGAAGTATGGTACTGTGTTCTGGGGAAACACCTCTTTTGTAAAGCAGTCTTTTAAGCTCCAAAAGAAAGCTGTAAGATTAATAAGTGATGTTGCTTACAGAGCACCATGTAGAGGTATCTTAAAGGAATTAAAAATCATGACCTTACCATCTATATTTATACTTGAAAGTATCTGCTTCATTAAAACCATCAAGTTTCAGCTTTGAATAGTGAGATCCACAATTATCAAACAAGGAACAGGGTGACTCTCATAGGGGTGTGCACAGAAAATCAATATACCAGGACAGTGCTGTTTACAAACCAAAAATTCTGTGCAGTGCAATCCCAGATAGCATCAAAAAATGCCAAACATTAATACATTCAAAAAAGAACTAAAAATCTACTAATAAACAAAGCTTCTACAGGATTAATGAATACCTGGAATTTTGCTCAGATCTGTAGGTCTGCTTCATAACTCTCTAAATAAAAATTCATAATTATCAACCATTCCTAGATAAAACCGAACTTCTTTCATCCATGTACATATCTAATTATGCACCTAGCTTTTGTGCCATATGTTACAATGCCTAGTTAACTAAAGTACTGCTATTTAATAGTTTTAGTAAAATCAACCAAGGGATTTCGCTAGCTTTTATCCTATCTGAATGTACATATACAATTTTATAATCCAATTAAGTAGAATAATGTTATTGCTATAAAGATGTGTTGATACCAATGATAAGATTTTGTACAGGATGTAAATATGTAATATTTTATACTGTTCTGTACTTTGACAAATCCAGCATAATGAATATGATAATATGGGTGCTAAATAGATAAATTTTTGGAAGTTATTTAAAGCATAACATGGTATCACAGAAAGTTGCTGACCATGGTATATGACTTTTTGGATGAGTTTTTTAAAAGTCAAGGTTTTAAAAGAAGTAAAAATAATTCCAGAATTAATTTTCATTCTGCAATGGAGCATGCACTGATATGAAACTTCTGACAGATTAAAACTGTGCGCTGGACCAAGACTTGAACTCAGGACCTTTGCATTTTGCAAGCAAGTGCTCTACCAACTGAGCTACCCGAGCATGACTCAGCTTTACTTCCTCCAGTATCCTGTCTCCTGCCTTCCAAACTTTATAGAGAATGTCCTGGGAAACTTGCAAGACTAGCACTCCAGGAAAAAAGGATATAGTGGAGAAATGGTTTAGCCACACCCTGTACAGGGTAGGAGATGAGGTACTGGGGGAAGTAAAGTTGTGAGAATGGGTCTTGCATTGCGCTTGGATAGCTCAGGTGGTAAAGCACTTGCCCGCGAAAGGCATGGGTACTGATTTTGAGTGCCAATCTGGCACACAGTTTTAATCTGTCAGGAGGTTTCGAGTAAGTATGATTATATCTTATATGTATTGATGACTGCATATTATATGATCTATATATTGTTATTTGGAGATGAAGAGGCTTTCATAGGATAGAGTAGCATGGAAACCTGCATCAAATGAGTCTTCAGATTGAAGACTACAACAACATAATTGTGTTTGTTGTAAAAGCAAAAGTAAAATACAAAAAAATCAAGATTTTGCTATCTAAGCAATTTCAAGTGAAAGACTTAGGCGAAGTATGGAATGATCTTAGCGTCCCCGTCCCACTCCACACTGGCTCGCCTCCAAGCTTATCCACTATGCTGGTACCATGCCACTTACGGGGACGCTGCTCGCAATTGCCACGTGCCTTACGCATACCCAAACAATTACGGTGGGCACATTTAGGCGCCATGTCTTGCCACAATCCTTCACGGTGCCTACTATCTGATGCCACACCACTTACTCCAGCAGCACAATGCACTACATCACGGACTTGTCATCGGGCATTTGCTTTCTTGTTGACACCGACACCGTCAGTGTTATCTCGGCCAAGCACATGGACAACATGCTTTCTCGTGCTAACCTTGCTTTGATCATTGCAAATCACTCTCCTATTCCAGTGCCTGGCTCCATCAAGATGTCCCTTTGCCTGTCATCAGTCTCCAGCTTCCCTTGGACGTTCCACATTACCGACATGGATGAACCTGTAATTGGGTTGACCTTCCTACACCATTACAAACTTTCGCCAGACATGCAGGCTGCCACACTCTGCCATGTGTCTGGTTCTACCATTCCGTGCTCGAACGAGTTAAGCACAACTCCGCTCTCTGTCTCCTTGGCTATGCCTTCCACATTTGCATTTCTGCTCAAGCATATTACTACACAGCTCTGATTTATGGGACATGCGTACACAAATCGATGAGCTCCACACACATAACGAGGCATTACCCTCTCGCACAGAGCCATCACTCACATCTACTGTGCCTTCACACTACATCATTCCTGTGTCGAATTTCCCTCCACCTGCTGCCATGTCAACACTGTTGCAGTCAAATCTACAGGACTCTCATGTTCTCGCTTCATGGGATTCCTCACATTGCATAGCTGCCACACCATGCCCTCTGTTGTTGTCTGGCCCGGCAAGGCCAGTGAACCATTCTCACACCAGAGCCCACCTCTCGTCCCTCCCTGCCTGTCTCCCTTCATGGGTACTGGACATCAGCAATGGCACTTGTTGCAGAATCTGCACCACGGATGGGCCACCTGTACGTTATAAAGGTAGGCACCTTAACACTTCCAAACTTCTGTGTGTGAAAGAAATTGTTCGGGATTTATTGGCTTCTGGGGTGCTCCGACCATCGGACAGCACCTGATCTTCACCTATCCACCATGTTCCTAAGACGGACAGCTCATTATGCATGTGTGGGGACTACAGGTCCCTTAATGCTTGGACAGTTATCGATAACTATCTCATTTCTCATATCCACACAATTACTGCATGGCTCGAAGTTCTTCTCTGTCTTAGATCATTCGAATTTGTATCACCAAATTCCAATGCACCCGTCATATATTCTGAAGATGGCCATCATCACACCATTCGGCCTACTTGAATACTGTTTCATGCCTTGTGGCTTGAAAAATGCTGCGCAGACATGGCAAAGGTTCATTGATTCCATTTTGCTACCTCTTCCATTCGCTTTTGCTTATTTGGATGACATTCTGATTTTTTCTCCTCTGCCGAGGAGCACCAGTTCACCTTGATGCAGCTCATTTGGCTCTCACAAACTATGGTGTGGTGATCAACCACAATAAATCTCTGTTCTACATCAGTTACTTTCCTAGCCATACTGTCTCGGACGGTGGCCATCAGCCAACGAATTCTCATGTCAAAACCGTTCTCACACTGCCTCTTCCTGAAGATTATGCTCAACTCCATCATTTCCTGGGTGTGGTAAACTTTTATCGACGCCATATCCCTCAGACTGCCTCCGTCCAACCGGACCTTACCTACGCTCTCTTCGGTAAAAATACCACAGGGAAACGAAAGTTGGACTGGACCAAACCCATGCTTGATGCATTTGGTAATCTCAAAACTGCAATGGCAAAAGCCATCACTCTTGCCCACCCTGATCCTGAGGCCCGTGTTTCTATTACAAATGATGCAAGCAAGTCAGCTGTGGGTGCTGTTTTACAACAGCAACCGCTGACTCCATCCAGCTGCTCTGCTTCGTTTAAAAAAAACTAACCAGGAGCCAGTGCAAGTGGTCAGTTTTCGATTGCAAGCTTCTCACAGTTTATGAGGTAATCAAACACTTCTGAAGTGACCTCGAGGGGCACCCTTTCACTATTTACTAAGATCACAAGCCTCTGATGGTTGCGATAGCAACCCAGCGAAGGACCTTCTGCCGCATTTCTGGCTTATGGACTATATTTGCCAACATTCCTCGGATGCTTGCTACAGCTGCAGTATGGAAAATGTTGTAGCTGACTAACTGTCTCATATCTCGGTGCTTACCGCACCCTTGAAGATAGATGACCTTGCCTAACTCCTGACCGAAGACATCGATACACAGCGATTAGTTTTGGCCGAGTCGCTCGCTATCCGACCTCTTGGCCTGTACAGGTCGTAGACCCTGGTCCCTTGTGACAAATCTATGGGCTCCCCCCACCCCTTGGTACCGCCCGCTCTTTCGCATGGGATCTTCAATGCTTTACACAACTTGGTCCATCCCAGAATGCGGGCAATGACGAGACTAGTCACTGAACGCTTTGTCTGGTCCAGCGTGTAGCATGATTGCCGCACTTGAACCCACGCATGTGTCCCATGCTAATGTAGTAAAGTCAGCAGATACGTGCAGCCTCCTTTAGGCAAGTTCGCTGTCTCAAGGGGTCGCCTTTGGCATGTACACATCGATCTGGTCGGTCCACTCCCGCCTTTTGAGAGGTACAAATACATATTATCTATAATCGAGTGCATAACCCGCTGGGACGAGGCAGTCCCTCTCGTTGACATAACAGCAGGGTCCATAGCTTGCATTTTCTTATCCACGTGGGTCGTGAGGTTTGGCTGCCCTCTTTCACTCACTACTGATCAGGGACAACAATTCGAGTCCACGCTTTTTGCTCGTCTGTGCGAGCTGTGCTGTGTTGCAAACTTCCACACTATGGCCTATCACCCACAGGTGAATGGCCTGGTTGAACAATGGCACCGAACTCTAAAAGCCGCGCTCATCTGCCATGGTGGTTTATTGTCCAAGGTCTTACTCGGCATCCGTTCCGCACATAAGGAGGACCTGAGTGCATCGCTGGTGGAGATCCTATATGGAGAACCCCTTCTCCTGCCAGCAGAATTCGTGGAGGACGCACTGCCGGCTGATGCCATCAGTCTTGTGGCCCTTGTGGAATGGGTGCATGCGTACGTCGCTTGCCTACGCCTCGCCCCATCTTGCCCTCATACCATGCCACCAGTGTTAATTCACAAGGACCTGGAATTGTGTGAATTCGTGATGCTGTTCATGTGACATTGCAACTACCTTATTAAGGCCTGCACCATATCTTATTTCATGGAGTGAATACTTCGTAATACATCTCAATGGACGACCTCAAACAGTTTCTGTTAACCACTTAAAACTGGCGTGGTCCCTCTCCAAACCGCATTCCGACGCTCCCGATCTGCCAGCTTTTACCGCCACGCCTGCTGACGCCTCCGACGTGTCCTCGAGCAAAGTTCCGCCACCTACGCAGCAGTCGACGCATGTGACTCTGTCGGCGCGGTTTCCGAAGGGCTCACTTTTCGCACTGGGCACCGCCTTCAACTGCCGCGCTAGCACAAAGATTTTGTGTTCGAGTGAGAAAGCTTCCCTCCGCCGTGCTCCGCACTGATTTCGAAGGGGGTGGGGGGTCCCTGTGGCGCCTCTGGCGTAAAGCGCCGTACCTTTGGACTCTATAATCTTTGATTTATCTTTGTATATGTTCTCTCGGCGCGCTACGTTTGTACTGCCATGTTGTATTCGCTTACTCCTGCGCTAAATAAATGTATATTCGACGTCTAAAGTGTGTTATTACCGCCCTACGACACGTAATAGCCAAAAACTTGTAAATGCTGGGCGCATGCTGTACAACAGTTTACCACAATGTAGAAAGATGATAGAAAGCATGTCTATTTTGAAAAGAAAATTAAAACGACATCTGATCGGTATTTGCCCTTACGGTGCTAAAGAATATCTTGAAATAAAAAATTAAATAGTGTGTCAGTACACATTTTTTATAATGTACTTTAATGACATTATCTGTGAAAATTCTATAAAATATATGTATATGTACTATCTTTTTGTAACTAGCGATGTATATGCGAGATTTATGTAAACATGAAGTGTCCTATACCGTTGTAAGAAATGATTCGCGGAGAAATACAGAATAAAGAACAAATGCCAGACAGAATAACGAATCGAGATCACCAGAACGGCCGCGACTTTTCTCGCAGGTAGGTGTTAACTATCAATGTGTCACACAGAAACGTATAAAATACGGTGACGTGGACGCGCGTACAAGTACTCGATAACTCGATTCAGTCGAGTCGACTGACGAAAGAAACGAACGAATAGCGTGTTGGCTTGTGGATCACTTGTGCTACGCTTCTTGTGAACAGGCGTGATCTGCACTTGCCCCAAGTAGGCCTACCGGACAAGATTTTCTGTTTGAGTGGTCTATAGTAGACTACAGTTAAGAGAGGAGCTATCTGAGCCTCGGGTCCTGGAGCTTTGTTCAATTTCAGCGATTTCAACTTTTTCTCATCTCCACTGACACTAATATCTACCTACTTCACTCGTCATCGCAGTGATACAGTCTAAGAGAGTACCGGAATATTTTATAACATCCATTAAGAATTTTGTTTCTGCTGTTTTTTTTCCTTTTTCTTTTTGTAATTGAAAACACATCTCCACGCTACAGACACTTTTCCTGCGTGTTCAGCTGCGGGAGGTCAGTGAACACTGAGTCCCAAACATATCAAGGGCCACATCAAGAGAATTTAACGTGACTGACATATTTCTTCATTACTGATAAGCTAAGGATTTTAGCAAGGTTGTTTTTAAGTTCGTTGTTTCCTTAATATTGTAGTGTTTAGTAGTGAACTATTTATCTCTCTCTCTCTCTCTCTCTCTCTCTCTCTCTCTCTCTCTGTGTGTGTGTGTGTGTGTGTGTGTGTGCGCGTTTCTAGATATCTGAAGACGTAATCATCGAAAACTGTAAAAGCTGTAAATGTTGTTCGCGATTCTGACTGGAAATAAAATTGTTTAAGGAATTATTGTGGCTTCCAGGATGAGATTTTCACTCTGCAGCGGAGTGTGTGCTGATTTGAACTTTCCTGGCAGGTTAAAACTGTGTGCCGGACCGAGACTCGAACTCAGGACCTATGTCTTTCGCGGGCAAGTGCTCTACCAAGTGTCACACCAAAGTGCGGGTTGTGAGTCCTGGTTGGGTAGCTCAGTTGGTAGAGCACTTGCCCGCGAAAGGCAAAAGTTCTGAGTTCGAGCCTCGGCGTGGCACACAGTTTTAATCTGCCAGGAAGGTTCAATTATTGCGGCTACCAACAAGAACAAGCTTTTCTTTAGTTACTCGTTTAAACGACAATGTTAAGTAGAACAAATAATTTATTTTAAAAAGAACGAAAGATGTCCAATAACAATGTATTCCAAGGTAATGCAAACAGAAATGTTAATGAAAGATTAAGCGTTATATGCTGGATAATAATGAAGAGCTTCGCGTAAGCAGTGTAATTCTCTCAGCGGAGTTAATTTGACGGGCTTCGGGATTATTGAAAACCTCATCAACCGCCACCTAATGAAACAGCGGGCTTCATAATACATGATACGATTACGCATCAATCTCGTAGCGATAAGCGTAATAACAAATAGAGAATGCGGAATTAAATTACGCTGCTGTTCGTGCGTGCAAATCCATCGAAAGCGAGCAGTTATGAATTCCGCTTGGTGTCCTCGGCTCCCAACCAAAAATTCTCCCAACCGCTATGTATGTTCCATGGCCACAAATTCGAACTGTAGATTCACATAAAATTTTTTAATATTTCCCAAGAGACCAACCGGTACGAATTTCGATCCATGTTCAAGCATATAAAGGGCGATCATAAACAGTATGGAAACCTAGTAAGTGCGTTGTGCTGAGAAATAATTTTGTACCGTCCGCAGTGAAACATTACAAATAACTTGGAAATGACAGTGAAAGAAAAAAAAATTTTAATATTAGATTATAAGTGAACACTAACCCCTCAGGCGAGATACTTTTCTCTAATGCGCATTATTATAATATAAAATTCTGTGAATCATTTTCAAGTGCAGAGAATAAAAAGATGCACTCGAAACAAGAATGAACCAGATAGCTGAAAAAAAGGAGCTATCATTTGTCTTATTTTAGCCGTTTTCATTTCTTCTCTTGTCTTCGTTGCGAGTAGACGGCCATCTTGGCGAGTGCCGTTGAATGTAAGCAATACTGTATCTTTAATCAGATAATATATTAATTTCATGTTGTTAATCGCTTTTAATTTGTAAGAGGTGAGCCCTATCTCATGTCTGCTTCCTTGAAATAACCTGCATTTTAAGTAATTTACAGCGCAACAATTGCGGCGGCCGTTGCAGGTAACGACGCCATTACGTGGCAATCTTTACTTATAAAATTAGCGGAAGCGAAAAACTCCCCCTCTACAATTATAATAACATTTTTTTTTCACAGCCTCCAGACGTTGCAGCAGAGCTCGTCACGTAGTTTTAAGATTTCTATTTTCAGTTCAATAGCCGAGATCCAGAGCCGCGACTCAGACTACAATGCAAACTCTAAAAGTGGTAAGAAATAATTCTCTCGCGCGTGTGTGGGCAAAATGCAAATAATAATTAGAAAACCTAATTAGCCGAGGCATATTATCTGAAAAAGTTTATTTCATTTTTCGACGTATATGTCCATGTTCTAAGATCAGTGTGTCTTATAGTTAGTAAAGTGACAAATAATTTTGCTCAAGATTAACTTTGATTAAACGGACAATTTCCACAAAAGCAATTTAATGTAACTCAAACTCAAAATCAAAATCAAATGATCAGTTAATTGAGCAAAGCCCACCACGCTAAGTACAATACTCCATCATTATCAATGCGTAATTTGTGTAAAAAAAAAAAAAAATCACGTTATCATGCGAGTTTGGCACCCCAAACGTGGGACCTGAAATAAGTACAAATGCGAGACTGATGCTTCAAACTTCGAGCTCGAATTATTTATTGATTTGAAGTGTATGTTATTGTAATTATGTATGTGTGTAATTATTGTAATATATTAATGCTTATATGAATTCTTTTACATGTAGAACAAAACCACACCCTGTGGAGATCTGGAGGAGAAAAAGCATATAAAGGAAACAAAATTACTTGAAAGAGAAATCATAAAGATAAGGCTATTGTGAAAGCATCCTGAATAGCTTTGTGCGGAATATCCAACCCATATGCACATGAGATACCTTTTGGTGAAAAATAGTAAGTAGAGTGCAAACTAAAAGTGTGTGTATTTGTGTATTTATGTGTTTATTTTTGGAGGGGATATTTGTCTGTGTGGTTTTAGTGTTAGGATTTGTAATTGCGTGAAAGTGAATTTATTATCGGGAAGATAGGACAACCTAAAGCGTCCGTACCAGAAGAATAAAATTTTGCTAACATGGGAAGTGAGGATCATGTGCAAAACGTAAACGAATCCTAAGCCACCGCCTCGGATAACATAATTTCCGGAGCGGGGGGCGAGGATCTGTGGACGGTGAATGACGCTCCACAGCAGAATGGGAATAGAGTAACAACGACTCCACTGCATGGGCAGGGGGGCAGACGAGTACTAGATTACGTGGGCCACCGTTATGCTCACCGATTGCAGACCCTTTTCCTGAATTTCTGCGAAGGCACGAAGAAAGAGACAGAGAAAGGGACGAAAAACTGGCTCACATACTACATGAGCAGGAGAAAAAATTAACGCAAAAGATCAGTGAGCAAGAGCAGCGTAGTGAAGAGAAACTAGACAATATCCAAAGCAAACTAGTCGAGACGGGGGATGCTTGCAAAGAAATACCCGATCTTGTGCAAAGCTTGGCCGTCGAGATGCAAAAATTACAGATATCGCAGGCTGAGCTTGAAGATAATGTCCAAACATTAACAAATCGTGTAGATAATGTAGAGCTAGAAGCACGAAAAAGTATTGTGCATATTTGGAAGTACAAGCTCAAAAAGTGGTAAGAAATAATTCTCTCGCGTGTGTGTGGGCAAAATGCAAATAATAATTAAAGATCTCATGCTTGATTAAAAAATCTAATTAGTCGAGGCAATAACCTGTAAAAGTTTATTTCATTTTTAGGCGTATGTGTCCATGTCCTAAGATCAGTGTGTTTTATAGTTAGTGAAGGGACAAATAATTTTGCTGAAGATTAACTTTGATTAAACGGACAATTTCCACAAAAGCAATTTAATGTAACTCAAAATCAAAACCAAATCATCAATTATTTTGAACAAAGCCCACCACGTTACGACAACAATACTCCATCATTATGAATGCATAATTTGTGTAAAAAATAATAAATCACCTTGTCACGCGAGATCTCCTCGGCTTACATCAAAAAATTCCTCCAACCGCTATGTGTGTTCCCTGGCCACAAGTTCGAACTGTAGGGTCGCATAAAATTTTCTTACATTTCCCAAGGGACCAACTGGCACGAACTTCGATCCATGTTCAAGCATATGAAGGGTGATCAGAAGCAGCCCAGAAACCTTGTAAGTGCGTTGTGCTGAGAAATAATTGTTAAGAAAAAAAATCAATAGGCTGCGTTGTTTCTGAGTTAATTAATATTGAAGTTAGCCAATCAGGCCGTTGCACACGTAAGCTCAAGCGGCCAGCCATATAAATTTGAGGGCCATTTCAACAAAACTCAATAAAAGTCATTTACATAATTTTACAGGAGAGGTATTCTTTAGCTATACTCAATATCGTTGATACAAATAATATACACTGGTGATACATGTAGGCAGGGTATGATGAAGGAATAATTGAAGTTCGCCATTAACGGCCTTTATTGAGAAAAAAATAACGCAAGTTACAAATTTTTACAAAACTCAACCTATTCACTTTTTCATTTGTGTTTCTTCTTTATTTTAGTAGGCTAGATATTATAAACATACATTCTAAGAATTTAAATTCAATGGGCTCTTAAGTACATTACATTCTGTGAATAATATTAGTATAAGAAGTTGATAATGTATTAATAAATATATATTTTTCTTTTAAGTTAGTACGTGAACCAAAGTTTCCACAACAACAAACTCTGTTTCATCTTAAACCTAATAACAAACTTTTAAATGGCAGCTAATACAATACAACGTATTTAGATCACAATGTTTAGATTTTATGCTGTGTGAAATCCAAAACAATATTGTAACAGATTCCTCCTTAATGCAAAGGTTCTTCATAACGCAGAACTTTGCATTCAGTGTCTTGAGGATTCCCTCGTAGAAGTTTTGAACAGAACTCCTTACTATTCTCTAGATCATTTTCAAAATAACACATCAATTTCTTCATATAATTAGCTTTATTTCAGCTCATGTAATTCCCCGATGGAGGTTGAGGTACTTCAGACATTACTGAAGCATTTCCTTTTCTACGCTTCGGCCTCTGAACGTCTACTGCTCAAGCAGGCATTGTGTCCACTCTTACGTTTTATTACACAATGTAGTAATCTTAACTCATCATAGCGTGTAGGCTTTCACGGCCGGCGTCTTCAGTAATTAAAACTTCCGGGCTAAGAGGCCGTGGTCCAGTAGTAGAAATACTTCTCCCTGACGTTTCGTCTACGACTCACCTCAGATGATGTTGCCCGCAGCTGGCAACGAAACGTCAGGGAGAAGTATTTCTACTATTGGACCACGGCCGCTTAGCCCGGAAGTTTTAATTACTGAATCTTAACTCAGTTTTCTTGAAAGAGAATTTGAGGACTGATTTCATATCGTAACTATACCAGCAGTTACCTCAAACTTTAATGTCCCCAACTTTCCCTTAATGTCATAATGCTCTGAGGACAGATTGACGGTGTCAAGCTTTCCTAGTTCTTTTTCAATAAATCCGGAACACTGACAGAAGTCAAAAAGGTATGCCCACATGTTTGAAAATAATGCTGAATTCCTTTAAATACGTTTGAACTTTCAATGTAACTCATAAGCATTGACACCAGTGTGGAGGTTTTGTTTTGAGGCCACCAGAATCAGAAAATAACCTGAGACTAAGACTTTCTACGCATTCTTTTCATTATATTATGCTCTAAAGAATTTAAATAGCCTTTCGCACCAGATGCAGTTTATTGCTCCCTCCCATCCCCCCCCCACCCCCCTCGCCCTCCCCCGTCCTGAGACAGTCTCAAGTCGTCGGTATTTTAGTACTTTGTGTGCTTTCTTTTCTGAATATTTTAAGATTGTACAACTACGGAACGAGACCTGTCTGGGGCAAAAGACTTCTCCAGTAGACAGTTTGGGTAAAGGTTGATTCCGCTGGTAGTCAAAGCAAACTGTCACAATACTGATTTTATTTTCATTCAAAATATTGAAAATTCCTTTTGCCCTTATTTTGTGCAACCTGTAATATATTCTTATGTTATTTTTTTTCAATACCAAATCTTGAGCCAACTTTAGATCCACAACAAAGATTGCACAAGCTGAGAAACTGTCAGTACGCTGATTTCCAAATGTTCAGACATTTGTAAAATACATTATTCTACTTTGAAGTGAGCAGTCCAGCAATTCTTATGTAATTCCAGTATCGTTGTACCTATCTCGCTTTTTTTTAAAGATTTAACTTTGGAGGAAGATTTGACCATTTTATTTCTAGAATAATGAGAAGTTCTGCATTTATACTTAAATGTGTCTTAATGAACTGTGTCTTCACTTCATCCCTTTCCTGCAACTTGCGAGCTCATCCACCTTGGTTCCCCTTAGTTGGTACACCTTCCAGGTTCTAACTTTTGGCAATACGCCAGAGTTTCTCACCGAACACTACTCGAAAAATACATACGAAATATTTTATGTAGCCTGTTCAGACATTTATTTGCATTCTCTTTGTTTAGGCTGTAAGCAAAATCAGACTTATATATCACCTTTATGAATGTTGAGGAATGTACAGGTACCTCTTTTTCTCCTCCTTCCGTTACTTGGCAACAGATTGACACAGAGATTTGTTTACTTTTATCGCTCCACAACGACTACCAATCTTATAGCAAAGCAGTTACTAAACACGAAGGAGCATCATGTGGGACAGTATGAATTGTTGTCCAACAATCGCTTAGCAAAAGTTGGTTAATCTTGTAGCGTGTTGACGACAACCCAACAATAAATAAAAGCAAGTGAAAAGTCTATTACATGTAATTTTTAAATTTTATGTTCTAAGTTTCAAACAAGAAATATATAAGATTAGTTGAGTTTTGTGGAACCCTGAAAAACTCAGATGTCGAGTTCTATGAAAATTTGCTATAGTCGTGCTCCTTTAACAATGGCAAATGTTCAGTTTTGTCGCACTTTCTGTTAACCATTGTGTGTGACTCATATTAAAGTAGCAGAATCCATTAAAAACACATTTAAAAAAAAGATGTTCGTTGAGTTTGTTCAAATGGTCATAAATTAGTGTCAGTCGCTCTATAGCCTTTGGCTCAGGTTCCAATTTCTGTATTGCTCTCTTGTTTGGTTTTAGGAAACCAAATGGAGAACATCACTGGGAGGACGCTTGAATATGTGGGCGTAGCAGTCTAACTGGGTAGCCTCAGTGGTAATTAACTTGGAATCGACGCAACATATTGACTTTTTTCTTAACAACTACACAGAAGAGCCAAAGAAACTACCTAATATCGTGTAGGACCCCCGCGAGCACGTAGAAATGCCGCAGCACAACATGGCATGGACTCGACTAACGTCTGAAGTAATGCTGGAGGGAACTGACACCATGAATCCTGCAGGGCCCGTCCAAAAATCCGTAAGAGTACAAGGGGAGGAGAGGAACAGCACGTTGCAAGGCATCCGAGATATGCTCAACAGTGTTATGGACGCAGGTGATCAGACAGGATGCTTACACACATGTCATGTGTCCGAGTCGTATCTAGACGTGGCAGGGGTCCCATACCACTCCAACTGCGCACGCCCCACACCATTTCAAAGCCTCCTCCAGCTTGAATAGTTCCTTGCTGAGATGCAGGGTCCATGGATTCACGAGCTTGTCTCCATACCCGTACACGCCCATCCGCTCGACACAATTTGAAACGAAACTCGTCCGACCAGGCAACATGTTTCTAGTCATGAACAGTTCAATGTCATGGTTGATGAGCCCAAGCGAGGGGTAAAGCTGCAGTCATCAATGGTACACGAGTGGGCCTTCGGTTCCGAAAGCCCATATCGATGATGTTTCTTTGAATAGTTCGCACGCTGACATTTGTTGATGGCCCAGCATTGAAATCTGCAGCAATTTGCGTAAGCGTTGCACTTCTGTCACCTTCAACGATTCTTTTCAGTCGTCGTTGGTCCCGTTCTTGCAGGAGATTTTTCGGGCCGCAGCGACGTCAGAGATTTGATGTTTTACCGGATTCCTGATATTCACGGCACGCTCGTGAAATGGCTGTACGGGAAAATCCCCACTTCATCGCTACCTCAGAGATGCTGTGTCCCATCGCTCATGCGCTGACTACAACACCACGTTCAAACTCTCTTAAATGTTGATAACCTGTCATTGTAGCAACAAGCGCCTGACACTTGTTGTCTTATATAGTTGTTGCCTACCGCATCGCCTTATTGTGCCAGTTTACATATCTCTGTATTTGAATACGCGTGCTTATACCAGTTTTTTTGGCGCTTCAATGTATATAGAACTGTGTGTTTTGAGGAGAATGAACACATGTTGGAGAGAAAGACGGTTCAATTTACAGTCAACGGAGACACCGCTCCTATCCCATCATCACTGTGATGGAAGTGATATCCAGCACTGCTGATTGTTCAGGGTCATTCGATAGCTCCATCTGACAGCCTGCGAGCTGCTGTTGCCATCCTCTGTTTAACATTTTAGTGTTATACATTATTAGTATTATTTAAATAAACTAAAGAGCTCTACTCTTTCTATAAAACACACACACACACACACACACACACACACACAAAATAGTTCGTATCCACTTTTGGAGGGTATGACCAAAAGTGCTGCCATCTGGAGTCCATGCTGCTTGTTGTGGCTCTGGACCCACACCCTACCTCATTTCTCTGGGTTATCGATGTCTCAGAACACAACACACACACACACACACACACACACACACACACTGACACACACACAAAGTGGCGTAATTGTGTGGCAAGTCCAGTCACATTTAGAAGGTATGAGTAGAAGATCTCATCACTGGTAGTACTGTTATCATGACCTTTACCTGAAGGTCTTTTGCTACTAGTATGAATAATCATCATTAGTGACAAGCATTTTTTTGGTGGCCATTCTGATCATGCTGCCATGCTAAGACACATTCCAATGTTTGTCCTACCCATTTATGAATGCTAAATCAGACTGATGTGGGGCCTAAATGAGTATCTTGTGGAGAAGTAAAGCAAATACTGTTGACTTGTGTGGATGTTCATGCACTCCAGATAATCAGGACCGATAAATGGTTATAAAACTATGCTCTGTATTGAAGCGGTAGGAAGTGGATTGGGTAGTTGAAAGGTACTGGGACCACAAATGAGGTGTATTTTTGCAGTTTACTAAAAACAATCAAAATCTCTGCAATGAGAAAAATACACCAATGATGGGGTGAGAATGAGCAAAAAATATTTTAAATTTTTAAAAAATTGCAGCAGAAGCAGTTAAGGAGGTAAAGAGTTCAGGAAACAAGCAAATATAACAGCTTAAGGCCAAATGACAAATGACTTGCCCATCGTAGTCAAAATACCTAAAGAAGCTTTAAATGCAGAAATTTAAAAAAATCTTAGCAGCTGCAAAAATACATTAGACCAAATAAAAGGTACGTTTCATCGGTAAGTCGGAACAATTTAAGTTACAAGTAGGTACAATACAAACAGTTAACGAAGTAATAACGCAAGCCAGATCTAAAATAACTCTTAAATACTGCACCAACGGCACAGGTTAGATAGTATACAGAAAGTAAAACACAGGCGGCTCTTTTGATTTGTATGAAGTCAAGAGTTGCACTCGACGCCATATTGAAACCAAGTAAATGCGAAACGGTAGTTGCTTACTACTACGGCTCGAAATGGACATTCTTACGAAACGGAAGTAGTGTAACAGAGTAAACGAAGACTTTTACGAAAGTAAAGACTAATGAAACCATTTGTGATAGATCTTTAGTTAATATTTATCGCATGAGCTTTTACATTTATTACTGTTCAAACTTGCAAACTGTAAAATGCCACTGCTTTTTGCGTCAGATGACAGTAAGGCTCTTTGTTTTATAACGGTTTTTGCTTACGGCAAATATTTTACTTCTTAATTTTCCTTTTCTGGGACTCCCAGCTGGTAAATCAAATTCACTTCCAACTTAAACAGCTGTTATAGGACGCTCTGCAGGAGTTTCACAATTTGTATCAGAGCTGGAATTTTCCATTCATGTCTTCCGTCTGAAAGTAATATATACGTATCAGTTTAAACGAAGACAGTAGGCTGCATTAAAATTTAATTTATACAAAGTTTTTCAATCAGACCCAGGTCTTTAAGTTCACTCTAACATATTATGAAATATGAACCATATCTGTTTAATAAATGACTACCGATAAGCGTCGCAAAGAAAGTGTTGTCAAACTTTGTCCGAAATATGAGATGTCTTTCAGCTTTTCCATTATTTAGCTGTTGTAATGTCTTCTTCATCATTTTCTTACAGCAGTAAGTACAACAATAAATCGTGATCAGTAATTTGAGAAATATGCGTCTGCTTGCACGAACTGTTCGCGACTGAGCTGCAGGCTATTTGCATGTGGTACCGTCAGAGAGCACGTTCACATAAAATACTTTAACTTCTCTTTTCTCCATATTGTAATGAGGTATGGCTTTCGTTTCAACTTTAAAAACAGTTTCGGTATGTTAACTGCATATTGTACACAGTAAAGTATCACCAGAAATGAACCAAACGTAAAGTATCCAGAGACAACATTTTTCACAGCAAATCCTTCAAATTTTATGCTGCAGAGTAGTTGGAAATTAAGTATCACAGCGACTGTGACCAACAAAAAGTTGACAGTTCAACGTCGAGCTGTGATATTAAACTATAGGATACGAAAGAAATCAATTTTGCTCGCCAATTAGTTTCTTCAGAATCGAATGAGAGGTATTATGTACAGCAGTGAAGAAAACAAGCAAATGTGAAGCAAGTCGTTCTAATTTTTCTTAGTGAAAAGGAGAACCTGTACCGAAAAACTGGCTCCGGGAGTTCATGTAGCTTCGATTCGTTTACATACAGTATTTGTTACAGTTTAACTGGCTTTAACCGTTTATATCAAGAAAATCGGAAAACTCCTTTTTCTCATATTCTGCTATCAGCCGCTAGTTACTTTCCTGTGTGGTCTTCTCTCTTACTACTGCTCATAACGTATTTCTAACTTTAACATTACATCAAACAACTGTTTATTTATAGGTATATTAATAATATAAGTAGAACGTATCCGACAGCTGTATACCCGGTTTCAATATGACAGACTTCGTGCATGCGCACTAAATTTTGGTGCTTGGATTGCTGTCGAGCTTCTTTTCTATATACTCTCTATTCTGTACCATAGCTTAAGGCCAAATGATAAAAGCCTACCGTAATAAGATATGCAGTTATAGTGACAATAGAAAGAACATAAATGCTGAAACCAAAGATCATACTGGGCAGTTTCACCAAAAGCCCAATGAAACCTACTAATCATGATTCAGCCAAACAAATTTTTAAGGGTACTGCAGACTTTACATACTCTGGACTTAGTAGTATTCAAAGAATAAGAACATGTAGGGGTTAACTGAATAAACAGCTTGTGACCATGCAAACGAAAACTTCCTGGCAGATTAAAACTGTGTGCCAGACCGAGACTAGAACTCGAAAGCTTTACAACTGGTGACGGAGATTTAACGTTTGCCTAAAATTCGGTTAAAGCGCAGGAGGGACGAACTTTTTAGCAGAAAGCCCAAAGAACGGTATGCTAAACTTTTACTACAGGCCGCCTCTAGGTGGAGCCGCTTAGATTTACCTAAGTGTGAGGGGCGAATTTAAAAGAAAAATTTACATCAAACCACATACAGTTGAAGTAATTAAAATATCAAAAAAATGGCTCTGAGCACTATGGGACTTAACTTCTGAGGTCATCAGTCCCCTAGAACTTAGAACTACTTAAACCTAACTAACCTAAGGACATCACACACATCCATGCCCGAGGCCGGATTCGAACCTGAGACCATAGCGGTCGCGCGGTTCCAGACTGTAGCGCCTAGAACCGCTTGGCCACTCTGGCCGGCATTAAAATATCAGAGTCGAAAACTTATGGAGCGAAGTGGCGCAGTGGTTAGCAGACTGGACTCGCATTCGGGAGGACGACGGTTCAATGCCGCGTCCGGCCATCTTGATTTAGGTTTTCTGTGATTTCTCTAAATCTCTTCAGGCAAATGCGGGGATGGTTCCTTTGAAAAGGGCACGGCCGACTTCCTTCCCCATCCTTCCCTAATCCGATGAGACCGATGACCTCGCTGTTTGGTCTCCTCCCCCAAAATAACCCAACAACTCGAGTTGAAAACTTAATGTTAGAAGTAAGTAAACAATGATACTAACTGACCAAATACACGGACAGAACGGGCACGTCCCAGCGATACATAAATGACAATAATTATCACAGAAACAGTCTGTTCGAAAAATATCAAATCACAAGTAATACGGACCTGGTGGTATCAGCTGGCCAGCTTACTGACATAGAGCACAAGACCGAGTAAAGCATACAATGACATCCCTGACAGACAACACTTTAGATAAAGACTAGTCTGTCCTGTAACACACACATATAGACAGAATTATGCACTATTCTAGTTAAATCTGAAACCGACTTGTAAAATAAGGTCGACAAGCACTGAAAGCATAAAACAGTTATCAAATAAAACTCAGGAGGGCAATGAATGAAATTAAAAGCCAAGCACTTAGCGGCAAACTTAAATGTACAGGGTGACAATTATTAAACTATGTGAAAAAGACGTAAATTTGTTACAAACTACGACATGTATACAGTTAATTCAATATGTAAACATCACTACAGATATTTGGATTTAGGTATGACATGTTCGATGTGCCTGCCAACATTGGCGGTGATGCTGCTCAGACGAATAGCGATAGTGTTGTAAAATCGATGCTGTTGATGACCTCCTGAACGTCTGTTTTCAGCTCAGCAATGGTTTTAGGGTTATTGCTGTACATTCTGTCTTTAGTACAGCCCCACAAAAAGGAGTCGCATGTGTTCAGATCCGGAGAATATGGCGGCCAATCGAGGCCCATGCCAGTAGCCTCTGGGTACCCCAGAGCGGGAATGCACCCCCATGAGTGTTCCTCCAGGAAATCAAACACTCTCCTGCTTCGATGGGGTCGAGCTCTGTCTTGCATGAACTACATTTTGTGAAATCAGGGGCACTTTGGATAATATGGATGAAATAATCTTCCAAAATCTTCCTCTACTGTTCGGTAGTCACCGTGCCATCAAGGTATATCGCATCGATCATTCCGTGACTGGCTATTGCACACCACCCAGCAACCCTTGACGGTGAAGAGACTTCTCGATGGAGAAATGCCGACTATCAGTCCCACAAATGCGCCAATTTTGCTTATTGACGAACCCATCCAAACGAAAGTGAGCTTCGTCGATAAGCGAATCCATGCACGCTCATACTAATTCCCATCAGGCCCCGCGGCCAACCGCGCAATTTGAACGTCCTAAATCTAACCGTTCATACGTTATGACAATTTTATTTCATGTAGTTCCATAACTGTCACCCTGTAATAGCAAAACGACCGAAGATGGACATATTTAAATTAGCAACGTGGCGAGTGGACAACAAACTTGGCGCACGTTCGTCACGATTTGCGAAAATTTTGGTCAGATCAAAAACATAGACGAGTGTCCTCAGCTCACAACACCAGATTCGAATAATGACAAAAATAACAAGTAGGCAAGACAGGAACCAGGGCGTAGTTACTAAGCACACAGTTAATGCCTGTTATCAAAGGAAATGGTTCAAATGGATCTGAGCACTATGGGACTTAATTGCTGAGGTCATCAGTCCCCTAGACTTAGAACTACTTAAACCTAACTAACCTAAGGACATCACACACATCCATGCCCGAGGCAGGATTCGAACCTGCGACCGTAGCGATCGCGCGGTTCCAGACTGTAGCGCCTATAACCCCTCGGCCACTACGGCCGGCTATCAAAGGAAATCACAATGATTAAAAATTTAGGCAGGCAACGGTTCCCCGGAGAAGACTTGCTTCCTTCGACGCTCGTATCGCTGCCAGTTAAGTATCCAACCAGGCGCCGAAAACACTCCACATGCCAGGCCACCAGCCTTCCACCGATGTTCAACCAAAACGGAGTGTTCACACATCCCTGACGAAAGCGGTCCTTTAGCTACCTCTGCTGCCATTCAGTCACTTCCATATAGCTAGCGGAGCATGGGCGTAAATGCCCGTTTGCTGCTGCTTACGTGCACGTTGTTGTGGCCAAATGTCGTTTGGTCTCCCAGCAACAGGACAGAGAGAGACCTAGCGCAGATACAGGCGACACAAGAATAGATGTGGAGCACGCATACAAATGTACGTCCATCAGTTATTATTTAATCTGGAAATCGACTACGCAGACTCGTGCTGTTATTGTCCTCTTACACCGAAGCGTCAAAGAAACTAGTACAGCCATGCGTATTCAAATACAGAGTTATGTAAACAGGCAGAATACGGCGCTGCGGTCGGCAACACCTTTATAAGACAACAAGTGTCTGGCACAGTTGTTGGGTCGGTTACTGCTGCTACAATGGCAGGTTATCAAGATTTAAGAAAGTTTGAACGTGGTATTATAGTCGGCGCACGAGCGATGGGACACAGCATCTTCGAGGAAGCGATGAAGTGGGGATTTTCCCGTACGAGCATCCCACGAGTGTACCATGAATATCAAGAATCTGCTAAATCATCAAATCTCTGACATCGCTGCGGCCGGAAAAAGGACCTGCAAGAACGGGGCCAACGACGACTGAAGAGAGTCGTTCAACATGAGAGAATGCTGGACCATCGACAAGTGTCAGCGTGCGAACCATTAGACGAAACATCATCCATATGGGATTTCGGAGTCGAAGGCTCATTCCTGTACCCGTGCTGACTGCGCAACACAAAGCTTCCAAATTCGCCTGATCCCGTCAACGCCGACATTGGACTGTTGATGACTGATAACATATTGCCTAGTCGGAGGCGTCTCGTTTCAAATTGTATCGAGACAACACCATGAATTCATAGACCCTACATGTCAGCAGGGGACTGTTCAGGCTTTTGGAGGCTCTGTAATGGTGTGGGGCGTGTGCGTTTGGAGTGATGTGGGGCCCCTGATAGGTCTACGTACGGCTCTGACAGTTGACACGTACGAAAGCATTCTGTCTGATCATCTGCATCCATATATGTGCATTGTGCATTCCGACGGGCTTGGGCAATTCCAGCAGGACAATGCGACATACCACGCACCCAGAATTGCTACAGAGTGGCTACACGAATACTCTTCTGAGTTTAAACACTTCCGCTGGCCACCAAACTCGGCAGACATGAACGTGTTGTTCAGGACAGACCTTCACCCCCTCATACTCTTACGGATTTATGGACAGCCCTGCTGGATTCATGGTGTCAATGCCCTTTAGCACACTGACATCAGTTGAGTGACTGACTGCCACGTCGTGTTGCGACACTTCAGCGTTCTGGCGGGGGTCCTACACGATATTAGGCAAATGTACCAGTTTCTTTGGCTCTTTAGTGTATTAAATAATGTATTCTGAGACGTTTACTACAGCTACAGCAGGTGTACAACTGCAGGACTGAGGACCGAAATCTAGACTGCGTGTATATTCTTTTATCAAAATACCCGTCTTAGGTCTACGAGGGCGTGCTGAAAAGTAATGCATACAAATTTTTTATGTGAAAACTCTTAAAGCTTATTAAATAAAACTAACATTATTAGCATTCTACATCTTTGTTCTTCACCTCTACATATTTATTTCTCAACAAAATTACAGTGACAATGAACTCATTTCACCCAAGGAGAAACTAGGTTGTTGATACCGTCACAGCAGAAGGTCTGACTTAGTAGACTGAGCTACAACCACACCTCTGATCACATCGCTTCGTCACTATAAAAGTGCATTTCCTCAGAGATGTTTTTTTAAGCTTTGGAAACACACGATCGGATGGGTAAGGACTGCAGGGAGGGTAATCGATGACAGTGAAGCCAAGGAATTGGATTGCTGCAGATGTGGCAGCACATGGGTGAGGTCTGGCATTTTCATGTTAAAGGGGAGGGTACTCCATGTGTGTCCGAACTCATCGAATTCGAAACAGTGTAATTGGATTGCAAGTCAAATCACATTTAGAAGGTAAGATCGGATCACATGACTGGAAGTGCTGCCATCATGGCCTTTACCCGAACGTTTGTCCTGCTGGTATGAATAATCATCAACAGTAAAAAAAGAAGTTGCTTTTGGTGGTAATATTGCTATGGTAAGATGCATTCCAGTGACTAAGATTGAGTGATGTGGGATCTAGACCAGCATCTTCGAGAGAATTAAAGTAACTACTGTTGACTTGTATCGATGTACATATATTTCAGGTAATCAAGATCGGTAATTGTTTATAAAACTATGCTCTGTGTGTCTATAGTTTTAATTATTTAATCTGGAAATACATTACATGAGCTACCAAACAGCGATGCTGACAGTTCTGCTGTGGACTATCTCTGGGCAGATGGCCGTCCATCCATCGTAAGCAAATCTGTCTGTGATACAATACCTTCTCAGATGTTGTTTTGGTAGTGTTAAGAATATGGGAAATTCTACCGACGTTAAATCAGAGAATGCAAAGAAGAGTCGTGACTGTCTAGCTGGTAACGATACAGAACAAAGCACTTCTTCCTTATCCATAAAGGAGGCAATGTGCGGCGAGCAGACCTAGACCATTACTGATTACAGTTTTGGTATATGTAACGCTAAGGTCAATCTGCAGTTTTGCCTACTGGGGTATTATACTGGCACATGTGATGTTTATAATGTGTTCCTGACGTCTTTTCTTCTTACAGCTTACAGCTCCTAAAATTAGAATACATAAGTGTTATATTTTTAGCTAGATGTTGTGGAAGACTAAAGTTTTAATGGACAACTCAGTTATGGCAGGATGCAATTCCATGTCACAATATTCTACTTAAAACGTGGACATTGATACTGGCAGTTGTTTTGTAGACAGTTTTATGGTGGAATTCGAAATTACTCTGTCGGATAACCGAAATCAATTCGCCTGGGACATTGCATTCTATAATATCAAGACTGCGAAACGTGCTATATTATGCGCTCAAAGCTATGGTTGGCAGAAACATAGCCTTTCCGTATTTGTTATGGTTCCACCACACAACGCTCATGTCAGCGTGGTTTTATAAATGAATACCTACGATTACTCATTGAATATAGAATTATTTATCATATGTGTAAGGTGTTTAGGGTTTCGCGGTACGTTACGACAAATATAAGGGAATTAACACATCAGTCTGAGTCCCAGACCTGGTTTGATTTATAGATGTTGGATATAATTATCAAGCACCCTATCTTAAACGTATGGTCCCCGACAAATTAACCAGCGGAGCGCTATAAAAGGAAAACATCTCATGCTAGGATTATGTGCGTTTTCCAAACGGGTTATCACGTTTACCGACTTCCAGGAGAACGAAAACGAGACTTAGTAATGACATATCTACAGCCTTCTCCTCTAGGCAGCATTAGGCTCTGAATTTGACTCTGATAACAGCTGATTTGTGCTTCGTCATCAAAGACAATGCTGTAGATAGGCATTGTTAGAACTCTAATAATGCATGGGAACCAGGAGTGGGGTGGATTCGTGGCAGAATCTTAATGTCTAACGACATACATGAGCCGTCTAATAAAAATAATTTTAGAAAGTTTTAAGGTAATCATCATACAGCTTTTCGAGGGCCAGAAAACATTTCTGCCTGTGTGTGTGGGCTCCTACACTACTGGCCATTAAAACTGCTACACCAAGCAGAAATACAGATGTTAAAAGGGTATTCATTGGACAAACATATTATGCTGGAACTGACATGTGATTTTCACGCAATTTGGGTGCATAGAGCCTGAGAAATCAGTATCCAGAACAACCACCTCTGTCCGTAATAACGGCCTTGATACGCCTGGGCATTGAGTCAAACAGAGCTTGGATGGCGTGTACAGGCACAACTGCCCATGCAGCTTCAACAGGATACCACAGTTCATCAAGAGTAGTGACTGGCGTATTGTGACGAGACAGTTGCTCGGCTACCATTGACCAGATGTTTTCAATTGGTGAAAGATCTGGAGAATGCGCTGGCCGGGGCAGCAGTCGAACATTTTCTGTATCCAGAAAGGCCGTACAGGACCTGCAACATGTGGTCGTGCATTATCCTGCTGAAATGCAGGGTTTTTCAGGGATCGAATGAGGGGTAGAGCTACTGATCGTAAGACATCTGAAATGTAACGTCCACTGTTCAAAGTGCCGTCAGTGCGAACAAGAGGTGACCGAGACGTGTAATCAGTGGCACCCCATACCATCACGCCGGGTGATACGCCAGTATGGCGATGACGAATACATGCTTCCAATGTCCGCTCACCGCGATGTTGCCAAACACGGATGCGACCATCATGATGCTGTAAACAGAACTTGGATTCATCCAAAAAAATGGCGTTGTGCCATTCGTGCACCCAGGTTCGTCGTTGAGTACACCATCGCAGGCGCTCCTGTCTGTGATGCAGCACCAAGGGTAACCACAGCCATGGTCTCCGAGCTGATAGTCCATGCTGCTGCAAACGTCGTCGAACTGTTCGTGCAGATGGTTGTTGTCTAGCAAACGTCCCCATTCGTTGACTCAGGGATCGAGACGTGGCTGCACGATCCGTTACAGCCATGCGGATAAGATGCCTGTCATCTCGACTGCTAGTGATACGAGGTCGTTGGGATCCAGCACGGCGTTCCATATTACCCTCCTGAACCCACCGATTCCATATTCTGCTAACAGTCATTGGATCTCGACCAATGCGAGCAGCAATGTCACGATACGATAAACCGCAAACGCGATAGGCTACAATCCGACACTTATCAAAGTTGGAAACGTGATGGTACGCATTTCTTCTCCTTACACGAGGCATCACAACAAGGTTTCACCTGGCAACGCCGATCAACTGCTGTTTGTGTATGAGAAATCGGTTGGAAACTTTGAAGATGTCGGCACGTTGTAGGTGTCGCCACCGGTGCCAACATCGTGTGAATGCTCTGAAAAGCATCTTCTTCCCGTCGCTTAAATTTCGCGTCTGTAGCACGTCATCTTCGTGATGTAGCAATTTTAATGGCCAGTAGTGTATATCTGGCGGACATCTTCAGGGGCGGCGTGACTTACCTGGCGAAAGCAGTTGCACGTGTTTCGAGCTGCTGAAAGGAATTCCGAACAATTATTAGGTCGGTGATTCGCCCCATTCATCAGCTTGCGTAGGACGTTTTCCGGCAATTACCATCAGCCAATGACCGCATTTTAAGCCTGAAGTGGTTCTTCTCCAGGACTAGATTTTTCATTTACACTGCAACACGTCTGAGTCACGTGGAGCCTTGCAGTGGTTGCAGGAATCAAGAAAAGACGGCGCTGTTTCTGCTGTTATTAGGTATGTGGAGCCCGTTTACTCCAGCACTCACTGCATTGTGTCTTGCTCGCAAGTTAATTTCTGATTGTGGTGCGTCTGTGTTGAATAGCTTTATCGACAGATGCCGCTCGAAATCTACAGCTCACTTAGGTCGCATTTTATCGTGTAGCTAGAGAGGTGTCATGACCTCTGTCAGTCGTTAACTTTGTAATTTGAAATAGCCTATTTTTGCTGCACTATGGCCATTGCACAGTATCATTTGGTTGAAAGAGATGTGTATATATACTACATATCTATTTACGTCTCTTATAGAGATTTTACGCACTCAGTTGAGAGAGTTAGATTTCTTTTCATTCTACCTGGGAGCCCTGGCAGACCTCACCACCATAGTGTGCTTGTTGGATTGTATTTGCGAGTCTTAGAGCATAGCCACATACTACTAATACTGTGTGATGGCAAGTTAGTAGTAATGCATTAACTTACAGCTATCAAAGCATACATGTATATGTGATGTCAGTCATTTGTAATGCACAGGTAAGTTTCCCGTAGCCGTAATTATTTTAAATACTGCGTATGATAGCTTAAATAGATGAAGAGATAACACGAAAAGTCAGAAAAATGTATGAGGGAAGTGAGAGTAGTGTGAAAGTGGGGAGGGAACGTACTGCATGGTTCAAGCTGGAAAATGGGCTGCGACAGGGAAGTGCACTTTCGCCTTTATTGTTTATTATTGTTATGGATGAAATCCTACAGCAAGTATCAGATGCAATTGGAGATCATAAAATGAAAGCAGTGCTCTTTGCCGATGACCTGATGTTATGGGGAAATTGCGTGAAGGAGGTGCAAGAGCAGTTAGATGCATGGGAGGCAACAGCAGCACAATATGGAATGCATTTCTCTGCAAAGAAAAGTGAAATAATCGTCACAACAAGGAAGAAGAATAGGCCAAATGTGGATATAACTTGTGGAGGGGAAAAACTACAAGTGGTAGAGAACTTCAAGTACCTGGGAAGCGTGATTGAAAGTAAGGGGGGAAACGCAATGGAAATAAATGAAAGGTGCAGAAAAGCAGGGCAGTTCTACAAATGCATTAGGGGGCTTATTTGGATCAAGGAGGTGCCACAGAAATCCAAAGGAATTATATACCGAACCTACTTTGTCCCCATACTGACATACGGAAGTGAGACATGGGTAATGCACAAAAGCGACAAAAGTAGAATACAGGCTAGTGAAATGAAGTTCCAGAGGAGCAGGTTGGGTGTAACAAGACGAGACAGATTGCGAAATTTGTATGTGAGGGAAAGACTAAAGGAGGAACCAGTACAGGACAGGATAGAAAAATCAAGACTGCAGTGGTATGGACACACGAAGAGAATGGATGAGGGAAGAACTCCAAAGAGGATGTTTGATCTGCAACTGGAGGGGAAGAGGCCCAGAGGAAGACCAAGAGATAGATGGGTGAAGGGAGTAAAGGAATGTGTGATGAGAAGAGGAGAGAACTGGACGAAGGTGGAAGAGGGGGAATGGTGGAAAGACAGAACACGATGGAGAGGCTTGTGTTCCTGACAGACCCAGCCAGTGGCTGGAAACTGTCCAAGATGATGATGATGTATGATAGCTGCCCAGCATCTGTTTGGAATTCTATAGGTCAGTCGAAATCAAATACACTAATAATATTTGCCGGCTTTATTTTGTCTATATTTAATAATTATGTGTCTTCAGTCTGTCTGTTTGGCTGAAACTGGGTCCCCAGCTTATAAGCGCTAGTTTTAAAAGCATGATGGTTACGGTAGGAGGGTAAGCTTGTTGGTTATTGGTCCAGAGAGAACCAAGTCAGGGATGATTACACCTATAATTATGCAAGTTTCTCGGCCGTTGCTGGGTTGGAGCTTGCGGCTGTAATCCACACATCATAGTTCGAAGAGTGCTCTACCCTACAAGGTGCTTTGGGGATCGTTTGAGATACTTCACATCTCTCTAAGTGCGTATTTTTCGTAGCACTGTGTTATTTCTTATATTCACAGTATGTTTGCTTGTAAGCATCATAATTTTTCTATGATGTCATTATTTCCACCAATATGATAACGAACTCATTGTAACACACCCGTGTACTGTAGGGATAACACTGTAAGAGTTTATAATTGAGCTAAGATATTTCCGCTAGGCATTCTCACAAAGCTAACCTCACTTGAGTGATGGATGCACACTGCTCACCTAGCTGTGTGGATGGACAAACATTCTGCAAGACATCTAATAATTCGGAAGAATCATGTTTGGAAACAATGACATGTCTCTAGATGTGTATTTTGTGAACTGTACTAATTCTTATATATAAATTTGCTATGATTTCTCACAATCTAGTAATGTAGTGGTGACTTAGCATGGGTTTATCTATTACAGTATGACATTTCGGTTTTCCTATACATATTACACCTTTGGTTGGCAATCTGTAAAATGCCAGTAGTCATAGAATTTACTATGACATCATTATTTCCAACAATGTGCTCGTTTCTAACTCATACACTATGATATCACACACACTAACAATGAAGTGGTGATCACATGCTATGTCATGACTGGCTTAGAGCATCATGATGTCGAAATGTTGCCATAGCTTCGAGAGCAATGGGATGGAACTCTCGTAATTCGATCAAACACATAATATTTGGAAAGACGCAGCAAATGTGGAGAAATTCGTAAAATTCGTGTGAGTGTGGTCTTTCCTGGTGGCTTGAATGACGTAATATTAAATTGTTATGAACAAAAAAACCTCAAGTGACATGGCTTAAAGTAATCTGTTATTAACAAATACACACAGCATCATTTTCTCCCTGTGGTTTCACAGTGAATCCCACCTACTCAAGGGCCCCAGTTATAAAAGATGAAGATGGGGAGAAGTGCTTCAATCTCATTGGTCCAGGTGGCATGGTGAGAGAGGGAGAGGGGGAGGAGGGACATGAGTGGAGAAGGGGTGGAGGGGGGGGGGGGTTGGGGTTCCCTTGAATGACCTCTATCAATTCCCAGTGGTTCTCTGATGGGGTTGGTGGTGACCTTGAAAATAAGTCGCCCAGATGTGTACCTAACACCAGATATGTACCCCCTTGTCTTATCAGTGACTTTCAGATAAGATCGGTATTTGCACATGTACAACCAGTGATAACCCACTCTCATTTCTACATCTACATCTACATCTATACTCCGCGAACCACCTTACGGTGTGTGGCGGAGGGTACTTATTGTACCACTATCTGATCCCCCCTTCCCTGTTCCATTCACGAATTGTGCGTGGGAAGAACGACTGCTTGTAAGTCTCCGTATTTGCTCTAATTTCTCGGATCTTTTCGTTGTGATCATTACGCGAGATATATGTGGGCGGTAGTAATATGTTGCCCATCTCTTCCCGGAATGTGCTCTCTCGTAATTTCGATAATAAACCTCTCCGTATTGCGTAACGCCTTTCTTGAAGTGTCCGCCACTGGAGCTTGTTCAGCATCTCCGTAACGCTCTCGCGCTGACTAAATGTCCCCATGACGAATCGCGCTGCTTTTCGCTGGATCATGTCTATCTCTTCTATTAATCCAACCTGGTAAGGGTCCCATACTGCTGAGCAATTCTCAAGAATCGGACGAACAAGCGTTTTGTAAGCTACTTCTTTCGTCGATGAGTCACATTTTCTTAGAATTCTTCCTATGAATCTCAACCTGGCGCCTGCTTTTCCCACTATTTGTTTTATGTGATCATTCCACTTCAGATCGCTCCGGATAGTAACTCCTAAGTATTTTACGGTCGTTACCGCTTCCAATGATTTACCACCTATGGCATAATCGTACTGGAATGGATTTCTGCCCCTATGTATGCGCATTATATTACATTTATCTACGTTTAGGGAAAGCTGCCAGCTGTCGCACCATGCATTAATCCTCTGCAGGTCCTCCTGGAGTACGTACGAGTCTTCTGATGTTGCTACTTTCTTGTAGACAACCGTGTCATCTGCAAATAGCCTCACGGAGCTACCGATGTTGTCAACTAAGTCATTTATGTATATTGTAAACAATAAAGGTCCTATCACGCTTCCCTGCGGTACTCCCGAAATTACCTCTACATCTGCAGATTTTGAACCGTTAAGAATGACATGTTGTGTTCTTTCTTCTAGGAAATCCTGAATCCAATCACAAACCTGGTCCGATATTCCGTAAGCTCGTATTTTTTTCACTAAACGTAAGTGCGGAACCGTATCAAATGCCTTCCTGAAGTCCAGGAATACGGCATCAATCTGCTCGCCAGTGTCTACGGCACTGTGAATTTCTTGGGCAAATAGGGCGAGCTGAGTTTCACATGATCTCTGTTTGCGGAATCCATGTTGGTTATGATGAAGGAGATTTGTATTATCTAAGAACGTCATAATACGAGAACACAAAACATGTTCCATTATTCTACAACAGATTGACGTAAGCGAAATAGGCCTATAATTATTCGCATCTGATTTATGACCCTTCTTGGAAATGGGAACGACCTGCGCTTTCTTCCAGTCGCTAGGTACTTTACGTTCTTCCAGCGATCTACGATAAATTGCTGATAGAAAGGGGGCAAGTTCTTTAGCATAATCACTGTAGAATCTTAAGGGTATCTCGTCTGGTCCGGATGCTTTTCCGCTACTAAGTGATAGCAGTTGTTTTTCAATTCCGATATCATTTATTTCAATATTTTCCATTTTGGCGTCCGTGCGACGGCTGAAGTCAGGGACCGTGTTACGATTTTCCGCAGTGAAACAGTTTCGGAACACTGAATTCAGTATTTCTGCCTTTCTTCGGTCGTCCTCTGTTTCGGTGCCATCGTGGTCAACGAGTGACTGAATAGGGGATTTAGATCCGCTTACCGATTTTACATATGACCAAAACTTTTTAGGGTTCTTGTTTAGATTGTTTGCCAATGTTTTATGTTCGAATTCGTTGAATGCTTCTCTCATTGCTCTCTTTACGCTCTTTTTCGCTTCGTTTAACGGAAAATGATATTTTACTACTGTCTTAGATATGCTAGAATCACATCAATCATGAGGAAGGCCCTTGATGATCATGATGATGATAGTGTGGTAGTTTATCTACTGAGAGATGGAAGTGTGTGCATTGTCTTAAAGTAGGAGCAAGCCATCATATGACACCCAAAGTGACAATATGTCACCAGTGCATTAACTGATTATGATAACATTGATGTATGGTGTAACTTAAAGGGCTATTCAGTTTTGCATGTGGATGATGGGTGAAGTATTTAAGGACAGCAGAAATGAATTGTTATTATTATCGCCACTGTAAAGTGATCAGAATCTTTTTGATGTATCATGTGTTGAAAAAAACAATGATGTATATAGCACAGGTATTTTGTTTTGACACAGAAACCACTATAGGAGACGCATCATCTAAAATATTAAGACTGCTGACTTCTACGGCTTGCAGTAAGTTGATTTTATTTGCATCTGCAGAGATGTTACCCCACACAACCTTGTCATATAATACAATAATATGAAAATGGATGCATCTGAGTGTATTTGTATGTTCGGCATCACCTCCTAAACCAATGGATTGGCTTCAACAAATTGGCACACGGAAAACATATTGTCTGGAAAGAAGCATGAAGGAGGTAAGAATCACCTAGTTTCTATAGGGATAGGGTGGGGGGGGGGGTAAAAGGGTTGGTAACATCTGACGTCTAGGCTTCCCTGTATGCCGGCGTGTTGTGTGGGTAGTATCAGCCAGTATTTCAGGGGTAGGGGGGGTAAGCATTTGGATGGGCATGCCTGAGCAGAGAGAGAGAGAGAGAGGGGGGGGGGGGCGAAGGAGGACATGGCTAGAGACAGGGAGAGGAGAGGAAGGACAGATAGATGTCACAGGCAGAGATGCACAGAGAGGTGGAAGGAGGACATGGACAGAGAGAGAGAAAAGAATAAGATGGACAGAGAGAGTGGAGGAGCAGATGGCAAGAAAGTGAGAGGGAGATGAACAAAGAGACAGGGCATGAGGAGACAGGAAGACAGAGAGGAAGGAGGAGATAGACAGAGAGAAGGAGCAGGAGGGGCTGTACAAAGTGAAAGGCGAAGTGACGATGGCCAGAGCCAGAGGAAATGTAGAGATCGTCAGAGGAGGGAGAAGCAAATGAACAAAGAGAGGGTAGAGGTACATGGTTGGAAAGAGGGAGCAGGAGGAGATGAGTGTAATATATGTGACAATGTGAATATAGATGGAGCCATAGGTATAGTACATTTATAAAAGTTGATGTATCTCTCTGTAGACCTACCCAGATATTCATCCATGTCAAAGTGCAGTTTCTGCGAAGGGGAGATGCAGTCTCCACTGATCGAACCTGCCCAGTGGATTAACAATGGGGGTTGGTATTCCGGACAGTCTGGATGTGTTTTTTGGGCGGTTTCCCACTTCTTCCCAGCTGAGTAGCAGGTTGGTACCCAAATCCCTCCTCAGTTACATGATTCGCAAATGTTTACAAAACTGTTGCTCACTTTCACATTAATAACGCTACATGCAGACAGTTGGGGTACACATATTCCGCCGGCCACAGTGGTCGTTCGGTTCTAGGCACTTCAGTCTCGAAACACACGACCACTACGGTCGCAGGTTCGAATCCTGCCCTGGGCATGGATGTGTGTGATGTCCTTAGGTTAGTTAGGTTTAAGTAGTTCTAAGTTCTAGGTGACTGATGACCTCAGGTGTTAAGTCCCATAGTGCTCAGAACTGTTTGAACAAATATTCCATCCCAGGGGGTAACCGGGTTGCGACAGGAAGCGCATATGGTCATCAAATAAATTAAGCAAGCCAAATCCGTTATTAACCACGCCATAGCTGAGATGATGTGGGACAATCGCACAACAAAAATAAGATAAAGAAAATAAGATGTATTTGTGTGTTTGCAGTGTTCCACATCTCCTAAAACAGTTGTGTGGAAGCAAATATAATGAGAGTAAGAACGAATTCCCATGGGGGTGGAGATGGAGTCTAAAATAGGATGACACAGGAGATAAAGAAAAGGGGCAGGGGGAGATGCACAGAGGGATGGAGGAGGAGGAGATAAAGAGAGAAATGGGAAGGAAGACCAGTACAGAGAGACAGGGAGATGATGAGATTAAAAGAGAGGGGAGGGAGAAGGAGATTCGAAGAGAGAGAGGGAGGAGGAGTTGGGCAGCGTGGGGGTGAGAGAGCAGATAGAGATGGAGGGTGTGGAGGAGGAAATTGAAAGTAAGGGAGGGGAGTAGAGTTCGACAGAAAGAGGAGAAGGGGCAGACGGAAAGAAAGAGAGGAGGAGGAAGTGGACAGAGAGATGGGGAGGCAGAATGGAAAGAGAGGGGGACTAGGAAATTGTTACAAATAGGGGAGAAAAATGTACAAGGAGGGTAGGGATAGGAGATTTACCATGAGATGGGAAGGAAAAAATGAAACTCGAGAGAGGAGAGGAGGAGGTGACACTTAGATTGGGAAGGAGGAGATGGAAAGAAAGGGGGGAAGAAGATGATGACACAGAGATGGGTAAGGAGAAGATGGACAGAGAGGGTTGAGGAGGCTGTTAATAGAGAAAGAGGGCAGAAGGGATCGACATAGACAGGGGGAGGAAGAGATAAACAGAGCAGTGAGGACAAGACTGAAGGAGACAGGTTGGATGAGGAGATTAGCAAGAGGGAGGAGAAGGAGATGGTCAGAGATGGAGGGAAAAAACAGACAGAGAGAGTGAGGGTGATGACGAGCTGTACAGAGATAGGGGAGGGTGTGATGGTTAAGACTTGTTGGGAGGAAGAGAAAGTCAGAGAGGGATGAGGGTGACATTGACTGTGAGAGGGAGAAGAAGAAATAAAAATGCGAGATGGAGAGAAAGAGAGGAGGAGGAGATAGACAGATAGAGGGGGAGGAGGAGGTGGACAGAGAGAGGACAGATGAGGAGAAGCACAGAGATGCAAAGACAAGATGGGCAGAGAGATGGGGAAGGATGGGATGGAAGGAGAGATGGGGAAAGAGGAGGTGGACAGAGAGAAGACAGATGAGGAGAAGCACGGAGATGCAAAGACAAGATGGGCAGAGAGATGGGGAAGAATGGGATGGAAGGAGAGATGGGGAAAGAGGAGGTGGACATAGAGTAGGAAGTGGAGGAGATGAAAAGAGGAGGAGAAAATGAACAAATGAGAGTGAGGAGGAGGAGATGAACAGAGAGGAAAAGAAGATGAGCAGAGAGGGGAGATGCACAAGAGAGAGATGCACAGAGAGAGGGAGGAGGAAAAGATGAAATGAGAGTTGGTGAAGGACATGGACAGATGGGAGGAGGAAACGGATAGAGAGAGTGGGAAGAGGAGATAGTTACAGAGAGGACTGAGCAAGACATGGATAAACAGAGAGAGGGGTGTATGGGGGAAGAGGAGATAGAGAGAGGATTGAGGAGGATATGGACAGAGAAGCAAAGAGGAGATGAACAGAGAGAGGGATGAGACGGAGAGACAAAGAGAGAGAGAGAATAACAGGAGATGGACATAGGGAGTGAGGTGGAGAAGATGAACAGGGAGAGGGGGGAGGACAGAGAAGGGAGGGGCAGAGATGGAGAGGGTAGGCAGACAGGAGGAGGTGATTGATAGAAAGAGGGAGGAGAGAGAGATGGAAATACAGGGCAGAGAAGTATGGACAGAGAGATGTAAAGGACGACAGGGGTAGGAAGGTGGAGGAGATGGGGAGAGGGGGAGGTGTAGATAGGTACAGAACAGGGAGGAGGAGATCGAAAGTGGGAGGAGACAGATTGAGAGGGCAAAGTAGGAGACTGACAGAGATGGGGAAGGAGTAGATAAGTGGGAGGTACATATGGGAAGAGATGAGGGGGAGGATACTATCAGAGAGGGAGCAGGAGAGGTCAGAGAGAGGGGGGAGATGTTTCACAGAAAGAGGGAAGAGAAGTAGATGGAAAGAGAGATGAAGAGGAGTAATGAACGGAGAGAGGGTAGCAGGAGATGGTCAGGGAGAAGGAGGAGGAGTGAGATAGAAAGAGGGCAGGAAGAAATGAACAAAAAAAGGGTATGGGGATGTGTTGGATAGAGAGATGGGAAGGAGGAGATGGATAAAGAAAGGGAATAGGATTGGTTGGATAATTCAGGGTAGGGGACCAAACAGTGAGGCGATTGGTCTCATCAGATTAGGGAAGGATGGGGAAGAAAGTCAGCTGTGCCCTTTCATAGGAACGATCCCGGCATTTACCTGAAGCGATTTAGGGAGAACATGGAAAATCTACATCAGGATGGCTGGACGTGGTATTGAACCTTCATCCCCTCAAATGCAAGCCCAGTGGGTTAAACACTGCACCACCTCACTCAAAGAAGCAGGAGGATTTGGACAGAAAAAGTGGAAAGAATAGGAGGCTGGTAGAGAGAGGGGTGAGGAGGAGAGTGGCAGGGAGAAGTGGGAGGGATGTGAGGCCTTGGTGGCGGGTGAAAGGTGTGAAGTGGCAGACGGAGAGGGAATGAAGAGGCAGGTTGAAGTGGGAGAGTCTGTGAGGAGATAGTTGGAAGAGGGGTAGGCTATGAGGAGGGTAGGGGAAGAAGTACAGACGGTGGGAGAAGGGCAAGGGGTTGTGATGCAGGTGGGAGAGTAATCAGACATAATATGTGTGAAATACGAGGGTCGTTCAATACATAATGCCCCACATTTTTTAAAAAGCCATTAATATACATAGACAAATATGCTTGTTGGTGCTTCACATTTGATGTTTATGCTGTGCGCTGGTGAAATTTCGAACCGTTCTGGCAGACGACAGAGCCGTAGTACAGCGTCAAAATGGCGTCTATAGAAGACTCACGTTACAAGTGTGCTGTTATTGAATTGTTGTGAGCAGAAAAAGTAACTGTGGTGAGCATCCATAAACGTCTGTGTGCAGTGTATCGCGATGCTGCAGTTGATAGGAGTGCATTTGGGCGATGGCTAAAGAAAGTTACAGGCTCAAGAAATGCAGAAACAGAGCTCCATGATCAGTCACGCTCGGGAAGTCCTGTCACAGCCACTGCTCCATACATACCAAATCGTGCGGATGCCGACTGGTGTATCGCAACTCGACTATTGGCTCTACAGTTGTCGGTCAGCATTGGAAGTGCGTCTGCAATGATCGAGTCTCGCGGATCTTCAAAGAGGTGCTCAAAATGGATTCCACGATTGCTCACAGCAGACCACAAGATTCAAAGAAAACCATTTCATCTGAGTTGTTGGAGCGTTTTGAGACTAACAGAGAGGCCTTTCTGTCATGGATCGTTAGGGGGGATGAAAGCTGGGTGCACCACTCTGCACCGGAAACAAAAAGGCAGTCCATGGAGTGGCATCATCCTCATTCACCACAAAAGAAGAAATTCAAGACGACCCGCTCTGCTGGAAAAGTCATGGCGACAGTGTTATGGGATTGTGATGGCGTCATTCTCGTGGATGTAGTGCCAAGAGGATCAACCATCAATTGAGATCCATATATGAAGACTCATAAAAAACTCAAGATTCGTTTCAGACATGTTCGATCGGACAAGAATCCAGCAGAAATCTTGCTCTAACACGATAATGCACGCCCTCACACAATATATATATAGGACGAGTCACCTAACGTTACCGCTGGATATATTTCGTAAACCACATCAAATACTGACGAACCGATTCCACAGACCGAACGTGAGGAGAGGGGCTAGTGTAATTGTTTAATACAGGCCATACAAAAATGCACGGAAGTATGTTCAAATGGTTCAAATGGCTCTGAGCACTATGGGACTCAACTGCTGAGGTCATTAGTCCCCTAGAACTTAGAACTAGTTAAACCTAACTAACCTAAGGACATCACAAACATCCATGCCCGAGGCAGGATTCGAACCTGCGACCGTAGCACGGAAGTATGTTTTTTAACACAAACCTACGTTTTTAAAATGGAACCACGTTAGTTTTGTTAGCACATCTGAACATATAAACAAATACGTAATCAGTGCCGTTTGTTGCATTGTAAAATGTTAATTACATCCGGATATATTGTAACCTAAAGTTGACGCTTGAAACCTCCGACGTTCAGTTGTGTGTTGTAACAAACGCGGGCCACGGTCGGCGAGTAGCATCTGCAGTGACATGTTTACGATGACTACGCTGTTTATGAGTGTGGCTGTAGTGCACTGTAGTGGTTTGGTCTAGCTGTCGCAGTGTCCGCATGTAGCGCTTGCTGCTATTGTTATTCTGCATTCGTCTCCGCACGCAGACCAACTGTAGTACACCGTGTTACCAGACGTCTGTGATAGTGTAGTGTTGTAGGAACTGTGACCATGGTGTATTCGAACTCTGAAAAGGCGGAGATGATACTCATGTATGGCGAGTGTCGACGAAATGCAGCTGAAGCCTGCAGGGTGTATGCTGAACGGTACCCGGACAGAGAGCATCGAACGTGCCCGACATTGCAAAACATCTACCGCCTACTGTATGCAACAGGTATGGTCGTAGCACGCAAACGGGTCCGTAACAGGCCCGTCACAGGAGAAGTGGGTGCAGTTGGTGTGTTAGCTGCTGTTACCATGAACCCACACATGAGCACACGGGACATTGCGAGAGGCAGTCTGTGTGTTAGCTGCTGTTACCATGAACCCACACATGAGTACACGGGACATTGCGAGAGCCGGTGGACTGAGTCAAAGTAGTGTCATGCGCATACTGCATCGTCACCGCTTTCACCCGTTTTATGTGTCGCTACATCAGCAGTTACATGGTGATGACTTTAATCATCGAGTGCAATTCTGTCAATGGGCATTAACAGAGAATGCGTTGCAGTTCTACCTGTTTACCGATGAAGCGGGTTTCACAAACCACGGGGCAGCACGGGGCAGTGAATCTACAAAACATGCATTACTGGTGCGTGGACAATCCTCGCGGGCTCAGACAGGTAGAGCGACAGCGACCGTGGACTGTAAATGTATGGTGCGGAACCATTGGCGACCACCTCATTGGTCCTCACTTCATTGCAGGGGCCCAGACAGCTGCAACATACATCGCGTTTCTACAGAATGATCTGCCAACGTTGCTCGAAAATGTCCCCCTGGAAACGCGTCGACGTATGTGGTATCAGCATGATGGTGCATATGCACATTCCGCAATTAACACTAGGCTGACCCTTGACAGGATGTTTCATAGGACGTGGAGAACGCATAAATTGGCCAGCCCGTTCTCCTGATCTTACACCTCTGGACTTCTTTCTGTGGGGTACGTTAAAGGAGAATGTGTACCGTGATGTGCCTACAAGCCCAGAGGATATGAAACAACGTATTGTGGCAGCCTGCGGCGACATTACACCAGATGTACTGCGGCGTGTACGACATTCATTACGCCAGAGATTGCAATTGTGTGCAGCAAATGATGGCCACCACATTGAACATCTATTGGCCTGACATGTCGGGACACGCACTATTCCACTCCGTAATTGAAAACGGAAAGCACGTGTGTACGTGTACCTCACCCCTCATGGTAATGTACATGTGCGTCAGTGAAAAAGACCAATAAAAAGGTGTTAGCATGTGGACGTAATGTGCTGTTCCAGTCTCTTCTGTACCTAAGGTCCATCACCGTTCCCTTCGGATCCCTACGTAATTCGGTGCTCTCCGATACACACGATCGAACAGCGGAGGAGTGGTACTCAAGCGTCAACTTTAGGTTACAATATCTCCGAATGTAATTAACATTTTACAATACAACAAACGGCACTGATTACGTATTTGTTTATATGTTCAGATGTGCTAACAAAACTAACGGGGTTCCGTTTTTAAAAAAAACGTAGGTTTGTGTTAAAAAAACATACTTCCGTGCATTTTTTTATGGTTTGTATTAATCAATTACACTAGCCCCTCTCCTCACGTTCGGTCTGTGGAATCGATTCGTCAGTATTTGATGTGGTTTACGAAATATATCCAGCGGTAATGTTAGGTGACTCACCCTATATATATATATATATATATATATATATATATCACACTTCTCGTTAATACAGCACGTGGTACCATGTTCCTATTAGTGTTTGCTTGAAATCCTGATCATTGTAATAGCTGCTTCAGTTCATGAGAGATTTTGTTTTCTTTTAGTTCCTTCATATGTGCAACATCATTTGCTCTTTTAAATGACAACATCTTCATATAATTCACCAATTTGCTCTGTTTTCATAGCTTTTATTTTTTATGATGCTGAATTTGTTGCTTTATTTAGTCCAGTAGTGGAAAATGGGGAATCCAGTGTACCTAAGGCATTTTGACTATAACCTTTATTCTATAATATCTATATTTTCGTATAGCATTAGCTGCATGTGTTTGCTGTAAATACGTACTGTAACATATCTTTAAACTGCAAATATATAGCTACACGTTTTAGAAAAAAAACTGATGATTATGACATCATCGCATTACGTCATTTTACCCGATGTACCAGGTAAAATGAATCAGTAAGTGGGGTAATTAGTGTAAGGAATGCTATAATGTATTTAATTCCACGCATCCTATAGTACAAAATATATGTACTGAATAATATGTTCATTTAACAAAACACTGAAAAATATAGTTTACAAAACGAAAATGGCAAACTATCAATTTAATTAACTATGGAAAAAAGCAATAATAATTTTTTAATAAAATAGCGACAAAAATGAAGAAGACGACTCGAGTATATGCTTATTCAGTAATTGGCCTCTTGGGTATTCGTAAAACTACTAATGCCTCTTCAGAGAGGAGCCACAGCTATAGTTTTCAGGACTCTCCCACCCACTACATTCAGAATGACTCGAAAAAGCACAATAAATACACCAGTATCATTCCTCGTCATCTTTGCTGAATTCACTACATACTAGACGCAGGTGTATGTTGTGGTATGTTGTGCTGGATGGCGCTCTGTTTATTAGAAGCGCCATTATGAACAGCACTGATGGCATTTCTTAATTCACCTGTCCAATAAGTTCTCTCTGTTTTGTGGGTGTATGTCTGCAGCATCTGAATAGAGGAACCCATTTTTATAAAAGCGATGCATTACCCTATTTTGACTTACATTAAATCTCATCTAGCTGCCTACTTTCATTAGCGTGAAACTGACGTAGAGTAAAATGACGCACTTGGCCTCTGTGCATCAAATCACCCCAACAAGCGTGGCCTATCAAACTATAGTTCCACACGTGTGTTTTGCTTAAGAGAAACAATACTTACATAATCGTGAGTGTGAATGTGCAGAGATAGCCATAACAACAAAAACTTTTATTTTAACATAACATGGCAATAGGTTACCTCTTAGAAACTAGACATCAAATATTAGAAGATACAAAGATAAAACACATTCTTGTTTCTTGTGCCAACAACTGGCAAGTAACAATTATTCCCACAGTCTGTATACATATTTGTATAGCAAAGCACCAGATGGCAGTACCGAACAGAGAAGACTAACCCTAATATTTAAAGACATATTGACGTGTCAATTTTTACCGAGCGAGGTGGCGCAGTGGTTACACACTAGACGCGCATTCGGAAGGACGACGGTTCAATCCTGCATCCGGCCATCCTGATTTAGGTTTTCCATGATTTCCCTAAATCACTCCAGGCAAATGCCGGGATGGTTCCTCTGAAAGGGCACGGCCGACTTCCTTCCCCATCCTTCCCTAATTCGATGAGACCGATGACCACGCTGTCTGGTCTCCTTCCCCAAACCAACCAACCATCAACAACGTGTCATTTTACCTGTTGTGCCAAATTCCCCACTCTTCTCTATAGCTCCCAGATTCTGGACAAATTCTCTTAATATGCATTTTGCTTCTATTTAGCTTTATGTCTCTTTTTACTCTCCCTGTTAAAAGAATATTTTAATTTCCAATTTTGAAGTGATTTGAGGTTATCACATGTTTTACAGTTTCATTATTATTTGATTATAAATTAATGAATTAAGGTTTTTCTTTATTTCCTTTGTAGTTCCATTTTCTCTCTATCTCATTCAATGAGGATGTGTAAAGGGCAAACATGTTTATCTTTTCAGCAATTTCTATTGAAGCTGTCATTTCTGGAAGCACATTTGATGTTTAACACTCGAGGACCAGTCTACAGTGTTTATTGTACCTTATTATTCAAATGTTTCATTATGATCTTATAACAGGGTTTACACCATTTGCCAGCTCTTAATTTATTTCTCCGCACTCATCATAAGAATGTGAGCCTATTGATGAATGTACTTTCACAGCTATCATGGACAAGACTTTGTTTATTTTTTAAATTAGTCTAGATATTCTGCAATACTTTCGATATAAGTAAAATATTTTTAATTTTCTTGTCCACAATAAAACCTTCACTTGATTTGCTCATATGGTCTATTCCTATGAAGTAAAACACATGATTTCATTTTAATTGTAATTTTTCTTAATTTTCACATATCTGATGTCACTGAAATATCCAATTTGATCTTATTTATCTCTTATAGCAAGTCCTCTATCCTGTACTTAGATACTACAGTTAACTGTCCAAAAGTAAAAAAAATAATGTAGAAGATTAACATATAAAGTTAAACACTTAGATTCTATTCTTCTTTTAACAGTTTACTTAAAAAGTAACGCAGAAGATTAGCACATAAAATTAAACATTTAGGGTTTTTTCTTCTTTTAACAGTTTACTGCTGTTACACACACACACACACACACACACACACACACACACACACACACACACACACACACACTCATTCACTCACTCACTACAATACTGTTGGCTCCATTTTCTTGTAGGGTTTCTAAAATGTTTAACTGTTGGCTTATTAATAATAATATATCAATATCAGTGCTGGGAGTACCAATCACAAAAGGTTATAGTTTCATCATTACCTACACAGCATCCTCTATGTATCCTTGATGTGACTGAAAGTAGGGTACATACATACGACCTATGAAACATAGCTAACATATTTTGCTTTTGTGCGACATCTTAAACAAAAAGAAATTATTCAATGAATGCTATTATCTCTGTATTTTTGTAATAACTCTTTATCCTCATAATTAGTGCATTTATCTCTTCTTCAAACCACAAAAAGTGGGCAAAAATAGTCTGCTGGCTGCTAAGTACAAATCCATTCTTTGTTTTGCAGATTGTCAAGGACCTTTGTAACTTATTTCTTTCATCAATAAGCTCAAACAATTCTGAAAAATCTGTAGTGGTATTGGAAATTTAAATTATGAGTGTAAGTAAAACAGAAGGACATATAAGTGACTGTATGTGCTACCAATAGCAGAAATGAATACAACATATTCCAGTGTAGGTACTGATTTTTAATCTCAGGTTTCTGTTGTGAAGATACAATTCTGGAAGAGATTTTCTTGGAAAATACATGCCAAATTTACATCTACAATCATCTGAAAATGGTTATATGTTACTCTGTATGAAAGAAGGGATTGCTATTGTCTAGTTTGCATAATTATAAAAAATGAATGAAATTAATTTTTTCCTTGCAATATCACAAAATCTATAATAATAGCAAGAAATGTAAATATCTTATCGCCATTTGTAACTGCTGGCTAGTCACATATTGTCTGACATTTGTGTTATCACTTTACTGTCTGTTGCATCTCTTTGTAGACTTTCCAAATGTAGGGAACATTTACTCCATATCAGTAAATGATGTTTAACTGTTGGTCTACTAATAACAGAGCATAAATTGTTAGTTCAAACAAAGAAAAAATGCAAAGGCATTTTTCTAAATTGTGACATACTGTTTGAAAACACATTAACACCACTGCCAGGAGTACCAAGCACAAAAGATGATGGTCTCCATTTATTCACAATATGCTCCGTAAGTTGTTATTCACACATGTTTTAATTTTCAAAATACAGCAATGTAAATTAAATTTCCTAGTCATTTCATCTTTGTGAAAATTGTATATGAAAATATACATTATTTTTATTATACATCTGTCAGGCAGATTTTCTAAGTAGGTTTAATATGTAAATATTATTTCCATGTTGTAAACAGGTTTTTAGCAATTGTTATATGCCTAAAGACAGTGTTGGTATTTAGAAACTTAAATTTTTACCTATATCTCTCTCTATCAGCTATTTTATTATTATTCCTAGTGAGGAACTGAGAAGTATGTGAACAATTTAAAGACCACATTACTTAGGCATATAATAACATAAAATTCAGCTTGCCAATATCATAAATTGCAAGATTATTTACAAGAAGTATCATCGATTTCTTTAGCATTCAGTTTATTTAACATTGCTGAAGCTAAGCTGTACAAATGATCATGCAAAATTCTTCTAGGCTTTATAAATATTTGCAAAAATCCTGATGACCATACAGGAAAATATCTTAGAGGAATGCAGTGAAGGGTAGAAGACAAAGATTGTTTATGATTCAGATATACAGTAACAAAATATTGTATGCAAATATGAATAAATTAGTTACTTTAATGCCTCCAGGATTAACAGTGTTGATAAATGACATAAATAAATTACTTGTACATGATGCATATATTTGTATAAATGTCACTTGTTATAAATGGAAGTTGGCCACTTGTTGTATGAATGTCATATTTCAAGCTGCCATGTTAAAATTCTGCATGGAAATTACTTTAGACAATTGCAATACTAAGAAAAGTCTTCCAGTGATATGTGGAGTAAGTCTTATATATATATAATTATGATGATGTATCACTGAAAATATTTTTGAGTGCTAAGTTACATTAACTCATCAGTCCTTTTATGTTTTGTGTTGACACATACAGATATTCATCCAAAAATCTAAATCATTAAATATCACAATTGTTTTGTTGGTTTTGCTTATTGCAATACACATCCACAATGGGATGCTGCATTTGCAGGTCAATATTTACTTTTTTATTTACTCATAAATGTGTAATGGAATTGTCTTTCTCAAGTATTTAAAAATCTGTTTTTCTCTGTGTTTTTCCCCAATAGTAATAATGAAATGTCCATCAGATTTACAGAAATGTTAAAGGACTCTCTTTACAAATAAACTATATTCCCTGTATGTATAATCAACTTAAGCAGATCTTATATCTATTGCAGATGGAAAATTTATGATTGGTAGTGTCCTTTGAAGCAGAGCATAACTCTAAAAGCAACACTGAATATGGACTATGTGAAGGCCAAGTATTTGCATAACTTATGGGATTGAACTGTTACAGTTTCTCAAGAATTCTGTCTGCAGACCAAATATTAAGTTGTCTGTACACATAAATGCACATTACTGTCTGTTTGGACTACCTTAGAGGTCATCCCACAAAAGAGATGAGAAAAAATAACCTTTTCATGCTATAAGCAAAATTTTCGACTATCATTTGAACTATGTCATTCACTGTTCACTTGTGTTATCAACAATAATGAGTAGAAAAGATTATAACAGTTGTTTTAGTGCCTGATTATTTATAAAACTTGTAAAAAATGGCACATATTGTATTTCAATAAATAAAATATCAATAAATATATCATAAAACAAAATTATGGAAGAGGTTGTGTAAAAATAGAAACTGAACTTATTTTAACAATACAGAACGTTTAACAATAGATCCAGCACAGGGTCCTATTCATTGTGAACATATTTCTATCTCATAAGCATTTAAATGTGATTTGAAAGTGATACTAATAACCCCTGATTTAGTACCTACAAACTGACAAGTAAGTGCATATTTATGTGAAATACTTCAAATGTTTTAGTATTATTGAATCATCTCTATCTATTCTCAATTATATTGGTTTCACTGTGACTGAATTCTGGTGTGTAATTTCACTTTTGTCTTTTGTCCAAACATCAGGGGAGTTATTTATTATCAACATTCACAATTAGTTGTGTAATTAATACTGAGTTATGCTCTGCTACAAGCTATGAATCATATGTTTTATCACTTGGTTACTGAGTAATAGTCACAACAAAGCATCTAACAAATTACTATAGGTATGTATTCAATCATATACTTGTAATAAATGAGAATACTTCAATTAGTCCTAAAATTTGATTTGTCAGAGGGACAGAATTACCCTCTGTAACATTTTTGGGCATTATTATGTTGCCCACTTACACTTTCCTGAAAACATGGAGCACTTCAATAAAATGACTGTTAATTTGATACATTAATGAAAAAGATTCAAATCAATGAATTACTATGTTTGAACACATAAAATAAGGCACCACATTTTCGGAATTAGAACTTTGTACTATAAGCACTGCCCTTAAATCAAAAGTGTTCTTTGAAGATTCCCATAGGTACAGCATGAATTAGTCCCATGTGACAACCTACAGGTTCAGCTGGAGACAGCACATAAACTCACTTCATTTTAACAAAATTTAAAGGAGGAATAGGCTTTCAAGAATATGATGAAGTTATTGACGTTACAGTGTTGGAAAAAGCTTTCTTTCGTAATTTGCTAAGAACCGGAGTATAACATGCCTTGATAATTTGTAAATGAAAGGCTTTCTCCTGCAAACTGACACCAGAACTATAATACTACTAACAACTCAAGTATGAATTTTAGCACTTGAACTGAATGGATGCAGTACAATAGCTAACTTGCCCACCGAGAAGGATCACTTTTGTGTTATTTTGTTAAAAAGGCTGTATAAATAAATTCCAGTCAAACTAGAAAATCCATCAGATTCTTTATATAAAAAGAAGGAATTAGTTTGAGTAACTGACATAAGGACTGGCCCAAGCTTACATATAAATTCAAACACATTTTGAGTTTATGGTCTTGTAGTCTAATGAAACATGAAAATTGCACACAATTAGCTGACCAAGATTAATAAGAATGTTATGAGCACGTGACAGAGCCTGCTAAAGGACATCCATCATCCTAAAACTGAAAAATATCAGAAAGGCTTGCAGAGATAGAAGGTTTGGAATAATCTGTCTGTCACTTGTGTCAAAATGTGGTAATTCCCATTTTCACGAATTTTTGAGTAGAAAAAACTGCTTGATCCGCTTATACCTTTCTGTTATTTAAAAAACAACTAAAGAACATTTTCAGGTTTCCATTTGGCTATTTTATGAGATGGATGTTAGCACTATAATTCGTATTATAATTTCAGTTATACAAAGAAGGCTATCTTAATTCACTGTCGCCTTTCTCCACCATCTATATTTTAATCGTTTAGGAGCTTTCAAAATATTACACAAAATGAATGTGAGAATGAGAGCAACTTAATTTCTCTTTGTGTCAAACTGACTTGCTAACAAATTTTTTATGAGAAAGATACCAACAGTTATCAGGCTGAGCTTACCAGTAAAAATGTGGGATGTACACTTTTGAGAAGCATTTTTGCTCGAAATTTAGCACAACAGATAACGAAATTATTGTCACCCATAACATGCTTGAGATGGTTTCTCATACAACAATGATGTGTTTTACATTTATCTTTTTTGAACTCTGTAGAAGTTAGGATTGCATATATCATTTTATCCACATTGAATACGCAGAGCTCCACAATCGTTTCTGAAATAGTTGGTGCATCACCCAGTGTATTAGTGACCTAATTAAATTCAGATTTGACATGCAATGAAAAAGTTCATCAATCTCAAATTGTTTTCAGTCCTCATTATTTTTTTCCTTTATTATACAGAATAAATCTCTATGTATAAAATCTTCTCTGTCACTGTCAGAATGTGTAAACATTTTATAATTCACGTTTTAAGGGTGCAAAATGCTAAATGATGTATGTGTCTCAAATAATTTTCCGGTTTACTTGTATCCATGACGAAACACACGTTTATTATTGTAACTCTCTTCTATAGACAGGATTGATGTTGATAAGTATGGGTGAAGAAATGTATTTAACTTTGTCAAATTTTGTATTTTTCACTGAACACTGTGATGCAATTTTTACCATTTTTCACTTAAGACACCTATGTATATTATTGTGAAAATATGTGTCAGGGGGTATCCCAAACTTTACTCAATGCTAACTGTTTATTAAAGGGAAAACAGTAAACTAGAGTGCTTCCAAATTTTATACTGTTATTAACATAAAAGACATTGTAAATTTTTTCTCTTATCAAGTTCCATAATTTAGTGGCTCTAATGTTAATATTTTCTCTTGTTTGTCAGTTTTATGGACATTGCCTTGGTGATGTATGATTTATGGCTCTTAGGGCATAGTCTTAAGCATAATTACATACCTAACATTTCGTCACAGGAGAAATCATCAGAGGTTTTGGAGGTAGGTATAGACGTTAATTGCCTCTTAAATAAAAATCTTCGAACAGTTTACTTGTCGCTATAGCCAGAACAGCTAATCTGTTTACTTGTTAGAAAGGATTCACGTTTAACGGAAGTGAGTTTTGCCTGGCCACTGAAATTTAGATTCTCTTTGGTTTCTCAAAACTACTACAGGCTGAAATGATTTTTTTAATGACAATTTTCCTTCTCAACCCTTATCCATTGCGTTTTTGTTTTCTGTGTTTCTCCAGAAACCTCGTTCCTGATGGCATATCGAACAATGATCTTTGTATCTGCACAACTGCCACTGCATTGCGATGTTATCCAAACGCTGGCCGACAGCTGTTAGTAGTGTTGAAGAGCGTTCTGAACACATACGTGGAAATAGTTAGCAGTATTAGTTTTATTAATGCTACTACTTACAACTTGTAAAATTTGAGACCTCCTCTATTCTTGGTACTTTTGTTTCATGTCCGGAAATATTTTATATTCCTCTATCCATTATTCTATAGTAATAATTAAATTTGGGAAAAAATATAGTCTCAGAGAATCATACCTGGTTGTCCAGTAGCTATGGCTGTCGTCCATTGCAGCAGGTAAACGGTGAAGCCAATAATTATGCCCAGGCCCATGCCTGTGTTCCTGAGGCCTATAAGAGAATACGCACTTATCGCGAAAATTTCTGTTTAGCAGCTATTGCTGGATACTTCAGGTACAGTGTAGGAAGAACACCTAGAAATGGAACTGAACTGTATCCACGCCGATTTAAAAAAGTATTGGTTATCTTTTGTCGATGGAATAGGATTAGAGTAAGTATGTTGTTAACATGACACCTTTTGCAGCTTTCCTGTCCTTTGTGAAACTTGCTGGTGTAATTTTTATAGCAAAAACCCCGGTTTATCCCCAAATAGGAAATTTCTCCACAAAGGAATCTTCTCTTACATTTCAAGATTAGGTTAGGCGTTCTTTTGTTTATGTACTCTCTCTTTCATCTATGGTAAAATAATGTTAATAACACTCATCTAAAAGACAGTATTTTTTCCATATGTTTACTCCAGTTGGCGCCTTAGGTTTGTTGTATTGTATTCATGAAATAAGAACATTTTCAGCAGACGTCAGTAAGAGATATGCTAGGAGTACATGAATCTCACTTATACTATAGTGTGCATTACTGCCACATTATGATGACATCACAGGTTGGTTATAATCCTGGTAATAGGATAATGACCCATTCAATATGGCAGAAATGCTGTAGTTGGGCCTTGAAAAAATGGCAGGTAAATTGTGCCCAATTACAGGTGACTGTGACATTGTCAGAAATCTGCCAGCCTCAATTATGGCGTACACTGCACCGTAAGTGAGGTCGCCATTCTGTTTATAATGTCCACTTCTTTCCACAATCTGCATAAACGACATTTCCAAATGGTTTGAAGTTTACGCAAGGTCACACCAATGGTACATTTGATGATCTTGTGCACTGTCATTAACTATGATTATGTGTAGTATTACGGCACGAGTTTAGATTAAGACCTGTGCCAAGGCACTTCAGAAGTTGCCGAAATTTTTGCGGAATTAGTTGCACATCATATCCCCTACAGTCTGCAGACAATACAGTGATTTCATAAAAGACGGTACTTTTATAGTGAAGATGGATAAGTCACCGCAGAAACTCTCACACATAGCAGATTCATAGAGCGTGGGTGGGAAGGGCTATTGCGGGAGAGGGCAGAGAGACGTAGGGCGCGAACTCCTGGAAGTTAGGGGTGTTGAGGTGTCCTATTAGTCCACCCTGATTTCAGGTACACGTGTGGCTCCGGTGAACTGAAAGCTGTTCGGCGTGAGCTGCGCACACAGTTGATGCGGCAGGTCAGCAGGAAGTGCGCCTACCAGACGGAGCACTTGTTGGTGGGGTTCATGGGAGACCCGGGCGGGCAGTGGTAGGCGCGAGCGAAGTCCCACGAGTTGCTGAGTGGCCCCAGCACGCGCACCGGGCCCGGCGAGTGTACCGACGAGCGGATCTTGGTGAGCGCGTCCTCGGGCCGCATCGAGCCGCACCAGATCTGCGCGTAGTTGAGGAAGAACAGCTGGTCGTGGGTCAGGTTGATGCCGGGCAGCAGCGGCTCCTCGCCGTGCCGCGACACCCACTTGCGATAAGCCTGAAACATCGCACCGCCTCCGTTACACCACTGGGCAACTAAAGGGCTCTGCTCACGGACCAACCGGCCTACCAACCAAAATTGGGCGTGTGTAAACACTTTGGCCAACCGACCGACCAATTTTTGTTGTCTAGCGGTTGGCTGGACATGATCACCACTTAGTCTGTAATCTGACGGCACCCCCCCCCCCCCCCCCCCCCCGCCAATACACCAAACAAATTGCGGCGTGTATAGCACCGACGGCCTGACAGAAGTTCGTCTTCTGCCACTTCACGCGGGATTCGCCGTTTAAGTACACTCAGGTGACAAAAGTCATGGGATAGCAATATGCACACATACCACGTGATCAAAAAGTCAGTATACATTTGAAAACTGCATAAATCACGGAATAATGTAGATAGAGAGGTACAAGTTGACACACATGTTTGGAATGACATGGGGTTTATGCACGATGGCGCTTGTATTATTGGGATTTCCGTAGTATGAAAGCTGTGAGTACCCTTGGAAAGGCATTCACCTATCTGTATATTAAATGATCAACTTATGAGATGAGACATATTCTTTGAAAGACATTTGTTTTATATAATTTACGTAACTGTAAAGATGCGCATCTAGCGCGGACGTTAATACATCGATTGCGCAGTCAAAGAAACATTTTCACAGAAGCTGAACTGACGTTCCGCTTCGATCTAAATAAAAGATGACAACTTTTGTAGATCTTCAGATGTTATGTACTTCTACTTGTAATGTGGAAACGTAAAGCAGGTTGACTTTAAGCTAAAAAAGTGAGCGGTCTTGCCAGCGTGCAGACAACATTATTAATTAATAAAATTCAAGTAATTTATGTTCGAAACTGTAAATCGGCAAGTTATTGTTATGAAGGTGTTGAACGGTGCAAGAATTGTCTCGAGGGAAGGAGAAAAGTAATGACTGTAATTTGTGACAAAAACGTGAACCAAGGAGCTAGTACAGGACAGGCTGAAATCTGATCACACCATACAGTTAGAAAATTACTTATGTAAGTTATACTGTCTATAAATAAGCCCTAATTGCTTATGAGAATTGTTTGAATATATTTAGTGTTTACCAGATTTCTTATTCTATTTTTTTCCTTTATTTTTTTACTTCCATCTCATAATATTTTTATAAATGTCAAACAGCCTTTACTACAGCAGATAATACTGCGGCATCCTGGTCGTAGACAGAAGGCCGCTCCTTGTCTTCTATACAACTCATAGCTGCCCTATTTATTAATGATTTCATTTGCAAATGCAATTTTTTTATTGTTAATTGTTAAAGGTCCCTTAGGTAATTATAAAATTCATACTGATTACGTAAAGAAATCCGGGTTGTTCTTTTCCAAATAATAGAAGTCTTTGCGTAATCAAAAACTAGCCTCCTGACAACGATCAGGAGCCGACCACAAGACGATATATATATAATTATCAGATTAAAATTGTTTTATATATAATTATCAGATTAAAATTGAAAAAAAAAATTCAAATATATTTAACCTAAAATTTTTTTATCATACTACACGCTCCACCCCATATGGCTAGACGCGTGAAAGATCTCTTGCGCGCGTCGTTTGGTGATGATCGTGTGCTCAGCCGCCACTTTCGTCATGCTTGGCCTCCCAGGTCCCCAGACCTCAGTCCGTGCGATTATTGGCTTTGGGATTACCTGAAGTCGCAAGTGTATCGTGATCGACCGACATCTCTAGGGATGCTGAAAGACAACATCCGACGCCAATGCCTCACCATAATTCCGGACTTGCTTTACAGTGCTGTCCACAACATTATTCCTCGACTACAGCTATTGTTGAGGAATGATGGTGGACATATTGAGCATTTCCTGTAAAGAATATTGTCTTTGCTTTGTCTTACATTATTATGCTAATTATTGCTATTCTCATCAGATGGAGCGCCATATGTCGGACATTTTTTGAACTTTTGTATTTTTTTTTGGTTCTAATAAAACCCCATGTCATTCCAAGCACCTCTCTATCTACATTATTCCCTGATTTATTCAGTTTTCAGATATACAGGGTGATTCAAAAAGAATACCACAACTTTAGGAATTTAAAACTCTGCAACGACAAAAGGCAGAGCTAAGCACTATCTGTCGGCGAATTAAGGGAGCTATAAAGTTTCATTTAGTTGTACATTTGTTCGCTTGAGGCGCTGTTGACTAGGCTGAAAACCAAACTACCCGAGGCAGTCCGTGACAGAGCACATCGTCACTGGCCTCCAAGAAGCCCTGATCTTACCCCCTGCGATTTTTTCTTATGGGGGTATGTTAAGGATATGGTGTTTCGGCCATCTCTCCCAGCCACCAATGATGATTTGAAACGAGAAATAACAGCAGGTATCCAAACTGTTACGCCTGATACGCTACAGAGAGTGTGGAACGAGTTGGAGTATCGGGTTGATATTGCTCGTGTGTCTGGAGGGGGCCATATTGAACATCTCTGAACTTGTTTTTGAGTGAAAAAAAAACCTTTTTAAATACTCTTTGTAATGATGTATAACAGAAGGTTATATTATGTTTCTTTCATTAAATACACATTTTTAAAGTTGTGGTATTCTTTTTGAATCACCCTGTATACTGACTTTTTGATCACCCGGTACATACGGCGGTAGTAGCGTATACACAAGGTAAAAGAGCAGTTCATTGGCGGAGCTGACATTCACACTCACGTGATTCGTATGAAAAGGTTTCCTTCGTGATTATGGCCACACGACGGTAATTAACAGACTGGAAACGCAGAATGGAAGCTGGGCCTAGACACGTGGGAAATTCCGGGACCGTTAGGGAATTCAATATTCCGCGATCTACAGTATCAAGTGTGTGTCGAGAATACCAAATTTCAGGCATTGCCTCTCATCTTGGACAACGTAATTTCCGACGACCGAGAGCAGCGGTGTTTGAGTACACTTGTGAGTGCTAACAGAAGACAAGCGACACTGCTCGAAATAACCGCAGAAATCAATGTGCGACATTGCGACAAACATATCCTTTAGGATAATGCGGCGAAATTAGGCGTTAATGGACGCTGGCAGCAGACGACCGACGCTAGTGCCTTTGCTAACAGCACGACATCGCCTCCAGAGCCTCTCCTGGGCTCGTGACCATATCGGTTGTGCTCTAGACTGGAAAACTGTGGCCTGATCCGATGAGTCTCGATTTCAGTTGGTAAGAGCTGAATGTAGGGTTCGAGTGTGGCGCAGCCCCAGGGCGACGTGGACTCAGGTTGTGAACAATGCACTATGCAAGCCAGTGGTGGCCCCGTAATTGTATGGGCTGTGTTTCCATGGAATGGACTGGGTCCTCTGGTCCAATGGAAACGATCATTGACTGAAAATGGTTATGTTCAACTACTTGGAGACCATTTGCAGCCATTGTAGAAGACAGTGCGCCACCTCACCTGACCACAACTGTTCTCTATTAGTTTGCAGAACATTCTGGACAATTCGAACGAATGATTTGGCCACCAAGATCGTCCGACACGAATCGCACTGAACACTTACAGGACATAATCGAGAGGTCAGTACGTGCGCAAAGTCCTGCACCGGCAACACTTTCGCAATTATGGCCGGCTCGAGAGGGAGCATGGCTCAATATTTCTGCAAGGGATTTTCAACGACTTCTTTAGTCCATTCCACGTCGAGTTGCTGCACTACGCCAGGCAAAGGGAGGTCCGACGTGATAGTAGGAGGTTTCCCGTGACTTTTGTCATCTCAGTGCAGATCGCTCTCCGTACTGCCTTATAGATAGCAGTCGGCCAAGTCGGAACAGTTCTAAGGCCTAAATCCTAGTGGTGTTTACGTTTTAGTCATTTCTCGAGACGATATAGTGTGACAAAAATGTATAACCAAACTCTCAGGTAACATTTCTACATCTACATCTACATTTATACTCCGCAAGCCACCCAACGGTGTGTGGCGGAGGGCACTTTACGTGCCACTGTCATTACCTCCCTTTCCTGTTCCAGTCGCGTGTGGTTCGCGGGAAGAACGACTGTTTGAAACCCTCCGTGCGCGCTCTAACCTCTCTAATTTTACATTCGTGATCTCCTCGGGAGGTATAAGTAGGGGGAAGCAATATATTCGATACCTCATCCAGAAACGCACCCTCTCGAAACCTGGCGAGCAAGCTACACCGCGATGCATAGCGCCTCTCTTGCAGAGTCTGCCACTTGAGTTTGTTAAACATCTCCGTAACGCTATCACGGTTACCAAATAACCCTGTGACGAAACGCGCCGCTCTTCTTTGGATCTTCTCTATCTCCTCCGTCAAACCGATCTGGTACGGATCCCACACTGATGAGCAATACTCAAGTATAGGTCGAACGAGTGTTTTGTAAGCCACCTCCTTTGTTGATGGACTACATTTTCTAAGCACTCTCCCAATGAATCTCAACCTGGTACCCGCCTTACCAACAATTAATTTTATATGATCATTCCACTCCAAATCGTTCCGCATGCATACTCCCAGATATTTTACAGAAGTAACTGCTACCAGTGTTTGTTCCGCTATCATATAATCATACAATAAAGGATCCTTCTTTCTATGTATTTGCAATACATTACATTTGTCTATGTTAAGGGTCAGTTGCCACTTCCTGCACCAAGTGCCTATCCGCTGCAGATCTTCCTGCATTTCGCTACAATTTTCTAATGCTGCAACTTCTCTGTATACTACAGCATCATCCGCGAAAAGCCGCATGGAACTTCCGACACGTAGAGGAAGAAATCATATTAATAGGACGTGAGTCCTGAAACCCTCCATCTCCATGTTAGAGTTAAGTTTCTATAGATCTCATTTCACTTCTCTTGATAATCACAGTAAACATGACAAACGGCCAGAAAGAGAACGTATAAGCATTACAGAAAACGCTTTCTTATATGGAATGCATAGCATACCTCCTTGTTTACATTATGGAACATTTTACTCTTCGCAATTCCCTCCACTAGAATGATACATGTATCAACCCGCCGTCGCACTGAATCCCTGTTGCTCTGGTATAGCCGGCCGGTGTGGCCGAGCGGTTCTAGGCGCTTCAGTCTGGAACAGCGCGACCACTACGGTCGCAGGTTCGAATCCTGCCTCGGGCATGGATGTGCGTGATGTCCTTAGGTTAGTTAGGTTTAAGTAGTTCTAAGTTCTAGGGGACTGATGACCTCTGATGTTAAGTCCCATAGTGCTCAGACCCATTTGAACCATTTTTTTGCTCTGGTGTATCTTTCGAGAATTGCATATTATTTCGCAGCCTTCAGCAATATGGGCACGAAGACTCTGTACATCTTGTACCGGACTACACAAGAAATTTCAAATGCCTCCGAAACGCTAGTGGGTTTAGCTATGGAGAGCGCTGAGGTCGAGGAATTGGTCTACATCTACCTATCCATCCGTCACGGGATATGTTATTTAGAAGCACTGAAATGATAAGAAAAGCCACCGTGCAAGAAGTATATGTTTTGTCGCACAGCTAAAGGCACATGTTCTAGCAGAAGAGGCGGAGCATTCTTTAAGAAACCATGCCAAGTTTCTGCGTGGGGCCTGGGCGGAAGAATATGATGCCGCAGTGTCACCAACAATGCCGTCCGAAACGTTGACAGAAAATCTTCGTTGATGACATGATTCTGCATAGATGTACCACTGCATCAGAGATTCAATGCGACAGGGGGTTGACGCATGTATTCTTGTTAACGAAGGCCATTTTCAACATCTCATTTAGGACAGAGTTTCATACTGTCACCAAGAGCGTATTTTGAACATTTCGCGAAAAACAGAGTTTCATATAATGCTGACACTTTCTGTTTCGGTGTGTTTTCCGAAATTCATGTGACTATGAAGATAAGTAGAAAATCAGCTCTATCATGGAAAGGAAGTGTTTGCGGACTAATATCAATGTAATACATCTCCTTCTTCTGCGTGTGGGGAATGATTCCTGAAACTTAGGATGTAGCTTTTTGTTGTGTCCTGTATACATAATCCCACCGGATAGGAAAAATCAAGCCGGCCGGGGTGGCCGAGCGGTTCTAGGCGCTACAGTCTGGAACCGCGCGACCGCTACGGTCGCAGGTTCGAATCCTGCTTCTGGAATGGATGTGTGTGATGTCCTTAGGTTAGTTAGGTTTAAGTAGTTCTAAGTTATAGGGGACTGATGACCTCAGAAGTGAAGTCTCATAGTGTTCAGAGCCATTTAGGAAAAATCGATCACCTCCAGAAGACATGACGCCAATACCGTATGACACTGCCTCTGGCCTTGATAATGCCCTACATAAGGCCAGGAAGAGGGTCCACAATTTTCTTTAGGTATGTCGTATCCAACTGTAGCTATCCACTGATGATTGGACCTTGTACACCCACCATACTGTGGGGGCGCTGACTGCCACATTTGGCCCGCTGTTCTTAACAGTCCCAGACATTTCCTATGAGATTTTCGGCTTACTTAGCGAGGCTGCTGAGGTGCGATTGAGTACCTGAGTGTCTGTCAAATGAGGAACGCATGCGCGTGGCCCAATGAATACGGCTGTTGTCGTCTTGGAAGAGAGGGATTTTCACGGCGTACTCATCACGAAAATAAACAAGAATGAGCTGCAGTTGATCACCGGGAATGATGGAGCAACTTTCCTGATTCGCGTTCGCGACAATCTGAATGAATGGGCTTAAGAAATCGTACGAAGACAACTACCCAAAATATCTCAGAACCACCTCTCCTCTCAACTGCACCCTCAGTGCACTGCGGGTTAAACGCCTCGCACCATCTGAAAAGAGGCAAAATCACAACTCCTTGGACACACTGCATTCCTCCAGACAACTACTGTCCGGTTTACGTTGTTTAGGCCCTTTCAGGGCGCGCAGAAATATGTGCCGCTATAAGCAATGGCCTTTTAAGAGATATCCGACTCCAAATTGCCATCGCATGCAGCTCGCTTCATAACGGTCGCTAGGAAACTGGTTGAGATGGACGCGCAGCCTCTGATTTCAAGAATCCTAGTCGAGTTTGAAATTGATTGTTATCATTGGGAAGGTGTGACGCTCTTCTCCAATCCGTGGCGCTTAGAATCTTTTCACGACCACTGTTCTCACAAAGAGACGTCGCGGTGAGTTGTACAACATTCCCTGTCGACACATTCGACACTCCACGTTGTTACAACAACAAATCGGGCAACTATATTTACGGTGTGATCACGGGCACTTCCGAGCACGATAGCTCCTTTTTGCAATTACATAACATACAAGTACATTAAGAAATATTTAGAAGGCTATATATAGAGCCTATTTACTTTAAGCCTGATGTCTTGTTTTCTTTCCACTTTCCTTCATTAGATACGACTTTTTCACTGTTGAAACAATTTTAGTCTACTTACATCTTTATTTACGAATAACGTAGGATTTTTCTTTTACTCTCATGTTCAGAAAAAACGGAACACCTTGAACGACTAGAGATAGTACGTTCATAAATGCTCAAATGTGTGTGAATTTCTAAGGGACCAAACTGATGAGGTCATCGGTCCCTAGACTTACACACTATTTAAATTAACTTAAACTGACTTATGCTAAGAACAACACACACACTCATGGCCGAGGGAGGACTCGAACCTTCGGCGGGAGGGGCCACGCATTCAGTGACATGGCGCCTCTAATTGCGCGGCCAATCCGCGCGGCTAGGACTTTCATGGCTCAAATGGTTCAAATGGCTCTGAGCACTATGCGACTTAACTTCTGAGGTCATCAGTCGCCTAGAACTTAGAACTAATCAAACCTAACTAACCTAAGGACGTAACACACATCCATGCCCGAGGCAGGATTCGAACCTGCGGCCGTAGCGGTCACGCGGTTCCAGACTGAAGCGCCTAGAACCGCACGGCCACACCGGCCGGCAGGACTTTCATATTCACAGGATATGTACATTAGTATGTTCTGCAGAAATGATTAGCATTTGAGTGACGTCGGCCCGCGGGTCCAAGGTAAACATCGACATCGCGGAACAACAACACTTACCGATAAAACGTGCCTGCTGTTCTCGTTGACGCTGTCAGTGTGGATTGAGCAGACGTGCAGGATGCTTGGCAAACTTATTCTGGAACCGTACCGTCAAATCAACGACGGAAAGAGGGAGCATTATTGGTCTGGGAGAATCCGGGAAATTGCTACTCGTGTGGAACGAAGTGTTTCGGCAGTGCAACGGGTGCAGCGCTGTGACTCAGTGCCAACCACCACAGATGAACTTCGGAACCAGGTGAACGCACCATGGATGGCTATACCACAGGAGGCCATTCGGGCGTTATACGCGTCGATGTCTTCAGGCATGGAACAATTTATCAGGATCCATGGCGGATCCCGTGCCTACTAGAAATGAGACAGATACTGAACCAAGGTGACTGGAATGCTAATCGTTTCTGCACAATATACTAATGTATGTATACGCACTGTGAATATGAACGTCCTGTCTCTAATCGTTCAAGCCGTTCTATTTGTTCATAACATGAATGTAATTTATTCTTTGTTTCATGGCCTCAGTTGTATATTTGTTATGACTGGTATCGATCAATATTTTATCATCTTCACATGTATGTAGTTTCTAACCACGATCGACTCTTGTGTCTAGAATACTGTATTCTGTAGTAGAGTCAGTGAAAGAAGATTCCTACAGCTGTGAGCACTGTTGTCAACTTTCATCTGAACCGAACGACTGCAGACGAAAACAATAGCCGACTATGCCGACTATGAAGCTGCGGCAACACCGAGACGTTGGCGTAAAGACGTATGGAAATCACGTCGCATGGGGGTTCAGGTAGACGCACCAGACACCTTTGCCAAGCCCACTGTAACCGTCAAGGATCTTCTTCCGCCGACTCATTGTTAATACAAGAATGGAATGTAGTTGGGAAATTTTATGTGTGGCATTTTGATGTGTAGTACATTGTGGATAGGATGGGCCACGTATGCGACTACATAGATTTGAAGATCATCGTAACTACGAGGGTGAGTCAAATGACAACGTTAAATATTTTTAAAAGTATTTTTTATTGTGCAGAAGTGGTACAAAGCTGTATCACTTTTCAACATAATCTCCCCAGACGCTCAATGCAAGTCCTCCAGCGCTTACAAAGTGCATAAATTCCTTTAGAAAAAAATTCTTTTGGTAGTTCGCGCAACTACTCGTGCAGCGCGTCGCGTACCTCTTCATCAGGACACAACCTCTTTCCTCCCATTGCGACTTCGAGTGGTGCAAACATATGGAAATCACTTGGGGCAAGGTCTGGTGAGTATGGTGGATGAGGAAGACATTCAAAATGCAGGTCTGTGATTGTTGCAGCTGTTGTACGGGCAGTGTGGGGCCTTGCATTGCCATGTTGCAAAAGGACACCTGCTGACTGCAATCCACGTCGCTTTGATTTGATTGCAGGCTGCAGATGATTTTTTAGGAAATCTGTGTACGATGTCCTGGTGACAGTGGTCCCTCTAGGCATGAAATGATCCAGAATGACGCCTTTTTCGTCCCAAAAGAGAGCCAGCATAATCTTTTCTGCAGATGGTTCTGTTCGAAACTTGTTTGGTTTTGGTGATCAGGAATGACGCCATTCCTTGCTCGCTCTCTTCGTTTCCGGTTGGTGGAAGTGAACCCAGGTTTCATCCCCAGTAACGATTCTTGCAAGGAAGCCATCACCTTCTCATTCAAAGCGCCGAAGAAGTTCCTTCACAAGCATCAACACGTCGTTCTCTCATTTCAGGAGTCTGCTGCCGTGGCAACCATCTTGCAGACACTTTGTGAAACTGGAGCACATCATGCACAATGTGGTGTGCTGACCCATGACTAATCTGTAAACATGCTGCAATGTCATTCAGTGTCACTCGGCGGTTTTTCTTCACTATGGCTTCAACTGCTGCAATGTTCTGTGGAGTCACAACTCGTTGTGCCTGACCTGGACGAGGAGCATCTTCCACTTCCTACTCCATTCGTAGACTTGCTGCTGTGACAAACATGCATCACCGTACTGAACCTTCGTTCGTCCATGAATTTCAATAGGTTTCACACCTACGCTACGCAAAAACCGAATAACAGAACTCTGGTCTTCCCTGGTGCAAGTCGCAAGTAGGGCGACCATCTTTATACTGATACTGCGACGGAACGTGTGCATCTGAACTATGCTGCCACCTACAGGCCATTCTGCACACTGTTTGTAGCACGCTTACCAACTTACAGGATAACGGCGCGAAATTTCGATTTATTATTATAAATTTAAGGTTTTTATTTGACTCGCCCTTGTAGTAATCTAAAGAAATGAATGTTCAACTGAGACGATGAAGTAAAGGATAAATTAAAACATCGACAACGTTGTGGAATCTCTTGTCATGTATGTATCGTTAACAGTAGGCTTCTTTTTCTCTGTCCAGTTATTGTAAAATCCATGTAACTATTTACATTCATAAAATTGGTCTCTTTTCTGGGAGAACACTCATAGGGAAAATAATTCTAGAATTTTGCTTGTTTGCAAATCTGAGAATAGTAATTGCTGTAAGACGCTTTGAGTCCAATGAGGGAATTATGCCAGCAATATATGAATAATTTGCAGCCCTTTCCTCAATCACGCTTCAGTGATGGAACCTACAAGCTGGAAAAACATTAGACATCGCTTTGACACAGCTGAGCGGCGCTCACCCGGAAGGACTGCTTGAGGCCGCCGTTGTCGGCGATGTTCTCGCCCTGCGTCATGCGGCCGTTGACGAAGAGGCCCACCTCGTCCAGCTTGTAGCGCGAGTACTGGTCGATGATGCACTGCGCGCGCTCGCGGAAGGCGCGCACCGTGGCGTTGTTCCACCACTGCATCATGTTGCCGTCCTTGTCGAACTGCCGGCCTGCAACACAGTTACTGCCGTCAGCCCGGCTACCAGGCCCATGGCCGCGCGTACCAAGTACATCCAGGGAGTCAAACAGGTGTCGAATATTCTGTGAGGTGGTAGCACTCAGCGCGACAAGAAAAACAGATTCAATAGAAGTGGGTCCGGAAACCGATACTTTCTGAGGTTTCATCTACATCTGCATCTGCATCTATATCTACATGGATACTCTGCAAATCTTATCTTAGAAGCTAGATTAAGAAAACAGAAACCTACATCTACATCTACATGATTACTTTGCAATTCACATTTAAGTGCTTGGCAGAGGTGTCATCGAACCACAATCATACTATCTCTCTACCATTCCACTCCCGAACAGCGCGCGGGAAAAACGAACACCTAAACCTTTCTGTTCGAGCTCTGATTTCTCTTATTTTATTTTGATGATCATTCCTACCTATGTAGGTTGGGCTCAACAAAATATTTTCGCATTCAGAAGACAAAGTTGGTGACTGAAATTTCGTAAATAGATCTCGCCGCGACGAAAAACGTCTTTGCTTTAATGACTTCCATCCCAACTCGCGTATCATATCTGCCGCACTCTCTCCCCCATTACGTGATAATACAAAACGCGCTGCCCTCTTTTGCACCCTTTCGATGTCCTCCGTCAATCCCACCTGGTAAGGATCCCACACCGCGCAGCAATATTCTAACAGAGGACGAACAAGTGTAGTGTAAGCTGTCTCTTTAGTTGACTTGTTGCATCTTCTAAGTGTACTGCCAATGAAACGCAACCTTTGGCTCGCCTCCCCCACAATATTATCTGTGTGGTCTTTCCAACTGAAGTTGATCGTAATTTTAACACTCAGGTACTTAGTTGAATTGGCAGCCTTGAGAATTTATCGAGTAATCGAATTCCAACGGATTTCTTTTGGAACTCATGTGAATCACCTCACACTTTTCGTTATTTAGCGTCAACTGCCACCTGCCACACCATACAGCAATCTTTTCTAAATCGCTTTGCAACTGATACTGGTCTTCGGATGACCTTACTACAGCATCATCTGCGAACAACCTAAGAGAACTGCTCAGATGGTCACCCAGGTCATTTATATAGGTCAGGAACAGCAGAGGTCCCAGGACGCTTCCCTGGGGAACACCTGATATCACTTCAGTTTTACTCGATGATTTGCCGTCTATTACTACGAATTGCGACCTTCCTGACAGGAAATCACGAATCCAGTCGCACAACTGAGACGATACCCCATAGGCCCGCAGCTTGATTAGAAGTCGCTTGTGAGGAACGGTGTCAAAAGCTTTCCGGAAATCTAGAAATACCGAATCAACTTGAGATCCCCTGTCGATAGCGGTCATTACTTCGTGCGAATAAAGAGCTACCTGCGTTGCACAAGAACGATGTTTTCTGAATCCATGCTGATTATGTATCAATAGATCGTTCCCTTCGAGGTGGTTCATAATGTTTGAATACAGAATATGCTCCAAAACCCTACTGCAAAACGACGTCAATGATATAGGTCTGCAGTTCGATGGATTACTCCTACTACCCTTCTTAAACACTGGTGCGACCTGCGCAATTTTCCAATCTGTAGGTACAGATCTATCAGTGAGCGAGCGATTGTATATGATCGCTAAGTAGGGAGCTATTGTATCAATGTAATCTGAAAGGAACCTAATCGGTATACAATCTGGACCTGAAGACATGCCCCTATCAAACGATTTGAGTTGCTTCGCAACCCCTAAGGTATCTACTTCTAAGAAACTCATGCTAGCATATGTTCGTGTTTCAAATTCTGGAATATTCCATTCGTCTTCCCTGGTGAAGGAATTTCGGAAAACTGCGTTCAAAAACTCCGCTTTAGCGGCACAGTCGTCGGTAACAGTACCATCGGCACTGCGCTGCGAAGGTATTGACTGCGTCTTGCCGCTTGTGTACTTTACACACGTCCAGGATTTCTTCGGGTTTTCTGCCAAATTTCGAGACAATGTTTCGTTGTGGAACCTGTTAAAGGCATCTCGCATTCAATAGAAGTGGGTCTGGAAACCGATACTTTCTGAGGTTTCATCTACATCTGCATCTGCATCTATATCTACATGGATACTCTGCAAATCTTATCTTCTTATCTACGTTTCTAGCATTTGTAGACTCAGAGAAAGCTTTTGACAATGTTGGCTGGAATATTCCGCTTCAAATTCTGAAGGTGGCAGGAGTAAAATACAGGGAGAGAAAGGCTATTTACAATTTGTACAGAAACCAGATGGCAGTTATAAGAGTCGAGGAAGATGAAAGGGAAGCAGTGGTTGGGAAGGGAGTGAGACAGGGTTGTAGCCTATCCCCGATGTTATTCAATCTGTATATTGAGATAGCAGTAAAGGAAACAAAAGAAAAATTCGGAGTAGGTATTAAAATACATGGAGAAGAAATAAAAACTTTAAGGTTCGCCGATGACATTGTAATTCTGTCAGAGACAGCAAAGGACTTGGAAGAGCAGTTGAACGGAATGTACAGTGTCTTGAAAGGAGGATATAAGATGAACATGAACAAAAGCAAAACGAGGATAATGGAATGTAGTCGAGTTAACTCGGGTGATGCTGAGGGGATTAGGAAATGAGACACTTAAAGTAGTAAAGGAGTTTTACTATTTGGGGAGCAAAATAACTGATGATGGTCGAAGTAGAGAGGATATAAAATGTAGACTGGCAATGGCAATGAAAGCGTTTCTGAAGAAGAGAAATTTGTTAACATCGAGTATAGATTTTAAGTGTCAGGATGTCGTTTCTGAAAGTATTTGTATGGAGCGTAGCCTTGTATGGAAGTGAAACGTGGACGATAAATAGATTGGACAAGAAGAGAATAGTAGGTTTCGAAATGTGGTGCTACAGAAGAATGCTGAAGATTAGATGGGTAGGTCACATAACTAATGAGGAGGTATTGAACAGAATTGGGGAGACGAGGAGATTGTGGCACAACTTGACTAGAAGAAGGGATCGGTTGGTAGGACATGTTCTGAGGCATCAAGGGATTACCAGTTTAGTATTGGAGGGTAGCGTGGAGGGTAAAAATCGTAGAGGGAGACCAAGAGATGAGTACACTAAGCAAATTCAGAAGGATGTAGGCTGCAGTACGTACTGGGAGATGAAGAAGCTTGCACAGGATAGAGTAGCATGGAGAGCTGCATCAAACCAGTCTCTGGACTGAAGACCACAACAACAACAACAACTCTGCAAATCACATTTAAGAGCCTGGCAGAGGGTTCATCGAACCACCTTCCCAGTAATTAATTATTATTCCAATCTCGTACAGCGCGCGGAAAAAAAACAACACCTACATCTTTCCGTGCGAGCTCCGATTTCGCATATTTTATTATGATGATCATTTCTCACTATGTAGAACTGCGTTAACAAAATATTTTCACATTCAGAGGAGAAAGTTGGTGATTGAAATTTCCGTTGCAACGAAAAGCATCTTTTTTTTTAATGGTTTCCACCCCAAATCCTGTATCATGCCCGTGATACGGTCTCACTCCTACTTCGCGATAGTACAAAACATGCTGCTCTTCTTTGAACTTTCTCGATGTACTCATTAATCCTATCTGAAATGCATCCCACAGCGCAGCAGTGCTCCAAAATAGGACGGACAGGCGTAGTGTACGCAGTCTCTTTAGTGGATCTGTTGCACCTTCTAAGTGTTCTGCCAATAAAACCTAGTCTTTGTTCGCCTTCCCCACAACATTTTTATGTGTTTTTTTTCTATTCAAGTTCTTAGTTATTGTAATTCCTAGGTATTTTGTTGAATATAGCCTTTTGATTTGACTGATTTATCGTGTAACCGAAGTTTAAAGGATTCCTTTTAGCACTCATGTGGATGACCTCACACTTTTCATTACTTAAGGTCAGTTGCCAATCTTCGAACCATACAGCTATCTTTTTTAAACCGATTTACATTTTTTTTTTCTTCTGATGACTTTACTAGACGACAAAGGACAGCATCATCTGCAATCAACCTAACACGGCTGTTCAGATTATCTCCGAAATCGTTTATACAGATAAGGAACAGCAAAGGGCCTATAATACTACAAGATATCTTGTGGAACGCCAGAAATCACTTCTGTTTTGCTTGATAACTTTCTGTCAATTACTACGAACTGTGACCTCTCTGACAGGAAATCACGAATCCAGTCACATAACTAAATGTGATACGATACACCATAAACACGCAATTTTACTACAAGCCGCTTGTGTGTTACAATACCAAAAGCCTTCTGGAAATCTAGAAATACGAAATCAATCTGAAATCCTCTGTCAATAGCACTCAACACTGCGTGTGAGTAAAGAGCTAGTTGTGTTTCACGAGAACGACGTTTTCTAAATCCGTGTTGACTGTGTGTCAATATACTGTTCGTTTCGAGGTAATTCATAATGTTCCACCACAATATATGTTTCAAAATCCTGCTTCATATCGATGTTAATGACATGGGCCTGTAATTCAGTGGATTACTTCTGCTGCCTTTCTTGAATACTGGTGTAACCTGTGCAACTTTCCAGTCTTTGGGTGCGGATCTTTCGTCGAGCGATCGGTTTTATATATGATTGTTAAGTATGGAGCTATTGCATCAACATACTCTGAAAGGGACCTAACTGGTATACAGTCTGGACCGGAAGACTTGCTTTTGTTAAGTGATTTATTTTGCTTCACTACTCCGAGGATATCTATTTCTACTTTACTCATGTTTCCAGTTGTTCTTGATTCTAATTCTGGAATATTTACTGTATCTTCTTTGGTGAAGAAATTTCGGAAGGCTATGCTTAGTAACTCTGCTTTGGCAGCACTGTTGTCGGTAGTATTTCCATTGCTATCGAGCAGAGAAAGCATTGATTGTATCTTGCCGCTAGCATACTTCACATACGACCAAAATGTCTTTGGATTTTCAGCCAGGTTTCGAGACAAAGTTTCGTTGTGGAAACTATTATAAGCATCTCGCACTGAAGTTCGCGGTAAATTTGGAGCTCCTGTAAAAGACCGCCAATCTCGGTTTCAGCGCTTGCTCATAGAAGATACTAAATCACACGTGGTTGCGGACATCTCTATAGTCGTTGCATTGGCACTCCGTCACTAGGGTCAATCGGATGTTTTGATATCTTTCTGTATCATATTATTTTAGTTATACATTAGTCTGGGCATTAGGTAGTCAGCAGCCAGTTGTGTGGTTCGAGTTCTAGTGTACTGTATTTTCAGTCGAGTCGCTGTGTTACTGTACAGTAATTTTATTCTCAATACTTCGGTATTGCAATGTCCTCCAGAAGTTACGGGACAGAGCCTACTTGGAAGAGCGCCGAGATGCCTACGACTGAGGCTGGACTATAGACATGGCTTACTCGACTCAAAGAGTGTTCCGGCGTAACGACAAACGCCGGCACGAGGTTCAAGAACGATACGGCAGAGAGGGTTGAGAGACGACGTCAGCCAATAGCACGCTAACTAGGACGTCACCACGACAGAAGCGGCATCTACACGAAGAGAATGAAAGCGACGCGACACTTAGCCGCGGCCGTACAAGTGGACCCGGACTAGAAGAGAACACTAGAAGAGCTGTGACTTGTTATCCAATGAACTTGTATGACTAACTTGCATCGACATTGTACGAGGGTAATCCCAAAAGTAAGGTCTCCTATTTTTTTTATAAGTACATAGACCTGTTTATTTCTACAATGGTTTACATCAGATTACAGCTTGAACATTTAGCTATTTTTCGACATAATCACCATTTCTGTCGATGGATTTTTGTAGACGCTATGGTAGTTTTTGTATGCCCATGTCATACCAGCTCGCCGCCGTGCTGTTCAGAAAGTTATGAACCTCTTCTTTCACCTCGTCGTCGGAGCTGAATCGCTGGGACCACAATTAACGCTGACAGGTACTGTGAGACTGAAAAAATTCAAACGGGCAATTCAGAATGGGAGAAGAGGAATGTTGAGCAAGGGCGTACACATTCTCCATGACAACGCTCGCCCACACATCGCTCGACAAACCTTGCTCTCTTTCAACAGTTCTACCCACCATATAGTCCTGACTTGGAGCCCAGTGACTATGATCTGTTCCGTAGGTTAAAAGAACATTTGGCAGGAGAGCGATTCAACTCCGACGACGAGGTGAAAGAAGAGGTTCACTACTTCCTGAACAGCATGGCGGCGAGCTGGTATGACATGGGCATACAAAAACTGCCACAACGTCTACAAAACAGCATCGACAGAAATGGTGATTATGTCGAAAAACAGCTACACCACTGACCATTAAAGTTGCTACACCACGAAGATGACGTGCTACAGATGTGAAATTTAACCGACAGGAAGAAGATGATGTGATACGCAAATGATTAGCTTTTCAGAGCATTCACACAAGGCTGCCGCCGGTGACGACACCTACAACGTGCTGACATGAGGAAAGTTTCAAACCGATTTCTCAAACACAAACAGCAGTTGACCGGCGTTGCCTCGTGAAACGTTGTTGTGATGCCTCGTGTAAGGAGGAGGAATGCGTACAATCACGTTGTAGCCTATCGCGATTGCGGTTTATCGTATCGCGACACTGCTGCTCGCGTTGGTCGAGATCCAATGACTGTTAGCAGAATATGGAATCGGTGGGTTCAGGAGCGTAACACAACGCCGTGCTGATCCCAGCGGCCTCGTATCACTAGCAGTCGAGATGACAGGAATCTTATCCGCATGGCTTTAACGGATCGTGCAGCCACATCCCTGAGTCAACAGATGGGGACGTTTGCAAGACAACAACCATCTGCACGAACAGTTCGACGACGTTTGCAGCAGCCGGTCGCAGTGGTCGAGCGGTTCTAGTCGCTGCAGTCTGGAGCGGAGCGACCTCTACGGTCGCAGGTTCGAATCCTGCCTCGGGCATGGATGTGTGTGATGTCCTTAGGTTAGTTAGGTTTAATTAGTTCTAAGTTATCGGAGACTGATGACCTCAGAAGTTAAGTCGCATAGTGCTCAGAGCCATTTGAACCATTTTTTTGACGTTTGCAACAGCATGGACTATCAGCTCGGAGACCTGCGGTTACCCTTGACGCCGTATCACAGTTAGGAGCGCCTGCGATGGTGTACTCAACGACGAACCTGGGTGCACGAATGGCAAAACGTCATTTTTTTCGGATGAATCCAGGTTCTGTTTACAGCATCATGATGGCCGCATCCGTGTTTGGCGACATCGCGGTGAATGCACATTGGAAGCGTATCACCCGGCGTGATGGTATCGGGTGCCATTTGTTACATGTCTCAGTCACGTCTTGTTCGCATTGACGGCACTTAGAGCAGTGGACGTTACATTTCAGATGTATTACGACCCGTGGCTCTACCCTTCATTCGATCCCTGTGAAACCCTACATTTCAGCAGGATAATTCACGACCGCATGTTGCAGGTCCTGTACGGGCCTTTCTGGATACAGAAAATGTTCGACTGCTGCCCTGGCCAGCACATTCTCCAGATCTGTCACCAACAGAAAACGTCTGGTCAATGGTGGCCGAGCAACTGGCTCGTCACAATACATCAGTCACTACCCTTGATGAACTGTGGTATCGTGTTGAAGCTGCATGGGCAGCTGTACCTGTACACGGCATCCAAGCTCTGTTTGGCTCAATGCTCAAGCGTATCAAGGCCGTTATTACGGCGAGATGTGGTTGTTCTGGGTACTGATTTCTCAGGATCTATGCACCCAAATTGTGTGAAAATGTAATCACATGTCAGTTCTAATAAAATATATTTGTCCAATGAATACCCGTTTATCATCTGCATTTCTTCTTGGTGTAGCAATTTTAATGGCCAATAGTGTAAATGTTTAAGCTGTAAACTGATGTAAACCATTGTAGAAATAAACAGGTCAATGTACTTACAAAAAAATAGGAGACCTTACTTTTGGGACTACCCTCGTATAAAGCGAAGGACATCGGTTATTTGTATGTCACCAATTGCTTGCGATCCATCATGTAAAAACTAAAGTTAATTATTGAGAATTTAATTACTGTAATAAACTTCATTAATATGATTTACCTGTATGTCCTCTAGCTATCCGATAAAACAGCTTCCTAGGCACAGTATAAGAGCCGAATAGGCAGGATCCCACAAGGAGTTATGCTAGGCATCCACCCTACGTTACACAAGTATAATGACAGAACATAAAAATGCGACAGCATCAAGGTCATTTTATTTACAAGTGAGGTGACAATTAGTTCGTCATTGTAAAAGTGAATGATAACAAATTCAGACCAAATGAAACACACATGTCACATTGAAGACTGCCCAGACAACTGCATCAATACACAATGTAACCCTCTCTGGCGGCAACACAGACATATATTCTCGCATGCAAACGGTCATAATGCTTCTTGCAGGCCTTGGAGAACGAGTAAGTTCTCACTTCATCGTGTCCCATATGTGTGTCGAGAGATCTGGTGATCTTGCTGGTCTGGCAGCTATTGTGCACGAAGAAGAGCACGATGAGTCTCAGCATCGGTATGTGGACGTGTATTTTCCTGTTAAAAAGTATATCACGGTCATGTCGAAGAAATAGCAGTAACACGGGATAACAGCCTGTGCAGTAAAGCTGACATCGGTTACTTTACGCTTCAGAAACACCAAATCTGATATCGAGTTGTAAATGGTAGCCCCAACGCCAAGAAGTCGAATCCAAATCCTTCCATCGGATTGCCACAGGGTATAGCTTGATTCATGACTCCAGATCACTCGTTCCCAATCACTCACTATCCAGTGACGTCGCTCTTTATACCTCCTCAAACATCACTTAACACTGAATACAGAAATGTATTGCTTATGAGGAGCTGCCCCACCAGTGAACATACTTTTTAACTCCATATGGACAGTAATTGTGCTAGCTGGACTGCTGGTACGCTTTGGAAGTTACGAAATATTCCTTCGGCTGATTTCATGCCACTTTTTACAACCATCCTTTGCAATGCTCAATGGTTTCTGTGCGTCAGTACTTGTCGTCTACCTGCTATCTGGTCTTGGTTTAGGTGTGGTAGTTCCTCCGATTTTACACTTCGCTGTCACATAACCAACAGTCGACTTGTGCAGCTTTAGAAAGGTTGAGATTTTCTTGATAGTTCTGTTACACAGGTGACATCCAATGACTGGTCCACGTTCGAATTCACTGAGATCTCCTGACTAACCTTTTGTGGAAATGAACAGCAGGATTCCAACACATTTCCATGAGGAACTTTTGGATTTACATCTATATTGATCCACCACACTCTTTGGTGCCACATGCTTACGTTAAATGTTGACTGTGGCTTCCGGCAGTACGTCTATTAATAAAGATTTCACGTTGAAGCATAATCCATGTACACTGCCTTGTAACTTTTTTGTTTGCCGCATTGTGTTGAACAAAAGCTTCGAAGGAATGTACAAAGGTATTTCTAGTTCCTATTCCTCAATTCATGAAATTACTCTTCATGATAGTGTTTTGCACAAAAAATGTTCAAATGTGTGTGAATTCCTAAGGGACCAAACTGCTGAGGTCATTGGTCTGTAGAGTTACACCCTACTTAAACGAATTTATGCTAAGAACAACACACACAACCTTGCCCGAGGGAGGACTTGAACCTCTGTTGGGAGAGGCCGTGCAATCCGTGCAATGACGCCTAAGACCACGTGGCCATTCCGCGCGGCGGTGTTGCTCCTCCTTACAAAGTATCCTTTATGTGTGCTGGCGTAAGCTGTCGCCAGCACAGCACATCGGTCGGCAAAGATGAAGCGAAGATCGATTAGTAAGCGCTGGATCAAGCGCGCCTATCACAAGAGAGGCCAGAGATACACCCACAAGCAACGTACCGCCAACGCCCTCTCTACAGCATGTATTTAGGCCGCCGCTGCTCACCAGAGAGCCTCACTCACTCACTCGCGCACACACTCAGTCATACTATTTGGCGTCTGGCAGTTTACTTGTGGAGCGGGTTTAGTTCATCACAGGCTATGGCAGTACACAGCGACCAGATTAGTGACTACAGTGGGACTAGTTTACCTCAACCAGAATTGTATTTTACATCAGTCTGCAAGAGAACCACTTCTAATGAGCTTGTGCCACAACACATGGACTCTATTCAAATTAATTAAAGTTTCCAGTTCATGTAAATAAAGAACTGTATTAATTCACATGTGCATTTGTGTTGCAGAGAGAGGATACCAGGATAACAGCCACCCATAACATTATCCTCTCCCTTGCTTCTTTGTGGTACAAGGCTCTACATTAGGTCTCATGGTGGTAGTTTCATGAACTTGTACCTCTTTGAGTGGCCATCTTGGCTATGTCATTGACTGTTTCAATACATTTAATTTCCGCTTATCGGTAGAGCGGCCTAAATTTTAACCTTCATCTAAAGATATTTGTTTCCTTTGGTTGCTTTTATTATATCGTATTTCTGTACTGAATACTGCAATGAGGATGGTTGTTACAGCCGTATAATAGCTGGGAGGAGGTAACAGGAGGTATCCAACCCAGCTTCAGCAGAGAAATGACGAAGATCCCAAAACAGATGTCAGGAGACAGATTTGGGTCCACGGTTGGTGTACGCTGGAGACTTCACTTAATTTACACTGCTAAGTTAAAGAAGTAGCAACACACACACACACACACACACACACACACACACACACACACACACACACACATATATATATATATATATATATATATATATATATATATATATATATACTGATGAGCCTAAACAATATGACCATCTGCTTTCACAACGTGTTGGTCCACATTCGGAAAGAAATATTGCAGCGATTCCGTGTGTCATGGATTCGATAAGATTATGGTAAGTTTCCGGGCGTATGTGGCACGAGATATCTAAGTGCAGTTTCTGGAAATCCCATAAATTAAGGGCCGGTAGTTCGTGGACGCGAAACTGTCGCCCGATAGCATCCTAGATGTGTTCATCATTCAGGCGAATTCGGTAGCCAAGACATCAATGTGAGTTCACCATAATCCTCGTCAAAACATTATCTCAGGATTATGGTCTTGTAAGATGAACCATTATCTTGCTGCGGGATGCAGCCACCTCGGGCAAGAGAGCAAGCATGAAGGATGAAGAGGGTCTGCAACAGTATTCACATAGTCCACTGACTGCTGTCTTGGTGCCTTGGATTACTACCATAGGACCCATGGAGGCCTAGGTGAACGTCTCCAACAGCATTGTAATGACCCCACCAGCCGACATCCATGGTGCGATGCATGTCGCACGCTCGTTCGCTTGGCTGACACTGCACCCGGACACGACCATCAACCTGGTGTATCGAGAATCGTGATTCATCTGACCTGGTGAGAAGTTTCGATTGATCCATGGTCCAATTTCGATGATCACGTTCCCACTGCAATCGTAATTCACGATTTCACTGTGTGAACATGGGAGGACGTACAGCTTGCCTGCTACGAATCGCCATGCCCAACAATGTGCAATGAACAATGCTCCAAACACTAATGCCCGCACCGGCGATGTCCTCTGTCGTGAGACCTGTTCTGCTTTACAGATCTGGCAACGCTCCGTCCTCCATATTGTGTGAACGGACGTGGGCGCCCCACGCGACCATTTCCCATAGAGGCTCACTATAGTTGCATGCAAACAGCCGAGTAACTTCCGCGTTCCTAGATGCTCGTTCCAAGGCTCTCGGCCTTCCTTTGTTTAAAGAAGCTAATGCCAGTGGATTTCCCCATTTGCGTCTCTCACCATCGCTACGATGATTCCCCATTCGTTCCTTCGCCACTTGCATACATCCCTTACCGCGTCACGCGTCCCATGCCTCTAAGCAGAATTCAGCCTCGCAGCGGGCAGTGGTCATAGTGTTTTCGGCTGTCATTGCAGTCCGCCTTAGCACTTCTTGTCCGCTGTTCTTTGCGCCACAAACGCGCTACTCAGTTGACGACCTACCCTTGTCGTCGAACCCGTGCGTGATCTCGTGGCCGATGACAACTCCGATGCCGCCGTAGTTGAGCGACTTCGGGAAGTGCTGGCTGTAGAACAATGGCTGCAAGATGCCCGCCGGGAACACTGAAACACAGAAAATACTTCCTTGAGAAGCGCTCTCAGTCTAGGATTGCAGCGCAGGTCGCTATCTGAAACATCGCGGAAAACTTGTATCGAATTCCTACCACACACTTTTAGCTGTTGTACAAGTGATGTAGATTGTATCATTTAACGTATGAACAAATGAGCCGAAGAAGTCCGTTTGCGTGTTAGGAGGAAAACAAAACCGACTCATATTTTTAACTCTCTAATTAATATTGGTGTTACTTACGTATGTAATTAAAAGCTCTTTCATATGACGACTAGCAGGTTCGCTCCACAGATTTTATCTGCTCAGTCAGATATAAAGTACTTTATGAATGGTGAATTATTTCTTCCATACCCGTAGCTCACGTATCAAGGTCTATCTCTGGATGTACAGGGATCTCGTAAACAAGTCTCCTTATGAAGCTTCACAACTAATCGTCTAAAGCAGTCAAATCCCATAATGTTAGTGAGGAATCAGGTTTTACCTGAATAACGCGTCGAGATGTTGTCGAACGGAGACCTTAAAATGGGCTGCCGCGCCATCGTGTTGCAAGCACTTCACTTCGAAAATGTTTCATGGCACATATATTTCTTGCAGAAAAATCAGGTATTTACACGGATGAGCAAAAGAAACTGGTACACCTGCCTAATATAGTGTAGGGCCCCCGTGAACACGCAGTAGTACCGTAACACGACGTGGTCTGGACTCGACTAATATCTGCTGAAGTAGTGTTGGAGACAACTGACACCATGAATCCTGCAGGGATGTCCATTAATCCGTAAGAGTACGAGTGGATGGAGATCTCCTCTGAACAGCACGATGCAAAGCATTCCAGACATGCTCAATAATGTTCATGTCTGGGGAGTTTAGTGGCCAGCTGAACTGTTTAAAACTCAGAAGAGTGTTCCTCGAGCAACTCTGTAGCAATTTTTGACGTGTGGGGTGTCGCATTGTACTGCCGGAATTGCCCAATTTCGTCGGAATGCACAATGGACATGAATGGATGCAGCTGATCTAACAGGATGTTTACGTACGTGTCACCAGTCACTCGTATCTAAACGCATCAGGGGTCCCATACCACTCCAACTGAGTATGCTTCACACCTTTAGGGAGCCTCCACCAGATTGTACAGTCTCCTGCTGATGTGCAGCGTCCATGGATTCTTGAGGTTGTCTCCATACCCAAACATGTCCATCCACTAAATATAATTTGAAACGAGACTCGTCCGACCAGGCAACATGTTTCCAGTCATCAGCAGTCCAATGTCGGTGTCGACGGGGTCAGGCGAGGCGTAAAGCTTTGAATCATACTGTCATCAAGTGTACTCGAGTGGGCCTTCGGCTCCGAAAGCCCATATCGGTGATGTTTCGTTGAATGGTTCGCACGCTGATATTTGTTGATGCCCCCGCATTGAAATCTGCAGCATATTGCGGAGGGGTTGCACTTCCGTCACGTTGAACGATTCTCTTCAGCTGTCGTTGGTGCCGTTCTTGCAGGACCTTTTTCCGGCCGCAGCGATGTCGGAGATTTGACGTTTTACCGGATTCCTGATATTCACGGTACACTCGTGAAATGGTCGTATGGGAAGATATCCACTTCATCGCTACCTCGGAGATACAGTGTCCCATTTTTCGTGCGCCGACTATAACACCAGGTTCAAACTCACTAACATCTTGATAAACTACCATTGTAGAAGCAGTAGCCGATCTAACAACTGAGCCAGACACTTGTTGTCTTTTATAGGCATTCAAATGGCTCTGAGCACTATGGGACAACTTCTGAGGTCATCAGTCCCCTGGAACTTAGAACTACCTAAACCTAACTAACCTAAGGACATCACACACATCCACGCCCGAGGCAGGATTCGTACGTGCGACCGTAGCGGTCGCGCGGTTCCAGACTGTAGCGCCTAGAACGACTCTGCCACTCCGGCCGGCTTTTAGAGGCATTGCCGACCTCAGCGCCGTATTCTGCCTGTTTACATATTTTTGTATTTGAATAGGTATGCCTATACTAGTTTCTTTGGTGCTTCAGTGTATGATACGTTAGGAGAGGTGTAAGGTGAAACTGCCTGGCAGATTAGAACTGTGTGTCGGACCGAGACTCGAACTCGGGACCTTTCCCTTCCGCGGGCAAGTGCTCTACCATGTGAGGTACCCAAGCACGACTCACGCCCCGTCCTCACAGCTCCACTTCTGCCAGTACCTCGTCTCCTGCCTTCCAAACTTTACAGAAGCTCTCCTGCGAACCTAGCAGAACTAGCACTCCTGAAAGAAAGGATATTGCGGAGACATGGCTTAGCCACACCTTGGGGGATATTTCCAGAATGAGATTTTAACTCTGCAGCGGAGTGTGCGCTGATATGAAACTTGTAAGGTGTCTGTTCCACTCAAACCAGCATCAAGGATGTCTCCTTATAAACAGAGGACGTTATGTGACGTCAATGTGAGTGTATCATGTAAATATTCAATGGGGTTAGCATGTCGTGCAGAAAAACAACGTCAGAAACAACAGTATTACGGCGAGAGTTGAAAAGTGAGTCGATTTGTTTGTGACAATGTGTATTGGTGTGGTTGTAATACTGCTCTCCGTACGACTGATCTGGGATCACGGTGCATTATTTCATCTCAGTAATGTCTGACACGTTACAAACTACATCCCAAAAAGAGCTTTGTCACAGGTGCTTCCCAGCTGATGGAGATTACCAGGAAGAAGGAAAGAGTGCCACTTACCTATATTGGCCGCATCTCGTGGTCGTGCGGTAGCGTTCTCGCTTCCCACGCCCGGGTTCCCGGGTTCGATTCCCGGCGGGGTCAGGAATTTTCTCTGCCTCGTGATGGCTGGGTGTTGTGTGCTGTCCTTAGGTTAGTTAGGTTTAAGTAGTTCTAAGTTCTAGGGGACTGATGACCATAGATGTTAAGTCCCATAGTGCTCAGAGCCATTTGAACCATTTGAACTTACCTATATCGTTCTTGTTGGGGTTGTAGAAGGCGTTGACGACGGCGGGCTCAGTGGACCACTTGTCCTTGTTGACGGGCTGGCGCAGCTTCTGCAGGTTGTGGTAGGCGTCGTACCGCAGCACGTTCAGGATGTTCACCAGGAACTGGTCCTCCGTCACGTTCAGCTGCAGAAAGACATTGCTGTGCACTTAAAGTAAAATACGGCTTCAGTCTGGAGGGCAGAATGGCCTGTTCGATTTCCGACCCCCTAAACAGCGCAGCCAATATCAGCCAAATAAGTGGCGATCAGGTACTGGGGTATAGAGGAGCCCAGTACCTGGGAGGGCATTTCCGAGATTAGAGCACGGTCCGATTCCACCTGTCTACTTTGAACCATGATGTCATATTTCAAGTAAACAGCATAGTTTTATGTAAGTTTCTAAGACAACCGCAGACAATATTTAATGACAGGCTGATCACATCCTTGGAAGTGGCGAACACAAGTTAAATCATTACGATCGAAAACAAACATAAGAAACACCTGAAACATGCCAGTCAGCTAATGAAACGAAACTAACGTGATAACATTGTGAAAAATGGGATTTGGGGTGGGTGCAAACTGAAAAAAAGACAGTGAAACTAAGATCATATCAAAGTGATCAAAACATCTAAAAAATCGCGCACAATAATTCCCTTAGAATAAATCAAAAGAAAAAAATACAGAAAACTCAAAATTGGAATCGAATATTTCGATTAATCAAACGAAAATATCGATACCAGACATTCCACCATAAAACAAGATACTCGAAAACTGGCGCATCTCAAAGTGTCCAGAAAGGACAAAGAAAATTCAAAATCACACAACTGGAATCAAATATTTCGCTTTACCTGTACATCTATCTAGCTAAAACGCACACACTGATAGACCTATATTCCTTCCACCAAATGAAACTAAACAAAGCCATACTTGAAAACCCTGTTTTCAAAGAGAATTCCATTCAAGAACAAACTACAATCTCACAATAAATAAAGGCGATTACACTTATGGACTACAGACAACTCCAAATTAATCAAGGTTGGCCACAAAACATGCACATACATAGTGTGTAACCATTCACAAGCATACACACACACACACTATTCCATCTATCTATCTATCGCTTGAGTCTTGTCCCGCAGTTACGCAGGGTCAGCCATCGTTAATCGGATGTGGCATGGTAATGGTGAAGGGATGGCCAGATGCCCTTCCTGCTGCCACCCCATATCCCCAGGACGGAATTAGTGTACCCAAACTGTCCGCATCAAGTGTAATCCATGGAATAGTGTGAAAGTGTTCAGATGTCTGCGAGCCGTGGAACTGAGGCGGAATATGGGGACCAGCCCGGCAGTCACGCAGCGGGATGTGGAAAACCACCTAAAAACAACATCCAGGCTGGCCGGCAAATCGGCCCTCGTCGTTAATCCGCCGGGCGGATTCGAACCGGGGCCGGCGCGCCTACCCGAGTCCAGGAAGCAGCGCATTAGCGCTCCTTTTTTTTTTTTTTTTTTTTTTTTATGTTGGACGCTACCCCCTTTTTGGACCACTTTTTTCCCTTAAAAAGCCCATTAGGAAAATGGAACTAAAAAAATAAATAAATAAAAAAATAAGAAAATAAAAAAGAAACCTAAGTGCCACCGCCACTTGTCACCCTATAACAAAAAAAATCTGATCCACTTCAGGCGTTGGCTCCTGAGTAAGCCCACCCCAGAGAGCTGCCTATAGACCAGGGGAAGTATGGGAATCAAGGTTAGGGCTATTCGTTGCCACTTTTTCTTATTTTTTTATATGATTACATTTAGGGAGCGTGTACAAATGAAAATTCTAGTAACTAAGTGTTACAAGTAAGTGTTACAACAACAAAGGTGGCATAAAAGAGTAATCAAAAAAAATAAAAATATAAACCACTGATGTAATTCTAACTAAAAGGTTCTTCAATAATGTAACTGGTTCCACTTGGAGCCTTGCCATCGTTATCTGAAATCTCCAATAGCGCCTTTGAAGGGCATCTGCAACGGAGGCACTCTGCTTCGCTAGTGCCTCAAGGAAAACAGTAGCCTTGCAGCAGCTTGTCTCTTCCTTTGGTCATGGCTGACAAGGCAGAACGTTGAGCCGTTAGTGTGATGCGGCACAGCACATTAACCACAGCCTGGCACTCCCCAGCTGAGTGGGGGGTTAACGAAAACGCTGCGTAAATAATTTGCGAAGAGCGTACGGTATTTCGGTGTGCGTTCGAGGGCATTGTGAGCATTTTGTAGGAACCACCAGTAATCAATCTGCTCTTTCTCTCCGTCGCTAAAGATGTAGGCGACGGTAAGTCCCTTGAACCATGTAAGCGCATGATATTTTGCAGCCGGAAAGTAAGTTTCATCGGGACAGAGTAGGGTCTGCGGGTCAATCATATCAGGTGTAACCCGGAGGTAACAAGCCAGTATCTTCTGCGTTAGTCGCCAAACTCCGGACGATGATGCGTAAGTAAAACGATGTTCATCAGTATCCAAAAGGTGACAATCTGGGCAATAAGGGGAGTCTGCCAGTCCGATAGTGTGAAGTCGCTGGCGTGTGGCATATTTTTTGTTGGCGATCTGATACCACTTCGAACGCACCGTGGATGACAGAAAGTGGTGGTGTATCGTTTTCCACACTCTTGGCCAGTGAACCGTAGGGTACTTGTTTTCCACCACGTTATGGTGAACAGCCCGCAGAAGGTTGGTATAAAAATCTTTCGCCTTCGGTGGACGCGTGGCGGAGAGGTTCAAGCTGACATAGCTGTAATCAAGAATGAAGGTCGACACATGGGAGAGCTGTGGTGCGACGTGCGCAACCGACACCGGCGGGACGTTAGAGGCTGGCATCAGAACCTGTAGTAAACGACCCGTGAGAGAGGTATATTGACTTTTCCATCGTTTCCTCATGTTGCTCATGTAAAGGGCAGCTGCTCTCGCCCTGACGTTGACCAATCCCAGCCCTCCTTTGTGCACTGGGAGGGTAAGAGTGTCGTATCGTACTTTAAAGATATTACCTGCGGAAACGTAGTAACTGAAGGCCGCCTGAAGCCGGCGAGCTATCTGCAGCGGTAGTGGGAGGACCTGTGCCACGTGGTTGAGTTTGGAAGCTACGTGGAGGTTCAAGTATTCAACACGTTGTATCTGATTCAAGTCCCGGAGCAGGTTCTGTCGCACCATTGCGCGTATGACCTGTAATAACCGTCGGTAGTTTGCTGCAGCTGTTTGACGTACATCTTTCTTGAATGTGATGCCCAAATATCGCAGATCAGAAACTGGTGGGAGGGGAGCGAGGGCTTCCGGTCCGAGACCACGCCCAATGTCCAACGCCGCCGACTTGTTGATGTTCAGAAGACTGCCTGCGGCCTGTCCGTATCGCTCAATCCAGGTTAGTACGCTTTGAACTTCGTCATTGGAACGAACCAGCAGTAGCAGGTCGTCAGCGTATGTCCTATATCGAAAGGTGACGTCCCGCAGCGTGATACCAGATAGGCGGTGGTTAAGGCCCCCTAGGAGTGGCTCGAGTGCGACTGCATAAAGGTAGGTAGAAAGGGGACAACCCTGTCGTAGAGACCTCTTAATGGGTACTGGTCCTACCGTCCTTCCATTGACCTGGACGTGTGAGCTGGCTGCGGTCCAAAGACGCCGTAGGGTGTCGATGAGGCCCGGGGGGAATCCCATACAGTCCATCACTCGTAGGAGGAAGTTTTGGTGCACTCTATCAAAGGCGCGGTTGAAATCGACGGAGACGATCGCCGCTCTCAGACGGCACGCAGAAGCGATCGCTATTAAGTCCCTGCAGTCACCGGTGGCCGTGTGTATGTTGGCTTCTCCCCCTTGCGACGTCTGTTCTGGAGCGAGGATCATCGGCAAAGTCGTCTTAATATGGCTCGCCATAATCCTGGTGAAAATCTTGTAATCGGCGTTCAACATTGTAAGCGGCCGATAGTCGTTAATCGATAGCCCTCCACCTGGCTTGTGTACTGGTATGAGGAGACCTTCTACAAACGCTGGCGGCACAACACAGTCTGGAGACATAAGTTCGCGGAACATTATAACCCAGCGAGGCATCATGAGGTCACGGAAAGTCCGGTAGAATTCGATGGGCAATCCATCAGGTCCAGGAGATTTATTGGCCGCACCTTTGTCCACGGCGTCTTCGACTTCTTCGAGTGAGATTTCCTCTGTTAGTGCATTCACGGTAGCCTCGTCGATAGTACGTGTTATCTGTTGTAACACTTCAGTAGTGGCCTCGTCAATGACGGTTCTTTCCTTGTAAAGATGACGAAAATGATCCTCCACCGCCTTTACTATGGTTGCTTGGGTCGTACATAAGCGACCGTCGTGTGTCCTGAGTTGTGTGATTAAATGTTGACGGTGTCGGCGCTTATCTGCCACAACGTGGTGCATAGTGGGTTCCTCTGCAACCGTTCGGTCGTGTCGTCGCGAGCGGACTACTGCACCTTCTAGTCGACGCTTCGTCAATGATAGTATGTGAGCCTTGATTCTGCTTTGGTCATGTTGTCTCTCCGGGGAAGGGGGTAAGGCGTCGAGGTCCCTGAGTGCCGCGTAGTAAAAATCGAGGGTCTGTCGATGCCACGCAGTCACGTCCTTGCCATATCGCATAAGTTTCCTACGGATTGCTGGTTTGGCACAGAGGAGCCACCACTCCAGGGTCGAGGTGTATCGTGGGTGGCGGCGTTCACAGTCAGTCCACGTTGCTGCAACTTGCCGACGGCAATCCAGGTCCTGGAGATGAGTTATGTTGAGCTTCCAAAAGCCATTGCTGCGCCAGACTTGTTGGGGGCGTAGGTGTATAGTGCAGATATAGGCACTGTGATCGGAATAGGCTTGAGGCCATAATTCGGCGTCCACCACACCTTGTGTGAGATCTTGTGACACATATATGCGGTCAAGTCGGCTGGCTGAATGACTGGTTAGATGAGTGTGGCCAGAGCGGTTACCGTGGACTTTTTCCCACGTGTCGCAAAAGTGAAGTTCTTGGATCATCGCACCCAGTTCCGGACAAGGCATGTAATGTGGGATTTGGTCCTTGGGATGAAGTACGCAATTAAAATCGCCGGCGAAGACGCTGTGGTCGTATCGTCCAAGGAAAAGGGGAGCGACATCTGTGGAGTAGAATCTGGCGCGGTCGTGACGTCTTGTGGTACCCGACGGCGCGTAAACATTAATGAATCGGGTGTTGAGTGCCGTACGCTCTCGGCTACCCTGGCAGGTCAAGCACACGCACACACACACACACACACACACACACACACACACACACACACACACACTCTCTCTGAGGTGACAAAAGTCAAGGGATGATTTCTAATATCGTGTCGGATCTCCTTTTGCCCGGAGTAGTTCTGCAACTCGACGTGGCATGGACTCAACAAGTCTTTGAAAATCCCGTGCAGACATACGCACCCATTCTGCCTCTACAGCCGTCCATAATTGCGAGAGTGTTGGTGCTGCAAAACGTCGTGCACGAACTGGCGTCTTGATCATGTCCCATAAACGTTCGAAGGGATTCATGTCAGGATGGTCAGATTTTTCGCTCGTATTGTCCAGAATGTTCTTTAACGAATTACGAACAACTGTGGCCCGATGATATGGCATTGTCGTTAGGGAATATGAAGTCCATAAATAGCTGCAAATGGTCTTCAACTTTAAAAAAAAAAACTGAAACATGGACGTGAAAATGGTAACAGATGTGCAACTGAGTGAAAAAAACTGTCACCACAGCGTAATTATAATAATGATGCTTCATCTTTATGTAAGTACAGATATATTTCCGACAAATGCTGCCTTACCACTTACAATTCTTCCACTTGTATCTGTTTAATCACCAGTAAATAATTTTCTTTGTATTCAAACAATGATCTCCACCATTATAAACATGTACATGAGTCTATAAACACCTGAGGATGGTCACCGGTCGTGTAACGAATAAATAATCTTTTATTGTGACTAGTACCGGAAATTTTTCTACACCCTAGGCCATAATAATGCCTAACTTACCTTTTGAACTCCTCTTGTATTTTCGTTTAGCTGTTGCCTAACCCTATTTGACCCCGTGGCGAGGATTTATAGGTGCTGTGTACAAGCATGACACCTTCTAACAGAAACCACTTTTTGTGGTACAGGGTTCTCTTCCTGCCACCTATTTATGTCGCTGCCAAGGTCTCTGAGGTCGAAGTAGAGTGTGGTTGTGAAGTTATCTGGACACGTTTAACAGGGCTAGGAGAAATATAATTGTTGCGTGTTATTACCGGCCACCAGGTTCCACCGTGACAGCTCTCAAATAATTCAAAGGGAGTCTACATTCTGTATCGCAGAAGTACCCGGATCATGCTATATTAGTCGGAGGCGACTTCAACCTACCTAGTATAGACTGGGATGTCTATGGATTCATTACAGGTGGTACAGACAAGCCGTCGTGTGACTTGCTTTTGTACACATTATCCGAAAACTGTCTTGAGCAACTAAATCGACAGCCAACGCGTAATGGAAATATTTTAGATCTGTTAGCCACGAGCAGACCAGACCTCATCGACGGTGTCAGTGTTGAGATAGGGATTAGCGATCATGATGTTGTCATTACGACTATGGTTACGAAAGTTAAAAAGTCGGTCAAGAAGGCTAGGAGAGTATTCTTACTAGAAAGAGCAGATAAGCAGTTGTTAGCATCCCACTTAGTAAATGAATCGACTTCATTTACTTCCGGTACGATGGACGTGGAAGAATTATGGGCAAATTTTAAACACATTGTAAATCACGCATTGGACAAGTATGTGCCGAAAAAGTGGGTTACGGACTGAAAAGACCCACAGTGGTATAACAGCGCAATTCGGAGAATGCTCAGGAAGCAAAGGCAGTTGCATTCGCGGTACAAGAAAGATCGGGAGAATGAGGACAGGAAAAAGTTAGTACAGATTCGTGCTGCAGTAAAAAGAGCGATGCGCGAAGCATTCAACCACCACCACCGTCATACCTTAGCAAAAGATCTTGCTGAAAACCCAAGGAAATTCTGGTCTTACGTAAAATCGGTAAGCGGGTCGAAGGCTTCACTCACTGATCAGGCTGGCCTGGCAACGGAAGACAGCAAAACGAAAGCTGAAAATTTAAAATTAGCATTTGAGAAATCTTTCACGCAGGAGGATCGTACAAACATACCATCGTTTGAGTCTCGTACAGATTCCCGTATGGAGGACAAAGTGATAGACATCCCTGGGGTTGTGAAGCAGCTGAATGGGTTGAAAATAAATAAATCGCCAGATCCTGATGTGATTCCAATTCGGTTTTACAGAACTGCATTGGCTCCTTACTTAGCTTGCATTTATCGCGAATCTCTTGCCCAACGTAAAGTCTCGAGCGACTGGAAAAAAGCGCAGGTGACGCCTGTATATAAGATGGGTAGAAGGACGGATCCTCAAAATTACAGACCAGTATCCTTAACATCGGTTTGTTGCAGGATTCTCGAACATATTCTCAGTTCGAACATAATGAATTTCCTTGAGACAGAGAAGTTGCTGTCCATGCATCAGCACGGCTTTAGAAAGCATCGCTCCTGCGAAACGCAGCTCGCCCTTTTTTCACATGATATCTTGCGAACCATGGATAAAGGGTATCAGACGGATGCCATATTCATTGACTTCCGGAAAGCGTTTGACTCGGTGCCCCACTGCAGACTCCTAACTAAGGTACGAGCATATGGGATTGGTTCCCAAGTATGTGACTGGCTCGAAGGCCTCTTAATTAATAGAACCCAGTACGTTGTCCTCGATGGTGAGTGTTCATCAGAGGTGAGGGTATCATCTGGAGTGCCCCAGAGAAGTGTGGTAGGTCCGCTGTTGTTTTCTATCTACATAAATGATCTTTTGGATAGGGTGGATAGCAATGTGCGGCTGTCTGTTGATGATGCTGTGGTGTATGGGAATGTGTCGTCGTTGAGTGACTGTAGGAGGATACAAGATGACTTGGACAGGATTTGTGATTGGTGTAAAGAATGGCAGCTAACTCTAAATATAGATAAATGTAAATTAATGCAGATGAATAGGAAAAAGAAACCTGTCTTGTCTGAATACTCCATTAGTAGTGTAGCGCTTGAACAGTCACGTCGATTAAATATTTGGGCGTAACATTGCAGAGCGATATGAAGTGTGACAAGCATGTAATGGCAGTTGTGGGGAAGGCGGATGGTCGTCTTCGGTTCATTGGTAGAATTTTGGGAAGATGTGGTTCAACTGTAAAGGAAACCGCTTATAGAACGCTGGTGCGACCTATTCTTGAGTACTGCTCGAGCGTTTGGGATCCCTATCAGGTCGGATTGAGGGAGGACATAAGAGCAATTCAGAGACGGGCTGCTAGATTTGTTACTGGTAGTTTTGATCATCACGCGATTGTTACGGAAATGCTTCAGGAACTCGGGTGGGAGTCTCTAGAGGATAGGTGGCGTTCTTTTCGTGAATCGCCACTGAGGAAGTTGCAAGAACCAGCATTTGAGGCTGACTGCAGTACAATTTTACTGCCGCCAACTTACATTGCCCGGAAAGACCACAAAGATAAGATAAGAAAGTTTAGGGCTCGTACAGAGGCAAATAGGCAGTCATTTTTCCCTCGTTCTGTTTGGGAGTGGAACAGGGAGAGAAGATGCTAGTTGTGGTACGAGGTACCCTCCGCCACGCACCGTATGGTGGATTGCGGAGTATGTATGTAGGTGTAGCTGTAGATGTAGATGTATTTGGCAAATACTATACTGAGACAATATGTTCCATACCTAAAGATGAAGCACTAGTGCCGGCCGCTGTGACCGAGCGGTTCTAGGCAATTCAGTCCTGCTGGTATGGTCGCATGTTCGAATCCTGCCTCGGGCATGGATGTGTGTGATGTCCTTAGCTTAGTAAGGTTTAAGTAGTTCTAACTCTAGGGAACTAATGATCTGAGATGTTAAGTCCCATAGTGCTTAGAGCCATTTGAAGCACTAGTGCATTTTAGAATATCTGTTTATGTGAGCAGCAGAGTAAAGGTGGTATCTTTCATGACATGTACAGTATATCTACATGTAGTGTACGAATGGGGTTATTCGTAAAGGGAGTTATATTTCAGATAACTACAGGAGTTTGTGTATACTACAACAGGCGAGTTCGGAATAGGAAAATATAATCATCGACACCTGTGTCTGATTTTAGGAACTATTTGCAAAGATGTTAGAGACAGTTCAAATAGCTCTGAGCACTATGGGACTCAACTGCTGAGGTCATTAGTCCCCTAGAACTTAGAACTAGTTAAACCTAACTAACCTAACGACAACACAAACATCCATGCCCGAGGCAGGATTCGAACCTGCGACCGTAGCGGTCTTGCGGTTCCAGACTGCAGCGCCTTTAACCACACGGCCACTTCAGCCGGCTGTTAGAGACAGTGCTGCAATATGACAGACAAGCTATAAAATTTTCTAGGCGTGTTAAAACAGGCCATGAGGAGCCTCAGTACAAGCAATGCAATGGCGAGGCTTGCAGGGTGAGTTAGTGGCGTAGTAGGAAGAGTCCACACAGAGCACCGTGACCGGTAGGTGTGTAGTCGGCAGGGAATGCGTAGGACAGCATTAGTAGTGGGGGTTACCAGTAGTTGCTGTAGGGAAAATTCCGAGCGCTGAAGTGGAAGTGCCATTTTAAACTGAAACCTACGCTCATATTTTTTGGAAATACGAGGGTGGTTCAAAAAGTAATGCCCCACATTTTTTAAAGAGTCACTAATATACATAGACCAACGTCCTTGCTGGTGCTTCACATTTGATGTTTATTCTGTGCGCCAGTGAAGTTTCGAACTCTTCTGGCAGGTGCCAGAGCCATAGTACAGCGTCAAAATAGCATCCACGTACGATCACTTTACAAGCAGCGTGCTGTTATTGAATTCTTGTGTGCAGAAGAAGAAACCGTGGTGAACATCCATAAACGTTTGTGTGCAGTGTATGGCGATGCTGCAGTTGATAGGAGTACAGTTGGGCAATGGCTAAAGAAAGTTACAGCTTCAGAAAATGCAGAAACAGAGCTCTATGATCAGCCTCGCTCCGGGCGTCCTGTCACAGCCATTGCTCCAGACATGCTGAATCGTGCGGATGCCATTATTCGCGCCGACCAGCGCATCACAAATCGACAATTGTCTCTAATGTTGTAAGCATTGGAAGTGCATCTGCAGTGATAGAGACTCTCGGATATTGAAATAGGTGCTCACGATGGATTCCACGAATGGTCACAGCGGACCACAAGATTCAAAGAAAGGGCATTTCATCTGAATTTTTGGAGTGTTTTGAGACTGATGGAGAGGCCCTTCTGTCACGGATTGTTACGGGGGACACAATCTGGGTGCGCCACTTTGCACCAGAAACAAAAAGGCAGTCCATGGAGTGGCATCATCCTCATTCACCACAAAAGAAGAAATTTAAGGCTCCCCTCCCCCCTCTTCTGCTGGAAAAGTAATGGTGACAGTCTTCTGGTATTGTGATGGCGTCATTCTCGTGGATGGGATGCCAAGAGGGTCAACCGTCAATTCAGAGGCATACGTGAATACTCTGAATAAACTCAAGAACCGTTCTCGACGTGTTAAATCGGAAAAGACTCCAACATAAATCTTGCTCCAACACGATAATGCACGCCCACACAATTCGAGAACCCGGGAACACATCACCAAATTGGGTTGGACATCATTGCCTCATCCACCCTATAGTCGAGACCTTGGACTTCCACCTCTTTGGGCCGCTTAAAGATTCTCTATGGGGAACACCCTGAAGATGACGAAAGCGTCAGTCATGCAGTGAAAACATGGCTACGCCTACAGAACAAGAGCTTTTACCAGCAGGGAATACATTCTCTCCCACAACGTTAGTGAACAACCATATAACGTAATGCAGACTGCGTAGAAAAATAGGACACGCACAAGACATGTTGATGTATACTGTCACCAATAAATGTGTTCTGAGAAAGAAATGTGGGGCATTACTTACTGAACGACCCTCGTATTAAGTGGAGACCCTCCACATCCATACTTGCATGGTTACCATTCAAAAAGATCCACTGTCACCTCTGCTATGTTTAGCATCGAAAAAGAATTCCGCTGAAAATGTAACAAAAGCAGCGATTTATTTTCGTCTGGCTTGTTAACCATTTGCAACTTTTGGAGAAGCGTCATGAGTGGCGAATTTTGAGTAAACCCTACATGTTTCTCTTGTTGCCATGTTAAAATTTGCTTCTTTTGCCATAACACAGCGGAGTTTGCACAGTGGTGCCTCAGTAACACGTTGTGCAGACACAATTGCGACAGAATATAGGAACAGTGGTTTATTAAGTTTATTAAGTGAGAAATTGGGGAAAAGTAAGGTCAATACCTTATGAAAAAGCTTATCCTTGATACAAATTAAACGTCTAAGTTTTCACTTACGTTGGTCCAAAACCCATAGCATTTCTTGTTTCACCGGATGGCAGTCTGTGCGTCTAGATTCTGTCATCGCCAACTGGCCGAAAGGTGGCAAATACTAACAGCCTCCCCTTCCGAACAAAATAACAAACTCGCCCAGCGCTTTGGACGCAAATTGGTCACTGCGCATCAGCCACTGCATCCTGCATGTACTCTAATACAATGGACTCGCATTCGGAAGGATATGCTGAAATTCCCACCTGACCATCCAGGTTTAGGTTTTCTCAGGATTAGCCTTAGACACGTATGACGAATACCTGCTTCGTTCCTTAGAAAAGGATACGGCCGATTTTCTGTCCAATTCTTTTTCAATTTGAGCTTGTGAACCATCTCCAATGACACATCGTCGTCGGATGGGACTTCTGCTGTGATGAAAGGTGCAGATGTGAAGGCGTTACGATGTGCTTGACACACAATACGTCGATCCTCCATAGTGGTGGTCAGACGTGGATGAGTGGAACCCTGACGACGGATATGTCCCATGCAGCCCAACATCGGGCCACTGTCACAGCCGAATGCCCCACAAATCTGGGTGAGGCACTATTCAACCAGCCGACCAAATGGAGACCCACAATCTTTTAAACTCTGTCAGCTGCTGGTCACGCTGTTTTCCAAGACTACCTGGCATGTCAGTGTCTTTCACAGTGATCACTCAGCATCTGACACTGCTCATGACAGTTATATGCCATACGAGGTCCACTAACAACACTAAACAAGAACAACACTAATGCACTCCAGTGGCCGATCTACCTGTTATACAGAACTAACATACGTGTTGATGGTGTGTACGTATTCGAAGCTACATCCGACCATGTCTTCTGGATGCTTCACTTTTTCTTTGTCAGGCAGTATATTTCGAGTCGCTGATGATGTCTTTAAAAAAAATAAAGACAAAAAAACGCGTTGTGCCATGGTGAAATCGGCTTTTTCAGTTGCACATACATCTACATAGATACGCTGCAAGACACCGTGCGGTGCGTGGCGGAGGGTACACTTAACCACTACTAGTCATTTCCTTTCCTGTTCCACTCGCAAATAGAGCGAGGGAAAAACGACTGTCTATAGCCTCCGTATGAGCCCTAATTTCTCGTATCTTATCTTCTTGCTCCTTAGAAGCAATGTATGTTGGCAGCAGTAGAATCGATCGACAGTCAGCTTCAAATGCCGGTTCTCTAAATTTTCTCAAATATGTTTCTCGAAATGAACGTCGCCTTTCCTCCAGGATTCTCATTTGTGTTCTCGAAAATCTCCGTAACGCTTACGTGTTGTTAGACCCTACCCATAACAAATCTAGCAGCCCGCCTCTGAATTGCTTCGATGTCTTCCTTCAATGCAATCTGATACGGATCCCAAACATTCGAGCAGTATTCAAGAAAATGTCGCACCAGCATCCTATATGCGGTCTCCTTTACAGGTGAAGCCAGTCTTTCCTAAAATTCTCCCCGTGAACCGAAGTCAACGATTCGCCTTCCTTGCCACAGTTCTCACATGGTCATTCCATTTCATATCGCTTTGCCCAGATATTTATACGTTCTTACTGTGTCAAGCAGGACACTAGTAATACTGTATCCGAACATGGACGTAACTTGGAATTTATCAACATAAGACTAAAAACTGTTTTATGATAAGAAGTTAAAGGAAGTTATTTTGACATGTGGCTTAGAATTTCGTCTTCATTCCCATTTAGAAGCTATGAAAATATTAGGCTCTATGGAATTGCCTGACCTTTCGAAGGGATAATGGCTTGATTAATAGGACTGCAACCGAAGCGAGAGAAAGAATTTCCAATTGCATCGGTGTGCCTGCATACAGAGAGAGCTCCAGCGCAAACGATGGTAATGAGAAGGGCCGAGGCTTTGGTCTGAATAGCGGGGCTTCTTCTCGTCTGGGACCCGGAATGAGGCCACTCCAGAACGAGAGCGGCTTTTGTGAGGCGGGGACCGCGAGCTCTTCTTCATTTTCTGGATTTGAAGACTTCCTGCGCTATCAGCGCATTCTAGTCTCTCTTACTTAGCGTAGGGCGGGGAGAACGTCTTTACATTTCGATTTAAAAGTGGGCGAATATATTTGCAAAATTTTCAGAATTTTTAAATAATTGTGTGTTTTGGATATCATTATTTCCTGTTTTAATTGTCCAAAATAATTAAAGACACGTTATGCATTTATACCAAGACGCTGCCATTTTTAAGCGTTATTCAAGAGTTGTACTGACAGGCGATAAGTTTATTTCGGCTGCATAGTCATTTTCAAGCGATCTTCAATTACATACACAATTTTTATGTTATGTATCTAATTCGTTTCATAACAGTATGCCGAGTACTTACTTCCGCTATTAGTGAATACAATTTTTACGTTATGTATCTAATTCGTTTCGTAAGAATATGCCGAGTACTTACTTCCGCTATTAATGTATGCAATTTTTACGTTATGTATCTAATTCGTTTCGTAACAATATGCTGAGTACAGTATTCTGAGTACTTACTTTCGCATGTCATCGTTGACGTTGCAGCTTTCAATTATTTCTGCGTATTGTATTTGTAGTGCTGACTCAGTTGATTTTGTTTGTATAATGGTTCAAACGGCTCTGAGCGCTATGGGACTTAACATCCGTGGTCATCAGTCCCCTAGAACTTAGAACTAGTTAAACCTAACTAACCTAAGGACATCACACACATCCATGCCCGAGACAGGATTCGAACCTGCGACCACAGCGGTCGCGCGGTTCCAGACTGATGCGCCTAGAACCGCTCGGGGAAGTCATAACAGCTTGTAACAATACTTTCTTCAGTAATACCGTAGTAGCCATTGTTGATTATCAAGTTTCATTTTGCTGTGCTCAGATCGTGTAGATACTACAAATTCCTTTTTGTCTGCAATGGAATGTTCTCTAACTTTTGTAGAAAATTAAGGTACTGACTGGGTGCCATTCATTTACCAGTGTAACGGCCGCACGAGTTGTCTGTCCATTGTCCTGCATCACGCACTTACAGTCCATGGTTGATAGCGACTCTGTTATCAAAACTGACGGAATTTATTACTGTGAGACGCAAATAGAACGGTAGCCGGGATTTCAAAGAAAGTAACAACACTTTCTGAATGCAATCTTCCTGAAATATAGTTGTAATATCGATGCACCAAAGATAGTTACAACAATTTGTGTTAAATTTTTCATCTTGACAATTTGGACGCCTGTGGTGAAAGCGTTTTGAATCCAGAAATTGGAGCAAGAAAACATTCCCTGTTTCGGTACCATTTTGGTCACAGAGTGTCTGGACATTTTGTTTTGATCCACTTACCACTTTAACATAAGACCAAAATTTCTTAGGATTTTCTGCCAAGTCAGTACATAGAACTTTACTTTCGAATTCGTTGAACGCCTCTCGCCTAGCCCTCCTCACACTACATCTTGCTTCGTGTAATTTTTGTTTGTCTGCAAGTCTTTGGCTATGTTTATGTTTGCTGTGAAGTTCCCTTCACTTCCGCAGCAGTTTTCTAACTCGGTTGTTGTACCACGGTGGCTCTTTTCCATCTCTTATGATCTTGCTTGCCACATACAGTGGCACAGAACAGCATCATCGAAGGCCAGATGTTTCTTTCTGATAGGACACCGGTGCTGTGCCGCGCCATACTGCTTTTGGGATTCGGTCATCAAAGAGACACTAGAAATAACAGTAAACGACAGTCTCGTCAACGGGGACAGCTGCTTTGCTCCGTGTGGAATGAGGCATTACTTGTAATACGTCAGGAATGTGAAACCGGCGGAGGCAGCAGGGGAGAACAGACAGGTAGTCCAGACACCTCCACCCCGCTGGAGGGCCATCCCGCCACCGGCTGCGACATCTCTTCCGTAGGCATGTGAGTGGAGCCACCAGTTTCGTCCTCAGAAGAAGAGTCTGTTGAGCAGCAGCAATAAAGGAACGATCCAGAAACGAACCTAACACTTCGCCTGAAGATGACGAGTTGCAAATTCGTCGAAACATTGCGGCAACATAATACCACATAGCCCTTGGAGATTTCATCAGGCAGTTGTGCACATTTTGTAGCCTGTTTAATGGAAGATACGTCAACTGGGGAAGTTCTTTGCTTGATTCCAATAACAGGTCGAAATGTCGACCTAATGGATGGTGGATAGATGACATTGGAACACATGAGGAAGCAGCATAGATAACTGAGAAGTCTAGAGATGACCTTAATCTCGCAGTGTGCGAGCTTTCAAATAACTACTTACCCTCAGACTCAGAGTTGAAATATTAAAAGTTTTGGCTGGTTTCGTTGTCTAGGGGCTGGGATACGTAGTTGCCACATTACATGGCAAATACTGCTGAGTCTACAGTATACAATATGAATATCCACATGAATCGAATGGTCGAAGGTTGCTATCACTCGGCAATTGCGAATTTTGAATGTAACGTAGAAATTTATAAATGAAACATTGCAATAAAATAAAATCTTCAGGCACTATTTTTAACGACTTTAAATGATGAGTACGATAGCAGAAGTACCTTTAAGAATGCCATTTATTATTGCAAACACTTATTGGTGTCGATGGTCCAGCAATTAAATAAAATATAAGTTGAATAACAGGGAAACAATAGATTCTTACTTCACGTAATTATTTATGAACAACAACATAGTTCGCAGGAAATTCATTTCTAAACGCATACCACGTCTTCACTGCAGAAGCCGTGGAAGTCTCACAAGTGCACAAGTCGGCACTACGAAATATTTCTATCTCCCCCGACCACGCGCAAACTGCTCCACTCTCCAAGACTTTCTCGCGACTCCCCTCGCTGCTTCCCATCCAGCACCCCCTGTCCAACACTTCCATCGAGTCTCCCATTAACGAGCGCTGTGATTGGCTACAGCGCTCCCGCCATGTCTTCAAGCCAACGCACACTCACAAACATATTGAAAAACATACGAAATACTGGATTTACATCCTACGGATGGACCATAAACACGCTCTAACACACATTATTAAATACACAAACAAATCAAATAAACATGTATCAAAGGAATAGAAACAAAAGGTAGGCCAGTAGCCTAATGTCTCTGTGCTTTCTCAAAGACAGTAAATATTTAACCAGTTTCTTCATGAATGGTATATATCGGATATAAACAAAGACATAGACGAATAAATATATTTATAAGCACGCTGGTAACTGTGGAGTACTTATGGTCTGACGCGATCAACAGTAATCGGCCACTTTGACCTGCAATAACTCATGTACTATTCAAGTTACATACCTGTAATTCATACCAATTTAGGCTTACACTAATAGCTTTCTAAATACACGTCGATCGACAAAATCGGATGAACCGTTTAGATTTCGCAAATTCGTTACTTGTATAATTTACAGTCAGATACTTAACTTTAAACTAATAAAGATATTGAAAATCTGATTACACCACCAGAATCATCGTGCAAATAATGTAATGTACATGTTTCTTTTTAAGGTATCAGGATTCCTCTGGCTATTATTACACTACTGGACATTAAAATTGCTACACCACGAAGATGACGTGCTACAGACGCGAAATTTAACCGACCGGAAGAAGATGCTGTGATATGCAAATGATTAGCTTATCAGAGAATTCACACAAGGTTGTCGCCGGTGGCGACACCTACAACGTGCTGACATGAGGAAAGTTTACAACCGATTTCTCATACGCAAACAGCAGTTGATCGGCGTTGCCTGGTGAAACGTTGTTGTGATGCCTCGTGTAAGGAGGAGAAATGCGTACCACCACGTTTCTGACTTTGATAAAGGTAGGATTGTAGCCTATCGCGACTGCGGTTTATCGTATCGCAACATTGCTGCTCGCGTTGGTCGAGATCCAATGACTGTTAGCAGAATATGGAATCGGTTGGTTCAGGAGGGTAATACGGAACGCCGTGCTGGGCCCCAACGGCCTCGTATCACTAGCAGTCGATATGACAGGCATCTTATCCGCATGGGTGTAACGGATCGTGCAGCCACGTCTCGATCCCTGAGTCAACTGATGGGGACGTTTGCAAGACAACAACCATCTGCACGAACAGTTCGACGACGTTTGCAGCAGCATGGACTATCAGCTCGGAGACGATGGCTGCAGTTACCCTTGACGCTGCATCACAGACAGGAGCGCCTGCGATGGTGTACTCAACGACGAACCTGGGTGCACGAATGACAAAACGTCATTTTTTCGGATGAATCCAGGCTCTGTTTATAGCATCATGATGGCCGCATCCGTGTTTGGCGACGTCGCGGTGAACGCACATTGGAAGCGTGTATTCGTCATCGCCACACTGGCGTATCACCCGGCGTGACGGTATGGGGTGCCATTGGTTACACGTCTCGGTCACCTCTTGTTCGCATTGACGGCACTTTGAACAGTGGACGTTATATTTCAGATGTGTTACGACCCGTGGCTCTACCCTTCATTGGAAACCCTACATTTCAGCAGGATAATGCACGGCCGCATGTTGCAGGTTCTGTACGGGCCTTTCTGGATACAGAAAATGTTCGACTGCTGCCCTGGCCAGCACATTCTCCAGAAACGTCTGGTCAATGGTGGCCGAGCAATTGGCTCGTCACCATACGCCAGTCACTACTCGTTATGATCTGTGGTATCGCGTTGAAGCTGCACGGGCAGCTGTACCTGTACACGCCATCCAAGCTCTGTCTGACTCAATGCCCAGGCGTGTCAAGGCCGTTATTACGGCCAGAGGTGGTTGTTCTGGGTCCTGATTTCTCAGGATCTATGCACCCAAACTGCATGAAAATCTAATCACGTTTCAGTTCTGGCATAATATATTTGTCCAATGAATACCCGTTTATCATCTGCATTTCTTCGTGGTGTATCAATTTTGATGGCCAGTAGTGTAACTTCTACATGAGCTGTGAAATGGCTGCCATTATGGTTTCACAACGTCCGCCATCTTTGGCACTCCCGGCGTACACATCTCCTTCATCGACACAAAGCACAGTCCTCGACACCGCGTCAACATGGAATTCCCAGCCATGCGGTCGGCCTGGAGCACGCGCTGGTGCTGCCCCTCTTGCTCGGGCCGATGTTCAGCACCACGCGGCCGCGGCCACGCCAACTCCGAACATAGAATACTTTCAGGGCACCAAAACTCGCCCGTTGCCTCACAAGTGCATGGGGAATTGATGGTGGTTATTATTTTAATAAGACCATGGGGAATCGATATGAGTAGCACCAGAATGGTTGTTATAATTACGATGACTGTCGACGTGCACTCACCATGACGTACTCCTTGCTGAGCTCGTCGGGGTCTGTGAGCAGATCCGGGTAGCCGATGCGCTCGTTCATGGCGTCCGCCTTCTCCTTGGCGACGGCTCGCGTCTCGTCGTCCATCCAGTGGTTCTCGGCCAGCAGCTCGTTGAACGCCTCGCGGATCGTGTGGATCATCTCCAGCGCCGTCTCCTGCGCACAGCGCAAGGCAGCTGCCGCGTAAGTGGCCCGTGCGGCAGAGAACACCACAGTGTGTGTTTATACTTGCAATTGAGTGAGGAGAGGGTGATGATTCTAGGATCAAAACCAAGACTAAATATTTCAACAAACTTGCTATAAGGTACAGATGTATCACAAAATGTGCCACAATGTGTTATGGTTCGATCCTCAACCAGTCGTAGGTCTGTTTTTTGTTTCATTTATCGCTTCTTTCAAACTCCGCAGTGACTTTTTAATGTGAACATGCCAGACTCCATCGTAGTTCGACAGGTCAAAGGTCGGAGGATGGGAAGGCTCTACCACGTCCAAGAGTAACATGTCTAGTAAATCACTGCAGTCTTCAAAGCAACCTTCAGCTTGAGGGCAGGTTTACTTATTTGTAGTGGAGGCGGCTGTACCACTCTACATTCTGCCTGAACAAACGTGTTTCGGTATTTAGGGTGTCCGAAACGCAATGACTCATTTGCATGAAAACATTTGTAATCAGTCCATGTTTCACAGGTCTTTGAGGTGCTGAATGCTCATAAATTAAGGATAATGCTGATACATGGTGAAACAATGCTCTGGTGGGCGGTTTTTGGGTTTAAATCAGCTCGGGGTATGACCATGCGGTGCATTTCACCTGCGGTCTTCGCACGGTGGCGCTGGCAGCAGTCCACATACGCAGAGGTGTTTTGGAGCATGTCAGAGTATGGTGCAGCGAGTAAGTTCAAAATGGTTCAAATGGCTCTAAGCACAATGGGACTTAACATCTGAGGTCATCAGTCCCCTAGATTTAGAACTAGTTAAACCTAACTCACCTAAGGACATCACACACATCCATGCCCGAGGCAGGATTCGAACCTGCTACCGTAGCAGCAGCACGGATCCGCAAACACATCACGTCGCAGCACGGGCCCTCTGTGTGCCACAAAATGTGATCTCAAGATTATGGCAACAATTCTAGCAGACAGGAAACGCGTCCAGGCGCTACAGTATGGGACGTCCACAGTGTACAACACCACAAGAAGACCAATATCTCACTATCAGCGCCCACAGACAGCCATGGAGTACTGCAGGTACCCTTGCTCAGGACCTTACCGCAGCCACTGGAACAGTTGTCTCCAGACAGTCTACAGACGACTAAACAGACATGGTTTATTCTCCCGGGGACCTGCAAGGTGCATCCCACTCACGCCTGGTCACAGAAGAGCCCGTAAAGCCTGGTGTCAAGAACACAGTACATGGTCATTGGAACAGTGGTCCCAGGTTATGTTCACGGACGAGTCCAGGTACAGTCTGAACAGTGAACCCCGCCGGGTTTTCGTCTGGCGTGAACCAGGAACCAGATACCAAACCCTTAATGATCTTTAAAGGGACCTGTATGGAGGTCGTTGTTTGATGGTGTGAGGTGGGATTATAATTGGTGCACGTACACCCTTGCATGTCTTTGACAGAGGTACTGTAACAAGTCTGGTGTATCGGGACGTCATTTTGCACCAGTATGTCCGCCTTTTCAGGGGTGTAGTGGGTCCCACCTTCCTCCTGATGGATGATAACGCACGGCCCCACCGAGCTGCCATCGTGGAGGAGTACCTTGAAACAGAAGATATCAGGCGAATGGAGTGGCCTGCCTGTTCTCCAGATATAAACCCCATCGAGCACGTCTGGGATGCTCTGGGTCGATGTATTGCTGCACGTCTTCAAACCCCTAGGACACTTAAGGAGCTCCGACAGGCATCGGTGCAAGAATGTGAGGCTATACCCCAGCAGCTGCTCGACCACCTGATCCAGAGTATGCCAACCCGTTGTGCGGCCTGTGTACGTGTGCATGGTGATCATATCCCATATTGATGTCGGAGTAAATGCGCTGGAAACAGTGGAGTTTTGTAGCACATGTGTTTCGGGACAGTTTTCTCAATTTATCACCAATACCGTGGACTTACAGATCTGTGACGTGTGTGTTCCCTATGTGCCTATGCTATTAGTGCCAGGTTTGCGTAGTGCCACGTTGTGTGCCACCACATTCTGCAATTATCCTTAATTTATGAGCATGAGTGGAGAATAAAGAACAGCTTTACCGTCAAAGATAAGGGAAAGAGCCACTAACAAGGACCAATACCAGACTTCGTATCAACAGATTCAGACAAAGGTGAAGTGTGCATACTGAGGAACGTCCTGGACGACCACCAACATCTGACACAGCATTGAGGAGGCCACTGAAAGGAGGGTACGTGCTTCTTTTCGTCCGTTTGAGCCGCGAGCTGAACATTTCACGGGTTGCTGTCTGGCGTGCTCTCCGTTTCAAGCAGAAGAAGACGGCGTATCATAATCAGCTAATGAATCACCTGGAAGAGGCTGATTATGCTACCCGTAAGGAAATATGACTGACCTTTTGGAGACCGTGAAAAATGAAAAGGTGTTACATAACATCCTCTGCTTAGATAAGGCCACATTTCACACATTCGCTTTTGTGAACCGTCACACCTGCTGGATATGGGCCGACAACAACCCTTACGAGGTATAAGAAGGGATAGATCACCCTGAAATTGAACTTATGGCTATGGATGATCGAGACTAAGATTCATGAACCACTTTTTTCAGAGCAAACGATAACAGATACATTTACCTGACATGCTTGAGCTATTCCTTTCGCTGTGTTTGGAGTCTAATGGAATTCTGTATTTCGTTGCGTACTAGCCGGACGGGGCTGCTCCCCATTTTGCTGTCATTCTTCGAGATTGCCTCAACCGCACATTCTCTGCATGGTGGATCAGTAGAGGTTCACCGTGTGTGTGGGCTCCTGGCCGTGGTCCCTTCGCGTGACGTTACATCAAGCCCCACGTGCACAGTGTTAAAATCAGTAACCTGCATCAGCTGCGTGATCAGATTGTGGAGGGAATTAACAGCGTCACACCTGCTCAACTACACAACTTTTCTGGGCTACGGCATAATGGTGGCCTCTTTGTGTTGACATGCAGGGAGGTCAAGTTGAACTTCAAGGATTTATAATGCCTCATATGTGCCCTTGTTGTACAGGTATACATTTTTCCGTATTAAACATGTGATTCATGAAAATGAATCGTTACTTTTGGGACACTCTGTATAAGAGAGTATGGGGGAAGTAAACTTCGTTTTCCTGCAGCGCCGGTCATTCAATTTAGATTTTCCGTGATGTCTCTAAATCGCTCCAGGCAAATGCCACGATGATTTCTTTGAAAAGGGCACGGCCGATTTCTTTCCCCACCCTTCCTCAACCAGAGCCTGTGCTTCGTCTCTAATGATGTCATTGTCGACGGGACGTCAAACTGAAACATTCCTTCCTTTCTTCTTGTAGCAGGCAGATAATTCTGGGAAACGGAACAGTCGTCACACTGGCGCAAGCAAGCTAGTGGGCTTACTGTTGAGAGAGCGAGAAAGCCTCATCGCTTCTCGTTATCCTGCATCAGGAGTTCACAACTGGCAATGCAGTTGAAAATTTCGTCAGATCTGAAATTTATTGTGTAACAGGAGTTTCAGTGCAAAAGAACCGCTAAGTGTTGATACTGACTGCAAAGTTTGTGTTCAATGGCGACCGAATGTGTTGAGTGAAGATATTACACGTCAGCAGTGTGTGTGTGTGTGTGTTGGGGTTTATGGGCGCTCAACATCGAGGTCATCAGCGCCCTGACACACAGTAAAAGGAACGAATGTGGAGAGACCTAATAAAACTGAAAAACACACTCAAAGCAGGAAAAGAGGGAAAATACGACCTGAGAAGGTAAAACCTAAGGTAAGGGATAACATAGCGACAAGAATGACATAGGAAACCGTCAGTGTCTGGCCACTCACATAAAATATGGGCGAGCTTGTCACACAGGAAACAAGTTAAAATCCCCTCCCTAAAATCTTTGTAAAAACATTCGACATGGCACAGAACTTTAAAACTTTAACCACATTCGTCCGAGTGTTGCCTAAAAGAGTTGGCAGGTCCGCTGGCAAGGCAGCCGCGGCCCGCTGGTCAGAAAATAAAACGCAATCCAATAAAACGTGGCGCACAGTGACCTGGACGCCGCAAGCACCACACAGTGGAGGGTCCTCCCGCCGGAGACGTTTATATAAAAGGGTAAAAGAGTGTTCATGACGACGAAGCAAGTGGCCATCCGTCAGTAATCAACAAACAAACGATAAAGAAAACTGACGACAAAAATCGTGGAAACCGGCGTTTCACTACTTCTCAGCTATCGGACACCTTATCATAGATTTCACGAAATGTTTTCGACGAGAATGTGACTGAATAATTAGGGAATTTGGATGAATTTCAAAACTTATGGGGCAAGATTTCACAACTTATAGTAAATCCAGAATGAAATTTCACTCTACAGTAGAGTGTGTACTGATATGAAACTTCCTAGCAGATTAAAACTGTGTGCCGGACCGAGACTCGAAATCGGGACCTTTGCCTTTCGCGGCCAAGTGCTCTACCATTTTTTTGTTTTTGCATTTTGTTGGTTATTGTTCGCTGTAGTTGGTCGTAGCGAACGTCACATGACATCTGTGGATGTTCGTTGTTGGTCCTTTCACTCAGTTTTTTGTATTTCAGAGGCCAGCCGGCTCTCTGACCGAACACGCTGAGTTACCGTACCGGCGGCATCCGAGCTATCCAAGCACGATTCACCACCTCCCCTCACAGCTCTAATTCCTCACAGCTCTAATTCCGCCAGTACCTCGTCTTCTACCTTCCAAACTTTGCAGAAGCTCTCCTGTAGACCTAGCAGAAGTAGCACTTCTGGAACAAAGGATATTGCGGAGACGTGACTTAGCCACAGCCTGGGGGGATGTTTCCAGAATGAAATTTCACTCCGCAGCGGAGTGTGCGCTGATTTGAAACTTCTTGGTAGATTAAAACTGTGTGGCGGATTGAGACTCGTACTCGGGACTTTTTGCCTTTCGCGGGCAAGTGCTCTTGGTAGAGCAAGTTCTCTTGGTAGAGCACTTGTGCGGGTTTAGGCAAAGGTCCCGAGTTCGAGTCTCGATCCGGCACACAGTTTTAATCTGCTAGGAACTTACACAACAGCGCACACTCCGCTGCAGAGGGAAATTTCATTTTGGATTTACCATAAGTTGTCAAATCTCACGTCTCTGCAATATCCTTTCTTCCAGCAGTGCTAGTTCTGCTAGGTCTACAGGAGAGCTTCTGCGAAGTTTGGAATGATATGGTAAATGCATAAATCTGGAAGTTGATCAGCTAGAGAAGCAACAAAGGTGCAATTTTGAGATTTTTCTAATAAATTTGCTTTAAGTGTTCGATTATTTTATGTATACACTAATCGACGTTACTTTATGCTTTGTGGATAGCCCTCGCACACGGATGGTAACTGTGGTCCTTCGCATGTGGTACAAGAGAGGGATAACACGGTGCACTTCATCTGTTATGATACAACGCTAGATTCGCCAGTTGATTGCCAAAATAATGCTTTTGATCAACGTAAATGCCCAACAAACATAATAATTAAAATAGTTTCACATGAAATTAGTGCCCCTTCTCATAGTCGTGCGTATGGTTGCGTGATATTTGCAGCCATCAGAAAAAGCTTCCCTGCATAGAAATCGTGAGTGGAACGGGAAAAAAGTGTTAATTAATAACTGGTACAATGGGACATACCCTCTACCATGCACTTCACAGTGGTTTACAGGGTACAGGTGTAAGTAGATGTACACAATGTTCTTGAACAGCATTCGTCAAAATTTCAGTCGTTGTAATTTAAAACATAAATCACAAACCGCTTCCACATCGCGCGAAAATAAACCGACTGATCGCGTCCGCTTCGTCGCCTCACGAGTCGCACGATGTTGCGCGTGTGTGCTCTCATGTAGGACGATTGAACCTCTGACGAGTGTCTGATAGGATTGCACGAACGAAACAGTTCGCTCACATAGGAAGATGCCTAAAGTGTAGCACCTACTGCCTTTCCAGTCACAACGTTCGCCGCCGTAGAACGCGATATCGACGCCTGACCGCTCGGCGGAAGACGGTCGCCATGGACCGACGCCAGGCTGCGCCTCCAGATAAGGACGTGCATCTGTAGCTATTTAAGCTTTTTGGAACGAATAATAACGACTTTACATGTATACCGTCTGTCTTGTGCTGCCACCTTACTCATCTGACGGGCTCCTGTAGCCCTCGTCAACCCATGGAACTCATAGGGCCCAGATTGGAGAGCCGAACGCCAACCTGACAAACCACAAGAACGGTTCTTCAGCCTCGCCCTCCCCCTCCCCCTCTCCCCTGTAGCGTTCATTGCTAATCAACCCACTAAATTAGGATTCTCCCGATATATTTCAATCTGACGCCTCCTTTCTCCACATCTGCAAATATGTGCTCGTCCTACCTAATTCGCTCTGTAAAGATAATCACTCATAATTGGCAGCTGTGAACGATTCCAGTGACGTCAAACGATGATCTTTTCGTGTCTCTACACGCACTGCATCAGATTTATTTATTACAGAATATATTAGTTCTTGCATTGCGCCTTACTGTTGACCATGTGATGCAGTTCAGTAGCTGTGGATCTGTGCCCGCGAAGTACCGTGCATTTGCCGTGGGAGCATTTTTCTAAAGTGGTGATTCTTGGGTTGCAGCTCAGCGTCCATTCTAGCACTATTTCAATGTGAATCGAGGAGGGCGTGTCCCATCCTAACACAATTTTGTTATGTGTGTCTAATTTCAGAGAAAGAGTTTCAGCTGTAAACCCAAAGGGTCGTCCATCGACAATCAGAACACCAGAAAACAGTTAGCGACTAAGAAACGCCGCGCGGGTTTGTCACAACCGACCAGCTCGTAACCACGGTTCACATTTAAAACTCCCGTGGTACAGCAACTAAAGCCTCAAAGTTAGGAAAACTCGTAATATTTTCAGAACGAACACCTGAAGTGATGATGAGTCCATTGAACTGGATCAGTCAGATAGATAAAAACCTTAAAAGCATGCACGAACGTCTCCTTGACAAAATGATAGTATAGGATGGAAAGCCCGCCCGGTTAGTCGTGCGGTCTAACGCACGGCTTTCCGGACTCGGAAGGAGCGCCTGGTCCCCGGCACGAATTCGCCCGGCGAACTTGTGTCGAGGTCCAGTGGGCCGGCCAGTCTGTGGATGGTTTTTAAGCGGTTTTCCACCTGCCTCGGCGAATGCGGGCTGGTTCCTCTTATTCCGCCTCAGCTACACTATGTCGGCGATTGCTGCGCAAACAAGTTCTCCAAGTAAGCGTACACCACCATTACTCTACCACGCAAACATAGGGGTTACACTCGTCTGGTGTGAGACGATCCCTGGGGGGGTCCACCGGGGGCCGAACCGCACAATAACCCTGAAAGAGTGGTTCGGTGTGGGGCGGCGGAGGGGTGAAGTGGACGGCGGTATCGTCGTGGGGTTGTGGATCACTGCAGCTGCGGCGGGGACGGAGCCTCTCCGTCGTTTCTAGGTCCCTGGTTAACATACAATCCATTACAATACAGTACAAAGGGATGGAATTATGACGAAGTGCGTAATTGGTGGTTACCTTTTTCGGGGAAATATTTGAAAAAATTGTGGTACCCGAACGATGAACAGGACACCCGAATAACAACGGAATGTTATTCCAGTAAGATAAGGTAACGGAATTGATCAGACAGCTTATATCGAGATGAATTCTTTTAAGGTTAAATTCCCTGCTCTCGTAACTGTTAATGTTAAAACTGTTTGGCCTGCACATTCCTCACACCTAAGCACACTTGGTTTGTTTCGTGTTTTCGTGATACCTCAAATCTAGGACGTATGGAAACGAACCAAGTATAGTGGACGTATGTAATGGCAGGTTTCGCCATGAAGCCACTGCCGTACCAAATCAAGTGTTTGGGCGTCTTTTTGGCATCATCGGCAGGAGACTATAAGGGTGAGTAGCGAAATATCCACACTACTTAGATTTCGTCATTTGCGAATTCGAAGACACTGTTTTATAGGCTTTACGGTATTGTAGTGCCTGCGTTCTTCCGAAATACGATGCAATGCTCCTTCGGACATGCATGCATATACGAAGGAACAGGTACTGAGGCGGCTACAGCCATTATGAAATACGTTAAATTTATTCGCAATTGGCAATATGGATAACCAGCAGCTGTATAATGGAATGGCGGCAATGAAAATTTGTGCCTGACCGGGACTCGAACCCACATTTCCCGCTTATAGCGAGCGGTCGCCTTATCATTTGGCTATCTGGACATGACTCCCAGCCAGACCCAAACTTCCATATGTCATCATCTATGTGCTACAATCTGTACTCATACATCCATTATGTATATTCCCACACAGGGGAGACATTTTACTTGAAAGACGCTTTCCCGGTGTGGCGGATAAATACGATATTGCAGTACCTGTGTGATCCCGAATTAAGATGCAGTATTCCTATGGACACGCATGAAAGCATTTATCCACCGACTTTGGGCAAGCGACTTTCAGGTAAAATGTCTCCACTTTACAGGAATATACAGCCTATCCCCGATGTTATTCAATCTGTATGTTGAGCAAGCAGTAAAGGAAACGAATGAAAAATTCAGAGTAGGAATTAAAATCCATGGATAAGAAATCAAAACTCTGAGGTTCGCCAATGACATTGTAATTCTGTCAGACACAGCAAAGAACCTGGAAGAGCAGCCGAACGGAATGGACAGTGTCTTGATAGGAGGATATAAGATGAACATCAACAAAAGCAAAACGAGGATAATGGAATGTAGTCGAATTAAATCGGGTGATGCTGAGGGTATTAGATTAGGAAATGAGACGCTTAAAGTAGTAAATGAGTTTTGCTATTTGGGGAACAATATAACTGATGATGGTCGAAGTAGAGAGGATGTAAAATGTAGACTGGCAATGGAAACGAATGCGCTTCTGAAGAAGAGAAATTTGTTAACATCGAGTATAGATTGAAGTGTCAGGAAGTCTTTTCTGAAAGTATTTGTATGGAAGTGAAACATGGACATTAATAGTTTAGACAAGAGGAGAATAGAAGCTTTCGAAATGTGGTGCTACAGAAGAATGCTGAAGATTATATGGGTAGATCACATAACTAATGAGGAGGTATTCAATAGAATTGGGGAGAAGAGAAATTTGTGGCACAACTTGACTAGAAGAAGGGATCTATTGGTAGGACATATTCTGAGGCTTCAAGGTATCACCCATTTAGTATTGGAGGGCAGCACGGAGGGTAAAAATCGTAGAGGAAGACCAAGAGATGAATACACTAAACAGATTCAGAAGGATGTAGGTTGAAGTAGACACTGGGAGATGAAGAAGCTTGCACAGGATAGAGTAGCATGGAGAGCTGCATCAATCCAGTCTCAGGACTGAAGACCACAACAACAAGAACCTAATTGATGTACGCGTACAGGTTGTAAACACATGTCTGACGACGTATGGAAGTTTGGGTGTGGCCAAGAGTAGTGCACCGATAGCCACATGATCAGGTTCCGGACTGTAGCACCTAGAACCGCTCCACCACAGCGGTCGGCTATAGTGAAGTACTCTTATTAATTTCATTAGATGCATCTGCAGCCGTCATTCAGTTATAAATTAACTACTTTGACTGCTTCGATGTACACAGTCATACAGTAATACGTTCCCTACAATTTCACCGTTTTCCTTACCTTTCTTCTAAGGCTGTTTTCCTCCCATATAAAGGCCTGTTTTAACTACACAGAAACCCCAAAAAACTGGTATAGGCATGCAGTATTCAAATGCAGAGACATATGTAAACAACCAGAATACGGCGCTGCGGTCGGTAACGCCTGTATAAGACAAGTGTCTGGCACAGTTGTTAGACCGGTTACTGCTGCTACAATGGCTGGTTATCAAGATTTAAGTAGTTTGAACCTGATGTTATAGCCGGCGTAAGAGATGAAATCCGCGTTCGAGTCCCGGACAGGCACAGATTTTCATTGTCGTCATTCCATTACACAGCTGATGGTTTTCCATATTCGCAACTGCGAATAATTTAACGTTTTGTAGACTACTTTTCATCGCTGTTAAACTCTAATATCCATAAACATGTTGAAATGATATGTAATAAGTGAGGTATTATCAATAACAGCCGACAGATTTATTTTGTTTTTCCCTGAACCTAGATGCGAGTCACGGTACTGCTTAATTTCCTGGAGACCATTCTTACAGTTTTACAAAGTTTGTGGAAGCACATGCGCTACAGAGCGTCAGACCTTGCTCTCGTGGTTGAAGTTGTCTCGGATGAAGAGCGCGCCGACGGCCATGCCGAGCTTCTTGTTGGTCCACTCGACGCACTGGCTCCAGCGGTTGCGCTCGCTCAGGATGCCCAGCAGGATCTTGCGGAACTCGACGCGCTTCTGCTGGTAGTCGTCGATCATGTGCGGCATGATGTCCATCACCAGCCGCCACAGCACGTAGTTGTGGATCACCCTGCGCAGCACAACACAAACCTCGTATCACGCCCGGCTGTCTGTCGTACCCAGCCACATCCATGACAAGTGATATGTACGATATGAAGCAGTATTTCAGTAATGGTGTGGTTATCTAGATAAAACACTGTCGCCCGGTCTGGAAATGAAAAAGGAATCGGTGATTTCTCCTGGTTCCGCTTTTCCGAAACTGCCTAAAGTCTCATCACCGGCAATGAAGAGGGACTGAGAGACGAAGCTACTGAAGGAAGACAAATGTTCAAATGTAGGTGAATTCCTAAGGGACTAAACTTCTTAGGTCATCGGTCCCTAGACTTACACACTAATTAAATTAACTTAAACTAACTTATGCCAAGACGAACACACACACCCATGCCCGAAGGAGGAGTCGAACCTCTGGCGGGAGGGGCCGCGCAGTCCGTGACATGATGCATCAAACCGCGCGCCCACACGGCGCAGCGGAAGACAGGTTTCCGACATGATACACACTGAGGTGACTAAAGTCACGGGACAGCTATATGCACGTATACAGACGGCGGTGGCATCGCGTACACGAGGTATAAAAGGGGACTGCATTGGACGAGCAGTCTCTCCTTTCCCCCATTTTTTTTTATTTTCCCATCATCTGCCCAGTTTCCCCCCACCTGTTCTAGGCTGTGGTATGTCACATTTGCTAAGTTTTTAGTGCAGTGTTCCAGTGATTGTTCAGTGTTGTTCGTCATTCTCGTGTTGCGAACAGAAACCATGCTGTCGCTGGGTGTGCATTTTATGTCTTTTGCGTACAGAAACCAGACTGTCGCCGTGTTTTTTAATTGTCTGTCTATTGTTTTACCTGTCTGCTTCGTATGTATTTTATTAGCATCATCATCCCTTTGTTCTATGTTTTAAGTTCCACGATTTTTTCGCCACGTTACTATTTAATTCTCCGATTTTATCGCCTGTTTTTATTATTTATTCTCTTCATCTTTTTAACAAAGTCTGTAGGCTGAATAGCAGCATACTAAGCTGTTGCCAGCCCTCCCCCTTCGGGGGGCAATCGAAATTCAATAAAGGAAAAAAAAAGACGAGCAGTCATTCGTACGCACGTGATTCATGTGAAAAGGTGTCCGACGTGATTATAACCTCACGGCGGGAATTAACAGACTTTGAGCACGGAATGGTAGTCGAAACAAGACGCATAGGACATTCCAGTTTGGAAATCCTTAGGGAAGTCAATATTGCGAGATCAACGATGCCAAGAATATGTTGCCCGCATCTCGTGGTCGTGCGGTAGCGTTCTCGCTTCCCACGCCCGGGTTCCCGGGTTCGATTCCCGGCGGGGTCAGGGATTTTCTCTGCCTCGTGATGGCTGGGTGTTGTGTGCTGTCCTTAGGTTAGTTAGGTTTAAGTAGTTCTAAGTTCTAGGGGACTTATGACCACAGCAGTTGAGTCCCATAGTGCTCAGAGCCATTTGAACCATTTGAACCAAGAATATGTTGAGAATACCTAATTTCAGGCATTACCTCTCACCGCGAACAACTTGACGACCGAGAGCGGCGGCGATCGCGCAGAGTTATCACTGCTAACAGACAAGCATCACTGCGTGAAAGAACCACAGAAATCAATGTGGGACATACGGCGAACGTATCCGTTACGACAGTGCGGCGAAATGTGGCGTGAATGCGCTATGACAGCAGACGCCTTAAACGAGTGCCTTTGCTAACAACACGACATCGCCTGCAGCGCCTTTCCTGGGCCCTTGACCATTTTGGTTGGATTCTAGACGAGTGGAAAACCATGGCCTGGTCAGACGAGATACGATTTCAGTTGGTAGCTGACAGTAGCATTCGAGTGCGGCGCAGACGCCGCGAAGCCATGGACCCAATTTGACAACAAGGGCCGGCTGAAGTGGCCGAGCGGTTTTAGGCGCTCCAGTCCGGAACCGCGCGACCACTAAGGTCGCAGGTTCGAATCCTGCCTCGGGCATGGATGTGTGTGGTGTCCTTAGGTTAGTCAGGTTTAAGTAGTTCTAAGTTCTAGGGGACTGATGACCTCAGAAGTTAATTCCCATAGTGCTCAGAGCCGTTTGAACCATTTTGTCAACAAGGCACTGTGCAAGTTGGTGGTAGCTCCATAATGGTGTGGGCCTTCTTTACATGGAATGGACTGTCTCTTCTTGTTCAACTCTACCAATCACTGACTATAATTAATTATGTTCTGCTACTTGGAGACAATTTTCACTCATTCACGGACTTAATGGAATTTTTATAGGTGACAATGTGCCATGTCACCGGGCCACAGCTATTTGCGATTTGTCTGAACAACATTCTCGTCAATTCTAGTGAATGATTTGGCCATCCAGATCATCCGACATGAATCCCATTTAACATCTATGGTACTTCATGGAGAAGTCAGTTCGTGCACAATATCCTGCACCGGCAACACTTTCGCTGTTATGGATGGCTATAAAGAGCATGGCTCAGTATTTCTGGAGGCGACTTGAGCCTATGCCACGTCGAGTTTCAGCAATACGCCGGGAAAAACGAAGTTCGACACGATATTAGGAGGTATCCCATGATTTTTGTCACTTCAGTGCATACAGGGTGATTCAACAGTCGTGTCCCGTAGGACAAACAGGATGAACCAGAACTCCACTGAAAAACTCCTAGGTGGTAGCATAGACCAAAACAAGAAAAAATGCTCAGTAAACATGGACTCTAAAATGCATACCTTGAGAGTTACGAGAACTTATTCACCTTCAATACTGTCAAACGAATCTCTTCTATTGCAAGATCTTTGCTTGCCATATTTTGAGAGGTGCTAGTATGGGCCAAAACAAGGAAAAATGTTCAGTAAACAAAGGATCTAAAATACATATATTTACAGCTATTAGCACTTGTTCAGTAGATAACATGTATTTCACAGCAGGGAAGATGAACAAGTGCTCATAACTCGTAAGTTATGAATTTTAGAGCCGTCTTTACTAAACATTTTTTTCTTGTTTTGGTTCATACAACCACCTATGAAAGTTTGTCGGTGGAGTTTTCCCTCATTATATTTGTCCTATGGGACATGACTTTTGTATCAGCCTGTACACTAATCGCCATTACATACACGGCGAGAAAGCTAAGATATGCCACCCCAAGTATACTGATATGCAAAATTTAGGGACGAAGGAAACCTTCGTATTATGGATCACTGTCAAGGGATATAGCTCGAGAAAACTTGGACGATACATAGAAAGAAAAAAATGGTTCAAATGGCTCTGAGCACTATGGGACTCAACTGCTGAGGTCATTAGTCCCCTAGAACTTAGAACTAGTTAAACCTAACTAACCTAAGGACATCACAAACATCCATGCCCGAGGCAGGATTCGAACCTGCGACCGTAGCGGTCTTGCGGTTCCAGACTGCAGCGCCTTTAACCGCACGGCCACTTCGGCCGGCACATAGAAAGACCAGCTACAGTCAAGTAAGAGGATGACTGAAAGAAAGAAGCAATGACAAGAACGGAATAACACTTTTATTGAAAGACAATCACACCGAAGTCACCGCGATTCGTGATGGTTCCATGGACATTACAAAAGTCGGGACATGGTTCTTAACAGGGTGTGTGATCATCACAGACGGCAATTCGTTCTCTGCAACGTGTTACCATGCTGGCCGCAAGGTTCATGTTTGACACTGTTACTTGGTGGATTACATGTTCCACTTATCGTCATGCGACGGTGCGTCAATTTATGTCAGACATGATCGTTTTCGTGGTCTAGAACTTGTTGTTCTTGTTGTTCTGGTCTTCAGTCCTGAGATTGGTTTGATGGTTGGTTCAAATGGCTCTGAGCACTATGGGACTCAACTGCTGAGGTCATTAGTCCCCTAGAACTTAGAACTAGTTAAACCTAACTAACCTAAGGACATCACAAACATCCATGCCCGAGGCAGGATTCGAACCTGCGACCGTAGCGGTCTTGCGGTTCCGGGCTGCAGCGCCCTTAACCGCACGGCCACTTCGGCCGGCGATTGGTTTGATGCAGCTCCCCATGCAACTCTATCCTGTGCAAGCTTCTTCATCTCCCAGTAGTTACTGCAACCTGCATCCTTCTTATCTGCTTAGTGTATTCATCTCTTGGTCTCCCTCTACGATTTTTACCCTCCACACTGCCCACCGATGCTAAATTTGTGATCCCTTGGTGCCTCAGAACGTGTCCTACTAACCGGTCCCTTCTTCTTGTCAAGTTGTGCCACAAACTCCTCTTCTCCCCAATTCTATTCAATACCTCCTCATTAGTTATGTGATCTACCCATCTAATCTTCAGCATTCTTCTGTAGCACCACATTTCGAAAGCTTCTATTCTCTTCTTGTTCAAACTATTTATCGTCCATGTTTCACTTCCTAGAAGTTAGAACTACTTAAACCTAACTAACCCAAGGACATCACACACATCCATACCCGAGGCAGGATTCTAACCTGCGATCATAGCCGTCGCGCGGTTCCAGACTTTCGTGGTATAGCTGTTATGGTGTGGCGAGGAGGCATAATGATGCATGAGCTTACTGACCTCCAAATCTCACCAGTCAATGTCATCGTGACAAGGTACTCATTCACCATCGACGTCTTTTCTTTGATGCATTTGGCCATGAGTTCATTTTTATGTCCGAATATGCGCGTCCGCATCGAACAGCGCGGGTGGAGGAGAATTTGGAACAAGAGGATATTCGGCGGATGTTCTAGCCTGCGCATTCGCTCCGACTTCAATCCCATCGAGTGCCTATTGGATGCGTTGTGGAGACGTTTTGTACCACGTCCACATGCACCAACAACCGTCCAGCAATTGTCAAACGCACTGGTGGAAGAATGGAACGTCGTACTACTAAAACGCCGTAACAACCTTGTGGCCAGCGTGGCAGCACGTTGCAAAGAATGCATTTCCGTTCGTGGTGATCACACACCCTATTAAGAACCATACCCCACCCACCCTTTTGTAAAGTCCAGGAAAACATCAAGAGTCGCTGTTACTTCAGTGTAATTAATGTATTTGAACAAAACTGTCATTTATGTTCTATTCATTGCGTATTTATTTCAATTATCTTCCATAACGTAGCGAACCGTACCCTACTGCACTGTTCTATAGCAATTCTTTCTACCCGTGGCCCTTCATCGAGCTATCTTACTTAACAGTCACACATCATGCAAAAGTGCGGAAGTTACTTTCGTCCGTGAGTTCTGAGGCAGACTAGTGCGTATACAGAACTAATAAGTACACGCATCAGAGAGTTGTCTCTTTTTTTTTTTTTTTTTTTTTTGCACAAAACAATCTTTCCACAAACACGTCACAAATTTTATGACCTGTTGTTTTGTGCGCCGTTGTCACTGCACCACTCAGTGGACTTCGCGTGTTAGTATAGACTAAGCATTTAGCGTCCACGTGACCACAATTCAACACCTCACATGCCATCCAGGGGAAAATAAGCAATAATGTGTTGCTGTTGCCTCATGTATTTGGAGATACTAATCAAGCAGTAAACGTACTACCCCTAATACCTATAGTTATTAGTTTGCAAATGAAGAAAATACTGATGTGTTGTTGATTACACCGTCCTCAGCCACCAACAGAAATATCTACGCTTATGCCCGTTACACCATGTCTCTATGTATACAAGGTGTCCCAAGAAAACGCCAACAAACTTTAAGGACAGGTCTATAGCAATAAATAAAAAAATGTCTAGTAAATTGAGGCTATAAAATGCATACCTTAAAAGGTATGAGCACTTATTCGACCTCGTTACGATGAAACAGATCTCTTCTATTGCAAGATCTTTGCTTTCCATATTTCGGGTATGAGGAAGTATTGACCAAAACAAGACAAAGGTATCTATTAAATATAGAATCTAAAATGCGTACCTTAAGAGCTATTAGCACTTGTTCATCTTCGCGAGAGTGAAACACATCTCTTCTGAACAATTACTCATTAAGGTATGTCTTTTAGATCCCATGATTATAGATATTATTTCTCGTTTTGGTCCATACTACCTCCTCGAAAAATATGAAAAGCAAAGAGCTTGCAGTAGAAGAGATGTTTCATAGCATCCAAGATAAACAAGTGCTCATATATCTTAAGGTGTGGGTTTTAAAGCCTTTGTTTATTAGACATTTATTCTTGGTTTGGTGTAAGGGACCTGTCCCTAAAACTTGTTTGTGCGTGTGCGTGTGTGTGTGTGTGTGTGTGTGTGTGTGTGTGTGTGTGTGTCCAGCTGTGATTCTTGCTAAGTTGTAGCAGACAATATGGCGAATTTTCTAATGTACGCGAGTCGTATTTAACGTTTGTTGCTTCCAAATTATGACACAGAGGAAAACGAACTTTCCCAGAGTGCATTCATCATCGTCATACGACCGCAGCACCCGACGCGATAGTATTGGATGCCTCTGGATACACAACGTGATCACCTCTCGTTCACGTAAGTGGCAACTGTGTCAGCAGCCATTACAATTTTGACGCGTTAAAGCCGGTGGCTGTGCCAAAACTTCGAGATCTCTGTGACGTTATGTTTCAACAAAATAACGCAAGACCAGATACTGGCCGTGCTTTTCCGCCCATCTCGATACACAGAGAGTTCGGATGATGACCTGTCCATCATGTTTCCTTACCTCCCACTTATTGAAAACATCTGATCCTGGATTGTTGAAAGACATGTATGGCATCAATCAGTCATTACAGTTGATGATCTCTGGCAATAAGAGTTGAAGCAGCCTGGGATCGTCGAATAAAGTCCCCGTATCTGCAATTGATGCTCAGCCAAGTTAGAGCCACTGTTGTTGCTAGTGATGGCAGCTGTATGAACTGAATTTCTCAGCCTTTAGAACCCCAAATAACCTACAAATTTAATAATGTAATCGTCCTACTAAACTATATACCCACGATAAGTAAAATTTCGTTATTTTTTCTTTCTTTATGTGGCAATTCAATGACATATTAGACACTTCTATGCCCCTACACGTTCATATATGAAGGAAAGGAAAGAGACTATACAGACGATGCCCCAGACCCTTAGGGCCAAAATTACAAATGCCATAGGAAATCTTAAACAGTTTTCAGATAAGGAGTCAATGATCAGAATTTCAACCTATAAGAGGTCTTGAATGATGGATGGGTGTGAATCACGTGTTTGCAAACGGTTTGCATTCACGCAACGACGTTAATGAAGGTACCTTCAAAAACAATACATAATAGACTGTGATGTGTCAACAGCACAGATATCGGACGCCCCTTGGTGTGTCCATAGCGCAAATGTCGGATGCCCCTCATGGCTACCGGGTGTAATTTGCGGGCCGTACAGTATCAGGATAGGAAGTTTCAACTTACTGTCCGGTCTTAGAGTCAACATTTCGGCTTTGGTTTCGTCTTTCACGACGGTTATGAACGAATTCCGAGCGCCATCTCGTCGAATAGCGTACAAGAGTATACCCGATTGACCTCGCAGGGAACTAATTGAACTCCTCAAACACTGAATGACAACGTGAGGGCCACGGTCAAAGACTGAGACAGGTTTTAGCAGCAACGTCTCGTGGACAGCACGCCTAGAAGGTGACTGAGGTGACAAAAGTCATGGGATACCTCCTAACATCGTATCAGGCATCCTTTCCCTCGTTATAGTGTAGCAACTCGAATTGGCATGGACTCAAAAAGTCGTTGGAACTCCCTTGCAGGAGTACTGTGAGCCATGTTGTCACTATAGCCGTGCACAATTGCGGAAGTGTTGTTGGTGCAGGATTTTGTGCACGAACTTATGTCTCGACTATGTCCCATAAAAGTTCGACGGGATTCATGTAAGGCGATCTGGGCGGCCAAATCATTCGCCCGAATTGTCCAGAATGTTCTTCAAACCAACCGTGAACAGTCGTCTAGCGTTCAACCGGTATGGTGGCGAGCTCAGGAGAGGCGCGGCAAGCGATGTCGTGCTTTAGCACTCGCGTCGTTCGTCTGCTGCCATAGCCCATTCACGCCAAATTTCACCGCACTGTCCTAACAGATACGTTCGTCGTACGTCCCGCAATGATGTCTGCTGTTACTTCACGCAGTGTTGACTGTCTGTTAGCACTGACAACTCTACGCAAACGTCGTTGCTCTCGTTCGTTAAGTGAAGGCCGTCGACCACTGCATTGTCCGTGGTGGGAGGCAAAGCCTTAAATCTGGTATTCGGTGCACATTCTCGACACTCTGGATCTCGGAATACAAAATTCCCTAATGGCTTCCGTAATGGAATGTCCCATGCATCTAGTTCTAACAACCATCCTTCGCTCAAAGTCTGTTAATTCCCTTCGTGCGGCCATAACCAAGCCGGAAACCTTTGCACATGAGTGACCAGATACAAATGACAGCTTTGCCACCGCACTGCGATTTCATAACTTGTGTTCCTGATCTACCGCGATCTGCATATGTACACAGTGCTATCTCATGACTTTTGTCACATGAGTGTAGTCTATCTGCTTACAGCTATAATAATCTACTCTGACTCCGACAGACGTGCTATATTAAAACAGTGAAAGCTTTGCTCTCGCCAATACCGTCAGCGGTACAAACTGTCTGTCGCAGTCTGGTAGTCTATCACACGAATCGCGGGAATTTATCATTAAATTATCCCGTGACGTTATTATGCACTGGAATTTTTTTTCCGAAATATGCTTTGATGCCACAGATTTATACGCAGTGCACGTATTCTACCTCATGAAACTACACTCTAAATCTACATTAACGGAACGAGACTGTTTCTGTGGTTCTATAAAGTTGTTCCCAGGTGGAGCGTAGTGTTCGGTTGGATGTGACATCTCGCATTATAGCGGCGCCTACGGTTATGCTATACGATAAGACAGTTAGGGTTGACAGTTTAACGTGGGTGACATCCAATTATAGAGTAAAATTTATATAAATTATTATGTATGTCAAATTGAAAGTCCACGAACGGGCACCATCGTTGGTAAAGTGATCATACACGTGACGGAACATATCTGGCTGGAGACCACTAAAGAATGGGTCCTGTGTTAGTTCCCTGTACAAGGCTGATTAGGTATGTACTTGATGATCTGTATCAGCCGGGCGGGGTAGCCGAGCGGTTCTAGGCGCTACAGTCTGGAACCGCGCGACCGCTACGGTCGCAGGTTCGAATCCTGCCTCGGACATGGATGTGTGTGATGTCCTTAGGTCAGTTAGGTTTAAGTAGTTCTAAGTTCTAGGGGACTGATGACCTGAGAAGTTAAGTCCCATAGTGCTCAGAGCCATTTGAACCATCTATCATCCTTTTCAACTACTCTGTTATGGAATATAATTAAATCTCTTCGGCAGTTATTCGTAATTCCATACTGCTGTTACTGCTGTAATCAAATTATGTATTTACGGTCGCAGGTTCGAATCCTGCCTCGGGCATGGATGTGTGTGATGTCCTTAGGTTAGTTAGGTTTAAGTAGTTCTAAGTTCTAGGGGACTGATGACCACCGATGTTAAGTCCCATAGTGCTCAGAGCCATTTTTTGAAATTATGTATTCTCTGTTTTTCGTGTATTACGACGTCGATATCTTCGTTACTGCAAACCGTCAGTGTGAAGCTGTTACACTGCAATGTCGAGGTACCATACCCCGTAATATTTACAGCAATTTTGTTTAAGCTTTGCTTATTGGAAGTTCTAACGTGGACGATGTGGTTGAGGGATCGATATTAAGCGTATATTCCAACTGGGGCAGCATATGATCTGGTAGAATCTCTGTCATTTCCGGTTATGATCCACTAATTTGTTGCAGAACACAACCACTCACATACCCACCTCCATATGTCTATTCGATATAGAAAATAACATCACTTTAATACGTGTGTGGCATTTTTGTGGAATTTGTTTAGGATTCGAGGCAATGGAAGGTAGCCATACAAAGTCTTGCGTTAAGCTTATTATGATACCTCTTTGTATATGCAAGGCGTGAGAAATCGGATTTTCGCCGCAATTTAGCTTATTTTACAATAAACACATAGTTAATTATACAGATACTTTAGATGCGGCAATACTTAATTTGTGCATGAAAAGTATGAGACATCTAGCAATATATTGTGGTAGTCGCTTTTTCTGAGATATCGATTCTGATATTGTCTTCGGAAATGCCATATCTCTCACTCTTACCGTCTTTGCTCACGTGTTTCCAAACATGTACACGTTCTTCTGTTGCCTACGTAAAATATTTGATAACAGAAAACACCTTATTCTTTCCTAATAAGACTACTATGTTATGTGTGTGTGTTTGGGGTGGTGTAGTTGGTTACTGGCTTGTGTTCCTGCGAACCATTGTTTGTGGAAATGCAACTGCACAATTCGAATACTCACTTTATGTATTTCACTATGTGAACAGCGCTGCTGACATACTTTTTATAATACTATGAGCAATAATAGCGGACGAATACAGTCTATAAAGCTTTTACGGAGTCTATTGAATACAAACTGCTATTATTTACATTGCTTTTTGGTAGGTCTGTGTCATCTGTAACAACTGCAATTATTAGCAATGAACAGCTTCGCTTATAATGTTCCTAGATTTTGTTTGTCCTTCATTGTATTTCAATTCCCCATCGGGGCGGGCTGGCAGCAGCATATGCGCTGCTCTTCAGCCAAAAGACATAGAACAAACAACAGAAGACATTTAACAATAACAAAGGAGAAAACATGGTGAACATAGATACAGAAAAAGGGGAAATTCATGGAAGACAATAGAAAATAAAGGTGTGACTGTAAAATGGAGATAGAAACCGAAAAAAAGTAGCACACACAAAAAAAACCACACACTGGGACAATAAAAAAAAACAAGGTGCAGTATGACCGGGGTATAAAAGTATCGATGGATGGCGTAGCACATAACGAACACTGACAGCAACACTAAGTACACGGCCAGCACACAATTAAAATCACACCTCTCAATGCACAGGAGAAACAGCACTAAACACAACACTGACGTGCCACATGGATGATGATCAAAATGGAGGATCTGCCAGGTACAAGGAGATGAGGGGATTAAGAGAGGGAGGGGAAAAGAGGGGGGAGATTGGCGGGGGGCGCGCCAGAGAGGGCCGGGTAGGGAGGGAGGTGGGAGGGAAATAGGCAACAATTGAATGCAGTGGCTCGAGGGGGGGGGGAGGGGGAGGAAAATCCGCTCTAGGGAGAAGGAGGGGAGAGGAAAAAAGGGGGCCCTGTGGAGGGGGGGGGGAACAAGGCCAGGTTATGGTTGGAAGGAAGGGGGGTATATGTCACGGCGAAGTTTATCATCCGGGAGGGGGAGGTGCTGGAAATTGCCCCGATGAAGGAGATGGAGGGTGTGGAGGTGGGGAGAGGGAGGGCCACAGCAATAAAGGCGCGACGACGGGCGGGGGGTGGAGAGGAAGGAGGAAACCAGAGGGTGGGGGGGGGGGGGATCAAGCATTCAGACAACATAAAGGATGTGGAGATGTTGGAGGAACAGGAGGAGGTGGGGGAAGGGGATGAGTTCATACAGGAGCCGTGTGGGGTAAGAAAGGCAGATACAGAAGGCAAGGCAGAGCACATGGCATTCAAGGATTTGGAGGGCCTTGTAAAAGCGGGTGGGTGCAGAGATCCAGGCAACACTCTCATAATAGAGGATAGGATGGATGAAGGATTTGTAGGTGTGGAGGATGGTGGAAGGATGCAATCCCCATGTCTGGCCAGACAGGAGTTTCAGGAGGCGGAGGGGGGAATGGGCTTTCTGCTGAATGGTCTGGAGGTGAGGGGTCCAGGTGAGGTGACGGTCGAGGGTGAGGCCAAGGTATCTCAAGATGAGGATGAGTTGGATGGGACGACCGTAAAGGGTGAGGGAGAAATCATGGATATGGAAGGAGCGGGTGGTGCAGCCTGTGTTTTGGAGGGGTTGTGACTGTGGAACCACTGGTTACACCTAGTGGTGAACTCGTTAAGGTGGGTTTGGAGGGTGCGTTGGGACCACTGAAGTGTGGGATAGAGAGCCAGGAAGGCAGTGTCATCAGCATACTGGAGAAGGTGGACAGTTGGGGGTGTCTTGGGCATATCAGCCGTATACAAGAGATAAAGGAGAGAGGAGAGGACAGAGCCCTGGGGGACGCCAGCAGTGGGATAAAAGATACGTGAGTTGCTGTTGTGGAGGGTGACACAGGAAGGATGGAGCGTGAGGAAGAAAGCGACCAGACAGACAACACTGACAGGCAGGGCGTAGGTTTGAAGTTGAAAGAGGAGACCGGGATGCCACACATGGTCATAGGCATTTTGGAGGTTGAGGGAAACAAAAATGGCGGAGCGACAGGAGTTGAGCTGGAGGGAGAGAAGGTGAACGAGGTTAAGTGGAGAAGGAGGGTCGAAAAACACACTGGGTAAGGGGGAGGAGGTGGTATTGATTAAGGTGCTGATGGATATGGTGGGAGAGGATGGATTCGAAGACCTTACTGAAGAGGGAGGTGAGGCAGATGGGATGATAGGAAGAGGCGCAGCAGAAGGGGGTTTGTTGGGTTTGAGGAATAAGAGGTCAGGGTATAAGCCGGTAGAGAGGATGACTTTATAGAGATGGTCAAGGGCATCAGGAAAGAATAAGGGCTTTCTCTAAGGTGGCACAGTCGTGACCAGGGACTGTGTTGCGTTTAGATCAGAGGATAAGTATAATGTCTTGGGCTGTGATTGGAGTGTTGATGTCAGAGGGGGGCAACTGCCCCAAGTACTGGAGGCTAGGAGCAAGTGGAGCGTCCGAGGTATCGGCGCGTTTCATGACGGTGGGGAAAAGAGAATAATCAAAGTGGGGATCATCTGGGATGGAGAAGACCTTGGAAAGGTGGGAAGCGAAGTGATTGGCCTTACTGAGGTCGTCTGAAAGGAGGCGGTCGTTATGGAGAAGGGGGTAGTGAGGAGCAGAATGGGAACCAGTAAGGCGATGGAAGGTGGACCAGTACTAGGAGGAGTTGATAGGGAGGGTGGCGTTGAGTCATGTGTGGGTCTGGCGCCAGTCTCGGCGTTTCGTTGCTGTAACAAGGTTCAATACGTGTCGCTGTATTTGCCGGTGGCGTTGGAGTGTATCCCTGTTACGAGTGTGCAGGAAGGAGCGATAGAGGCGGCGGGATTCACGGAGGAGGACAGCCCACGGAGGGAGAGTGGAACGGTGGGGGTGCAAAATTTGCAGAAGTGCAGCGGCGGTGGGCCACCTGCCCCCACACCCAGCACGCGGCTGGATGACATGATTCCTGGAATGACTTTGGAGGTAAGTAAGTACGGTTGCTGATGTCAGCAGAATATGACATACGCATTGGTAGCAGCTGTAATATGACTCCACTGAAAAAGAAAGTGCTACTGCTGATTTCAGCACTTTTCTGCACCTAACATACACTGCCACACTACTAATGACTTGGTTGTGTACTGATATTTGTACTCTGCCAAATATCACGCCTATGGCTTTCAAGCCCGGTAATGTGGTAAACCATTCTATTATATGTCGTTTTCAGTTATCGGATACTTGCTATTTTTACTTGTACTTATATAGTGTTAATTCTTATCTACTTTATAATGTATCAGGCCAACAACAGACAGCCCAAGAAAGTGACTAAATCAAAACATAAATAGTTAACTGGTTAAACACTGTAGGTGCCATTTTTATTCTGTGTTTAGTCTGATTTTATTCTGTTGACTATAATAACTGACAAAAATAATGTCGTATGACCCACGAGTATGATGCAAGTGTTGTTCTTGCGCGAACGGCACCTGGTGTACCCAGACAGTCACCCATCCAAATACTAACCAGGCCTAATATTTCTTAACATTGTTGATCAGGCAGGAGCCGGTGTTCCTAAAGCGACAACGCCATTGGCCTCGGCAGACTGCAGTAAATGGTTACTTTCTAATTGAGGACCTTTTTTTCAAAACTCGCTTTATGCCATAAAAAAACGTTTAAAATAGTTTTTTTTACCTTATCACATACTGTTCGGCTAGCTCTACAGGCCTGTGCAGTCGGCTTAAGCAAAACTTGCTTTATTCTGCACTTATAGCACAGAGAATACAGCCCGTTTTTGCAAAACTCGCCTCGTGCATATGTTGGGGTCTTTCCAAAACTCGCTTTATGCTACTTTTTTGCCAAAGATGTTACAGGTAGTGCTGCGTCTTCTCATAATTTGTTTGCTGTGCCATAGATGTCAGGCCAAGTACCTTTCCGACAGTGTAATAGCACTCCTGGAGAAATTGTTGTGCTTGGCGGTAGATGGCAGGGCATATTACTATCCGTGCTAACTAGGGTGACAGCTGGTGCAGATGCTGATGGGAACCGCAGTCAGCCGCTGCCGCACGCGTGTACGTACTTTGCACAGGCAGTATTTCTCCGTTTGTTGACGATAGCTGTTATGTGTTTGGTTACCATTTACCGCCGTTTCGTGGAAGTTGCGTGTAGACGACTAGACTCGTGTTTATAGTGACGATGGAAAGTGATGGTGAATATAATACTCCTGGGAATGGAACACTTGGTGGGCGGAAAAGAAGAGGAACAAAGCAGACTAACATCTCCAGAGCAAAATCATCACGATGTTTAGAGCAAAATACTGCGCCTGATATTGACTGCCGGCACGCTGAAAGGAGTGGGTGAAGCAACAGTGGAGGGAAAGACTGTCATCAGGCAAACTCAGTTACGCAGACTTAACATTTCAATGATCTGTTATATTCTGCGGGAGACAAGAGCAAGCAAGATGCATTTCTTCTGTCATACATGGACATATCAGTACCAGGTAGGTATGTTGTGGATCCCACTGAATCAGTGTCTATCAGTTATAAAATAAAACTTCGAGATGGGTCCCAAGTACCAGTTTGTGCTGCTACATTTCAAAAAATAACAGGTGTATCGCAGGATCGCTTAGCCCGGATTGCTTGGCACTATCAAGAACATGAGAGTGCATTACCGGAACGAAGAGATGGATCAAGAGAAACTCAAGCCGACGTAGTTATGACCCAACAAGTGAAGGAGCACATTTTGAAGTATAAGTGTAGAGAGTGTCATTATAGCAGAGGGAAACTGAGTAGATTTGCACACAACATTAAATGTAAATATAATGTGGGAAAATTTTGCAAAGAACAAAGAGAAGCATGCAATAAAATCTGTTCTGTGTCAAAATTTAAGACTGTGTTCTATAATAATTTTAACCTCAGCTTCGGTAATCCTCACAGTGACACCTTTTCAACAGGCAAGGAGCTTGAACTGAAAATAAAGGTCGCAGAAACCAAACAATTTCAGGAAGTACGTAAAATTAACTTGCATTTCCATAAGGCTCGTGCGAAGATATTCCACAGTAGCATGAACAAGTACTCTGAAGACATTGTAAAAGTGGCCTTTGACATGCAACAAAATCAACCTCTGCCAAAGCTCTCTATTGGAGAAGTGTTTTACACACGACAGGTATGGTTCTATAACCTGACTGCGGTGATACATTAACCAAAACAAGATAATGACAACGTATTTCAGTATACTTGGTGTGAAACAGAAGCTGGAAGAGGTGCAAATGAAATCGCTTCTGCACTACAACATTTCCTCTTAAATTATTTAGAAGGGAGAACTAGAAATATTGGTAAGAGGAGAGTGACACTTGAGCTTTTTTCAGACTCGTGCACCAGCCAGAACAAGAATTCTATAATGCTCTGTATGCTGGCACATTTTATGGAACACACTCAAGTGTTCTCTCAACCTACCCACTATTTCCCTATTTGTGGACATAGTTTCACGCCACCAGATCGTGTATTTGGTAGAGTTGGGAAGGAATATCGGAAGAAAGAAGAGATCATATCACCTAACGAATACAGGAGTATTCTAGCAAAGTTTGGAAAGGTGCTTGTCTGGGGAAAAGACTGGTTTTCTTACGACTTCAAGCAGATTTCTAAGGAAATATTGAAGTCTACCGTGCCTTTCAAAATGATGGATGTATGAGCAATAACATACAGACAAACCAGTGGTGATATTCAACGTGCTGTTAAAAGTACTCATTTCTCTGGATCAAAAGTATGTTGTGATGTATTGAAGAAGAACATTCCTTCGTTCAAAGCCATGAAACGTGCTGTGATTATTCTCAAGAAAAACTGTGTGAGTGCAGAAAAGAAGAAGGATGTAATGAAGCTAATGCGTTTCTTTAGTGTTCCTAAGGATGCTGCAAGTTTCTACGACGACATAAAATTTGCAAGTGGTGAGGAGCATGAAGGTCATGACAGCTCACAGAGAATTTGTGAGGACCAAGAGTCCCCTGAATTTGTTTAGAAAAGAAAACCAAATATTACTCCAAAACTTTAATGTTTGAAACTGCCATTTAATATTTAGATAGCACTGATCTAGTTTCAGCATAAAGCGAGTTTTGAAAAAAAAAACTGTTTTTCTACTCACAGTGGTTGTTAAGCTATCTACAATTTTATGTATCTGCAAATACTGTCCTAAAACATGTTCAAAACTGTACAAACTTTGCTAATAGTAAACAATTTTTCCTTGGAAACTTGCTTGTTAAATAAATTCAATTCCTGTAAAATTCAACTTTTTGCATAAAGCGAGTTTTGGAAAAACGGCCCTCAATTTGTATTCTAATGATGTGTTTCTGATATGTATGCTACATTCCCGAATAGACATAGTACTGGGAAAATAAAAATGAAAATGAAATGAAAAACAGGCGATGCAAGGTTGTCTTTACTTTGGTTATTGTACAGCAAAATTAATTTTTAGTTTCAAAAGGCTTCTCATCTCGTTTCTTAGTCCCTTTGAATCTAAGCCCACAACATTTGGCGTTGTGCTGATCCACCAACACTTTTTTTTTTTTGCAGTTTATTTAAAATAGAGAGGAAACAAGGATCGTGTGGAGAACCGCGTGATGGTGGCGATGCGTGCCTCTGCTTTGGGCCCGGCAGCGGCCCGCTGGGAAGACAAAGCACCGTGATTTCCCCGGGGCCGCCCTCTGCCCTGGTCACGCCACGGCGCCGCCGCCCCCTCAGGGGACACGCCACCACACCCCACACACCACTCGTTTCTTGCTCTCTGTCTCTAAAAATGCATTTCGGTTCCTGCTTTTCTAAGGGCTGTGTTTTGTGTTTAGACAGGTTTTAATACGAGTATGTCTCCACAGCATTCTACTCTGTGCTAACCTTTTCAGCTCTAAACAGGTTGTATAAAAAATATGTGTCACAAGCTTCCGAATTTTCTCCTGACGTCAAAGCATCACAAAAAGTACTTATGAATATGGGTCTGACAATCCTTCGTTTGAAAGTATGAAAGGAATTTCCTGAAATGACTCGTGGCTGCGAAATTTACCACAAATGTGTATGTTTACTCGTCTTTCCTGTTTACAGTTGGTCGTGACATTTGTATTCTTTTCACTGATTGTCGTTTGTTCTGCCTCATAGCAACTTCCATCACGTCGCATCACAAGTATGTATTCAGTGTCTGAAATGACGGATTTGCACTACACTCAGGGCTAGTAGGTGGAAATGTGGACACAGCACATCAACGTCAGTGGAAGTGGAAACTGCCAGGCAAACGTCTGCACTGAGCATCATTTAACAATTACGCACACTTGGTTTAGGAATTATGTAAGATGTTTGTATAAAGAGACCTGGAAAGTTTCATATTCATCACGTAACAGCAACACACAGATATCGAAATAGATTTTAAACTGGAGATGAGAACTGAATGAATTGAAAGAAGTGTACATGGACAGGGAAGAGCGAAGGAGGCTGCGACGTCCGGCTTATTACGATAATGTACAGGAGATTGAACGGTCAGGACTTGTAAGTGGGCATCCAGGGCTCCCGTTAAATGACAGACAGGAAATTAGGTAAAATAAGCAAATACACTACTGGCCATTAAAATTGCTCCACCACAAAGACGACGTGCTACAGACGCGAAATTTAACCGACGGGAAAAAGATGCTGTGATATGCAAATGATTAACTTTTCAGTGCATTCACACAAGGTTCGCACCGGTGGCGACACCTGCAACGTGCTGACATGAGGGAAGTTTCCAACCGATTTCTCATACACAAACACCAGTTGACCGGTGTTGCCTGGTGAAACGTTGTTGTGATGCCTCGTGTAAGGAGAAGAAATGCGTACCATCACGTTTCTGACTTTGATAAAGGTCGGATTGTAGCCTGTCGCGATTGCGGTTTATCGTATCGCGATATTGCTGCGCGACATCGCTGCTCGCGTTGGTCGAGATCCAATGACTGTTAGCAGAATATGGAATCGGTGGGTTCAGGAGGGTAATACGGAACGCTGTGCTGGATCCCAACGGCCTCGTATCACTAGCAGTCGAGATGACAGGCATCTTATCCGCATGGCTGTAACGGATCGTGCAGCCACGTCTCGATCCCTGAGTCAACAGATGGGGACTTTTGCAAGACAACAACCATCTGCACGAACAGTTCGACGACGTCTGCAGCAACATGGACTATCAGCTCGGAGACCATGGCTGCGGTTACCCTTGACGCTGCATCACAGACAGGAGCGCCTGTGATTGTGTACTCAACGACGAACCTAGGTGCACGAATAGCAGAACGTCATTTTTTCGGATGAATCCAGGTTCTGTTTACAGCATCATGATGGTCGCATCCGTGTTTGGCGACATCGCGGTGAACGCACATTGGAAGCGTGTATTCGTCATCACCATATTGGCGTATTACTCGGCGTGATGGTATGGGGTGCCATTGGTTACATGTCTCGGTCACGTCTTGATCGCATTGACGGCACTTTGTACAGTGGACGTTACATTTCAAATGTGTTATGACCCGTGGCTCTACCCTTCATTCGATCCCTGCGAAACCCTACATTTCAGCAGGATAATGCACGACCGCATGTTGCAGGTCCTAACGAGCCTTTCTGGATACAGAAAATGTTCGACTGCTGCCCTGGCCAGCACATTTTCCAGATCTGTCACCAACAGAAAACGTCTGGTCAATGGTGGCCGAGCAACTGGCTCGTCACAATACGCCAGTCACTACCCTTGATGAACCGTGGTATAGTGTTGAAGCTGCATGGGCAGCTGCACCTGTACACGCGATCCAAGCTCTGTTTGACTCAATGTTCATGCGTAACAGGGCCGTTATTACGGCCAGATGTGGTTGTTCTGGGTACTGATTTCTCAGACTCTATGCACTCAAATTGCGTGAAAATGTAATCACATGTCAGTTCTAGTATAATATATTTGTCCAATGAACACCTGCTTATCATCTGAATTTCTTCTTGGTGTAGCAATTTTAATGGCCAGTAGTGTATATTTCAGTGTGCGGTATACAAGGGCGCTCCTAGCGTCGGAAGTAACCAGCTTTAGGCCAGTCTAGGAGGTCGAACAACTAATCGAAGTGGGCAGCGGAAGGGGAGCCGCTTCTTGTTAACTCATGACGGTAACGGGAGACTCTGCCTCCTAAGAAAGACGTCTGTTCTGCTCGAGGTCTGGTTGACTAGAGAGAGAAGCAATTGTGTTCCGCAGTGCAGAATCCTCCAGTACCCACACACGTGACCTGTATCCCACGTACGCTATTGGCTAAAACCGATGGCGTGAATTCGCCAGCAGTTACAGCAGAGGGCTTAGGGCGTCGCTTGTCAGCAGCTTTAACTGGACAGAACTGCCTCGGTTCTGAAAGGCAAGCAACTTATGTCACGTAGGCACAGCGGAAGTTGCTATCGGAGAAAACTTGTGAAGTAACTAGGTTTAGGCCAGTCTAGGAGGTCGAACAACTAACTGAAGTGGGCAACGGAAGGGGAGGCGCTTTGAAATAAAAAATTTTAAACCAGTTACCTACAATATTCCCTGAATGGCTGATACACTGTACAGAACCAGAGGTTATTGAGAATTTCAGAAGGAGCATAACGCACTGATTGGGTGAAACAGGAGAAAGGAATAAAATATAAGATGAATGGTTAGCTTTCAAAACTGAAATAATGAAGGCAGTAGGTCAAATAGGTAAAAATACAGCCCATAGATAGGAATCGTTGGATGTTGTGGGAGGTATTAAATTTAACTGGCGAAAGAAATAATATGAACATGCAGGAAATAAAGCATTTCAAAAATGGTTCAAATGGCTCTGAGCACTATGGGACTTAACATCTATGGTTATCAGTCCCCTAGAACTTAGAACTACTTAAACCTAACTAACCTAAGGACATCACACAACACTCAGTCATCACGAGGCAGAGTAAGGCATTTCAAAGGGAAAAAAACACGTCAAATATGAGATTGACAGAATGTGCAAAAATGCCTAACCAGACAAGGCTGCAGAAGCAGGCATAACTAGTGAAAAATTGATGCTGCCTGTGGCAAGATTAAAGATAGAGGAGCACATGTATAAATATTGAGATATGGTAAGCACATACTCAGCAAAAATGGAAGGCTGAACGGTGGAAACAATATATACAGAGGCTATACAAGTGAAACGTACTTGAAAGCAATATCATAGAAAGGTATGAGGTAGTAGATGAATGGGCAGTATGATACTACGAGACGAATTTGACAGAGCACTGAATGACCTAAGTCGTAACGAAACTCTTGGAACAGACAAAATTTCCTTAGAATTAGTGAGATTCTTTGAAGAGCTAGTTGTGACAGTATTACTCCATTTGGTGTGCAAGGTACCTGCGACAAACAAAATGCCCTCCCGCTTCAAGAATAACGTAATAATTCCGATTCCAAAAAATTCAGGTATTGACCGATGCTAATACTATCGAAATATCGGTGTAATAGATCGTGGTTGCAAAATACTGACACGAATTATTCACATATACATAGAAAAATTAGTAGAAGCTGATCTCTAGGAAATCAGTTTGCGTTCCAGGGAAATGTTAAGGGCATACAAAGTGATACTGACCATATGACTTATATTGGAAGGTATGATGAAGAAAGACAAACCTTCGTTTATAGCATCTGTAGATTTACAGAAAGTGTTTGATGTTGACTGAAACACACACTCTAAAATTATGAAGGTAGCAGCGATAAAATACAGGGAGCAAAATATTATCTCCAACTTATGCAGAAACCAGACTGCATTTATACGATTCGAAGGGCGTGAAAAGGAAGCAGTATTGAGAAGGGAGTGAGGTATGATTCTAATCTATTCTCACTGAGCAAGTAGTCAAGGAACCCACAGAGAAATATGAAAAGGAGAGTAAAGGTCAGGCGGGAAAAAATAAAAACCTGAGGTTTGTCGATATAATTCAGTCAGAGACAACAAAGGTCTTGAAAGAAAAGCTAAGCGAAAAGGATTATGTCTCGAAAAGAAGTTAGGAGATGAACATCAACAAAATTAAAACATCGTCGTAGGAGTGTAGTCGAATTAAATCAGGTGATTCTGAGGGAATTAAGTTAGGAAATCAGACAATAGAAACAGTTGGTGAGATTTGTTAATGACAACAAAATAACAGCTAATGGCTAAAGTGGAAGGGCATAGAATATGGACTGGCAATAGCAAGAAAAGCATTTCTGAAAATGAGGAATTTGTTAACATCCAATATAAATGTAAGTCTTAGGATGCCTTCTCTGAAGCTATTCCCGGCCAGAGTGGCCGAGCGGTTCTAGGCGTTACAGTCTGGAACCGCGCGACCGCTACGGTCGCAGGTTCGGATCCTGCCTCGGGCATGGATGTTTGTGATGTTCTTAGGTTAGTTAGGTTTACGTAGTTCTAAGTTCTAGGGACTGATGACCTCAGAAGTTAAGTCTCATAGTGCTCAGAGCCATTTGAACCATTTCTGAAGCTATTTTCTGGTGTGTAGCCCAGCACTTAAGAGATACTTTGTCAGTAAGCAGTTCAGACGAGAAATAATGTGCTACGGAAAAATGCTGAAGATTACATGGCCAAGTGGAGTACCTAACGAGGAGGTAGTGACTCAAATTGGAGAAAAAGAAATTTAGGTATAACTTGGGTAAAAGAAGAGATCAATTGATAGGATACATCCTGACTCATGAAGGAAAAGTTAGTTTAGTACTGTAGGGAATTACGGATGGTAAGAATTTTAGAAGGGGACGAAGCAATGAATACAGTATGTAGGTTCAAATAGATGTAGGTTGTAGTAGCTGTTTGGAGATGAAGAACGTTGGACAAGACAGAGTAGCCTAGAGTGCTTCATCAATCCAGATTCTGGACTGGAGACCACAACATTTATTATACATTTTATAAAAGACATTCATGAACTGAAACCAACAGTTGATTTTACATTAAACTGAAACTAAGATATGAATGACAGGGTCAGAACTTCTTATAAATGTTAAAACAAGATACGAATTCTATTATTATGTCAGTTGAAATACTAATGTATGAAAGCTAACTACAAACATGCGGTGTTCACTACCATTCTGTAAGATGATTTATCAAAACCAACTCAGAAACATATGTACACTGCAACACAATCAATAAGATTAAATATACAATTTTGTTAAAAAAGCTACCAACTTTTTGTATGGATATACACTCCATGAAAAAATTATCCCATTACCTATTTGACACTGCATGCTACTAAATTAAGAGGTGATGAAACAAAGTACCCATTAAAGTGTGTAATACTAACATTTTAAGTAAATGATTTAATGTACTAACATTTACGAATAATACTGCCTGACAAAAAAGAGAAGCACCCAGACAAGAAGGAAGAAAAGAAGTGAAACCTTATGAGTTGAGAGGCTATGTGATGTTATGACAATGATTACAATACCGGATCAAATTTACAAATAACTTGGCAGAATGCGCTTATTTATCAATATGACGTTTCACCCACGCTAACCTTAGTTTATGCACTGATTCAATTGGGAAGGTATCGTGAAACCAAGCCATAGTATCCTCTCCTGAGGCAAGCTAGCCCACAACTGTTGTAAGTGGTCCTTGATATCCCACATATAGGAACTTTGATGGAGTTGACTTCCGAACTGGTCTCACACATATTCTATAGGGGCAGATCTACGGATCGTCACGGAGGCAGTTCATTCATAGAGATACGTGCCCTGTATGGACGAGCATTGTCCTGTTGAAAAATGGACCACGATACTGTCGCATGAAAGATAGCCCATGATGAAGCAGGATGTCCGTGACGTACCACTGTGCTGTTGTAGGTCCTCAATCACTACCAGCCACTATGTATAGTCGCACCAGATGGCCTCCACTTCATAAAGCCAGGGGTAACACTGCTGTGCCTCTCCAAAACACTTGAAGAATAGTACCTCTCTCTATGTCGCCACCATACTACCGACGATAGTCATCCAAGGTTATGGAGAACCACGATTCATACCTGAACATAATACGAAGCCATTCGCCAGTAGTACATGGTTTCCAGTCACGACACCTCTCCACGTGCAGGACCGGTAAATGCCTAGTCAAGCTGCTCCCAGTGTCTGATCTACAGTGCGGGACGACCCAAAATGTTGCAGAGTGTCCATTACTTGTTTTCGGATGCCACACGTTGTTGTGAAGGAGTTAGAATGTGTTTTGTGCACAATACAGCGATCCTCCCTGTGGTGATCAGACATGGTGGACTCGAACCTTGACGACGAATATGCCTACCCTCGCGTTCCTATCCAGTACAACATAGGCCCACTGTCACACTGGAATGTCCCACAAATCTGGATGTTGCACGATTCCACCAGCTGACCAAATAGAGACTCGCAGCGAGACCCCTTCCAAATTCTGTCAAGTGCTGGGAAGCTGAGTGCCATTCTGGTAAGAAGGGCTCTTACTGTGAAGTTCTTTATAAATTTGACTATTCCGTTATTATTGAAGCAGCATCGCATACCCTCTCAACCTGTGAAGTTTCATTTCTTTTCCTCCTGCCCTTCTGGGCACTTCCCCTAACATTTCCTCGAGTTGCGTATCTCTGTCGCTGTCGATCGAAAGCAGTCTGACAGACGGCGACTGTTTGACGTCCTATTTTTTTTTTCTTTTATTGATTTTTGATTCCCCCCGAAGGGGGCGGGATGGCAGCAGCTTAGTACGCCGCTCTTCAGCCTACAGAATTTTTAAAACACAAGAAGAAGATAATAAACAATAAAAACAGGCGATAAAACGGTGTCTTAAATTGTAAAATGGCGGAAAATTGTGGAGAGTTAAAACATAAAAGGGTTGGCGATGGCTAATAAAATACACAGGAAGCAGACAGGTAAAATAGTAGACAGACAATTAAAAAAACACGGTGACAGCCTGGTTTCTGTTCACAAGAGATATAAAAATCACACCCAGCGACAGTATGATTTCCGTTTGCAACACTTTGGAAAAGACGCACAACAGTTAACAGCCACTGGAAACACTACACTAAAAAGTCGGCATGGAGATGACACACCACAGTCAAGGGCAGATGGGGGGGGGGGGGGGACCTGAACAGATGAGGGGGAAAAAAGGGGGAGGAGAGGAAAAACGAAGTGGGGAGGGAGAACTGACGGATGGAGAGGGCTCATAAAGGGGGGAAGCAGTGCAGATGTGAGAGTGAGTAGGGAAAGGCAGAGGAGGGGAATGCAAAAGGACTCGGGGGTGAGAAGGGAGGCAGAAAGAGGGTAGGTGGGGAGAAACAGGATGGAAGGGGGGGAGGGATCCCGGGAAAAGGACAGAGGAAGGGAGAGGGAGGTGAAGATCAGAGGCGCTAGGAAGGGTAAATGGAGGGAGAGAGGGCGTCATCTGGGAGGGGAAGTCGACGGAAGCCACCTTGGGAAAAGAGATGAAGGCTGTAGAGATGGAGGGTAGGGGGGGGGGGGGTAGGGACACAACGGTGAAGGTACGGCAGAGGGCAGGGGTTGGAGAGGAGAGGAGCAACCACGAGATGAGGGGGATCAAGGCAGCGTGAGGTGTAGAGTACATGGATATGTTCAAGGAATAGGAGCAGATGGGGGAAAGGAATCAGGTCGTAGAGGATCTGCGTGGGGGACGAGAGGCGAATATGGAGGGCACAGCAGAGTGCATGGCACTCGAGGATCTGGATGGACTTATAGAATTTGGGGAGGGGGTGGAGCGGACATCCAGGGGGGACTGGCATAACAGAGGATGGGACAGATTAAGGATTTGTAGGTGTGGAGGATGGTAGAGGGGTTCAACCCCCATGTCCGGCCAGAGAGGAGTTTGAGGAGTCAGAGGCGGTTGTGGGCTTTGGATTGGATAAAGCGGAGATGAGGGCCCCAGGTGAGGTGATGGCCAAGGTAGGTGAGGGTGGGGAAGAAGCGGACAGGACGGGAGTAGATGGTAAGGGAGTCGACGTCCTAAAAAGCACTCAGATATTATACAGCAGAAATAATAGGAGCAGAATGAGAGGGGAATGACCTGCGCTCAGTCTCCTGCAGGATGCGGCCCATCTCGATGAAGTAGGGCATGGCGTAGCTGACGACGGGCTCCTGGTCGTCGATGTCGGTCTCGAGGAAGGCGTTGAGGTACTCGAGCCAGTTGAGCTGCGGCACCTCGGCCTGCAGCTCGGCCAGTGTCAGCTTGCGGTAGATGGCACTCGTGTCGTGCCGGTCCGCCTCCGGCAGCGACGCCTGCGCACAACGGACACACACCAACCCACTCAGCCGTAAACGAGGCACTGTCCCGTATGTTCCACCCAGCTACAGATTTACCTCAAGAATTCGTCCCTTCATCGTCGACTTATCTCGTACAGACAGCTTGTGTTCCTACCCAAACCCCTCTTGTATAGGTAATTAACACGCTAACGACACACTTATCGTTATTGTCTATTCAACTCTCTGTTCATATCAATAACCCCTTCAACAACATCCTAATAATGTCACAAAAAACCACAAAATCTCCAATTGTACAATTGGACTAGCTCAAACGTCAATTTGGAACCCCCATGTACTGACCGTCAAAAAGAAAACTCGTAACAGACTAAAACTGCTACTGGCCGAACGTGGGAATTAAATCTCACGACCATTATAAATATCTACAACACCCTCATCCATCCCGTCCCGAACCATGCGTATTACACGCACTCTATTCGCTTTCTATATCCGATCGCGCTCCCCTGTACCAGGTAATAAAGTTCCCACAACATCTTTACACTCGGAATACCTTCGGCAGTCTTTTATCGAATTCCTTGACCACACTGCCTCCCCGTGTCATTAAGAACGTCGTCCTTTCTGTCGCCACATCCAACCTTCTCCATACACTCCACATACTTTTTCAGGGTAATTTTAACAGCCTTTATCGCCCAGATCAATAAATAAATTTGAGATCTAGCCGTGTTGTCAAATATAGCCTGCCCCATCTCTTCCTTTTCGGAAAGAAGGGTCCAATCCACTCTTTCCAGTAAGACTGCAGTGATAGGACCTACATACACCGACTTGACCCTTCCCAACATTTATCCCACATACTTTTTATGTAAATCTTTCTGTTCATCTGAAACTAAATCCCTGACATAGCAAGTCACTAGGAACGAACCTATTACATCATAATCTCTACAGGACTGAAAAACATTCACATAACAAGAATGTCACCAAACTTCAACCATTTCTTTTCTTCTAAGAAAAGTTGTTTTAAGTATTTATATTTGTTTTTATTCAAACATTGAAACGCATCAACTAGCCGTTATCCAGCCTTCCTCCTAGCGAGGGAATATAAATTTCAAATAAATAAAAAAAGACAAAAATTCTGCTTCTATCTCCGTTTTAGTTGTTTTTCAATCTTGAATGTTAAAATTGATACGTAGATTTACTGTAACAGCTACTAGTCACAGGTTATTGGTACTTTCCTTAAATTTAATTTATACTGAGTGAAGGAAAACTCCACCGAAAAACTTTCAGAGGCTGTTCAAGGATGCCTTCCGATTATTTCGGTATAAAGGGTTCACTGTCTCCGACGGAGCGTTACAGAGTGATAATGTGATTATGGTTTACTCGGTTTGTTATCGCTATCACACTTGTTTCTGTGAAAATACATTCACAACAGTGAAGAAGCCTGTAATATGCAATAACCAAAACGTATAACACAAAACAGCATAATGGGAACAAAGAGTACTGTGATGTGGTTGCCGTCTCGGGGATAGTCCAGCACAGTGTCGTTGTGCTGCTCTCTCATTGTATTCAGTTGGCCCACACACGAGCTGCATATCGGCCAAATCCTCATCAGTAAACCTATCCGTAGTACTGCGATATATCACTATTAATGCACAACTAACACGGCCGAGAAACAAAACCCTACATTGAACGGATCAGTACTGAATGCAGACTTGAGGGCAACGAGGTAAGTAGCGCTTTATTGTTCTCAACCAACACTAGGCACCGTGAGCAAAAGGAAACAAGACACACAGCGAATACCATCGATATTTGCAGTGTTGTGCACTATTTTCAAAGCAATGAGGATAAAAAGTTAATTGGAACAAAATGCAATAACTCTGTAATGAGTCGCCGGCGACCGAAGGTCCCTTGCAATAAAATACTCAGAAGGTATCCCTGAATAACTTCTGACAGTTTGGCGGTGGAGTTCTGGTTCACCCTGTAGATTTTTTGAGCCATAAACCTCAGCCTCAGGCGACCATAACAATACAATCACATTTAGACCAAATACACTTTGATTACTTTACATTTTTGTTTCTTGTTTTAGCGCTTATTGTAGGAGAAAAGCAAGCTCAGTATAGCCGAGTCGACTGTGCTGTTGTTAATACCCATATTTAAGAAGTCAGTCATGTTATTCGTCATTCGTCACTAGCAAATCATTACTCACTGTATAAATAGTCACTATGCACTAAAACTAAGATTCCCTTCAAATCTACTAACGTAGATGCATCGACAGTAACTCATACAAAAGTTGTTACATTGATCCGCCATCGTAGTATTAGTATCAAGTGGCGGTCAAACAGTACATTTATACGTGACAAAACTTTGAACAGCACACTTGCGTAGTCAAATACTAAATATGAGACTCTCTGGAAATTTATGAGATTGTCAGCGCGGACAAGTGGAAATGAACAACAAGCCGGCAAAACCATCAGCCGAAGCGCATTTACCAAAAGCGTTGTCCTATCTTATGCTGTTACTGTCACAGTAAAACAGCTGCGATGACTCTTACTGTCTTCGAAAGTCGTTTGTGATCGTTTCAGGAGAGGAATCAGTGCGTCAGCTTAGCTCGTTGCAGTGGAGCTTGATTCCTTGTGGCAAATTCAATACGTGTTGCAAGAACCTTTTATGTAATCTAAACTATCTGATGAAAAATATCGCCGGCCAGAGTGGCCGAGCGGTTCTAGGCGCTATAGTCTGGAACCGCGCGACCGCTACGGTCACAGGTTCGAATCCTGCCTCGGGCATGGATGTGTGCGATGTCCTTAGGTTAGTTAGGTTTAAGTAGTTCTAAGTTCTAGGAGACTGATGACCTTAGAAGTTAAGTCCCATAGTGCTCAGAGCCATTTGAACCATTTTTGAAAAGTATCCGGACACCCCTACGTAATGCGGATTTAACCACTAGATGTCACTGGAGGCAGACCCGCCGGTATAATAGCAGGCGGGAGGGGGGGGGGGGGAGGGGGGTATTGCGTGATCAATAAAGAAGCAGAAACAGTAGTATCAGTCAGGCTGGAGATGTCAGTGATTTCGAACCCGGACTGCTTGTTGGATATTACCCGACTAGCAAATGCATCAAGGAAGGTTTTGACCCATATAGACTGAGGTGACAAAAGTCATTGTATAGCGATGTGCAAAAAGACAGGTTGCAGGAGCATCGACTAAATGAGGTATAAAACGGCAGTTCATTGGTAGAGTTGTCATTTGAGCTCAAGTGACTCATGTAAAAAGGTTTCCGACGTGATTGTGACTGCATGACAGGAATTAACATACTTTGCACGCAGAATGGTGTTGGAGCTAGAGGCATGGGACATTCTCTTTCGGAAATCGATAGGCAATTCAATATTCCGAGATCCACATTGCCACAAGTGAGCCGGGAATATAAACTTTCAGGCAGTACCTCTCACCACGGACAATGCAGTGAGCGACGGCCTTCACTTAACGACCGAGAGAAGCGGCGTTCGCTTAGAATTGTCAGTACGAACAGGCAAGCAACACTGCATGAAATAATTGCATAAATCAATATGGGACGTGTGAGGAACGTATCCATTACGACAGTGCGGCGTAATTGGGCTTTAATGGGCGATGGCAGCAGACGACCGACGCGAGTGCCTTTGTTAACACCACTACGTGGCCTGCAGCGATTCTTCTGGGCTGGTGACCATATCGGTTGGACCCTAGACCACTTGAAAACCGTGGTTTGGTCGGATGAGATCCGATTTCAGTTGGTGAGAGCTGATGGTATGTTTCGAGTGCGCCGCTGACTCCACGAAGCCATGGACCCAAGTTGTTAACAAGGCACTGTGCAAGCCGGTGGTGGCTCCGTAACGGTGTAGGCTGTGTTTACGTGGATGACAATGTGCTGCGTCACCGGGACATAATTGTTCGCGGTTGGTTTGAAGGACATTCTGGACAATTCGAACGAATGATTTGGCTAATCAGATCGCCCGACATGAATTCCATGAAACACTTATGGGACGTGGTCGAGAGGTCAGTTCGCGCACAAAATCGTGTAACAGCAATCCTTTCGCAATTATGGGCGGCTGTAGAGGCAGCATGGCTCAATATTTCTGCAGGAGACTCCCAACGACTCGTTGAGTCCTTTGCAAGACAAGTAACTGCTCTACGCCGGGCAAAAGGACGTACGACACGACGTTAGGAGATATCCCATGACTTCTGTGACCTCAGTGTAAAGCTGTCCAAGTCGTCTGCCAGTATGATGCGAAAACGTAAAGGAACAATCATAGTTAAACAAAGATTAGACAGACCTCATACACTCCTGGAAATCGAAATAAGAACACCGTGAATTCATTGTCCCAGGAAGGGGAAACTTTATTGACACATTCCTGGGGTCAGATACATCACATGATCACACTGACAGAACCACAGGCACATAGACACAGGCAACAGAGCATGCACAATGTCGGCACTAGTACAGTGTATATCCACCTTTCGCAGCAATGCAGGCTGCTATTCTCCCATGGAGACGATCGTAGAGATGCTGGATGTAGTCCTGTGGAACGGCTTGCCATGCCATTTCCACCTGGCGCCTCAGTTGGACCAGCGTTCGTGCTGGACGTGCAGACCGCGTGAGACGACGCTTCATCCAGTCCCAAACATGCTCAATGGGGGACAGATCCGGAGATCTTGCTGGCCAGGGTAGTTGACTTACACCTTCTAGAGCACGTTGGGTGGCACGGGATACATGCGGACGTGCATTGTCCTGTTGGAACAGCAAGTTCCCTTGCCGGTCTAGGAATGGTAGAACGATGGGTTCGATGACGGTTTGGATGTACCGTGCACTATTCAGTGTCCCCTCGACGATCACCAGTGGTGTACGGCCAGTGTAGGAGATCGTTCCCCACACCATGATTCCGGGTGTTGGCCCTGTGTGCCTCGGTCGTATGCAGTCCTGATTGTGGCGCTCACCTGCACGGCGCCAAACACGCATACGACCATCATTGGCACCAAGGCAGAAGCGACTCTCATCGCTGAAGACGACACGTCTCCATTCGTCCCTCCATTCACGCCTGTCGCGACACCACTGGAGGCGGGCTGCACGATGTTGGGGCGTGAGCGGAAGACGGCCTAACGGTGTGCGGGACCGTAGCCCAGCTTCATGGAGACGGTTGCGAATGGTCCTCGCCGATACCCCAGGAGCAACAGTGTCCCTAATTTGCTGGGAAGTGGCGGTGCGGTCCCCTACGGCACTGCGTAGGATCCTACGGTCTTGGCGTGCATCCGTGCGTCGCTGCGGTCCGGTCCCAGGTCGACGGGCACGTGCACCTTCCGCCGACCACTGGCGACAACATCGATGTACTGTGGAGACCTCACGCCTCACGTGTTGAGCAATTCGGCGGTACGTCCACCCGGCCTCCCGCATGCCCACTATACGCCCTCGCTCAAAGTCCGTCAACTGCACATACGGTTCACGTCCACGCTGTCGCGGCATGCTACCAGTGTTAAAGACTGCGATGGAGCTCCGTATGCCACGGCAAACTGGCTGACACTGACGGCGGCGGTGCACAAATGCTGCGCAGCTAGCGCCATTCGACGGCCAACACCGCGGTTCCTGGCGTGTCCGCTGTGCCGTGCGTGTGATCATTGTTTGTACAGCCCTCTCGCAGTGTCCGGAGCAAGTATGGTGGGTCTGACACACCGGTGTCAATGTGTTCTTTTTTCCATTTCCAGGAGTGTATACTGACAGACAAGGACCATCGAACACTGCGGACGGTGGTTATAAAAATCGCATGACACCAGCAGAAGGAATCACCCGTGAATTCCAAAGATTTCACAGGTCCAGCTAGCACGGTGATTCTGGGTAGGGAGTTAAAAAGAACAGGTGGAGGTCCTCATAAGCCACATATTTCCATAGTCAGTGCTAAGCCGTGCTTGAGGTGACCGGATACGAGTGACTTGGAGTGATGCATCGCTCTACAGGTGTATCAGAAAGGATGGCGCAAACTTAGACGGCGAAAAGTACACGATAATAGAAGCACATATGTCCCAGTAAACACTGGTCCGCAAACGAGCCGCTTGCGAGATAATCGTGACTGTATGGTTCCAAGCCACCACTGACGTCATTGTAAACGTCGCCATAGTTAGTACACATTAATTTGAAACTTAGACTTTACTATTGGGTTGCGCATCGCAATTAGTTCACATTTCACGTATGGGGTACCTGTTAAAGGAGGTGTTCGAAGTGTTTTCCTTGTATCTGGATGCAATACTGTGCCCGTCTCTGTAATGAATTTCGTATCCTTTCGAAAACCCTTGGATCATTCCGGAATTCTTGACAAGCATGTACAACTCTCTGCTCCAGTTCTTCAACAGTGTAAACGGGTGTGCTGTACACTTTGCTTTTGACGTGACCCCAGACAAAAAATTCAAAGGATTTAGATCAAGTGATCTTGGAGGGCCCGCATCTCGTGGTCGTGCGGTAGCGTTCTCGCTTCCCACGCCCGGGTTCCCGGGTTCGATTCCCGGCGGGGTCAGGGATTTTCTCCGCCTCGTGATGGCTGGGTGTTGTGTGCTGTCCTTAGGTTAGTTAGGTTTAAGTAGTTCTAAGTTCTAGGGGACTGATGACCATAGATGTTAAGTCCCATAGTGCTCAGAGCCATTTGAACCATTTTTTGATCTTGGAGGCCAAGGTACAGGTCCGCCTCGACCTATCCATCTTTGGCCGTATATGCGCGTTAGATGCCGTCTCTCACCAGCAGCAAAATGAGCCGGAGCTCCATCATGCATTTACACATACTCTGACGTTACTGAACGGGAACATCCTCAAGCTATCCTGGAAGATGACGCCGCAGAAAGCTAAGGTACCTCCGTCCATGAAGTTGTGGTGGAAGAATGTGTGGCGCAATGAGTTGATCGTCCAGTACTCCTAACCACACATTCAGTGAGAAACGTTGCTGTTGTGGTGATTCGTGAACGGCATTTGCGTAAGGGGGAAACCGGACGACGTTACAAACAATGCCGTCAGTGGCGGCTTGGAACCATACTGTCTTGATTATCTCGCAAGCGGCTCGTTTGCGGACACGTGTTTATTGGGACATTCGTGCTTCAACACTACTGGCCATTAAAATTGCTACACCACAAAGATGACGTGCTACAGACGCGAAATTTAACCGACAGGAAGAAGATGCTGTGATATGCAAATCATTAGCTTTTCAGAGCATTCACACAAGGTTGGCGCCGGTGGCGACACCTACAACGTGCTGACATGAGGAAAGTTTCCAACCGATTTCTCATACGCAAACAGCAGTTGACCGGCGTTGCCTGGTGAAACGTTGTTGTAATGCCTCGTGCGTACCATCACGTTTCTGACTTTGATAAAGGTCGGATTGTAGCCTGTCGCGATTGCGGTTTATCGTATCGCGACATAGCTGCTCGCGTTGGTCGAGATCCAATGACTGTTAGCAAAATATGGAATCGGTGGGTTGAGGAGGGTAATACGGAACGCCGTGCTGGATCCCAACGGCCTCGTATCACTAGCAGTCGAGATGACAGGCATCTTATCCGCATGGCTGTATCGGATCGTGCAGCCACGTCTCGATCCCTGAGTCAACAGACGGGGACGTTTGCAAGACAACAACCATCTGCACGAACAGTTAGACGACGTTTGCAGCAGCATGGACTATCAGCTCGGAGACCATGGCTGCGGTTACCCTTGACGCTACATCACAGACAGGAGCGCTTGCGATGGTGTACTCAACGATGAACCTGGGTGCACGAATGGCAAAACGTCATTGTTTCGGATGAATCCAGGTTCTGTTTACAGTATCATGATGGTCGCACCCGTGCTCGGCGACATCGCGGTGAACGCACATTGGAAGCGTGTATTCGTCATCGCCACACTGGCGTATCACCTGGCGTGACGGTATGGGGTGCCATTGGTTACACGTCTCGGTCACCTCTTGTTCGCATTGACGGCACTTTGAACAGTGGACGTTATATTTCATATGTGTTACGACCCGTGGCTCTATCCTTCATTCGAAACTCTACATTTCAGCAGGATAATGCACGACCGCATGTTGCAGGCCCTAACGGGCCTTTCTGGATACAGAAAATGTTCGACTGCTGCCCTGGGCAGCACATTCTCCAGATCCCTTACCAATTGAAAACGTCTGGTCAATGGTGGCCGAGCAACAGGCTCGTTACAATACGCCAGTCACCACTCTTGATGAACTGTGGTATCGTGTTGAAGCTGCATGGGCAGCTGTACCTGTTCACGCCATCCAAGCTCTGTTTGACTCAATGCCCAGGCCTATCAAAACCGTTATTATGGCCAGAGGTGGTTGTTCTGGGTACTGATTTCTCAGGATCTATGCACCCAAATTGCTGAAATCACATGTCAGTTCTAGTATAATATATGTGTCCAATGAATACCCGTTTATTACCTGCTTTTCTTCTTGGTGTAGCAGTTTTAATGGCCAGTAGGGTATTATCGTGTACTTTCAGCCTTGTAAGTCTGCACCATCCTTTTTGATACGCCCTGTATACCCTGCCGCAATCCGATGGAAAAAGTTTGTGTTTAACGAAAGCCTGGAGAACGTTACCTGCCATCATAATTATGTTGTGGCAGCTCTAAAGTACGTGTGAGGTAGTGTTACAGTATGGTTTTTTTTCGTTGTTAAAGTGTGGTTCCGTTATTGCGCTTAAGAAAAAACTAAATAATGAAGTATTTGAACTTATTTTACAGCACTGTGTACTACATACAGTAGAGGAATAGTTTGGGGATGATGTCTGTCTGCATTAGCATGACTTTGCATCCCGTCCTAAAATAGTATATATGAGGCTATAGTTTGTGGATAATAACATTCCCGGCATGGACTAGCCTATGCAGAGTCCCGGCCTAAACCGAATGGACTATATTTGGGATAAACTAGAACGTCGAATTCTCTACAGACTACAGCGTCCAACATCACTTCTCTGGTTTCGGCTCTTGGGGATCATTGAACTGGCATTCCTATACAGACATTTACACACTTCACCGAAAGTATAGGCAGCAGAGTTCAAGCTGTCATAATGGCGAACGGTATACGCGCTCCGTTCACTGATATCTACCCGGCTATTTTTGAATAGATGGTATATAAGCTGTGTTCAGAAAAACGTGCAGCGTCGTAGGGAGAACACGAACACAGACGGATCTCAGATCGACCAGACCATCGCACTGAACGTTACGCTTCAGACACGTGCGTTCCAAAAGTCTGATCTTTAAGGTGGGCATTTCATGCCGATTGGCTAGGGTAGGTTTGTCAACCAGCCATTTCCTGAGGCAGCTAAAACTGTTTACTATCTGTTGCCGTAGTGAAGCAACTTCTACCATCCAGTATGGTGCATTGACAATAACGATGTAAACCTCTGCATTCTGATCTGAAAATGAATCTGAAATGACCTGAAACTAGTTGTAAAGTAAAATTTCACTCAGTAACTTGTTTCAGCTTTGGTGTAGCTATAAATAAAATAATACTCAGCCACAGTGCTAAAAAAATCCATGAGGTGTAAGTTTAGTTCAGTGAGAAAATTTCATTAAGCGAGTCGTTCCGCTTTGATGCAAATAAAAATCAGATAATACTCAGCCACGGTGTTAAAAAAATCAATGATAAATAAGTTTAGCTCAGTGAGAAGGGTGGTTGTAGAAAATTCGCTTTACCACAGCTAACAATTTCGAGGTGAGAGGCCGTCGTCGATGAACAAAAATATTTACTAATGTTTCGTTCCTATCTGCGAGAGTTATCTTCAGAGGTGAAATGGAAATTGCAACTACCGTTTTGTCTCTAAGGACGTCCGGAAATTTTAACTGAAGTAAACACCGACCATGAAAGTCTTCATTGTATCATTTTCCCTTAGTCTTTGACTTTAAGTTTGTGATTGTTTCGTGGAGGTTCATAACTGATGAAATAGTTGTCAATGAGTCCTCGTCGTTTGAAAGACCCGTCATTGTGACATACCTAAACCTATTATAGTGTTGACCTGCTTATAACTCATCTGAGTTTCTCGTTATTTGCACATTACAGGAATCGCAGGAAATGTAGCACAGGCAATCCGCACTAATGCAATAAAAAATAAAATAAAAAGGAGTATGAGACATGGACCTTCGGTGTTTGCAGCTTCATTTAAAGAAACTTAAAAGATTTTGGACAGATTTTTTTTCCAAACTGTACCTTTTGTTTTGATTGAGGGGATTTCCGAAAACGACTGCACCTCAAGAGAAGGCCCAAGGCGTTGTGTGGTACGCGGAAACGAAGTCATCCATTGCAGTCCAAAGAAATTTCCGATGTGAATTTCAAAAGGAGCCACCAGACGTTAAGACAATGAAGTCTTGCTATGGCAAGTTCCTACCCACAGCGAGTGTGAACAGACTGTCATGTTCTGGCAGCAAACGCACATTTGATAAAATCGTAGAGGTGAGAGAGATTTTCCAAACACGCCCAACAAAGCCAGTTCAACAAGGTTCTCAAGAGCTCACCATCCCTCTCTCAACAGTTCACAAGCTACGGCATGAAAGACTTCGCTTAGAAGCTTCAAAGGTAAAATTGTGCAATCACTGAAGTGAAATGACTTCACCTCGAATTTGCTATTGAGATGCTAAACTGGATCGGGTAAAACCTGAACTGTCTACGAAATACTGTTTTTCACTGACGAAGGAACCTTGCACACATGTGGGAAGGTTATTCGCACATCATTCGCATCTGGGGTTCGGAAAACATCTAAAATTTTCGGGCACAGGAGAATGTTAGAAGTGCATTGACGAAAGGTGGCATAGATGGGTCATTTTTCTTCGTCGAGAAAACAGGAACAGTCAATAAAATTCTTCTGGGCTACTGACTGCATAGTCAATATGTAAAATTGTTCGACTCAGCTCAACACAAAGCGCTAAGGAAAGTCACTGGCAACAGTGGCCGAAACGTCGCACTATTTTTTATATTGACAATGCGGTCAACAGCCCAGAAGAATTGTATGACAGTGACAATGGCCGCCGAAGACTGTGCTTACAGTAACAGGAACAGTTTCTCTGCACATGCTTCTCGCTGTCGTTCAATTCCTTCACCTTCAGACAAAAGCGATCTTCCAACAGGATGGTGCACTACCGCACTGAAGTTTACATGTTCTTGAGTTCCTGAACCGAATATTTCTATGGGGATGAGGAACACATGATGGACCACCAAAGCGGCCACGCGATCTCCAGGCATAACTGTCTCTGCATTTTCTTTCCACTGGTGTTAAGTGGAAGACATTGTGTATCTCCCGCCTGTACGTGATCTCGGTGACCTCCGCCTAAGAATTATGGATGCAGTAACGTCCATCATCCCATACATACTGGAACGCACAGGGATTGAGACAGAGCATCGTCCAGATATTTTACATGTTACGAAAGGAGCCCACATAGAAGCGCATTAATTTACACAGGTCTGCAACATAAAAATTTTCAAATTTATTAAGTGACTTTTATAGTGTTTTCAGCGCTGATTTCGGGAAAAATAGTGAAAAAATTCGATCACGTACAGTTATTTCACAAACTGCTTGTCAAAATGGTTCAAATGGCTCTGAGCACTATGGGACTTAACTTCTGAGGTCATCAGTCCCCTAGAACTTAGAACTACTTAAACCTGACTAACCTAAGGACACCACACACATCCATGCCCGAGGCAGGATTCGAACCTGCGACCGTAGCGGTCGGGCGGTTCCAGACTGTAGCGCCTAGAACCGCTCTGCCACCCCGGCCGGCCAACTGCTTGTCTAGTTTTAGCTTTTTGCGAATTTCAGCACTCTGGTGATTTTGAATTTTGGTTTTTAGGATCTCCATAAACTGTTATTTAGCCGTTTTTATCCTAGACATACGTAAAATAAAGAGTAATTAGGAGAAACCAGCAGTACTCTCATGTCAGTGCCTGTCTCTCACGCTGCCCCTTCCGCCGTCATCACCAAGCAGTGAGCTTCTGCTATTGTCCTTCAGTTCACAGCACCTCTTCACTTTGTGCTGTTCACATGTTGCTGTTACTAGTGCTTTAAAGTAGTGACTGTTTTCTTGTGTTGTGAAGTTGTTTTCTGGACTATGGAAAATGGCTACCAGAGGATGTATAAACTCGTCAGAGTGCTTCTGCTACATTTATGGTAACTATACCGTCAAAAAGCAACAAAGAAACACTTCCGATTTTATGGAAAAAGTATATTTCGCCTGTTTTGGTATAAAATTAGGCGATCAAGATAAGCCTTGGGCCCCACACAAAGTTTTTTCAGTGTGTGTTGAAGAACTTAGGCAATGGTTTCAACGTAAAAAGCAGTCCTTACGTTTTCGAATACCAATGGTTTGTAGTGAGCCCAAAAATTATAGTGATGACCGCTATTTTTGTTCTTGCAACGTTCGAGGTTTCAATTTGAAAAACAAAAAGGATATTTCTTACCCTAACACTCAATCAGCCATTCGCCCTGTTCCTCAATGGACCTGAAGCATTAAAGTTCATTTTCTCCACTCACATCTTGACTACTTCCCTGCAAGCCTTGGTGATGTAAGTGAAGAGCATGGCGAAAGATTCCACCAAGGCATCAAAGAAATGGAAAGAAGATATCAAGGAAGGTGGAATGTCAACATGATAGCGGACTACTGCTGGGTGATAAAAAGCGATGATTCTCAACGAGTCCACAGCTTCGACAGAAAGCGAAAGCGTTATTATAAGGACTTATGAGCTTATAGAGAAATGAAAGTATACTGTAAATGTAGTTTAGAACATGATTCATAAATAAAATTGTATAACGTTGGAAAAATGTGATAAATTGCTTAAATTTTGTTATTATGCCCAAAAATACTCCCTTTTTGTGAGAAAACCTGACGTGATAGAAAAATATGAATTGCATTTCTGAAATCAGCGCTGAAAAAGTACCGGGTGATCAAAAAGTCAATATAAATTTGAAAACTTGATAATCCACGGAATAATGTAGATAGAAAGGTAAAAATTGACACACATGCTTGGAATGACATGGGGTTTTATAAGAAAAAAAAAAACAAAGTATTGCTAGACGCGTGAAAGATCTCTTGCGTGCGTCGTTTGGTGATGATCGTGTGCTCAGCCGCCACTTTCGTCATGCTTGGCCTCCCAGGTCCCCAGACCTCAGTCCGTGCGATTATTGGCTTTGGGGTTACCTAAAGTCGCAAGTGTATCGTAATCGACCGACATCTCTAGGGATGCTGAAAGACAACATCCGACGCCAATGCCTCACCATAACTCAGGACATTCTTTACAGTGCTGTTCACAACATTATTCCTCGACTACAACTATCGTTGAGGAATGATGGTGGACATATTGACCATTTCCTGTAAAGAACATCATCTTTGGTTTGTTTTACTTTGTTATGCTAATTATTGCTATTGTGATCAGATGAAGCGCCATCTGTCGGACATATTTTGAACTTTCGTATTTTTTTGGTTCTAATAGAACCCCATGTCATTCCAAGCATGAGTTTCAAATGGCTCTGAGCACTATGGGACTTAACTTCTGTGGTCATCAGTCCCCTAGAACTTAGAACTACTTAAACCTAAGTAACCTAAGGACATCACACACATCCGTGCCCGAGGCAGGATTCGAACCTGCGACCGTAGCGGTCGCGCGGTTCCGGACTGCGCGCCTAGAACCGCTAGACCACCGCGGCCGGCATGAGTTTCAATTTGTACCCATCTATCTCATCTATCTACATTATCCCGTGATTTATTCAGTTTTCAAATTTATACTGACTTTTTTATCACCCAGTACATAAAAGTGAGTTATCATATTTCAAACAACTTCCAAAAAATATTTTTTTGCAGGCCTGTGTTTTTTTTTTTTTTGTACAAAACTTTTAGAGTTACTTTACATGAGGGTACAAACCACAAGTATCTATGTCACACAGTTTTTAAAATTGCATTTGGTAATTAGAGACGTTTCAAGTGGACACACTGTATTATAGGTTAATGTAGGCCTTGTAGGGTGGTGGCAGTGTTAATTATCAGAAGCGAACAGTCATTTTCCATTACAATTGCTACAACCAAAATTATTATTTATAAGATGAACATCAACAAAAGCAAAACGAGGATAATGGAGTGTAGTCTAATTAAGTTGGGTGATGCTGAGGGAATTAGATTAGGAAATGAGACACCTAAAGTAGTAAAGGAGTTTGTAGGGTGGTGGCAGTGTTAATTATCAGAAGCGAACAGTCATTTTCCATTACAATTGCTACAACCAAAATTATTATTTATAAGATGAACATCAACAAAAGCAAAACGAGGATAATGGAGTGTAGTCTAATTAAGTTGGGTGATGCTGAGGGAATTAGATTAGGAAATGAGACACCTAAAGTAGTAAAGGAGTTTTGCTATTTGGGGAGGAAAATAACTGATGATGGTCGAAGTAGAGAGGCTATCAAATGTAGACTGGCAATGGCAAGGAAAGCGTTTCTGAAGAAGAGAAATTTGTTAACATCGAGTATAGATTTAAGTGTCAGGAAGTCATTTCTGAAAGTATTCGTATGGAGTGTAGCCACGTATGGAAGTGAAACATGGACGATAAATAGTTTGGACAAGAAGAGAATAGAAGCTTCCGAAATGTGGTGCTACAGAAGAATGCTGAAGATTAGATGGGTAGATCACATAACTAATGAGGAGGTATTGAACAGAATTGGAGAGAAGAGAAGTTTGTGGCACAACTTGACTAGAAGAACGGATCGGTTGGTAGGACATGTTCTGAGGCATCAAGGGATCACAAATTTAGTATTGGAGGGCAGCGTGAAGGGTAAAAATCGTAGAGGGAGACCAAGAGATGAATACACTAAGCAGATTCAGAAGGATGTAGGTTGCAGTAGGTACTGGGAGATGAAGAAGCTTGCACAGGATAGAGTAGCGTGAAGAGCTGCATCAAACCAGTCTCAGGACTGAAGACCACAACAACAACATAAACATATACACTGAAACGTTCTTTCCAAAGAAGATAATTTGTTTTATGAAACTGGTACTGACGTTGGCGAGGCGGCGCTCGAAGTCGATGACGCTCTGCAGCTCGGTGGCGGCGCGGCTGGCGTTGGCGCCCAGCAGGAGGGCCACCTCGGTCATGTAGCGGTGGTAGGCGCGCAGGTCGCCCTCCGAGCTCGCCTTCAGGTAGTAGTCGCGGCTCGGCAGCGCCAGCGTCATCTGGTCCAGCTGCACACAACGCGTACCGTACACAGTCCACACTTTTCTCTGGAAACACGCTCACGAAAACTAAGCGTTAGTTTTTTATGCAACTTTGGTCACAACAACTGTCTTCTCAGTTTTCAGTCGTTTTCATTTCCATTGTATATCACCTATGACACTGCTGCTCGTTTAGCACCACCCAGGGGTCACGCGTACGGTAATTTAGGTTATACGTACGGACGTGACTCAAAGAGAACAAACTTCCCAGACAATTTAAACTGTCGAAAGTTATAGCCACTCTCAAACCTGGCAAGCCTGAAATAAAAGTGTGTGTGAAATCTTATGGTACTTAACTGCTAAGGTCATTACTCCCCTAGCTTACACACTACTTAATCTAAATTATCCTAAGGACAAACACACACTCATGCCCGAGGGAGGACTCGAACCTCCGCCTGAAGACAGCCCAGAAAGCTACCGCCCTATAGCACTGCTCAGTTGTACATTCAAACTTTTGGAACGACTCCTCCTAACCAGAATAGCACAATTCATCGAGGCTGCTGCCCCTCCTGAACAAGCTGGCTTCAGGCAAGGACGCAGCTGCACCGATCAAGTTCTTGCCCTGACTACCCATACTGAAGCAGGTTTTCAAGGCCATCTGAAATCAACAGCTGTCTTCATTGACCTGACAGCCGGGTATGACGCTGTCTGGCGACAGGGACTGATCTACAAGCTACTGAAGTTGTACCAAGTCGAGAAATTGTGGATCTAATATCCAGGATGCTTAGTGAAAGGCAATTTGAAGTGTTTCTAGGCAGCTCTAAAAGCCACAAACGGAAACTAAATAATGGACTACCACAGGGATCTGATTTAGCCCCATCACTATTCAATTTATACATTAATGATTTACTAACCACAATATCAACTAAATTCATCTATGCTGATGACATTGCACTGGTAGCACAGAGCAGTAATTTCTAAGATGGTGAACGAATTCTTACGGAGGATCTGGAGAAGATGTCAGCTTTCTTTAAGACCTGGAGACTGATCCCAAGCACATCAAAAACCGAATTCTCTTGTTTCCATCTAGCGAATCGTGCTGCGAACTACAAACCAAGAGTTCTGCTCAATGGACAAACGTTGAGGTACAATCCTTTCCCAAAATATCTCGGAATCACACTAGATAGAACCCTGAGCTACAAAGAGCACATCACCAAGCTTTCTCATAAAGTTGCTGCAAGGAACAACATACTACATAAGCTCAGTGGTACCATCTGGGGAACCTCTGCTGACTGTCTGCGTTTAACTGGCATCAGTCTTCTGTACTCTGCTGCCGAGTACTGTACACCTATCTGGTTGGAAAGTGTACATGTGAAGAAGGTAGACACAAAACTTAGCGACAAAATGCGCTGCATTACTGGTTCCATAAAATCAATCCCATGCCACTAGTTACCAGTACTGAGTCACATCCCTCCACTTCATTTAAGGCGGAAACAAGCTCTGTTGAGGGAGGCCAAGAAAATCTCTGCGTCACCTTCTCCACCACTGCACCAGGAATTCTGTCATCCGCCGCAGCAACGATTGCGATCAAGAAGACCAGCAAGTATTACTGCAGGACAACTCATCGCGGATGGTTTTGATCTAAATGAAAGCTGGAAGTATGAATGGTCAACAAAAACATTGAGAACAAGAGCCCATCACCTTGATCCCGCAAAGAAGCCAAAAGGTTTTGACCTACCGAGGAAACTTCGGTGCCGCCTCAACAGGTTAAGAACTGGACATGGTTGTTGTAGCTACTTCAGGTACAAATGGGGCTGGATCAGTTCACCAATGTGTGAATATAATCAAGAAGAGCAGACAATTGAACATTTAGTCCAACGCTGTCCACTTCATTCATACCCTGGAAGTCCCGATGACTTGGGTTAGGTTAGTGTTGTTTAACGTCCCGTCGACAACGAGGTCATTAGAGACGGAGCGCAAGCTCGGGTTAGGGAAGTATGGGGAAGGAAATCAGCCGTGCCCTTTCAAAGGAACCATCCCGGAATTTGCCTGAAACGATTTAGGGAAATCACGGAAAACCTAAATCAGGATGGCTGGAGACGGGATTGAACCGTCGTCCTCCCGAATGCGAGTCCAGTGTGCTAACCACTGCGCCACCTCGCTCGGTCCGATGACTTGTTCACTCTCACACTCAGCTTAATTAACTGGTTGAAAAACCACAGGCTTTAAGGTTTAATCTTGTCTTATATGTATATTGCATAAAATCATTTGCCTTATATCAACTGTATATTGTATAAAATCACCATACGATTAAATAAATAAATTTCCATTGTCTCACCATTTTATTTAAAGCCATATTTGTAACACACACTGAGGCAAAAATTAATTGGGATGGGGATACGCACATATACAGATGGCGGTAGTATCGCATACACAAAATGTACATTGAAGCGCCAAAGAAACTGGTATAGGCATGCGTATTCAAATACAGAGAAACGTAAACAGGCAGAATACGGCGCTGCAGTTTGCAACGCCTTTATAAGACAGCTAGCATCAGGCGCAGTTGTTAGATCGGTTACTGCTGCTACAACGCCGCTTTATCAAGACTTAAGTGAGTCCGAACGTGGTGTTATAGTCGGCGCTCGAGCGGTGGGACACACCATATCAGAAGAAGCGATGAAGTGGGGATTTTTCCCGTAGGACCATTTCACGAGTGTACCTTGAATATCAGGAATCAGGTAAAACATCAAATCTCCGACATCGCTGCGGCCGGGAAAAGATCCTGCGAGAACAGGAACAACGACGACTGAAGAGAATAGTTCAACGTGACAGAAATGCAATCCTTCCGCAAACTGCGGCGGATTTCAATGCTGGGCCATCAGCAAGTGTCAGCGAGCGAACTATTAAACGAAACATCATCGATATGGGCTTTCGGAGCGGAAGCCTGACTCGTGTACGCTTGATGACTGCACGACGCAAAGATTTACGCCTCGCCAAGGCCCGTCAACACAGACATTGGACTGTAGATGACTGGTACATGTTGCATGGTAGGACGAGTCTCATTTCATATTGTATTGAGCGGATGAACGTGTACGGTTTTGGAGGCAACCTCGTGAATCCATGGATCCTGCGTCTTAGCAGGGGACTGTTCAAGCTGGTGGAGGCTCTGTAATGGTGTGGGGCTCTTTTTTATAGTTTCTATTAATGCATATGTACGGTAAACTTATTTTAAATAATAACAATTGCTGTTGTTCAACGGATTAGATTTCTATCGTAAGCTTGATGATGTTGTAGATTTGTACTGGAGCCTGAAGATGGTGGCAATAAGGCACCTATAAAATGATTAACTAAATCCACGGCTGTCTTCGAGTCTTCGACCAGCCACAATCTCATTTCATCACACAAGATTGAATTGCAGAAAGTTGTGGAACAGTTCGGGGACGATGATTGTATCAGCATGGCAGTGCACCCTGTCATAAAGCAGTATCTTTGAGACAATTGTCTGTGAACAACAGCATTGCTCAAATGGACTGTCATGTCCAAACTCTCGCTCTCATCTAATACTTTCCCCTCTTTGGGGAAGTGTGTAGGGGAATTTGTAGCCTTTCGGCTTTTACTCCACTGTGTACTTGTGTGTGTGGTTATTTCTGTAATTTCTGGGTGTCTGCGAGATGTGATGATTGTTCTGTGTGTGTCTGGTGCTTGCCTGAGGTTGGCGAAATGATTGATATTGTGGGGGAGGGAGGAGGTTTAGGAATTGGATATAAGGATTTTCTCTTCCACTTAGTCGTCGAAGATCGTCATTGGGCGTTTGTGCTTGTCGCGGGACATGTCATCCACATCGACATCTACATCTACATGATTACTCAGCAATTCACATTTAAGTGCTTGGCAGAGGATTCATCGAACCACAATCATACTATCTCTCTACCATTCCACTCCCGAACAGCGCGCGGGAAAAACGAACACCTAAACCTGTCTATTTGAGCTCTGATTTCTTTTATTTTATTTTGATGATCATTCCTACCTATGTAGGTTGGGTTCAACAAAATATTTTCGCATTCGGAACAGAAAGTTGGTGACTGAAATTTCGTAAATAGATCTCGCCGCGACGAAAAACGTCTTTGCTTTAATCACTTCCATCCCAACTCGCGTATCATATCTGCCACACTCTCCCCCCTATTACGTGATAATACAAAACGAGCTGCCCTTTTTTTTGCACCTTTCGATGTCCTCCGTCAATCCCACCTGGTAAGGATCCCACACCGCGCAGCAATATTCTAACAGATGACGAACGAGTGTAGTGTAAGCTGTCTCTTTAGTGGACTTGTTGCATCTTCTAAGTGTCCTGCCAATGAAACGCAACCTTTGGCTCGCCTTCCCCACAATATTATCTATGTGGTCTTTCCAACTGAAGTTGTTCGTAATTTTAACACCCAGGTACTTAGGTGAATTGACAGCCTTTAGAATTGCACTATTTATCGAGTAATCGAATTCCAACAGATTTCTTTTGGAACTCATGTGGATCACCTCACACTTTTCGTTATTTAGCGTCAACTGCCACCTGCCACACCATACAGCAATCTTTTCTAAATCGCTTGGCAACTGATACTGGTCTTCGGATGACCTTACTAGACGGTAAATTACAGCATCATCTGCGAACAACCTAAGAGATGTGCTCAGATTGTCACCCAGGTCATTTATATAGATCAGGAACAGCAGAGGTCCCAGGACGCTTCCCTGGGGAACACCTGATATCACTTCAGTTTTACTCGATGATTTTCCGTCTATTACTACGAACTGCGACCTTCCTGACAGGAAATCACGAATCCAGTCGCACAACTGAGACGATACCCCATAGGCCCGCAGCTTGATTAGAAGTCCTTTGTGACGAACGGTGTCAAAAGCCTTCCGGAAATCCAGAAACACGGAATGAACTTGAGATCCCCTGTCAATAGCGGCCATTACTTCGTGCGACTAAAGAGCTAGCTGCGTTGCACAAGAACGATGTTTTCTGAAACCATGCTGATTACGTATCAATAGATCGTTCCCTTCGAGGTGATTCATAATGTTTGAATACAGTATATGCTCCAAAACCCTACTGCAAACCGACGTCAATGATATAGGTCTGTAGTTCGATGGATTACTCCTACTACCCTTCTTAAACACTGGTGCGACCTGCGCAATTTTCCAATCTGTAGGTACAGATCTATCGGTGAGCGAGCTATTGTATTGATTGCTGAGTAGGGAGCTATTGTATCAGCGTAATCTGAAAGGAACCTAATCGGTATACAATCTGGACCTGAAGACATGCCCGTATCAAGCGATTTGAGTTGCTTCGCAATCCCTAAGGTATCTACTTCTAAGATGCTAGCAACTTTTCGTGTTTCAAATTCTGGAATATTCCATTCGTCTTCCCTGGTGAAGGAATTTCGGAAAACTGCGTTCAATAACTCCGAAGGTATTGATTACGTCTTGTCGCTTGTGTACTTTACATACGACCAGAATTTCTTCGGATTTTCTACCAAATTTCGCGACAATGTTTCGTTGTGGAACCTATTAAAGGCTTCACGCATTGAAGTCCGTGCCAAATTTCACGCGTCTGTAAATTTTAGCCAATCTTCGGGATTTCGCGTTCTTCTGAACTTCGCATGCTCTCTATTAGCTTTGGATTGTTTGTGGCTAAGAGGTCAAGTGTGTTTTCGCTACCATCTACAATTCGCGTGGGTTCGTGGACTAACTGCTCGAAATAATTTTCGGAGAAAGCTAAAAAAAATGGCTCTGAGCACTATGGGACTTAACATCTATGGTCATCAGTCCCCTAGAACTTAGAACTACGTAAACCTAACTAACCTAAGGACGTCACACACATCCATGCCCGAGGCAGGATTCGAACCTGCGACCGTAGCGGTCACGCGGTTCCAGAGTGAAGTGCCTAGAACCGCACGGCCACATCGGCCGGCTTTCGAAGAAAGCATTTGGGACAATCTCGGAAGATGTTATCTGCCTACCACCGGTATTGAACAAGTATTTTTGCCAACATATCGAGGGAAGGTTGAAGTCCCCACCAACTATAACCGTATGAGTGGGGTATTTATTTGTTACGAGACTCAAATTTTCTCTTAACTGTTCAGCAACTGTATCATCGGAGTCTGGGGGTCGGTAGAAGGAGCCAATTATTAACTTAGTTCGGCTGTTAAGTATAACCTCCACCCATACCAATTCGCACGGAGTATCTACTTCGACTTCACTACAAGATAAACCACTACTGACAGACACCGACCTAGGGCGTGGATGAGGACGTTTCCTGATCTGGAAGAGCTTTCATAGAAGGCCCTTGCCAGACCTTGGAAACGCTCTTTCAAGAGTGGGATTTCAGCTGCGACGTGCAGATCATCGGTAGGGAATCCGATGGGTAGATGCAGTGCCCTCCTGAGGGCGTGGCTCTGCAGCCCCTGGAGTTTGTCCAGGCGCTGCTTTGCCGCGTACCCCCAGACAGGGCATGCATGTTCCATTACTGGCCGTATCAGGGCCTGATAAACATTGACTCCTACAGAGCAGGGAAGGAAGCTGGTTGAGATGACGACTGGGTATAGGATGGACATTCTGGCACAGAACTTCCTGTGGACCTCGTCTATGTGGGGTTTCCACGTAAGACAAGAGTCCAAGGTTACGCCGAGGTACTTGGCGGTTCTGCGCCAGGGGAGTTGGGTTCCGTTTAGGTGAATATGGAGGGGGGGGGGGGGGGGGGCGTTGAGCAGGTCCGTGCCTTCCGAGCCTCCGAGTGATCAGGATAGCTTGCGTATTTTCAGAGTTGATGGTGATGCGCCAGCGACAGGCCCAAGTTTCTGTGTCATCTAAAGCCCTTTATAGCCTACGGATGACCAGGTCCTTGTTTGCATTTCGTGTGTAGAAGGCTGTGTCATCTGCGTACTGTGCGGTGTGCACCAGGGGGCCATTGTGTCCGCAGTGTACAGGCTGTACAAAACGGACCCCAGGACCGATCCCTGTGGCACCCCAGCACGAACACGCCTGTTGGTGGAGGTGGCAGTTTCTACTTTGGCAGAGATAGATTTTGATCTGCTTAACTATGCTCCCGGGGTACCCTTGTGTGTACAACTTGTAGAGTAGCCCTCTATACCATACTGAGTCGAAGGCTTGTTCTGTGCAAAGTCCCAATATGAACCTAGTTGAACACCTTTGGGAAGAGTTAGAACGTCTGCTTCGTTCCAGACCCAAAATCCAACATCACTACCTTCTCTAATTTGGACTCTTGATGAAGGTCGAGCTGTAATTACTCCACAGAGATTGAGACACTTCAATGAAAGGGACCCCAGCAGAGTTTATGCCGTCATACACTGAGCTCACAAAAGTAATGGGACAGCGATATCCGGATTTACAGATGGCGGTAGTATCGGGTACACAAGGTATAAAAGGGCAGTGCATTGGCGGAGCTGTTATTTGTAGTCAGGTGATTCATGTGGAAAGGCCGACGTGATTAAGGCTACTGAGACGCGGAGTGGTAGCTGGAGCTACGCGCATGGAATATTCCATTTCGAAAATGTTTAGCGAATTAAGTCATACGGGATATGCAGTGTCAAGAGTGTGCCGAGAAGAACAAAATCCCGGAATTACAGCTCATGACAGACAACGCGGTAGCCGACGGCCTTTAATTAAGGACCGAGAGCAGCGACGTTTGCGCGGGGTTGACAGTGCCAATAGACAAGCAAAACTGCGTAAAGTAACAGCAGAAATGAATGTGGTACGAACGATGAACGTGTCCGTTAGGACAGTGCGGCGAAATTTGGCGGACGATCGACGAGAGTGCATTTGCTAACATCGCCTATAGCGCCTCTCCTGGGCTCGTGACCATGTCGGTTGGACCCTAGACTACCGGAAAACCGTTGCATGGTCAGATGAGTTACGATTTCAGTTGGTAAGAGGCAGGATTCGAGTGTGGCACAGACGCCACGAAGCCATTGATTCAAGTTGCGAATAAGGCACTGTGCAAGTTGGTGGTGGCTCCATAATGATATGGACTGTTTTCACATGAAAAGGACTGGGGACTCTGGTGCAACCGAACCGATTATTGATTGTATCTCCGCAACTCGTGGTCTTGCGGTAGCGTTCTCGCTTCCCGAGCACGGTGCCCCGGGTTCGATTCCCGGTGGGGTCAGGGATCTTCTCTGCCTCATGATGACTGGATCTTTTTTTTTGTGTGTCCCTCGTCATCATTTCATCACCATTGACTCGCATGTCGCCGAAGTGGCGTCAACTAAAAAGGACTTGCAATACGGCGGCCAAACTTCCCCGCATGGGGCCTCCCGGCCAACAATGCCATACGATCATTTCATTTCATTTCAATGATTGGATATGGTTATGTTCGGATACTTCGAAACCATCTGCAGCTATTCATGGATTTCATGTTCCGAAACATGTGACTGGTTCACAACTGCTCGCGATTTGTTTGAATAACTATCTGGACAATTCGAGGGAATGATCTGGGCACCCAGATCGTCCGAAATGAGTTCCAACGGATATTGGTGGGACATAATCGAGAGATCAGTTCGTGCGCAGAATTGTGTACCTGCAACACTTTCACATTTATGGACGGCTATAGAGGCAGCATGTATGAGAGTTGATAGTTGATGGTAGGAGAAACAACATCGCGGTTACAGGTAGTCTGCGAAAACAACTTGTAGATGTTGGCCACTCATGCATCGTGTATACGGATGGTGTTAACCCTTTCAGCATCAGCTCAGGCCTGAAGATGGTGCAAAAAAGTACCGAAACTCGTAGCCGTACAATAAATGACATCATAACGACAGGTGTTTCATTTTCTTACATGAGTGAACCGCCAAAGTCTCCCAGATCTCCAATCACAAGAATGGACATACAAGAGAAAAAAAAGGGGAGCAGCATAGCTTGGTATTTCCGAAGATACTTGTTGATCTCATGCCACGTCTGTTCCTGCACTACTCTGTGCAAAAGGAGGTCCGACGCGATGTTACGAGGTATCTGACGACTTCCGTCACCTCAGTGTCGGAGCGCCGCCAGTGAGTGAGCGAGTACCTGCAGGATGTTGACGGAGGAGTTCTTGTCGTCGGGGCCGACCCACTGCTCGATGAGGACGCCCTCGTTGTACTCTCCGCGCAGGCGGCCCAGCAGCACCTCGACGCTGAAGGCGGGCGGCGCCCACCGCTCGTCGGTGACGGGCCAGCCGCCCAGCGCGCGCAGCACCCCGCGCAGCGGCTCGTCCCCCAGACGTCGGATCTGCTCTGCAACACCGCCGCCGACACCACGCGCTTCAGCCCCACACACCGCTGCCACCCGCACCGACCACCAAACACTGCTACAGCTGCACTATTTACTTCACATCATACACTCGTGCTCATAAATTAAGGATAATGCTGACACATGCTGAAACAACGCACTGGCGGGAGGTTTGCGGGTTTAAATCGCCTCGGGGAATGACCATGCGGTGCATTTGACCTGCAGTTGTCGCAGGGTGGCGCTGGCAGCAGTCCACATACACAGAGGTGTGTTGGTGCATGTCAGAGTACGGTGTAGCGAGTAAGTGTGCAGAAGTTTTCAGACGTGCTAATGGTGACTTTGTGTTGAAAATGGCTCAAAGAACACATATCCATGACATTATGAGGGGTAGAATACTAGGGCGACTGGAGGCTGGTCAAACACAGCAGGTCGTACCACGGCCCCTCCGTGTGCCACAAAGTGTGATCTCAAGATTGTGGCAACGATTCCAGCAGACAGGAAATGTGTCCTGGCGCTACAGTACGGGACGTACACAGTGTACAACACCACAAGAAGACCGATGTCTCACCATCAGTGCCCGCAGACGGCGCAAGTAGCCTTGCTCGGGACCTTACCACAGCCACTGGAACAGCTGTATCCAGACACACAGTCTACAGACGACTGAACAGACATGGGTTATTCGCCTGGAGGCCTGCAAGATGTATTCCACTGACCAATGGTCACAGGAGAGCCCGTAAAGCCTAGTGTCGAGAACACAGTACACGGTCATTGGAACAGTGGTCCCAGGTTATGCTCACGGACGAGTCCAGGTATAGTCTGAACAGTGATTCTCGCCGGGTTTTAAACCGGCGTGAACCAGGAACCAGATACCAACCCCTTAATGTCCTTGAAAGGGACCTGTATGGAGGTCGTGGTTTGATGGTGTGGAGTGAAATTATGATTGGTGCACGTACACCCCTGCGAGTCTTTCAAAGAGGAACTGTAACAGGTCAGGTGTATCGGGACGTACTTTTGCACCAGCTCGTGGGTGCAGTGGGTCCCACCTTCCTCCTGATGGATGATAACGCACGGCTCCACCGAGCTGCCGTCGTGGAGGAGTACCTTGAAACAGAAGATGCGAATGGAGTGGCCTGCCTGTCCTCCAGACCTAAACCCAATCGAGCACGTCTGGGATGCTCCCAGTCGACGTATCGCTGCACGTCTCCAAACCCCTACGACACTTCAGGAGCTCTGACAGGCACTGGTGCAAGAATGGCAGGCTACACCCCAGCAGCTGCTCGACCACTTGATCCAGAGTATGTCAACCCGTTGTGCCGCCTGTGTGCGTGTGCATGGTGATCATATCCCATATTGATGTCGGAGTACATGCGCAGGAAACAGTGGCGGTTTGTAGCACATGTGTTTCTTGACGGTTTTCTCAACTTATCACCAGTACTGTGGACTTACAGATCTGTGTCGTGTGTGTTCCTGTGCTATTATAGCCAGTTTCGTGTAGTGCCACGTTGTGTGGCACCACATTCTGAAATTATCCTTAATTTATGAGCATGAGAGTACATTAATACAACATCAATCGCAAAATCCTTGTATCCGACAAAAAGTTGTCTAAAAGAAAATAAAGTATAAATGAGCTGACATTTGACGTTATTTCTTATTTTGCCGACTTTGTGCCCCCACATCTACATCTATACCCACAAATACACAGATACTCCGCAAGCCACCGTACGGTGCGTGGTGGAGGACACCTTGTACAACTATTCATTATTTCCTTTCCAGTTCCACTGGCAAATAGAGAGAGGGAAAAACAACTGCTTTACGCTTCCGTATGACCCCTAATTTCTCGTACCTTAACTTCGTGGCCCCTTACGCGTAACGTATGTTGGCAGCGGTAGAATCTTTCGGCGGTCAGCTTCAAGTGCCGGTTCTCTAAATTTTGTCAATAGTGTCTCTCGATGAGAGCTTCACCTTCCCTTCAGGGATTCCCATTTGAATTCCGGAAGCATCTCCGTAACAGTTACGTGTTGTTCGAACCTACCGGTAACAAATCGAGAAGCCCGCCTCTGAATTGCGTGGATGTCTTCCGTCAATCCGACCTGTTGCGGATCCCAAACAGTCGAGCAGTACTCAAGAATAGGTCGCACCAGCGTCCTATATGCGATCTCCTTTACAGAGGAACCACTCTTTCCTAAAATTCTCCCAATAAACCGGACTATTCGCCTTGCCTACCACAGTTCTCACATACTCGTTCCAACTCATATCGCTTTACAACGCTATGCCCACATATTTAAACGGCTTTTTTGTGTCAAACAGGACACTAGTAATACTGTATCCGAACATTACACGTTTGATCTTCCAACTCATCCGTGTTAACTTACATTTTTACACACTTTGGGCTAACTGCCATTCCTCACACGAATTGGGAATTTTGCCTAAGTCCTCTTATACACAATGCGATCAAAAGTATCCGGACACCTGGCTGAAAAAATTTACAGGTTCGTGACGCCCTTCATCTGTAATGCTGGAATTCAGTATGGTGTTGGCCCACCCTCAGACTTGATGACGGCTTCCACTCTCGCAACCATATTTTCAATCAGGTGCGGGAAGGTTTCTTGGGGAATGGCAGTCCATTCTTCACGTAGTGCTGCTCTGAGGAGAGGTATCGATGTCGATCGGTGAGGTCTTTCACGAAGCCAGCGTTCCAAAACATCCCAAAGGTGTTCTATAGGATTCAGGTCCGGACTCTGTGCAGGCCAGTCCATTACAGGGATGTTATTGTCGTGTAACCACTCCGCTACAGGCCGTGCATTATGAACAGGTGCTCGATCGTGTTGAAAGATGCAATCGCCATCCCCGAATTGCTCTTAAACAGCGCGAAGCAAGAAGGTGCTTAAAACATCAATATAGGCCTGTGCTATGATAGTACCACGCAAAACAACAATTCGTGCCATCCCCCTACATGAAAAACGCGATCGCACCGTAACACCACCGCCTCCGAATTTTACTGTTGAGACTATACACGCTTGCAGATGACGTTCACCGGACATTCGCCATATCCACACCCTGCCATCGCATCGCCACAATGTGTACCGAGATACGTCACTCCACACAACGTTTTTCCACTGTTCAATCGTCCAATGTTTACGATCCTTACACCGAGCGAGGTGTCGTTTGGCAATTACCAGCGTGATGTGTGGCTTATGAGGAACTGCTCGATCATGAAATCTAAGTTTTCTCACCTCCCCCTAACTGTCATAGTACTTGCTGTGTGGCCCGCATCTCGTGGTCGTGCGGTAGCGTTCTCGCTTCCCGCGCCCGGGTTCCCGGGTTCTATTCCCGGCGGGGTCAGGGATTTTCTCTGCCTCGTGATGGCTGGGTGTTGTGTGCTGGCTGTCCTTAGGTTAGTTAGGTTTAAGTAGTTCTAAGTTCTAGGGGACTGATGACCATAGATGTTAAGTCCCATAGTGCTCAGAGCCATTTGAACCATCTTGCTGTGGCTCCTGATGCAGTTTGTAATTCCTGTGTGATGGTCTGGATAGGTGTGTGCCTTTTACACATTACGACCCTCTTCAAATGTCGGTGGTCTATCAGTCAACAGACGAGGTCGGCCTCTACGCTTTTGTGTTGTACGTGTCCCTTCACATCTGGGGATATTTAGGAGTGTGGAAATCTCGCGTACAGACGTATGACACAAGTGACACCCAGTCACCTGACCACGTTCGAAGTGCATGAGTTTCGTACAGCGCGCCATTCTGCTCTCTCACGATGTCTAATGACTACTGAGGTCGCTGATATGCAGTGCCTGGCAGTAGGTGGCAACACAATGCACCTAATGTGAAAAACGTATGTTTTTGGGGGTGTCCGGATACTTTTGATCACATTGTGTATCTCCCAACAGTCACTCAACTTGACAGTTTACCGCACACCGCGGCATCATCAGCAAGCAACCGGAGATTGCTGTCGCCGGCTGGTGTGGCCGAGCGGTTCTAGGCGCTTCAGTATGGAACCGCGCGACCGCTACGGTCGCAGGTTCGAATCCTGCTTCGGGCATGGGTGTGTGTGATGTCCGTAGCTTAGTTAGGTTTAAGTAGTTCTAAGTCTAGGGGACTGATGACCTCAGATGTTAAGTCCCATAGTGCTCAGAGCCATTTTTACCGTGTGTGCATGGTCCGCTAAGCGGCGCGTGCGGGTCAGCGAAGGTGGCGAGCCGGGCCGGGCCGGTGCTGGGAACTGGCCCGTGTTTGTGTCGGAAACATCTCGAAAGGATCTGGAGTCATGAGTCATAGCGCGGCCTCGCTGGGTTCAAAAATGGTTCTGGACACAATGGGACTTAACTTCTGAGGTCATCAGTCCCCTAGAACTTAGAACTACTTCAACCTAACTAACCTAAGGACATCACATACATCCATGCCCGAGGCAGGATTCGAACCTGCGACCGTAGTGGTTGCGGGGTTCGCCTTGCTAGGGTTAAGGGCCATTTGTCTGAAATGAACCACCTCTTCTGGATTCAAATGTTCGCTAGTCACTGTATTGGTATTCGTAGACGTGTTGACAGTGAATGATGGCTACGCTTTCGGATCATGTGTCCATTGTCCAGAAGACACTGTCGGGCAAAGTAAGGCTGGAAGGTTTGTGCAGCGTTCACTGCACTATCGCTGCACCCCGGTTGCATTGATGGACGAGTATTTGTTCACTCCATGCGAAGTTGAGTAGCCGGCCGAAGTGACCGTGCGGTTAAAGGCGCTGCAGTCTGGAACCGCAAGACCGCTACGGTCGCAGGTTCGAATCCTGCCTCGGGCATGGATGTTTGTGATGTCCTTAGGTTAGTTAGGTTTAACTAGTTCTAAGTTCTAGGGGACTAATGACCTCAGCAGTTGAGTCCCATAGTGCTCAGAGCCATTTGAACCATTTTTTTTTGAAGCTGAGTAATTCTACTACTCAATAGCTGGTGATCTGTTTACTTCATGTGTTCATGTTGAAGGGTGTCACTGAGTCTGCCCTCGCGGGCGGCATTGGTGTTACGTGTACGTGTGGGACCGGTAGTAACTGATGTGTGTTTCAGGTCTTATGCCAATTTAATGATGTGTATACTGTATTACCAAGAACTGTACGCAGGAATGAAGTGTGAAATAAAGTATGATCGCACGCCTCGGTACTGTAAACCTACTGAGGTAGCCGTGGGTGAATTCTAATGCTCATATCAATCTTTGAGTTACGTGATCGCCTTTTGTATTTGAACAATTCGCGCATCCTTATTTGGCATTGATCTGAAGGCGCTCTGCACCTGGGCTTGTTTTGAAATTGTCTGGTGCTTCCGTACAGTACTTGAGTAAACATTAAATTGTGCTACGAGTAAAATTGGTGTGGAAAAAACTTGTGAGTAGGCCTCTTCCTGTAATTGATATTGTGGATTTTCAGTTCTGTTCCTAAATTGATTTCTGTTCCTAAATTGATTGCTTTGAAATTTGAACTGATGTCAGTTTATGGTCATAAATTCTATTTAAGGGTTTAGTATATGGATTTTTAAGGTAGGGTTGGGGGTTTAAAATTTAGTTGCAAGTAGTTACCCAGTTTTAGCTGAAACTTTTAATTGATCTCGTTGTAACTGTCTTGACCTTAAATTTGGCATCATTGTATCACCATTATTTGCCATCAGTACTGGATAAAGGTTAATATTTAATCAAGGATATTGCAATGGTTACCTTTCAAAAATAAATAATAAATATAATAAAAAAGGTCGGGCAATGTGTTTTTTTGTAAATGTTGAGTAGGAATTTCTTGTCAATAAATTTATTTTAGAAAGATGTCTGAAATAATGTTAACACGGTACTTTACAACTTCCTAAAGCTTCTATCATACCACTAAAGGTCGGCGTCTATCGCAGGATGCAATCAGAGGCACTTGGTAATAACATGAGCAAGTTCTGCGTGTTCCACACACCATGGACAACGGTAGCACAGATACCCAGAGGAAATGCTCTAGTCGAGCACTGCTGAGAAAGGCTCGCAGCAGTACAACAGGACCAGACGACGAATTCGGGAAGGTCCCCCAGAGCACAGCGATGTTTTACTTCGAATCTACCGGCCGTGGCGGTGAGAAGACAGATCTGCTTGGGATGGCTGCCCGAAGAGAACTTCCGACTGCCCTGCGGCCGGCTACATCGCCGTTTTCTTAGTTCCGACTACCGCATAGTGTATCTAGCGCCGCTTGCGAAAGAATTGTCAAATCAACTATGACCGTAGTCTCTGCCATCGATGCCTTTGCCTTCAACCGTGGCAAAGCTATAAGATACAACTCAACAGCGATGTCTAATACGGAAAATCAAGGAGTAATGCCCCTGTTGATTTACATACACTGGCTGACAAAAAATGTGAAGCAGCCGGATGACATGGTTCGAAATCAGTGTAACTTCGTACTTGTACTTGCTATCGAGAGGTATGTAAATGATTAAGAGCTGCTATTGGCTGTGATAGAACACCCACCAGACAGCATCAGTGATGTTTTTATTTAGCGTGGTTACCAGATGTGGTAGGGTATGCAAGGGGCGCGAATGGCGTCACAGGTTGAGTTATCACTGTGAACGAGACGGAGGTGCCAGAGGTACTCATCCGAGACAACGTTATCAGCAACTGACAGTGTTTAAGATGGGCCCCACGGTGGGTCTCCATTTGGCCGGCTGTTGTCGTCGTGCAATATCCAAGTTTGTGGGACATTCGTGTGTGACTGTGTCCGGGTGTTCGACCGAATGAGAACGTGGGGGCAGGCATACTCATCATCAAGGTTCTGGTTGATGAAGTCTGACTAGCACAAGGGGGGGTCGCCATATTGTGCACTAAGCACATTATGCCCCTTCATATCTGGCCTGCCATCCGAGAAAATGAGAACAAGTAACGGACTCCCTGCGACACTCAGTGTCACCACTCACCATTGCTCGGAGACCAGCAGCAGCTGGACTACATAATTACCATCCCACGCGTAGGCTGGCATTAACACCACAACGCAAACGGGTGCGTTTGGAGTGTTGCTGTGACCAGGAAGGATGGACTGCTGATGAATGGTGTCTTTGTTTTTGGGGCAGAACTGTAATTCTGTGCTACCCTGGACGACCATCATCAGCATGTTATGTCAGCGACCTGCGGAGAGGTTCCGTTCTTCCATTGGTTTTGGAGAGGCATAGCTGTGCTGCTCCAGACGTCGTGGTGTGCGCAGACATCGGACATGACTGCACATCACGGCAGTATGTCACAGATACACTGTGTACTCAAGCTTCACCCCTCATGTGACAGATTCGTGGTCTTTTTATTTTTCAAGAGGACATTACTCCTCCAAGTGGTTCAAATGGTTCAAATGGCTCTAAGCACTAAGGGACTTAACATCTGAGGTCATCAGTCCCCTAGACTTAGAACTACCTAAACCTAAACAACAAAAGGACACCACACAAATCCATGCCCGAGGCAGGATTCGAACCTGCGACCATAGCAGCAGCGCGGTTCCGGACTGAAGCGCCTAGAACCGCTCGGCCACAACGGCCGGCGTTGCTCCTCCATACATGGCACGTGTCTGTGTGATGATATCCAGATGTGGTCCCAATAGAACATAAGTGGGGACCAGCTCGGTCATCAGCCCTGTCCCAAAGTCGCTATTGACGACATCAAGGACCAGTCACAACAGATGTGGGGCACGAGAGAATTCAACGGCTTTATGACAACCCTTCCAGTGCATGCAGCAAGGCCAGAGCATACCGATAAGGGAGCTCACATTACCAAGCTGAAAATTTTAATATACAGAGTGTAACAAAAACAATCATCAAATTTTAAAAAAATCGTAACTATTATGTAATTTGAGATACGTATGTGACCAACATACTGTTGGAAAGAACAGACTCTCGAGTTTTAGATGCTTCCCGCTAGGTAGCAGCAGTGTGCGTCAACATCAGTTTTAGTAAAAATGGTGTCAAGACAACAGAAAGCGTTTTGTGTTCTACGTTTTGCGCTGTGGGGGTCAGTAATAACTGATCAGCGTGACTTTCGTACTAGGATGGTGTGGGTCCTCCTACAGCACCTAGACGATGGCATGAACAACTCCGAGAAACAGATTGTTTGTGCAAAAGCAAATCGCCGGGCCGTCCGCGAGTGTCTGACACAGACGTCTAACGCATCCGCCATAGTTTCACAAGGAGTCCGCAGAAATCCGTTCGCCTTGCAGCTCGACAGCTCAGCATGCCCCCATGCCCGTCTGGCATGTGTTGCGTCGACGTTTCCACATGAAACCATACAAAATTCAGCTACTGCAAGCTCTTCGTGAAGGTTGCAAACAACAACGTGTGGAGTTTTGTAACTTCGTTCTTGTCAAGATGGGGGATGACGGTTTTCTTACACACTTAGTGTTTAGTGACGAGGCAACATATCACTTTGCAACGTTTCGCCCAGATATTTAAACGACGTGACGGTGACAAGCTGGACACTACTAATGCTGTATTCGAACGTGATGGCTTTGTTTCTCCTACTCATCTTCTTTCCGGAATTCCACTGTAAGCCGCGTACAGTTATGCCATTCACAATAAAGACTATAAAGCATGAAAGTAATGCCATTAATACGTTAAAGTGATCAGATATGAAGTTTTATAGGCAAACAAAGATGCGGCAGGCATCAAAGTTGAATAAGACTATTTCAAAGTTTATTCCCTGTTCGTCCGCATCTAGAAGAATTAATCTGGCATTTTCTCAATCGTGCTTTTTTCCTGTTTCCAATTTTTTATTTTCGGTTTCGTAAAGGGAACGGCATTAATTTTTGTTACTATTCTCTGGTTGTATTCCATAAATCTTTGGATACGCTGGATTTAAACATTTGAGGATGTAATTCCACATTGTTGAATCAAAAAGAAGGCATCCATATTCATATTAATAACGAAGATGTACTTTGCATATACTGTCGAAATATACTTATCTTTGTGGTGCCAAAATAATCTACAATTAAAATATATTTTTTAAAATTATTGACTTTCGGAACGTGCCCATGCAGTTATCTCATCACTGGAAACTTCGTTTTGCCAGCGAGAGTATACATTAGTTTAAGTCGTACCCTGGAACGAAGTTACAGAGGCTTAACAAAGGACACTCACAGAAATAAAAAAAGATCTTACATCCACTGTATACTGAAACAAGTAAACAAGACGAAAATGTAACATAGCACATGCAGAAGTAGTATGCGGTACAAATCCTACTGGTAACACAATAAGAAATAATAAATCGCCGTTGGGATACTTTAGCGATATTCCCAATTCCATCCTTATTGACGACTATGTATCTAAATTAAAAATAAAATGTTCATTTATATGTCCAGTAAGAATTCTTTCAAAACTGCGGATAGAGAACTGAATTATCTGTGCAGTCCTATAAGTACTATCTAGACAGAACATGAGAACACAGATTCAGAAAGAAGCAGATTTGAGGAGTACAGCCATAGTTACATATACACCAGTCTTCAGACACATACATCTAGGAGGTTCGTAGTGACGTGTATTCATAGGCTGAGCGTTCCATATGCTCCAGAGCAGCACATGGTAATATCGTCAGTTAATTATGCTTTGGTTTTCCATTGGCATTCTAATTACCAACAGCAGCCAGGGAGCTATATCGAGATGTTGGCATTGTTGACTAACTTGTACAGTATCTTGTGCGCTGCTATATCGTTGGATGATAACAATGTTTGTAGATTGCTTTAGACCGGATGACCAAGAGCCCAAAAATTACTTGTAAGTACGTGTATGTGATATGTGTTTCCAGGACACTAGCAATATATGGATCTTCTTGCTCTCCCCAAACACATGGAGAGGTCGCGCTTAAGCTGAGCCGACAGAGGTGTTCCTCGCACTTCCGATGATTGAATTTCAGTCTTACTATAACGGTCGTGTAGTTCCTCGATGTTTGTGTCTTATTATACCGTGGTACTACTGGAATCGTGGGATGAGTTAGTACGTAATGGCTGTCTTTTATTTTAGATGTTCTCGACCATTCCTCTTTCCACCCGGATGGCAACCACAATTTGAGCTCGATATCTGTGAGGAGGAGTTTATTGTATTTAATAGCTCCATCCAGAGATGGTTGCTTTGCTAAAACTTCTACTTATTCATTTTCAGGTATCCAAAAGTGGCCTTTCTACCTTTAGAATATTATGTAGATAACTATTGATCTTTTGAGGTAGAATAGGTCTTCCGCATTTCTTTGCAAATACAGGTTTTGAGGAACGTTGCGTTTTCAAACTCGCAGAATTACTTACATGAGAACTGGAAATTTGCTCTCTCTTGGAAAACTTTCTTCAGGGCGCCCATATGAGTTAGGTAGTATTTTCTGAAAGTATTTGCCTGAAGTGTAGCCTTACAGGGAAGCGAAACGTAGGTGCAGTATAGACAGGAAGAGAGCAGGAGGCTTTGCAATGTAGAGTTACAATAAAATGGCAAAGAATACGTGGGTACGTCGGATAACTCCCCATGAAGACGCACTGAATCGAACTGAGGAGAAGAAAGCTTTATGGAATAGTTAATTTCTTTGTCAAGGGAATTGTGGGGTGAAAAAATTGTAGAAAGAGACAAAGTCTTGAATGCAAAAAGCGGCTTCTTGAGGTTGTAGGCTGCAACAGTCATGCAGAGCTGATCAGATATGTACAAAACTTCTTGGCATGGAACGTCGCACCAAATCTGTCTTCGGACTGAAGATTCTAACAATAACAATGTCGCACCGGGAAATATTGTTACACTAGGTACACTAGGAATACAGTGGTAGGATTCGCAGCAGACGATTCCAAGAAGTATCCATATTGGGTCTCTCCTCTGTTACAGTGCGTTGGGGGACGCAATATTGGAGTCTTCTTCTGAGACATCTGTCGCCATTCCAATAAGCGACCCTGTCCTTCTTTCCGGAATTCCACTCCAGGTCACGTACGGTTATGATATTGCTTGCCTTGCTCGCGGAACCCACGAGTGGATTTCCTGTGAAAACATATTTCGAATTCTCGCAGACCAAGGCTCGATTTGGCAATATCACTGACTCCAGCTCTGTATGTCGTCGTACTTGTGCAGCCAAGATTTGCAAACAGCCAATGCTGGGTTTACTGAAGACACTTAGATACCACTGAAATATTTACTTTGGAGTCAGAACGTTACTAATTCCTTTGCTTTGAAGCGTAGTGTGTTCTGAGTAATTTATCCACAGCACTGCAGGTGGGAAGTCGTTTGACTCAAAATATAACATGTTACGTGTAGAGTCGACAACCTTCACAGCGGAACAACTTCGAAAGTGTATTTTGCCTTTTTATAACATATTTATTTTTTATACCTAATGTTGTTAACGATAAAAAGCCGAAATAAGCCAAATGTTATTGAGAGTTGTGTACACTTGCACGTCGCAAGCCTGAGATATTCAGAATTCTTGGCTACCATCAGGTATCGGTAATTTCGGTTCATAAATTTATATGTTTGTTTAAAACTACAAACAATAAATTCATTATTTCATACATAAGTATTTATATTCCATATGTTTAGAATAAATGTTGAAGATTTAACGTATAAATCTGTATATTTAAATCTACCAAGTTTTGGTAAATAGTTATTTGTTACATCTTTGACAACTATGTGAACCTCTTTGCTTTGAAAGTTATCTTTGTACTACTTCTTTGTGAACATTTGGCGGGAAGTTGTGGAGAACGGAGACATGTCTTCAAAATGCGGTAGAAAGCAGACTTTGTGCTTGTAATTGATAACTCTTGGAAGAGAATGTATGCTACATTTTGTTATTCCGATGTCTGAACAGTTAAAATAGAAATATTCAAAGTGTAGATATTTATTTCATTTCGCAGACAGAGATTCACCGGACTTTCAGAAACCTAGCATCAGTGGATGCTGTTCATACAAAGCAGAACTGCGACATTGTCATACCTCTATAAGAAGACAACGGAGTCATCTTCAAGACAATCTGCTAAGTAAGAACTGTATTTTAGTAAAGTGAATATACCCTTCAATTTAGAATAATGACAAACGTCCATTCTGTGGGCAACTCATTGTGTAATCAATACTGAACTGGTATATTACAAGCTTCCGTTCGTGCCCAAAGTCTTAGCTTTAGTGGGCAATAATCTCACCAACTGAGCGTTCCTGACAGCTACCGTGTTTACAGTCTTGTTAGTTCAGCGAACAGGTGGACGAAGTCTGGCGCATAGGCTCGAAATTAAATTTCGTAAATACGTCGGTTATTACTTGTGGTTCGTAAAACAAATACAAACAGCTAATATTCTAGTCACACATACGAGGCCAATATTCGATAAAAATTGTGATTTACTTACAAACTACAAAAGAAAGAAAAGTATCCGAAATATATCTGATGGTGAGGGCGTTTCACAGAACACCCGATGTAACACTTTGTTCGAAATTTCCAAACAGAAGTGGTTCAAATGGCTCTGAGCACTATGGGACTTAACTTCTGAGGTCATCAGTCCCCTAGAACTTAGAACTACTTAAACCTAACTAACCTAAGGACATCACACACATCCATGCCAAAGGCAGGATTCGAACCTGCAACCGTAGCGGTCGCGCGGTTCCAGACTGTAGCGCCTAGAACCGCTCGGCCACCCCGGCCGGCCCAAACGGAAGTCACTGTAAGCTGGGAGCCGACACTTTATAAAAAATGAGGAAATGTATGGCGCTGTTTCAATGAAAGTCTATGGATATTTTTCATCTTGTAGCTAAATTATGGACAGTCTTATATAAATCCAACAAAAAACAATACTCCGTCACAATACTGGATAAAATTTCATTATAGAGCCGAGCGACGATACTGCACTTACAATCAACTAGTGAACTCGACAATGCTTCGCAATTTGAAATCTGTTTCGTAATTTGCTGTGCTTCCTAATCTCCTCCGCCCCCCCCCCCCCCCCTCTCTCTCTCTGTCCGTTTCCTCCCCCGTCCCCCTCTCTGCTTATCTCCTCTTCCCCATTTTTCTCTTACCTTAAGTCTTTTTTATTGTTATTGCCATCGATACCTTGATTGGGAATTGACGTTCCTTAAAAGCAATGGGTGAACTGGTTGTGACGATTGCCATACGGTATATGAGAGATCTCTGCAGCGTTCGGATCTGTGAGGATAGTTGTTTCAGTGACAGTATTTCGCACTGTTTTAATCGTCAAACGGGTAGGATTTCGAAGTTTCGGACGATTATGATTCCGTAGTAGTGTTCTAATCATACGCCGATAAACCATAAATACCGCTTTCCTGTTTTCTTTTAAAACTGATTGCAGGGAAGAAAACAAAATAGCACATAGGTGTGTGCATCAGAAGAGTGAATATATACAGGAGAAATAATTTGTCTAATGGTTTAAATGCCCTGCTATCGTAGTCAAAAATGACTGCGAGAATGGAAAAAGAAAAGAATAGGAAACTACATGCACAGCAGAGCACATTATCTTCCTTCCGCCGGCCAAAGTGGTCGTGCGGTTAAAGGCGCTGCAGCCTGGAACCGCAAGACCGCTACGGTCGCAGGTTCGAATCCTGCCTCGGGCATGGATGTTTGTGATGTCCTTAGGTTAGTTAGGTTTAACTAGTTCTAAGTTCTAGGGGACTAATGACCTCAGCAGTTGAGTCCCATAGAGCTCAGAGCCATCTTCCTTCCAGTTGGTATTAACACATAACTTGCACATTGTTGTTAAGAAAAAGATTTGTATTCTATGTCCATGTCCACAGCTCGTGGTCTCGCGGTCGCGTTCTCGCTTCCCGAGCACGTGGTGCCGGGTTCGATTCCCGGCGAGGTCAGGGATTTTCACCTGCCTCGAGATGACTGGGTGTTTGCGTTGTCCTCATCATTTCATCTTCATTCATGCAAGTGGCGAGACTGGACTGAGCAAGGGTTGGGAATTTGTACTGGCGCTGATAACCGCGCAGTTGAGCGCCCTACAAACCAAACATCATCATCGTCATCATCATCATCTATGTCCATATGAATGTTTATTAGAGTATAGTGTAAAAATTGAAGTAAGTCGGTCAATATGGTTTCCAGATTTTTGCTAACAACTCTTCCTTATTGTATATTATAGATGTTTATATTTCATATATATTAGAATATAATATAGCCTGTGTCTATCCAAATGTTTGTTAGAGTATGGTGTAAAAATCTGAAGTAAATCGCTCAAGAACTTCTTGTTTTTTTGCGAACATCGCTTGCCCTTTTATATATTATAAAGGCCTATACAGGGTGAAGAAAAAATGACGCACTTGGAGGTCGGCATGTGATTCCTTATGCAGATTTCAAGACAACAGTTTAACCAGCAAAATCGGACAGGGTGTATTTTGAAAACACATGTATGGAAACGAGGAGCCGTCAACGATTTAGGGAAGAACTTAAATCTGAAGGCTTTCTGTGAATCTGTCTCAGACACTGCGCCCTCCCTGCTCGGTCATTGCATCTTGGTGAATACCTGCAAAGAAGAATCAGTATGCGAATGAAGTCCTTCCTAACGTTGCTCTGGTGTCCTCTACCAATGTCCATACCAATATAACGATCACCTTCCAATTCAGTCGATTACCATTTCATCCTTGCTCATTCTTGCACTTATTTCCTCCTTAGTCTTTCTGTCGACTCTGTACATTGCCTTAGCTGAAAATAGCTTTCCTTAAGAGGTTCTATATAAAGTCAGACATGTAATCTGTGGATAACTGAGGTGAATAAGTATCATGTAAGAGGAAAAGGGAAATTTATATGAAGGCCAGAATATCACTTGCATTCTACAAAGAGTGCCGAAAAATTCAAAGGAAGTTTAAAATGTCTATAAATATGCACATCGCGACAGAAATTAGTTATGCAGAGAGTAAGATTGAACATGTATGAAATGTTATCGAACAGGAGACAGGACAACCAGTCAGTGCTCAAGATATTATCACAATTAAACGGAATGACGATGTTGTGACTGATAATTCATAAACTGCGAGCATTTTCAACAATCATTTTTAGGACGCAAGAACAAACATACGGTTAAATTGTTCAGTAGAAGAAGCAAGTTAAAACGTCATTTCACAAAACTAGAAGCAACGCAAAATAGCAACAACATCCTTTACTGAAATTAATATAATTCTAAAAGATCTCCAAAGATGCTTCTGTGCTGCTGCTGGAGCTTCAAACAGATTTCTGGGAAGTTGTTTCCACTTAATAAATAACGTCCTTATGTCACATGTAATGCATCAATGCCACAGGGAATTTTTCCCGACTGATTAAAGTATGCCATTGTTAAATTATTTATAATACAGGTGACAAGGAAGACTTAAATAATTGTCATCAGATTCGTTATTGTTATCTTTTTCTAAAATATCCAAAAAGTAATATACCAGAACGTTTTCGCACATTTAAGTAGAAACAGTTTACTTAGCCCATCACAATTTGGATTCCAGAAGGGATGCCCAACTTAGAATACTATTTATACATCCACTCACCAAATATTACAAGCCTTAAATAATAAAAAATCGACAGCTCATATTTTTTGTCATCGTTATAAGCTGTCTGTGTTGACTATGTTACAAAAACTAATGTTTTATGGAATCGATAATTTTGCAAACATCTAGTCTGAATCATACCTAACAAACAGGATGAAAAATGTTGTGCTGAATAATTCATCACAGCTGGAAGAAGAGAAAATGTTAGTGGCTGGAAATAAATGATCGAGTCCCACAGGATTTAATGAGTCTATTCCAATTTCTTATTAATAACGAAATCCCACAGGGTTTAAATTTGAGTCTACTTCTATTTCTTACATAATTATGAGAATGTCTTCCACTTGGTGTTCGTCAGGTAGAACAGATGTCTTTTCCAAACGATAATTCATGTTATAACTAATCTCACTAGCGAGAGAACAAAAGAGAAGGTTGTTAGTGATGTTTTTCTAAGATTTATTAACTGGTTCTCTGAAAATGGACTCGCCCTTAATATTTAGAAAAGACGCTATATTCAGATCTGTATACAACAGACAGACTCATACCAACAGTAGTAGCGCTAAGTTCGTTTCAGCACACTTAGTTAGTGTGGGTTGCCTACATCAGGGGCAGGTATGCATTCAGGAGCAAACATATTGATCTCCTTTGATTGACAGATCACTAACCTGTTGTTCCCCTTTGATTGGCAGGTCCTTAACCTATTGAACCCTCCCCCCTCCACCCCCCCCCCCCCCCAAGAAACATCCCACCTCGCTGCTACAAGTACACTTTGAGGTCTGGGTTATTCGAATAGCCCCCTCACTCTTATCAATTTGATTGACTACTTAATTAAACTGATCGATTAATTAACCCCTCCCTACCTGGTAAACCTTCCCCCCCCCCCTCTCAGAAATTGGCAGGAAAAAGACTCAGTTGATCGGTCATTTGGAAACAATTCGATTGCACTGTATGGAATATCGTTTAAACAATTCAGACAATAAATGGAATATTGTTTAGTTATTTATGGCAGTGTATGTAATATAGTTTACTTATTTAGTTAAATAATTAGTCAGGAAAGCGAATTCTGTGCATGGAATACTGTTTAAACAATTTACTCTATGTTTATTTAAACAATTTAGGGGATTCAAGGCATTGTATAGTTTATAGTTTATTTATTTATCTAAAGAATTTTTCAGGAAATCGACCATCACCCCCGCCACTCCATCCCTGCCCCCCTCACCCCCTTCCCACTTCCCCTCCTCTATCTGGAAATTGGCGGCTCTGTGGTGGAGAGAAAGGATCTCGCTACGGGAAATTCAACGGTATATTGTTTTTTTTATTAAAAAATCAGTTTGTTGGGCTTGGATTTCTCTTGCTCATCATTCTCTGCTGTTTGGAAAGATGTAAGTCTTGTGAGAAGTAATTGCATTGATCGCATTTCTTCTTTTATTCCGACTGCACAAGGAATACCATCATGAATCACACATCACATGTAATTACACACAGTTAAAAATCTTTCGATCGCGAAGCACGCACTGCCCACCATCCCCTGTCCACTGAACCGCACAGGACGCTATTGCACATGCTCCCCACAAAGTGACGACGTGACTGTCAGCTGCCGAATCACGTGCAGGTGTCAATTCCTGTCCCGCAAGGATGAGGTGGCGGTATCCCTCTGATACATGACTCCTGAGAAATACCTGTCAAAATACGTGTTCACCTAGGCGCTGTCGCTGGCGTAATCCCTTTCTATCTGTGGATACTGACATCACAGGTTGCACTATAGAAATCTGTTCCAATGATTCCCAGAACATCACAGGGTGCATTGTTCCTAGCGATCCTAATGGGACAGCCTGTCCATTACATATCAGTCCCTACCCAGTAATCATAAAATGTCATATAAATAGTTAACAGTCGCTTTTGTAGGAGCTTTCGTGATGTCTCAGCTTTTCTGAAGGGAAATTCATGTCCTAACAGGACCTGTTAACGAAAATGGTCCCAAATAACACAGAATGCATTCTTCCTGATGATCCTAACGAGGCAGCCGACCCTTCATTGAGTTTACCCATCAAACTACTGCTACTGCCAGTGTGAGAGCACCGTCCACCATTGTTTTCTGCAGAAGAGACTTTCAGCGGCAAAACTATTTTGTACGGATTGCCATATTGCACTGACAGTTAAACCCAGCAAAAATGGTCTACAGATCGTCAAATACATCCCACGTACTCACCGGGCCACAGTGCAGAGCCGACACAGGGAATTTCCACCATAAACGTGGCCCATGACTGCAGCTGCAGAAGCGTGTGTTAGCCAGAGAGAGTCCAGGCGGCCATGGACAATCCCTCACCCCAGGAGGACTTGAGTAGTAAGAGTTTGAATGCTATCAGTACACAAGTACTCGTCATATTGAGTCTTCTCAAATTTCTGCAGATTATACGCACGACAATCGTGGTCCTGATGGCGACTCAACGCAAACTGGGTACTAGTTCACTATTTACCTGTCCAGGGGGAGCCCCAAGCCAAATTGTCATAAGTCATAAGTTTTCTCAGATTCTCTGAACTGGCATAAGATCCAGCTCGTAACAAAGGCGTCAGCTGGGATACTGTTATCGGCCCTGACCTGCTTGCTTGCTTCTACTACCTTCAGTCTCACAAGAATATTGGGAACCAGAAACTTATTCATCAGTGTAACTGCAAGTAAATAGGATTGCTGCTGCAGTCTGACACTGAGTGATATACTGGAAGTGTCTCATATTCATGGCCATGGTTCTGGAACGAATCTCAATATCTATAGTGCACATAATTTTCCACGTAATATAAATATTTTTCCCCTTACAGCTATCGATGTGCTGAATCTATACTTGCCTCATGATAGGATTTTCTCTGCACATGCCGGAACATAAGCCACAGTAACTTTACACTGCGACATACAAGCATTTCAGACAAACAGTGCAGAGACTCGAACTCGGGACCTTTGCCTTTCGCGGGCAAGTGCTCTACCAACTGAGCTACCGAAGCACGACTCACGGCCGGTACTCACAGCTTTACTTCTGCCAGTACCTCGTCTCCTACCTTCCAAACTTTACAGAAGCTCTCCTGCGAACCTTGCAGAACTAGCACTCCTGAAAGAAAGGATGTTGCGGAGACATGGCTTAGCCACAGCCTGGGGGATGTTTCCAGAATGAGATTGCCCGCGAAAGGCAAAGGTCCCGAGTTCGAGTCTCGGTCGGGCACACATTTTTAATCTGCCAGGAAGTTTCATATCAGCGCACACTCCGCTGCAGAGTGAAAATCTCATTCTGGAAACATCCCCCAGGCTGTGGCTAAGCCATGTCTCCGCAATATCCTTTCTTTCAGGAGTGCTAGTTCTGCAAGGTTCACAGGAGAGCTTCTGTAAAGTTTGGAAGGTAGGAGACGAGGTACTGGCAGAAGTAAAGCTGTGAGTACCGGGCGTGAGTCGTGCTTCGGTAGCTCAGTTGGTAGAGCACTTGCCCGCGAAAGGCAAAGGTCCCGAGTTCGAGTCTCGGTCGGGCCCACAGTTTTAATCTGCCAGGAAGTAATTAATTAATACTTGTAGCAGGGAGGGGGGAGGTTTCTTGAGGGGGGGGGGGGGTGCAGAGATCAATAGGTTAACTTGGCCCCACTACTGCCAACAACTGATTCATATTTTCAGTCAATAACATCTTAAGCACGAATCTTTTGTGATAATTTTCGCATGGAAAGAAGTAATGATTGCGCAAAAGCGAAGAGTATGAATAATATTTGGAGTTCACCCACAGTCATCTTGAGCATACCTCTTCAAGAAGTTAGGCATTTTCAATGCATTTTGCAATATATATACAAAAAAAAATTATGTTTATTATCCAATATTAAGGCTGTGGGTCGCATTCAGGTATGCATTCAGGAGCAAACATATTGATCTCCTTTGATTGACAGATCACTAACCTGTTGTTCCCCTTTGATTGGCAGGTCCTTAACCTATTGAACCCTCCCCCCTCCACCCCCCCCCCCCCCCAAGAAACATCCCACCTCGCTGCTACAAGTACACTTTGAGGTCTGGGTTATTCGAATAGCCCCCTCACTCTTATCAATTTGATTGACTACTTAATTAAACTGATCGATTAATTAACCCCTCCCTACCTGGTAAACCTTCCCCCCCCCCTCTCAGAAATTGGCAGGAAAAAGACTCAGTTGATCGGTCATTTGGAAACAATTCGATTGCACTGTATGGAATATCGTTTAAACAATTCAGACAATAAATGGAATATTGTTTAGTTATTTATGGCAGTGTATGTAATATAGTTTACTTATTTAGTTAAATAATTAGTCAGGAAAGCGAATTCTGTGCATGGAATACTGTTTAAACAATTTACTCTATGTTTATTTAAACAATTTAGGGGATTCAAGGCATTGTATAGTTTATAGTTTATTTATTTATCTAAAGAATTTTTCAGGAAATCGACCATCACCCCCGCCACTCCATCCCTGCCCCCCTCACCCCCTTCCCACTTCCCCTCCTCTATCTGGAAATTGGCGGCTCTGTGGTGGAGAGAAAGGATCTCGCTACGGGAAATTCAACGGTATATTGTTTTTTTTATTAAAAAATCAGTTTGTTGGGCTTGGATTTCTCTTGCTCATCATTCTCTGCTGTTTGGAAAGATGTAAGTCTTGTGAGAAGTAATTGCATTGATCGCATTTCTTCTTTTATTCCGACTGCACAAGGAATACCATCATGAATCACACATCACATGTAATTACACACAGTTAAAAATCTTTCGATCGCGAAGCACGCACTGCCCACCATCCCCTGTCCACTGAACCGCACAGGACGCTATTGCACATGCTCCCCACAAAGTGACGACGTGACTGTCAGCTGCCGAATCACGTGCAGGTGTCAATTCCTGTCCCGCAAGGATGAGGTGGCGGTATCCCTCTGATACATGACTCCTGAGAAATACCTGTCAAAATACGTGTTCACCTAGGCGCTGTCGCTGGCGTAATCCCTTTCTATCTGTGGATACTGACATCACAGGTTGCACTATAGAAATCTGTTCCAATGATTCCCAGAACATCACAGGGTGCATTGTTCCTAGCGATCCTAATGGGACAGCCTGTCCATTACATATCAGTCCCTACCCAGTAATCATAAAATGTCATATAAATAGTTAACAGTCGCTTTTGTAGGAGCTTTCGTGATGTCTCAGCTTTTCTGAAGGGAAATTCATGTCCTAACAGGACCTGTTAACGAAAATGGTCCCAAATAACACAGAATGCATTCTTCCTGATGATCCTAACGAGGCAGCCGACCCTTCATTGAGTTTACCCATCAAACTACTGCTACTGCCAGTGTGAGAGCACCGTCCACCATTGTTTTCTGCAGAAGAGACTTTCAGCGGCAAAACTATTTTGTACGGATTGCCATATTGCACTGACAGTTAAACCCAGCAAAAATGGTCTACAGATCGTCAAATACATCCCACGTACTCACCGGGCCACAGTGCAGAGCCGACACAGGGAATTTCCACCATAAACGTGGCCCATGACTGCAGCTGCAGAAGCGTGTGTTAGCCAGAGAGAGTCCAGGCGGCCATGGACAATCCCTCACCCCAGGAGGACTTGAGTAGTAAGAGTTTGAATGCTATCAGTACACAAGTACTCGTCATATTGAGTCTTCTCAAATTTCTGCAGATTATACGCACGACAATCGTGGTCCTGATGGCGACTCAACGCAAACTGGGTACTAGTTCACTATTTACCTGTCCAGGGGGAGCCCCAAGCCAAATTGTCATAAGTCATAAGTTTTCTCAGATTCTCTGAACTGGCATAAGATCCAGCTCGTAACAAAGGCGTCAGCTGGGATACTGTTATCGGCCCTGACCTGCTTGCTTGCTTCTACTACCTTCAGTCTCACAAGAATATTGGGAACCAGAAACTTATTCATCAGTGTAACTGCAAGTAAATAGGATTGCTGCTGCAGTCTGACACTGAGTGATATACTGGAAGTGTCTCATATTCATGGCCATGGTTCTGGAACGAATCTCAATATCTATAGTGCACATAATTTTCCACGTAATATAAATATTTTTCCCCTTACAGCTATCGATGTGCTGAATCTATACTTGCCTCATGATAGGATTTTCTCTGCACATGCCGGAACATAAGCCACAGTAACTTTACACTGCGACATACAAGCATTTCAGACAAACAGTGCAGAGACTCGAACTCGGGACCTTTGCCTTTCGCGGGCAAGTGCTCTACCAACTGAGCTACCGAAGCACGACTCACGGCCGGTACTCACAGCTTTACTTCTGCCAGTACCTCGTCTCCTACCTTCCAAACTTTACAGAAGCTCTCCTGCGAACCTTGCAGAACTAGCACTCCTGAAAGAAAGGATGTTGCGGAGACATGGCTTAGCCACAGCCTGGGGGATGTTTCCAGAATGAGATTGCCCGCGAAAGGCAAAGGTCCCGAGTTCGAGTCTCGGTCGGGCACACATTTTTAATCTGCCAGGAAGTTTCATATCAGCGCACACTCCGCTGCAGAGTGAAAATCTCATTCTGGAAACATCCCCCAGGCTGTGGCTAAGCCATGTCTCCGCAATATCCTTTCTTTCAGGAGTGCTAGTTCTGCAAGGTTCACAGGAGAGCTTCTGTAAAGTTTGGAAGGTAGGAGACGAGGTACTGGCAGAAGTAAAGCTGTGAGTACCGGGCGTGAGTCGTGCTTCGGTAGCTCAGTTGGTAGAGCACTTGCCCGCGAAAGGCAAAGGTCCCGAGTTCGAGTCTCGGTCGGGCCCACAGTTTTAATCTGCCAGGAAGTAATTAATTAATACTTGTAGCAGGGAGGGGGGAGGTTTCTTGAGGGGGGGGGGGGGGTGCAGAGATCAATAGGTTAACTTGGCCCCACTACTGCCAACAACTGATTCATATTTTCAGTCAATAACATCTTAAGCACGAATCTTTTGTGATAATTTTCGCATGGAAAGAAGTAATGATTGCGCAAAAGCGAAGAGTATGAATAATATTTGGAGTTCACCCACAGTCATCTTGAGCATACCTCTTCAAGAAGTTAGGCATTTTCAATGCATTTTGCAATATATATACAAAAAAAATTATGTTTATTATCCAATATTAAGGCTGTGGGTCGCATTCAGGTATGCATTCAGGAGCAAACATATTGATCTCCTTTGATTGACAGATCACTAACCTGTTGTTCCCCTTTGATTGGCAGGTCCTTAACCTATTGAACCCTCCCCCCCTCCACCCCCCCCCCCCCCCCCCCCAAGAAACATCCCCACCTCGCTGCTACAAGTACACTTTGAGGTCTGGGTTATTCGAATAGCCCCCTCACTCTTATCAATTTGATTGACTACTTAATTAAACTGATCGATTAATTAACCCCTCCCTACCTGGTAAACCTTCCCCCCCCCCTCTCAGAAATTGGCAGGAAAAAGACTCAGTTGATCGGTCATTTGGAAACAATTCGATTGCACTGTATGGAATATCGTTTAAACAATTCAGACAATAAATGGAATATTGTTTAGTTATTTATGGCAGTGTATGTAATATAGTTTACTTATTTAGTTAAATAATTAGTCAGGAAAGCGAATTCTGTGCATGGAATACTGTTATAAACAATTTACTCTATGTTTATTTAAACAATTTAGGGGATTCAAGGCATTGTATAGTTTATAGTTTATTTATTTATCTAAAGAATTTTTCAGGAAATCGACCATCACCCCCGCCACTCCATCCCTGCCCCCCTCACCCCCTTCCCACTTCCCCTCCTCTATCTGGAAATTGGCGGCTCTGTGGTGGAGAGAAAGGATCTCGCTACGGGAAATTCAACGGTATATTGTTTTTTTTATTAAAAAATCAGTTTGTTGGGCTTGGATTTCTCTTGCTCATCATTCTCTGCTGTTTGGAAAGATGTAAGTCTTGTGAGAAGTAATTGCATTGATCGCATTTCTTCTTTTATTCCGACTGCACAAGGAATACCATCATGAATCACACATCACATGTAATTACACACAGTTAAAAATCTTTCGATCGCGAAGCACGCACTGCCCACCATCCCCTGTCCACTGAACCGCACAGGACGCTATTGCACATGCTCCCCACAAAGTGACGACGTGACTGTCAGCTGCCGAATCACGTGCAGGTGTCAATTCCTGTCCCGCAAGGATGAGGTGGCGGTATCCCTCTGATACATGACTCCTGAGAAATACCTGTCAAAATACGTGTTCACCTAGGCGCTGTCGCTGGCGTAATCCCTTTCTATCTGTGGATACTGACATCACAGGTTGCACTATAGAAATCTGTTCCAATGATTCCCAGAACATCACAGGGTGCATTGTTCCTAGCGATCCTAATGGGACAGCCTGTCCATTACATATCAGTCCCTACCCAGTAATCATAAAATGTCATATAAATAGTTAACAGTCGCTTTTGTAGGAGCTTTCGTGATGTCTCAGCTTTTCTGAAGGGAAATTCATGTCCTAACAGGACCTGTTAACGAAAATGGTCCCAAATAACACAGAATGCATTCTTCCTGATGATCCTAACGAGGCAGCCGACCCTTCATTGAGTTTACCCATCAAACTACTGCTACTGCCAGTGTGAGAGCACCGTCCACCATTGTTTTCTGCAGAAGAGACTTTCAGCGGCAAAACTATTTTGTACGGATTGCCATATTGCACTGACAGTTAAACCCAGCAAAAATGGTCTACAGATCGTCAAATACATCCCACGTACTCACCGGGCCACAGTGCAGAGCCGACACAGGGAATTTCCACCATAAACGTGGCCCATGACTGCAGCTGCAGAAGCGTGTGTTAGCCAGAGAGAGTCCAGGCGGCCATGGACAATCCCTCACCCCAGGAGGACTTGAGTAGTAAGAGTTTGAATGCTATCAGTACACAAGTACTCGTCATATTGAGTCTTCTCAAATTTCTGCAGATTATACGCACGACAATCGTGGTCCTGATGGCGACTCAACGCAAACTGGGTACTAGTTCACTATTTACCTGTCCAGGGGGAGCCCCAAGCCAAATTGTCATAAGTCATAAGTTTTCTCAGATTCTCTGAACTGGCATAAGATCCAGCTCGTAACAAAGGCGTCAGCTGGGATACTGTTATCGGCCCTGACCTGCTTGCTTGCTTCTACTACCTTCAGTCTCACAAGAATATTGGGAACCAGAAACTTATTCATCAGTGTAACTGCAAGTAAATAGGATTGCTGCTGCAGTCTGACACTGAGTGATATACTGGAAGTGTCTCATATTCATGGCCATGGTTCTGGAACGAATCTCAATATCTATAGTGCACATAATTTTCCACGTAATATAAATATTTTTCCCCTTACAGCTATCGATGTGCTGAATCTATACTTGCCTCATGATAGGATTTTCTCTGCACATGCCGGAACATAAGCCACAGTAACTTTACACTGCGACATACAAGCATTTCAGACAAACAGTGCAGAGACTCGAACTCGGGACCTTTGCCTTTCGCGGGCAAGTGCTCTACCAACTGAGCTACCGAAGCACGACTCACGGCCGGTACTCACAGCTTTACTTCTGCCAGTACCTCGTCTCCTACCTTCCAAACTTTACAGAAGCTCTCCTGCGAACCTTGCAGAACTAGCACTCCTGAAAGAAAGGATGTTGCGGAGACATGGCTTAGCCACAGCCTGGGGGATGTTTCCAGAATGAGATTGCCCGCGAAAGGCAAAGGTCCCGAGTTCGAGTCTCGGTCGGGCACACATTTTTAATCTGCCAGGAAGTTTCATATCAGCGCACACTCCGCTGCAGAGTGAAAATCTCATTCTGGAAACATCCCCCAGGCTGTGGCTAAGCCATGTCTCCGCAATATCCTTTCTTTCAGGAGTGCTAGTTCTGCAAGGTTCACAGGAGAGCTTCTGTAAAGTTTGGAAGGTAGGAGACGAGGTACTGGCAGAAGTAAAGCTGTGAGTACCGGGCGTGAGTCGTGCTTCGGTAGCTCAGTTGGTAGAGCACTTGCCCGCGAAAGGCAAAGGTCCCGAGTTCGAGTCTCGGTCGGGCCCACAGTTTTAATCTGCCAGGAAGTAATTAATTAATACTTGTAGCAGGGAGGGGGGAGGTTTCTTGAGGGGGGGGGGGGGGGTGCAGAGATCAATAGGTTAACTTGGCCCCACTACTGCCAACAACTGATTCATATTTTCAGTCAATAACATCTTAAGCACGAATCTTTTGTGATAATTTTCGCATGGAAAGAAGTAATGATTGCGCAAAAGCGAAGAGTATGAATAATATTTGGAGTTCACCCACAGTCATCTTGAGCATACCTCTTCAAGAAGTTAGGCATTTTCAATGCATTTTGCAATATATATACAAAAAAAATTATGTTTATTATCCAATATTAAGGCTGTGGGTCGCTCAGAAATGAGTTCAATACGTATCAGCAAAAATTTTTGATCATTCGCCTAATAATATAAAATGCCTTATAGGTAGGAAAGCAAGTTTTAAATCTAACCTAAAATCTTTTTTTTTTTTTTTTTTGTGGACAACTCCTTCCATTTTTTACACGTACAATTATTTAATAACTTGTAGTCTGATGAAAACTTTGTTTTGAGTGTAAATGCGTGAGTAAGACTGGACGATAGTATGTTCATTGATGTTAATTATGCAGGCATATCCTGTAAACTTACTAGTTTCATATCATTTCGATAAAAAAGTCGTTCAAAGGATCTGTGAAACATAGAAGTAACTACATCGCAAAAAAGTCTATGTTTCTGATCCACAACGTTGGGTAGATTCAATTAGCAACCTACCCATTTTTTTCTTACTTTTATTTGAGATGAGCATATTTCTCCAAATCAAAGTGTTAACATCATATTATTCTTCTGGTTTGTTGTATTCTCTGGATCATTCTGTATTTGCCGGTCACTTTTAATCGATATGTGCAAATAATTATTAGTTTTTTCTATTCGTCTAAGAACCAAACCTTTTGTCATGATTGACGGAAATACTAGAAATTGATTGTAAGGTTGTAAAACAAGCCACAGAACAAAAGCTTTTCAAAGCTGTGTCCGAGAAGGTTTTGGTTATTTTTTTTCTCAGAAAAGAAACGACATCACTGGCGCGTATATCAAACCAAATGTCACTGTTCAGTATGATATTCTCAGTCTTTGTGAAACGTATCTGTAGCCAGGATTTTTTTTATTCTCCGGAAATGAACGTCGAATCGTAAACAGAGGGACCTATTCATTTCGCGCAAGTGAAGGACGATCATCTGCATAACGAAATGAAAAAAGTTTAACGTCCTTGATAGGGACAACTATTTTCCCACTGTTAACATTCCTTCTTCAGAAAGCACATTCGCATACGAACTGAGCAAGAAGGGCGACACACTACAAACCTGAGTCGATATTTTTTTGATATTTTGACTTTACTGGCCCACTTTTACTTTATGCCGCTCTGCCTCAGTACATTTCCATAACCACTTGAACTCTTGGCCCATTTATATTTAGATCTTTCAGTCTCTCATAGTTTTCTTCAGAGACTCATACTATTATAAACATTTGCCCGTATCTATAGAATTTCTTTTCTGAGAAAAGAAATAACCGGTATCTTGCCGGACGCAGCTTTGGAAAGTGTTTATTCTTAGGCTTTTTTATGAACTTAGAATAAATTTCTTTTATTTCCGTCAGTGTTGACAAAAGGTTTGGTTCTTAGACTAACGGTTTCGGTCAGCAACGACTATCTTCAGATCTGCAGTAAAAATGGGAAATGCAGTACAACTAGGAGACAAATGACATCTTAAGACAATAAACTGTACCATAAAAAAAATTATTGCTTTCATGGATGTGGAAACAAGCGCTTAAAATATGACGAGGCATACCTGTTTTATTACATGTCTTAACATAGTAAAGCCATAGTGGCATCGTCACAACGTATACACAAAATCGGCTTAGCATCAAATTTAAAATATAGTGTAAACTAGGCCACAGGGCCCGTGGAATCATATGTCAATAGCGCTACTGTTCGTAACAAACTACAGCGTAGTACAGTAGCCGTAACATATGTTTGTGCCGGAAGCTCGTTACATGTCGCTACTTTAAGTCTGCGCATATTCGTCGATTATAAAACCGTACAAAACACAATAAATGAAGGGTACAATAGGTAAAGTCTACAGCGGGCTTACCAAATGTATAAGTTATTACGGTGATAAAACGCAATAGTTAAAAAAGCTAATAAAGCTAAATTTAAAGTTGTTAAAAGGAAATAATTAAGTGATAATATGTGATTCTGAGACGGTCTTATGGTCATTTTAGATAAAAATTATAATGTACACAAGAACAAGCGGGTGGCACTAATAAAATAATATAAAGTTGATAGAATAACGAGGGAAAGAAGCGAAAACGATGAGAACAAAGCACTAAAGTAAGTAATGGCGTAATCCCCAGAATGCAGCATAGGCGAGAAGTCGGAGAACGTAACCGCCAGAGGGCTTCACGTACCCTGCAACACGTCTTCCGAAGAAAATTATAGTGAAATAAAATAGCAGTCAATTAATAAGGTTATCTTGGTAATGAAATGTATTACGTATACAGAGAAGGGACAATCGAGTGCGAGAAGAACAAGAACAGCGTAAGAAAATGGAGCAAATATGTGATGCCCTCTGTACTATGTAAGGAGAGAGAGGGCTTCAGTAATCAATGTAAAACATTATTAAATAAAGCAAAATAGGCACTTGGTGTAATATCTCGTTGCCCCTTGAGGATTTTTGGTAGCTCCTGTTTATTGGCTTTATAAATTTCAAGCTCTTCCAATAAATCGAGGGCACGACCTTTTTTCGCACAGGGGACAATAAGCATACTTTTCTCAATGCTCCATATAATATGGCTGATTTCTGCTACGTGTGATACAAAGGCAGTTTTGTTACTTGGCTGTAAATGCTCCTTAAACCTTCCATCAAAAGAGTGGCAGGTTTGGCCGATATAATAGCTACCACCGTTATTACCATCGACCCTACATATATCACAGCCGTCAAATTTTATAAACGCCGGTCACATACGTTGAATTGTGCAGCTGTAATATCATAATACGGGCGAAAAACTGACAGGCTTAAATTTTTTGTTTTGTTCATCAGTTCTAAGATATTTAGTTCAGCTCTCTGCATGGTAACTGTACCGCATATCCATTGAAAACTGCTTTTATATTCAAATATTACTGTTACTCCACAATTTTACATCACCTCCGCCTCTGCTCTCCACTAGCAAATTAATTATTCCTTGATGGCTCTCTTCGTTTAACCACAAAGTAAGTATTTTCCTTAGTTCCCTTCAGTACCTCTTGACTAGACTGAAAATTGGTGCTGCAGAAGAATGTTGAGAATCGAATAACAAATGAGGAAGTACTAAATCTGTGGTATCACGTATTGACACGACCCCACTGGCGTCATTGCAACCGAGTTGCAAGTTTCCGTCTGACGCCGATAGTAGTCGCTACGAACCAGGCGGACTCAATTTTGCACACCCACTGAGTCACACCTCCAGCAGCTCTGTACCTCGAGCGTTCTCTGCCGTCACAATATACGAGGTAAACCCAAAAGTAAGGTCTCCTATTTTATTATAAGTACATAGACCTGTTTATTTCTACAATGGTTTACATCAGTTTACAGCTTGAACATTTATCTACTTTTCGACATAATCACCTTTTATGTCGATGCATTTTTGTAGACGCTGTGGCAGTTTTTGTATGCCCATGTCATACCAGCTCGCTCCATGCTGTTCACAAAGTTATGAACCTCTTCTTTCACCTCGTCGTCAGTGCTGAATTGCTTTCCGGCCAAATGTTCTTTTAACCTAGGGTACAGGTGATAGTCACTGGGCGCCAGGTGAGGACTATAGGGTGGGTGGGTGATTATGTTCCACTGAAACTGTTGCAGGAGAACAACAGTTTGCAGAGCGATGTTCAAATGGCTCTGAGCACTATGGGACTTAACTTCTGAGGTCATCAGTCCCCTAGAGCTTAGAACTACGCAAACCTAACTAACCTAAGGACATCACACACATCCATGCCCGAGGCAGGATTCGAACCTGCGACCGTAGAGGTCGCGCGGTTCCAGACTACAGCGCCTAGAGCCGCTCGGCCACTCCGGCCGGCGCGGAGCGATGTGTGGGCGAGCGTTGTCATGGAGAATGTGTACGCACTTGCCCAAAATTCCTCTTTTCCGGTTCTGAATTGACCGTTTGAGTTTTTTTCGCGTCTCACAGTACCTGTCAGCGATAATTGTGGTCCCAGAGGGCATAAAGTCGACCAACAATACTCCTTTCCAATCCCAAAAAACGGTTGTCATTCCTTTACCGGCAGACTATGTTTGAATTTCCATGGCTTTGGCTAGGAGGATGTCGCCATTGGCTTGATTGTTGCTTGGTCTCAGGTGTTAAGTGGTATGCCTAGGTTTCGTCACCTGTGACAATTGAATCCAGAAAGTTGTCCTGTTCGGCTGTAAGGTGGTGAAGAAATGCGCGGGAAGCATCAACTCGTTGCCGCATGTGGTCCTCAGTCAGCATGCGTGGCAAACCATCTTGCGCACACCTTCCGGTAGTTCAATGTTTCCCTTAAAATTCTGTGAGCAGTGCTTCGGGAAACCTCAGGAACCAACGTGCAGACAACATCCATGGTGATCCACCGATCTTCACGCATGCTTTGCTCAACCTTCAGCGTCTCCCGCTCCTTTGTTCGTCGTGAATTTCGGTCCGACCAGCTGCAAACTCTCTACACCACTTACGAACATTTTTGACATCCATGCACGGCTCACCATACACTTCCGTCAATTGACGATGGATTTCAATCGGCGCAGTGCCCTTTGCGTTGAAAAACCTAATAACTGCGGGCAATTCGCACTTGACGGTAACACCCAACGGGAGCTCTATTCTCAACGGCTGCCAAGCCAAGACTGAGCGCCTCAGCGCGGCGTGCGCATGTTTACACAAAACGCGTGAAGTACTCTTCATAACAGGGTGACCAACTGCCACACAAACAGAGTTCTGTACTTATAAAAAAGTAGGAGACCTTACTTCTGGGATTACTCTCGTAGGACTGCCGACAGCTGCAACCCACCCACTCGCACTCAGAACCACTTCTCTAAGGGACGCCACGCAGATGCCGCCTAGTGACGACTGCGTCTTCATAGTTAGTGCCTAGTGCAGAGAGACTTTCCCTTGTGGACGTTGACACAAATGGTCTAGGGGAAGCGTCTTTGATTCATAATCAAAACGTCTTCGGTTCCGGGTTCGATCCCAGCCACTGCCTAAATTGTGATAAATAATCAGCATTGGCAGCCGAAGAATTCCGGCATAAGAAGTCAGCCTCATTCTGCAAACGGCCTTGTCAAAGAGGGCGGAGGAACGGATAGAGGTTCAGGGCACTCTCTTGTCCTAGGGGTGGGAAATTGCCCCTAAAGGCGGAAGAATCAGCAATGATCAACGACATGAGGAAGCAGAAGGCAATGGAAACCACTGCATTAAAGACACGTAACGTGTATCCACAGGACATGTGGCCTGTAATTGAAGAAGTGTTATGATGATCTCTCCGTTGGCAAAAGATTCCGGAATAGTCCCCCATTCGGATCTCCGGGAGGGGACTGCCAAGGGGGAGGTTATCATGAGAAAAAGATTGAGTAATCTACGAAAGGATAACGTTCTGCAAGTCGGGCCGTGGAATGTCAGAAGCTTGGACGTGGTAGGGAAACTAGAAAATCTGAAAAGGGAAATGCAAAGGCTCAATCTAGATATAGTAGGGGTCAGTGAAGTGAAGTGGAAGGAAGACAAGGATTTCTGGTCGAGTATCGGGTAATATCAACAGCAGCAGAAAATGGTATAACAGGTGTAGGATTCGTTATGAATAGGAAGGTAGGGCAGAGGGTGTGTTACTGTGAACAGTTCAGTGACCGGGTTGTTCTAATCAGAGTCGACAGCAGACCAACATCGACAACGATAGTTCAGCTATACATGCCGACGTCGCAAGCTGATGATGAACAGATAGAGAAAGTGTATGAGGATATTGAAAGGGTAATGCAGTATGTAAAGGGGGACGAAAATCTAATAGTCATGAACGACTGGAATGCAGTTGTAGGGGAAGGAGTAGAAGAAAAGGTTACAGGAGAATATGGGCTTGGGACAAGGAATGAAAGAGGAGAAAGACTAATTGAGTTCTGTAACAAGTTTCAGCTAGTAATAGCGAATACCCTGTTCAAGAATCACAAGAGGAGGAGGTATATTTGAAAAAGGCCGGGAGATACGGGAAAATTTCAATTAGATTACATCATGGTCAGACAGAGATTCCGAAATCAGATACTGGATTGTAAGGCGTACCCAGGAGCAGATATAGACTCAGATCACAATATAGTAGTGATGAAGAGTAGGCTGAAGTTCAAGACATTAGTCAGGAAGAATCAATACGCAAAGAAGTGGGATACGGAAGTACTAAGGAATGACGAGATACGTTTGAAGTTCTATAACGCTATAGATACAGCAATAAGGAATAGCGCAGTAGGCAGTACAGTTGAAGAGGAATGGACATCTCTAAAAAGGGCCATCACAGAAGTTGGGAAGGAAAACATAGGTACAAAGAAGGTAGCTGCGAAGAAACCATGGGTAACAGAAGAAATACTTCAGTTGATTGATGAAAGGAGGAAGTACAAACATGTTCCGGGAAAATCAGGAATACAGAAATACAAGTCGCTGAGGAATGAAATAAATAGGAAGTGCAGGGAAGCTAAGACGAAATGGCTGCAGGAAAAATGTGAAGACATCGAAAAAGATATGATTGTCGGAAGGACAGACTCAGCATACAGGAAAGTCAAAACAATCTTTGGTGACATTAAAAGCAACGGTGGTAACATTAAGAGTGCAACGGAAATTCCACTGTTAAATGCAGAGGAGAGAGCAGATAGGTGGAAAGAATACATTGAAAGCCTCTATGAGGGTGAAGATTTGTCTGATGTGATAGAAGAAGAAACAGGAGTCGATTTAGAAGAGATAGGGGATCCAGTATTAGAATCGGAATTTAAAAGAGCTTTGGAGGACTTACGGTCAAATAAGGCAGAAGGGATGGATAACATTCCATCAGGATTTCTAAAATCGTTGGTGTGTAGAATATATGAGTCTGGCGATATACCATCTGACTTTCGGAAAAGCATCATCCACACAATTCCGAAGACGGCAAGAGCTGACAAGTGCGAGAATTATCGCACAATCAGCTTAACAGCTCATGCATCGCAACTGCTTACAAGAATAATATACAGAAGAATGAAAAAGAAAATTGAGAAAGCAGTAGGTGACGATCAGTTTGGCTTTAGGAAAAGTAAAGGGACGAGAGAGGCAATTCTGACGTTACGGCTAATAATGGAAGCAAGGCTAAAGAAAAATCAAGACACTTTCATAGCATTTGTCGACCTGGAAAAAGCGTTCGACAATATAAAATGGTGCAAGCTGTTCGAGATTCTGAAAAAAGTAGGTGAAAGCTATAGGGAGAGACGGGTGATATACAACATGTACAACAACCAAGAGGGAATAATAAGAGTGGACGATCAAGAACGAAGTGCTCGTATTAAGAAGGGTGTAAGACAAGGCTGTAGCATTTCGCCCCTACTCTTCAATCTGTACATCGAGGAAGCAATGATGGAAATAAAAGAAAGGTTCAGGAGTGGAATTAAAATACAAGGTGAAAAGATATCAATGATACGATTCGCTGATGACATTGCTATCCTGAGTGAAAGTGAAGAAGAATTAAATGATCTGCTGAACGGAATGAACAGTCTAATGAGTACACAGTATGGTTTGAGAGTAAATCGGAGAAAGACGAAGGTAATGAGAAGTAGTAGAAATGAGATCAGCGAGAAACTTAACATCAGGATTGATGGTCACGAAGTCAATGAAGTTAGGGAATTCTGCTACCTAGGCAGTAAAATAACCAATGACGGACGGAGCAAGGAGGACATCAAAAGCAGACTCGCTGTGGCAAAAAAGGCATTTCTGGCCAACAGAAGTCTACTAATATCAAATACCGGCCTTAATTTGAGGAAGAAATTTCTGAGGATGTACGTCTGGAGTACAGCATTGTATGGTAGTGAAACATGGACTGTTTGAAAACAGGAACAGAAGAGAATCGAAGCATTTGAGCTGTGGTGCTACAGACGAATGTTGAAAATTAGGTGGACTGATAATGTAAGAAATGTGGAGGTTCTACGTGGAATCGGAGAGAAAAGGAATATGTGGAAAACACTGATAAGGAGAAGGGACAGGATGATAGGACATCTGCTAAGACATGAGGGAATGACTTCCATGGTACTAGAGGGAGCTGTAGAGGGCAAAAACTGTAGAGGACAGAGATTGGAATATGTCAAGCAAATAATTGAGGACGTAGGTTGCAAGTGCTACTCTGAGATGAAGATGTTAGCACAGGAAAGGAATTCGTGGCGGGCCGCATCAAACCAGTCAGTAGACTGATGACCAAAAAAAAAATTCTGTATGGAGTCTTCAAGTAGCTGGAGAAATACGGGTTAAGTAAATCTTCTGTTTGCTGTGTTATTTGTTCACTAATCCTTTCTGCTCCTGCTTATTTTTCCTGTGACGCCGTCTGCCGCAAAACGCTGTAGCCCACCTCTGCCTACTGTTGTGTATGAAGTCATACACAACAAAATCGAATTGAGGAAAAAGGAATTTATGGCACAACGTGACTAAAGTAAGGGGTCGGTTCATAGGACACATGCTCAAGGTATCGTCAGTTTGGTAATGGAAGGAAGTGTTTGTGTATGTGTGTGTGTGTGTGGGGGGGGGGGGCAACTGAGACCAAGGCTTGGATATAGTAAGCAAGTCCAAATGTAGGTAGGTTTCAGTATTTAAGCAGAGATGAAGAGGCTTGCACAAGACACAATATCGTGAAGGAGCTGCATCAAACCAATCCTCAGACCACAACAACAACTTCTTTTAGTTTCTCACTCAACCCCTTGATTCCTCAGTATTATTCTATGACATTTAAAACATTTTCATTTTCTTCTTGTCCTTAGTATTTAGCGTCCACGTTTCACTTCTGTTGTAAGACTATACTCTAGAGAAGTACTTTACTAAAAGAATTTCTAACATTTTAATTTTAACACATTTATCTTTGTCAGAAAAGATTTTCTTGTTATTGCCACTCTGCGTATGCTGATTACGAATGACGTGGTCAGTTATTTTGCTGCTCAAAGAACCAAACCTCGTCTACTACTTTCGGTGGCTCATTTCCCAATCGTATTCCCCCATCTTCACCTGACTGAATTCGACTTCATTTCACATGTTTTACTTTTACGTATGTGCAGTATATAACTTCTTTTGGCAACAAAATAAATTTATGGTCAATATGCTACAGTATGAGTACAAGTGTATCGAACAATTCTGAATTATTGCACACCTCCGAAAGCCAAATTGCCAATTTATTTATCTACATTCGATCAATGTAACAATTTATTCGTTCCATCTCATCGTCCACGTTCATCATTTGGCTTGTTTTGTAAATGTTTGTAACGTTATCTTATGTAGGTGTAATACCATGACCTTACTTAAATATTGGTACCCATTATGGCCTGAATTTTTTTTTTTTTTTTTGAGGATTCTCAATTTTTTGTATCATAGCAGCCCGGAAAATTCTATAGTACGAAGAAAACCAAAGAAATACGATTTTGGACAATGGTCTTGCGGTAGCGTTCTCGCTTTTCGCGCACGGGGTCCCGGGTTCGATTCGCGGCAAGGGCAGGGATTTTTCCCTGCCTCGGAATGACTGGGTGTTATTGTGTCGTCATCATCATCATCATCATTCATCCTCATTGCGGTCGGAGAAAGGCAATGGCAAACCACCTCCGCTAGGACCTTGCCTACTATGGCACTGCGGGTCTCCCGCATCGTCCCCTACGCTCCTCGGAGTATGGAACCTCATCATCATTTCATTTTTAAAGGGACTTGAGAATCACATTAGGTCATATAGTATAATCATCAATAACGTTATTTCATGGGAAGTGCTATTGATGAATACAGTATTTCCTCTCACTGACACAAAAAACATCTTTCATTGTGAACATTTAGAATGAGGCCTGTATTATGTGGTATAAATAGCACGCTATTCACATCTCGGAGGACTAGCAATAAAATCTGGACGTGAGCTCCAAGATTTTGTGTTCGAATTTCATTTGAAAGTGAAAAATCTCTTCGACTTCTGGAAACTAATTGGAAGTATTCTCTTGATGCCTTATATGTGAGGTGTGGCTATCAAATGGGATTGATGCTGTCGCAGAGTAAGTACGCATGCGCCAAAGACGAACGAACAATAGCTGTGAAGTGTGAAGCCTTCTCACCCGAATGCGGCTGCCTGGTGTCCGTAGGTAAATCAGTGCGGCCGTGTGCTTTTGTTCCTGTAAGAGCTATTATACTGTTTTGCATGAAACATGATAATTATAACAACAGAGCAACGAACTGTCGTGAAGTTTCTCATGAAATTTGGAACAGTGCTACCGAAACCTGTCTTTCAATAAAAGAAGTGTATGGTGAAGACTGTTTATTGCGTACGCGAGTTTTTGATTGGTTAAAGAGTTTCCAAGGTGGCCGAGGAAAAGCATGCCAAATTTAAAAGAACGCAAAATCCCCAAGATTTGCAAAGTTTTACAGAAGTTCGAAATACAGCGCGTACTTCAATGCGAGATGCTTTTAATAATTTCGAAATCTGGCAGGAAACCCAAAGAGATTCTGGTCATACAAAAGCACACCAGTGGCAAGACGCAATCAATACCTTCACTGCGCGATAACAACGGTGAAGTCACTGATGACAGTGCAACTAAAGCATAGTTATTAAACACGCTTTTCCGAAAACGCATCACCAAAGAAGACGAAGTAAATATTCCTGAATTCCAATCAAGGACAACTGCCAAGATGAGAAACATAGAAGTAGATATCCTCGGTGTAACAGAGCAGCTTAAATCACTCAATAAAGGCAAAGCCTCCGGTCCAGATTGTATACCAGTCAGGTTTCTCTCAGAGTATGCTGATAAAATAGCTCCATATTTAGCAATTATCACTCGCTCACAGAAAGATCCGTTTCTAAAGACTGGAAAATTACTCAAGTCACACCAATACTCAAAAAGGGAAGTTGGAGTAATCCGCTGAATTACAGGCCTATGGCACTAACGTCGATTTGCAGTAGGGTTTTAGAACATATGCTGTATGCGAACATTATGAAGTACCTCGAAGAAAACGATTTATTGGCATAGCAAGGATTCAGAAAATATCGTTCTTGTGAAACACAAATAGCTCTTTATACTCATGAAGTAATAAGTGCTATCGACAGGGAATGTCAAATTGATTCCAGATTCCAGATTTCCAGAAGGCTTTCGACACCGTTCCTCACAAGCGTCTTCTAACCAAACTGCGTGCCTACGTACTTAACGCCTCAGTTGTGCGACTAGATTCGTGATTTCCTGTCAGGAAGGTCACAGTTCGTAGTAACAGACGGAAAGCCATCGAGTAAAACAGAAGTAATATCCGGCGTTCCCCAAGGAAGTATTATAGGCCCTCTATTGTTCCTGATCTATATTAACGACATAGGAGACAATCTGAGTAGCCGTCTCATATTGTTTGCAGATGATGCTGTCATTTACCGTCTTTTAAAATCATCAGATGATCAAAACGACTTGCAAAATGATTTAGAAAAGATATCTGTATGGTGCGAAAAGTGGCAATTGACCCTGAATAAAGAAAAGTGTGAAGTTATTCACATGAGTACTAAAATAAATCAGCTACATTTTGATTATGCGATAAGTCACACAAATCTGAGGGCTGTAAATTCAACTAAATACTTACGGATTACAATTACAAATAACCTAAATTGGAATAATTACTTAGATAATATTGTGGGTAGAGCAAACGAAAGACTGCGGTTCACTGGCAGAACACTTAGAAGGTGCAAAGGTCTACCAAAGAGACTGCTTACACTACGCTTGTCCGCCCTATTCTGGAGTATTGCTGTTCGGTGTGGGATCCGCATCAGGTGGGACTGACGGATGACATCGAAAAGGTACAAAGAAGGGCAGCTCGTTTTGTATTATCGCGAAATAGGGGAGGTAGTGTCACAGACATCATACGTGAATTGGGGTGGCAATCATTAAAACAAAGGCATTTTCGTTGCGACGCGATCTTCTCATGAAATTTCAATCACCAGTTTTCTCCTCCGATTCCGAAAACATTCTATTGGCACCCATCTACATAGTGAGAAATGATCATCACGATAAAATAAATCAGGGCTCGCACAGAAACATTTAAGTGCTCGTTTTTCCCGCGTGCCGTTCGGGAGTGGAACGGTAGAGAGACAGCATGAAGATGGTTCATTGAACCCTCTGCCAGGCACTTTATTGTGAATAGCAGAGTAATCACGTAGACGTATATGTGGATGTAGGAGATGACTCGCGCGCGGAACGCCCTTCAACATCAAAAACTGTTGAAAATATCGAAAAAGTAGCTGCAGCGAAACCTCTTGAAACCTACCACTTGAATTTTTATGAGAAAGTGTTCGACTGGAGGAGTGATCTTCTTAAAAGATGGATAAGGTAAAATGTGATCCTGAACATAATCTTTTAAACACAATTAATGACAGCAACTGTCACAATGAAAGATGTTACGTGTTATTAACCGTAATAATAATACAGCACGTACCTAATCATGTACATAGTAAAATGCGTGGAAATTTGCATCTCCACACACTTTTTCACACGTTTGTTTGCAATCACATTCTCATATTCCTTTTCCACCTCACATAGTACGTACATCAGTTTCTGGAAAGCTCATAAGCAGGGGACTTGGTTCCAACAGTATTATGTAAAGCATCGCCTAATGGGATTGCCTCTACAGGAATTGCGTCATCTTTACTATCACTGTTTTGGTTGTCACTACAGTGAGGAAATGGGTTTATTTCCGTGACGACATCAGTTTCTTCGTTCACTGTATAAATGTCCAATTCAAAATTGGCAGGATCGCACAGGTGACTGCGGATATTTATCGGCTCATCGCCACCTTCTTCTTCTCCAGCGCCCACAGTTAGTGAAGACTGGAAACCTGAATGAATGAAGCTTTTCTGTTTCGTTTTTCACTTCATTCCACGCACTTTTAGTCCAGCTGACAGGAACACTTACGGCCACAGTCTCAGCTAGGTCATAGACAGATGTGGTATTATCCATATGCGCAACTAGGCAACGGAGGAGCTACTATCGGTAATTTAATTCGAAAGACCGGATCACTCCTTGGTCAAGAGGCTGAACACACAATGTTGTATGGGCAGGAAATATTTTACTTCCCATATTTAGTAACTTTTCGCTGCAATAAAACGGTGCATTATCTACGAACAGCAGGATTTTACGTTTACGAATGCTCATTTTTGAATTTAGTTTATTCAGCCAAGAACGAAAAATATCACACGTGATCCATGCATTTTTATTTTCATGTCATTGTTTTTAAAGCTCTGTGGACGCTTTTCTGTATGTATCACTTGTGGCTAATCTTTTTCACCGCAGAGGCTGGCACAAAGACCGATCGTTAATCTTTGTTTTACCATTTTGCTGCCTTTGCACTAATCATCCTTCACAGCTACTGTTTTGTCTGGAATAGTTTCAAAAAAAGACCATTTTCATCCATGTTGTAAATGCATCTAGCACAACAGCCACTTGGGATTACACTAAGTCTCAATTTCCAGTCGAATATAACATATTTATTAACTTCTGCACTTTCTCCACAGACTGCTCGGAAAACAATACTGTGTCGAACACGAAATCGGTTCAAACCAGCCGTTGCTTGCACCGAAATTAGGATTAAGATCAGAAACAAATGTAAGAGCTTTTTCTTGTAGGATCAGTCTACTTATAGGCAATACTTTGGCGCGTGCTCCATCCACTGTAAAATAGCATTATTAACGTCTTCAAATGGTTGCCAGCGTCTTTTCTATGGCTGTATTGCGCTTCTTCCCATTCCTTAACATATTTGCCACGATTTGCATTTGTATTCTGTACGTGACTTTATCCAGAAATTACACTCACTCGTTAACTGACGCTAAGATTTTCATTTTTCACTCTCTCTAATGACAGAAATTCGGAGTTCTAGTAAAAAGAACGACAAGTTTTCTTTCATTTGAAGTAGCCATGACTGTTTCCTACAGCGGAAAAACAGAACTGTTTGCTATCAGAAGTACAAATGACAAAAAAATTTTAGAGATTGTTCTGTAACATTGTCGACGAGAAACCTAACAGTAAGACAGTATTCTAATTCCCTCTTCTATGGTTGTTTGTGGTCGTTTCAAAGGGAAGACATTGTCATGTAAAGAGTGATCGTTGGTGGAGGAAGGGGATGAGAGGGAATAAAGACGAATTGGTCTTATGAAAGTTTCTTAAAAATATGATCGTTTAGACAAGGGTCTGCTTAAAGTGGTGGTCTTCTCGAGAGGTTTCACCCTAACATGATTAGATAAAAGCTTCGGTTGGGTATTCTGTGGATTGCTGAAAGTGTGGGCATTGACGACGGATGCGTAAGGCAAATTTTATAGAACCAATTTCACTTGAGAAATGTGTGTGTGAAACTGGTGCCAAAAATTCTGACGATGAACAAAAAGATGCTCGTGAAAATCTTTGTACTGACAATCTGAATACCACTGAAAATCATCCTAATTTCTTAGAAAAAGTGATAACATCTGAAGAATCTTCGTTTTTCACTTATGATCCAGAAACCAGACCCCAGTAGATGTACTGGAAGGTCCCAACTTCATGAAGAGCGAAAAAGTTCGCATGAGCGAATAAAGATTCAAAGCGATGACAGTTGTTTTTTGCAATAGTAAAGGACTTTTGTATTTTGACTGGGATCCTGAAGGTCAACATTAGTACCTTGAGATTCTTGCTCAACTCAGTGGGAAAATAAGGAAAAAACGACCCGAATTGTGGAAGAACAAGTCACTGGTTCTGCATCAAGACAGTACACTGGCTCATACCGCATTGTCTGTTAAGAGGATTCTAGCGAATCACAGAATCCCACTACTAGACCGTCCACCTTTCCGCCTGACCTTGCAACATGTGACGCATCTATTCCCCAAGCTTAACTTTGCATTAAAACCAACAAGATTTCAGTCCGTTGAAGCAATGAAAGACAAAGCGGCATGTCTCGTCAACGAGCTTACAGAGAAAGACTTCCGGCACTGTTTCCACCAATGGAAAATTCGCACGGAGAGTTCTAATGGATAGAGGATATAAGGCTGTAGCCAAATGGGGGGTCCAGGAGTCCGGAACCCCCCCACCCCCTCTCCATCAGCTAAACGAAATTACACACCACCTAGCTGCCGTGCAGTAAAACTGGAAGATATTTTGGTTTTCAATCAAACGACGAAAAAGGGATGTGCACTATCGATAGTCAGCAAGGCCAACTATAGGTTTAAACGATGTATACTACCATAGCACTATCGGCTATCGCCCATCCCTATTGTAGCCAACGCCATTTGTTGGCCTTGCTTGAGCTCAGTTGTTCCTTTGTTAATCAATCCAGTTAACCTGCACTTGAATTTAATGTAAGTGCTATCGCTTATTGTTTTGTGCTGTGTGGTGTTGCGATAGTTTCCGATTAGGATTAGTTTGTAACGAGGTAGAAAAGGAAAATCGATTTTGATTCATCCGGTAGTGTTATGGTACGTTAAAAATGTGTATGCACTACTTTAATAGCCTAATTACCTATCTATAGCAGTTTAATGACAGCACTGAATTCGTTATTTGGAGACCGGTAGAACTTTGGGGTTGCAACATTTCAGTATTTCACAAGGCAGCCGAGTGGTAAATATCATTACGAATAACATTAATTTAAAATCAGTGTACAAAAATACAGTTGGATTTGTCTGTATCGCCCAAAAATCGAGTTGATCAACAAAAATACCACCCGAACGGCGATTGTTACATTTCTTTAAAAAATTTGCTCAATATTCTATCATTAGCAGCTCCAATGGCAAAATATCGCCCAATCTGGTCACCCGGGCGGTACTCAGTTATGAAAATGGGTCCCGATACCGAACGATAGGGAGGGGTTTGTGGAGAGCAGAAGGGATACGGGATGAAAGCACATTCTGTGATTCGTTCGCTTCTAAAATATCAGCAGGCTCCTTGAATTCGACCGAGTCGACTGCGCCGCGCATCCCTCCATTCCCCTTGTGTCTAAAATCTACGAGTGGTATCCAGAAAATAATGCACCGCATTTTTTTTCTCAGCCAGAAACAATGCTACGAATGCGATACGTTACGTGTGTATTATTTCAAGTCTCCTGGGTGAGCGCGCCAAGTTTCCTTCACTTCCGACAGATAGCGGAGCAACAGGACCGTTTCAGAATTTGATCTGTAGATGATGCACGTTACAAGCAACTAGCCGTCATTGAATTAGTCACTGCAGAGAGAGAAATCGTGGGGAATATTCACAAACACTTGTGCAAAGTCTGTGGAGCATCTGCTGTCGACAGAAGTATAGTTAATCTCTGGGCACGCAGGCTGAGGTCATTAGAAGCGGTTCGGTGGAGCTCCACGATTTGCGGCGGTGGGGGATACCATCCACGGCTGTCACACCTGACATGTTGCAGCGAGCTGATGTCATTCACGAGGAAAGACGCATTACGACTGGGCAGCTGGCAGACATCTTGAGGACGATGAAGCACTGGCTCCACCACCATGACATGGATTGGTACTGACAGGGCATACATGCCCTTGTTTCGAACTGAAGGAAGAGTATGAAACGGGATGGAGATTACGCAGAAAATAGGGTGGGTAGATAGAACACCAGTGTTGAAGAATTGTTGAAGAAAAAATGCGGTGCATTAATTTCTGGGCAACCCTCGTATTTACGCTCTTGTAGTACTGTAATAACTGAAGCCAGCAATTCCGTGCACAAATAAATCTTAAAATATGCATGGATTCATGCACTATCAAATGGCTAAACATGCAAAATTCACAGAAAAACAGGCAGTGTCAGAATTCAATCTTTTGTTGTGATGCATTTTATTTTGTTTTGTTTTAAAGCAATGTGCAACAACCAGTTTTCCAAATTCTCCACCAACTCGGGGTAGTTCTGCGTGTTCAGAAGCTGAGGTAGCAATCCCTGGCTTCAGGACACGACGTGATTCGAATCCATCCGCTGGCAAACTTGAAACTAGTTTTCTCGGGTTTCCCATTTTCTGTTTACGCAAATGACGGTGTTCGGCCTTTGTTGTAGGTTTAAGACAATCCTTTCAAATACCTTTCTTTCTTGACAGATTCCGATTCCCTTAAACATGCAGCTCCTCTGCTTAGTTGAAAAGAACTGCATCAAACGCGTCTCTTTGATGTCTTCCGGCGCTAAAAGCCATACAAAAAATGTTACGTACATTCTGCTGATTTAGGCTTTTATGTCTGCCGGGACATTTTTAATGCAAAAAAAATGATCTTCCTGAGATTGCAAGAAGTGAGAGACGCATACTTAAACGAGGAAAGTTGGAAAGCATAAGGTTGAATAATTCCTGATCCTTTGGATAAAATTACAGTGTCCCAAAAAGTCAAATCCAGACTAAAAGAAGATTCATAGTGACCTTGGAGTGTGAAGGTGCTGTGGCCTTCTCCACCAGACATCACAGCGCCTAGAGTATCAGCAACCAAACTGACAGCCTGCAGCCGCGGGTTGCCCACTTCGCAGGCACACCGAAGCACTACACAACTGACAGGCAATATGGATGAGCGGCAACAACAACAACAACAACAACACAGCAAAGACGCCAGCGGCCACCAGGGCCACTACCGGCCCACATAAACATAAAGAAGAGGTCGCTGCAGATCCCGAAACTATTTTCACACGTCAAACCACGTGATGGAAAATAGTTCTGAGGTACTCATCCACCGAAGCGCCTTAAAGTCCGGCGCTCAGCCGCACATCGGCAGTTCGTCGACCGCCAGCAGACTTGGATAGCTGCCACCCATGCAGCCCGGCTTGGATCTTCTCGCTGATCTCTGGAATAGGCTTGGTATATCGGAGAAATCTCTGACGGAGACTAGTAGGAAATTATTTCAGTTGTTTTCTATATCATTCTTGTATGTAGTTGTGATTCGAAGACAGATCACAGTTTGTATTGGTGTTATACTTGGAGAATTTGTTTTGGTTAATTGAACAGTCCAATAAATTGTTTTCGGACTTTAATCGTTAGTTTCTTCTGCTTACGAAGACATATCAGAAGGGACATTGGAACATGACTACTTCTTAGTGGTTTGCCAAGCACTATTAAAGTCCAGTGGCGGGGGGGGGGGGGGGTGCTCCATCTTGCTGGAAAAATATCCGTGGTTGATATTCTTCTAAATGTGGGGCTTTCATAGTGCGTGATTTCCTGGATGAAACATTTCCGGATCTGTGGACTGGGAGGAACAGTCCAAAACCCTGGCCACCCCGTCTCCAGACATTACACCCCTTGACTTTTTTCTGGGGCTATATGAAGGACAGCCCCTTCCTGGATGAAACATTTCCGGATCTGTGGACTGGGAGGAACAGTCCAAAACCCTGGCCACCCCGTCTCCAGACATTACACCCCTTGACTTTTTTTCTGGGGCTATATGAAGGACAGCCCCAGAAAAAAAGTCAAGGGGTGTAATGTCTGGAGACATTATATGAACAGCTATATGAAGGACAGCCCCCCCATGAACCATGGACCTTGCCATTGGTGGGGAGGCTTGCGTGCCTCAGCGATACAGATGGCCGTATTGTAGGTGCAACCACAATGGAGGGGTATCTGTTGAGAGGCCAGACAAACATGTGGTTCCTGAAGAGGGGCAGCAGCCTTTTTAGTAGTTGCAGGGGCAACAGTCTGGATGATTGACTGATCTGGCCTTGTAACATTAACCAAAACGGCCTTGCTGTGCTGGTACTGCGAACGGCTGCAAGCAAGGGGAAACTACAGCCGTAATTTTTCCCGAGGAAATGCAGCTTTACTGTATGATTAAATGATGATGGCGTCCTCTTGGGTAAAATATTCCAGAGGTAAAATAGTCCCCAATTTGGATCTCCAGGCGGGGACTACTCAGGAGGAAGTTGTTATCAGGAGAAAGAAAACTGGCGTTCTACGGATCGGAGCGTGGAATGTCAGATCCCTTAATCAGGCATGTAGGTTAGAAAATTTAAAAAGGGAAATGGATAGGTTAAAGTTAGATATAGTGGGAGTTAGTGAAGTTCGGTGGCCGGAGGAACAAGACTTTTGGTCAGGTGATTACAGGGTTATAAATACAAAATCAAATAGGGGTAATGCAGGAGTAGGTTTAATAATGAATAAAAAAATAGGAGTGCGGGTTGACTACTACAAACAGCATAGTGAACGCATTATTGTGGCCAAGATAGACACGAAGCCCATGCCCACTATAGTAGTACAAGTTTATATGCCAACTAGCTCTGCAGATGACGAAGAAATAGATGAAATGTATGACGAGATAAAAGAAATTATTCAGGTAGTGAAGGGAGATGAAAATTTAGTAGTCATGGGTGACTGGAATTCGTCGGTAGGAAAAGGGAGAGAAGGAAACATAGTAGGTGAATATGGATTGGGGGGAAGAAATGAAAGAGGAAGCCGCCTTGTAGAATTTTGCACAGAGCATGACTTAATCATAGCTAACACTTGGTTCAAGAATCATAAAAGAAGGTTGTATACCTGGAAGAATCCTGGAGATACTAAAAGGTATCAGATCGATTATATAATGGTAAGACAGAGATTTAGGAACCAGGTTTTAAATTGTAAGACAATTCCAGGGGCAGATGTGGATTCTGACCACAATCTATTGGTTATGAACTGCAGATTGAAACTGAAGAAACTGCAAAAAGGTGGGAATTTAAGGAGATGGGACCTAGATAAACTGAAAGAACCAGATGTTGTAAGGAGTTTCAGGGAGAGCATAAGGGAACAATTGACAGGCATGGGGGAAAGAAATACAGTAGAAGAAGAATGGGTAGCTCTGAGGGAAGGCAGCAGAGGATCAAGTAGGTAAAAAGACGAGGGCTAATAGAAATCCTTGGGTAACAGAAGAAATATTGAATTTAATTGATGAAAGGAGAAAATATAAAAATGCAGTAAATGAAGCAGGCAAAAAGGAATACAAACGTCTCAAAAATGAGATTGACAGGAAGTGCAAAATGGCTAAGCAGGGATGGCGAGAGGACAAATGTAAGGATGTAGAGCTTTGTCTCACTAGGGGTAAGATAGATATTGCCTACAGGAAAATTAAAGAGACCTTTGCAGAGAAGAGAACAACTTGTATGAATATCAAGAACTCAGATGGCAACCCAGTTCTAAGCAAAGAAGGGAAGGCAGAAAGGTGGAAGGAGTATATAGAGTGTTTATACAAGGGCGATGTACTTGAGGACAATATTATGGAAATGGAAGAGGATATAGATGAAGACGAAATGGGAGATAAGATACTGCGTGAAGAGTTTGACAGAGCACTGAAAGACCTGAGTCGAAACAAGGCCCCCGGAGTAGACAACATTCCATTAGAACTACTGATGGCCTTGGGAGAGCCAGTCATGACAAAACTCTACCATCTGGTGAGCAAGATGTATGAGACAGGCGAAATACCCTCAGACTTCAAGATAATAATTCCAATCCCAAAGAAAGCAGGTGTTGACAGATGTGAAAATTACCGAACTATCAGTATAATAAGTCACAGCTGCAAAATACTAACGCGAATTCTCTACAGACGAATGGAAAAACTGGTAGAAGCGGACCTCGGGGAAGATCAGTTTGGATTTCGTAGAAATATTGGAACACGTGAGGCAATACTAACCTTACGACTTATCTTAGAAGAAAGATTAATAAAAGGCAAACCTACGTTTCTAGCATTTGTAGACTTAGAGAAAGCTTTTGACAATGTTAACTGGAATACTCTCTTTCAAATTCTGAAGGTGGCAGGGGTAAAATACAGGGAGCGAAAGGCTATTTACAATTTGTACAGAAACCAGATGGCAGTTATAAGAGTCGAGGGGCATGAAAGGGAAGCAGTGGTTGGGAAAGGAGTGAGACAGGGTTGTAGCCTCTCCCCGATGTTATTCAATCTGTATATTGAGCAAGCAGTAAAGGAAACAAAAGAAAAATTCGGAGTAGGTATTAAAATTCATGGAGAAGAAGTAAAAACTTTGAGATTCGCCGATGACATTGTAATTCTGTCAGAGACAGCAAAGGACTTGGAAGAGCAGTTGAACGGAATGGACAGTGTCTTGAAAAGAGGATATAAGATGAACATCAACAAAAGCAAAACGAGGATAATGGAATGTAGTCAAATTAAATCGGGTGGTGCTGAGGGAATTAGATTAGGAAATGAGACACTTAAAGTAGTAAAGGAGTTTTGCTATTTAGGGAGTAAAATAACTGATGATGGTCGAAGTAGAGAGGATATAAAATGTAGACTGGCAATGGCAAGGAAATCGTTTCTGAAGAAGAGAAATTTGTTAACGTCGAGTATAGATTTAAGTGTCAGGAAGTCGTTTCTGAAAGTATTTGTATGGAGTGTAGCCATGTATGGAAGTGAAACATGGACGATAACTAGTTTGGACAAGAAGAGAATAGAAGCTTTCGAAATGTGGTGCTACAGAAGAATGCTGAAGATAAGGTGGGTAGATCACGTAACTAATGAGGAGGTATTGAATAGGATTGGGGAGAAGAGAAGTTTGTGGCACAACTTGACTAGAAGAAGGGATCGGTTGGTAGGACATGTTTTGAGGCATCAAGGGATCACAAATTTAGCATTGGAGGGCAGCGTGGAGGGTAAAAATCGTAGAGGGAGACCAAGAGATGAATACACTAAGCAGATTCAGAAGGATGTAGGTTGCAGTAGGTACTGGGAGATGAAGAAGCTTGCACAGGATAGAGCAGCATGGAGAGCTGCATCAAACCAGTCTCAGGACTGAAGACCACAACAACAACAACAACATGAAGGACAGAGTCTTCGTCACACCAGTTGCTGACGTCGACGAACTGAAGGCTAGGATACAAGCTGCTTTGGGTACTGTGACAGAACATGTTACGAAACAACTGGCTGGAACTGGAATACCGCCTCGACATTCTCCGAGCTACCAAGGGAGCACACATAGAGGTTTACTAACGAAAGTGGTCTTAAAAAATACTAGCAACACTAACCTATGTAAGGCATCAAATGTAAATTATTATGCCAAAAGGTCATTCTGTAATAAATTGTTGTATACAGGGCAAGACTTTGTGCTAGTTACGAGTTCGCGAAGTAGTACAAAGTGTATTTAAGTGAACGGTATAGTGGAAGTCGTGTGGAATTTCGGACGGAATATCAAAATTATTGCATTTGACTGTTAGTTAAAACCGCGTGGCGTGTTGTGTGATCTAAGACTGGAACAGGTATTACGTGTAGAGCAGAGTGCACAACATTTGAGAGAGCATTTTCATAACTAAACGATCCGGTGAACTCTGTTAACTTCGGTAACGGGTGTAAATACCATAAACTGGCTACATGTGTGATTGTGGTGTGCGTGTGAACTTTACATTGTGTTGCCACTTAGTACGGACTTGGCAGTATGAACTGTGATCTTTATCGTGAAAATACACCTGAAAATTTAGATTGCCAAGTTAAAACTTATTTCAGTAGCTAGCCACATCCCGTTTACCGGACAACTCTGTGTATGTTGCGACCTGCAATAGACAGTAGTGGTCTAGTATTTTCTGCTACAGCTTTTAGCTAGACAAATGAACATTGCTGGACACTGGCAGGGTGGTAAAAAGTAACGTGCCGCGCCGCAATATTTTTCCGAAAAATTGAGAAACACGGAAACTCCCACTTACACAAAAGTGCGAAACAGAGAGTTGAAAAGCATTTATATTATTTCGTTATTGCCCTAACCTGTACCTAACTATGTACAAAAGAACAAAATTCCACAAAAACAATTATTTCTTCTGACAGATAAGTTAAGCATATTATTATGCTTATTATTGTTCTTTCTTTTCTCAGACGTTATGTCTGGTCAAAAATGGAAAGTGATGCGGACCTTGATCAAGCGTGGCTTCCTTTTAACTGTACGGTATATGTTACATTGCATTTAGGAACTTTTGCGTAATTGAACAAGTATCAATAATTACAGATTTCTGTAGTTGTATATATAAGTTTGGATGTAGCTGTATTGTGTTGATGTACTGGTGGATATTGTGTGGTATGACTCCTGTAGTTGATAGTATAATCGGTATAATGTCAACTTTATCTTGATGCCACATGTCCTTGACTTCCTCAGCCAGCTGGATGTATTTTTCAATGTTTTCTCCTGTTTTCTTCTGTATATTTGTTGAATTGGGTATGGATATTTCGATTAGTTGTGTTAATTTCTTCTTTTTATTGGTGAGTATGGTGTCAGGTTTGTTATGTGGTGTTTTTTTATCTGTTATAATGGTTCTGTTGCAGTATAATTTGTATTCATCATTCTCCAGTACATTTTGTGGTGCATACTTGTATGTGGGAACGTGTTGTTTTATTAGTTCATGTTGTATGGCAAGTTGTTGATGTATTATTTTTGCTACATTGTCATGTCTTCTGGGGTATTCTATATTTGCTAGTATTGTACATCCGCTTGTGATGTGATCTAGTGTTTCTATTTGTTGTTTGCAAAGTCTGCATTTATCTGTTATGGTGTTTGGATCATTAATAATATGCTTGCTGTAATATCTGGTGTTTATTGTTTGATCCTGTATTGCAATCATATTGCCTTTTCTTAGCCATGTGTTGGATGCATCTTGATCGATCTGTGGCTCTGTTAGATGATACGGGTGCTTGCCATGTAGTGTTTTCTTTTTCCAATTTACTTTCTTCGTATCTGTTGATGTTATGTGATCTGAAGGGTTGTAGAAGTGGTTATGAAATTGCAATGGTGTAGCCGATGTATTTATATGAGTGATTGCTTTGTGTATTTTGCTAGTTTCTGCTCGTTCTAGAAAGAATTTTCTTAAATTTTCTACCTGTCCATAATGTAGGTTTTTTATGTCGATAAATCCTCTTCCTCCTTCCTTTCTACTTAATGTGAATCTTTCTGTTGCTGAATGTATGTGATGTATTCTATATTTGTGGCATTGTGATCGTGTAAGCGTATTGAGTGCTTCTAGGTCTGTGTTACTCCATTTCACTACTCCAAATGAGTAGGTCAATATTGGTATAGCATAGGTATTTATAGCTTTTGTCTTGTTTCTTGCTGTCAATTCTGTTTTCAGTATTTTTGTTAGTCTTTGTCTATATTTTTCTTTTAGTTCTTCTTTAATATTTGTATTATCTATTCCTATTTTTTGTCTGTATCCTAGATATTTATAGGCATCTGTTTTTTCCATCGCTTCTATGCAGTCGCTGTGGTTATCCAGTATGTAATCTTACTGTTTAGTGTGTTTTCCCTTGACTATGCTATTTTTCTTACATTTGTCTGTTCCAAAGGCCATATTTATATCATTGCTGAATACTTCTGTTATCTTTAGTAATTGGTTGAGTTGTTGATTTGTTGCAGCCAGTAGTTTTAGATCATCCATGTATAGCAAATGTGTGATTTTGTGTGGGTATGTTCCAGTAATATTGTATCCATAATTTGTATTATTTAGCATGTTGGATAGTGGGTTCAGAGCAAGGGAGAACCAGGAAGGACTCAATGAGTCTCCTTGGTATATTCCACACTTAATCTGTATTGGCTGTGATGTGATATTATTTGAATTTGTTTGGATATTAAGTGTGGTTTTCCAATTTTTCATTACTATGTTTAGGAACTGTATCAATTTAGGATCTACTTTGTATATTTCCAATATTTGTAGTAACCATGAGTGGGGTACACTATCAAAAGCTTTTCGGTAATCAATGTATGCGTAGTGTAGCGATCTTTGTTTAGTTTTAGCATCTGTTATCAGTTACTCTTTACATCCTCGTCCTCCTTTGCAACAGACTTTTTGTTCTTCATTTATAATTTTGTTCTGTGTTGTAAGTGTCATTAATTTCTGTGTAATTACTGAAGTTAATATTTTGTAAATTGTTGGTAGGCATGTTATGGGGCGATACTTAGCTGGGTTTGCTGTGTCTGCTTGATCTTTAGGTTTCAGATAAGTTATTCCGTGTTTAAGTGTATCAGGGAATGTGTATGGGTCTGCAATGTAACTGTTAAATAATTTAGTTAGATGTGAATGTGTTGAGGTGACCTCCTTTAGCCAGAAATTTGCTGTTTTATCTTTTCCAGGGGCTTTCCAAGTGCTTGTAGAATTAAATGCTCAGGTGACTTCATATTGAGTATTATCACTTCAGGCATTTGTGGTATCATCTTGTATGTGTCTGTTTCTGCTTGTATCCAATGTGCACGCCTGTTATGTTGTACCGGGTTTGACCATATGTTGCTCCAGAAGTGTTCCATGTCTGTTATGTTTGGTGGACTGTCTATTTTAATGTGTGTGTTTGGTAAAATTTCTTTTGATTTGTGTTGAATGTTTGGTTTTGTTTCCTTCTATTTCCCCCTTTTTTTTTTTTCTAAGTCGTTGGGCCAATGCCTGTAATTTCTGCTTCTTTTCATCTAAGCCCGCATCTCGTGGTCGTGCGGTAGCGTTCTCGCTTCCCACGCCCGGGTTCCCGGGTTCGATTCCCGGCGGGGCCAGGGATTTTCTCTGCCTCGTGATGGCTGGGTGTTGTGTGATGTCCTTAGGTGACTTAGATTTAAGTAGTTCTAAGTTCTAGGGGACTGATGACCTAAGATGTTAAGTCACATAGTGCTCAGAGCCATTTTTGAGCCATTTTTTTGCATCTAATTGCTCTATCGCTTCTTGTTGTGAGATTTTACATAACCTTTTTCGTTTTTTGTCCGATATTTCATTTCTTATAAATTGTGTTAGCTGTCCAATGTCTTTTCTCAGTTTTTCTATTCTGATCTGTAGCCTGTGTTGCCATGCTGGTTTTGTGGGTTTCTTCTGTGTGTTGGTTGGTTCTGATCTCTGCCTAGTGTGTATATTTAGTGTAGTGAGTGCTCCTATATGAACCAGTAGTTGTAACTCTTCCATAGTTGAGTTTTCATTTATTTTGTTGTGTATGATTGTGTTGATAGTTGTTGTTGTTGTTTCGACTTGTGGGTTATTTGGCGGTCTATGCAAGAATGGTCTAATGCCTGTATTTGTGTCTTTGTATTCTATATATGTCAGCTGAAATTTTTCTTCTATATCTAACATGTGTGTCACTTCGTGTTCTAATTGTGCTTGTTCTGGTGACTGTCTTAAGATTTTGTTTTCCTCTGATTGTTTAACTGATGTGTGTTGTTCTTTGTTTGTTTGCTCTGGGATGTTTGAGTCCATTACTGTATTTTCTACTTCTTCTGATTGCACATTATTTTGTTCCAGTATTTGTTGCACTTGTTGTTTGATGTGTTCTAATTCTGACTGGGGTATCCTGTTATTTTTTATTATTACACGGATCTGATCAGCTAGTCGTTGTTCTGTTAAAAATTTTAATTCTGGGTATCTGGTAATAAATGTTATGTATACTTGTTATCTGTATCCAGTTTTGTTGGCTCCTAGGTTTGTTTCTTGGTAATAACAGAACATGAGGTGTCGGTTAACTTCATCTGACCATCTCATCCTCTGTCTTTGTTTTCCTTCTAGGGTGGTTTCAGGAAGCATATCCTGCAAAACACCTCTATTTATTATTATTATTATTTTTATTATTATTTATTATTATTATTTATTATTATTATTATTATTATTATTATTGCTGTTGTTACTATTATTGGCAATGGTTGCAGCTGTACACTGAAGAGCCAAAGACAATGGTACATCCGCCTAATATCGTGTAGGGCCCTCGCGAGCACGCAGAAAAGCCGCGACACGATATGGCATGGACTCTACTAATATCTGAAGTAGTGCTGGAGGGAACTGACATCATGAATCTTACAGAGCTGTCCATAAAACCGTAACAGTACGGGGGGCTGGAGATCTCTTCTGAACAGCACGTTACAAGGCATCCCAGATATGCTAAATAATGTTCATGTCTGCAGAGTTTGGTGGCCAGCGGGAGTGTTTAAACTCAGAAGAGTGTTCCTTGAGCCACTCTGTAGCAATTCTGGGCGTGTGGGATATCGCACTGTCCTACTGGAATTATCCAAGCCCGTCGGTATGCACAATGGACATGAATGGATGCTGGTGATCAGACAGGATGATTATGTACGTGTCACCTGTCAGAATCGTATCTAGACATGTCAGGGGTCCTATATCACTCCAACTGCACACACCCCACAGCATTACAGAGCCTCCACCAGCTTGAACAGTTCGCTGCTGACATGCAGCGTCCATGGATTCATGAGGTGGTCTCCATACCTGTACACGTTCATCCGCTCGATACAATTTCAAACAATATTCGTCCGACGAGGCAACATGTTTCCAGTCATCAACAGTCCAAAGTCGATGAGGACTGGCCGAGATGAGGCGTAAAGCTTTGTGCCGTCTAGTCATCAAGGGTACACAAGTGGCCTTTGGCTCCAAAAGCCCATATCGATTATGTTTCGTTGAATGATTCGCACACTGACACTTATTGATGGCCCAGCTCTGAAATCTCCAGCAGTTTGCGGAAGCGTTGCACTTCTGTCTCGTTGAACGATTCTCTTCAGTCGTCGGTGGTCCCGTTCTTGCAGGATCTTTTTCCAGCCGCAGTGATGTCGGAGATTTGATGTTTTACCGGATTCGCGGTAGCCACGGTACACTCGTGAAATGGTCGTACGGGAACATCCCCACTTCATCGCTACCTCGGAGGTGCTATGTCCCATCGCTCGTGCGCCGAGTGTAACACCACGTTCAAAGTTACTTATATCTTGATAACCTGCCACCGTCGCAGCAGTAAGCGATCTAACAACTGCGCCAGACACTTGTATTATAAAGGCGTTGCCGACCACAGCACCGTATTCTGCCGTATTTGAATACGCATGCCTATACCAGTTTCTTTGGCGCTTCAGTGTATAAAGGTGTTGATAAACATAACTGTTATACAGCATATGCTATTAGTTTCACACTCTCAAATTTACCTGAATCTAAAAATTTGTGAACACGAAGCGTGTATACTCACCAGCCGCCGCTGAAAATGACAATCGATAAATAATGTCATTTCAGCAGGAATACTAGCTAGCAAAACAAAAAGGCTGCAAACGTATGCTCCAACCTTATATAGAGCTTTTTAGAGTGAGACTGAGAAGTCCCACCAGATCATAATGCATTATAGTAATAATCGCTTAAACAGACGTGTGCTAAAGTGCGCGTCATTTATGACGGGGGCCGAGTTTAGGTTCGTTCTGCGCATCTGACGTCACAAAACACAGTCAGCCAAGGAACAGAGAACGACGTTGCCAGAGCTCGACTGCAGTGCAGAGTACGGACGAGTATCTTCAGTTATAGAAACGTTCAGTCATAAATAAAGTAATTGAACAAAAGCAATGTCTTGATAGCAGACTTTCCTTTATAGAAAGTTTGGAAAAAGCATTCTTTATACCAACTGCTTCATATTCTATTAATTAATTAAACCAAACAAGTAATAAGCCTTCTAATTCAGACGATAGCAAGGAAAGGTGTTTGTATCATTCTCACTAACTGCTTTTTCGCAATAAAAAACGGCGGTAATTGTTGTTTCCTATTGTACTTCGACGAAACGTGAGTAATTCGTAGTCATACCAGCAGTGTTTGTCGGTATTTTGCGTGATAGTTTGAAGTCCTCTGGGAGATGCATTGAATGACGAGCTGGTTAAAGTGTAGCCGGCACGGTAGCTCAGCGTGTGCGGTTAGAGGACTAGCTGCCCTCTGTAATAAAACAAACTGAGTTAATGGATCAACAACGAACTGAAACGGGTGTCTTTCGACGTCCGCCCCGAGCAGATACAACGAACGAAAACGAACAAAATGAGATTAAAAAAAAAAAAGTGTACGGCTGCTAAGTGAAAGGTTCTGAGTTCAAACCTTGTTCAGTGTTTAATATTTTCTTTATTTAAAAACAATATCGAAGTGTCTTACTTCATGAATTTTATTCGTTTGAATGTAATTTTTTGAAATTTCTAGTGGCAACTAAAATAGACCATATGGAAAATATACGCTATGGACTTTTACCTCTGCAAACTCTTCAAAATTTCGTGCAATGGTTTATTACATCTAATGCTGCAGAATAACTGCGTTGAACATCTAAACAAAATTAAGTCATTTATGGGGGGAAGGTATCAGTCAAGAAGATGTGTAAAAATCAAATTTTTGGGCCAAATAGTTTTTATGAAATCGAATGATAAAGTGCCTCAAAGCAGTCGAAACACCATGTGTCTGCACAGGCGAGCAATGCAATCATGACAAAATCGCGCACATCGTGGAATGCGGGGTGCACGTCTCTGTAGCAGCGAAAGGGTTAATGCGGCCGTGGTGGCTTTACTTCATAAACTGCGCGCTCCCCCCTAAACGTAAGTATGCGAACTATACTATGGCGCTGCTTCTCTTGGCGCGTGCAACTGGCAACGCAGCAATCTCCCGCGTCTGGGCGTGCATGCGCGAACCGCCAAGATAAAAGAATTGGACTATAGTCACGTACTTCGTGATTTTTAGCGATATCAATCACATTCAATGGTGATTTTCGGCGATATCAATCAAATGGAATTGATGGCGGTTTCCTGCTCGTGCGTGAATTTGCGGTCGACCATGTAGCGCTGCAAATGGCGCTAATTCACAGAGCGGGACGGCGGTGAGGACTCTGGCCGTCAATGGCGAGCGGACGTGCCGCGGTCGTCACAGCGAGAGGCCGATAACGAGGTACGCGCGGCCGGTTTTAAGCCGCGGCAGCTGTGACTGGCAGGCGATCTGCGTGACTCAATTAGCGCGAAACAAATTTAGGCGGCCGCGGGCTTTGATGGCCCGTCATTAGCGGCCTGATTGCCAATCAATGACGGCTAGCGCCACCTCCCACGCCGCCCCATCTGCGGCGGCACCACTAATTGAGACGACGCCAGGGGCGCAGAGCCAGCCGGCTAAGCGATGTCACGACTCGCGACGCCGGCCGAGTCTGAGACCCTGCCAACAGGTGTTCTGAGCTCAGGGGCGTCGCGGGAGAATGAGCGTGCCGCAGGCAAAGGTGCCCAGGATGGCTGCATGATCCTTGACTTTCGGAAGGCATTCCATGCAGTTCCGCGCGCTCGTTTACTGAACAAAACGTGAGTCTGCCGAGTCTAGGACCAGATCAGGTTTATGTTCCATTGCGTACGACTGCCGGAAGACGCAATCGATGGTCTGGCTGCCTCGATCGCTCTTATTCACTTAGCAGTAGCCGGGAGGCACGTGTAGCTTAAAGGATGCCGGGGCACTGCTTTGAAGAATTGGACGTTCAGTTACGAAAAAACATGTAGCCTTGTGAAAGTCATTTTTAACCCCAAGGTAGTGTTATAGGCGCTTTGCTGTTCCGTATCTATACAGAGTGGTCGATTGATCGTGATCGGGCCAAATATCTCGCGAAATAAGCGTCAAACGAAAAAACTACAAACGACGAAATTTGTCTAGCTTGAAGGGACAAAGCAGATGGCGCTATGGCTGGCCCGCTAGATGGCGCTGCCATGGGTCAAACGGATATCAACTGCGTTTTTTTAAGCAGGAACCCCCGTTTTTATTACATATTCGTGTAGTACGTAAAGAAATACGCATGTTTGAGTTGGACGACTTCTTTCGCTTTGTGATAGATGGCGCTGTAATAGTCACAAACATATGGCTCACAATTTTAGATGAACAGTTGGTAACTGGCAGGTTTTTTAAATTAAAATACAGAACGTAGGTACGTTTGAACATTTTATTTCGTTTGTTCCAATGTGATACATGTACCTTTGTGAACTTATCATTTCTGAGAACGCATGCTGATACAGCGTGATTACCTGTAAATACCACATCAATGCGATAAATGCTCAAAATGATGTCCATCAACCTCAATGCATTGGGCAATACATGTAACGATATTCCCCTCAACAGCGAGTAGTTCGCCTTCCGTAATGTTCGCACATGCATTGACAATGCGCTGACGCACGTTATCAGGCGTTGTCGATGGTTCACGATAGCAAATATCCTTCAACTTTCCCCACAGAAAGAAATCCGGGGACGTCACATCCGGTGAACGTGCGAGCCATGGTATGATGCTTCGACGACCAATCCACGTGTCATGAAATATGCTATTCAATACTACATCAACAGCACGCTATCTATGTGCCGGACATCCATCAGCTTGGAAGTACATCGCCACTCTGTCATGCAGTGAAACATCTTGTAGTAACATCGGTAGAACATTACGTAGGAAATCAGCATACACTGCACCATTTAGATTGTCATCAATAAAATGGAGCGAATTATTCTTCCTCCCATAATGCCGCACCATACATTAACCCGCCAAGGTCGCTGATGTTCCACTTGTAGCAGCCATCGTGGATTTTCCGTTGCCCAATAGTGCATGTTAAGCCGGTTTACGTTACCGCTGTTGGTGAATGACGCTTCGTCACTAAGTAGAACGCGTGCAAAAAATCTGTCATCGTCCAGTAATTTCTCTTGTGCCCAGTGGGACAACTGTACACGACGTTCAAAGTCGTCGCCATGCAATTCCTGGTGCACAGAAATGTGGTACGGGTGCAGTCGATGTTGATGTAGCATTCTCAACACCGACGTTTTTGACATTCCCGATTCTCGCACAATTTGTCTGCTACTGATGTGCGGATTAGCCGCGACAGCAGCTAAAACACCTACTTGGGCATCATCATTTGTTGCAGGTCGTGGTTGATCTTTCACATGTGGCTGAACACTTCCTGTTTCCTTAAATAACGTAACTATCCGGCGAACGGTCCAGACACTTGGATGATGTCGTCCAGGATACCGAGCAGCATACATAGCACACGCCGTTGGGCATTTTGATCACAATATCCTATTTTAAAAAACGCAGATGATATCGGCTTGACCTATGGCAGGCCATCTAGCGGGCCATCTGGTTTCCGTCTTCAAGCTAGACGAGTTTCGTTCTTTGTAGTTTTTTCGTTTGATGCTTATTTCGTAAGATATTTGGCCCGGTCACCATCAATGGACCACCCTGTATAAGCGATTTAGGAGACAATCTGAGCAGCCGTCTTAGGTTGTTTTGCAGATGACGCTGTCGTCAGATACTGTCATCAGATGATCAAAACAAACTGCAAAACGTTTTAGAAAAAATATCTGTATTTTTCAAAAACTGGCAATTGACCATAAATAACGAAAAGTGCGAGATCATCCACATGAGTACTAAAAGAATTCCGTTGAACTTCGGTTACACGATAAACCAGTCCAATCTAAATTCTACTAAATACCTAGTAATTACCACTATGAACAACTTAAACTGGAAGGAACACATAGAAGATGTTGTGACAAAGACTAACCAAAGACTTCGTTTTATTGGCAGGACACTTAGAAAATGTAACATATCTACTAAAGAAACTTTTTCCACTACACTTGTTCGTCCCCTTTTAGAATACTGCTGCGCGGTGTGGGACCCTTACGAGATAGGACTGACGGAGTACATCGAGAAAGTTCAAAGAAGGTCAGCACGTTTTGTATTATCGCGAAATAGGGAAGAGAGTGTCACTGAAATGATACAGGATTTGAGGTACACATAATTAAAAGAAAGGCGTTTTGCGTTGCCGCAGAAACTTGTCACGAAATTTCAGTCACCAACTTTCTCCTCCGAATGCGAAAATATTTTGTTGACGCCGAGCTACGAAGAGAGAAACGATCATCATAATAAAATAAGGGAAAATCAGAGCTCGCACGGAAAGATATAGGTGCACGTGTTTCCCGTGCACTATTCGAGATTGGAATAAAAGAGAATTATTGTGAAGGTGGTTCGATGAATCCTCTCCCAGGCACCTCAATGTGATTTGCGGAGTATTTATGAAGACGTAGATGTAGAACCCCTGACTGCAAATAGAGGGGTATTATGGGTTTAACTTGTATATCTATGTATCTTTCTGTGGCGTCGTAGCTCCCAAACGAAATGTCGGATTAAAAGATGCAGTTTTTTTTATCTTAAAGCTGTTTTAACCGGAATGGTTCTTAGCTATGTCCTACGATAATCTGTTCAGTTGTCTAGGTTTCATCAGCTAAATTAAGTAAAAATGTTTTCCGCCTACGGACTCTCTTGATATACGCTACGTAATACATAAGAGCAAGTTACGAATTACCAGATTGTAGACATCAAGAAAAGTCGGCGGGAATTTATGTTTAGCTTTTACAGTTGACCAACAATGATGATTTTTGTCATTTGAAACCGCTCTCTGCAGCACCCACAAAACAGAAAAATGATGATTGCGACTCAGTTGTAAAACATAAACACATGCTCTCACAGACCTTTTTTTTTGTAGAGTTTCTTGAGAGCTATAATTCAGTACTAAATCAAATGACTTTCCCTAAAAGTTTAGGCAGCCTACTGCAAGAACAGTGGCTGAAACTACCGCTTCAGTTCTTTTTATTTTTCAGTACTTAAACACGAAAGGCTTCTGGCTCTTACATGCCATTCAACAGGTGTTATAACTTTTTGATGGACGAGTACAGGATGCGGTGTATCACCAGTGAGCGCAAGGCTATTGCAACAGAGCGCAACGGCAGACCACTTTCTTCTGACTTGATTTACAGTTGTCGCCATTGCTTATGTTACCTAAATTATCAAAATATGTAGTAAAACATTGTAAACGGACATATGTGTGAATTAAAAAAGGAAGTACGTTAATCGCATAAGCGAACAAAATATCAAAGAAAAGAAAAAAATCGTAATAATAATTACAGATTGAAATTCAAAACTGCCCGTGCGATATCATATTGCCAAAATCTTACAACTGTGATAATATTTATGAAGATTTCAGCGAGGCAAGAGCTCCATCGCAGTTTCGTGTTTCGTCCCGGAAAGTGTCGAACGTATTGGGTCTACTAGTAATTTATAACTTTTATTAAACAGCATGAAATAAAACATAAATGAAATAAAACATAAATTAAAAATTTAAAAAGGCGCAAAAGGCGTCTAAAAAGTAAAAAATAATATACATTGAACCATTAGTTCAATATAACTAGTAATATTTTGATCCAAGCGTCGTCCCGTCAGGGAACCACTATGTAAATAAAATTACAACAGAACGCTTGTAAAAAGTACGACGCCCATCTACGTAGTGAAATCGATAATCGTAATAAAGTATGAGAAATCAGAGATCGCACGGAGATATGAAAATGTTTGCTTTTCCCACGCGCTGTTGGAGTGTGAAACTGTAGACAAACAGTCTAGGGGTGGTTCGATGAACCCCCTAGTCAGTCACTTAGGTATGAATTGTGGAGTAAGCATGCAGATGTAGACGTAGATACAAGACACGGGCGCGACGGTTGCCTCCAATTCCCATACCATGAAATATGATTAAGTTTGTCATTACCTGTGTGGAATAACGGCTTTCATTATGTTTGTAAATGAAAAGATAAAACTACAATGTAAAAGCATTTCATAAATCTATAAAACCACAAACTAGTTCCATTAGAACTAATGTATTGGCTGAATCTATCCAGCACTGTGAATACGCTTTCCATAAACAACACTAACAGATGTTAGCTGCATGCTGTATCCATAGACAATAACTAAGGAATGTGACCTCAATTGTTTACTGCGTTCTGTAGGTCGTTCTTAATAGCAAAGAACTGGAAGCAGAAATGTGTCCGGCAATAGCGAAGATGAAGAAGTAGCTCTTCAGGTACGCATTTTAGAACGAGTGTTTACCGAGCATTTCTTTCTTGCTTTAGTCCATATTATCACCTATCAGAACATGGAAAGCGTTCTTTTGGCACCCTGTATTTGTATACAGGGTGATTTTTTCCATCGTGTACAAACTGTAGGGATTGATCGATGAGACGATACGGAACAAAAAAAGGCTAATATACTTATGTCCGGATATGCATGGCTTCCATGCTAGAGACCATTCATTCAGTCATACGACTGCGGCCTAATACGTGCTGTAGCATGCAGCCGTAGTTACAATAAGTGTTGAAAATGGTTTCCACGCGCGTGTAAGCGCCGTAGAATGTTCTGTCTCTCACGTTCACATCTGCCAGGTTGCATCCGAACAGTGTCAAAGGCAACAGCCAAGCGGGGTACCCGTGTGGTCAGGGGCGCCTTGCCACGGTTCGCGCGGCTTCTCCCGTCGGAGGTTCGAGTCCTCCCTCGGGCATGGGTGTGTGTGTTGTCCTTAGCGTAAGTTAGTTTAAGCTAGATTAAGTAGTGTGTATGCCTAGGGAGACCTCAGCAGTTTGGTCCCATAAGAACTTACCATAAATTTCCAGAATTTCAAAGGCAGCATGAATACGCTGTTCCAGTGTCTCTACATCTGGAATGGGCTCTGCATACGCGATACTTTTGAGGTGGTCCAATAACAATAAAACGCACTGGTTGAGATACAGTGAACAAGCGGACCATGCAAGTGGACTCCCTGTCAGGGAAGACTCGGTTGAGATCTGTCCGGACGTTAAGGGCAAAGTGGGCTGGAGCATCATCATGTAGCGCCCACATAACCCTTCGAATCATCAATGGCACTTATTCCAGCAGGGGAGGCAAAGTCAAGTCACCGCCAAAAAACGCCGATAGTTCCAGCCTGTTAGGCGATGTGAAAGGAAGACTTGTCCCAAAATACGGTCGCCAATTATCCCGACCCACACATTCCAACTACACCGAAACTGATGAGTCACTGCCACACAAAGAGTGGGGGTTCTGCATACTACCCCACAGATGACTGAGATACCACTCCGCATAAAGGTGGCGTCATTGCAGAATAGGGTGGATGACACAAATCCCGGAATCGTGGTTACCTGGTGAAGAAACCAGTGACATACCTGCTCCAGATGTGGAAAGTCTGTCGCAAGTAAGTCCTGCACACGCTGTAAGTGACAAGGGTAGTAACAATTGTCATAGAGAATGTTCCACACAGTCCTCTGCTTACCATTTATTGGCGGGCCAACTGCCTGGTACTGGCACGGCGGTCGTCTTCGACAGTGTTAATCACATTTTCCTCCAAGTCTGGTGAACCAACATTTCGGGTACGTCTTTCATGATTTCCTGTCTCAGAAAAACGGAGAAACACTGTTGCAAACATTGAATGCTGTGGCTGTCGTCAGCGGGGATAGGTCTCCTGTTGAACCTTGCTGCCCGCCGCCCGTTGCGATTTACCTTTCCGTAAGTAAACACCATATCGGATAGCTCTCGATTTGAATACGGTACCATTTTCTACAACGGTGTAGCACATTCACTATGAGGTGAGTCAGCAAGAGAAGTGAATCGGACACAACATTACCAGTTACTGTGTCAGGAAAAGGCGCTAGGGCATGACGTATGAGAAACAGTACCACCCTCTACGAGAAGTAACTAACTTTGTTGCATGGTACAGCGTGCATTAGACAGCAGTATTTGTAACAAAGTATGGTTGAATAAATGGTCTCTGCCATGGAAACCATGGATTCCCGGACTTAAGTTCATTAGACCTTTTTTGTTCCGTATCATCTCATCGATCAATCCCTAGGGTTTGTACACAGTGGAAAAAATCGCCCTGTACATTTTAATATTCCTGTTGACGATAAATTGTATCAGTACATCGATAAACTAGTCCAAAGTACAGATAATTGTATGGGCTGTATCTGCTGGTTGCACATTTTTGATATGGTTTTCAAATCTTCGGAAATACCATTTTGCACTATGTTACGATGATTTGGAAATGGATCTCGGCCCGAAACTAGTCATCGAGTGAACAAAAAAAAAGTAAAATTTGCAACTTTGGACTGGTTTTTTGTTGTGCTAATTAACAGTAGTTGCTGATCCATGGCTACTTCAGCGTGCTGGAAGTTCGTAGATAAATTGTTTTAGCGATAAGCTGAATAATAACATCAAACCGGATTAATCGCTGGATTCAGGACGTCCTTGTTGATAGAACTCAGCACGTTGTTCTTAACGGTTCGAAATCGACAATGTAAAAGTCTTTGTGGAAATACGCTAAGGAAGTGTTCCTGTATAAGATATCAACAGGTGTCTCTCCTATGGGTCATCAGGCGCATTTTTTGTGGTGTTTAGGCAGATATTTGGAATGTCGTTTTTGCATTGTGATGCTGGAGTCAGCCCAAAAAAATGATACTCATCACTTTTTAATGCGACGCCCAGTATCGACGGCAAGCGTTGGATTCTTTCCCATTACAAACAAAATGACTTATAAAGCGGAATTTTACGTATCCATACGATAGCGCGGACCCATATTAGTCTAGCGCGGTATTTGTTTTATCGGTAGATATTGCAGCTTGTGGTCTTGCGGTAGCGTTCTCGCTTCCCGTGCACGGAGTCCCGGGTTCAGTTCCCAGCGGGGTCAGGGATTTTCCCTGCCTCGAGATGACTGGGTGTTGTTGTGTTGTATTCATCATCATCAAAATGGTTCAAATGGCTCTGAGCACTATGGGACTCAACTGCTGTGGTCATAAGTCCCCTAGAACTTAAAACTACTTAAACCTAACTAACCTAAGGACATCACACACATCCATGCCCGAGGCAGGATTCGAACCTGCGACCGTAGCGGTCGTGCGGTTCCAGACTGTAGCGCCTGTAACCGCTCGGCCACTTCGGCCGGCTCATCATCATCATTCATCCCCATTACGGTCGGAGGAAGACAACGGCAAACACCTCCGCTACGACCTTGCCTAATCGGCGGTGCTTGTCTCCAGCATCGTTCCCTACGCTCCTCGGAGTATGGGAACTCGTCATCATCATTGACAGTGACAGTCAAACACGAAGAATAACCATTGCTCCAGCAGTGACTCAGTAGCGCTGATATTCGGTGGTAGCATTCAGTGCAGGCCGTGGCAGTACTGTCGCTGCTGCAGTACTCGTAATTCTTCTAGATTTATTGTCCCTATTAATACATATGAATAAAACGAATATCGCCCTGGACTAATCTGGGACCGCTCTGTTGAATGGGCACGTAAAATTGCGCTTTAAAAAATCATTTTCTTTCTAACTGGAAACAATTCATCCGTCGTTTTCCATCGACAATGGGGGGTCGCATGAAAGACATGATGGGAACTATTTGCTTGGGCTGATTCCAGCTACACAATGTAAAAACGAAATTGAAAATATCTATTGAAACACCAGAGAAAATGCGCCTGACGACTTTTAGGATAGAGGCCCTGTAGAAATGATGCAGTGGACAACGTAGGAAGTTCCATGGGGCTATTTACCGGCGATAATATTGTTTTTAGGAAAGCTGCAGTGCTAGAACACTGCAGCGAAATGCACGAAGACCTACGGAGGACCGATGAGTGATGCAAGGACTGGCAGTTGGCTCTGAACATAAACTGATATATTGGGGATGCATAGGAGAAGAGAGCAATTAGTTTTCGATTATGCTATTGGCTATTGAGCCATGCGTGGCTCGCGCTCGTGCCATCTCTTATTTTACATCCTGTTTTTTCTTGTTGCCATCTCGTTATGGTAGTTTCAATTTATGTTGCCACTGAGTTGCTGCTTCGTCTGCCCATCAGCGGCAGCAGCAGCGCCTATCGATATAGCCCTCACGTGTTATCTTCACTGCACAGCTATTACTTCCCGGTTGTCGTCTGTCGTAGAGTCAGTTGGAACGCGCCAGGAGGGCAGTTCGGACCTGCTAGTCGTGGAGTTGGAATGCGGCACTAGTTTAGCCGGGTTGGAGCAGCAGTGATGCCTGGACGTCCATGGCTCGCCCGACCGTTGCCACCACGCATCACTTGAGCTGGGCACGGTCTTCGCGGATCGTTGGTCGGTCGTCCTACTGGACGACGTGAATTGGTTCACCGATCGCGTATGTGTTGGCTGTGTGTCTGTATCGATTCCCGATTTGTCTTCGTGATTGAACAGCCACTGCTGAGTGTCGTTCAAGTCTTCGTGCAAGTGTTTGTCAAACTGTGTGTGTAGTTGGTGTCATTTCCACTGACGACTTGTTTTAAATGTGGTCAGCGTACTGGCAGTGAGTCGGTCGGTTGGAGGAGATCAGTAAGCAAGTTTCCGCGCGGCGCAGTCTGCCGGACTCTATGCAGTGTCGGAGCGTGTGGGGGCTGTTCCGAGTGCTACGAGGTTCGTGGCTCACCGACCCAGGACATGAAAGTTGAGTGGTGATTTAATTATGGAAGCCACGTCTGTTCACGTTGTCCCCTTAGTTGGTGGTTCGCTGTAGACGGTATTCCTGGGAGCAACAACGAGTGTTCGAGTTGGTGAAGATTTAGCTGCCGTGTGGTGGAATTAACTATGTTTGTCGTTTGAAATTCAAGTGCACCAGCGGAATTTTCTGCTTTGTGGCCGTTAGTGTTCCGGTTACCTGCCCTGGTCTCTGACGTAAATTCAGGCAGCGTCCTTTCCTTGCTGTCCAACATGGTGTGTAGTTTTGACAGCTTAATGTATTTTTGGTTGTGGGCGGCTATGTCTGTAACGTTTTGGCTTTGGAATTCTCGTATACTGGTCGGTGGATAGCAAGTCGTCTTGTTGGTGGGTCCCTGACTGTCCCTTGGTTGTGTTACTGGCAGATCGAGTATAGTTGGGCCGACTTCTAGTCTCACCTAAGCGAACGTTAAGATTTCAAGGGCAGACCGAGCCCCCTGGAAACTTCTGAGCGTCGTTGCCTATACTACCTCTCATGTTGGCGTTTAATTGTGTATTTTTAATGGCTCATAGCCGATAATTGGAATTTGTATGCTTGTAATTGTGTTTTTAAAATAATAAGTCTTCAGACGTTTTAAAAGTTATTTTTTCTAAATTGGGCAAGTCTTACATTGTCCGAAGATAAAGCTTGGACTTTCTGCCTGTTGAAAATTTATTTTACTGTATTGTTTAAAAAAATGGTTCAAATGGCTCTGAGAACTATGGGACTTAACTTCTAAGGTCATCAGTCCCCTAGAACTTAGAACTACTTGAACCTAACTAACCTAAGGACATCACACACATCCATGCCCGAGGCAGGATTCGAACCGTAGCGGTCGCGCGGTTCCAGACTGTAGCGCCTAGAAGCGCTCGGTCACCCCGGCCGGCTGTTTTTAAAAGCATCGGCCTTCAGTCGCTTTAAGTTTTAAGGATCCTACTTATCAAGTATTACCTTTTCGAAGATAAAGCTGTGGGCTTTCTGCCTGCTGAAAATTTATTGTCGTATTGTTTTTAAAAGGCATAGGCCTTCAGCCGCTTTAAGTTTTAAGATTATTATTTATCAAGTCTTACATCTCTTGGGCTTAAATACTTTTTAAGGTTAAAAGCTTTGGGCCTTCTGTCTTGGAAAATTGGTTGCAGTTTTTTTAAACAAAGGCCTTCAGCCGTTTGAAGTAAGTTTTCTTATTGGTCATAAAGCTTGGGACTTCTGCCTATTTAAAGGTTATTGTAGTTGTTTTAAATTTATGGGCCTTCAGCAGCTTTTAAAAACTTAGTCTACCTGAGAAGTCAAGACTTACATCGCTTGGCCTTAAATACTATTTAAAGCTTAGAGCCTTCTGTCTCAAATAATAATAATTATTATTATTATTATTTTAGCAGTTGTCTTTAATTCATGGGCCTTTAGCCGCTTTAGAATTAAAGACATTTTATGTCGATAGTCGATCTTAGAAGTTGCGCTGTAATGTTTGGGCAACTAAAGTGTTATGTTTGGAGTGTAACTGACAGCCACTCATTCTGGCTCCCTTCCACAATTCCTACTGCTTGTCCTACCCTGCGGGTTTAGCAGGGCGTCTCAGCTACAAATCTGTACAATCACTAACTACTGTACCATTCGGAGCCACATAAAGTGGAATGATTACATAAAAGTAACTGTAGGACAAGCCGATGCCATGTTGAGATTCACTGGAAGAATTTAAAGGAAATGTAATTCATCCACGAAAGAAGTAGCTTACTAAACACTCGTCGACCGATTCTTGAGTATAATTCATCAACCTGGGGCCTTTATCATGTTGCTTTAATAGAAACACATGGATGATCCAATGAAGATAGGCACGTTTTGCAATGTTCCCTCCCTTAAGAGCGGTACTTAATCAACTCAAATGCAATTGATCTCGGTAGCTTTTAATATAAACTCTTCCAACACTGAAAACTCTTATTATTTTCGGTTGCCAGCCTCACCACTGGAGGTTCATCCCGTGAGACAAGGGAAATCATTGTAAACAAAGATCAGTGGCCCATCTGACAGTTGGAAAACTAATGTAAAATTCAGGCAATACACACAAGCCATGCTTATCATCACACAAAGATTACGACGGATCTTAGAAAGGGCAGGACGGCACAAACGACAGTTAACACTTGCAGGTGGAGAGACTAACTGTTAAAAGGACATGGCAGTTTAAATTAAAATTAAAAAGGGTTTCTGTTTACATGCTTTAATATCCATTTCCATCCTTTTACGCTTTGCAAATAAGTCCTCCTCTAGTCTCTGTATCTACGTTGCTTCTTTACACTATGACCAATAAGATTTAGACTAGACCCTGTTCCGCCCTTAGTCCTTCAAAACCCACAAACTACCGGTCCTATAGTAGTCTACTCAACAGAAATATTTGCTCCCACCCATAAGTGAAACTATAGAAAGTTTAACACGGCGCCTTAGCTCTGAAGTGAGCGCTGCGCATCTCCATTCCCTACCTGACCTTGCTGACCTGCCACCCTCTTTCTGCAAGGTGCTTTCGACTCCTCACGCCGCCGCCGCCACCACTTCGCACCGGCCTCGACTACGGACGAACCTCACTGCCTTCACTACTCTTTCCACTCCTGTAGTCCGGTACACAAGCCTAGGCCTCTGCCCTCTTACGAATACACTCCGTCTTCACGCCATGAGTGGCCTACCGGGACCATCCGACCGCCGTGTCATCCTCAGCGGGGGATGCGGATAGGAGAGGCGTGGGGTCAGCACACCGCTCTCCCGGTCTCTTACGAATGGCTGTCTCATAAACAAACTCAAGGACGAACTGTCATTGGTCACTGGTACCCCCACTACCTCTTTTGCTCCTTCTGCACGAATTTACCGATATAACGGCGGCCCGAGAGCCACATCCATTACTGTCTACGCGACAGCAAGACTTGGCAACCTCCTACACACCTCCATTCCGGGTTTGGAAAACAGCCTCGGAGTTCCCAGACCATCCACGGTTTCCAGTGACTGCGGGGTCGCAAGGCGTTTTGATAAGCATATCCGAGAGTGGGGCAAGTTCTCTGTGTCCATCGTTCCCAGGTCTGTCGTCATACTGCGAGCGGCCAGTCGCCCTCACTATCAGCGGACACCGCCATCCATCCAGCCACTCTCCTTGCAGCCGAAGCAGCAGGCTTCTCACTCGCCGACTTTTATTACAGTATCATCAACAGCGAGTTTAAATTTATCTCCGGACACCACTCTTACTAAACGAGCCGTAACAGTTTCGTTTGAAGATCGTTTAGTAGGCGCGTGAACGTTAGGCAGGTGCTCAATAAACTCCAATGGCAGAGGCTACAGCAGAGGCCTTGTTCGCCACGGAGAAGTTTACCGTCGAGCGTTCTTCTAGGAAGAGTCGGGCAACATCATATTTTCTTCTGTTATCAGCTCCGTGAAGCTGTTCGTGGACGACGCTACTACATTTCCGCGAACGTTTGCCTCATGTATATCACTTGTGGCAAGGTAAGCAACATAGAATGCTTAGAATGCGACTTTCTCGATGTCCTGGCCCCATCGATCAAATTACACTGAAGAGCCAAAGAAACTGGTACACGTGCCTAATATTGTGTAGGGCCCCTGCGAGCGCACAGAAATGCCGCAACACGACGTGGCATGGACTCGACTAAGGCCTGAACTAGTGCTGGAGGGAATTTGCACCATGAATCCTGTAGGGCTCTCCATAAATACGTAGGAATACGAGGCGGTGGAGATATCTTGTGAACAGCACGTTGCAAGGCATCCCAGATATGCTCAATAATGTTCCTGCCTGGAGAGTTTGGTGGCCAGCGGAAGTGTTTAAACTCAGAAACGTGTCCATGGAGCCACTTTGTAGCAATTCTGGACATGTGAAGTGCCGCACTGTCCTGCTGGAATTGCACGAGTCCGTCGGAATGCACAGTGGACATGAGTGGATGTAGGCGATCAGATAGGATGCTTACGTACGTGTCACCTGTCAGAGTCATATCTAGACGTATCACGGGTCTCATATCACTCCTACTGCACACGCCCCACACCATTACAGAGCCTCCATCTTGAACAGTCCCCTGCTGACATGCAGGGTCCATGGATTGATGAGGTTGTCTCCGTACCCGTACACGTCCATCCGTTCTATACAATATGAGACGACACTAGGTCGGCCAGGGAACACGTTTCCGTTCATCGACAGTCCAATGTCGCAGTTGACGGGCTCAGGCAAGGTGTAAGGCTTTATGTTGTGCAGTCATCAAGGGTACACGACTGGACCTTCGCCTCTGAAAGCCAATAGCGATGACGTTGCATTGAATGGTTCTGACACTGACACTTCTTGATGTCCGAGCACTGAAATCTGCAGCAGTTTATGGAAGGGTTGCACTTCTGTCACGTTGAACGATTCTCTTCAACCGTCGTTGGTCCCGTTCTTGCAGGATGTTTTTCCGGCCCCAGCGATGACGGAGATTTAATGTGTTACCGGATTCGTGATATTCACGGTACAGCCGTGAAATGGTCGTATGGGAAAATCCCTACTTCATCGCTACCTCTGAGATGCTGTGTCCTACCGCTCGTGCGCCGATTAGAACAAACGTTCAAATTCACTTAAATCGTGATAACCTGTCATTGTAGCAGCAGTAGCCGATCTAACAATTGTGGCAGACACTTGTTATCTTATATAGGCACTGCCGACTGCAGTGCAGTATTCTGCCTGTTTACACGTCTCTGTATTTGAATACGCATGCCTGTACAAGTTTCTTTGGCGCTTCAGTGTATCTTTTTGCTTTTTATTTCTTGCACTATATTTCCATTTAATGAATGTACACAGCCTACGGCCATTTTTGTTTACCTGTTCTCCTCAGGATATCGCTATCGTCATGGACACGAAAACTAACGTTGTTTCCTAAACCTTGCCTTGTTATAGCATATAGTTAGTGGTAAAAATAGAAACTTTTCTGTGTTGGACATATTATACATATGTGTATTTAGAGCCAGGAATGGTAGTAGCTACTGGCAGATGAAGGGGCATGCTCACCCACGGTTAGTGCCACGGCGCTACTGCTACCGCTACAGCGAGCCGTGGTTTACTTACGGATGTTCATGCAGGAGTTGTAGAAGCGCTTAGCCTTCTGCGTCGCCTCGCTGTCCAGCTCGTTGATGGGCTCCTCAAGTACCCCTGCAACATTTAAGAAATCGCATTCAGGCACCAGATCAAAAACGTACTCAGTATACACTATATATTAATGAAGTATATACACTACTGGCCATTAAAATTGCTACATCAAGAAGAAATGCAAAACGAGTATTCATTGGACAAATATATTTTACTGAAACTGACACGTGATTACATTTTCACGCAATTTGGGTGCATAGATCCTGAGAAATCAGTACCCAGAACAACCACCTCTGGCTGTAATAACGGCCTTGATACGCCTGGGCATTGAGTCAAACAGAGCTTGGATGGCGTGTATAGGTACAGCTGCCCATGCAGCTTCAACACGATACCACAGTTCATCAAGAATAGTGACTGGCGTATTGTGACGAGCTACTTGCTCTGCCACCATTGACCAGACGTTTTAAATTGCTGAGAGATCTGGAGAATGTGCTGGCCAGGGCAGCAGTCGAACATTTTCTGTATCCAGAAAGGCCCTTACAGGACCTGCAACATGCGGTCTTGCATTATCCTGCTGAAATGTTCTGTTTCGCAGGGATCGAATGAAGGGTAGAGCCACGGGTCGTAACACATCTGAAATGTAACGTTCACTGTTCAAAGTGCCGTCAATGCGAACAAGAGGTGACCGAGACGAGTAACCGATGGCATCCCATACCATCACGCCGGATGATACGCCAGTATGGCGATGACGAATACACGCTTCCAATTTGCGTTCACCGCGATGTCGCTAAACACGGATGCGACCATCATGATGCTGTAAACAGAACCTGGATTCGTCCGAAAAAATGACGTTTTGCCATTCGTGCACCCAGGTTCGTCGTTGAGTACACCATCGCAGGCGCTCCTGTCTGTGATGCAGCGTCAAGGGTAACCGCAGCCACGGTCTGCGAGCTGATAGTCCGTGCTGCTGTAAACGTCGTCGACCTGTTCGTGCAGATGGTTGTCGTCTTGCAAACGTCCCCATCTGTTGACTCAGGGATCGAGACGAGGCTGCACGATTCGTTACAGCCACGCGCATGAGATGCCTGTCATCTCGACTGCTAGTGATACGAGGCCGTTGGGATCCAGCACGGCGTTCCGTATTACCCTCCTGAACCCACCGATTCCCTATTCTGCTAACCGTCATTGGATCTCAACCAACGCGAGCAGCAATGTTGCGAATGGCATCCTGCATACATTGTGCCACTCATCATGCGCCTTTTCTTGCAGTTCGGCAATAGTACTTGCAGGCCCTAGGGAACGAGTAACTTCCCGCGTCATCATGTCCCGTATGTGTTCACTTGGCGAGAGATCTGGTACCTTTCTGTCCAGGGTAATTGTTATACACCACAACGAACACATCATGTCGCAGCAGCCGTATGTGGACGTGCATTGCCCTGCTAAAAAGCACATCACCTTCCTCTCAAAGAAAATAAGGTAGCGCGGAGATAAAAGCCTGTGTAATCAACGGTTAATGGCTACTTTACCCTGCAAAAACACCAAATGTACTCGGCAGTTGTAGCTGATAGCCGCATCACACCATGAAACCTGGGATGGCACTCTGCAATAGGCAACTCACCAGGCCTACGCCATACACGTGTACATGCAAACAAAACCTGCTTTCATCACTAAAGACAACGATGCGTCCTTCTACTATCAAGTCTCTCACGACGCCAGTGTATCCATGCTTGGCGGTGCCGTGGTGTCAGTGGAAGCCTGGCCGGAGACACGCTCAATCTTAATCCTGCTGCAAGCAAACGGTTCCCAATGGTACCTGATGACACAGAAGATGCAACACGTGGCCAGATTTCGTCCCTGTATGACGTTTGGGCGGCTACTGTTACTCATGCAATGCGTCGATCTTAATGTGCATCCGTACTACGCGGACGTTCAGAACCTGGTCTACAGATGTTGGAACGTTCCACAGGGCACTATTGACAGCAGCGACACACCACCGACGCATTGTGCCCAACATATGTAGCAATCCGTCGATACTTTCATCCAGTTTCGTGGACACCAAAAAATCCGATCTCGTTCAAATGACTGAAGCTGCACAACAGTAGTATGTACTCATAGGCGGAGCATGGTTCCACCATAGAATGAATGTTGTAAACGCTGCTCTCCTCTGTACTGAGCATAGCTACTGGCTGAAGAATCAAAACAGAGGGTGCATAGACTGGGCTCCTGAGTGCCATCTTATCGCCGATGACGATGACAAATAAATCATTAATACTACAACCCCTTCAGTGTGCACATATTATACCTTGGTGCCACTGAACACAACCCTCGAGGATGTTGCATTTTTTTCTGGGAGTGTATATAAAAAACCTTTTACTGTTCTTAACTTTTTTTCCACCTTGGTTCGTCATGGAGGTTTCCAATAAACTGCAGTTTAATCACTCTGCAGAGGACCGCTGCAAAAACAGTCGAGACGTTGTTGGTATACCTACAAGGGCTATTCGTAAATTAAGTTCCGATCGGTCACGAAATGGAAACCACAGGAAAATCCGATTAAGTTCTGCACAGATGTGTTGGGTAGTGTCTCCAGTATTCCTGTCGATCACAGCACGTCGCTCTTTGCAGTTCTGAGCGTACAGTGAGCATGTAAAGATGCCTAGAAAATAGTGTCTCCCGCCAAATATGAGGGCCTCGTGTGAGATTTCGCATGATGTCACGCAGCTCACATAACATAACGGTCACGCGTCTCGTTCTTCATGACAATTCTCGGCCGCATTCTGCAGGGGCATTTAAGATGCTCCTGCAGTGTTTGTGTTCGTAATTGGCTCGTCCTGAGTTTCATTTCTGATCACATGAACAGCTAGCTATGAAGACAACATTTTGGAACAGACAACAACCTGTAGACGAGGGTAGACAATTGGTGGAAAGGACGGGCGGCTGCCTTCTATGATGAAGGTATTGGAAAGCTGGTACCATTCAACGACAAATGTCTAAGTCGTAGCGACGACTATGTAAAGAAGTAGCTGTAGTGTGTAGCTAACTATAGCAAATAAAATAATTTTGATTCTCAGAGTGGTTTCCATTTTGTGACCGGTCAGATCCTAGTTTCCGAATAGCCCTCATACTTTAGCGTTTAATAACGGAGCGAACTTACATTGACAATGATTTTACTTAAACTGACACTGGTTGACATTGGAATACAAACAGAGCTGCCGACACCATCTGAAGCTTCCTCCTCCCAAAGCCGTGGACATAGGATGACTGAAGACTAAGAGCAGCAAGGGCATCCTGTGGTTGTGGCCCGACCAGTGGTTATGCAGAGGAGCGAAACGTGCAGAGAGGAACAATATGCAATCCAGGAAAATACAATAACAAGTACTAGTGTGCCTCCATCTGTGCAAGAATCCTCTCTCTGCAGTTCGGTTGCGCTACCACCGAGGCTTTATGGGTTGCCCAAAATTCATAAAGAAAATGTTCCGTTAAGACCGATACTAAGTGCCATTGGTTCGCCCACCTACTCGTTAGCCAAGTTTTTGACTACGCTGTTAAAACCACATGTGGGCCGTTCGGACTCGTATATAAAGAATTCGACACATTTCATCAGCAGATTGAATGGCATAGTGGTCCAGCCGGAGGACATACTGGTCAGCTCCGATGTGGTATCGCTGTTTACCATGGCCGGCCGCGGTTGTCTCGCGGTTCTAGGCGCGCAGTCCGGAACCGTGTGACTGCTACGGTCGCAGGTTCGAATCCTGCCTCGGGCATGGATGTGTGTGATGTCCTTAGGTTAGTTAGCTTTAAGTAGTTCTAAGTTCTAGGGGACTGATAACCACAGCAGTTGAGTCCCATAGTGCTCAGAGCCATTTTTTTTTATTTTTTTTTACCATGGTTCCACTTAATGATGTATTGGAACAGCTGGATCGAATTTTTCCTGCCGATATTTTAGAGCTGTTTAAGTGTTGTTTGACGACCACATACTTCAAGTGGAATGAACAGTTTTATGAGCAAACGGATGGCGTGGCTATGGGAAGCCCCCTAAGTTCCGTAATTGCAAACTTCTTGATGGAGAAATTCGAAGAACGGGCCTTAGGTACTGCCAGCAAGAAATCAAATGTATGGTTCCGATACGTGGATGACACGTTTGTGTTGTGGAGACATGGTAGGGAGGAACTAAGCCGGTTCCACGAACATCTGAACAGTATAAACTCAAGAATTCAGTTTACTATGGAGGAGGAGGTAGACGGCAAACTACATTTCCTCGATGTGCTTGTGTTTAGAAACGAAAATGGTAGTTTGGGCCACTCAGTGTACCGCAAACCCACGCACACGGACCGTTATTTGCACCGGGATTCGAACCACCACCCACAACAGAAGCGGGGTGTTATCAAGACGTTAGTGGACAGAGCTAGAAATATTTGTGAACCTGAGTTGCTCGACGCTGAGATGGAACATCTCCACAATGCACTAACGAAGAACGGATATTCGTCCGCCGAAATAAAACGTGCGTTGAGGCAGCCACGCAGAAATCATACCGACGTACAGGCTACTGCAAAATCTAAGGTTTTCCTGCCGTTTGTTAAAAATGTAACGGAGAGAATAGGGAGGATCTTGACGAAGCGGAATATTACCGTAATTTACAAGCCCACCAGGAAGATACAGGAATACCTTAGGCCTGCCAAGGACGCTCGCAAACCATTGGAAAAATCTGGAGTGTATAGGATCCCATGCAGCTGTGGTGATGTTTATGTGGGTACCACCAAAAGAACTGTTTCTAAACGTTTGGAAGAGCACAAGGGAAATTGTAGAAGAGGAGAAACGGAACGATCAGCTGTTGCGGAGCATGCTTTCCAGCCAGGGAACCACAATATTCGTTTCGAGGAGACGCAAGTACTAGCGGCCCCGAGCGGATACTACGAAAGGCTCTACAGGGAGGCAATCGAAATCGCTAAACACCCAAATAATTTCAACCGAAAGGAGGAGGGCGTCAAATTAAACGGTATATGGATGCCGGTGTTAAAGAAGATGTGTACCACTCGTCCACTACTGGGTGATGGCAACGGCGATCGACGGCGACGGACAGCGGCCAATTGCACTGACGTTTTCAAAACACGTGACGTCACGCCGCGGCGCGGGGGCGCGCGGACACGGAATTTAGCGGCAGTCAGTAGCGAGCCAGTGTGTGTGTTGGACCTTCCATCAAGCTACGGACCCCCTTGAAGATGTCTCCCGCAGTCGGAGACGAAACGTTGGGAATCACCTCAGAATTCATCAACCGACCACGGCATAACAGCCCGGATAATTATAATGGACAGAATCCTCTCTTGTTAGAATACCATCTGTAGACCCTGTTAGAGTGTACCCAAATCTCGAACACTCCATGCAGCTAGCTAGGTTGGAGCAGCCGATTACTCTGACCACTGCGTTGCGACATGTGGTCCGGGTGGGGCATAAATATGGCAGGAAAGTCACCTTCTCGGTGATGGAGGCTGTTGACAGAATACAGCTTAAGTCAATGAATCTCCCCTCCGACTTAGGAGCGCTGCGAGATCTGGTCAAGAAAGTATTCGAAAGAAGAGGTGAAGAGTTTGATTTATATGAGATTTTTGTAAATCAGTATTGGTAAATGGGCGCATTGCGTTCGACTGGTGAAAGAACTGGCCAGAAAATCGTGTACATACCTACTTTCCATAATGACTACAATAGCTATTGGACAGCTAAATACACGTAATAGCACACTAGTGATGCAGGAGCTGCGCAAGGTGATGGAGGAGAAGAGACTAGTTGTGGTCCGACTGCAGGAGCCGTATTTCCAAGCCAGGCGAATAGCCTTCGCAGCCGCGACATGGCAGTTAGTCAGTAGCGGAGATGAGCCGAGAGCGGCGATAATAATAACGAACAAAGCATTGCGAATAATACAGGAGAGCTTCTGTAAAGTTTGGAAGGAAGGAGATGAGGTACTGGCAGAAGTAAAGCTGTGAGGACGGGGCGTGAGTCGTGCTTGGGTAGCTCAGTTGGTAGAGCAGTTGCCCGCGAAAGGCAAAGGTCCTGAGTTCGAGTCTCGGTCCGGCACACAGTTTTAATCTGCCAGAAAGTTTCATTGCGAATAATAGTTATCTCGGAGCTATCAAACAGTCACTGCAACGTCGTGGAGATACACTCTCCCACTTGAGTACTATCTCTCGTCAATATGTACTTTCAGTATGGAGACGACATCGAGCAGCATCTGAACCATCTCACTCGGGTAATCACGGCGTTGAGGGACCGAAAAGTGATAGTGACTGCTGCCATAAATGCAAGATCCCCCCTATGGTTCAGTAGCACAAGAGACACAGACGGAGGCAAGGTGGAAGGAACAATTATGGCTTTGCAACTTGTGGTGGCCAACAAACCTGGTAACCCTCCGACCTATACAACAGGAGGGGGACAAGGCACGATGTATCACTTACAACATCTAACGCCGCAAGCATCGTGAGAAATTGGAAAGTAGAAGGTAAGGCCACCACAAGTGACCACAATCTGATTACATTTATGTTAGGTAACAGAAGGTGGCACTGAAACATGGGGTGGGAAGTGTAATTAAATTACAACAGACTGGGAGCGCCTAGCAAGTGAGTGTGACATTCCTGCATTACCAGAAGGTAACCAATACCAAAATATAAATGTGGATAGGTACGCCCAAGAGCTGGTGATGGCGATTACTAGAGGAGTGAAGGTAGCCATACCAACAAGGAGGATGGCCATAGCGGCCTCTGTCACCATGGTCCGCCGAACTGGAGCATATGTGACAGTCTGTCAGAAGAGTAAGGAGGCACTTCCAGCGCAATGTCGTCTGGTGGGAAAGGAAACAATGATTGCAACAATATAGGGAACTACAGGAAACATTCCAGAAGGAGCTTCGGCTAGTTAGAGTTCGAAGTGGGGAGAGACCCATGGGGAATCCCCTATAAGTTGGTGAGGAAGAAGATTTGTTCTCCAATGGTATTATCCACAGTCATATACGAGGACAGGATGACGGAATCCTGGCAGGAAACTGCTGAGGTCTTCCTCCATTCCCTGTTGCCTGACGATAGAGAGGAAGGGGAAACGGAAGGCCAGCGCCAAATGAGAATAGCTGATCTTGTAGGATATACAAATGACAGAGCGGTATACCCCTTCTCTGAAGAGGTGACTGCCCAAACAAAATCTTTAAAGAGAGGAAAAGCTCCTGGGCCAGACGGCATTGTTGCGGAGGTAGTGCAGTTCCTCACACAAAATTGTATAACGAGCGCCTCAGATTGCAAAAATTTTCCAAAATCTGGAAAACAGCAAATGTGGTCACAATAAAGAAAGGACCAGAAAAAGATCCAACTGATACCAAATCATACAGACGGATATGTTTATAAGATCTCTTCGGAAAACTGTTCGAGAAATTGTTGGCTGACAGACTGGCTGCACATCGAGTGCTGTGCGGGATGAGTGACAGGCAGTTCGGCTTCAGGTGTCGGTGGTCGGCAGCTGACGCAATCGCCGAGGTCTGTGACTCAGCCTCGTTCAAGTACATAGTTGGCATCATGGTGGACATCAGTGGCGCCTTTGACCGCCTGTGGTGGCCTTCACTCTTCTACTGTTTACAGGAGGAGGATTGTCCAGGGCCACTATACGGTCGTCTGAGGAGTTATTACGATGATCAGGAGGTCTGGCTATCATCCCCTAGCGGGAGGGTTAGAAACTCAGTAATAAAGGGATGCCCCCAGGGCTCTGTGTCAGACCCCTTGTTTTGCAACATCCACATGGAACCGCTACTGGACAGTATGCAACAGAGTGAAGATGTACTAAAGGTGATAGCCTACACAGATGACCTCCTCTTATTGGTGGATGGCCGTAGCCGCGAAGACACCCAGCCAAAGATTGAGAGGGCTATGGATATATTACAACAGTGGTGCCATAACACTAAAATGAAAATATCACCAAATAAGTCACCCTATCTTCTGCTGAAATGACAATTAATTAGGAATCCAATGGTTAGAATCGAGGGCTCACCAGTTCTCCGACGACGAGAGGCGCGTTACCTGGGAGTTATCATTGACGAAAGGTGGAACTCCGCAAGGCACATTGAAGCTCTAACTAAAAGTGCCTTAAAGTGCTTAACAACATCATATGCATTGGCCACTAAAGATACTATCTCCCCCATGCGCTAATAAAGTTATATCACAACAGTATACTAACATCAATAGTGGATTATGGCACGAGAGTCTGGGCACACAGGCTCACAAGGGTGGTGCCTGCCATGGCAGTGAGAACGGTACAGAGAAATATGTTATTAAAGTCAGTTGCGGCCTACAGGACATCTCCAGGTGGGGCCTTGTTGGTAATAATGGGGCTTTGCTCCCTTGATATCAGAATTAGGGAACAGGCTGCACGGTTCTGGGCGAAGAAGGGAGAGGTCGGGAAAACAGGGGATATTCTGGGTATTCAGGCTGGGTATAAGGGTGTAATCAAGAGAAGGGGTGTAGAGTTGTGGCAGGAAGCATGGGAAGCTGATAGCACCGAACGAAGATCTTTACAATTCCTACCAGACGTAAGAGAACGATTAGGTTCGTGATTAACCCGACAAGGGACTGTTCCATTTTCTCACTGGTCCAGGGCCTTACCCGATATACCCGTGTCGGTTTGGGAGAAGGACTACGCCTTCGTGCGACTGTGGTGCAACTCTCGACCATGTGGTTTACGAGTGCCCCCAACAGAATGATGTAGCAGCTGCGCTGAGACAGCAACTATCGAACCGCGACACCTTTACCCTTTTACGACACGAGGATACATTTCGAGTACTGTACTATCTGGCCAACGAGGTATCACAAAAGGTTCTTCTACAATATGTGAGGGACAACCTTGATTAACGACAAATAATAACGTATTACACCACCCCAATCCCGTACCTCATGGGCGTGGACAGGCCGACAGCTGTTACTGTCGAAATCAGCGACGTCCAGGATTAGGGAGAGTACAACAACTCCGAATTAGACAACGCACCGGGTTTGACGTAGATTACGTTTTCCTATTAAGTAGGACTTAGATATAAGAAAATAAACAATAGTCAAGACATCTTGGGCCTGCCCAGTGCCAGGGACAGGTAGTGTGGAGGTTAGTTTTTAAGTATATCACTACAGTAAGTAGACAAATGTCAACAGTAATGTATCTTGCCCATTGTAATAAAAGTACTAGAACTACTTGTAGTTCATTGTAAACTAGCTGCAAAAAATAATTTTAATAATTTTAGGACCCACTAATTTTATAAGGTAGTGGATTATTATGCATAATAGAAGATTAAGGAAAAAACCGACACTGGCCCTGGAAGTCTATGAATTTAAATTACAAACCACTCTCACATACAACGAAAGCAGATTCTGAATTCGAGACACATACAGATCGCAGTCATAACAATCGAACTTAATAGCCGAGGTCTCGATGTCGTAATAAAATGTCTTTCTCACTGATGCACAATGATAAAAAGATCAGAAATTGTATAAACGTGACACTGAGGACAATGGACCAATGAAAGCAGTTTAGTGATGAGTTTCTCTCAAGCAATCATTATCTACAATAGCCCTCATGAAAATGGTGTTGTAGGAGCTTCAAGAAAACCCTCACATTCATCTGTCTTTAATACTTACCAGGCGGCTTGATTGTCTATAGCGACTTAGAGTGTAATTACCTTTAGTGCTATCAGAATTCCATGTGAGGATGCTAAGGTGATAGCATTTAATGTGCGGACGATTGTTTATATTTGAAACTGGTAGCAAAACTAAGTAATTCACTTCCATATGGAGCTAATACCAGGATATGACAGAGCTCTGCAAACTTTAATTATCTCCTTTGAGATATCTTTCCAATTAACAAAATGGTGGAAGAAATGCAGTGGTAATAAGCACCCCATTTGGATAACTAATGCCATTTGAATATCATGTAGGTGGAAATGGGAGCTGTATTACTAAACGAAGGACAGTCACAGCCGAGGTTGTCGCTTAGTACTCAGAACGACAAAAAGATATCGCTAAAGAATTATGCGGCAGAATGTGGGTAAACAACACACCACAGCTCTTCTGTTGGAGAATAGTAGTGTTAGTGGTAAGCCTCATCCGTGCAAAATATTTTGTAAGTATTTCCTGTCTATAGTTGGCCTATTAAATAATTTCATTGTTGTAGATAATTATGGAGAATTTTAGAGCTAGTGTTCCGAGGCAATTCTGTTACCTGCAACTACAGGTAACAAGAGAAGAGGCAAATGAATCACTGAATAGTAAGCGTTTATCAAGCAGACTTACGAAGATCAGTCCACCATAAATTAGCACTATACTTCGCCATCTGTGGAACGCATTTTTGTCCGCCCCCGGTAGCTGAGTGGTCAGCGCGACAGAATGTCAAAAAATGGTTCAAATGGCTCGGAGCACTATGGGACTCAACTGCTGAGGTCATTAGTCCCCTAGAACTTAGAACTAGTTAAACCTAACTAACCTAAGGACATCACAAACATCCATGCCCGAGGCAGGATTCGAACCTGCGACCGTAGCGGTCTTGCGGTTCCAGACTGCAGCGCCTTTAACCGCACGGCCACTTCGGCCGGCGACAGAATGTCAATCCTACCGTCCCAGGTTCGATTCCCGGCTGCTATGGAGATTTTCTTCGCTCAGGGACTGGGTGTTGTGTTGTCCTAATCATCATCATTTCATTCCCATCGACGCGCAAGTCGCCGAAGTGGCGTCATATCGAAAGACTTGGACCAGGCGAACGGTCTACCCGACGGGAGGCCCCAGGCACACGACATTTACGTTTTTTAACGCATTTTTAAAGTGTGGTTAGCTTACAAACGCCTTAAAATACTCGTCAGTGAACCCCTACTCTGAATGTCCATCTCTTCCTCTCCCCATCTCTCTTTGTCCACCTCATCCTCCCATGTCTATCTGGTCTCCTCCTCCTGCCATTCTGTCTCTCCCTCTCCTTCTCCCCTCTCCTTGTCCCTTTCCCCACTCTCTCCGACAATATCCTCCTCGACCCTTCTTTTGACCAATCCCCCCTCTCTGTCAATTTCCTCTCCCCCCTCATCGTTTTCTACCTACCCACTACGCCTCTACACCTTCCTCCTGCATGCCCCCCTCCCCCTCCCCCCTCTCTGTCCACCAGGTTGGCTTCAGGAAAGTGTTCGTGTAGTATGCCACAACGTTTCACCGCAATACGTTCCTAGAGAGCTGAGTGACATCACGTGAATTTGTCTTATTTTTTAAATTGATGTCTTTAACATATCAGCTTCAAAATTGTTAATGAAGCTACATAACTGTGTTTATATTTTCTGTTTCACGTCACCGAGAGAGAACAGAGGATATCAGCATCGTGTACTTCCTTTGTAACGGGTTCGTTACAACTCAAGACTGCAAGACGACGGCCAGTCCACAGAAGATGCCGCTGAATCGTTTGCGTCGCTGATTTTTAATGTACGTACATTGTTGCCAACGGTCTTGCCACGTTGTGTACATCTGATGTCACCCGAGCGCCGAAGTTAGGAAACATCGGGCCCGGGTGACTGCCTGGGTACATACACCTGATGCCGTTGGCTTCGCGAGGCGCGAGGCGCCGAAGTGGCGTCAAATTAAAGGACTTGCAGCAGACAGTTGCGCCGTACGACATTTTTATTATTACTATTATTATTATACAGTGTTAAAGAAAAAATGTTTTATTTTTACCTCATCATACGTCGTGACACAGTAAATGAGTCAGTCTGTGTCCATCTACTGATCCGCCCACAACTTTGAAGATTTTACCTTTGATACTGGAGGAAAATTTTTTGTTTATTGTATTTGATTAACCGGGGTAAATACGATAAAATTCAATGTCAACATTAATTTTTTATTGTGTACAACGGGGCAAAACTCTGTTGAAAATTGAGTTGTAAGACATTACCGTAGGCTGCTTCACACTACCATAAGAAAGTGTAAACTACGGTAGTGTTCCTAGTAGGTTTGGTCAGTTAAGGCTGTACCCACATTACCTGTATGTTAGGTGTGTAGCATAGCTATTGGCGGTTACCTCACAACGATCGCTTTCCGTACGTATGCGATCAGTGTGTTACTAGATTCCCCTAAAAACCAGAAGCGATAAACTTTCTAGAAACTGAGTTGCAATATATAAAGGGCCGAGTAACCTAAGGAATACTTTTGTTGTATATAATTATCCTCCTGTCTGTTAAAAATAAACAGTATTTAAAGGAAAATTAAACTCGCCAATGTGTAAACCATGTTTTATTCGAAAATTGATAATTGTAATATGAACTAAACGGATATTGAAGCAAAAATAAAGGAAAAAAACATAGATTTGTCCAAACAGCGAAAGAAAATAGAATTTCCTCAAAAGATAAAATTAAGAAAAAACGCAAAATAAATCAAAAAAATAAAACATCGCTTCTGAACTTCACCGAACTTATATAAATCATGTTTCTGATATTTATAAAATATTTCCGCATTTATCAACAATAACAGGAAACACTTGCCTTTGATCATGATAAAGAACATTCTATTGTGTTCAAAATAACAATTATTATGTATTCCTTACGTTTGTGCATGGAAACTGTACTTGCATCAGAAGTAATTACCTTGGTTACATAAAATCGCTGAAGTTGGGCGGTCAACTAATTTTTATTGCTTCTAATATGAAATTCATATTCTGTAAGGATATAAAATACACAATGGACTAATACTGGATGATGTGTGGTTCAAATTTTGAGCAAAACACGCAACCAAACAGACAAAACACCAAATAGAAATCGTCGGCTCCCTGTCTCTTTCTTACACATTCGTTTAGTTTTGTGTCGTGCAGTCGTCAAGGGTACACGAGTGGACCTTCGGCTCTGAAAGCCCATATCGATGATGTTTCGTTGAATGGTTCGCACACTGACACTACTTGATGGCCCAGCATTGAAATCTGCAGCATTTTACGGAAGGATTGCACTTCTGTCACGTTGGACGATTGTCTTCAGTCGTCGCTGGTCCCGTTCTTGCAGGATCTTTTTCCGGACGCAGCCATGTCGGAAATTTGATATTTTACCGGACTGTACTCTGCACTGGACGGTACTCTCGTGAAATGGTTTTACAGTAAAATCCCCACTTCATCGCTAACCCCGGAGATGCTGCGTCCCATCGCTTGTGTACCGACTATAACACCACATTCAAAGTCACTTAAATCTTGATAAACTGCCATTATAGGAGCAGTAACCGATATAACAACTACGCCAGAGATTTGTTGTCTTACATAGGCACTGCCGACCGCAGCGCCGTATTCTGCCTGCTTACATATCTCTATATTTGAATACGCATGCCTATATCTGGTTCTTTGGTGTTTCAGTGTACAATGCCTATTTTCCTGTGCAATCGTAATTGTTATATAATTTTTTGAATGGTCCTCCTTTATATTTTCTACTTAATAGACAGCAAATTCGTCCACCTCGTCAAGAGTTTCTGATCCAAGTTTAACACCTGATATGTCTATCTCTGTAGCGCATGTCTTTTTATGAAACAATTTTCTACTAGATGATGGAAGATCGACACTGTCAATATCAGGAACAACTGTATCAGAGACTTCGTCATTAGAACGTTATGAGACTAATAAGCAGAACATCGCCCAGACGTACCTCATCGATACTTATTTTTGTTAGAATGTTATGACAAACTGCCTATTGGCTTCTCTCTCGGGTTCTTCGGCCGACGTTCATCTAATGATTTTTCTGACGTTTCGCCAGCACGAGTGGCTGGCATTGTCAAAGCTTCCCCCTCCATTGCCGGTGGTGAACTGGAGCCGAGCTCGCCGCCGCAGACTATATGTACCTGGCGCGCCAACGTCCGAGGGCTTCTCCGCGGTCATTATGGCTGTACAACAAAAGGTTGTCAATGTGTAAAATGCGTCCGAACGATTTATGCGGAGTAATGATGCTGTTTTACACGTTGAATAGCACCCAAGACGCACATCCACGAATTATTTATCTTTGGGGATCTGAAGAGAGTTGTATTCGAGAGTGGTAATTACTGCTTCTAGTAAATGATCACTGGGTAGAACGAGAAAGGATGATTATGGTTTAACGTCTAGTTGATCACAGGTAATTAGCAACGAAACACATCCATAGAGTTAGTGCCGACTCTAAAGCTGCTAGTGGGGAGATCTGCCCAATGACGGATGACATCGAAAAAGTTCAAAGAAGGTCGGCTCGTTTTGTACTATTGCGAAATAGGGGCGATAGTGCCACAGACATGATACGTGAATTGGAGTGGCAGTCATTAAAACAAAGGCGTTTTAGGTTGCGACAGGATCTTCTCATGAAATTTCAATCGCCAGTTTTCTCCTCCGATTTTGATAACATTGTGTTGGCACCCACCTAAATAGGGAGAAATGATCATCACGATAAAATAAGAGAAATCAGGGCTCGCGCAGAAAAATTTAAGTGCTCGTTTCTCCCGCGCGCCGTTCGAGAGTGGAACGGTAGAGAGACAGCTTGAAGGTGGCTCATTGAATCCTGTTCCAGGCACTTTAATGTGAATAGCAGAGTAATCACGAAGATGTAGATGTGAATGACGAACCTAGATTAACTCAGACTGCCCCATGGTACCCTGTGTTCTAGTCCCCAATTTCACTGGGACTTGATCAGGTAGCTGGGGGAGGCCTGCATCACCTCTCCAAAACTCAGCTCATTTTGCCCTCTCACTCTTATTTCAACGCTACCAACCCAGAGAACAGACGTGGGAACTGCCATCCCTGTCAACCGCATGTTTGCTGACACAGGAGCGGTGTTTTGAAGCAAGGCAACAGGGCTAACCTCTGGCCCTTAACTCCCAGCTACTCATCACTGCAAGGGACCTGCACCAACCTACCGACCGCCTGGGACCCCGCTCTACGCTGTGTATGTGGCTGCATGGATTGTTAACAGATGCCAAGAGTTAGACTGACATCCCAGATGTGAAGGCGACATCTATAGCAGTGAATTGTATTATTTACGTCTGTACAAAATAAATATTACGAGCTAGCGAGATGTTTTGCACGAGGCTGACCTTTGAGGATGACCTGCAGCTGATCAGCGAGCACCTCGAACGTGCTGATGCTGCTGCGGTCCTCCGGGATGACGTGCTTCTTGTTCCACGTGCCGCACGCGTACTGGAAGAAGTCCACGCACGGGTTGGCCGAGCGGTCCATGGCGGCCAGCAGCGACGATGCTGAAACACGCAAATACGAGCCGCGCTGACGAACATCTCGAATAGCACTAACTGATACACTTAGAGCAAAGTACAACTGCAGGCCCCCATATACAGGGTGGACCATTGATAGTGACCGGGCCAAATATCTCACGAAATAAGCATCAAACGGAAAAACTACGAAGAACGAAACTCGTCTAGCTTTAAGGGGGAAACCAGATGGCGCTATGGTTGGCCCGCTAGATGGCGTTGCCATAGGTCAAACGTATATCAACTGTTTTTTTTTAAATAGGAACCTCCATTTTTATTACATATTCGTGTAGTACGTAAAGAAATATGAATGTTCTAGTTGGACCACTTTTTTCGCTTTGTGATAGATGGCGCTGTAATACTCACAAACGTATAAGTACGTGGTGGCACGTAACATTCCGTCAGTGCGGACGGTATTTGCTTCGTGATACATTATCCGTGTTCAAATGTACTGTTTACCAATTGCGGAAAAGGTCGATATCGTGTTGATGTATGGCTATTGTGATCAAAATGCCCAACGGGCGTGTGCTATGTATGCTGCTCGGTATCCTGGACGACATCATCCAAGTGTCCGGACTGTTCGCCGGATAGTTACGTTATTTAAGGAAACAGGAAGTGTTCAGCCACATGTGAAACGTCAACCACGACCTGCAACAACTGATGATGCCCAAGTAGGTGTTTTAGCTGCTGTCGCGGCTAATCCGCACACCAGTAGCAGACAAACTGTGCGAGAATCGGGAATCTCAAAAACGTCGTTGTTGACAATGCTACATCAACATCGATTGCACCCGTACCATATTTCTATGCACCAGGAATTGCATGGCGACGACTTTGAGCGTCGTGTACACTTCTGCCACTGGGCACAAGAGAAATTACGAGACGATGACAGGTTTTTTGCACGCGTTCTATTTAGCGACGAAGCGTCATTCACCAATAGCGGTAACGTAAACCGGCATAATATGCACTATTGGGCAACGGAAAATCCACGATGGCTGCGGCAAGTGGAACATCAGCGACCTTGGCGGGCTAATGTATGGTGCGGCATTATGAGAGGCAGGATATTTGGTTCCCATTTTATCGATGGCAATCTAAATGGTGCAATACATGCTGATTTCCTACTTAATGTTGTACCGATGTTACTACAAGATGTTTCACTGCATGACAGAATGGCGATGTACTTCCAACACGATGGATGTCCGGCACATAGCTCGCGTGCGGTTGAAGCAGTATTGAATAGCATATTTCATGACAGATGGATTGGTCTTCGAAGCACCATACCATGGCCCGCAGGTTCACCAGATCTGACGTCCCCGGATTCATTTCTGTGGGGAAAGTTGAAGGATATTTGCTATTGTGATCCACCGACAACGCCTGACAACATGCGTCAGCGCATTGTCAATGCATGTGCGAACATTACGGAAGGCGAACTACTCGCTGTTGAGAGGAATGTCTTTACACTTATTGCCAAATGCATTGAGGTTGACGGACATCATTTTGAGCATTTATTGGATTAATGTGGTATTTACAGGTAAGCACACTGTAACAGCATGCATTCTCAGAAATGATAAGTTCACAAAAGTACATGTATCACATTGGAACAACCGAAATAAAATGTTCAAACGTACCAACGTTCTGTATTTTAATTTAAAAAACCTACCTGTTACCAGCTGTTCGTCTAAAATTGTGAGCCTTATGTTTGTGACTATTACAGCGCCATCTATCACAAAGCGAAAAAAGTGGTCCAACTAAAAAATTCATATTTCTTTATGTACTACACGAATATATAATCAAGTAAAACATTCATATTTCTTTACGTACTACACGAATATGTAATAAAAAATGGGGGTCCCTATTTTAAAAAATGCAGTTGATATCAGTTTGACCTATGGCAGTGCCATCTAGCGGGCCAACCATAGCGCCATCTGGTTTCCCCCTTCAAGCTAGACAAGTTTCGTTTTTTGTAGTTTTTTCGTGAGATATTTGGTCCAGTTACGGTCAATGGACCACCCTGTATAGGACTTTGAGATACTGGTGCACACACTATTTCTATAGCTGCAGTCGCTGAGCTTGTTCAGGATCATAGTGAATGGACTATGCAACATGGAAATAAACTGACTGTTAAGAGGGATCATATCCGCTCTTGAATCACACCGATAGCCGTCTGAAGATACTATGTCTTCTAATGTCATACCGCGCCCAGCAGAAATGGAAGTCCTGTTACCACAGTAATAAAATAAAAAAGCTTTCAGTTTGTTCAATTATTTGTTTTTTCTATGGCACCGAGTGTTACGGCAGAGACATTGCTTATGCAGGCTTTCCTGTTTTGCGTATCTATTGCTGAAAAGAAGCTTATAAGAAAGAAAAGCAACTAATGCAGCATACGTTACGCTAGGCTGAAATCATAAAGGAAGCGTTGAGCCTAGAATGACCGATTCTACGTATAAAATTGTTGTCTGATCACTGCAGAATTACATAAACAATAAATATTGGTGAGTGAAATTTTACGTGTTGGCTACATCATTTTAGCTAAGACAGGTCAGAGCCTTATTGTTACAGTCTCAGACAAGAGTTTCTTCTTAATGCCTGCAACAGTGGACGTAGATTGCTTAGTAGTAACAATGTATGCAGTGGAGAACATCCACCAGTGGCTCTTTGTGACCTACACCGATCAGCCAGAACGTTATGACAAAGCGACCTACTATCGATATTAATCCGTTCAGGCGATAGCAGCGTCAACTGGCGCACGGTGCATGTAATATCAGCGAGTGTGCTGTCCGTGTGCAGAATGGCGAAATCGCTCGATCTGTCTGAGACTGACCGAGGGTAGAATGTGATGGCCCGGAGGCTCGGCAAGAGCATTTCGGATACTGCCCAACTTGGCGAGTGTTCGAAGAGTGCTGTGGTTAGTGTTATGGCGAAACAAAGACGAATTTATGGGAATTAGGTGACTTGTGTGTGCAGATGTGGTGGCAACTCCCTCCAGCGACCTACTTTCCAGAAGCTGAAATGTGTTGATTCGAATACAAACCACAATTGTACCTAAAGTTGGACATACTCACTTGGAAGCTGACTCAATTCACACAGCCATTCAGAAGACAAAGAAAACTGCTGAAGTAGAACTGCCAAGAGACTGGGCCAAATTAATATGCATGGTTCCCCGAAAGCCACCCATAACTGCAATAGAGCTCGAACAAAAGGACTTCGACAACTTTAAAGACTTGATGGGAAGTCATTAACTGCACAAGAAAATTAACACAGAAGGGAATTCTATTGTTTGGAACAAGATAAAATGGATGAAGTATCACTCAGGTACGCCAGGAATGTCTCCTACAAACACAGTTAATCCTCAGAAGAATCATTCAAGATGACAGATCTGAACAGAAAGAAAACTCGACGCTTGTCTATGGCGAAACTTACACCTATTTCTGATGCCATCATGCCTATTTCAGAGAAGAAATTAAATGACTTAAGGGATCTCCGTCCATACATCAATGTAAGCAGTTGTCCATTCTGCATGCAGTTCATCAATCACCTAAGAGCCAATGCACAGTCAGATGAAAGAGATAAACAGATATCTTATGAAGGGGAGTATGAGGATAGTAATGATGACGGAAACGGGTGATATATATTTTCTCTCCCTTTTCAGAGTATCAACCATAGTGTTTGCAAATTATTTGCCTGATATTAGGAAATGTGAATAAACAGTTTCCCCCCTGACTACGAGACCAAACAGTGTGTTCATGATTTACGATGATAAAATGTGATTTTTGGAACATGTAACAGTTGCTATCAGTTATTAAATTCTTGAGGAATGAATAAAGTGATTTAATTAATGAGTACAAGGAAATATTTATCTTAAAATTACATGTTGCTGGTTATTCAGTGTACCTGACCCTGATGTGCAAAGAGCCAATGTCAAATAATTTAAGAGACTTCAAGATGTTAAAAAGGGCCAATGTCCTCTTAACTACTTTAATTTTGAAGCTGAAAATTCTAGATATTTATTATTTAAAAATAAGTAATATCTCCTGTTAACAGAAATACTTATCAGACAGTTAGTTAATCTAGCATGTTAACAGAAATATTTATCAGACATGATCACTGTTAACAGAGCATTGAATGAACTAGTAGAGGTATTCTGGGAGGCGGTTAACATTAATTATCTTGCGAATAATTGCTGTTAGTAAATAGATAAAAAGTTGATTCCACCGGCAAGAAGAAACTGTTTTCTCTTTACACCACAACGATGTAGTGGCTGAGAAAAACGCGGTGCCCTTGTGTGATCTTGACAGTTATCTGTTAAAGACGTTAGGATACTGCAGAATCAGTCGCAGACATAAATAGCTTACCCATGCCGTTGTATTGCGGTAACTGCAAGTGTCATTGTTTATAAACAACCAGTAACCCTCCACCCCGGATTCGGAGTCGAACTCCCACGTATAAAACAGCACCGATTTAAGAGAAGCTAATTTTCCACGCATCTCAATGTTCATGATGTCATACCTCCTGAACTTTGTGTCTTACAATGATATAATTTTGCAGGTGCATTTAGTGGTGTACAGAGTGAATCACCTAAAACCTGCATTGCAAATATTACGGAAATGGAAAATGGTACTGATGTGCGATTTTTACGGAGTGGACTGGTAGTCAGGAGCTCGTATTGTTAACCAATAAACAGACTGTAAGGATACTTCCTATTTTCTGTGCAAACATTAACTTCTTTAAATGGAACAATGCGTATTGACATTAACAAAATAAAGGTGGAGTAAATTAGATTGTCAGTGGTGTTTGTTGCAAAATTCTAGTGCAAGTCCTTTACGAGATTCGTGCTTTGAAATTTTGCACACTGACGCTTGTTTGCGCCATTCGGTCTCCATAGTTGCTAGGTGCGCTGTTGTTATGTTTGCTCACAGTGTGAGTGCATTGCGACTTGAGAAAAAGTCGACATTTTCATTGTGTATGAAGAGTGTCGGAAGAACGCAGTTGGTTCTTGGACGGTGTATGCCGCAAAATATCCCAATACGCGTCAAACGATCTTGCAGTTATTTATCAACCTCTTCAAACCTAGACAAAGTAACAGAAGGAAGCAACTGACAACAGAAGAGGGGGAAATTTACATGTTCTTTCTCCTGCAGCAGATCCGCGTCGACATAGGTCCTACCCTATAACATCTCTGTCCATAAAGAGCTGCTTCAGAATTGCGTTAATGTCTGTACATGGCCATAAGACAGGATACTCCAGATGTATCATGTATATTGGTCAGTGATAAAGCCACATTTACCAATCATGGCTAGGTAAACCGCCAAAACACGTATTATTGGTCTGTTGACAATCCCCGTTGGCTTCATCGCGTGGAAAAAATGGTTCAAATGGCTCTAAGCACTATGAAACTTAACATATGAGTTCATTAGTCCCCTAGACTTAGAACTACTTAAACCTAACTAACCTAAGGACATCACACACATCCACGCCCGAGGCGAGATTCGAACCTGCGGTCGTAGCAGCAGCGCGGTTCTGGACTGAAGTGCCTAGAACCGCTCGGCCATCATCACTTCAAACGTCAGCGATCATGGAGTGTAAACGTATGCTGTGAGATAGTGATACATCAGCTAATAGGCCTGTTTTTCATACACGAAGCACTGAATGCGCGCAAGTATCGCAGCCCTCTGAAAGACCATCTTCCACGGATGCTAGAAGACGGTCCTTCTGCAGACCAGGAGGAAACTGTAACACCAAGATGACGACTGTCCAGACCATTGTACACGAAATACTACAGTACGTCTCCACGAATTGTTTCCAAATCGTTGGATTAGACGCAGGCGACCTGTACCTTGGCCGGCCCGTTCCGCAGATTTAACTTTTTTGCGTGGAGGAAACTTGAAAGACTCTGTCTACAAGGACATACCCGATGATATGCAACGACGTATTACTGCAGCATGCTGGGACATCCCCGCTGAAATGCTAGAACGTGTGCAACAATCGTTCCATACCATACTGGAGCATGCACTGCCGCTGCCGGTGGTTATTTTGAGTACAACCTATTATGGTCAGTTGTCTCATTACTGGTCAGAATCCACATAACTGGGGTATAAACTTGTGTTGTTCTTTAACGTGTGCTACCACTGGTATTGTGTCCGTAGCTCGTGGTCTCGCGGTAGGGTTCTCGCTTCCCGAGCACGGGGTCCCGGGTTCGATTCCCGGCGGCGTCAGAGATTTTCTCCTGCCTCGAGATGACTGGGTGTTGTTGTGTGGTCTTCATCATCATCATCATTCATCCTCATCATGGTCGGAGGAAGGCAATGGCAAACCACGAGCACTAGGACCTTGCCTAGTACGGCGGTGTGGGTCTCCCACAACATTGCCCTATGCTCTGTAAAAGAGTATGGGACTTCATCACTGGTATTGTACAAGTATCGGTGAGAAAAGTTTTCAAAATACGATATTTCGCAAACGACTGACACTAGAATCGTGCAACAAAAATCCGATGACATTATAATTTACCCTACGTTTAGTTTGTTAACGTCAAGAGGCGTTGTTTCATTTAAAAAAGTGTGTTTGCACAAAAATAGACTTTCTAAATATTATTACAATCTGTTGATTGTCTAATAATACGAGCCTCTCACTACCAGTCAATTCTGTGAAAACCACACATCAATAGCGACTTCCATTTCCGCAATATTTGCGATTCAATTTTTAGGTGATTCATCCTGGATGTGATTGTCTGAAAAATGCGTTGTGAATACTGTCAGCAGCAAACAGGTAATAAACTAAAACTTCATCGCTGATGCTGAAGTTTTACTACATGAACAGCGAAAATGTAGCAGCCGATACAATTTTCCTTTAATTATTTTGTTGGGGTTATCGACGAGAAAAAATTTCGAAAAGGTTGAAAATTGTGTGTAAATATTGCTGTAAGTCGGTAAGTGTTATTATTCTGAAATATAGGTTGAACATAATAAGGGCAACATTGCGCGCCTTAAACTGCTCAAGACATGTACAGAGTACTAACGTTAATACTTTTATTGTCGTGTTAAGCCGTAAAGAATGGTTTATATCTCTTTGTAAGTAGATTACGACAGCATTTTAAATTTTTAAATTTTGTCGATAATTATATGAAATATTGTAAATTTAGTAATTACACAACACATAGAGCGTTATGGGGCGATCACTCTGTTGTAGAAATAATTCAAAAGCCAAGATCGCTTAAATACTGTTTACTGGATAACCGGTTTCAACACACTAAAGGTGCCATAATCGGATCTGAATGTAGATTAACATTTATAAACCATTTGCCTCATGTATCGTTATAGCCAAACGGTTTTTAATGGTAATCTACATTCAGATCCGATGATGGCATCTTTAGTGTGTTGAAACTGGTTATCCAGTAAACAGTATTTAAGCGAACTTGGCTTTTGAATTATTTCTATAATTTTTGTTGCCCCTCGAAGACTTAGATAGGCATCCTGCAAGTGGCACTAGATGAAATGGTTCAAATGGCTCTGAGCACTATGGGACTTAACATCTATGGTCATCAGTCCTCTAGAACTTAGAACTACTTAAACCTATCTAACCTAAGGACAGCACACAACACCCAGTCTTCACGAGGCAGAGAAAATCCCCGACCCCGCCGGGCATTAGATGACCGTTTAGCAGTTTAGTAATGCAGATTCGGAGAGACAAAATGTATCAGGCAGCTGATACTAGTATCTATATTCTTCATAACAGCACCAGTGCTGCACAATAGATTGGTATCTACCACCCCCCCCCCTCACTCCACCCAGTCCCGTTCCACTTGAAAATGATGCCTGGAAAAAATGTCACAAGAGTTCGAGTTTCTTTGTTCTCGTCATGGCCAGTTCGCAGGATGTTTATAGGAGAAAGTAATATGTTGCCTTAGTTTTAATACAAAACATTTCCGTGACGTACAACGCCTCTTTTGCAGAGTTTGCCTGTGGAGTTTAATGAGCAATTGCGTGGTGCTCTTGTCGTTATTAAAGTAACCTGTAATAAAATAGACCGATTTTATTTGCATCTTCTTTGTCTCTTCTATTAAACCTATCAGTTTTGTGGGTGCATTACATTTTCAATGGTTCTTCCAAGTTTTACTTGTTCGTTCCACTTTAAATCTCCTCGAATGGATAGCTTATTGTTCCGAGCGTTACCAAAGACTTTCTGCCAATAATCTAAACAAAGAATAATGAGTCTTTCTGCCTACCTGTGCACAATACGTTGTGTACACAGCATTCGATCGCAAGTATCCGGACATCTATTAGTGTCCACCCTTCGTCTTTGCGACGGCCTGAAATCTGCAGGGGACACATTCAATGACGTGTCTGAATGTCTGTAGGAGTGGCAGCCCATTCTTCCTCAGGAGCCGAAACCATAGAAAGTAGTGATGTTGGACGCTGGAGTCTGACGCGAAGTCGACGTTCTAAATCATCCCAAAAATGTTTTACTATGTTCAGGTTGAAGCTCTGGGCAGACAAGTCTATTTCAGGAAAGTTACTGTCCAGAAACCACTGCCTCACAGCTGCTGCCTTATGAAAGAGTGCCTTGTCATGCTCACACAATCCTCGTTCCTGCACTGTTCCTCTACAGTAGTGTGAAAGGTGTTCACATTCGACCTCATTTCGTGTTTTCTTAAGCGCACTGGCCCGCCCGGCTAGCCGCACGATCTAACGCGCTGCTTCCCGAGCGAGGAGACGTGCCGCCGGTCCCCGGGCCGAATTCGCCCGGCGGATTAGTATCGAGGTCCGGTGTGCCGGCCAGCCTGTGGATGGTTTTTAAGACGGTTTTCCGTCTGCCTCGACAAATGCGGGCTGGTTCCCCTTACACTATGTCGGCAATTGCGGCGCAAACACTGTCTCCAGTACGAGTACCCCATAATTACTCTACCATGCAAACATTTGGGATTACACCATCTGTAGTGAGACATTCTGGGAGGGGGAAGGGGGGGGGGGTGTTTCGGGTGACCACTGGGGGCCGTGCAGCACAATAACCCTGTGTGGGGCGGCGGTGGGGTGAGTGGACTGCTGTAGCCTGTTGTGGGGTTGTGAACCACTGAGGGCTATGGCGGGGACGAAGCCTCTCCGTCGTTTCTAGGTCCCCAATTCAATACACCCCATTTCCCTTTTAGCACCTTACAATATTTTCGAGCCATTTGCCAAACCCAAACCCAAACTCTTCCATCGGGAGCCGACCGTAGTGGCCGAGCGGTTCTAGGCGCTACAGACTGGAACCGCGCGGCCGCTACGGTCGCAGGTTGGAATCCTGCCTCGGGCATGGATGTGTGTGACGTCCTTAGGTTAGTTAGGTTTAAGTAGTTCTAAGTTCTAGGGGACTGATGCCCTTAGAAGTTAAGTCCCATAGTGCTCAGAGCCATTTGAACCATTTTTTTCCGTCGGAATATCACAGAATATAGAGCAGTGGTTATCATAGGGTTTCGCTCAAGAGCCAATATTGACGTTGTGGCACGGCACATCGGGCTGTATAAGTACCGGTCTTATTACTAAATGATATCCCATTTAAATTAGTATGTTGTGAGCACCCAACAGATCAGCGATAATAACGGTGTGATAAGTTGACGGCCAGCTTCCAAATACTGACCATTGGAAATCGGCAACGATCAAAAAGCATCGTGTTTCACATTGCTGCCACCCTCACCGACCCCAAAGTTTTGATACCGTAATTTCTTGACGAAGTGCTGTTGTTGGTCTGTGGGAGCAAATGGTTAATTATTTTGTAACAATAATTTTGTACTTATGTTTAATTGCCTTATTCAATATGAGACATTCAGAAATGTTTACTAAATGTTTTTAATCTCATTTTCTGTTCTTTTCATTACTTTGTATTACGACAGCCTTAATTTAATTTCGTATTCGTTTCCATAAACATTTCCTCCGTAGAAAGACGACCATCTCTGTAACGCGTGACCACGAACCTATGTTATTTACGTTTGAAATTTGTATCGCAACATCTGTTACGCGCGAGTCGCTCAGGCCTCTTAAGTTGTCAGTAGTGGGAGCCAAACAATAAAACATGCCCCCTGTCACATCCTCTAGCGCCAGAGTGGTCGTGCTACTTACTAGGAGTGCTAATATTTTTAAAAAAGTGGAATATGTGATATATCGATATTTAAAGAAATGTGCCTGAGGGGCTCTCGATACATCGAAGATGAATATCGACATGTCGACGGTAAAAATATCGAGCTAATGGCCTATGAAAGTATCGGCTGCACATTGTAAATATACTACCGGTTTTAGAGCTGTATATTTAAGTACTGATTTATTATTAGATATTCTGTACATCAACAAGCTATCGGTCTGCTTATCCACTTTGGAGCAAGAATTGAAAGGAAAACGATGCACGTTCACGCTTGGCGATAACCATTTTGCTAAAAATGGTAACTGCATGTAAGTGGCACAATAAAATGTGTATGATGCGTTCGTCGTTCGGTTTCCTCACATATCGGATTTGTCTGCAACAGTTTATGTCGACTTCCCTATTTTTTCATTTCTGCCAGCGAAAGCGATCTACCAGTTGCAGCGTCAACATTGAATGATGAGGCTAAACGTTGGAGTTTCTGTCGGTACCGCCGAGCGCCGACTACTTCAGCATTTCCCCTCAAACGTCTCCTCCCTGAGCAACGACCAGTCCTGTCACCCGGATTTTTGTTCGTCATCTGTTTTTGAAGAACGCCTATGTGAAGAATTAGCACACTAGTCGCGTCAAAAATAGTTGCCATTCCATTCACAGCGCCCCCCACCCCCTCAGTACAGTCGGACTTCTTTTGTGCCACCTATACTTTCTTCACACAGTCAAAGAGAAAGATTCGACGTGAAGAACGCTCAGCAATTAGCAAGACTCCTTCACACAGTCAAAGTAAAACTATGTTCTACTACAATTTCAAACGATCAACTTCAAATATTTACCGAAAATTGGAAAAAAATGTGAAGTTTTAAAACATGGCTGCACGTTCAGAGACCGTTTGTAGGTTACAATTTCAGGAAATGAGCCTTCAGTCACTATTTTTAGACTTAATTAACCTGGTTTCGACACTACTAGGAGTGCCTTCATCAGAATTGAAAACAAATAAAGTGGCCTATGACATAGTCACAGAGTTATTTTTATATAAAGAGTGTAAGCATTGAATAACAGTAAAAGACAGAGGCACTACTTACATGTCACATATAAAATAATTAACACGCCAAAAGGGCTTAAGTCAAAAAATATTTAAGATGGAATAAGTGAAGGCGAGCCACTATGGGCTGCTCATACCTGTACAGCCACAGGATGCAACTGCCTCTGTCTTTTACTGTTATTCAGTACTTAAACTCTTTATATAAAAATGTCTGACCCTATAACTCTGTGACTATGTTATAGGCCACTTTAATTGTTTTCAATTCTGATGAAGACACTCCTAGTAGTGTCGAAACCACATTAATTAAGTCTAAAAATAGTGGCCGAGGGCTCCTTTCTTGCAATTGTAAAAAAAAATCTAATATAAGATAAAAATATCGGCACTCAATATTGAAAGGTGGCTACACTGAGTCACAGCGCCAGAGACTGCGCCAAAGATTATTATTCCGCCGCCTCCACTGGTGCAGTAGTAGTTCAGAGGATGTCGAGTGCAGTTGTTGTTCTGTTGGGCGAGAGAGTAGATGCTGTTCGGTTGGTGTAATGTATAGATGGGAGATGTTGCAATTATCACAGTGTATTTTTCGTCAATATATATTGAGGTAAAAAAAGTATTACAGATTTCCTTAATGACAATGCCTCTTGATCACAGGTTCAGTCAACAAAGTATCTGGTTCGTGTTCATGTATTAGACTTGTAATTCTGGTTTCTATGTGCAATTATAGTATTTCTGGTTTTTCAATTAGTTAATTGTAAATGGTGTTTAAAATATCTTGTCGTATTGAGGAAGAACCGAGCCAGATACATGTATGTTGAGTCACACTACCACAAACAAAACAGTTACACTTGTGCTTTGTTGTTTCGTAGCTTTTTTAGTTGCAGGGGACTTAATTAATCAATTGTGTTAATGGAAATTCCTTGTCATTCCTTATTTTTATTTTATGCAGTCAGATTGCGTGCTAATACTAGTCAGGACCTCGAGACCTCGAGACCTCGTAACCGGTCACACAGCTACTAAAATTATTGCATCTTATTCATTTAATTAAGCCCCCGTGCAATATTGCCCTTTTGATATCGTTATATCTGGGTAAATATGCCGACGCATATCGATTCATTTTGAAGATACCGTTATATCGATACTTTATCAAGAGCCTTACTAACCCCTCTGTCTATGAGGTATGCAGCCAACTTAGCACACAGTCGAATTCAACAGCGTTAGTTAAAAATCAAGCATGTCGTAAAACATTACTGTCGATGTAAATGTTTTTGTATGTTACAGACCAGGAAAACTACACTCCTAAGAAGACATTAACGTTGGTTGACTTTCTGGATTTGGTTGTTACTTATCAGATGCATATTGTTATAAAATACTGCTGAGAACCGCGGGCCGCTTGAATACTTGATTCGGGGCGCTTGCGGCCCGTAGGCCGTAGATTGACGATAGCTGACATAGAGCGATGTATCACTCCAAATCACTCGCTCCCAGCCATTCACTGGCCAGCAGCGTCGTTCTTTACACCACCTCAAGCGTAGCTTGTCATTGACTACAAAATGTGTTGCCTAAGAGGTGCTTCACGACCACTGTACCCCATTCTTTTTGATGCCATACGTACAGTCACTGTGATCAGCACTGCTGGTAGTACTGTAGAACTCATGAGTGATTCATTCTGCTAATTTCATGCGATTTTTTTACAATCATCCTCTGCAATGCTCGACGGTCGCTGTTCGTCAGTGCATGAGGTCTGCCTCTTGCTGGAATCACGTCACCAACTGAGGCAGCTTTAGAAAGGTTAAAATATCATTGATGGATTTGTTACTAGGGTGAAGTCCAATTACTACTCCATATTCGAAGTTATTGAGTTCTCCTGATCGAAGTATTCTACTGTTACTGCCTCTCTACTGGCAACATGACTCTCCTCACTTCCTTTTATACTGGCGAGTCTTCCTCTTGTGACGTCTAGTGATAAATTCCGCAACATATAGAGGTGTCCAGTTACTTGTGATCATATAATGTATTTACGTACGTCGAGAATCAACCGGCAGTCTCCGTACCAAAGGTCGATCCCCCGCAGGTCGTTCAGAATTTCGCTACAACTATATGGTCTTGCAACTCTGCTACATACAATAGACGCATTTTCGGACAGCCACACCAAGCTTCCAACGTAATCCACCAAATTGTTTGTATACGGGATGGTCCATTAAACGTGACCGGGCCAAATATCTCACTAAATAAGCGTCAAACGAAAAAACTACAAACAACGAAACTTGTCTAGCTTGAAGGGTAAACCAGATGGAGCTATGATTGGCCCGTTAGATGGCGCTGCCTTAGGTCAAACGGATATAAACTGCGTTTTTTTTTTAAATAGAAACCCCCATTTTTATTACATATTCATGTAGTACGTAAAGAAATATGAATGTTTTAGTTGGACCACTTTTTTCGCTTTGTGATAGATGGGGCTGTAATAATCACAAACATATGGCTCACAATTTTAGACGAACAGTTGGTAACAGGTAGGTTTCTAAATTAAAGTACAGAACGTAGGTACGTTTGAAAATTTTATTTCGGTTGTTCCAATGTGATACATGTACCTTTGTGAACTCATCATTTCTGAGAACGCATGCTGTTACAGCGTGATTACCTGTAAATACCACATTAATGCAATAAATGCTCAAAATGATTTCCGTCAACCTCAATGCATTTGGCAATACGTGTAACGACATTCCTCTCAACAGCGAGTAGTTCGCCTTCCGTTATGTTCGCAGATGCATTGACAATGCGCTGACGCATGTTGTCAGGCGTTGTCGGTGGATCACGATAGCAAATACCCTTCAACTTTCCCCACAGAAAGAAATCCGGTGAACGTGCGGGCCACGGTATGGTGCTTCGACGACTAATCCACCTGTCATGAAATATGCTATTCAATACTGCTTCAACCGCACGCGAGCTATGTGCCGCACATCCATCATGTTGGCAGTACATCGCCATTCTGTCATGCAGTGAAGCATCTTGTAGTAACATCGGTAGAGCATTACGGAGGAAATCAGCATGTATTGCACCATTTAGATTGCCATCGATAAAATGGGGGCCACTTATCCTTCCTCCCATAATGCCGCACCATACATTAACCCGCCAAGGTCGCTGATGTTCCACTTGTCGCAGCCATAGTGGATTTTCCGTTGCCCAATAGTGCATATTATGCCGGTTTACGTTACCGATGTTGGTGAATGACGCTTCGTCGCTATATAGAACGCGCGCAAAAAGTCAATCATCGTCCCGTAATTTCTGTTGTGCCCAGTGGCAGAACTGTACACGACGTTCGAAGTCGCCGCCATGCAATTCCTGCTGCTTAGAAATAAGGTACGGGTGCAGTCGATGTTGATGTAGCATTTTCAACACCGACGTTTTTGAGATTCCCGATTCTCGCACAATTTGTCTGCTACTGATGTGCGGACTAGCCGCGACAGCAGCTAAAACACCTACTTGGGCATCATCATTTGTTGTAGGTCGTGGTTGACGTTTCACATGTGGCTGAACACTTCCTGTTTCCTTATATAACGTCACTATCCGATGAACGGTCCGGACACTTGGATGATGTAAACGAGCAGCATACATAGCACACGCGCGTTGGGCATTTTGATCACAACAGCCATACATCAAAACGATATCGACCTTTTCCGCAATTGGTAAACGGTCCATTTTAACACAGGTAATGTATCACGAAGCAAATACCGTCCGCACTGGCGGAATGTTACGTGATACCACATACTTATATACATTTGTGACTATTACAGCACCATCTATCACAAAGCGGAAAAAGTGTTCCAGCTAAAACATTCATATTTCCTTACGTACTATACGAATATGTGATAAAAATGGGGGTTCCTATCTAAAAAAAAAAATGCAGTTGATATCCGTTTGACCTATGGCAGCACCATCTAGCGGGCCAACCATGGAACCATCTGGTTTCCCCCTTCAAGCTAGACAAGTTTTGTTCTCTGCAGTTTTTTCGTTTGATGCTTATTTCGTGAGATATTTGGCCTGGTCACCATCAATGGACCACCCTGTATATTAAGTCGAGAACAGGAGCGACGCAATAACACTCCCCTGAGGAACACCCTGAAAGTACGAGGGGCCACGCAGGGTAGCGACGCGGTCTCAACCGTCTAGCCACGGCTCGCGCTGCTCCCCCCGTAGGAGGTTCGAGTTCCCCCTCGGGCATGGGTTAGTGTGAATTGTCGTTAGTTACTTTAAGTTAGGCTAAGTAGTGCGTAAGCTTAGGGACCGATGACCTCCGCAGTTTGGTCCATATGACCTTATCACAGATTTCCATTTTCCAAGTACGAGGGGCGTTTGAAAATTATTTAATTCCTTGTTTTACTAATGCCTTTCAAACTACCGACATGTCCTTCCGTAAGACGATGAATTGATTCTAGTACACTCAGCAGATGTTATACGGCAGCTGCAAACAATGTGTATAGTAAAGGAGAGCGCTAATTTGTAATTAGGTAGAGAAAGATATGGAAAAGATAGAAGGCGACTATCATGGGGAAAGATGGACCGCATCGTTTTAGTGCAAGCAAGGAGTCAAAACAACAGGTTTCATAAACGTTTAACTGCGGTGTGTGGCCAACAAGCTCTTATTTGTGAGACACCTTCCGCACAGAGATGATGAGCGAAGTTGACATCAATGAGATTCATTGTTGCGCCACACCCATCATATTCACTGGATCTCGCTCCAGCTGATTGTGCTTTATTAGATAATATGAAAAACGCATTGTGGTGTTAAAGGTTAAGCAACAATGAAGAATCGCTGGCAGAAATGGTTGGCAGAAATGGTTCCGTGACTCAATAATGAAGTTGCCAGGTAGGTCTCAGTGGTATGTTGGCGTCGCTGGGGAGAATATTGACAGATCGCCTGTACATTGACTCATGTTCATTAACAAATAAGGTACAACTGCTACTACCGTAAATCTTTTCCGCTCTCTCCTAGTACTTCCACATCTGACGATTTTGTCCCATTAAGAATGAGTTCTATCCGCAACAAAGTCTTGAATACAGTCTCAATGCTAGCCCAGTATATGGGAGTACAGCAGTAATTAAAACAATTGTTGTTGTCTTAAATCTTATGTAGACAGTTACAACTGTGGCACAGGAAAGTGTAGTACGATCATTGCTGTACACGTTGTACATCAAAGAGTTGGCGGGTAGTATTAGCAATAATGTCTCACTCTTACCCTATAAAAGTTAAATGTATTTTATCCATAATGGATGCAGCTCAACTCCATGACTGTTCCGTTATAGGGTGTAGAATAATAACCGCAACTTCAGAAGCACAAGCACCCACAAGACTTGGATGTTGTGAATACATGTGATTCTCAAGTTACTACCATCCAAAACGCCTCTACTTCATCAAATAAATTATATGGGAGCAAAAACCATTAGCAGGTTGACTAATTTACAGGTAACGTGTAGGAAAAGAAACACTTTTGTAAAAATGTGACAAATGAAATGCGAAAACAATATGGATACAGCAGCTATATGTAAGTCTTATAATATTTTGCAACACCTGTCGCTTAGCCACTTCCAAATGTTTACTTTGTCTATTTAATCATCATTACATTATTTGTTTTTGATTTAAACAGCGACCTCCAACACTGAATACGGAAGTATGTACATGAATGTAAACCACCTGAAGATGGACCGAAGCCCGAAGTCGGATGTGTTTTATTTGAAATCACCTTCTGTTGTAAGACTACAGTTATTTTTCTACATTCGATAAAAATTGTAGTAATCTCCATTCACTTCTGCACAAAATGATCCAAAGGCTAATAACATAGAGAACAAAGATAGATAAGAGATAAACGTCCCGTCAACGACAAGATTGTGAGGGGCGGCTCTTAACATACAGCACTATATAAACTTTTGCTCTCGTGAAACGTAAAATTGTAATAGCGTCTGAGCACAGAATCAATGAGTGAGAGAGGGTGGTTATTTATGACTGGAAAAATAATGCGTGAATTGATGGAGTGTAACAGAACGAATACTTGACTCTGCTGTAGCTAAACTACATTGCTGGCTTTATTTCATTAGTAGGATACTAGGAAACAATGTTCACTCTGCAAAAGGTATTGTTAGAACACGTTTGTTACTTCTATTTCACGTTCCGCTCAAATCGTTTAGGATCTGAAAGAGGGTGCAACGAACTGAAGAAAACAATCATCTATGGTCACAGCCGTGTTTTTAATCTCCCCTGGCACTTTCAAGAAGCAAGATGCCAGTAGTATCCCTTAATAGACTACTTAGAAAATTCAGAGATACCATTTTTAGGATAGAATTAGCCTATCAATGCCTCGCAATGATCCCCCCCCCCCCTCCTCCCGCCTCGCGAATGTATCGTTCCTGTGGGGATTGGGAAGATGAAACTAGACTACGATTCTTCTCTGCTCTCCATCTAGAAGCGGTGCAGAAAAAAATTATAATACGACGAAAAAGCCGTCCACCTCGCTGTTCATAGTTCATCCTATGTCTCTAGATCTAACATGTTTCTTTAGGAACATACTTTTATTTTTATGCTACTTTTCATCTCTCATGCCTGTAAACGAGCAGGAACACGTGTTAACGTTCCTCGTCTTACACGTCTGCAACCGCACGCCCCTCCTTCACGGCGTCCCTGGGGAACACAATAGCCCATTCCGCTTGCCAGGTTCTTCTCATCAGGATGGAGAGCTCAAGCTTCACAAGATCGTTAGCAGCGCTGTCTATTATCTGCCGCTGCCGCTGCCGGTTCCGCTTTTTCGCTTTACCCGCGGCGGTTCCATTTTTGCGGCGTCCATTTCTCTCTCCCGACAAAATGCGCTTTTGCGCTGCAGCCTGGTGTTCGCGCGCTGTGCTGCGCAGCTATCTGAAAAGTCTGCATTAAGCGCGTGCAATTCACTGTGCAAATCAAATGCAGATTACTTCGCACGCCACGGCAATTGTCAACATGGATTTCACATCTGAACGACAAACAACGCCACTGTATTGTTTTATAGCGGTTAGAAATTCATATAGCGATGCAGTTTCCGCTATTGTCCGCATTAATCGACAAACAATTGCTCTGTCCTCGCGCTTCCGTGCTGGTCTACACTGCGTTATCTATTCTGCGAACCTGGGAATATTCTACTGTAATTTATATCTTTTTTGTTAATATTAATTCTGCTATGCTATTTCTCATTGTTTCGCTTATTATTTGTGAAATAATCACGCTCCATTCAAACTGCAACGTTTCTGCATCTACAATTTTGTGTATAAAGCTTTACCGTCATTTGGACCGTAGCGCTTAATGAGGCAGCTGGCCATACAATTTCTTCTTCGGTTTTTAAGCTACAGGCCGTCATTACGCAATAAAATGTAAAGTTTCCCTAAAAATTAATTTATTCTACTCAGAATTCTTCTGAACAACGTTAGTGTTAATGCAACAATTTTCCTTTTTAATTGTGGACGACATCTTGGTAATAGTAAGTGCTGGTGAATAGATACAATTTGTCTTCTTGCATTTCTGAAAGCTATTCGATACTGTATCACATTGCCGACTACCAACCAACGTACGATTATAGAGAATATAAAAAGTAAATACGTAAAAGTGCAACCAGTCACTTTGTTGAATAGTTATTTATTATTCCATGAAACGGGTTTCAAACCTTTTCACGTTGATCTTCAGAAGGTTTTCTGGAAGTTACATCACTCTTTCTAGCATAATACTCTGTGACAAGGAGATGGAACAGGCTTTAATGAATCGCCACGAGTATTGTTTATCTCACACACAATCTGTATACATTTTCACTGTGATAGGAAAACTTCGCCAGCATGCAGCATGTGCCATACAACTGTCGCTTGTAACTAAGATTTTTACAAAAAGATATGGCACAGGTCTACATTGCTCAGAGACGTAATGGGCATATACTTTAATAAAACAAAAATGGTTCAAATGGCTCTAAGCACTATGGGACTTAACATCTGTGGTCAACAATCCCCTAAACTTAGAACTACTTAAACCTAACTAACCTAAGGACACCACACACATCCATGTCGGGGGCAGGATTCGAACCTGCGACCGTAGCAGCAGCGCGGTTCCGGACTGAAGCGCCTAGAACCGCTCGGCCACAACGGCCGGCATACTTTAATCAGACTTGGGTTAACATGAGAGCACAATATAAATAAATAAATGAATTACTACAAGAACAAACTTCAAGTGATCTGATGTCTTATTTCGATTCGTATACTAACGTATAATACAGTCAATTTATAATTGAAAACTGTTACCAAGATTGGCATTAACATGAATGCCCAGGACTACGATAATACAGAGTTAATAGTATTTGCAATGGGATGCAGCTGTTTGTATGACAAATGACTTTAAATTTAAAACAATAACAAACCTTCAAAAGAACTGCTGGTTTCAGTTCATTTGAAGGTTTGTCATTGCTTTAAATTTAAATATAAACTTCACAGACATACTCCGCAAGCGAGCTAATGGTGTGTGGCGGGGGGTACTTTCGGTAGCACTATCTACACCTCCAACCCTGTTTCACTTGCGAATAGTACGTGGGAAGAATGATTGTCGGTAAGCTTCTGTATTTGCACTAATTTCTCGAATTTTCACCTCGTGGTCAATACGTAAGATGTATGTGGGGGGAAGTAATACGTTGTCCGACTCCTCCTGAGAAATACGGTCCCGAAATTTCAATAGTAAATCTCTCCGTGATGCACACCGCCTCTCTTGTAACGTCTGCCAGTGGAGTTTGTTTAAAATCTCCGTGACGCTCTCTCGCCAGCTAAACGATCCCGTGACGAAACGCGCCGCTCTTCGTTGGATCTTCTTCTTTATCTCCTCTATCAGTCCTATCTGATAGGGATCTCAGATAGATGAACAAAAGAATGGGGCGAACAAGCCCCTTATAAGAAACTTATTTCGTGGATGAGTTACATTTCTTTAAGATTATTCCTATGACATTAAGTTTGGTGTCTGTTCTTCCTTCTATTTGTTTTATATGGTCATTCCACTTAAGGTCGCTCTGGATATTTATTTATTTATTTATTTATTTATTTATTTATTGTTCCGTGGGACCACATTTAGGAGAAGTCTCCATGGTCATGGAACGAGTCAATACATGAAATTATAACACGATTGTAGAAACAGATAAAATGAAACAAGTCGTTAGTTTAAATAAAGAAAATCAAGAATGTAACACTGGAATTTGCTTAATTTTTTATCTCTTCCAGGAGCTCCTCGACAGAATAGAAGGAGTGAGCTATGAGGAAACTCTTCAGTTTAGACTTAAAAGTGTTTGGGCTACTGCTAAGATTTTTGAGTTCTTGTGGTAGCTTATTGAAAATGGATGCAGCAGAATACTGCACTCCTTTCTGCACAAGAGTCAAGGAAGTGCATTCCACATGCAGATTTGATTTCTGCCTAGTATTAACTGAGTGAAAGCTGCTAACTCTTGGGAATAAGCTAATATTGCTAACAACAAACGACATTAAAGAAAATACATACTGTGAGGGCAATGTCAAAATTCCCAGACTATTGAATAGGGGTCGACAAGAGGTTTTCGAACTTACACCATACATAGCTCGAACAGCCCGTTTTTGAGCCAAAAATACCCTTTTTGAATCAGAAGAATTACCCCAAAAAATAATACCATATGACATAAGCGTATGAAAATATGCGAAGTATACTACTTTTCGTGTTGAAATGTCACTTATTTCAGATACTGTTCTAATGGTAAATAAAGCGGCATTTAGTTTCTGAACAAGATCCTGAACATGGGCTTTCCACAACAGCTTACTATCTATCTGTACGCCTAGGAACTTGAACTGTTCCGTCTCGCTTATAACATGCCCATTCTGTCTGATTAAAATGTCAGTTCTTGTTGAATTGTGGGTTAGAAACTGTAAAAACTGAGTCTTACTGTGATTTAGCATCAAATTATTTTCCACAAGCCACGAACTTACTTCATGAACTACATTATTTGATAATGTTTCAATATTACACACAAGATCCTTCACTACCAAGGTGGTGTCATCAGCAAACAGAAATATTTTTGAATCACCTGTAATACTAGAAGGCATATCATTTACATAAATAAGGAACAGCAGTGGCCCCAGCACCGACCCTTGGGGAACGCCCCATTTAACAGTGCCCCATTGGGACTGAACATCATTACCACTCTCAATATTGCGGAGGATTACCTTCTGCTTTCTGTTCTTAAAGTAGGAGGCGAACCAATTGTAAGCTACTCCCCTTACTCCATAATGTTCCAACTTCTGCAGTAATATTTTGTGGTCAACACAGTCAAAAGCCTTCGTTAAATCAAAGAAAACACCTAACGTTCTCAACCTTTTATTTAATCCGTCCAAAACCTCACAGAGAAAAGAGAATATAGCATTTTCAGTTGTTAAGCCATTTCTAAAACCAAACTGTACATTTGACAGCAAATTATGTGAATTTAAATGCTGCAGTAACCTTGTATATACAAGCCTCTCGATAACTTTAGCAAACACCGATGGCATAGAAATAGGTCTATAATTGTCAACATTATCCCTGTCTCCCTTTTTATAAAGTGGCTTCACTACCGAGTACTTTAATCGGTCAGGAAACCGACCACTGCTAAAGGAAAAGTTACAGATATGGCTAAGTACTGAGCTAATATACGTGGAACAATACTTCAGTATTCTGCTAGATACCCCGTCATATCCATGAGAGTTCTTGGTCTTTAGTGATTTAATTATTAACTCAATCTCCCTCTTGTCAGTATCATGGAGGAGCATTTCAGGTAACAGTCTCGGAACACTTTTTTCTAAGAGCGCTATATGATTCCCTGTTGGGACTAGGTTTCTATTTAGTTCACCTGCTATATTCAGAAAGTGATTATTAAGTACTGTACATATATGCGACTTATCAGCAACACGGACATCCCCACTACGCACTGATTCTATATCCTCGACCTGTCTCTGCAGACCAGCCACTTCCTTTACGACTGACCATATGGTTTTAATTTTATCCTGAGACTTAGCTATTCTATCTGCATACCACATACTTTTTGCCTTCCTAATAACTTTTTTAAGCACCTTACAATACTGTTTGTAATGGGCTGCTGCATTTAGATTTTGACTGTTTCTAACGTTTTGATATAATTGCCACTTTGTTCTACAAGATATTCTTATCCCTTTAGTCAGCCACCCAGGCTGCCTGTTTGTGCTAGTACCCTGTTTTAAACGTTCTAACGGAAAGCAACTTTCAAAGAGCACGAGAAAAGTCTTGAGGAAAGCATTATATTTATCGTCTACTGTATCAGCACTATAAACATCTTGCCAATCTTGTTCCTTGATAAGGTTTACAAAAGTCTGTACAGCAACTGGATCAGCTTTCCTAAAAAGTTGGTAACTATATTTAACATGTGTTGAAGCACAAAAATCTTTTAGACTTAAAATTTGTGCATCATGATCTGAAAGGCCATTCACTTTTTTGCTAACAGAATGCCCTTCTAATAATGACGAATGAACAAAAATATTGTCTATGGTTGTTCTACTGTTCCCTTGCACTCTCGTTGGAAAGAATACGGTTTGCATAAGATTATATGAATTAAGGAGGTCTACCAGCATCCTTTTCCTTGCACAATCACTTATACAATTAATATTGAAGTCACCACATATAACTAACTTTTTGTATTTCCTATAAAGTGAACCAAGAACCTCCTCTAGCTTTAGCAAAAATGTTGTGAAATCGGAGTCTGGGGATCTATAAATAACAACAGTAAGAAGTTTAGCTCCACTAAATTTAACCACACCTGCACAACATTCAAACACCTTTTCAGTGCAGTACTTTGAAACATCAATTGACTCAAATGGGATACCGTTTTTCACATACATGGCTACTCCCCCACACCGCAAAGAGCTCCTAGAAAAGCTGCCAGCCAACCTGTATCCTGGTAAAGGAAGTCTCTGAATTATCTCCTTATTTAAGAAGTGTTCAGATATACCAATAATTTCAGAGTCAACATCTATAAGCAGTTCACTAACTTTATCTCGAATACCTTGTATATTTTGATGAAATATACTAATTCCCTCATTAATCGGATACCCAAGCTTTGTAGAAAGTGGTTTCTTTGTTAGAGAGACTTCCCTTAAGCAGAAATACCTATCAGCTGACTTCAATCTAAAAAAGGTACAGCTCTAACACCCACAACTACCGGAATTTTCCCATGAGTGATCCCACCACCCCCACCTATGCTGTCACCTATAAGTTTTGCCAACCTCCCCTTCCCATACCTGTTGAGGTGCAGGCCATGTCTGGTGAAACCCGTCCTACTGATAGACTCCACCGACACCACTGAAATGTGACTCATGCCTTCTGTCATCAGCGCACCCCCAAGTCTCATGTTATTACGCCTGACGGCTATATTAAGATGAGGCCGATCGTGACGCTGAAACAGTTCCACGAAATGCACATTCGTGTTGCCAGTCTGAGTGGCTATCTTTTCCAGGTCACCATCTATGTCATACTTCCCATCCCTATCAATACTATTACCAGCCCCACCCACAATCACTACCTGATCCTCTTTAGTAAAATCCCTACATAACCCCCCTATGTTAAAAGTCACCTGAGCCAATCCTGCATTAGGCTTCACAATGCTGGTGACCTGGTACTCACTCCCCAAAACTTCCTGCAACTGCTGGCCTACACCTCTACCATGAGAACTACCTAACAGCAGAACCTTCTTCTTTCTCTTAGACTTTGCAACTGTCCTAGCCACCGTAACTGCTGAGGTCTGCTGCATACTTCCTACATCTACAGCTACTAGAGATTCCTCTCCACTAGACTCTGACAGTTGGTCATATCTATTACAAACACCAATAGTAAAACTATCTGAAAATCTCCTTCTCCTAGCAGATCTCTAGCCAACAGCCAGCTCCCATTCCCCAACCCCCTTCTCCCTCCTCATCCTATCTAGCTCCTCCTGTGCGTTTTTCAACTGCACCTGAAGGGCACAGATCTTACGCTCCTGCTCCTCTATCAACTTACTCTTGCTACATAACCTGCAGTTCCAGGAGAGGATCTCACCAGAATGCCCACTGGCTTCCCCACTGCATTCCCCCCAGTGAAAATACTTCGAACAAGTCTCACACCGCAATCCACTACTCACGAACCTACGGCAAAGCCCACGCTTCTCACTCATGGTAAAATTTTACAATTATTGAAACAAGAAAACAACTTTATCTAAGTTCCGCTACTACAGTAAGAAGATGTTAAAAACTGACTACAATTATCACAAACTTGCTCTACAAGGGAAGTAACTACTATTATTGACAGTATTAATCAACAACAAATGAGAATATAACAAAATACTAACACAGAAAGAAAATCAAACGTCTAATGACAGTAACGAAACTGAAAGCAGTTCGCAAAAATTTCTTCTGAAGTTATTTCACTGGAAAACACCAAGAACACCGGTTGAAGACTACTAAAGTTCCTAAATAAACTACTATACACAAACAATTAATTAGTACTTAGCTTTCGATGCGCCGCTACAGCTGCAACTGGTCAGCGCGGAATGTAAACACGGGTAAGAGGTTAAGTTGCTCGATACGAAACACTCACAAATATCAGGCCACAACACACGAAATGCAGAGGTGAATGAAGAAACCACTAATAAGTCACTTATATAGTAAATATTATCGCAAAAACAGTTAAAATATATATCTGAAAACTAAAAATAGATGAAAACTTAGAGAGCGATCTCACACGCAGTCACGCGCTTATGACGTCACACCAAAGACCTAGATATTTTACGGCAGACGCTATCTCCAGCTGTTTGTCATCGATAGTGCAGCTGTAGAGTAGTGGATTTCTTTTCTTATGTAAGCTCAATATGTTACATTTATTTACGTTTAGGGTCAGCTGTGTACCAATCATCAATTCTCTGCAGGCCGTTCTACAAATTCTTACTATCTTCTGGGTTGGGGTTGTGTTGTTTTGTGGGAAGAGACCAAACAGCTAGGTCATCGGTCTCATCGGATCAGGGAAGGACGGGGAAGGAAGTCGGCCGTGCCCTTTCAGAGGAACCATCCCGGCATTTGCCTGGAGCGATTTAGGGAAATCACGGAAAACCTAAATCAGGATGGTCGGACGCGGGATTGAACCGTCGTCCTCCCGAATGCGAGTCGAGTGTGCTAACCACTGCGCCACCTCGCTCGGTCTATCTTCTGGCATTGGTACTTTTGTATAGACAACTGCATCATTTTTGTCATTAAACGCCAGTGCGGGACCGTGTCAAATGCCCTACTGAAATCAAGGAACGCGGCATGAACATGAGCGCCGTTGTCCACTGCACTGTGGATCTCATGGAGGAACAGAACGAGCTGAGTTTCGCAGGATCTCTGTTTGCCGAATCCGTGTTGATTTTCGTAAAGGAGACGTTCATTTTCAAAAACGCCGTAATTCTTGAGCATAAAACATGTTTCATAATTCCACAACACATTGACATCAACGATATAGGTCTATAATAGAGTGGATCTCTCTTACGGCCTTTCTTGAAAAGGGGAATGACCTGCACTTTTTTCCAGTCGTTAGGATCCTTTCGTTGCTCAAGCGATCTGTGGTAAGTTACTACTAGAAAGGGAGCAAGTTCTTTCGCATAATCTTTATAGAATCTTATAGGTATCTCATCTGATCCTGACGCCTTTCCAGTACTAAGTGGTTGTAGCTGCTTTTCAATTCCGCGATCGGTTATCTCAATATCTCTCATTTCGACGTTCGCACGACTATTGAAAGGAGGGATCGTGTTACGATCTTCCGTGGTGAATTCAGCATTTCAGCCTCTTCCGTTTCGGTGTCGGTGTGGTCTCTGAGAGAATGAATAGATGATTTTGAGCCACTTACTGATTTTACATACGACCAGAATCTCTTAGAGTTTTTATTCAGGTCGGTTGATAACGTCATACTTGCAAAATCGTTGAACGCTTCTCTCATTGCTCTCCTTAAGCTCATTTTCGCTTCGTTCAGCTTTTGTTTGTCAGCTAGGTTTTTACTTCTCTTGAATCTGAGATGAAGTGCTCTTTGTTTACGTAGCGCTTTTCTAACATGGCTTTTAAACCATGGTGGATCTTTCCCATCCCTTAAAACCTTACTCGGAACATACTTGTCTAGGGCATATTTAACGATGCCTGTGATTTTTTACCATTTGTTCTCCACATCTTCGTCCTCACCACCGAATATTTGATGCTAACTGCTGAGGTATTCTGAAATTTGTATCCTGTCACCCTTGCTGAGCAAATATATCTTCCTGCCTTTCTTAACAATCCTTGTAAGACCCTTCGTCATAGATGCTGTCACACCCTCCCGAGTTAATTCTATACCTATCTATTCAAAGTAGTTTTCGGACAAGACAACCAGAACAATGCCACACGAATCCCTCTCTCTGGCTCCCGTTTTGATGGCATAACACTCCGTCTATACCTGGTAAAATGAAGTGATCTCCTATTACAACGGCATGATCAGGAAAATTACTAACGATATTCGGCAAGCTCTGTCTGAAGCGCTCTACAACTGCAGATCCTGACCCAGGTAGTCTATAGTCAGCAATTCATTTGAAGATTTAAATATAAAGTTCATAGTCATACAAGTAGCTGTGTCTCATTGAAAATACTGTAACTCTGTATCTGACTTTTACGTCAGTAGTTCATTTGAAGGTTTTTTGAAATTTTAAACGTTGTTATTGGCTGAAGTTCAGCAACCGTGTGTTAACTTAATTACAGGATGTATGTATAGCTACCTCGGCTGCATAAAATTGTTGTCAAATTGACTATGTTTTCGACACTTCATCAGAATAAAAATTACATAGGATTAGCTAGAAAATATAATGACATGGCTCAAAAATACTATATGCTTAATAGGATTACTTCCATAAAATGTACAAACAGTGTACTTATATGTAATCACACCATAGGTGCAAAACACCTGAGCAAAAATGCTCTTGTCAAATTGACATTATCACAAGAATAAAAATTAAACTGTAAAAATGTAACTTGTTTCTCAATTGGAATAAAATGACAAACATGTTACATTTTTACAGTTTAATTTTTATTCTTGTGATAACGTCAATTTGACAAGAGCATTTTTGCCCAGATGTGTTTCACCTATGGTGTGATTACACGTAAGAACACTGTTTTTATGGAAGTAATCCTATTAAGTATTTTTGAGCCATGTCATTATTTTTTCTAGGTAATCCTATGTAATTTTTATTCTGATGAAGACCGCCTTAGTGCTGCCGAAACCATGGTCAGTTTGACAATAATTTTACGCAGCCGAGTGGCTATACATGCTTTCTGTAATTAATTTGAAGATCTGTTATTGTTTTAAATTTAAATAAAAAAAATGGTTCAAATGGCTCTGAGCACTATGGGACTCAACTGCTGAGGTCATTAGTCCCCTAGAACTTAGAACTAGTTAAACCTAACTAACCTAAGGACATCACAAACATCCATGCCCGAGGCAGGATTCGAACCTGCGACCGTAGCGGTCTTGCGGTTCCAGACTGCAGCGCCTTTAACCGCACGGCCACTTCGGCCGGCTTAAATAAAAGTTCATGGCCATACAAAGAGCTGCATCCAATTGCAAATACTATAACTTTGTATTATCTTACTCCTGGGAATTCATGTTAATGTCAATGTTGATTACAGTTTTTACTCATAAATTGACTGTATTATACGTTAGTATATGAATAGAAATAAGACATCGGATCACTTGAAGTTTGTTCTTGTAGTAATTAATTCATTTATTTTGTACTCTCATGTTAACGCCAGTCTGATTAAAGTATTTGCCCATATGTGGACTTTAATACATGTGACCAAGAACGAATTACATCTCTCAGCAAAGTAGGCCGATTCCATATATTTTTGTCAAGATCTTTGTTACATAGCACATGCTGGATGCTGACAAAGTTTTGCTATCACAGTGGAAATGCATACAGATTGTGTAAAAGTGTGTGAAGTGATGTAGCAACTGGCCATCAAAATGGAAGCAGACAGATGGACGCCAACGCAGTAAGTACAAAACAAATTCTACATCCATATCGACAGATAGTCCCTCGACTCTTATAACTGCCATCTGGTTTCCGTACAAATTGTAAATAGCCTTTCGCTCCCTGTATTTTACCCCTGCCACCTTTAGAATTTGAAATAGTCTAATTAAGTCGGGTGATGCTGAGGGAATTAGATTAGGAAATGAGGCACTTAAAGTAGTAAAGGAGTTTTGCTATTTGGGGAGCAAAATAACTGATGATGGTCGAAGTAGAGATGATATAAAATGTAGGCTGGCAATGGCAAAGAAAGCGTTTCTGAAGAAGAGAAATTTGTTAACATCCAGTATTGATTTAAGTGTCAGGAAGTCATTTCTGAAAGTATTCGTATGGAGTGTAGCCATGTATGGAAGTGAAACATGGACGATAAATAGTTTGGACAAGAAGAGAATAGAAGCTTTCGAAATGTGGTGCTACAGAAGAATGCTGAAGATTAGATGGGTAGATCACATAACTAATGAGGAAGTATTGAATAGGATTGGGGAGAAGAGAAGTTTGTGGCACAACTTGACCAGAAGAAGGGATCGGTTGGTAGGACATGTTCTGAGGCATCAAGGGATCACCAATTTAGTATTGGAGGGCAGCGTGGAGGGTAAAAATCGTAGAGGGAGACCAAGAGATGAATACACTAAGCAGATTCAGAAGGATGTAGGTTGCAGTAGGTACTGGGAGATGAAAAAGCTTGCACAGGATAGAGTAGCATGGAGAGCTGCATCAAACCAGTCTCAGGACTGAAGACCACAACAACAACAACAACAACATCGACAGATAAACAATACTCATGGCGATTCATTAAAGCGTGTTCCATCTTCTTGTCACAGAGCCAGCACCCAGCATTACGCTAGAAATAGTGATGTAACTTCCAGAAAACAGTCTGAAGGTGAACATGAAAAGGTTCGAAAATTGTTTCATGAAATAATAGATAACTAATCAACAAAGTGACGGGATGCAGTTTCGTGTATTTACATTCAATTTACAGTCATTGGTCCTAAAATATATGTGATGGATAAGACTAATTATTTGGAGTATCTTTGCAGATATGTAACTGATGCAAAGAATATTTGACTAATAGAACCTAGTACACTGTACTGGACCGCAAATGATCAACTAAAACCAATACCGCGATAAGTCCAAAACGTTTCGAGAGTGGATTGATGAAAGATAGAGAAAAAGCTTCAAAGCTTCACGTGTTCTGCGTAGTCTCCCCCCTCTTGAATATAACGCAGAGAACGCGCATAATACAACCATGCGAAACCGTGAGAAAAAAGTCCTTCTTTGGGATGTTTTTCAACTCGTGCGTCACATTCGCACCTTCATCAGTCTTGGCGAACCACTATAGACCCTATCTGCGTTTTGCCGTTTCGAGGTAGTTTCGTATTGATAACACCTAGTCTAATCACCCTGTGACAATTTTTTACAGAAAATAATTGTCCGCGTTTTGCGTTTCAACCACGTCGCGGCACGTGTCGACGTGTAGTTGTCTTTTTAATCGAGTCAGGGTGTGCGGAACAAATTGTGCACACCTTTCACTTCTTCAGAACATTCTGGAGAATGTCTTGACCACTTGATTTAGAGATGCTGCTCCATTGCGATCTGTGACACAATAACGTTGACACACTACGGCCGCTACTTAAAGCTGCCTGCTCTCAGCTGAATGGTCGAATGCACATCAGTTGTTCACAGTTTTTAGCTCAAGCTGCCACAGTAGTTAATACGCTGCCGTCGCGTGTACACTAGGAATAAAATCAGTCTCATAATAAGAAAGTTTATTGCTAAATTCGTGTTTGTAAGTCTCAGGCTGGTTCAAATGGTTCAAATGGCTCTGAGCACTATGCGACTTAACTTCTGAGGTCATCAGTCACCTAGAACTTAGAACTAATTAAACCTAACTAACCTAAGGACATCACACACACCCATGCCCGAGGCACGATTCGAACCTGCGACCGTAGCGGGCGCTCGGCTCCAGACTGTAGCGCCTTGAATCGCACGGCCACCCCGGCCGGCTCTCAGGCTGGAATTAAAAACATATGTGAAACTTAATTTGACACTGAAATACGTAAATCTCAGTGCAGCGTGACAGAGATGTGCTAAAATTAAGTTCTGACCAGACGCTCACGCTACACGATGCGAAATACAGACTAGCCAGTACACTAAACAATTCGTCTGCGAGAAAGAAATCCGTTTTAAATGAAATTTATATACGAGTATGCTATCTGACTATGACAGATTAAAGTGTTGGCCTTGAATAAGGCTCATCTTTATCTTTAGTCTTGCAAACAATCACTGTATCAGAACTGTTATTGTAATTACAGACCAAACGTACATGTAAATTAACGCATCTGACTTTCTGATAAACTGCTTGACAACTTACAAGATAGCACTTTTCTGAAATCTTTTACTGATTTGAAACTTCTGAAATATGATATTTTCACAAATACATCCGACAATCACTGTACCTTACAGAGGACATGAATTTTGATGATAATTATATTTGTTCGCCTACATGTGCACACTGGACGCTCGTCTGTTATGCAACCCGTTACTATTACAAATATTGGTCTGACCGTCCGAAACTAAATTTCATTTGCCTTACTTGCAGTGTTCAATGCAAGGCAACGTCTTATCACTTTTCATAAAAAATGCTTCCGCAGCACACAGCTCCCGATGTGCAATGCGAGTATACAAACACAATCATAAAGATAAAGAATGAAAAATGAAAAATGAGAAACTAAAGTTAACGACTAATAAATGAGAACAAGACCAAACTATGCTTCATTAATCCAGAACAACAATACATTATGACATAAAGTCCCCACAACTAGATTAAAAAACTCCGCCCGAACAGGCCGTGAAGGCCTAACAGTACCGACCGGCCACCGTACCATCTTCAGCCCACAGGCGTGGCCGTATGTCAGTTTACGAGACCGTCACAACTAGACAAGTCAGTAAAATATTTCTTAATTATTTCTCTGTGCTCAATTACTTTCATCGACACTTGTTTGAATTATGAGACAAAGCGATATATTGCATTATAACATTGCCATATTCTAATCATAATTGTGGCCAAAACATTTTTAAAATCGATATGACAAATGACAATCCACTTTGACTTTTTTGACGAACGCCGTTCTAACAATGAGAAATTACTCACATACAAATATATATAAAAAACTAAATTAACTTAAAAATTCGTCTTTTGGCATTCCAAATTTCATATAATCTCATTTCCACCAAAGTTTCTTCAGAACATATTATTACAAAACCCTTTTCAAATAACGCCGCCTCCACTGCACGGCAGGTCAACTTCCATCCTTCTCAAAGCAAGTACGTAGCCAGACTGTGTAACACACACTGACTCACTGCTACTCTGCAAAATGAAGTAACCTCTCTGAGCAACATCTGTGGTCTCAGGAACAGACTTACAAAGAATATGGTTCTATCGATACAACAGCTTCAAAAATGGCTCTGACCTCTATGGGACTTAACATCTGAGGTCATTAGTCCTCTAGAACTTAGAACTACTCAAACCCAACTACCTAAGGACATCACACATTCGAAACTGCGACCATAGCGGTCGCGCGGTTCCAGACTGAAGCGCCTAGAACCGCTCGGCCACATCGGCCGGCTGATACAACAGGTGTTGAATACATTTATCAGATTCAAAACTTCCTTCACAAACGTGACCAGAAGTTCTTGAAAATCGATAAGGGAAATAGGACAGTCCCCATTCAAACCTTTTGAACAAACGGTGTATAATTATTAAACTGTTTATCGTACTGTTCTTGAAGCACAACATTAAATAAAATACAAACTACAATACATGTAATTTACAAAGAGATATTTAAATTTATAGTATAATTAGCAGCATCTTTCGTTGCCATCCGGAAATAGTCTAGTTCCGCGATGTTCCCAGCTGGGACAATATGTAAAAGTGTGTCGAACGGTTTGCATGGCTGCTCCACAATGCCATTTTGGACATGGAATCTTACCCCATCTGTGAAAAGAGTCTGCGCGTCTGTCATGACTGGTCACACGAATATTCTAGAAAGATACAACAGTAGGAGTAATCCACTAAATTACAGGCCCATATGATAAACGTCAACATGCAGCAACATTTTGGAACATATACTGTGTTGGAACTTTATGAATTACTTCGAGGAGAACGGCCTATTGATACACAGTCAACACGGAACACAACTAGCTCTTTATACACACGAAGTGTTGATTGCTATTGACAACGGATTTCAAATTGATCCCGCATTTCTAGTTTTCCGGAAGGCTTATGACACAGTACCACACAAGCGGCTTGTAGTGAAATTGCGTGCTTACGGAATATCGTCTCAGTTATATGACTGGATTTGGGATTTCCTGTCAGAGAAGTCACAGTTCGTAGTAATTGATGGAAAGTCATCGAGTAAAACAGAAGTGGTTTCTGACGTTCCCCAAGGTAGTGTTATAGGCCCGCCCTCTGCCGTTCCTTATCTATGTAAATGATCTAGCAGACAATCTGAGCAGTCATCTTAGGTTGTCTGCAAATGATGCTGCCGTTTATCGTATAGGAAAGTCATCAGAAGAAAAAAAAACGGGTACAGAGAAGATAGCTGTATGGTGCGAAGATTGGCAATTTACCTTAAATAATGAAAAGTGTGTGGTCATTCCCATGAATGCTAAAAGGAATCCAATAACCTTCGGTTACACGATAAATCAGTCAAATCAAGAGGCCATATTCAACAAAATACCTAGGAATTACAATTACTAACAACTTAAATTAGAAAAAAGCGCATAGAAAATGTTGTGGGGATGGCAAACAAAGACTAGGTTTTATTGGCAGAACACTTAGAAGATGCAACAGATCCTACTAAAGAGACTGCCTACACCACCCTTGTCCGTCCTCTTTTGGAGTACTGCTTCGCTGTGGGATGCTTATCAGATTCAAAGAGAGTTCAAAGAAGAGCAGCACGTTTTGTATTGTCGAGAAATAGGGGCGAGAGTGTGATTGACATGATACAGGATTTGTGGTGGACGTCATTAAAACAAAGGCTTTTTTCGTTGCGACGGAATCTTCTCATGAAATATCAGTCACTTCCGAATGCGAAAATATTTTGTTGACGCCGATCTACGTAGGGAGAAACGATCATCATAATAAAACAAGGGAAATCGGAGCTTGCACGGAAAGATATAGGTGTTAGGTTTTTCTGAGCGCTGTTCGAGATTCGCATAATAATTATTGTGAAGGTGGTTCGATGAACGTTCTGCCAGGCACTTAAGTGTGATTTTGAGAGTATGAAGATGTAGATTGGTGCGTATTGTGTTACTCATTGTCCATGTTTTGCTCGATTTTCCTAACGCAGGGGGTTTCTTTCTTGTGCAATGTGGAGGGAGAGGCTCTGTCCGATCTACTGTAGTTCCGAAGTGACTGTACAGTTGAACAGAGACGTATGCGATCCCATGGCCATTTTCTTGATCGAAGCCGATTTCTTTCTACGATAACCATGTCTTGATGGGCAGGTAGTTGCGGCTTGCCCAGTATACATTTGAAATCACAGAGAAGAACTGCTTTTTGTCGGAGGCCATGGGCCGAAATTTGGCTCAATATTGCCAGCCATTCGACGGGGGTTGATGCTTGTGTACCACTGGTAATTACTGTGTTGTTCAACTGTGCGTTATTGAACCATTTTACAGGACCGTTTTATTCCGCAGTAGTGCAGACCAGTTCAGGTGTCGAAGTGCCGCAGATTGTTCCGCACAGCGTACCTAGGATGCTGTTCCTAGTTCGTATCTTGGCTCCTATCTTTTCCAGATGGATCTTGTAGGACGTGTCCGGTCCAATGCAGCCCCGACGTGTCTTGAGTGCTGACTGTAGTGAATCAGTCTGTCATAAAAATAGACCTGGAACTGTCTACTTGCCGCTCTGCTGCACAAATGAAAGCAAGTCGTCTCTGTCTTTGGGGATTTGGTTTCAGTCCCCGTCCCCGAAAGTGCGTCCCCACTGTCGCCAGAGCAAGTGTTAAAACGGCTTCCGTTTCCTCAAAATTTCGGTGTCTCACGGCCAGCACAATGTTATCGGTGTAACCAATCTCCGTATCTCCTGGCTAAAGCACATGACGGTGTATAATATCGACAATGCTCCAAGGAAGCGTAATAAGACCTCGAATGTTTTTCGAATACGTAAATAATTTAAAAGACAGACTCAGAAGCACTAAGAGATTGTTCGCTGAAGACTCTGATGTGTACAGTGAAGTATCGTTTGTGGAGGATCATAAGGATCTGCAGAAAGACTTGTACAACACGAGGTACGTCCACAAAGTAAGTTCCGTTTGGTTATATAAAACAAACGTGTACAGATACAGAACAAATATTTACTGTAAAAAAATCTACAACTGTTAAACTACTTTTCTACATAGCTTCCGAAATTTTGTAGGCACTCTTCATAGGAGGTTGCCGCCTGTGTATTCAACCATGTGGTAACATTTTCTTTCAGCTCGTCATCATCGTTGAAGTGAAGTGTTGACCACCAAGGACAGATTTTAGGTGTAAGAAGAGATGAAAGTCGCTAGGAGCGAGGTCCGGGCTGTACGGAGGATGATCAGACGCCTCCCAGTGAAATTCCTGTAAGAGTTGTTTGTCACATGCGCTGTGTGAGGTCAGGCATTATCGTGGAAAAAAACAACACCTTTTGACAGTAATCCTCGGCGCTTGTTCTGTATTACGCAGCGCAATTTCTTAATTGTCTCGCAGTAACCACGTGCATTGATTGTTTGACCTCGTGGTAAGAAATCAATCAGCAAAATGCCTTTTCTGTCCCAAAAAACGGTGCAAATGGCTTTTCGAGGCGTCAAAATTTGCTTAGGCTTAACCTTCGTTGGGGATGAAGTGTGTCTCCATTCCATTGATTGCTGTTTTGTTTCAGGGGTGTCGTAGGATACCCAAGTTTCGTCCCCCGTGACTATCCGAGAAAGAAAACCATCGCTTTCTTCATTGTAGCGTATCAGAAACTGAAGCGCACAGCCCATCCGTTGTTTTTTGTGTTCTTCAGTAGGAATTTTGGGTATCCAACGTGAGCAAAGTTTTCGAAGTTTCAGTTTTTCAGTAATAATTTTATGAATTAGTGATCGCGAGATTTGCAGAACTTCCATAGCAAGGGCAATAAGTGTGAACTTACGGTTGCGCTTAATCTTCTCTTCAATTGTGTGAACCAGTTCATCAGTAACCACAGACGAGCATCCGCTTCGTTCTTCATCGTGCACTTGATCATGTCGTTCATTGAACAGTCTGACTCATCTTCTAACCATTGAATCACTCACAGTATTTAGTCCGCAAACCTCGCAGATTTGCCGATGAATTTCCTTTGGTTTAACTTTCTTAGCATTTAGAAAACGAATCACACATCTGATGTCACACGCGGTGGCATTTTCAATTACGGCTGACATTATAAAGAAGCGCTACAAAGCACACGTCGGCAGCAGCGATCTGAAAATGGCGTACATGTCTTCTCCTTGAGTCAGAGTAACTGCCGCGCATGCTCGGAACTGCGATCGTAGCGTTGCCATGGATAAAAATAGAAACGGAACTTACTTTGTGGACGACCCTCGTATTTCCACTTTGTGTAATGAATGGCAGTTCTCTTTATATGCGATAAATCACAGTACCAGCATCAACAAGTGCTATTAATGACGCGAGTAACATGACCCGTAAGTTTGTGTTATGTAAATAAAATTATTGCTGTACAAAGCTGTATTTCAACTTGCATGTAAACAGCACACGTTTACGCGTCATGCTAGTCGTGTCATTGATAATAGCTGTTAATTCTCTTATTACTCGTATCAAGGATGACACAGTCCTATCAGAACGTCACTGTTTTTAACCTATTTCCACGACGTGATAACACATCGAATTTAATGCTTGACAACGGCACATGGGCGACACTTAAATAGGAAAAAATAAAACAAACGAAACTACATGGTTCCAGTGACCTTTCCAAGTCTCAAGCATCTGTGCTGTACATATCCAGACTGAAGCGACGAATAAAAATTTGTATCCCAGTCTCCTGCTCTGCAGGCAGATGCGCTAACCATTACGCCACCCTGACACAGTGACTTTCCGCAGTTGCGCGAACTACCCTAGCACGTCTCCCTCCCCATTTCAAATTCCCGTCCACGCCTCAGCTCAAACTGACATTGCCCCTAAACTCGAACGGCATTGCAGAGGCTCTCCAACCGTATTGGAATAGCACCTCAGCATCGAACGAAACGGATGATCATACCTACAACCTAGGCGTAGCGCCTTTCTTCAAATGAAACTGGGTGGTCAAGCGTCCTTTTCAGGTCTCAGACATCTATGATATCTGCATATATACAAAAGGATTATAAAAAAAAAGTTACCCCCGTCCGGCCATCCTGATTTGGGTTTTCCGAGTTTTCTCTAAACCGCTTCGGGCAAATGGCGGTATGGTTCCTTTGAAAGGGCACGGCCGACTTCCTTCCCCATCTTTCCCCAATCCGATGAGACCGGAAATGATATCACTTAAACAATTTTATTTACAATAGTACAAAAAATCTTGCATGTACAAAAGTGCAGTAACGTTATTCACTTTGACCATAAATTATTAATATCAATAAAGTCTTCAGCAATTTATTTAAATGACATGAACTTATTCGATTTAATAGAGGCTAAACTACTAATCAAAACAACATATATGGCGCCCGAGCTAAATTTCTATTATAAATATTTCATTTCTGTGCCATTTCTCTGTGTGATAAAGGTAGCATTACCTCTACAGCATCGTTCATCTATCTCGTTATTCTGTTACAGTCTGAACCGTCAACTTGTCTGGTACATTAAGATCTATTTAATTTTGCGCAAATCAGTAATTTAAAGCGTAAAAACAGGTAGGATGTTCATACGTGAACTAGGATGTTCATACGCGAACCTTATTTCGCATGAATTTTCGAGTACGATTTTTTTAATCCGAACTGTGTTCTGTTAGTTTCTGCTATTTTCGTCTAGCTCACAATAGAAAGCACATTGCCCATTTAATTTCTTGTGACATGTGCATGTTTCCACTGACACAGTTTTTTCAGTTAAATCCTGACAGTTTGAAGTGGATTATCTCACGCTACCATTACCGCGCGTTAGATAGCTGCAACTGCGAATTATCTACATCTGCACGACAGTCTGAACTCTGCGAGCTACTTTATGGTGTGAGGTGGGAGTAGCTTCGTACACCACTGTCACATCACCTGTCCCAGTTCCGAATAGGGTGCGGAGGAACATTTGTTAATAAGCCTCCGTTAGAGCTTGAATCACTCAGATTTACCTTCGAGGTCTTTTCGCAAGACTTTGTAGGAGGAGGCAGAATCCTACTGCAAATCGATGGCAGTGGTATGGGTTTATATTTCGGCGAATTGCTTCTGTTTACTTTCTTGTGTACTGCTGGGTATTGTACACTTTCCAGTTTTTAGATGCCAATCTTTCGCTGAGCGAGTAGTTTTATACGATACCTAAAAATTGAGCTATTTGTTCTAAATGCTTCGAAAAGAATCTAATTAATGTACAGTCTGTCCTGGAAGTCTTTCATTGAATTATTATTAAGTTACTGTGCTTTACTAAGGATCTCTACTTCTAAATTACTCATATTCTTGATTCGAATTGTGGAATATTTACTGCATCTTGTTTAGTGTAGACATTTTGGAAAGTCGTGTTTACTAACTCCATTTTAGTGGCACTGTCGTCGGTGACGTTACCATTATTATGCTGTGAGATATTGATTGTGCCTTGCCTATGGTGTACTTTAAATAGGACCAGAAGCTCTTTGGATTTTCTGCAAAATTTCCAGACAGAGTTTCATTGAGGAAACTACTAAAAACATCCCGTATTGAAAGCTGCACTAAATTTCGAGCTTCTGTAAAACAACTCAAATCTTGTAGATTTTGAGTCCCTTTATATGTGCATGCTTTTTTCCTTGCCTCTGCACTAGTGTCGCATGGGGCATTCCTTTTCGGAAATCGTTGGAGAATTCAGTATTCCGAGATCGACAGTGTCAAAAGTGTGCCAAGAATACCACATTTCAGGAATTACCCCCCCCCCCCCCCCCCCCCCCCCACAGACAACGCAATAGCTGATGGCCTTCACTTAACGACCGAGTGCAGCGGTGTTTGCATAGAATTGTCGATGCTAACAGACAAGCAGCATTGCCTGAAATCAATGTGGACGTACGACGAACGTATCCGTTAGGACAGTGCGGCGAAATGGAGCGTTAATGGGCCATGGCAGCAGATGACAAACGCGAGGACCTTCGCTATCAGCAAACATCGTCACAGCCCTTTTCCTGGGCCTGTGGCCTGATCAGATGACTCCTAGTTTCAATTGGTAAGAGCTGGTCGTAGGGTTAGAGTGTGGCGCAGACCCCACGAAACCATGGACCCAAGTTATCAACAGGGCATCGTGCAAGCTGGTGATGCCTCCATGATGGTGTAGTCTGTGTTTACATAGAATGGACTGGGTCCTCTGGTCCAGTCGAACTGACAATTGACTGGAAATGATTATGTTCGGCTAGTTGGCGACCTTTTGCGTCCGTTCATGTACTTCATGTGCCCAAACAGTGGTGGAATTTTTGTGAATGACAAAGTCAGCAGGCCACAGTTGGTCGTGATTGGTCTGAAGAAGAGCTTGGACTGTTCGAGCGAATGATTTGGCCACCCAGAGTGCCATCGAACATTTATGGACCATAATAGAGAAGTCAGTTCGTGCCCAAAATGCTGCACCAGTGAAGCTTTCGCAAGCATGGTTAGCTATAGAGACAGTATGGCTCAGTATTTCTGCAGGCGACTTCCAACGACTTGTTGAGTCCATGCCACGTCGAGGTGCTGCACTGTGCCGAATAAAAGGAGTCTGACACGATAGTAGGAGGTATCCCCTGACTTTTGTCATCTCAGTGTACGATCACTATCTGTTCTAATACAAGCTCAGTTATGCACTGCTGTCGGTTGAGAGTCTGTTTGTTCGAGCTATGGGAAGTTGGACAGTTTGAAATTTTGGTAATTTGTGGTAAGTTCTATGGGACCAAACTGCTGAGGGCATCGGTCCCTAGGCTTACACACTACTTAATGTAACTTAACTTACGCTAAGGACAACACACACACCCATGACCAAGGGGGGACGAACCTCCGACGGTGGGAGTCGCGCGAACCGTGGCAAGGCGTATAACAGTTTGACACTCGGCGTTGCTTCTTTGAAGTGGACTGCATGTATGTCATTTGAGTTTAGCTAATGCGTGCCTCCCTTGTACGAATTATAATGTGAACATATTATTCGGTGGCATTAATTGTCTGTGAGCGAGCAGTAAACAAAGTAAAGCTGCTGGGATAGCTTTAGCATAGTCACTGTATGTTTGATTTTGTGAATTATTACCACAACTGGGTTTACATGTTAAGTCATTAATGTGTAAGTCACATCAGCCACGTGCAGCGCAAGTTGCTTCCTGTGAGGGTTAGTATGATTATTATGTAATATTAGTACGAATTCATTTGCAGATTCCACGTAATGTTAATTTACTTTCCATGTTGAGACGTGGACGAAGCCGAGCTACGCTCTATGCAATGCTTGAATTTTTTCAGATTGGTTAATATCGGGTCCACGTTTGAGATGCAGAGCCATGTCAAAATCCATCCTTCTTATAAAAGATATTCGAACCTTTCAAGTTTCGTAAATATAACTTTCAATAATTTTCTTAATATTTTTCTTTAAAGGACAAAAATGATAATCTTAAATAAAATTACTTTTGTTGTCAGTTGGTCAAACTACTATTGTATCCAAAGTAATATTTGGCATTAGTAAACAATTCTTAATGTAACATGAGGGTGCAAAATACAAATTAATGTGTTGCAATGTTCTTGGAAAGTAAATACATAATTTAGGTGCAACTGTGTGCGAGTCGGTCCATTCCGCTACTCAGACCTTCCGACTTGTAATGGTGTATCGTTTCGAGGAAGGTTTATGTATGTGCCAAAGTATCATGATGATCTGCGACTGCTAGTGGCAACTAGAACTGGAATACCTGCTCGGCAGCTCTCTGAGTGAAGCTGTGAATCCCCATTTATGCACGAGCGGCGGAACAATGCTGTCCATCTGCTGTCTATTTTGTTCATGGAGAAAGTAGTTCCTCGTATGAGCACCCTCCGATGCGGCTGGCAACTACTGGGAGAAGGAGCAGACTACTTGGAAGTCGTGTGGTCCAGTTGTGAACGCCCCCCGTGTGGAGACTGATCGGGTTTATTGACATGGTGCTGGAGAATGCTTGGCTGGTGGCGCCATCTGTGTTTATAGATGTGTACCGTATATGGCGATGGACACAGCAGAACATAAAACAGCACAATCTGAAGCAAACTATACTTCAAATTTTTTATTCAACTGTATACCTGCCAGACTTCGAGGATAATCTACTTGGCCGACCGTTTCACTTGTCGGCCTACATTACTTGTTATGAGAGTACATCAACAAATGATTTTAAGGAGAATTTCCTTCACAATGTGCAGCCTATAACCCCCGACGACAATACTGTGGTACAAATTCATAATAATGCACATCAGATCAAGGTGGAACACAAAATACGATTTGAAGCTCTTGTGTCAACATGTAATACGTAATCTGAAATGTACTCAGAACAGTTACATTCGAAAGTATTCTTCAGGCTTTCGAAAATACACACAATTTGGCACCTATAATTTACGCGGGTGGTGGTAAGGGGGGGGGGTCAACAAAAATATAGAAACGCCAGAAATAATATAGTGTTGGAAAACCTTTAGCAACCTAAACAGATTCCAGTCGTCTTGGAATGGATAAAAACAGGTTCTGTACGGCTTTCAGTGGAATCTTATACCATTCTTCCTGCATAATACTGGCAAATTCAGGTAACTACGATGGAGATGGATAGCTATAACGCACACTTCTCTCGAAAATGGACCACAAAGTCTCAGTAATACTGAAATCTGGTGACTGGGAAGGTGCGACAATTTACCTTCGTGTTCATAAAGCCAGTCCTGGACGATGGGCGCTGTGTGAACAGGGGTCCTGTCGACTTGGAACCCAGCATCGCCACTGGGGAATGAACATTATTCTCTGGGATGAAATTGACCGGCCAAAATGGTCACAGAATCCTTGTCACTAATACGACATTGCAGAGTAACCATGGGACCCGTGGAATACCACGATATGGCTACCGAAATTATGACTGAACCCGGCCGCGTTTCACTCTTTGGTCGTAAACCCGGCCAGAAGTTGGAAACGGTGTGAAGCAAGACTCGCCTGACCAAGTAACTTTCTTCCATAGTTCAGGTTTTGTTTTCGGCACCACGTTTATGTGTTGCGAACACTTGCATCGCTGACCTATGGTTTTGAAACTCATCTCGACATGCAGTTCGCTGTTTTTGGTACTCGCTTCATGTTGGTTTGGTACTGACAGTGTTCGCGAATGCGACATTCACTTCTGCAGTGACGTCTGCAGCTGTCGTCCTCTTCTTTTTCGTCATAGTCCTGTCCAGCGACTGTTGCTCACGATCACTCAACACACAATTTCGTCCGCCTTGTGAGTAAGCGGATGATGTTTTTCCGCTTTCCCTGCATGCGGGATAAATCTTCGATGCGGTGTCTCTTGAGGCACCAAATACTTCAACTATCTTGTTTACCGAAGCAGGCACCAAAATAGCACCAGCAATTCACCCAAGTTCTAATTCACTTAGCTCCGACATAATGCTCTCACAACTTCACAGAACAATGTTCTGACCACGATTGACAGTTACAACGCTTTGGGACATTGCACAGGTGCCGTTCGTGGTCAAATACAATATCGCAACCTGCATGTTTGGCTAGCATCTGCATTTGTGTTGAAGCTCAAAACTGGTCCAAATGGCTCTGAGCACTATGAGACTTAAACGTCTGAGGTCATCAGTTTCCTTGAACTTGAACTACTTAAACGTAACTAACCTAAAGACATCACACACATCCATGCCCTAGGCAGGATTCGAACCTGCGACCGTAGCGGTCGCGCGGTTCCAGACTGAAGCGCCTAGATTCGCTCGGCTGCACCGGCCGGCTGTGTTGAAGCATGCACTTATCGCAGTGTTTCCATATTCTTGTTCAACCTCTCTGTAATTTAAAAATACTGCACTAAAATGAGTACTTACTATTAAACAGGGTCATTATTTTCAACTGAAAAGTGCTACTGGTTAATTTTCATCCCAAAAATAGGTTGTGAAAAGAGAGACTGCGGACAGCATACGTCCCGTACTACATGCTGCATCTGTTGTATGGACAAACCACCTCTGAAGTACATGCTGCATCTGTTGTATGGACAAACCACCTCTGAAGTACATGCTGCATCTGTTGTATGGACAAACCACCTCTGAAGTACATGCTGCATCTGTTGTATGGACAAACCACCTCTGAAGTACATGCTGCGTCTGTTGTATGGACAAACCACCTCTGAAGTACATGCTGCATCTGTTGTATGGACAAACCACCTCTGAAGTACATGCTGCATCTGTTGTATGGACAAACCACCTCTGAAGTACATGCTGCATCTGTTGTATGGACAAACCACCTCTGAAGTACATGCTGCATCTGTTGTATGGACAAACCATCTCTGAAGTACATGCTGCATCTGTTGTATGGACAAACCACCTCTGAAGTACATGCTGCCTCTGTTGTATGGACAAACCACCTCTGAAGTACATGCTGCATCTGTTGTATGGACAAACCATCTCTGAAGTACATGCTGCATCTGTTGTATGGACAAACCACCTCTGAAGTACATGCTGCATCTGTTGTATGGACAAACCACCTCTGAAGTACATGCTGCATCTGTTGTATGGACAAACCACCTCTGAAGTACATGCTGCATCTGTTGTATGGACAAACCACCTCTGAAGTACATGCTGCATCTGTTGTATAGACAAACCACCTCTGAAGTACATGCTGCATCTGTTGTATAGACAAACCACCTCTGAAGTACATGCTGCATCTGTTGTATGGACAAACCATCTCTGAACTACATGCTGCATCTGTTGTATGGACAAACCACCTCTGAACTACATGCTGCATCTGTTGTTTGGACAAACCACCTCTGAAGTACATGCTGCATCTGTTGTATGGACAAACCACCTCTGAAGTACATGCTGCATCTGTTGTATGGACAAACCACCTCTGAACTTCCCTATCAACGTGGTCCACTGGCAAGTTCCACTCCAACCAACCACTGATCAACGCACACACTTAAATCGTCAAAAATTACATTGTCAAACCACCTCTGGAGTACATGCTGCATCTGTTGTATGGACAAACCACCTCTGAACTTCCCTATCAACGTGGTCCACTGGCAAGTTCCACTCCAACCAACCACTGATCAACGCACACACTTAAATCGTCAAAAATTACATTGTCAACATTATAATGTCCAACGAATGGAATGTCCGCTTCCTGAAGGATTTGTCTATTCTTTAACTGTTCCGTGAAATTTCGGGCGAGGTAACATGGTGTCACGATATTTCGGTACAGAGCCTTATGACCGTCTTCGGGTGAATACTGGCGAAAATAAAGAGTGCTCCTCTATTTGATACCCCAGTGGCACATGCCCATGTTGTACCCAGTTGTCACTGTGCAGACACTGCTTGAGCGCATGCGCTTCTGCTGCAGCTCAGTGCGCTGTGCTGCGCTCTCTCCGTAGCGAAAGCTCGGTTCATTGATACCAGTAAAATTGTAGAACTACGTCAGTTATGCAGAGCACGAAATTTTTGTATGACAGGATTCCGTGCAGTATCTAACTGGAAGTCGCCGTCCCGACTGATACAGAACTCAGATAGTCGTATCATTATCAATGAACCTACGAAATACGTCTGTGTAAGTCCCTTCTCAATCGGGTTTGTGGTTACCAGCAAGGTACGACGTGGATGGTTGTCATACAGAAACATAGCTAGCGTTGTTCTACGACTCTGTGAAAACGCTCGATTTGATATCGATGATGCAACCTTTCACCACGGAAGCCACGGGGCGCAGCATACTAAGTTGCGGCAGAAGCGCATGTGATCAAGCAGCTCGGTGCCAACTGGTTACACTACAGTGCACTGACCGTCGTTTGACCATCGAACAGTTTCTCGTATGAACGACGTAGTAATAAACATCTCTGCAATAGAGAAACTACTGAAAGAGTCGACCGCTACGGTCGCAGGTTCGAATCCTGCCTCCGGCATGGATGTGTGTGATGTCCTTAGGTTAGTTAGGTTTAAGTAGTTCTAAGTTCTAGGGGACTTATGACCACAGCAGTTGAGTCCCATAGTGCTCAGAGCCATTTGAACAATTTTTTACTGAAAGAGTTGAAGACATATGTATAAGTCGCCAGGTCCGAACAGAACCCCAATTCGATTTTACAAAGAGTACTTATGGGCTTTTGCTCCTTGCCTACCTTGCATTTATGGTAAATGTATTGCGCAGCTGAAAGTCCCAGGCAACAGGAAAAAAGAACACATGACTACTGTATATACTGTAAGAAGGGCAATAGAACGGATCCGCAAAATTACAGGGCAACATCCCTAACATCGATTTGCACGGAGAGCCTAATGGTACATACCTATTCGCAAGGACTGTGGTAACGTGCTGACCTGTGAAAAAGCGTTTGTTATGTTAGCTGCCCTCTGTAATAAAAAAAACTGAGTGATCGGATCTAGAACGAACAACAACGGGCGTCAGGGGGCGTCTGCCACGAACAATTGCAACGAACTGTAACGAACAAAATGAGTTAACAAAAAAAAATAGTAAGGCCACTGTTCGCAATAAGCGGAAAATCCGGGTTTGAGTCCCGCATCGGCATCGATTTTCATTGTCGTCATTCTAATATACAGTTGATGGTCGTCTATATTCACGGGCCGAAGTGACCGTGCGGTTCTAGGTGCTACAGTCTGGAACCGAGCGACCGCTACGGTCGCAGGTTCGAATCCTGCCTCGGGCATGGATGTGTGTGATGTCCTTAGGTTAGTTAGGTTTAATTAGTTCCAAGTTGTAGGCGACTGATGACCTCAGAAGTTAAGTCGCATAGTGCTCAGAGCCATTTGAACCATTTTGTCCATATTCGCAAATGCGAATACATTTCAAGTAATTCATAACGGCTTTAGCCGCGGCAGTACCTGTTCCTTCGGACATACATGCATATCCACGAAACTTTGCATCGTACTTCTGAACAACACCGGCACTGGAATATCGTGGATCTGATGTGTCTAGATTTCCCAAAGCATTAGACACGGTGCTCCATTTGCAGACTGTTAACGAATGTGCAAGCATATGGAAGAGGGTCACATATATATGAGTGACTCGAAGACTTCTTAAGCAATAGAACCCAATATTTTGCCCTCGGCCGTGAGTGTTCATCAGAGGCAAGGATATCATCAGGAGTGCTGCAGGGAAGTGTAATGGAGCCACTATTATTTTCTATGTATATAAATTATTTGTTTGAGGGATGGGCAACAATCTGCGGTTGTTTGCTGTGTCGTGTCCTGACATAGGTGGGTGAGGGAGAAAAGGGGTTACTGGTCAGTCTGCGATCCCGAGCGGTACAGAGCGGAAGGAAGAGAACAATTCACAGTGAAGGCATTTGATTGTTTTCTTCTGAGCCAACACTGGTACAGGTATTTACTAGAAATACAGGTGGTGAGACTTCGCAGGGAACTCGTTGCGGAGACTCCTGGACAAACAGGGTTTTGAAATAGTTGTTTATTCCAGACAGGACTAACTAATACACTGGAGGCTAGTTCTAGGCTTAGAAAAAGCATTAAAAACACTGTTACAACAGAAGCCAGTGCAGAAGTCCCAGGAGTGGATGCTAACCACAGCAGCAAACACTAGCATCATCTTAAGGCAACAACTTACTTGCAAAACAAAACATACTGAATGTGACGCTGTTCACTGAGGCAGTCCAAGTGAGAGAGCTGGACCGAGGCTGGAGCCGACGGACGCGAATTCGGCGCCCAGATCGTCTGACTGAGCACTCCGCGAAAATGCGGAATGTAGGGGTTTTAAAGAGTCGCGTGGGGGCACTGTTTTTCCCATTTAAAGCCACCCAGCCAATCCCGCAGGTCTCTTGCAGGCGCCTGCCAATCACGGTTTAGTTAATTCTCCTCTACTGCTCCTAAGGCGGGGATGTTAATGCAGTTGCACTAAATCCGTATTTGGTATCAAGATTGTTCAGCAGAAAGCTAAACATAACTGCTCTGCCAAATAAGGCTTGCAACATCATTGTTATACGTCATTTAGCCCCGCCCCTCGGGCTCCCCGGAGTAGGGAATGCTACGTCAACAGTTTTTTGGCGTTTTCGCTCTCTTTCTAACCTTTGTGCGCGTGCTGACGTTGCTGTTCTCAGGGCTGGTATCAAGCTGGCTTTACTGCTGATACGTGCCTGTTGGTTACTAAGTTCTACGGTGCAACCTACCACAGAGTCTAGACTACATATGAAGTTACATGTTAATTCCTTGAGGAGTAACTAGCGCCCTGGGACCGCGTCTGGGAGCATCTACGTTTTCGCAAGGCTCTCCCCTTCCGGTTTACTTCATGTAACGATATCTCTCCTAGTTTCGTCTGCCCTCACCATCATCTCTGCTTCGGCACCTTGGAGCGCCTGTCCTCCTATCTCACAGCTTCAACATAACTCTACAGTAGCAAGGAATAATAAATATATTACAGCTGGTGATGCTATAGTGTAGGGAAGATGTGGAGGTTGAGTGACTGCAGGTGGATACAAGGCGACTTAGACAAATTTTCTAGTTAGTGCGATGAATGACAGTTAATGCGGCTGAGTATGAAAAACAAACTTGTAACGTTCGGATACAGCATTAGTAATGTGCTGCTTGATTTAGTCACGTAGCTTAAATTTCAGACTTAACGTTGCAAAGCGATATGAAACGGAACGAACATGTGAGGACTGCGGTAGGGAAGGCGAAAGGTCGACTTCGGTTTGTTGGGAGAATTTTGGGAAAGTGTGATTCATCTGTAAGGGAGACTAGGAATAGGACGCTAGTGCGACCTGTTCTTGAGTAGAGCTGCGGTGTTTGGGTTCCGCAGCAGGTCGCATTAAAGAAAGACATCAAACCAATTCAGGGCTGAGGTGTTAGATTTGTTACCGGTAGGTTCGAACAACACTGAAGTGTTGCGGAGATACTTCGGGAACTTAAATGGGAATCCCTGTAGGTAAGGCGACATTCTTTTCGATGAACACTGTTGAGAAAATTTAGAGAATCGGTGTTCCTAGCTGACTGCAGAACGATTCTATTGCTGGTGACATACATTTTGCCCACCGACGGTGGCTTGCGGAGTATGTATGTACACTCATGCTCATACATTAAGGATAATGCTCATGCATGGTGAAACAACGCTCTGGTGGGCGGTTTGCGGGTTTAAATCACCTCGAGGCATGGCCATGCGGTGTATTTGACCTGCGGTCGTCGCAGCTGGCAGCAGTCCACATACGCAGAGGTGTGTTGGTGCATGTCAAAGTACGGTGCAGCGAGTAAGTGTGCAGACGTTTTCAGATGTGCTAATGGTGACTGTGTGTTGAAAATGGCTGAAAGAACACATATCGATGACGTTATGAGGGGTAGAATACTAGGCCGACTGGAGGCTGGTCAAACGCAGCAGGTCGTAGCACAAGCCCTCCGTGCGCCACAAAGTGTGATCTCAAGATAACGGCAGCGATTCCAGCAGACAGGTAACGTGTCCGGCGCTACATTACGGGACATCCACAGTGTACGCCACAAGAAGACCGATATTTCGCCAACAGTGCCCGCAGACGACCACGGAGAACTGCAGGTAGCCTTGCTCGGGACCTTACCGCAGCCACTGGAACAGTTGTCTCCAGATACACAGTCAACAGACAACTGAACAGACATGATTTATTCGCCCGGAGACTTGCAAGGTGCATTCAACTGACCGCTGCTCACAGGAGAGCCCTTAGAGCCTGGTGTCAAGAACACAGTACATGGTCGTTGGAACAGTGGTCCCAGGTTATGTTTGCGAGGTACCGCGGTGGAGAAGAGTTTGTACCTCTTTAATTCAGACGAATTTTGCATGAGAACGAGACATGCACTCGACCCCCTCCTTAGCTACCAGCTAATTAATTCTGAGCACAACGGTAACGGAAGGAAATGATGGTGGACCCTGCTAGTTGTTAAAATACGGAGTGCACACTCACAATAATTTAATAAAAATTGTAATCTACTCAGAGAAAAAAAAGAGAACTTTATCATAATAAATAAAAGTAAATGGGATTCTGCCTATATCTACGAAATGATATGCAGATTAAATATTACAACGAGATTTATTATACATCAGGACATAAATGCACATGATTGTCAACACTCACAGTAAAAGGATAGCGTATACTGAAATATTATGAGAATAAGAGCTGGCTCAAGAACAGGGGGCTCCTACTCTCTGTTAGGCAATAGATTGACGATAATGAATGGAGGTCCTAATTAATAAAATATTAATCTCCCGACTGTATAGCAGTATCGCAATTAGTAGTGAGAGGTCAAATGGGATCACATGGAGAAAGAAGCAAGGTGGACTTGTAGCAAAGCGAGCGCGCGTGCTGCTGAGGGATTCAGTATAAAATTGATAAGGTCCTAGGATGCCGGAGCCGCAAAATACTGTACCAGTACTGAAATCTACAGCACGTCGTCGGTGGGCAGCGTCCTGATGATGTAGGCGCCGACTTCTGCCGTGCAGCAACTGTTTGTCAACCCCTGGTCGCAAAGGCTGTTCGAAAATTCTAAGTTCTACCGTAAACGAGCGACCAAGTCGGAGACTGTCCGACTCCGACGAAGATCAGATCCCGAACCTTACTGCCCGCACAAAGCAAGCGCGAAGCCAACATTGCTCTACTCCATACTCTCCTCGCAAAACTGAGAATCAGCATTCAGTTCTGATTCCAAAATTCCGCCACACTGTCGCAGAACATCATTCGCGCCAATAGCGACCGTTCCTTCCAATTTCGAGCAGGGTTTTATGACGTCAACTAGCCTCAGTTTAAGTTAACCAATCATGCCTCTACTATTCAGCTGAGGGCACTGAACTTGCTGTCTGACCGGCTACAAAAACAACCTGCCTAGACCACCGGCCATCCGGCGCCAGACAGTCGCACCCAGTAGGGCACAGTCCACAAGTATTCTCAGAATCATGAGGACAATGCAGTCTGTCGGTGCCAGGAATCTTCGTTCCGGACGCGCCGGAACGGAAAACACATAAACTGCAGCGACACTCAGACGTCTCGCAGGTCGTTTCGCTCTGCATACAATAAGCGAAATTCGACCGACGTCAGTCGTTCCGCCAGGCGCTTAATCCTATTGCACGAACCCCTCAGAATTCAGGGAAGTCCAGCTCCCAACCGGAAACGCAGTGTGCCACGTCCTACGATGCTCGCCTCGCCCAGGCCATACACGGAAGTAAAACAACACGTTTAGGAATCAAGTGAAAAGTATTGTTTGAGCTCTCAGTACAAATACTCTCATTACAGTAACCTTATTCGGTCTGTTACTACCATGCAATGACATAGAACATTAATAAAGTTGATAAAAATTAGACATGCAAAAGAGGGCATGGAACCTCTCATCTTCACGGACGAGTCTGGGTATAGTCTGAACAGTGATTCTCTCCGGGTTTTCATCTGGCGTGAACCAGGAACCAGATACCAACCCCTTAATGTCCTTGAAAGGGACCTGTATGGAGGTCGTGGTTTGATGGTGTGGGGTGGGATTATGATTGGTACACGTTCACCCCTGCATGTCTTTGACAGAGGAACTGTAACAGGTCAGGTGTATCGGGACGTCATTTTGCGCCAGTATATCCGGCTTTTCAGGGGTGCAGTGGGTCCCACATTCCCCCTGATGGGTGATAACGGACGGCCCCTCTGAGCTGTCGTTATGGAGGAGTACCTTGAAACAGAAGATATCAGGCGAATGCAGTGGCCTGCCTGTTTTCCAGACCTAAACTCCATCGAGCACGTCTGGGATGCTCTCGGTCAACGTATCGCTGCACGTCTCCAAACCCCTACGACACTTCAGGAGCTCCGACAGGCACTGGTGCAAAAATCGGAGGCTATACCTCAGCAGCTGCTCGATCACCTGATCTAGAGTATGCCAGCCCGTTGTGCGGCCTGTGTACGTGTGCATGGTGATCATGTCCCAATTGATGTCGTACATGCGCAGGAAACAGTGGCGTTTTGTAACACATGTGTTTCGGGACGGGTTTCTCAACTTATCACCAATACCGTGGACTTACATATCTGTGTCGTGTGTGTTCCCTATGTGCCTATGCTATTAGCGCCAGTTTTGTGTAGTGCCACGTCGTGTGGCACCACATTCTGCAGTTGTCCTTAAATTATGAGCATGAGTGTAGATGAAGATATGGGGACCTAAAAGTTAAAGTAAGACAAAATTACAACCAAGATCTTCAACATTCCAAATACAACATGCAAGTGTAGGTGCCTCTTTTCCTGTAGAAAAGATGTGTATAATGTGGACGTGTCTGTCCTTTGTATACCTATCATCTAATGACAAGAGGAGTATTAAGAGGCATCCCACGCCTTTTGTCACCTCATTGTATCATAACAACAGCCACAAACGACATCATTCTTGGTTAAACTTTGGACAGGACGAGGAGGCGCGAAGCTGCGGTCCTCTGCGAGGCCAGGCAGCAGGGGGTGCTGCCTGCTGCTGTAATTTCGTTCCCGCTGCCGTAAATCGCGTTAGTCCCGGCGCAGGTCGCTGATCTGCTTAGCGATGTCGGCGCCTGCTGCAGTGAACTGCGTGAGGCGTTCTGTTTCCTTCATTTACCCTCTCTTCTGTTCCCTTACTGGCGAGCCTGGAGAGTCAGAATGTGCCCCTTCCACTTAGGTTTCTTGTCAGGGCGGGAATCGTACTGTGATGCAACACTGTCTACGAATGGCGGAGTTTTATAAATAAGAAGGGTAATAAAATTATAGAAAGCCTTTGAGGCCACAAATAATAGAGAATTGGAATTTATTAATTAATGCGTTAAGTTTTATAATTGACTTTACTTGTGATGACAGGTGTGTAGAACATGAAGTGTGTGTATGACTATGTTTACTGTGCTATTTTTATAAGAGTTCCTTATGTAAAGACTTAGATTTTTCTGGTGATGTTTCGAATAGTTTTATTGAATGTATTGTGCGAAACGCAATGCAGTCGGCAGAAGTTTTGTAAGAAGTATGGAGCGAGTGAGGTATCGGTAGTTGCGTCGAACAATGTGTAGCAGTCAGTCGCGGATGGCGCGTGAGCCTGGCCGTACGAAAGCAACTACTCTGTGTAGTGATGGTGTGCGTTTAGCGCAATATTAATATCGGACTTTTTGTGTTAGACGGTTTGAAATTTAACAATGTTATGGGTATTCTAAACGGACGTGGTATTACGCAAACGCTGTTGGTTTTTGCAAAGTGATGCCTGTGGCAGTGACAATGCACTCCTGAACAGACAGTATTGTCGTCAGTTTAGAATTGAGCTGCATTACGTAAACTGTGAATTTAATATTGCTCGTTTTTTTTACTACGATATACGACGTATGCTAAAACACTAACAGCCAATGTGGAAACTGTGAACTGTGTTGCTACGTAAGTGACTGTTTCCGCGGGAATACTGCTATCGTGAACCATGAATATTAACTGTAGATGGGCTGTCTAACTTCGCAATTGGCAAATTATAGCAAATGGAATGTTAATTTAAACACGTTATGTGACTGCGCCGAACTATCGTGTGTGAAATTTGCAGTCGAACTATTCCAGCCTACGACAAATACAACCTGTTTCTCGGCACTTTTTAGCCGTGTTCCACAAGCGCGTTTCACTACGAAGGAGGAAGCAGTCTTTGCCAGTTTCATACTGCGTATTTACAGCGCGACAGTCAGAGCACAACAGTACAAAGACTGTGACTGTATATGATTTTTGAAATAAAAATTACATAGTTAAAGCGTATTTAAGAAAAACTTTGATGGCTGTTAATACATTAGACTATCTTAAAGTTTCATTTACCGTGAGTTAGTAATAAAATTTCTAATAAGTAAGTAGGACCTACTTCTAAGAGCGTAGGAACACCAGTTTTCGTGCCGGCCGGAGTGGCCGTGCGGTTCTAGGCGCTACAGCCTGGAACCGAGGCACCGCTACGGTCACAGGTTCGAATCCTGCCTCGGGCATGGATGTGTGTGATGTCCTTAGGTTAGTTAGGTTTAATTAGTTCTAAGCTCTAGGCGACTGATGACCTCAGAAGTTAAGTCGCATAGTGCTCAGAGCCATTTGAACCGTTTGATCTAGTTTTCGCTCGTATGGCTTCTGACCAATCATCACGTTCGTGTTTGTTTGCTTTCGTGTTCTCGTTTGCTTTATTCTTATGATGAACAGAGTATAGTTATTGGTCACGTAATGTGCCCTTGTATATTAAGTCACTGACGTCACGGAGACTCCGCTGAAGTGGCCGATTTTTTAGTAGTAGGAGGGCGTTTTGTGGTGTGATGTGTGTCAGATCGCGACACATTGATTTTGGTGGGATTTCATATGCCGAAAGAGCCGCGCTATTGGACAGCCGTGTTTTGCATTTCCTGCTACTGACATGTAGGCACGGTTTGGCGGGAAAAGACAGCAGGGCTTTTAAGGACTTTTAGGAGAGAGTCCTTGGGGAATCGTGGAGTGTAACATACCAATCCCTTAATAATTTTCCTGCTGTGAGGAGCGAGAGTTTATATTTTTATGAAAAAAATTCCTGTGACATCGCGTGAGATTTCAAACAATCTAATGAGTACACGGTGACGTCCATGTCGCCTAAACTTTAATTAAAAAGTTCTACGTAACAGACAATCTCTGACTGCGAGAGGGAAGTTGTGAGCTCTGTTGTGAGCAGTGCTTCTCTTTGGACTTTGTAATGAAGCAGTTAATAAACCGGAATTTGACACTCTGGTGTTAGTTCTCTGGTTGAATAGAGGTGCGTTCGGTATCTGTCTGAAGCTAAATGAATGTACCGCTGAAAGTCAGCCCACTCGTAAAATCAGAAATACAAAAAATTTGGCGATTTGACAGAGTCGTATTAAATTCCACTGAATCGCCAAAGAAACTGGTATAGGCGTGCGAATTCAAATACAGAGGTAACTAGACAGGCAAAATACGGCGCTGCGGTCGGCAACGCCTATATAAGACAAGTATCTGGTGCAATTGTTAGATCGGTTACTACTGCTCCAATGGCAGGTTATCAAGATTTAAGTGAGCTTGAACGTGGTGTTATAGTCGGCGCAGGAACGATGGGACACGGTATCTCCGAGGTAGCGATAAAGTGAGGATTTCCCCTTACGACCATTTCATGAGTGTACCGTGAATATCGGGAATCTAGTAAAACATCAAATCTCCGACATCGCTGCGGCCGGAAAAACATCCTGCAAGAACGGGACCAACGTCGACTGAAGAAAACCGTTCAACGTGACATAAATGCAACCATTCCGCAAATTGCTGCAGATTTCAGTGCTGGACCATCAACAAGTGTCAGTGTGCGAACCATTCAACGAAACATCATTGATGTGGGCTTTCGGAGCCGAGGGCCAACTGGAATACCCTTGATGACTACACGACACAAAGCTTCGCGCCTCGCCTATGCCCATCAACATTAACATTGGACTGTTGGTGACTGGCAATGTGTTGTCTGGCCGGACGAGTCTCGTTTCAAACTGTATCGAGCGGATGGAAGTGTACGCTTATGGAGACTCATGAATCCATGGACCCATGTCAGCAGGGGCTGTTCAAGCTGGTTGAGGCTCTAATGGCGTGAATCGTGTGCAGTTGGAATGGGATGGGACCCCTGATAAGTCTAGATACGATTGTGACAGGTGACACGTACGTAAGCATCCTGTCTGATCACCTGCATCGATTCATGTCCATTGTGCGCTCCGATTGGCTTGGGCAATTCCAGTAGGACAATACGACACCCCACATGTACAGAATTACTACAGAGTGGTTCCAAGAACACTCTTCCGAGTTTAAACACTTCCGTTGGCTACCAAACTCCCCAGTCCTGAACATTATTGAGCATATCTAGGATGCCTTGCAACATGCTGTTCATAAGAGATCTCCACCCTCTCGTGCTGTACGGAGTTATGGACAGTCATGCAAGATTTATGGTGTCAGTTCCCTCCAGTACTACTTCAGACGTTAGTCGAGTCCATGCCACGTCGTGTTGCGGCACTTCTGCGTGCTCGCGGGGTCCTACACGATATTAGGTTGGTGTACCAGTTTCTTTGGGTCTTCAGTATAGATAGAAAGGATAATTGTGGCCGTATCTGAAGAATGTAGGAGATTATATCATTTTTTAATGTGAAAAGGTAAGTACCCTTTTTTTATTTTCATTAATACAGCATATATGAATCCCGATGTGTTGCGTATCGGAATAGACGCTGGGACAGAAAGCTTTCAGTAGCAGTCTTGCAGCCTGCGCACAGTCAGAACTTTCCTGGGTGAATTTTTAACCCTTTCGACGTTTTCCTAGGATTGATAATGCTTACTAGATTGTAATCCAGAATCATGTCGTTGCTGCTACAACTTCCAAACGGTCTATTACGAGTAGTATAATTTAATTCTGAATTGTAGCTTACGACGAACTTCGCAGCAGGACATCGGCTAGAAGAAGACTAGACGAGCTGCAGAAATTAGTGCCAGAAAGGAGTGCGCTCTGCTACATATAACAGACTTTACGTATATAGTTTTGGCATTAATATTGTAATTCAATTCCAGGCAGACAGATTAAAATATATTTTTTGTGGTATAATAAAGGACAGCATGTAGTCTTCTTACGGGGACGTGGTGCAGTGCGCATCTTGTGCACGTCAGCTGCGTACATGGGAGATGGAGATCAGCTCATTTTAGCTGACAAGCAGGCACTGGAGTTGCAGAAGTGGCAATGGACACTCGTATTTGATCGAGAGTCATTCGAACGGTTGCAGCATCAAATGGCAATCTTGGTCCTCGCTTGAGGACTTCTGTACGATTACCTGCTCCAAATTCAGCCTTGATGTGCTGAATGTGTGATCTTTGCAATTAGTCACTAGGTTTACAGTCATTGTTTCTCGAGCGAGATTAACTGGCTTTGGGATTGATTTTCTGATAGACATCAGCGTCAGTAGGTCATACTTTCTCATCCAACTGAGTAACTGCTTATCAATTCGAGTCACTGATTAGAATGTCTACAAACGATTCCAATTTCGTCATAATTTATGTGTATGACTGATGGCTTCAGTGAGTAAATTAATGTGTTTAAACGATATAATGTTTCTGTTAGACATCTTCCCTTCAAATTAATTATTCTGTGTGCGAATCCCTACTTTAGCATCTGTAGCTAGGGCTACTACAGGGTGAAAATTATTGCACTCAATGAAAAAAAAAACGTAATTAATTACAAACTACGGGATGCACGCGCTTTATTTAACATGTAAACGTCTCTACCGATATTCGGATTTAGGTTGTGAGATGTTCTATGTGCCTGTCATCATTAGCGATGATGTGGCGCAGACGAATAGCGAAATTCTGCATGTCGCGCGGGATTAGCCGAGCTGTGTCAGGCGCTGCAGTCATGGACTGTGCAGCTGGTCCCGGCGGAGGTTCGAGTCCTCCCTCGGGCATGGGTGTGTGTGTTTGTCCTTAGGATAATTTAGGTTAAGTAGTGTGTAAGCTTAGGGACTGATGACCTTAGCAGTTAAGTTTCATAAGATTTCACACACATTTGAACATTTTTGGGTTATGCTCATCAACACCTTTATACGCTGAAGCGCCAAAGAAGCTGGTATAGGCATGCGTATTCAAATACGGCACATTTGTACATATGAATTCTGCATGACTCGCTGAAATGTTGGAATATCGATACTGTCGATGACCTCCTGCATGGCTGTTTTCAGATCAGTAATGGTTTTGGGGTTGCTGCTGTACACCGTGTCTTTAATATAGTCCCACAAAAAGGAGTCTCATGTGTTCATATCCGGGGAATATGGCGTCCAATCGAGGCCCGTGCCAGCAGCCTCTGGGTACCCCAGAGCCAGACTGCAGTCCCCAAAGTGCTCCTCCAGGACATCAAACACTCTCCTGCTTCCATGGGGTAGAGCTCCGTGTTGCATGAACCACATCTTGTCGAAATCAGGGTCACTTTAGATAATGGGGATGAAATCATCTTCTAAAACGTCCATGTACCGTTCGATAGTCACCGTGCCATCAAGGAATAATGCACGGATTATTCTGTGACTGGACATTGCCCACCACACATTCACCCGTTGTGGGTGAAGAGACTTCTCGATCGCGAAATGCGGGTTCCCAGTCCCACAAGTGCGCCAATTTAGTTTATTCACGAACTCGTCCACATGAAAGTGCGCTTTCTCACTAAACCAAACCAAATTCACAGCAAAGTCCTGTTCGTCAGTTCTGTGGAGAATAGAATTGGCGAAACGCAGTCGCTTTTTCATGGCCCTGGGGCTTAATGGCTGATGAGTTTGAATCTTACAAGGGAAGAGATGAAGGTCTCCGATAACAATTTGTTCTAGTGTCTCCGAGTTGATTTCCACCTGTTCAGTAGCTCGTCTGATCGATCTCCTGCGGCTGGTTTGAAACACAGCGCGTGTCTTCTCAATGTTTTCAGGCGCTTTCACCCTGCTTGGACGGCCGATATTGTCAACACTGTCATGACGAACACTACCCGTTCCCTCAAACTTGCGAATCAAATTCGTGATTGTTAGCACGGCTGGACCGGTTGTCTTCAGCTTGTACTCAGCCACAAACTTCCTTTGAGCCGCAGTTAGGCTGTTATTGCTCGCACAGTAGGCCTTCACAAGTGCTATACGCTCAGACCGTGACATTTTCACGTGCAAATGGCCGACAACAACATGGCGTGTAGACATGCGCATATTAATTCCCATCATGCAACGCGGCCAACAGTTCAGTTTGAACTACGACTCAGTAATTGTTACCCTGTCAAATATCCGTTTAAGCTGTGTACATTAAACTAATAGCATGGATGTAAAGGCGTGGCCAGCGAACGTTTAGCTTTCTGGTTAGGATAACTTAACATACGCGGGAGTTTCGCAATCAGATGTGATGTCCGCAGTACAAGAAGAGTTTAAGGCTTTAGACATCGGTCAAGACAGCGGGCTAAGATATTCACTTGCTCGTTTCAGCTCACTGAGGTAAAACGCAGGACTCGTCTCCACTGTGCACTCATGCGTGCATTAAACGTAGAGGCATCAGCACTCATTGGAAACGACACATGCAGCAGCCAGCGTTTGATTTTTGTACGTTGTTACTTTTAGACTTAACTCTTATACATGTTTTTGTCTCTGAAAGAGATCCTAGAGTAGATACGGCATTGGACTGCGACTGTTGCGCTATCTTGTGCTGGCTTCGTTCCGATTCGTACCGCTACGGGAGGCAAAGGAACGTCACTACAAAGAAGCAAAATTAGGGGAAAATTCGATTGTTCGCAAATGTTCATGCAGTGGTGCCGGAGAGTATTATAAACTAAATCAAGGAATAAACTGTGTTCTGAGGGTGGAAAGACGAGGCGGGTGGAGTCTAGGAGCGTGAGGGAAGGTAGAACTGCAAACTGAAGAGTGGGCAGCTACTTTCCCATTCTCTCTACCACATTACACGCACGTCACAAAAGCAACTGCAGGGTGTTACACAAAGTTATACCGACCCTTCCGCAGCTCGACTTACAAATCACTGCCGACGCAATGTGTACACATGCCTAGGGGTGTTAACTTTCCACAAAGTACGTTAAACTTTATGGAATACAGATATGAGAGTTGCTAATAATGCAAACGTAAGAAAAGGATATGGACAGAATCAGTGTAAATCTCTGCACACTGTTCTACACTGCTACAGGGGAAATTGATTCTTAGTCATCTCATACGGCACTTTTTCAGAAATACCTGCCCAATTTTCTCGTCTGAGTACACAAAAAACTTCACTGAGTTCGTGCTTATATAGTGAAGTTATTTTCAGTTTATTAAGTCAGTATTTATTTGCAGCTGTTTAGTGAGCTACTCGAATTACGTTAAAAAGGCTGCACAGCTGCAGCTATCAGTTGTCTACCACACAATGAAGAACCTGTCGTAAGTGTAACACGCCGGCAGTATACAGTGAAGAGTCAAAGAAGCTGGTACACCTGCCTAATATCGTGTAGGGCCCTCCCGCGCACGCAGAAGTGCCGCAGCACGAGGTGCCATGGACTCGACTAATGTCTAAAGTTGTGCTGGAGGAAATTGACACCATGAATCCTGCAGGGCTATCCATAAATCCGTAAGAGTACGAGGGGATGGAGATCTCTTCTGAGTAGCACGTTGCAAGACATTCCAGATATGCTCAATAATGTCCATGTCTGGGGAGTTCGGTGTCCAGCGGAAGTGTTTAAACTCAGAACAGTGTTCATAGAGCCATTCTGTAGCAAATCTGTACGTGTTGGGTGTCGCATTGTCCTGCTGGAATTGCCCAAGTCCGTCGGAATGCACAATGGGCATGAATGGATGCAGGTGATCAGACAGGATGCTTATGTACGTGTCACCTGTCAGAGTTGTATCTGGACGTATCAGTGTCACATATCACTCCAACTGCACACGCCCCACACCATTACAGAGCCTCCGCCAGCTTGAACAGCCCCTGCTGACATGCGGGGTCCATGGATTCATGAGGTTGTCTCCACACCCGTGCACGTGTATCCGCTCGATACAATTTGGAACGATCTCGTCCGACCAGGCAACACGTTTCCAGTCCAATGTCGATTTGACAGGTCCTGGCGAGGCGTAAAGCTTTGTGTCGTGCAGTCATCAAGTGTACACGAGAGGGCTTTCGGCTCCGAAAGCCCATGTCGATGATATTTCGTTGAATTCTTCGCACGGTAACACTTTTTGATGGCCCAGCATTGAAATCTGAAGCTATTTGCGGAAGGGTTGCACTTCTGTCACGTTGAACGATTCTCTTCAATCGTCGTTGGTCGCGTTCTTGCAAGATCTTTTTCCGGCCGCACCTACGTCGGAAATTTGATGTTTTGCCGGATTTATGATATTTTCGGTACACTCGTGAAATGGTCGTGTGGGGAAAATCCTTACTTCATCACTACCTCGGAGATGCTGTCTCCCATCGCCCGTGCGCCGACTATAACGCCACGTTCAAGCTCGCTTAAATCTTGATAACCCGCCATTGTAGCAGTAGAAACCGATCTAAGATGTGCACCAGACACTTGTTGTCTTATATGGGTGTTGCCTACCGCAGCGCCGTATTTTGCCTGTTTATATATCTCTATATTGGAATACGCGTGACCATACCAGCTTCTTTGGCGCTTCAGCGTATATTCCAAAATGTTGATCTTAGTGTTTTCACTATCAGTGGCTGGAATACTTTTCACATCATGAGCTTCATTACCACATCCTCAGCTCTCCAAATATATGAAGAGGTCCAGAGGCTGAAACTGGCTCCCTCTGTAATAAATGTAGGTTACCTATCTGTTTCGCAATTTCTGACTATGAGATTTATGCAGTCTACCATTAACATAATTAGCCGTGAGAGAAATGCAGTAACTTTCTGCTCATTCATTAATTCACCACCAAGTGGCTAAAACACAGTTACATTTCTTTACAGTATGCTGTCAACAACTGACACTAGCAAGATGTCACATTTGATCCGATCGGTTTCCCACCAGCACTACGTAGGTCACTGACAACATCACACTCACGAATGAAGCACTTATTAGCCATTGTTTATATTAATATATTTTACATAAAAGCTAACATAACAGCTGCTAAAGTACTCATTTAATAAACTGAAAATAACACCACTACATAAACACCTTGGATAATGAAATGTAGTCGAATTAAATCAGGTGATTCTGAGGGAATTAGATTAGGAAATGAGACACTTAAAGTAGTAAGTGGGTTTTGTTATTTGGAAAGCAAAATAACTTATTACTGTCGAAGTAGGGAGGATATAAAACGTAGACAGGCAATGGCAAGAAAAGCGTTTCTGAATAAGAGATATCTGTTAACATCGAGTATACATTTAAGCGTCAGGAGTCCTCTCTGAAAGTATTTGTATGGAATGTTGCCATGTATGAAAGTGAAACATGGACGATAAACAAAAAAAAACAAAAAAAAAAATGGCTCTGAGCACTATGGGACTCAACTGCTGAGGTCATTAGTCCCCTAGAACTTAGAACTAGTTAAACCTAACTAACCTAAGGATATCACAAACATCCATGCCCGAGGCAGGATTCGAACCTGCGACCGTAGCGGTCTTGCGGTTCCAGACTGCAGCGCCTTTAACCGCACGGCCACTTCGGCCGGCGGACGATAAACAGTTTAGACATGGAAAGAATAGAAGCTGTTGAAATGTGGTGCTACAGAAGAATGATCGCGTAACTGATGAGGAGGTACTGAATAGAATTGGGGAGAAGAGAAATTTGTGGTACAACCTGACAAAAAGAAAGGACTGGTTGATAGGACACATGCTGAGGCATCAAGGGATCACCAATTTAATACTGGAGGGAAGCGTGTGGAGTAAAAATCGTAGAAAGAGACAAAGAGTTGAATACAGTAAGCAGATTAAGAAATTCATACCGAGCAGGGTGGCGCAGTGGTTAGACACTGGACTCGCATTCGGGAGGACGACGGTTCAATCCCGCGTCCGGCCATCCTGATTTAGGTTTTCCGTGATTTCCCTAAATCGCTCCAGGCAAATGCCGGGATGGTTCCTCTGAAAGGGCACGGCCGACTTCCTTCCCCATCCTTCCCTAATCCGATGAGACCGATGACCACGCTGTCTGGTCTCCTTCCCCAAAACCAACCAACCAAGAAATTCATAGGTGAAGGGACTTGCTCTGGATAGAGTGGAAAAATTTGGAAATTTGTGGTATGGTCGTATGGGACCAAACTGCTGAGGTCGTCGGTCCCTATGCTAACGTACTACTTTGCCTAATTTAAACTAACTTACGCTAAGGACGACACTCACACCCATGCCAGAGGGAGGACTCGAACCTCCGACGGAGGGAGGATAGAGTGGAGAACAGCGTCAATCCAGTCTTTGGACTGAGGACCACAACAACAACGATATATAAGCTCAGTGAAGTTATTTTGTCTAATGACGTAAGATAACTGGGCACAAAGTGCTGGTAAGGTATCATCTGTTTGTAAACTTCGAGCAGCCCTGGTGGTGGAGGAAGTCGCCTTCCATTTAACAACGCTACAGCTACCGTACAGGAACACCAAGGTTTACGTAGAATCTGTTGATATGTTTTTCTGGCGTTAATGTTATTAGCAACTCATGTCTGTATTCAACGTAGAGTTAACACACCTTGCGGAAGATAAACACCGCCTTCGGGGGTGTATGCGCACTGCGCTCCGAGCTGCAGAAGTGCCGGTATAGCTTCGTGAAATATCGGTTACTGGCTTATCGTGGCATAGCGTTGCAGAGAAAATGGGGACACGCCTGCCCGCTCGGGACTTGACATCTGAGGTCATCAGTCCCCTAGAACTTAGAGCTACTTAAACCTAACCAAGCTAAGGACATCACACACATCCGTGCCCGAGGCAGGATTCGAACTTGCGACCGTAGCGGTCGCGCTGTTCCAGACTGAAGCGCCTAGAACCGCTCGGCCACAACGGCCGGCTTTAATACGGTCCTACTGCACGTGGATGCAATACACCCATTTCATATTCGTTCTTAACAAACTTCATTTAATTATAAACTGTTTATTATCAACATCAATTTTATGCTATTAGAACAGTTTTAACTATCTGCGATGTACCAATCCCGTGGTAGGCAGAAACGATTAGTTCTAGAGATAAAATGAATAGGACTTTATTGTAGGAAATGTAGTGTATTTTAATTTTGTACCGCTAGAAACCACGGGTTTCGAGATATAAAATTTGACCTTCAAACGTCCCCCAATCCTCACGCTCATATTCCACCTATCAAGGTTTTTAATGTTGTCCACTGCTTCATACACCACGGTAAGGAGACGTGCGCAACAGTGTTTTAGCAGCCGTCGTCATAGGGAAGGTGGAGAGGAGCAGAAATGGTTAGCCAATACGTAAATGCATTAAACTGAAATTTTACTAAACATGTAGCTTTCTCCAATTCCTACAAAGAAACTCTACAGAACAAACAGCAATAAAATCCAGTTATTAAAAGAAGCAACTAAAGAGTGTCGTCCCGTGTGACGCTTCAGCAACTAATGCACGAGCTAATTTCGAAGCCTCACTAAGACTGAAGATTATCAAAGACTTTGAGAGCGGCCTTGTAGCTGCCGCTGGCACCCTATATCGTGGTGGCAGAGGGCGCTCAAGGTCGGAGCGTCAAGGTGTGGCTCCGGGGTCCGCATCTTTGGATACACAGGATCCCCGCGTGGCCGCTACTGACGATGGAAAAGTCTCTTTTCGTTGCCAATTGTGAGACGCCGGTGTGGATGGTATCTATCTGTGATATCATATTTAGTATGCTGTTCATTAAAATCCTCACCAATGCACAAAAATCCGTGACTACCCGATTTTTTCCTGCGATCGACCTCTTTTGGTTTCCGTGGACTCAGGCAGACCGTCAAAGTTTCTTGGGAAGAAGATTGTGGCGTTGATGATGTTCATGGGTGGAAAGCCAATGCCGTCGTTTGCTAACATCGGAAACTAATTTACTCTTCTGCGCTAACTGATGTTGTAGCAGTGGATTTGTGTCTACATATTAGGTTTAATGTCTGAATGTTTTTTTTTTTTTTTTTTTTTGATAAATTGTGAAGGTTGCTTGAAGACATGTTTTGCAAATGACTATTCTCCGACTAAAGAGATGAACTGTTTTACATTTTATAATATCCATCAAAAGAAAAAGCCTACAGTGTGCACAAGTAAGAATTTAAACAGATCAAACAATAGTAATAAAAAAAGTCTAACGATGTAACTGTCGGCTGTATTGAAGGAGAAAAATAGCGGTTTTCTCGACATATAATGATGCACGACGAAAAACGAGACGAGCCAGTGCCCGGAGCCACTGTGGGGTATCAAGAGGTATCTGTCACGAACTCATAACCGGCTAGCAAGAGCTAGCGGATATAAAAGGGAAGCTCCAACCCCCTCCCCCAATCTCTCGCGTGATTCATGATAAAATGATTAAAATTCACAAAAGCGTGTGTATTATACCGGGGGATCAAAAAGTCAGTATAAATTTGAAAACTGAATAAATCACGGAATAATGTAGATAGAGACGTACAAATTGACACACATGCTTGAATGACATGGGGTTTTATTAGAACCAAAAAAAAATACAAAAGTTCAAAAACTGTCCGACAGATGGCGCTTCATCTGATCAGAAATGGTTCAAATGGCTCTGAGCACTATGGGACTTAACATCTATGGTCATCAGTCCCCTAGAACTTAGAACTACTTAAACCTAACTAACCTAAGGACAGCACACAACACCCAGCCATCACGAGGCAGAGAAAATCCCCGACCCCGCCGGGAATCGAACCCGGGAACCCGGGCATGGGAAGCGAGAACGCTACCGCACGACCACGAGATGCGGGCTCATCTGATCAGAATAGCAATAATTAGCATAACAAAGTAAGACAAAGCAAAGATGGTTTTCTTTACAGGAAATGCTCAATATGTCCACCATCATTCCTCAACAATAGCTGTAGTCGAGAAATAATGTTGTGAACAGCACCGTAAAGCATGTCCGGAGTTATGGTGAGGCATTGGCGTCGCATGTTGTCTTTCAGCATCCCTAGAGATGTCGGTCCATCACGATACACTTGCGACTTCAGGTAACCCCAAAGGCAATAACCGCACGGACAGAGGTCTGGGGACCTGGGAGGCCAAGTATGACGAAAGTGGCGGCTGAGCACACGATCATCACCAAACGACGCGCGCAAGAGATCTTTCACGCGTCTAGCAATATGGGGTGGAGCGTCATCCTGCATAAACATCGTACGTTCCATCAGGTGTTTATCAGCCAGGCTGTGGATGATGCGATTCTGTAACATATCGGCGTACCTCTCACCCGTCGCGGTAGCAGTTACAAAACCAGAATCACGCATTTCCTCGAAGAAAAAAGGCCCGATAACGGTAGATGTGGTAAATCTAACCCATACCGTGACTTTCTCGTCGTGCATTGGAGTTTCCACGACAGTTCTAGGATTTTCGGTAGCCCAAATTCTGCAGTTGTGGGCGTTGACAGACCCTCGGAGCGTTAAATGAGCTTCGTCGGTCCACAACACGTTACTCAACCAATCGTCATCTTCCGCCATCTTTTGAAACTCCCACACCGCAAAAGCCCTCCGATTCACTGTTTTCAGGGCTACATTTTATATGATTAATGTAACTATGCAGATGTTTGCCTAAACGATAAGGACATATCACTTCATGTTGTTATAATATTGCCGTCTTCTGAAGAAGATAGATTTATATCTATTGAAACCTAGGTAAAGATTACTTTATCCTTTGCAACTGGTCGGCTGCTCTTAGTCCGATAAATAATCCTATTTAGGTTTATTGATTAACGTTCTGTAGCGAAATACTGATTATAAGCTTAAAATTTATTTCATTCAGAATAGTCTCTTTCAGAATCACTCTAATATACTTCCAGCTCTTTGTCGAATAGTTCTTCACCTCTGCTCAGGAGTATTTTTACAATATTTTGTATGTCATTACTAGAAGTGACAGGCATTTGAAATTACTGAGATTTTGTTTGTCTGTCGTATTATGTAGTGGACAGATTGATGCTATTTCCACGCTATTGGAATCTTTTATATTTTCCAAATGTTCTAGGAAAGGAAGTGTGTGGCTCTTATAAACTTTGTTTCCGACGTGAATCTGAATGATACGCCTGAGCTACAATTCCTTTGATATTCTTTGTGGATTAAGCTATGTAGTCTTGCTGAATATCTCCTACAATCGAGTGTAAGGAGATATCCAAGTATTGTCTTTACGTGGTTGCATGCGAAAATATTTGGAGACCAGTTGTAACTGCAACATCTCACTCAGCCCCATTCGAAGTTGGCGTCAGTAAGACACAGGGACATTTGACTTCACGCGTTCACTTCGTTTGACAACTGTGCACTGACAGAGCTTTATGTTGGACTGAGATTTCCTAAAGTGGAGGAAACGGAGGATTAGAGTTTACCGTCCAATCGGAGACGAGGTGTTTAGAGACTGAGATTAAGATTGGTTTAAGTAGTAATGGGGAAGGACATCGGCCAGGTCCTTCATGAAAGGAATCAGTATCTGGAAATATTTGGAAATTTTGAGGTAAGTTCTTACGAGGCCAAATTGCTGAGGTCATCGGTCCCTAAGCTTCCGCGCTACTTAATCTAACTTAAACTAACTTACGCTAGGGACAACACACACACCCATGCCCGAGGGAGGACTCGAACCTCCGACGGGGGTAGCCGTGCGGACCGTGACAAGACGCCCATACCCTAGGTTGATAAGCAACGCTCAGTCATTTTTGTAAGCTATATCTTTCTTCGATAGATTATATTTTTTTGGAGTTTTCCATTGAACCTCTGTCTGACGCCTACTTTTCCTTCAAAGTTTTATGTGGCCATTCCTCTTCAAGTTAGTCCGGACTTTTACTCCCAGATATTTTACTATTATTGTTGAGTTCAGCGATTCATCGGCATTAGTGTAATCACAAAAACGGATATTTCCATCGTCATACTTATTTTTCTGTGGCACTTACCAAGGCAATATCAACGCAACAGAAAATGGCGATTGCTTTCGGCCTCTTTTGAACCGTTTCAAATGCAATTGCAAATATAGTACATTTCAAGCAACATTATGTTACGTCTGCATGTATAATATGAAGTTTTTCTTTTTAAACATATAATAACAAGCTTTTGCGGATTTCAATCATTTTATCATGTATCACGTGAGGGACTGGGGGAGGGGGTTTTAGCTTCCCTTTTATATCTGCTAGCTCTTGCTAGCTAGTTATCAGTTCGTGATAGACACCACTTGATAACTCACAGCGGCTCCGGGCACTGGCTCGTCTCGTTTTTGGTCGTGCATCATATGTCTTAACAAATCTTGTTTTTATTAAAAAAATTATGGTTGCTAAATGTATGTCATACATGGCCAATTGTAATAATATGTATTTCGTAAAAAAACGAAAACAAGTCGCATTCCGCCACAAATCGTGACTTTCATTTCAATACATAATGCATTTCGAGTTCTAAAGGTTCATCTTCAGGTGCTTGATCAGTCTACATCTTTTTTTTTTTAATTTAGGTTGCTAGTGGTCGCATTAAGAGTGCATTGGTAGCGCATGTTACAGTTTTTGTATTATATTACAATTTTGTGAAAACTACGACAAAACTGAAAAATTACTGGTTCCAGTAGTGGTTACATAGTTTTTAAGCACGGTATGAGTATACTTTTTTCTCTGATAACGTAGTAAATGAACAGAGTTTAACAGCAACAGTTTTTTCAACAATTTCAAAAGTTTATTTTTCTCTAACGAAACAATTATTTAATTGTTGAAACCACCTCATAACATAAAGTCACATCCGATATCTTAACAGATAATCGTTTTGCAAATGACATCTACTTATGAATAATAATATAACATGATTGTATCACATTAGAAATAGCAATATCTGTGCATTGTGAAATGTAAAATCTTTGCATTTCGATATTCTTTAACTTGATGAAGTGTTCTCGGGTTATCAGTCGGCTGATAACCCGACAAGACTTCATCACCGAGATTCGTTGAGGAAGTCTAAATTCGCTATCTTTAACTTGTTTGAATTTGGTTGAGAAATGTGCTGTGAGAGGAAAAGTGTGCATGTGTACGAAAATATGTCTGCCCATGCTGCGTTCAAAAACTATGAATCCACTGCTGGAAACAATGAGTAATTTGTCGGTTTTGCCTTAGTTCGGAAAAAACTATAGCCACAATGTGTCATCTTGTACTGTACCTACGTATTCTTAACAGGACCAGTAGTAACCTACGAATAAAAAAAGTATACTGATGAAGCACCTGAAGAAAACTCATCAGGGCTCGAAATGCGTCGTGTTATGAAATAAAAATCACGGTTTGTGAATGGACACGGTTTGTTTTTTTTTCTTACGAAAGCAGTACGGTCACGGAAGCAACACTGACTGCAGTGGACAAAATTAAATTATATAGATGAGAGCTTTGTACTGAAGATGGTTGTCGTAATGAATGAAACCTGTCACCAACATTTATATAAACGTTTATGGACATTTTCGCAACCAAATTTCCAAATAGGATAATTCGCACGGACCAAATAACTGCAGATGGCTTGTCTGCTCCTCATGTAATATTCATGAACTAGTCACTGCAATACCCAAAGAACAAACTGCAAGTGGCGACTTAGAGATTTTAAGCTCATGAATATGTCTGAACCTACAGCTGACGCCTATGATATTCCTTGGCAGACAACAGCAGGAAATAAGTTTGACATAAGTAATGAAGTATCTAATTTCAGTGAGAGACTCAATAATTTATAGGATAAACACGCTTCTCTGAAAACAGTGAATAAGGAGAAAACCTGCACCATGACATACAGACCACCTCATATACCTTGTGAGTATCAGAGACGCAACACACAGGACATACAAGGGACACGTTACCTCTGACAAACATTTCACGTACAACAGACTACGCAACAAAGTTAGTCAATCTGTGAGAAATGCAAAACTCAGATATGTCTACTCGTGAACAGACCCGCCGTCCTGTGGAAAAAGCTACGAGGTCTAGGAATAAGCAAACCTAAATCAGCAGTGGGACCTCTAGTTCCTATTGAGGATGCAAATGACTATTGCACCGCCCCGATATCTTTGCCTGACCAACGCACGAAGACGCAAACCGTCAGTATCGGTGGTCAGTGCAAACCGAATTTTTTTCTGCAGCCGGTAAACCCTGAGACGGTCAGGCAGTCCACTGGGCGAATTCGTTCAGCAGCTGCAGGACACGATAATACACTGGTATCCAAAATTAAAGCAACAAACCGCACTTTCCCCATCCTGTGCCTAATTCACGATATAATCATACAAACTATCAACAGATGTCCATACGATCGTATTCTGAAAGGAAGATGATATACTGGACACGCCAACGATGACGTCAGGGCACCTATCGAACGGGGTAGCGTTTGCAGGGTAGCCCCACATCCACAATCGTTGTGTACAGCCACAGACTGTGCAGTACGGCCCAGAGCAGACGCCTTCTAGGCTCTCTGCGGTGGAGCGCTATGGGAAGAATGGAAGCAGGACAGTCGCAAACTGATGCGGCCCGATGGTTTACCGTGAATCGTTCTGTTGTTTCTCGGATGTGGCGAAACTTCATAGAGACCCGAAGACCAGGACAGGGTCGACTACGTATGACATCAGAAGAGAGGACCCTTATTTGGCTGTAAGGGCATGGCGGTACCGCCTTAGTACCGCACGGCGACTGGCATCTGACCTCGCACCGGCCACTGGATGTGTTGTACCGAGACAAACGGTGTACAGAAGGCTTCGGCAGAAAGGTCTTTATTGTTGGGACTTTCTGTATGTGTACCTCTGACGCGTCTTCACAGGACAGATCGTATGGAGTGGAGTCGTCAACATGCCACCTGGACGGTCGAACAGTGGGACAGTGTTCTTTTCACAGATGAGTCCCGATTTGGCCTGTAGAGTGATTCTCGACGGATTCGCACCTGGAGGGAACCTGGAGCACGTTTTCGGGGCTTAAACATTGTGGGAAGGGGCTGATATCGAGGAGGATCCCTAATGATGTGGGCATGGATTATGTTGATCACTCGAAAACCTCTTCAAGAAATTGTACAGGTGAATTGACGATGTTTAACTACCGTCAGGAATGGTGACGAGATCTTGGGACTCAAGTGAGGCCGCTGTGAGGTACTGTTGGCCCAGACTTTGTACTGATGGACGATAATACTCTACCTCACCGAGCACGGGTGGGCGATGTTTTCTTAGAAATAGAAGATACTGCTCTCATGGCGTGACCTGCTCACTCTCTCGATTGGAATCCCATAGATCATGTCTGGGACGCACTAGGGAGACGGACTGCATCACGTCAGCATCCACTAAATACTCTCAAAGACTTGCTAGCAGTTCTGCGGACAGAATGGGCGTTATTGCCTCAACATGAAATTTATGACATTATTTACAGCATGCACTGTCGTTGTCAGGCCTGTATTGATGACAGAGATATTCACGCACCATACTGAGCGCATTAAATATGTGTGCAAATCCGTTAAAGTTGGAAAAAGGGACAAATTGTTGTCTATGCTTACGCGTGCTGCAGTTGTTTATGTACTGTATTCTTTACATTGTTTCTACTTTACTATGACCTGTTTATACTGTCTCGTGGCAAAATAAACGAAACCTTGCAAAATTTTGGTTTGTTGTTTTAATTTTGGACACCGGTGTATACAGTAGGTGGCCATATTATTAGGAACAGTACACACATTTTTGTATTTTCTAGTTTAATTGGATTTCGCTAAATAATGATTGGTTGTAGAATAAAATAGAAATAAAACCGCCTTTTCATGCTGCAGCTTATTTAAATTGCAGCAAGAAAAGGCTGTTTTATTCTCAAAACAAGTATTTCTGTGGTTTCTGCGGAGGATGGCCACGCAAACAAACTTGTCATGTCAACACTATTTCAAAAGCCAGAACGAAAACTCACAACGTGGAAAACGTCCCAAAACATATGGGGAGAATTTCAAATAGGTCACATAGCTACAATAAGCAAAAACTGAAGCGAAATTCTGAATGTTAGAACACCGCAAAGGTTTCTTCGAGTCCGACCAACACTTGCTACAAGTAAAAATTAGGCCAGCCGCAAGAAACAGAAAGACAACACAGAAAAAAATTATAAGATCGGACGCAGAATACTTGAAGATAAACATAGACAAAATTATTGAAGAAATTAATTAAAGTTCAACAGAAAATTGGACATACCTCGCAAAGGCAATTCAGAATGCAACGCGTTGGGTCCAACCTCCTAGGAAACTTTAACATAGATGGTAAAACGCAACTTGTAATCAGGCTATTGACCGTAGAATCCAGGCCTGGAAGAAGTTTAGCAGTAACAGAACAAAAGAGACATGGCAAGATTTCCCAAATGTCCAGATATTAGAAGAGTGAACAGGATCCACGACAAAAATAGACTAAATGAAATCGAGGAACACTTCAAAAGAAATAACACTAGAAATTTCTAAAGCATTTTCAAGGAAAATACAAAGGGTTATCAACCTCCAAAAATTTGTTTCAAAAGAACAGAAGCATCTCTGCAAACAAATACTAAAGAAAACTGCAAAATTCTTAAACATTATTTTGATAAATTCCCCACTTGCGAGAAGCCTAAAGAAAAATGACGCTTCACGAAAACAGTACAAAATCCAGATTCAAAGCTGCCTTCAATAACAGAGGTAAACGAAGCAACTAAAAAACAATAGAGCTCCAGCAGAAGACAGCACTATTTCCGAGATCTGGAAACTCAAAGACCAAACAATCGCAAAGAAGATCCGTGAAGTTCTTACAGAAGTATGGAATACAGAGAAAATTCCACAGGAATGGAAAAGTTCGTTGATTCACCCACTCCACAAGGACGACAAGACAGACCCCTAATAATTACAGAAGTATCTCATTTTTACCGGTCACCTACAAAGTTCTCTCCAAGGCATTACTCAACAGACTAGAACCACAAGCTGATACAAACGTAGCTAAATACCAAGTCAGACAAGGAGATAGTCTCTCACCGCTTTTATTAATCATCGTGTTGGACGAAATTATCAAACAATGGGAGGAAAAAGTAAAAGAAATTCAGTTAGCAAGAAAGTGTGCAAACAAGTCGATCATAAAATTCCTGGAAATTTCAGATGACCTGGCAATATCCAGCAACAATAGACAAGAAGCACAAGAAGTACTGGAATATCTACCCGAAAACAGATATGGTATGAGAAATCTCAATACACAGAAAAAAAGAATAACAATCAATCCATGAACACAAAATACAGAATGATTAAAAGGGTGGAAAAATTCAAATTCCTTGGGAAATATATACAAATAGGAGAATCCAACAAGGCTTCCAACATACAAAGAACAGAAAAACTTCAGAAAACATACAAACTGACATGGACGAAATGCAATAAAAGAAATATTTCAAGACAGGCTAAACTCTGGCAATGCAGTACAATTATACTACCTAGAAGCATTCTTCGCATTAGAAACAACCAGAATCGGAGCATCAGCTAGCACAGAGACAGAAAAAAATAGATCGTAAAATCCTCAGAAAAAGATTTGGAGTAGCACACAGAGATGGTAAAAGAAAAAAAAAACCGATCGGTTTCAAGAAACAGAAAAAGACCTAAAACAAACAAGGATCACTATTAAAATAATAAATGAAGGTGACAAATTCAGAAACAAAATTATGAACAGGAAATTTGAAGTAAAAGAAAGGAAGAATACCGACAAAATATGGTCATAGGAGAGTAAACAGGAACACAGCCAAAGAATGAAGATGTTTTGGAAAGAGGAAAAATAACTGACATTTTTAACGAATTTCTGACCGCCAACATGTTCCTAACAGCCTGGAAGCAAGGATTTACAGAACCATTACCAGAGAAGGAATCCGACAAACAACCCTTCGACTATAGGGCAATATGCATTCTACTAGTATTATCCACGGCATGAGAATATATAGTGCACGAACAGCTTAGTAATTATTTAACATCAAATAACCTTTCAGGTGAATATCAGTCTGGTTTCCGGCAAAATAATAGCACTACGACTGCTCTTGTAAAAGTGACTGACGAAATGAAAAAAAGCTATGGACCAACATCAGGCGACTGTTGCGTGCTTTTCGTATTTTCGATAGTGGTGACTTTGAAATTTTACTTCCAAACACAGGTCAAAATATTTCTTCAAGTGCTGCACAACGATTTCACTTATACCTTACATCCCGCCAACAGTGTGTAATGATTGGATCAAATAGGTCACAGTGGAGGGATGTAGTATCAGGGGTGCCAGAAGGATCACTATTGGCCCACTACTTCTCTCATTATTTAATAATGATAGTGTATCTCTCCCATTGCTAATTTCGCTCATAAGCTGACGACCTTCAATAACATATAAGTACAAGCCCAATGAACCTGTGCACAGCCATCTAGCATGTAAACGGTGGTTTACTTGTCTTATCATAGTGGGCGCTGAACGTACGTTTGAAACTTAACCCATCTAATTTGCAAGCAGTCTTAGTCCCTCTCAAGAGACTTATTACCATGCAGTTAAGGGATATTTCCACCCTTAATGCTAAACGGCCCGCAAATAACCTTTTCTTCTTATGCAAAAAATTACCTAGACTGTACTGAAAACGCAACTAAAGTCTGTAACATGGCGTCAGCCTCACATCATTCACTACAGAAATATAAAAAAGAATTTCCTTTCGAGCTTAAAAAGAAGCTCGTATTGTCACTAATGCTCTCCACACTTGACTACGGTGATGCTATTCTTCAAGGATTCTCGTACGAAAGCTCAAGCAGGCTGGAACTGGAGATGAATGCTTGTGTACGATATATTTGAGACTTACGCTATTTCGACGGTATTACTCCTGCCTACGAATAATTATAATAGTTACGTGCTAGTAAGAGTATCATACTGTATGTTTGCTCCATCATCTTCTCAATCATTGCACTCCCTCTTTTGCACTACTATCTAAACAGCACAGAAGAAATACTCGTTTTCGCCAAAATAAAATCCTCTCTGTTCCATTTCATAACACTGCCATGTTACGCTGTAACGAAAGTATATGAGCTACCCAAACACGACCCTTCCTCACAGCTTTAATTCCGGCAGTACCTCGTCTCGCGATAGGCAAAGGTCCCGAGTTCGAGTCTCGTCCCGCCACACAGTTTTAATCTGTCAGGAAGTTTCATATCCGCGCACATTCCACCGCAGTGTGAAAATTTCATACTGGAAACATCCCCCAGGCTGTGGCAAAGCCATGTGTCCGTAAAATACTTTCTTCTAGAAGTGCTAGTTCTGCAAGGTTTGCAGGAGAGCTTCTGTGAAGTTTGGAAGGTAGGAGACGAGGTACTGGCGGAATTAAAGCTGTGAGGAGTGGTCGTGAGTCGTGCTTGGGTAGCTCAGATGGTAGAGCACTTGCCCGCGGAAGTCAAATGTCCAGAGTTCGAGTCTCGGTCCGCCATAGAGTTTTAATCTATCAGGAAGCTTCGTTTACTATTTCATCTGCCGCTTATTTCTTTCTCGACGAAACCACTTCGGTTCCTTTTTGACGAAATATATCTTCGGCAACTGTTGTTGTAGATAGAATACAATGTTTGCTTTGTTTATAGTTTCCATTGCACTGTTTGTGTCTACATCACCAGCACTGTAGCGCTGTTGTGAGTTATTCGTCGACTAAACAGTTCAACTACGAACCGTAGCCTCGTGCTGTGCTCACCATGGGATACCTAAGGCCGCGAGGGATTAGCCGAGCGGTCTGGGGCGCTGCAGTCATGGACTGTGCGGCTGGTCACGGCGGAGGTTCGAGTCCTCCCTCGGGCATGGGTGTGTGTGTTTGTCCTTAGGATAATTTAGGTTAAGTAGTGTGTAAGCTTAGGGACTGATGACCTTAGCAGTTGAGTCCCATAAGATTTCACACACATTTGAACATTTTTTTTGGATACCTAAGATCCCGCCTCCTCTTACCATTAGCAGCCGGTATTGTGTTTGCATGGTAGACAATATGTGGCGTGTCGAATGCCGTAAACATCATTGGCCTTCTACGACCTTCCCCCAAGGGGTTCCTCGTCAGTCCATTAAATGTTGGTCGGGAGAGCCTCGTTGACGTTACTCAATGGCCTGGAATAATTCACCACCCTGATAACTGCAGCAGTATGGCCTCCATCTTCAGGTATGACTTACACGAAGCTATTTTACGGAAATTAATTTTTTTCGTAACAGTAAAACTTTTTTCAATTTTTTTTGTTTTTCAGTTTTTGTTTTGTTATTTTCTTTACCAATAGCTAATCTTTATTTGCCATGTTCTTAAAGAATTACATTTGTGTCTGGACAAGGTTTTTTTGAAGAATTGAGATTTACGCTATGAAAATCTCCATAAGAGAGTAACTGAGCTTCAATTGCGCGTTGATATACTTAATCATTTTGGGGTTTCCTTTAGGTACTTACGATTCGGGTGTAGGTTATATTTGGGTGTAAAGTTTAACTTGTACGGTTTGATATGAAGGGGGTTATTCAGTTTTCAAGTTCAAGTTTATTAAGTATCATTATCACGGTGCTTTGAGTCGTTGTAACTTAGGAAGTAATGTCTTATAATTAACTGTTGTTGTATTGAGCACTGAATTACTGAAGTTTTGAAGATTAAAGCTTTAACTGACACCATTAATTATATTTAATTGATATCTGTGGGGCAAGTATACGAGCAGGCTGGTTTCTTATTTTTTCTTACCATGGTAATTTTGCATTTATTGAAACGTTACGCTGTTAAAACATTAATGTCAGCTACGGTCGCAGGTTCGAATCCTGGCTCGGGCATTGATGTGTGTGATGTCGTTAGGTTAGTTAGGTTTAAGTAGTTCTAAGTTCTAGGGGACTGATGACCACAGATGTTATGTCCCATAGTGCTCAGAGCCATTTGAAGCCATTAATGTCAATTTTAAGAACGTTCAGTTAATTTGTGAGTAGACTGTTACGATGACTTAATTCTGTTCGATGACTTAATTCTGTTCGACACGTAACTGAAAATGGGGGATTCATACGTCGATGTCGGTAGCATTAGCAGCAAAAGGTATTGTGGCGGAAGATGAATTTCATTTATCCTTCTCATAAAAACTCTAAAGAAGCATGACAACTTCGCTCTTACATAAAGAATACCCAGTACAAAATTACTTTCAAAGGTCACATATTGGTAAGTGAGAATGTGTCCAACTGTAGAATAACGTGCAAAATTCCTCAAGGTTCCATACAAGGGTCACGTCTTTTCTTAGTACATCTGAAATACAGGTTGTTGAAAAAAGTATTGCATATTTTGAAAGGCGACAGTATGGACCGAAACAAGACAAAAATGAGCAAGTCTCTAAAATGTATACCTTATGAGCTATGAGTACTTGTTCATCTTCGCTACTGTGAAACACATCTCTTCTACTGCAAGCTCTTTGCTATTGCGCAGCTGCTACAGAATGCACCTAAGTAAATAAGGACACTTCCCTCTGTTGTTGTTCACAGATACAGCGTATAGTACACATGCGTTAGTGTTGTTACTGTAAACCAATGTCTGGGATGAAGAAGCCCAGGAATAGCGTGTACAGAGCATATTTCCACGACCTTCTGCAGAAGCTGAATGAATCTAGCCTTTCGATTAGTACACAGTCTGTCCCACAGGGAAGGTGATTCATTTCATTCCATGTTGAACGGCTGCTTCAATTAATTAACATGTTGTTTCGACTACTTTCAGTTTTAAATTTAATAGCTCTGGCATCTGCTTAAAATAATCGAAATTTAACAGTATGTTTTCAACCTCAGACGTGAAAGGACAACGGAGCAACATGCGAAAATTAAGTTTTCTTTAGAATTAGGTAAAAGTGCCAAGAGCACTTTTGAAGCGGTATAAGTTTTTTGTTGTTGTGAGGAAATGAGTCGTAACGTTTTTAAGTAGTATACGAGGTTTTGTAACGGCAGAGAGAGCATGAACGGTTACAGATGGTACATCTATTGTCAATTATCTATAAAATACATCTCTAAATTACTTGCCTCAATTACGGTATATTCTGTGCTGTAGAGATAGTATTTGTATTTCAAAGCTGTGGGCAATATACAAACGTAGTATATGTGAGAAAACTATAAAATTCACACAGTTCTAAAAGTAAACATCACGCATTTATTTTCGCATACTTAAAGTCATTTCTACCGTTTACGCAAAGGTAGTTGTCGAAATTCATCTATCATAGTGAGAAATGCCAGTTTCTTACATGCTGTGACGGCATCCAGAATAATAGGAATGTCAGACTGTGTGAGAAATAAAACAATACCGTAGTCTCATGCGTTGTATAAAATTCGCCATACGATAGTGATTCTTGCTATGGTTCTATCTTCAACAGCACCGACTGCCGTTACCTGAGGGGTCAGGCAATTACAACCAGACACAACGTGCTGGATGTACGCAGTCAAACAAAACACGACTATCCTTCTATCACGATTGCTGCTCCAAGGGTGACGCCTTAAAGAACGAAGTTTAATAAATCCATAACAGCTACTGGACGATCTGGTCAAAACTGTGCTACATAAAACAAAATTAATTTTGCGTTAAGAGATGACATCTGCCGGAGAGGAAAGGTTAGACGAATCAGATCGTATCGCAGTGGGTTAACGCCATTTTCACTTTAATTGTGGAAGTGAAATGAAATGATTGTATGGCATATATTGGCCGGGATATCCTCTTCGGGGTTCGGCCGCTGTACTGGAAATCTTTTTAGTTGACTCCACTTTGGCGACTTGTGTGTCAGTGACGATGAAAATGATGATGAACACACAACACCCAGTCCCCTGCGCTACGGAATTGTGGAAGTATATACTGCGGAACGAGTATCTAAGCTTTAACCGCTCTCGGAAATTACCAAGGAACCTATTAAAGGAGTGTTAAACATCAACGTTCTAGTAATTAGTTCATATACCCTCGACATGGCTGTAACATCATAAAATGGAACACTTCATCCAACGTTAAGTGATGGAAGGCATTTTCCAATACCGCAAACGGATCACAATCAATGCGCGTTCGTCTTATTAAGTATATTAATGCACATTTTTGTACAAGATATTGTACCTACGATACATAACATGTCGAAACATGTGATTTAAGCGCGATGAGTGACCAGCTTACACGTTATTTGGTGTCTTTCAGCAAGGAATGGTGTTTGAGTTCTCAATTAGATTAATTGCTGGTTTGAAACAAACGAAACAACATTTCTCAACCTTCAGTGAGGCACTGGTGAACCAACTCGCCACATCAAAGGTGCTATTTATAGGCGAATAACAAGGTTGATAGGTTGTACCGAAGTGATAGATGGGTTTCAAGAAAAATGTTTTTTGCCCTGTGAGGCCTCTATTGCTAAGCAGCACGAACAAGTGTAATCAACTAGCAAGGCGTACTGCGAGGTACTCACCTGTCCGCACGCATTCCTCGGTGAGACAGATGTTACTCGTCTCATCTGGAACAGAGAAAGGTCACGTTATAAAACATAGCCTGACTTTGCAACAAAAACTAAGATACAGCAGCCGCAAAATTTGTAAAGGAAGAATTAGTGTTTCGTGTTACTCAAATTAAAGGGCGTGTTCTCATGCATGGAAGATTCAGCGTCTTTGCCACTCACCACAGCTGGCAGGAAAGGGAGAAACAAATACCTGCTGACTAAAAAAAAAGAGAGAGAGAGAGAGAGAGAGAGAGAGAGAGAGAGAAAATGCAGAACAATTCGGTTACTGCGCCTGAAAAATTAGTTTGTGGAACTAAGCCTCAGGCAACAGTAATCACTTTAAGGTTAGTTTAATTTATTGAAGTACATGACACATGATGATGTACGTGCTCTCACCTACATCAGACTAGAATATTTTTGACACTTTTGTATAAAACTGTGTAAACTGAAGAAAAGAATTTCTGATGATTGATCTACTGTTCCCTATCAAACAATATTCTGTAAGATTACAAACTGTAGTAGGACTGAGAGAAGTAAGATTAAACGGGTAGATATCCTTGTTAAACGGAAGCTGTCGTTGAAGTAAGGGACTCAAAATATAACTTTGGATAACTATTTCGGGCCGTTATTTGATAATTTGTTTCACTAAAATATTCATCCTGACTTTGTTCGCATCATTACTGTTCTAAACGACAGCATGAATCTTAATACAAAAGTTAGTCTTGTACCCCCATGTTTTTCTTTTGACATCTACATCCAAAACTGCATAGATACTCCGCGAGCCACCGTTCGGTGCGTCGCGGAGAGTGCATTATACCACTACTAGTCATTTCCTTTCCAGTTCCGCTCGTAAATGAAGCGAGAGAAAAACGACTATCTGTACGCCTCCGTACGTGCCCTACTTTCTCGTATCTTTGTGGTCTTTACGCGCAATGTATGTTGGCGGCAGTAGAATCGTTTGGCAGTCAGCTTCAAATGCCGGTTCTCTAAATTTTCGCAATAGTGTTTCTGGAATGGAACGTCGCCTTGCCTCCAGGAATTCCCGTTAGAGTTTCCGAAGTACTTCCGTAACACTTACGTATTGTTTGAACCTACCGGTGACAAATTTAGCAACCTACCTCTGAAATGCTTCAGAGTCTTCCTTCAGTCCGAGCTGGTACGGATTTAAACACTCGAGCAGTACTCAAGAATAGGTCGCACCAACGTCCTATATGCCGTCTCCTTTATAGGTGAGCCAGTCTTTTCTAAAATTCTCCCAATTATCCGAAGTCGACCATTTGCCTTCCCTACCACAGTTCTCACATGCTCGTTTCCTTTCATATCGCTTTGCAAAGTTACGCCCAGATATTTAAATGAATTGACTGCGTCAAGCAGGACACAAGTAACACTGTATCCGAACATCACAGGTTTGTTCTTCATACTCATCCGCATTAACTTACAGTTTTCCAATTTTAGAGCTAGCTGCCGTTCATCACACCAACTACAAATTTTGATTAAGTCGTTCTGTACCTTCCTACAGTCACTCAACTTCGGCACCTTGCCGGCCGGAGCGGCCGCGCGGTTCTAGGCGCTACAGTCTGGAGCCGAGCGACCGCTAAGGTCGCAGGTTCGAATCCTGCCTCGGGCATGGATGTGTGTGATGTCCTTAGGTTAGTTAGGTTAGGTTAGTTCTAAGTTCTAGGTGACTGATGACCTCAGAAGTTAAGTCGCTTAGTGCTCAGAGCCATTTCGGCACCTTACCTTACCTTACCGTACACCACGGCATCATCAGCAAACAACCGCATATTGCTGTCCATCCTGTCCGCCAAATCATTTATGTATATAGATAACAACAGCGGTCCTATCACACTTCCCAGGGACACTCCTGACGATACCCTTGTCTCTGATGAACGCACGCGTGTCGAAGACAACAAAATGGCTCTGAGAACTATGGGACTTAAAATCTGAGGTCATCAGTCCCCTAGAATTACTTAAATCTAACTAACCTAAGGACATCACACACATCCATGCCCGAGGCAGGATCCGAACCTGCGACCGTAGCAGTCGCGCGGTTCCGGACTGAAGGTCCTAGAGCAGTTCGGTCACAGCGGCCGGCCGAGGACAACATACTGGGTTCTATTACTTAAGAAGTCTTCGAGTCACTTACATATTTATGGACTTAATCCATATACTCGTACCTTCGTTAACAGCCTGCAATGGGGCACGGTGTCAAATGCTTTTCGGAAATTTAGAAATGTGGAATCTGCCTGTTGATCTTCATCCATAGCTTGCAGTATATCATGTGACAAAAGGGCAAGCAGAGTTGAGCGATGCATTCTAAAACCATGCTGATTCGTGGACAGAAGCTTCTCAGTTTCAAGAAGGTTAAAATATTCGAACTGAGAAAATGTTCAAGAATTCTGCAGCAAACCGAAGTTACGGATATTGGTCTGTAATTTTGCGGGTCCGTCCTTTCAACGTACTTATATATTGGAGTAAACTGCTCTTTTTTCCAGTGCCTTGGGACTTGGTGCTGTGCGAGAGATTCACTATAAGCGCAGCCAGTTTTAGTTAACAAGTTCATTATATTTCATAAGTGTTGAAATGTTCATATTTACATTGTTCCTCATTCGCATAATTTACTTGCACAAACCTGCAATCACCTATTCATTTCACGTTATCCCAAGCGTTTCTCTACATTCTTCACAGCTCATACATTTTATTTACCAGTCTTCTCGAGGCTAATTATTTCTCAGCCACTGTTCCTATCCTTAACGTCAATATACAGCATGAAATTTGTTGTTGTTGTTGTAGTGATCGGAGGCTTAGAATTCAGAGTGCTCCATCGGCTTACAGTAGATGTTCCAGGGATTTCAAATTAGTGGAATGATCTTATACATTCAGTCCTTTTTCTGTGCACTATTGACTCCGGTGATATTCCTTGCTGTTGATAATCGTAAGCTACGCAATACCTTAAAAACATGAGGCATATTGCGCCGTGGTGCCGCCTGTTTTCTGTCTTCTTCGTTCTGTAAGGATGAAGTGGTCTGAACCGGTGACAGCGAACTTGGACGGACTGTGGACTGTGCGTTGTGCCCGTGCTGCTGGTCCCTGGAATCACGTGCCCAAGCCATCGGTCTTGGTGGATTGGCGGAACAGCTCCGAAAACAGTATTTGTCGATTGTACTCAAAGCCCTGGGTGAAGTGATACCGTTTATCTGGTGGGGCATTCTATTGCTTTCAGACTTGTGTAAGATGGCTATTTTTTGATGATGCTATTGGACGTGGTAACACACACACCGAAAAAAGTTTTGTATCACATAGGTCCCGAGAGTTCCGGAACCTGTACAGAAAATTGGAATAGAGATCAAGATAAACATAATTTCCGCCCTTTCTTTTGCTCATGAAAACCCCGCACACGGCCTGTTGTACGACCATACAGCGAGACCTTCAGAGGTGTTTGTCCAGATTGCTGTACATACCGGTACCTCTAATACCCAGTAGCAGGTCCTCTTGCATTGATGCATGCCTGTATTCGTCGTGGCATACTATCCACAAGTTCATCAAGGCATTGTTGGTCCATATTGTACCACCCCTGAACGACGTTTCGGAGTATATCTCTCAGAGTGGTTGGTGGGTCACATCGTCCATAAACAGCCCTTTTCAGTCTATCCTAGGCATGCTTGATAGGGTTCATGTCTGCAGAACATACTGTCCACTCTAGTCGAACGATGTCGTTATCCTGAAGGAAGTCATTCACAAGATGTGCACGATGGGGACGGGAATTGCCGTCCATGAAGACGAATGCCTCGCCAATATGCTGCCGATATGGTTGCACTATCGTTCGGAGGATGGCATTCACGAATCGTACAGCCGTTACGGCTCCGTCCATGACCACCAGCGGCGTACGTCGGACCCACATGATGCCAACCCAGAACAGCAGGGAACCTCCACCTTACTGCACTCGCTGGACAGTGTGTCTAAGGCGTTCAGCCTGACCGGGTTGCCTCCAAACACGTCTCCGATGATTGTCTGGTTAAAGGCATATGCGACACTCATCGGTGAAGAGAACGTGATTCCAATCCTGAGCGGTCCATTCGGCATGTTGTTGTTCTCAACTGTACCGCGCTCCATGGTGTCATGGTTGCATAGATGGACCTCGCCAAGGACGTCGGGAGTGAAGTTGCGCATCATGCAGCCTATTGCGCACAGTTTGAGTCGTAACACTTCGTCCTGTGGCTGCACGAAAAGCATTATTCAACATTGTGGCGCTGCTGTAAGGGTTCCTCCGAGCCATAATCCGCAGGTAGCTGCCATCCACTGCAGTAGTAGCCCTTGTGCGGCCTGAGCGAGGCATGTGACACTCTGTATCTCCTCCATGTCCGGACAACATCGCTCTGGTTCACTCCGAGACACTTGGACGCCATCGAACCGCAGTGTTGACCGTCTAGGCATGGTTGGACTACAGACGACACGAGCCGTGTGCCTTCTTCCTGGTGGAATGACTGGAACTGAGTGGCTGTCGGACTCCCTCCGTGTAATGGGCGCTCTGAATAGTTCAAAAAAATGTTCAAATGTGTGTGAAATCTTATGGGACTTAACTGCTAAGGTCATCAGTCCCTAAGCTTACACACTACTTAACCTAAATTATCCTAAGGACAAACACACACACCCATGCCCGAGGGAGGATTCGAACCTCCGCCGGGACCAGCCGCACAGTCCATGACTGCAGCGGCTTAGACCGCTCAGCTTTGATAATTATTCTATTGATTGCGCTTCTGATTTAATTTGATATACCATGGAAGTTATTAGACTAAATGAATTTTCATATTAGAGTCAAAAATTGATTTCTTTGATAAATTCGTTCCTAACTGAAATTTCGGAACTTATAGGTTGAGTCATGTGTTTTATTGCCTTTCTGTGTCAAGATTAGGAACCCAGTTTCCTTGGATCAACTGTAGTTAGTTTTAGCAATATATATATATATTACCTGCTGCAGAGTAGGGCTGTGTTGCTGTTTCTGCCAGTACTTTATTTTGCAGGTGAGATTCACAATAGGTGATTGTTTTATTTCCTTTGCGTAATGTAGGTTCTGTCAGTTCCTTTATCTTACCAGGGCCATATGTAAGTGCAGAAATTTTCATTTCAGCTTACATCCTTATACACGTCGACTTATAGTTTTTTTATATACAGTTAAGATTTTTCAAATAGTTCTCGCTGACCAAGTCTACTGAGCGTGAAACTATTGGTTTACTTATTTATTTGCTTATGAATGAGATCGGTTTACACACACGCACACACACACACACACACACACACACACACACACACACACACACAGGATTCTTTTAAATTTCATGTGGTGTGGCCTTGAGTTCAGTATCACATTTAAATTGTCAGTTCACATTCCCAGGTTTGTATTTACGATAACACACACAAATAAAGGATACTCACTTGCATTTGTTAAGTATTGGACGGACGTCACGTTGGAAAAGCAGCATATATCGTAAGGTGTGCAACTTCCGTGAGACACAACTGGTGCGGACACGTTGTGCCTGTCAGAGGAACTCGGCCTCTTGTCACCACGCAGAGATTCAGATTCGTTTTGTCTTTTAAACCTTAGGGTACTGTTTTAGCGTACACTTATTGAATAGATGCCGATGTATTTGACGGAATCATTTCAATACACTCGTGTTATTTTCCTGTTGTGGGTTCGTGAAGGCGGTGCACTTCAAAGTGTTGGTCGCAGCGTACAATTATTTGGCTAAGACTGATTTGTTGAGCGTTTGACATGGTAATTTTCTTAAGTCTTTCCATTGCGTTGATGTTAATTATTAATTTTCCATTTTGAGAATTGCTACATTTCAGAGGTTTCGTTAAATCCATTTCTCACGCTTATGAGGTTAATGCTGATAAAAGGAGTAAGTAATTCCGTGGCCTTTTGGCTGGTTTCTTGTTAGTGTCAATTAATGGTTAATTTTCTGTTGCATATGTGAATTTTCAATTATTTGTGTGTTACTGAGAAAGTTTGTAGCTGATGAATTGTAGGAGGGTTTGAATCTACTGTATTAGTGGTTATTAGTTTGTTTTTTTATATCGGCTCGCGTACTCACACTGATGTTCGAATCTAGTGGTTCAAATGGCTCTGAGCACTATGGGACTTAACTTCTGAGGTCATCAGTCCCCTAGAACTTTGAACTACTTAAACCTAACTAACCTACGGACATCACACACATCCAAGCCCGAGGCAGGATTCGAACCTGCGACCGTATCGGTCGCGCGGTTCCAGGCTGCAGCGCCTAGAACCGCTCGGCCACGCCGGCCGGCTCGAATCTAGTCTGTATTTACAAAATGTGATATTTTATTGCTGTTTTCTTAATATTGTCTCAACGTTGTATATCTTAATAAATGTATTTCAAAATTGTACCCCAACTCACGCACAACGCTCCGTGCGTTTGCATTCACCTTCCTGTTACAATAGCCGCGTGGTCTTGGGCGCCTTGTCACGGTTCGCGCGGCTCCCCCCGTCGAAGGTTCCAGTCCTCCCTCGGGCATGCGTGTGTGTTGTCCCTAGTGTAAGTCAGTACGAGTTAGATTAGGTAGTGTGTAAGCCTAGGGACTGATGACCTCAGCAGTTTGGTCCCATGGGAACTTACTACAAATTTCGGATTTCCTGTTACAATATACAGAGTCTTTAAAATGACCCAAATTGTTAAAAGAGCATTGGTGAAAACAAGAATAAAAGTCACAATAATTTATGTCCCAAAAGAATTACTTTTTGAGAAGTGGATCATTTTACCTATGCCGGCCTGAGTGGCCGAGCGGTTCTAGGCGCTTCAGTCTGGAACCGGGCTGCTGCTACGGTCGCAGGTTCGAATCCTGCCTTGGGCATGGATGTGTGTGATGTCCTTAGGTTAGCTAGGTTTAAGTAGTTCTAAGTTCTAAGGGACTGATGACCTCAGATGTTGAGTCCCATTCTGCTCAGAGCCATTTGATCCATTTTACCTACGTTGAAAGTGAACAGTTCTCAGTGCCATTGGCTGTTGACGTTCATTACATAATTCTTTGGTGTGCCTGTCCCTGTATTTATACAGAAACATCACCAGCATGAGCTCATATTTTAATGAGAGAAAAGTACATTGTAACTAGATATCACATACAACAATCGGTTCCGCGTGAAAATGGAGTATATGGGAATGAGAACAAGGAAAACTGAGAACGATTGCGAAGAAGGAGTGAGGAAGGAGGAAGGAAGGAGTGAGATAGAGTAAGAGAGCAAGAGGGAGACAGAGTGAGGGGAGACTCAAGTAGCAGGACAGAGTGAAGAGGACTGTGGCATGACACAAGAGACAATGACAGAGAGACACGAAGAGACAGTGACTATGAGTTGGGCTCAATAAGTCAGTGACAAAGGACACCTGGGAGTAGATGGGTGTGAGCGACTTAGCGACGAACTAGTGGGTGTGAGTGAGTTACCGTTAGGGGAACTTGTGGGAGTTTGAGGTGAGTTACATGTAAAAAAAAAACGCGAATATTTTCGCATGCCAGATTTTTGGTAAATTTCTTCAAGGTATTGAAGAAGGTAGAATGAGGCAGCTGGGACCGCACTTTACAGTCAATCTTTTAAATGAACAGGAACATATTCGCATTTTTTGTTCTCCTACAGTACTATTTATCCGCTGGGCAATATTACGGTCCAAACTGTCGGGAGCGATCAATTGCTATGGCTGATATCTTGCTAGTGTACTTTTCTTTTTCGTAAAATACGAGGTCAAGTTGCTGACTGGAGTTTTATTGCTAGTAGAGCATTGAAAGCGCATGCTATTTATGCAGCTGCAATGTGCGAGAGTGAGACCGAATGCTGTGTGAGACGGGGTGAATTTTGTCGGTGTTACTTGAATAGCAGCGTCTAATCGCTTCATGTGACAAGGTACCCTCTGTTAATGACTCGACTAGCAGCTGTCAAAAACTAGCGGCGGCTCATCTGAGCATGTTCACTCTAGTAGCCGTGCGTGGCTGTCATGCGGTCATGTGGCCTATTCACCGCTGCACAGTGCTCTTGTCGCTTCGTCTGACATCTCAGTCCCTAGTCAAATGGTTCAAATGGCTCTGAGCACTATGGGACTTAACATCTGAAGGTCATCAGTCCCCTAGAACCTAGAACTACTTAAACCTAACTAACCTAAGGACATCACACACATCCATGCCCGAGGCTGGATTCGACGAACCTGCGACCGTAGCGGTCGCGCGGTTCCAGGCTGAAGCGCCTAGAACCGCTCAGCGACACCGGCCGGCAGTCGCTAGTCGCTGTCTTGTTATCAAATGTGGAATTCAACATTTTTGGTTTGTTCAATGAATTTGATTTGTTTCCGTTTCTACGTCGCATTGATAGGAAACAAGGATGGGCCATTTTGAAATGAACATTGAACATAAGCTCTAAAAACTTCCGTCGAGAAGTTTGATTGTACTTCAGGGCAAAATCAAAAGACTGGTCCCTCAAGAAAAGTTGAACACCTCGGTTTCTCCGCACGAAAGTGCACACCCCATTTCATCTTCATTTACCCACTTGTCATAACCAGGCAGTCCTTTCAGTGGCTTCCCATCACCTGAGCGTAGTTGGCAGTGATGTGACAATTGATCTCGATGTAGAAGAAGACAATGTAATACAGACAAAGTACTGTCGACCCTATCAATAGTCGATCCTGAACACTTTGCAATAACGTTACAAAGTAATTCTGCATGATAGTGTTCAAAGTATATTTTAATTAGGCCTATTTGTTTCTTAATGTAGATCAGAAAATTGAACTTACCTGTATCTCTTCACTTAACCTAGAATGGTTGGTTGGTTGTTTCGTGGAAGGAGACCAGACAGCTATGTCATCGGTCTCATCGGATTAGGGAAGGACGGGGAAGGAAGTCGGCCGTGCCCTTTGAAAGGAACCATCCCGGCATTTGCCTGGAGCGATTTAGGGAAATCACGGAAAACCAAAAATCAGGATGGCCGGACGCGGGATTGAACCGTCGTCCTCCCGAATGCGAGTCCAGTGTCTAACCACTGCGCTACCTCGCTCGGTCTCACTTAACCTAGGATAATATATCTAGAATGAATGAGGTACACAAATAACCTTAAATCTGTGAAAAGTGTTGCCAAGGCATTGTAAATGGATTGATAAATATATGTCAGAAAGACAGATATTGTGTTGTAAAGGCCTATGAATAAATGCTGAAAAGATTTCAGACTACTACTGCTTGCCAAGTAACAGAGAGCTATTTCTAGTTTGGTCTTACAAGGAATCGCACTTCTCATCAAAGTATATTTTTCATAAGTTGGCGAGTAACCAATTAGTGCAATTCTTCAAACTTTTCTTCAGTTAACCGTACACAACTCGTATTTCTGTAGACAAGTCGATCATTCGAAGGTAGTTCTCTCAAAAGCAACGCAGAAACAGGGATTTGTCTCTTCCACTCATCCAGTTGCGAATCCATTTTATTTATTTATTTATTTCGATGTCTTCGTATTGTACTTAACATTTGTTTACCCAACTCAGCACAAGCCGAACGAATCAATAATTTCAAAAGTATACGAGTTGGTTTCTTCGGCATTATACGAGATGTATGAGAAAAGTAATGAGACTGACAGCACTGCGAGCGGTCTGGTAACGCAGTAGGGTGTTTACTTGTATAGACCAGTATGTTAATCTCTTCCAGATGCTCAGTTCGAGTTTCAGCTCCGCACAGCCATCACGTGGGCTTTGAGAGCGTCATCAGTTAAGTTGTGTTTTTGTTGTGTGCTACGAAAATGGAACAGCGATATTTGGAGAACCGTTATGCCAGTCAAGTTTTGTATTAAACTTGGGGAATCCCAGAGCGTGATCTTTGAAAAGTTGAAACACGCCTATGGGGAACATTTCTAATCAAGAACACAATTTTTTCGCTGGCGCAAATCATTTATGGAAGGCCAGAACACGTTGAAGATGAACGTCGCTCAAGGAGACCTTCAACTTCAAAAACTGACGAAAACGTCGAACTTGTGCTTGCTCTTGTGAGATTGTTCCTCCAGGACCAATTATTAACCAAGTGTTTTACTAAGATATCGTTGAAGGGCTCAGGATAACGGTGAACCGAGTGAGGCCGAACACTGCCGGCAAGTGGATGCTGCACTGTGATAACGCTCCATGACACGGACCCACTTCCATCACGGAATTTTTGAACTCAAAAAGCATTCCTGTTGTTCCACAGCCCGCTATTTACCTGCTCTGAATCCTTGAGACTTTATTTCACCGAAATTGAAAAATATCTTAAAAGGAGTCATTTTGCAACTCCAGAGAACTTTTAAAAGAATGTGACCGACATATTAAGGACCCTATCAGTTGAAGCCTTTCAGCGCTGCTACCAAGGCTGGGAGCAACAACTCCGCCGCAGGGAACAATACTGTTGTTTGGAAAAATAAAAATTTGGTGGATAAAAACCAATCTCATTATTTTCTCACGCATCTTGCAAGCGAGAAATGAGGTTTATATGACACTTGACTGGCTACTACCTAGTTGCACAAGCCAACAACTCGGTGTGAAAGCTAGTGATGACTATGACTACATGAACTGGCCGCAAGTAGTAGCAGCGACAAAAATCGCCCCCTGTGACACAAGATTAAACCCCGCACAGCTTAGCGGACGTTGCCAAAGATGAGCGACCCTATGTCGCCTAATGGTATAGCTCCTCGCTCGGCTTGCACTCCCACGCGGGTGGCACGAAGTTCGCAAAGGCCTCGACGTTGCAGTGTGTGCTGTCTCGATGCTCTTTCGTAAGTCCCGTGCTGTATTTGATGCATCTAGACTACTGGCCATTAAAATTGCTACACCAAGAAGAAATGCATATGATAAATGGGTATTCATTGGACAAATATATTATACTAGAACTGACATGTGATTACATTTTCACGCAATTTGGATGCATAGATCCTGAGAAATCAGTACCCAGAACAACCACCTCTGGCCGTAATAACGACCTTGATACGCCTGGGCATTGAGTCAAACAGAGCTTGGATGGCAGCTTCAACACGATACCACAGTTCATCAAGAGTAGCGACTGGCGTATTGTGACGAGCCAGTTGCTCGGCCACCATTCACCAGACGTTTTCAATTGGTGAGAGATCTGGAGAATGTACTGGCCAGGGCAGCAGGCGAACATTTTCTGTATCCAGAAAGGCCCGGACAGTACCTGCAACATGCGGTCGTGCATTATCCTGCTGAAATGTAGGGTTTCGCAGGGATGGAATGAAGGGTAGAGTCACGGGTCGTAACACATCTGAAATGTAACGTCCACTGTTCAAAGTGCCGTCAATGCGAACAAGAGGTAACGGAGACGTGTAACCAATGGCACCCCATACCATCACGTCGGGTGATACGCCAGTATGGCGATGACGAATGCACGCTTCCATTGTGCGTTCACCGGGATGTCGCCAAATACGGGTGCGACCATCATGATGCTGTAAACAGAACCTGAATTCATCCGAAACATGATGTTTTGCCATTCGTGCACCCAGGTTCGTCGTTGAGTACACCATCGGAGGCGCTCCTGTCTGTGATGCAGCGTCAAGGGTAACCGCAGCCACGGTCTCCAAGATGATAGTTCATGCTGCTGCAAACGTCGTCGAACTGTTCGTGCAGATGGTTGTTGTGTTGCAAACGTCCCCATCTGTTGACTTTGGGATCGAGACGTGGCTGCACGATCCGTTACAGCAATGCAGATAAGATGCCTGTCATCACGACTGCTAGTGATACGAGGCCGTTGGGATGCAGCACGGCGTTCCGTATTACCCTCCTGAACCCACCGATTCCATACTCTGCCAACAGTCATTGGCTCTCGACCAAGGCGAGCAGCAATGTCGCGATATGATAAACCGCAATCTCGATAGGCTACAATCCGACCTTTATGAAAGTCGGAAACGTGATGGTACGCACTTCTCCTCCTTACACGAGGCATCACAACAACGTTTCACCAGGCAACGGCGGTCAACTGCTGTTTGTGTATGAGAAATCGGTTGGAAACTTTCCGCATGTTAGCACGTTGTAGGTGTCGCCAACGGCGCCAACCTTGTGTGAATGCTCTGAAAAGCTAATCATTTGCATATCACAGCATATTCTCCCTGTTGGTTAAATTTCGCGTCTGTAGCACGTCATCTTCGTGGTGTAGCAATTTTAATGGCCAGTAGTGTAGTTGCCATGTTTCCTTAGCCACGCGAAACAGGCCACGCGTCCGTTAGATCGTACCAGCAGAGTGCTTGACTACTTGGGAGCGAGTGAGACAGAAACGCGTGTATTGGGAATTACTGCTGCTCACGCAGCAGGATTCAGTTCTCTATTATGAGAGGCGTTAAATTAGTAATGCAACTAATTTTTTTCTGAAAGCAGATTGACTTTATTCAGGATTGCAATACACCAAATTATTCCCCACTCTCCTTCCGGTTACAGAGCCCTATTTTTCAACATAACCTCCATTCAACGCCGCATTACTGGGAGGGAGTCTATGCCCAAATGGTACCACTCTACCGGCCGACGTCAGAGCCAACGTCTTGCTACATCAGTAACCTCCCCATTCCCTACATACTGATTCCTGTGGAGTGCATCCTTCATTGGGCCAAATACGTGCTCATTATGGTCTTCTGTTAGGTGGTGAGGAACCCATCTTCATACGCCTTCGAACACCCTAACTGGTGGACAAGTGTGTCAGTACTACCAACAGAGATTCCAGTCCAGCAGCAAGGTGTTGATTGTCATCCGCCCATCACCTCGAATGTGTCTCTATGTTCCAACACTGCAGGAGTCAGAGTTGTGTGTGACCGTCTGGCACGCAGGTGACTGGATAGGTTTGCATGCTCTTCTTGCAATGATGACAGGTGCCTCGCCCAACGACTCACCGAGCTTTTGCTCGCTGCCAGGACTCTGTAGATATTCTGTAAACGCATTTGATTATCTGCGATACTCTAATTGGCCGCCATAAGAAACTCAATGAGAGCTCTTTGCTTGGAACGCACCTCCGTTACCGACGCCGTTTTGAAAGCTTAGTATAGCGTCGCCAGCTATCGTAGCGTCATGAAACTATAGAGACTGAAGCATGAGTATCCCACGATGATCCAAAACAACTTCCGATTTTCCAACCGAAATTGGCCGAGAAAAAAAGTGTTGCGTTAATTACTGATCGGCCCTCTAAGTTAGTCATGTGAATGTGATGTTGTCAGACATTCCACTTAAAACTTTCCCCTACATCAGCCACATCTTACACATTGTTTTCAGCTAGTGCTCGCATCAGAACAAGAGTAGTAAATGAGTGTGAACAACGTAAACAGTGAGATGGTTTCCTATTGGAAATGGAAGCTATGGTATTTTGCTATAATATGGCCAACAGGGATAATAGAAGTGCAGGTGCCATGTGCGCCGAACAACATATTCAACAGCGTCACCGCACTCCATCTGACAAATGTTCACCACGGTTTTGGTGGATGTTTTGCAACAATGACAAGGGATCGTAGTACGTGTAGAACAGTTCGCACGCCGAATATTGCGCGGTGAGTGTCGCGTTGAGTATAAAAACGATCCTGGAACAAGTTTACGAAAAAACGGACCTGCTGAAGACTTGTACGACCAATTCTGCACAAGCAGTTACTGTCGCCACATCATTTATAAAGTGTGCTAGGTTTCATGCCACAAGATTAACATATCAGATAACAGTTCTGCCAATGGACTCTAAGATGGAATTGTTCAAATGGTTCAAATGGCTCTGAGCACTATGCGACTTAACTTCTGAGGTCATCAGTCGCCTAGAACTTAGAACCAATTAAACCTAACTAACCTAAGGACATTGCACACATCCCTGCCCGAGGCAGGATCCGAACTTGTGACCGTAGCAGTCGCTCGGTTCCAGACTGTAGCGCCTAGAACCGCACGGCCACTCCGGCCGGCTAAGATGGAATGCAAAGATGCACAGTCCACAACTTGATTTGCAGATGAGGCAGGGGTCATACAAATGGGAAAAAATTATCACAACACTCAAGTGTGGTCACGTCCAAATCCTCGAGCGTCCGCGGACACAAAGCATCAGTTTCGTTTTAGCACTCTTGTGTGAGCAGGAATTGTCAGTGAAAGACTCAAAGCGCCACACACTGTACCGGAGAAACTAACAAGTATTGTTCATCGCCAATTCCACTGTGATCAGTTACCCACATTGCTTCAGATCGTTACCTTGGAGAAAGGCAACAGATGGGACAGTACCTTATTTTCTGCGCGTCTTAGGACAATATCTAACATAAACATTAATGAGCGATGTGTTGGTCTAAGAGGCCCAGTAGCATGATTTTTCAATTCACCTGCCCTTACTCCCTTAGATTAGCTATGGGGAGGTTCAAAGGCATTAACAAAATGCGCATATACGCTTGGATGACAAACGTCATTAGATACCGCCTAATATCGTGACGGTCATCCTTTTTCCTGACGTAATGCAGCAACGCGACGAGGCATGGACTCAACAAGTCGTTGAAGTCCCTTGCAGAAATACGGAGCCATGCTGCCTCTATAGCCGTCCAAAACTGCGAATGTGCTGATGGTGCAGGATTTTGTACTCGAACTGACCTCTCAGGTATGTTCCACAAATGTTTGTGGCCCCGTGACATGGCGTATTGTTATCCATAAATATTCCGTAGTCGTTTGGGAACATGAATTCCTTGAATGACTGGAGATAGTCTCCAAGAAGCCGAATACAACGATATCCAGTCAATGATAGGTTCAGTTGGACGAGAGGACCCAGTTCTTTCCATGTAAACACAGCCCACACTATTATGGAGCCACCACCAGCTCTCACAGTGCCCTGTTGACAACTTGGGTCCATGGCTTCATGAGGTCTGCGCCACACTCGAAGCGGACCATCAGCTCCTACCAATTGAAATCGAGACTCATCTAACCAGCCCACGTCTACGGTCAACAGATACGGCCACGAGCCCAGGAGAGACGTTGCGGGCGATGTCGTGTTGTTAGTAATGGCACTCGCGTCGGTCGTCTGCTGCCATAGCCCATTAACGCCAAATTTCGCCGCACCGTTCTAACGGATACGTCTGCCGTACGTTCCACATTGATGTCTGTGGTTATTTCACACAGTGTTGCGTGTCTGTTAGCGGCGACAACTCTGCGCAAACGTCGCTGCTCTCGGTCGTTAAGTAAAGACCATCTGCCACTGCGTTGTCCGTGGTAAGAAGTAGTGCCTGAAATTTGGTATTGTCGGCACATCCTTGACGCTGTGGACTTCTGAAATAGAATGTCCCATGCATCAAGGTCTTACTGCCTTTCCGTGTTTAAAGTCTGTTAATTCTCGTCGTTCCACCATAATCACGTAGGTAACCATTCCACAAGAATCACCTGAGTACAACTGACAGCTTCAGCAATGCGCTGTCTTTTTACACCTTGTGTACGCTACGCTATCGCCATCTGTATATGTGCATACCGCTATCCCATGACTAGTGCCACCTTGGTGCACATTGTTCTTGCAGATTCGCGTTGCTGATTTCGTGCAACCAAATGCCGTAAATTGACTAAAAACCATACACACGTGACCTAGTGGTGCTGTTCCGTGGTAAGACACCCTACTCATATTCCAGAGGTCGCAGGTTCAAGCCCCCGACAGCCCATCCAGATTTAGGTTTTCAGTGATTTCCCTTAGTCGCTTAAGGCGACTGCCGGGATGGTTCTTTGGAGAGAGCATGTTGTTGTTGTTGTGGTCTACAGTCCTGAGACTGGTTTGATGCAGCTCTCCATGCTACTCTATCCAGTGCAAGCCTCATCATCTCCCAGTACCTACTGCAACCTACATCCTTCTGAATCTGCTTAGTGTATTCATCTCTTGGTCTCCCTCTACGATTTTTACCCTCCACTCTGCCCTCCAGTACTAAATTGGCGATCCCTTGATGTCTCAGAACATGTCCTACCAACCGATCCCTTCTTCTAGTCGAGTTGTGCCACAAACTCCTCTTCTCCCCAATTCTATTCAGTACCTCCTCATTAGTTGTGTGATCAACCCATCTAATCTTCAGCATTCTTCTGTAGCACCACATTTCGAAAGCTTCTAGTCTCTTCCTGTCTAAACTATTTATCGTCCATGTTTCACTTCCATACATGGCTACACTCCGTACAAATACTTTCAGAAACGACTTCCTGACACTTAAATCAATACTCGATGTTAACAAATTTCTCTTCTTCAGAAACGCTTTCCATGACATTGCCACTCTACATTTTATATCCTCTGTACTTCGACCATCATCAGTTATTTTGCTCCCCAAATAGAAAAACTCCTTTACTACTTTAGGTGTCTCATTTCCTAATCTAATTGCCTCAGCATCACCCGATTTAATTCGACTACATTCCATTATCCTCGTTTTACTTTTGTTGATGTTCATCTTGTATCCTCCTTTCAAGACACTGTCCATTCCGTTCAACTGCTCTTCCAAGTCCTTTGCTGTCTCTGACAGAATTACAATGTCATCGGCAAACCTCAATGTTTTTATTTCTTCTCCATGGATTTTAATACCTACTTAGAACTTTTCTTTCGTTTTCTTTACTGCTTGCTCAATATACAGATTGAATAGCATCGGGGAGAGGCTACAACCCTGTCTCACTCCCTTCCCAACCACTGCTTCCCTTTCATGTCCCTCGACTCTTATAACTGCCATCTGCTTTCTGTAGAAATTGTAAATAGCCTTTCGCTCCCTGTATTTTACCCCTGCCACCTTCAGAATATGAAAGAGAGTATTCCCGTCAACATTGTCAAAAGCTTTCTCTAAGTCTACAAATGCTAGAAACGTAGGTTTGCCTTTCCTTAATCTATTTTCTAAGATAAGTCTTAGGATCAGTATTGCCTCACTTGTTCCAACATTTCTACGGAATCCAAACTGATCTTCCCCGAGGTCGGCTTCTACCAGTTTTTCCATTCGTCTGTAAAGAATTCGTCTTAGTATTTTGCAGCCGTGGCTTATTAAACTATAGTTCGGTAATTTTCACGTCTGTCAACACCTCCTTTCTTTGGGATTGGAATTATTGTATTCTTCTTGAAGTCTGAGAGATTGTCGCATGTCTCATACATCTTGCTCACCAGATGGTAGAGCTATGTCAGGACTGGCTCTCCCAAGGCTGTCAGTATTTCTAATGGAATGTTGTCTACTCCAGGGGCCTTGTTTCGACTTTGGTCTTTCAGTGCTCTGTCAAACCCTTCACGCAGTATCATATCTTCCATTTCATCTTCTTCTACCTCCATTTGCATAATATTGTCCTCAAGACCATTGCTCTTGTATAGACCCTCTATATACCACTTCCAGCTTTTTTGCTTTCCCTTCTTTGCTTAGAACTGGGTTCCATCTGAGCTCTTGATATTCATGCAAGTGGTTCTTTTTCTTCCAAAGGTCTCTTTAATTTTCCTGTAGGCAGTATCTATCTTACTCCTCATGAGATAAGCCTCTACATCCTTACATTTGTCCTCTAGACATCCCTCCTTAGCCATTTTGCACTTCCTGTCGATCTCATTTTTGAGACATTTGTATTCCTTTTTGCCTGCTTCACTTGCTGCGTTTTTGTATTTTCTCCTTTCATCATTTAAATTCAGTATCTCTTGTGTTGCCCAAGGATTTCTACTAGCCCTCGTCTTTTTACCTACTTGATCCTCTGCTGCCTTCACTACTTCATCCCTCAAAGCTACCCATTCTTCTTCTACTGTATTTATTTCCCCCATTCCTTCGCATTCGGGAGGGTGACGGTTCAATCCCGCGTCCGGCCATCCTGATTTAGGTTTTCCGTGATTTCCCTAAATCGCTCTAGGCAAATGCCGGGATGGTTCCTTTCAAAGGGCACGGCCGACTTCTTTCCCCGTCCTTCCCTAATCCGATGAGACCGATGACCTCGCTGTTTGGTCTCTTCCCCAAACCAACCCAACCCAACCCATCCCCCATTCCTGTCAATTGTGCCATTATGCTCTCCCTGAAACTCTGTACAACCTCTGGTTCTTTCAATTTATCCAGGTCCCATCTCCTTAAATTCCCACCTTTTTGCAGTTTCTTCAGTTTTAATCTACGGTTCATAACCAATAGATTGTGGTCAGAGTCCACATCTGCTCCTGGAAATGTCTTACAATTTAAAATCTGGTTCCTAAATCTCTGTCTTACCATTATATAATCTATCTGACACCTTTTAGTATCTCCAGGGTTCTTCCATGTATACAACGTTCTTTCATGATTCTTGAACCAAGAGCATGGCTGATTTATTTCTCTGTCCTTTACCATCTGATATTGTATTTCGACTGTAGTAGAGTTGCCGTCGTCGAAGGAACGCTAAACATTAATTCTCCTTCCTTTTATTCATTCGCGGACCTACCCGTCAGACAAGTAGTCGTTAGCACGGAACACTGATTCGAACGGAGTCTGCTCCATCTGATAGCTGTAAGAGCGGTTCTGTTGACGGACCTGACTGGTGTGCTAAATCTTCGGGCATCGACCTAGACGGCTTATTGTGCAACCGTCAAATATCCATTAAGGCGACGCTGTCCTAAGTATTGAAATCTGAGACAGGTTCATTAGCATTACAGGCGGCACGTCACTCCCACATGCTCCGGCGAATGCTTTTCCATCAAATTTAACTTCACTCTGGCATTTACTACATGGACCTAGACTTATCGCTGCTTCTTGCATGTCAGCTAATGCTTTTTACGCTCCACTGGTAACTGCTCTGACAACCAGTGCACTCATGTTTTCACGCATTCTACTTAAAGAACTTTGACACTGAAACATTAACATTCGCCATATGTCTCCATCGAAGGCACTGCTGGAACACTTCATGATGGGGCTACGAACTTAACGGTAATGGAATGAAGCGTATCGTAAATTTCGCAAAAATTTTGGACAATTCTGTTAAACAACATGAGTGAATAAACTAATTGACTAGAGCACAATATATCACCAAGAGTACCTACAGCAAAAAGAGCCTGTCAACAGCAACAAAAATTAAAACACTACAACACCACCACTCAACAGAAATAACATACGCAAGAGAAACCATCTTCAAAACAACTAACACTGCACAGAACGCGCATCAACAAATCGTACCAGAAAGATCGACACTGGACAGTAGCTACAGATGAAACAGTCTACAACGAAATAGGAGTACAATCAAGAAGAAACGCACTTCATTTTTCGGACATCTAATCAGAACACCAGAGAACAGAATCATTAGGAGAATAATAAAAATATTTTGGAATAATAAGTGCAACATTAAGTGGATTACAGAAATGAAGGAAGATATGGATGAGCTACAGATTACACTGGAAGACCTAAGAAACAATGACAAGATCAGGAAACTCACAGACAAACAAATCAGACTGCAAACGAGAATCAACAAACAAACAATAAGAAGGGTGATTTCTGATGAAGAAAGAAGGATGAGATCCGAGAGAATGAAGAAGTACTGGGCTGATAGGAAACTGAAACATTCTTTTTATAAAGATGGCTAGAGTGGTCCAATGAAAGCCATAAAATGTAAATAATAATAATAAACGACATGAATGTTGGCTGTCGTGATTGTTATAGCAGTCTTGTTCAAACACTGTAGGGTTTCTAAAGGAATAATAAGAAACGTAATCTCGCTGGATCAGTTGTATTATATTAAAAACAAATATTTAATTTTACAAAAATTTTACTAACTTTGAACATAACTATTATAGAACCATAGATTTAGTCCGAGTCTATAACTTTACGAAGTTGAAAAAAAAAATGGAACATGGTAAATAGTCTCTGTTAAGCTTGCTTTAGTTTTCGCCATTCGTTTTGGAGAGAAACCTCTGTGTTTAGGAGGCATATTTTCAGTTACTTCACGTGTGTTGTTTTCTGCCAAGTTAGTTCAGCGTTAAGTCCTGTGCAACTTTTTTATGTAATTTCCGTTGAAACAAATTTTAAAAAACGACTAGTTTTATTTAGCTAATCTTCACAAGCAAATAGTCAAGAATGATGTTATATCTGTGTCACACGATACAGAGATGATAATGAATTTGGTTATAAAATAAGAAGTTATAGCATATGACTACTCATAAATGTGAGACAAAAGCTGTAATTTTTTATGTTTTATTTCCAACCGTTTTTTCTAACACTGTAAAGCTTTGTTGTAGAGAAAGTTACATCAATTTTGTTTTTACATTGCTTCAGAATTTATGTTGAATTGGCGTGTAACAGAATAGCACAAGTAAAGCAATCGAAAATGCACAATCTGAAGATGAAAACTACTTTCAGAAACGCGTAATTAAATTAACAAACAAGCTTAACTTTTTGTGGTTGTGTTTCATTAGCGTTTAAAAATTATGGACTTCTTTCATCCATATAAACCTGCTCTCGTATGCCACTACAGGCAAACCTTTAAGAAAAATCAGTGATCATCAAACGTACACTGTCACCATTCCTTCCTTTATCATTTAAACTCCATGATGAACACGTCTTCCACTACCAGTATTTGGACAGTGTGGAGTACAACATCACCTCTGTGTGGTTATCACGTAGAGCTCCGTTATTTCCCGTCAGCTATTAGTCCGTCATGGCTCTCTTTCCTTTCCCCAGTTCTCATTCGGTACTTATTTTCTTTTTTCTCTGCGAAAGAAGCATTTCTTAAAGCTATCTTCTGTAAAGATGGTCTGTCCAAGCAAAGTGTTTATCAAACAGTCATCACTTTTTCTTAGAAGCAGCAAAAAATGATGACTCCTACTGTGTCTGAAGCATTCCCGACAATTCGTGAGAAGAAGTAAAACACTCTTTTATTATGTGTGTTTATTTTTGCACTTACGTTTTTAAAGTGCACACGCATGCAAAAATAGGTTGCCGAAAAACGCCGTGTGTGGAGAGCGTATCGATAATCGTTAATATCGCGTACTTTCATCTAGATACCAACACTTTTTTACTCGATACTTTTTTTCAACTGATACTTTTACTGATACCAGTGATTTATACCAGGTATCCTATCAAATGATTCTAGTAGTGATTTATTATGTTTTTGTTATTTACCCAAACTTTTGACCACATGAACTACCTCCTATCGTGCATCAAATTGCGATGCTAAATATCAGTATTAAAAATGGTTCAAATGGCTCTGAGCACTATGGGACTTAACATCTGTGGTCATCAGTCCCCTAGAACTTAGAACTACTTAAACCTAACTAACCTAAGGACAGCACACAACACCCAGCCATCACGAGGCAGAGAAAATCCCTGACCCCGCCGGGAATCGAACCCGGGGACCCGGGCGTGGGAAGCAAAAACGCTACCGCACGACCACGAGATGCGGGCAAATATCAGTATTAAACTGTTACTTAATATTTAGAAGCTACTAGAACGTGTTACGAAACAGCTAAGCAGTGGCTTACACTAAACGTCACTCGCTTAAAACCGCAAATAAATTATTTAAGTAAGCCTGATCTAAGCCTCGATAACAGTGTAGCAGATGCAGTAAAAGATGAACTAAACAAACAAATTGGACAAACTAAAGATGTTCATGTCCTGCTTACTTGACCTAAGATTAAAAAATATACATTTTCGTGATCCCAGAGCTTGTGCCAGTGGGACAAGTAAGTCAGAGTTTCGTCTTCCAAATATTAGCGGAATTCTGGAAATTATTTTAACCGCCCAAGTGTGCCTTTTATACGAATGAACTGAGTTTACCACGATTTTGCAGTGGAACTTCAGCCATGATGAAAAGAATACCTCCAGAATTTCGGAACTGTTCTGTTTTTTTTTTTCTGAAATTACTCCGAAACTAAGCGTTTAATCTAAAAAGTCAAGGTTACCAAAACTCTAGATCACTAAATTCTGTAGGGGTTGAGTGTCATAGCTTTGCTTATTGATTAAATTTTCTACAGAAAAGCTACGTCCGATACCGGTAATCTTTCACACCTTTAGAAAAAACATTCGTTTCTTCGCTGTTGAACGTGCAGAAACTGAGAACTGGCTAATTTTACGCAAAACTGAACAGGTGAAAAGTTGTAAAGCATCAAACTGTGTTTTCAAAAAGTCAAAGAAAGTGACAAAAAACCCAGCTGGTAAGTAAATATCGCCATTATTCAACTATATGTATACTTCGTGGTTAACTGTCAACATCATCTTACTACTTTCCAGTTAATGAATTTTGCCAGTATTCACTTTTTTATTTTTGTTGCTAATTCTCCCGTTATCGACATGATAATTCTGGAAACTACGAAATTAGTAGAATAATATTATATGAAGTACAGCAAAACTGTTTCAGGGGTGTAAGTGGCAAGAAATACGGTAGGTTTATTATTGTTTTATTAGGCATAAAGAAACATAATTCAGTTACCATTCAGTTGAGTTACATACGATTATATAAAATTGTGTTGAAGTAAAAAAATAAAGCAAATAATTCTGAAGAGTTCCAGTCCAATTGCAGTGGATCTAGTGGGTTGCTTTTCCAAACTTGCAACTGCAAATACGTTCTTAGGGAATTCTGTCGAGTAGCTGATTCTGAAGGAGACAAAAAGGAGAGGTTGGATAATGTCTTTGATACATTTTTTTCAAAGATTTGATAGCGAAGCACATTTAATTACTTAATTTCATCTTTGTAGCATAGATGTGCTATGAACTTCTGCCCAGCTTCATCAATTTTCATAGCAATGACACTGAAATTGCTGATCTCTGCTCCTGTTTGTAGGTTGTTTTTCGTTACCAACACCTTGAGAAATTTCAGTTTCCCTTTGCCGAAAAACAACGAAATCGTATCAAATCCACTGAAGACACGAAGGAACAGAGTACTGCTTTCGCTATTTAGGACAACTTGAAATTTAGGGGGCTGTAGGCTAACTCGCCTTATCTGCTTTTGCCTGGCTTCAGTAGAAGAACGTTAGATGACAATGGGGCTGAAGTGATCAGAATCACAAGAAGGTCGGTGTTCTGTCCAATGACAACAATACAGTTGGAGCGCCGAGCAACGTGAAGTAGCTACAATTAGAGTATCAGATTCCTCAGCAGCTAGCTTAATATTAAATTGCTCACTTGCAATTTGTGCAGTCAATAAAGGAATGAGTCCATTTTTATTTTGTTCGTTCGACAGAAGGAAATCTTTTGCCATGGTTACTGACTTTGTTTCATTAAACGTGGCTGTAGGCGCCTTTTCGAGGTCAGCTGCGTCATTAAAGGCATCATACAACTTTGTTTCCCGCATACCTACATACCTACGTTGTCGTACATAGACAGAGGATATGGGGTTAGCTTGTACTCAAAATAGTGCTGAAGCTCCTCTTTTTTTTATTTATTTATTTATTTTTTGAGCGCGATGCTGCGAAAAAGCATTTTAGTATTAATTGTAATAACCTTCTCGGCCACTGTGCACTGTGATTTTAGACTTCATATACTTTAGAGATCGGACTCGCGTTTATTGAAATTTCACACAGTCAAAACTGATAACAATAATCTTTCGAATGCTTAAACTGCCAAGGTCGTCAGATTTGTGGCAATCGATGTTATCACCTTCTATCCCAATACTAATGGGCATTACATGCTCATGAAGAGCAAAATCGTCATGTGACGAAAATCATACAATTATTTGGCATTAGCTGCATTTCTTAGTATTCTTGTATTTCTTGCAGCCATATGTTGCTCAGTAGTTGCAAATGAAACATCACAAAAATGCTCAACTTGGTCAATGATAAGAACTGCTGCAGGCATCGAAGCAATCCGTCTGGCCAGAGTGCTGCTAACTCTCTACCATGCATTAAATCACCACACCTTTTAATTATACGCATTAAGGCTTCTTCGAGTGTCACATCAGACCAAAGCTCTGTCAAAAAATTTTCTGACCTTCGGTTTTTTAACCATTATTACATTGAAACTTCCTAGTAGATTAAAACTGTGTGCCGGACCGAGATTCGAACTCGGTGCCTTTGCCTTTCGCGGGCAAGTGCTCTACCAACTGAGCTACCCAAGCACGACTCACGCCCCGTCGTCACAGCTCTACTTCTGCCTGTACCTGTACAGCTGTGGGGACGAGGCGTGAGTCGTGCTTGGATAGCTCAGTTGGTAGAGCACTTGCCCGCGAAAGGCAAAGGCACCGAGTTCGGGTCTCGGTCCGGCACACAGTTTTAATCTACCAGGAAGCTTCATATCATCGCACACTCCGTTGCAGAGTGAAAATCTCATTCTGGATACATTATTACATTACTTTAACGCAATTTTGTATACTTATATGTAATACAATTTATTGATGATTGAACTAAATTGCTCTATTCCTAAAAATAACAAACACATCGTCTTTCTTTACACTAATACCTTTACAAACATTTCTTGTCCTCTATATAATAATACTGTACTAATTTCATAATTTTCAAAACTATTATCTCGATAACGTTTAGGTTAGAGATCATGCACTAGAAAGAAAAATAAAAAAGTGAATATTGGAAAAATTCACTGAACAGAAAATAGAAAGCTGATGTTGGTCATTAACCAAGTGATTTACTTAGACCTATAACTGAAAAATAGCGATATCTACTTACTACCCAGGTTTTTTTTTACTTTCTTTGAAAATACAATTTGATACTCCACTATTTTCCTCCTGCAAAATTTTGCATCAAATTGGTCAATGCTCAGATGCTGGGCGTTTAGTAGCGACGAAAGGAGTACTTTTCGAAAAATGTGAAAGATTACCGTTTTCTAATAATTTTTCTACAGAAAAACTTAATTAATAACATAGGTTTGGTGCATAATCAACGCTGAATGTGATGTTCTGCACTTTTGGTAACGTTTGCTTTTTCGATTGAACTCTTGGTTTCAAAGTAATTTGAAAAAAAGCCAGAACAAGTCAGAAATTTTCTTTTCATTGTGGCTTGAACTCCACTCAAAAATCGGGACACCTACTAGCCTGCTTAAATTTCAAGAACTAGGCAAATGTTTGAAAGGGAAACCCCCTTTTTGGAGTTAATTTTACTAGTCTCCTGGGCAATATCTACAATAAGACGTTTATTAGCAACAGCTTTTGCTGCTGCCGCTGGCACCAGCAACAATGAATCAGACAGTGATCCTTGTCTTGATACAGTGCGTGACTTTTGGAGTTAACGTAAGACTTCAGCACACAGCAAACAAAAAAAATTCGTTTCTCTTGAACCTGCATTGGCTGAAGAAAAATTTGGAATGAGCGTTTAATTCGCATAATCCGTATCACCACTGTGCCCTAATCCTTTGGTATAATGTAAAGACATGAGTTATTGCCGCCAGTTGTAAAAACTAGCCAACGGGTACTCGATGATTCCACAGACATCGGTGCTCTCCGAGCACGTATTTTCAGACAGACAGCACGTTATAAAAAACGCATAATAAATTATCTGCGAAATGGCTGGTTAGAGATTATGATGATGATGATTGGATTGTGGGGCGCTCAAGTGCGCGGTTATCAACGCCCGTACAAATTCCCAACCTTTGCTCAGTCCAATCTCGCCACTTTCATGAATGATGATGAAATGATGAGGACAAGACAAACACCTAATCATCTCTATACGGAAGAGGAATGGAAAGATTAAGTACTATTCAGCTCCTATCATCTGTTAAGTAATTTCATATTTCAAGGTCTACATTTCAAAAAATTGTAATCTACAATGATAATATATACATTTCTTGATTTAAAGCTTTTATTAGTCTTTTTAAAGTTGTGAAATTCGATTATCTCTGTCATAGATAGATCATACAAACAGAGATGAAGGGACTGGAACCGGTGTACTGTATCTACTGTAACCATTTTGCGAAAAAACCTCAAAGTATCGATACTTTTTGAGTACAATATTTTTCTTGTAATACTACTAATAAGTAGAATATTGATACTTATCGTTCGATACCGTGACCCTACGACCGTTTCTCGCGTTTGCTCATTTTGCGCAAGCAAATCCGGCTTAGCAGCGCTTGACACTCTTCTGTCACGGTTGCGCAGAACTACTCGTTCGAAAATATCTAAAGGATAACACGTTCGAGGGAAAAACCAGATCCACGTTCCTCGATAACCTCAATCTATTAATGGCGCAGACGTCAGTCAACAAATTCTCGTTTCTCTTAACTTCTGAAACCTGTCCCGTGCACGTTATTGCGATTCCACTGACATAAGTGAGCTGTAAGAAGTAAACCGACGCCGTTACTAAACAGCTGAAGCCTACGGAATCTCTAAGGTTTCAGTGCACACCTGTTTCGTTTTTCTGCAAAAACAACATTTAGGGAGTGATAAGAGCGGCAAGAATTAATTTTTCAAGGCTTCATGTGCTTTAGATTCCTAGAAAACGACAGGCTGTCTTTTTTTCTTATTTGTGGACAATTTGTCTTGTTTCTACGTCAGTGCAGAGTCGGCAAATGGGTCGTTGTTGGAAACTGCATTTGCAAGAAAGGTGAAAGGAAAGAAGCGGTTCTAGACGCTTGAGTCCCGAACCGCGTGACGGCTACGGTCGCAGGTTCGAATCCTGCCACGGGCATGGATGTGTGTGATGTCCTTCGGTTGGTTAGGTTTCAGTAGTTCTAAGTTCTAGGGGACTGATGACCTCAGAAGTTATGTCCCATAGTGCTCAGAGCCATTTGAACCATTTTCCTGCTGTTGCTGCTCCTCTACTGACAACACAACACTCCCAGCCCCCTTTTGTAATAGCAGGTGCGCCTCTCGTGACGTCTACTGATCTCATCCGCTTAACATATAGGTGTCAGAATTTTTGATAAGGCAGTGAACATTAGACAGAACATTGATGGTGTAAGATGCAGCAGTTATGCTGAAATGAATATAGCTGTCAGGCGATAGGAATGGAGACATGTATCAAACCAGGCTTCGGTTAATAAGCGAATTAACAGCAACAGTACCGGAAGCTAAGGAGTTCTAAACTCAGTAATCGTGAGTATAGAGTTCAGCAGAAAAGACAAGCATCTAATGCTTGAATATAGTATTAGGGGTATTCTGCTTGAAACTAACGTTGCATGGCGATATGAAAAGCAACGCGCAGATAAGGATGATGGTAGGAAATACGACTGGTCGACCCGATATATTTAGAGAATTCTAGGAAAGTGTCGTTCGTCCATAAAGGAGACCGTGTATGGAGCAGTACTGATCGAGTGTTTTGGATCCGCATCACATCGGATTAAAGGAAGATATCGAAGCAACTCAAAAGTGTTCTGCTAGATTTGTTACCTGTAGGAAATGCTGCGTGAACTCAAATGAGAATGCCTGGATGGCAGACGACGTTCATTTCGCAAAACACTACTGAGAAAATTTGTAGAAACAGCATTTGTGGCTGGCTGAAGAACGATCCTACTGCCGCCATCGTTTACTCCGTCTAAGGACCGTAAAGATAAGACAAATTAGAAATCGCTCCAAAACATAGATTGTCATTTTTTTGTTGTTGCTCGATTTCCGCGTGGAACAGAAGAGGACGATACAAGGTATCTATCATCATGCACCGTGTGGTGGCTTGCAAAGTGTGTACACTGAGGTGACGAAAGTTACGGGATATCTCCCAATATCATTTCGGACATCCTTCTGTCCGGCGTTGTGCAGTAACTCGACACAGCATGGACTCAACAAGTCGTTGGCACTTCCCTATCCGAAATATTTAGCCATGCTCTCTATATAACCGTCCATAATTTCGAATGAGTTGCCGGTGCAGGATGTTGTGCAACAACTCATCTCTCGATTATGTCCCATAAACGTTCAGTTCAAATCATATTGAACGATCTGGGTGGCCAAATCATTCCTTCGAATTGTCCAGGATGTTCTTCAAACTAATCGCGAACAATTGTGGCCTGGTGACATGACATCGTTGTTTCCAAACAAGACGTCCATATGTGTGTGTGTGTGTGTGTGTGTGTGTGTGTGTGTGTGTGTGTGTGTGTGTGCGTGCGTGTGTGAAATCTTATGGGACTTAACTGCTAAGGTCATCAGTCCCTAAGCTTACACACTACCTAACCTAAATTATCCTAAGGACAAACAAACACACCCATGCCCGAGGGAGGACTCTAACCTCCGCTCGGACCACGTCCATGAGTGGCTGCAAATGTTTCCCAAGTAGCAGAATACAACCCATTTCAAGCCAATGATCGGCTCAGTTGGATCAAGGACGCAACACATTCCATGTGTACACAGTCCACACCATTATGCAGCTACCACCAGCTTCCGCAGTGCCTTGTGGCCAACTTTGATCCGTACGACCTGCGCCACACTCAAACCCTACCATCACGTCTTACCAAATGAAATCGAGTCGTCTAGGGTCCAACCGGCATGGTCAGGAGCGGACCGGCGTTGCAAGCGATGTCGTGCTGTTGTTAACAAAGGCGCTCGCGTCGGTATTCTGCTGCCCATTAACGCTATATTTTGCTGCAGAGTCCTAACGGATACGTTAGCAGTAAGTCTCACACTGATTTCTGCAGTTATTTCTTGGAGTGTTGCTTGTCTGTTAGCACTGACATCTCTACACAGACGACGCCCGCTGTAAGTGAAGCCCGCCGGACACTGCGTTGTCCGAGGTGAGAGATAATGGTTGAAATTTGGTATTCCCGGCACAATTTTGACACTGTGGATCGCGGAATACTGAATTTCGTAATGATTTACGAAGTGGAATGTCCCACGCGTCTAGCTCCAAGTACCATTCCTCGTTCAAAGTCTGTTAATTTCCGTCGTGCGTCCAAATAACACCGGGCATCTTTTCACATGAATCTCCTGGGTACAGATGACTGCTTCGGCAGTACACAGCCCTTTTACATCTTGTGTACGCGGTACTACCTCCACGTGTGTAAGTGCATATCGCTATCCCCTGACTTTCGTCACCTCGAGGTAGACATGCTGTCGCACAATGAGACAATATTGCGTGACCTGGGATTTAACCCTGGAAAGAGAAACTATATTTCACAACCTTCCTTCCTTTTGGTGGTGAAATACTCTTTCGGTAAATTACCTCCCCGCAAGTAAGTATGTCTGATAATAAGATAAACAAATTATCTAACATCAACAGTTTGAGGAGTAAGTTTACAGAGGATGGAAAAATAAACAAACACCAAAGCAAAAGAGCAAGCAACTTTATCGTCAAATTTACAACTGCATTAAGTGTAGCCATAAAGTTTTAGTTACAATCCTGAAAAAATCAAGCTGAGGCCATCATGTTAGTTGATGGTGTTAGTACATCCTTACATATACACCCTTCAATGAAACACTTTTTTCCCGACGATAGATGACTTAGCACGAAACCGTAGCAGTCCCAAAAAACACTCATAATCATCCTGGATGGTGCTGGCTGAGTTTTTGTCTTTTTCAGCATTGGCGAATGGTGAATCCACGTGTTTCCTGTGTTTGGTTCAAATGGCTCTGAGCACTATGGGACTTAACATCTGAGGTCATCAGTCCCCTAGAACTACTTAAACCTAACTAACCTAAGGACATCACACACATCCATGCCCGAGGCAGGATTCAAACCTGCAGCCGCAGCAGCACCGCGGTTCCGGACTGAAGTGCCTAGAACCGCTCGGCCACAGCGGCCGGCTCCTGTGTTTCTTTTGCTTCTTTGTTTCGGAGTCATAGTTAAACAATAGCAATGGTCCATTTCCGCTACAGCCTCTGTTCGCCGGGCTTTTTGAATGTGTGTGAACAGTTGTAGAATCGAGTACACTGCGATAGTTTTCATGTTCAAAATGTCGTGAAAAATGTTGAAAACTATGACTAATTTTCTTTTTTTTTCATTGTAGTCTCGATTGTTATAGGCCTCCTCATGTCAGGTGACTCGAGATTCTTCAGAGAGAAAACATGCACCAAGTCAGCGTGGAGTGTTGTTGCGTTGTCCCCTTTCAAATGCAGAGAACGAATTATTGCATAATACTACACTTTGTGAGCGGGTTGTACCATTTCGTTTTCGTTCAATGTTCGCCAGGTCTGCAGAAATCCATCTGCAGACAAACACAAAATTAAGTACGTGACTTTATTTTTCGCGGTGATAGTTAAAACCTTATAGCTACCCTCTCATTCTTACGAACAGCCACTGAAGGATTTCAAAAATTAGTGGAGAGAAATCGACACAATCACTTCATTATATATTACCATTAAACGTAACAGCTAGCAGTGCCCTGCATCTGTATACACCGGAGCATTTAAAGAATTATGTTATACGAGAACTTTGAGTTTCAGAAAAGGAAAGGATTGTGAAAAACGAAACGAGGGACGGATATACAAATGTAAATTTTCGCGGGCTATTGTGCTAGTGAACAATTCTTGGAACTGTTGACGAGGTGCATCTTTAATACGAGTGTCTTCTAACGCTTGTAGGAATAGTATATCTCCGTAGTCAAAGACTAAATATGAAACAGTGATTCCAAAGCAGGGAATGGTTCAGATTACCAATATCCACAGTCCTAATCCGCAACCAAAGAACTGCGCTCAGATACCGGGTGATAAAAAGGGTGATAAAAAGTTCACAAAATGTCCGACAGATGGCGCTGGACAGCAAAACGTCAGTGCTAACGTGACGGGTGGGAGGTACGCCGATATGTTACAGAATCGCATCATCCCCAGCCTGGCTGATAAACATCTGCTGGAACGTACGATGTTTATGCAGGATGGCGCTCCACCCCATATTGCTAGACGCGTGAAAGATCTCTTGCGCGCGTCGTTTGGTGATGATCGTATGCTCAGCCGCCACTTTCGTCATGCTTGGCCTCCCAGGTCAGCCGGCCGCGGTGGTCTCGCGGTTCTAGGCGCTCAGTCCGGAACCACGGGACTGCTACGGTCGCAGGTTCGAGTCCTGCCTCGGGCATGGATGTGTGTGATGTCCTTAGGTTAGTTAGGTTTAAGTAGTTCTAAGTTCTAGGGGACTGATGACCACAGATGTTAAGTCCCATAGTGCTCAGAGCCATTTGAACCATTTGAACCTCCCAGGTCCCCAGATCTCAGTCCGTGCGATTATTGGCTTTGGGGTTACCTGAAGTCGCGAGTGTATCGTGATCGACCGACATCTCTAGGGATGCGGAAAGACAACATCCGACGCCAGTGCCTCACCATAACTCCGGACATGCTTTACAGTGCTGTTCACAACATTATTCCTCGACTACAGCTATTGTTGAGGAATGATGGTGGACATATTGAGCATTTCCTGTAAAGAACATCATCTTTGCTTTGTCTTACTTTGTTATGCTAATTATTGCTATTCTGATCAGATGAAGTGCCATGTATCGGACATTTTTTGAACTTTTGTATTTTTTTGGTTCTAATAAAACCCCATGTCATTCCAAGCAAGTGTGTCAATTTGTACCTCTCTATCTACATTATTACGCGATTTATTCAGTTTTCAAATTTATACTGACTTTTTGATCACCCGGTATGTGTTTCCGACTTTTATATGCTAGTACTGTGTACACTTGACAGCACAAATAATGACCAAAACTGAAATTTGAACTGCCCGTCATACTACGCAGCAGCAATTAACATTATAGGGCGTACAGTACCGGTCATAAAAACAAAGAGCACTTGTAATTGTGAGAATAACTGAAGGATTATCAATATGCGGTGAAGTGTTATGTTCTGTACGTGTGGATGAGTATGTAATGGAAGAAAGTGAGAAAGTGAAATCTGTTGCTGACACACAGAAATGCATCAGACTCGAGATAAACGTCGCAATTCGGAGGACACTTCATCGTCAACGCTGTCACAATCGTTATTATACTAGAAGCTGCGAGGGCGTTTGGAGATTTTACTTTACAAATTGTTGCAGCCTTGAGAACAGAAATGATGCGCCACTACTTCCCTTCACCATGATGGCTAAATATTGACGATTAAAATTTCTTCCGACTTCAGAATTCCTATGGCCAAACTTCGGTGATGATAGTTACCAGAGCCGAGGTCGCCGAAGCAGGCCTGTGCAGCGGCGCACAGTTCGGAGGTGGTCTGTTGCAATCCCAGAGGAGGTATAGTATACGGCCGGCAAGGGAAGGGCAGATGGCGTGAAGATCCCGTCAACAGACATTGTGCCAACGTCCCGGATTACACAAAAGTCTCCACGCTGTGTCATACAGTTGGGACATGTAACTGTTGATAGTGACCTGTCACGCGGATGCGGATGTTAAGCCTCGTACCGCTTTTCACCTTCTCCTTCTCTGATCATCATAGAGCACAAACACGGCACATACGCACATGCGTTACAGTCACCTACACTCAACGAAGATACTTAAAGCAACTCTTGGAAAGGGACCATTCCGCTAGGAGACAGTAATTCCTTTATGAAGATGATATCTGTTCTTTCGGACATGGCCGAAAGAACAGATACCATCGGTGACCATGAAGCTCTCTTAGAATGAAATGATAATTAAATCAATACCCTAAGCTGTCGACAGGAGTTGATATACATGAACGGGGACAGGTAAAAATGTGTGCTCCGACCGGGACTCGAACCCGGGATCTCTTGTTTACATGGCAGACGCTCTATCTTTTTTTTTTTAAATCTCATTTTGTTCGTTTTCGTTCGTTGTATCTGCTCGGGGCGGATGTCACAAGACATCCGTTTCAGTTCTTCGTTGATCCATTAACTCAGTTTTTTTATTACACAGGACAGCTAACCCTCTGGCCGAACACGCTGAGCTACCGTGCCGGCTGCTCTATCCAACTGTGCCACCGAGGGCACAGAGGATAGTGCGACTGCATGGATTTATCCCTTGCACCCACCCCGTGAGACCCACATTCCCAACTTAATGTCCACACACATGTCGGAAAGAACAGATATCATCTTCGTATAGTTAAGGCTAACCAGCCATTGACCTCCTCCTTATCTGCTGGATGCACACGCATTGCCCGAACTCTTACGGGACTCGGTAAGATTGTCTGCCCTGAGTAATGAGTGGAATCGGCAGGGGTACTAGGAATGTAGTGTGTGGACATTATCACGAAAGGAATGTTTTTCATACATTGCCTGACAAAAAATGGTGAACCACCCAAAAGTGATCGCATAACTTCGTACACTTACGCATCAGGAGCGCTTGTATAACTGAGCTACGAGTCGCAGTTTTCATGTGACAGGTAGAATGGCCACCAGATGGCTAGTAGGGTTGCTCATGTTTAGTGCAGTTACCAGGGCTGTTAAGGTATGTAAGAGGCGTGAACGGCTTCAGATGTTGAGTGATCAATTTGAAGTCCACCGAGATGCCGTGTACTCGTGCGAGAGTACACGGCAAGGGCCTTGTTGCAGGTCTCCATTTGGTGGGAAGGTTGAATCCTGCAGCACTCAGATTTGTGGGGCACGCGGATGTGACAGTGCTGAAACGTGAAGACAGGCACACACGTCAAGGTTCCAGTTGACCACTTTTGACCATCACAAGTGAGGAACACCGCATTGTGCACCAAGCGGATCATATCCCTTTCACATCTCACCCTCCATCCGAAAACAAGTAATGGAGTCCGTGCAACATTCTGTGCCAGCCCACATCACTGGTCAGAGACTAGCAGCAGCCAGACTAGGCAATTACTGTTCCATGTGTAGGCTGCTGTTAACAGTTTAATACGAACAGCTGCGTTCGGAGTGGTCCTGTGACCAAGATGTATGAAGACCTGCCAATGCCAAAGTGGTGCCACTCCTGACGTCGAGGTGTGGAAAGCCCTTAGCTATTTCTTCAGGTCATGGCTGGTAAAGAATGAGAGAACTCTGACGGTTTAACGGTGTGTCACAAAGACTTCCTTCATCCTCATGTGTTACCTTTCAAACAACAGTGTCGTAGTGCCACTTTCCAACAGGACAATGCTCATCCACCCACGGCACGCCTCTATGAACCGCCTTCGTGATGTTCAGATACTCCTGTGGCCATCACAGTCCCTAGATTTTTCTCCAATAGAACACGTCTGGGTGTGATGTATATGTCACTCTGTCCCAGAGACAGTATCCAGGATATCGGTGACCATTTACACTGAAGTGATGAAACTCATGGAGTTGCGATATGCACATATCCAGATGGTAGTATGGTGTACACCAGCAATAAAAGAGAAGTGCATTGGCGGAGTTGTCATATGCACACAAGTGATTCACGTGGATAGGTTTCTGACGTGATTATCAACGCACGATGGGAATTAAGAGACTTTGAAAGTGGAATGGTAGTTGGAGCTAGACGCATCACATGGTACATTCCATTTTCGAAATCGTCAGGGAGTGCAATGTTCCGAGAGCCACAGTGTCAAGAGTGTCCTTAGAATACCAAATTTGAGCCATTACCTCTCACATGGACAATGCATGGGCTTTCACTTAACGACCGAGAGCAGTGGCGTTTGCGCAGAACTGTCAGTGCTAGCAGACAGGCAACACTGCGCGAAATAACCTCAGAAATGAAAATGGCTCTGAGCACTATGGGACTTAACTTCTGAGGTCATCAGTCCCCTAGAACTTAAAACTACTTAAACCTATCTAACCGAAGGACATCACACACATCCATGCCCGAGGCAGGATTCGAACCTGCGACCGTAACGGTAGAGTGGTTCCAGACTGTTGCGCCTAGAACCGCTCGGCCACCCCGGCCGGCAAATGAAAATGGTTCAAATGGCTCTGAGCACTATGGGGCTTAACTTCTGAGGTCATCAGTCCCCTAGAACTTAGAACTACTTAAAACTAACTAACCTAAGGACATCACACACATCCATGCCCGAGACAGGATTCAAACCTGCGACTGTAGCGCCTAGAACCGCTCGCCCACGCAGTCCGGCCTCAGAAATGAATGTGGGATGTATGACGAAAGAATGCATTAGGACGATAAGGCGAAATTTGGCGTTAAAGGGCTATGACAGCAGATGATCGACGAGAGACTGCCTTTCCTAACAGCACGACATCGGCTGCAGAACCTAGTGACCTATCGGTTGGACCCTTGTCAGATGAGTTCCGATTTCACATGCTAGGGTTCGAGTGTGGCGCATACCTCACGAAGCCATGGGCACAAGTTGTCAACAACTGTGCAAGCTGGTGGTAGCTGCGTAATGGTATGGGCTGTGTTTACATGGCATGAACTGGGTTATCCGGTCCAAATGAACCGGTCACTGACTGCAAATGGTTGGGTTCGGCTACTAGGAGACGATTTGCAACCACTTACGGACTTCATGTTCCCAAACTACGACGGAATTTTTATGGATGACAGTGCGTCATCTCACCGTGATCGGTTTGAAGAGCATTCTCGACAGTTCGAGCGAATGATTTGGCTATCCAGGTCGTCCAACATGAACCCGATATAACATTAACAGGGTATAATCGAGAGGCCAGTTAATGCAACGAAATCCTGCAAGGGGTGGAACGTGGTACTGAAACGTGGGCTTATATTGCCGAGTTCTACATATATTTGACTCGCTATTGTAAGCACTGAAATAACATCAGATCCCACCTCAATCCATGAAGTTTCATTTCGGTTACTCCTTCCCTTCTAAATGTTTCCCTTTTTTGTCAGGTAACGTACGTATGTCGACTGGAGGAATTTAAACTTGAATGATCGCGTGAAAGGAGACATTTACTGGCACCGCAGTGGGACTGTACAACCTTTTACAACTTGGAAAACTTGACGCCCGACTCAGAGACCGTAGCTGTAGCGTCGTACTGGTTGGATGTATTCCAGAGGAAGAGGCCAGAGAAAGCAGTGTTGCTTGCGCAGGGCGGAGCAGCTGGGAGGGAGGGTGCCGGAGGCGCGCTGGAGTGCGAGTGTGCCCTGGGGCGACGGCCACGGCGGCGTGTCGAGGACGGCCGCGCCGCGCGGTCGATACGACCTTGCGTGCGGCGCGCGTGCGCGTGCGCTGGCCGAGGCGACGCGGCGCTCGACGCGCCCCTCCCCCCTCTGGCACTCCCCCTCCCTCACCTCCTCCTGGACCTCCCCGCCCCTTCGCAGCCAGACGAGAGCGCGAGCCGCCAGCCTGCGCGGCGACGCTTACACGCACGTGGCCGTGGACGCGCCACCGACCGTGCGACCGCCCTCCAATCCCTCCACCACCAGCAGTACGGCAGCTGGTCGTTTCCACTTCAACGTCCAAATTCGCTTCCGTAGATGAGTAACAACCGTGTGTGATTGTTACATATACAGCTAAATTTACGTAATCGCAGCGAATAAAAAATTATTGTTTGATCAAAATAACAAAGCGATTAACAGTCGCCGAGCGGTTCTAGGCGCTTCAGCCCGGAACCGCGGTGCTGCTACGGTCGCAGGTTCAAATCCTGCCTGGGGCTTGTATGTGTCTGTGGTCCTTAGGTTAGTTAGGTTTAAGTAGCTCTAAGTCTAGGGGACTGATGACCTCAGATGTTAAGTCCCATAATGCTTAGGCCGGTATTAAACTATCAAATTTCTTTGTCAAATATCTTTGTCAAAAATATTTGTCAAAGATATTTGATGGTATAGTAGGGAACTTTGTCAAATGTCGTCCAATATTTGATCAAATCTAGGGGCTCGCTGTAGATTTGATCAAAGAAGTCGTCTTCTGTTCACTGCAATGTGACATGTTACCACATGGAGCGCTAGCATCGCTGCAGCGTTCTGTCGTCTGTACTGTTTTTATAAACATTGCCGGTAAATACAATTGATGTGTGCTGACAACTACAAAATTAATAGAGATGTATGAAGCTAATGAGGCGCTTTACAACGTGAGGCACCCTGAATACAAAAATAGATTAAGAAGATTGGAGACCTGACGTGACCTGACATGACCTAACCTAACCTAACCTAACCTAACCTAACGTAACCCTCTCCTGTAGCAAGGAATCGGAGTGTTACAGTGAGCCTCTCTTCTGCAGATGTAGCAGTTATTAAGTGAATATTGTGCTTTGTGATATGAGGATACACTTCATTGAGCACATACAGAAATGTATGCCCATCCATTCTTAAGTAATTGATGTGCGACTTGACGTCTTCCACTATAAGCTCACGTAACAAGTTTTGTTGAGTGCTTTTATCGTGTCGTCATAAAACCTACATCTTCACCCAGATACGTTTCCTTTTTCTCCTCCGCTTCTCTTCCGCATGTTGAGACAGTGCAGTTGTGGTACATGCAACTGCTGCGGTTAATAACAAGTTGTTGTTGTCAGCCATCTTGCACTTTGACGAAAAATATGGTGACAGTGTAATACACCTTCTAGCGCTACGTCAAAGATCTTTGTCAAATATATTTCACGGAATATTTGATCGCATCTTTGATCAAATCTTTGACAAACAAATTTGATAGTGTAATACCGGCCTTAGAACCATTTCAACCATTTGTTTTTGATTCACAGTCGAACATAGAAGGGGAGATGTTGGGCGTTTCCGGCCTGGGTAAATTCAGTTTGTCTCTGTACTGTATGTCCATCTTTTCAAAGATAGCGGGACTTGGCTGTTCGGTACAGGACGTCAAATTAAACACCTTTCACCCATCTAGTTTCCAAACTTATTTTATTTGGCTACCAGTTTCACCGATTTTCTACGCCATCTTCTGGCCCCTGACCAACGTTTAGAAAGATTCCACCTGGGTTCTGATCAAAACAGGAGCCAGCAATACTGATATTAGAAGATCTCTGCTTGCTATAGCGATACCTTCAACCGTTTCATCAAAATGTCTTGCGAACAAAAGTTGTAAAAGCAAAGTAATAAATTAAAACGTCATGCATGGTAATGAAGTTTTACTGCATGAACAGCAAAATGTATTAAGCGCCAAACTTTATTTTGTCGGTCGTGAGAAAGTTTCGAAAAAGTGTGAAATTATGTGGAAAGTTTGTTGGGAGTGGCTAACTGCTCTCATTCTCAAATACTGGATGAATATATTCTAGATAATTTGCGTGCTTTGAATTACGCTGTGTCAAGAATTATGCATAGTTTCTAACTTTAAAATTTGTCCTATTGTGTTATACCTTTAACATAAGGTTATTTCTCTTAATGCGTAAGAGTATGAAAGGTTTATAAATTTTTAAACTTGGTCAATAATTAAACCAAAAATTGAAATCAAAATGAAATCAAAACTTTTGTTGACCCTGGAAGCAGACTGTCACTGATGCCAGGAATGGGCTTTCCGACAGTTTAATAAGTGAGTCCTCGTGGATTTAGCTCCATTACTGAAGAGAAAAAAACTAAATGTTGTGAGAATCGCCAAGACGAGTGGTCAGAAAAGAATATTTGCGTGTTGTCGATCGTCTCTACCGACTCTACGTGTACCACCTGACAGGAAGTCCGTAGCAATTAGACTTGTGGCACGTTCCACAGGAAGCTCTATGTTAGACCTGGTGTACACGCTGCGGTTTAGCCAAGGTGTGGAGTGGTTCTCCGCAGCGTTCTGAAGTGACTCCTCCAGCTCGAGATCTGCAGCGCCCCTCCACGTCTTACTGGAGGCGAGTAAGCCGCTTTCCTGCTGGCGTTTGAAAGCGGATAAAAGTGTGTGTAGACTCCAGTTGTGTTATCGTCTGATTAAAAAGATTACGCTGCCCCAACAACAATTTTTTTCTGTCGACGTGATAGTGTTGCACAGCTGTTCAGTCTTCAAGGTGCAATTGTGAGATTTTAATTATGTGATGAAAGAAAAGTGGAACAGAACAAGATCCACATCTGACTAAAGCCACTTTTTCACATTCAAAAGACTTTCACGTTCAAACAGTCAAGTATCAAACACCACGTTACTGTGTTTGCATTTTCAGACGTGGTGTCTGATATTGCACTACTTGAATGTGAAAGTCATTTGGATGTGAAAAAGTGGCTTTAGTCAGATGTAAATATTGTTCTGCTCCACTTTGTCTTGACCACACCTGTACTGTGAATAGTTGTGCAACATTATAAAGTCAGTAAAAAAAATTTCTTTGCTCATACAGGGTAAAGTGTAATTATTTTAAGCAGAGACAAATATAGCAATAAGTCATGACAGTGAAATATGTGTATTTTGGTCCTATTACATCGATATTTCGTTCCTTCGCGTTCCCAAAGTTTTCCTTTTATACTTTGAATAAGAGGTTATTGAAATACCTCTCGTGGTACGAAGCGCAGTTTTCCATACGAATGTCTCATATCACTGTTTTTGGGATGAACGATTTGTAATCTAAAACACATTTTCGTGCTGTTCTGAGCGTCTGAAGTCACGCATTTTCCTCGTGAAAATTATGTGGAATTCCAAAAATCTGGGCAATTACACTCTTTCACACTGCAGAGTTATCAATTGCGTTTCCTGTATCCACCTTTAATTTGGTATGCTTTTGAATTGCCTTATTTTCTCTTTGCATGATCCCTCTTCGGTGTATTTTGGGCCCAAAACGTTTTTGATTATTTTTCGTTCTTTCTTTTGTATCTATTTTAAAACGACAGGGGCTTTGGTTTTTGGTGACCTGTTGTAATGTCCCAGTTTCCTGTATTTTGAGGTGCCTCTTTCCACCCCTTTTGTAAGTTTGATAATTGTTCCTTTTTTGCGGCAACGACTTATATAGCCATTGTATTCTAAGTCAGTTTCTTTAATGGTTTCGATGAAATATTTGACCAGAGAAATCCATAGACTTTTTTTGTGTTCAGTTAAGGCGCTATGAAAATATGTGAGTGTATGGGAACCATGATCCGTAGTAAAAGAGCCTGAAACCCCTAATCCGATCAGGTTAAATAAATAATTATTTAAATAAATAATGATTTTGTTGTTAACGGTGACACTGAAAACGAAGACAAACATGTACATGAAGTCGATGAGGTAGATGAATGTGAAGATTGAGGAACTAATGATGAAAATGATCAAGATGAAAATAATAAAACCCATAGTGTCTGGAGCTTTATAGGATTTTTTCTTGTAACTGTAAATAACGTTAACACTATAGAAAGGATGAACTGAACTCTGCCCGAACAGGCGATAAAGGCCCAACGGTACAGACCGGCCGCCGTGTCGTCCTCAGACCATAGGCGTCACTGGATGCGGATATGGAGGGGCATGTGGTCAGGACACCACTCCCCGGTCGTATGCCAGTTTACGAGACCGGAGCCTCTACTTCCCAATCGCGTAGCTCCTCAGTTTGCCTCATAAGGGCTGAGTGCACCCCGCTTGCCAACAGCGCTCGGCAGAAATGGTCACCCATCTAAGTGCTATCCCAGTCCGACAGCGCTTAACTTCAGCGACAGGAACCGGTGTAACCACTATGGCAAGGCCGTTGGCCAATGGACAGTGGAAAGGATGAGGAAGATAAATCCGAACAGTTGGTTTTTCAAATGGTTCAAATGGCTCTAAGCGTTATGGGACTTAACATCTGAGGTCATCAGTCCCCTATACTTCGAACTAATTAAACATATCTAACCTAAGGAAGTCACACACATCCATTCCCGAGGCAAGATTCGAACCCGCGACCGTAGCAGCAGCGCGGTCCCGGACTGAAGCGCCTAGAAGCGCTCGGCCACCGAGGCCGGCAGTTAGCTTTTACAGTGTTCACGTAGGAGACAGAAGACAAGCTTTGCGCTCTACCAAAACCAAGGTTCGGTAGGTTTGATGCAGTACATCACCGTAGTAAATGGTATTGTTACCGGTGGCATTATTAGGAAAAGAAACGTAAATGATTGCATGGGAGAGAAAATGGGAACCGACGAATTCTCTTTGTTGCCTGTTTGTTTGTTTTCTGCACATAATTAGAACCGCACATCGTTCGGCGTTAGTCCATTGTGTAATTTACATCCTTACCAAATATAAATTGCATTTTAGAAGTAATAGAAATTAACTGACCGCGTAACTACTGTGCTCTTATGTAACCAAACCAAATACTTTTTATGCAAGTGTACTTTACATGTACAAACAAAGAAAAAATCTATATTTTGTACTGTGGTTCATCATGGTCAAAGGCAAGAGTTTATCGTTATTGTTCATAAGATATGAATAAGAGAAACATGTTTATATAAGCTCGACGAATATTACAAACGGTGTTTGATATGTTTTTGATTTGCTTTTTTCAATTTTTTTCTTTTTTGAGAAAACTTGGTTTTCCAGCTCTGCATGATAAATCCGCATTTTTTTATTTTCATTTCAGCATTCCTCTGTTCCGCGTTACAAATCAAAATGTTGTGCAGGTTATGCAGCCCTTTATATATCCTCACTCAGTTTCTATACGGTTCACCGATTCCAGTTTCTTGGAACTCAAGTAAGACACTTGTCGCATACGTGAAGAAAACTATCGAAATTACGTGATAGGTATGCAACACACCTAACGTTCAAGTAACGCAGTTACAATCTTAACTGACCCAGCAACTAGAGAAACTATCGTATTGTATTGTATGGAACTGGGGACCTAGAAACGACGGAGAGGCTTCGTCCCCGCTGTAGCCCTCAGTGGTTCACAACCCTACAACAGGCTACAGCAGTCCACCCACCCCACCGCCGCCCCACACCGAACCCAGAGTTGTTGCGCTGTTCGGCCCCCAGTGGACACCCCCGAGGAACGTCTCATACCAGACGAGTGTAACCCCAATATTTGCGTGGCACAGTAATTATGGTGTACGCTTACGTGTAGATAGTGTTTGTGCAGCAATCGCCGACATAGTGTAACTGAAGCAGAATGAGGGGAACTAGCCCGCATTCGATGAGGCAGATGGAAAACCATCCACAGACTGGCCGGCACACCGGACCTCGACACTCATCCGCCAGGATGATTCGTACCAGAGACCGGAAAGCAGTGCATTTGACCGCACGGCTAACCGGGCGTCCGAAACTACCGTTCTTTACGCTTACTTACCGCGGCCTCCGATAGTTGAACACCGCTGTAGAAGAAATACGCGACACAGAATTTGCTCATTGAACGTTGCAAGGCGTAGCATTGTCTATTAACGATGCCAAGGACTCAAAGTGTCAACATTAAGGCAATGAAACTGCATCGCTGTCTTCTTAGTTTCAGTGTGGGCAACAGCGGGCTAACACCACCAATGTTTTTCCTGCCTGTCTAAATCAAATAACTCTGTCTTAAATTAATGGACTTTATTTGTACTGGCACCAGAGCAGTCTTTTAGCATAGGTGCTGTCATCGATCTTAACGTAATATTGTGGGAGTTTGCGCGTAACGAAGCGCTCCAAGGGAGCAGTAGTAAGTGGTGGCGGGCAGGTAGTTGGGTGTATTTACTTACGGAGGGAGCGGTGTGGAGATGGCGGCGGTTGGCAGAGGGCAGCGTTTCCAGAAGGCGAGGCTAGGCGGGGCGGCGCCATGAAATATGCATGCCGTGCTCCGTCCCCAGGCTCCATTCAACGCGTCGCAGCCGTGGGGGCTGCGGGCCCGCTCTCCGCTCTGCCTGCCTTCTGCCTACGGCTGACCCCGTTTCCTCGGCGCCGCCACTCAGTAAATATGACGGGCCGGCGATGAAGTGGCCTTCCCACTTCCATTACGTTACCAGAAGCCGCGCCACACTTTATTACGTTCCCTCCCTGGACGTCGTCCGATCATTCACATAAAATGCTCCAAAACGTTTTGCTCCTCCCGCGTATCTGCGAAAGCGCGTAGGAAGGAATATGCTTTATGAGGCTAAAAAATATAACTTTACTGTGAACTAAAAACAAAACAACAATCAAAACAGAAGCCACAATCGAAGGTGGTATGTGGATGTGTAATAGCTCAGGAGAACTGTATTCCCTGACGGAACCGCGAACCCGCCATATGTCTCTCCCTGACACCGTCGAACTTGGCACGGTGATAGAAGGATGAAAATAAAGCGACGCGTACTTTGGCTTCTACATCCACACACATCCACATTGAACCTCATTGTACCCAAGTGTAATGTGCTGCGAATACATAGAAAGAAAGACCCTTTATGATTTACCTACAATATAGCAGGTCAGCAACTGGAAGCAGTTAATTCCATAAATTGTCTGGGACTAGGTATTAGGAGTGGTATAAAATGGAATGACCATATAAAATTAATCGTCGGTAAAGCAGATGGCAGACTGAGATTCATTGGAAGAATCCTAAGGAAATACAGTCCGAAAATAAAGGAAGTACGTTACAGTATAGTTGTTCGCCCACTTCTTGAATACTGCTCACCGGTGTGGGAGCCGTACCAGATAGGGTTGATAGAAGACAGAGAGAAGATCCAACGGAAAGCAGCGCGCTTCGTTACAGGATCATTTAGTAATCGGAAATACGTTACCGAGATGATAGATAAACTCCAGTGGAAGACTCTGCAAGAGAGACGCTCAGTAGCTCGGTACAGGCTTTGGTTGAAGTTTCCAGAACATACCGAGGAGTCAAGAAGTAAGTATATTGCTCCCTCCTACGTATATCTCGCGAGGAGACCATGAGGATAAAATCACAGAGCTTAGAGCCCACACAGAGGCATACAATCTTTCTTTCCACGAACAATACGAGACTGGAATAGAAGGGACATTCGATAGAGGTACTCAAGGTACCCTCCGCCACCCACCGTCAGGTGGCTTGCGGAGTATGGATGTAGATGTAGATCCTCCGCAAGCCACCGTACGGTGCGTGGTATAGAAGGCATCCTGTACCACCACTAGTCATTGCCTTTCCTGTTCCACTTGCAAACAGAGCGAGGGAAAAACGACTATCTATATGCCCCCGTACGAGCGCTAATTTCTCTTACCTTCGTGGTCCTTGCGCGAAATGTGCGTAATCGTTCTGCAGTCAGCTTCAAAATCCGGTTCTCTAAATTTTCTCACAAGCGTTCGTTGACAAGAACATCACCTTCCGTCCATGGATTCCCACTGGAGCTTCCGAAGCATTTGCCTGACACCTGCGTTTTGTTCGAACCTGGTTGATGGTATTGACAGCGGCATTAGACTGTTTGCCGATGATGCTGTGGTCTACAGGAAAGTAGTATCACACGAAAGTTGTGAACAAATCAATGAGGATATGCAGAAAATAAATGCGTGGTGTAATGACTGGCAATTACCTCTCAAGGTTACTAAGTGTAACCTACTGTGTGTAACAAGGCGAAAATCACCATTGATGTACGAGTACAAAGTAAATGCCCAATGTGTGGAAGCGGTAACATCCGTCAAGTATCTGGGTGTGACTATTCGAAATGATCTCAAATGGAATGATCAGGTTACACAAGTAACGGGCAAGGCGCACTCTAGATTGCGGTTTATTGTTAGAATCCTGAAGCGATGCAGTCCTTCAACAAAGGAAATTGCTTACAATACGTTATTTCGTCCTGTCTTATTGTTCGTCTGTATGAGACCCTTACCAGTTGGGTCTGATTCAAGAGACTGAGAAGGTCCAAAGAAGAGCGGCAATATTCGTGACTCGTACATTTAGCCATCGCGAGAGCGTTACAAATCTCACTGAACGTTTGAAGTGGGACACACTTACAGATAGACGACGCGCTAAACGGAAGGGACTGCTCGCTAAATTCCGAAATCCGATCTTCGCCGAGGATGTAGAGCATATATTATTAGCATCAACTTTCAAATCGCGCAATGATCACCATTCAAAGATAAGGGAAATTAAAGCTCGTACTGAGGCGTTCAGACAGTCGTTTTTCCCTCGCGATCCCCGAGTGGAACAGTGGGGGGGGGGGGGGGGGGGCAATTGTGCCCTCCGTCACACACCTCTTGGTGGCTAGCGGAGTATATATGTAGATGTAGATGAACCTACCGATAACTAATCTAGCAGCCCGTCTCTCAATTGTTTCGCTGTCTTCCTTTAATCCGGCCTGGTATGGATCCCAAACACTCAAGCGGTAATCAAGAACTGATCTTCAAAGGAGAACCACATATTCCTAAAATTCTCCCAATAAACCGGTGTTGACCATTCACCTTCCCTACTACAGTCCTTAAATGCTCGCTCCATTTATTATCGCTATGCAATGTTACACCTAGCTATACAACCGACGTGACTCTGTCAAGCAGCACGCTATTAATGCTGCATTCGAACATTACTGGTTTCTTTTTCCTATTCATCTGCATTAACTTACATTTTTCTACATTTAGGGCCAGCTGCCATTCATAGCACCAACTATAATTTCTGTCTACTATACGTCATCTTGTATCCCCCTATAGTCACTCAACGACAACACCTTCCAGTACAGCACGGCATCACCAGCAAACAACCGCAGATTGCTGCCCACCCTGTCCATCAGATCGTTTGTGTATGTGGATAATAAGAGCGGTCCTACCACACTTCCCTGGAGCACTGGTTCAAATGGTTCAAAGCATTATGGAAGGGTTTGGGTTTGACTAATGGCTGATGAAAATTACCTGCCATCATGTTCAGTGCCAACAGAGGAGGTATTACGGTATGGGGGTGTTTTTCAAGGTTGGGGTGTGATTCCTTCATTGCGGTTAAGCAAAAGTTAAATGTGGGAGGTTTTGAACATTTTACAGCATTGTGCACAGCGTAGAGTAGAGGAACAATTCGGAGACGATGGTTCTTCCCCTCAGCGCCACAACGCACTCTTGTCATAAAGCAGCATCTGTAACGAAACGGTTTGACAACAATAAAATTTCTGAAATGGACTGGCCTACTTAGAGTACCGATCTGAACCCAGTGGAAACATTGGCGATAAGCTACATAGTTGACTTCACTCCAAACTGCAGCATCCGACATCACTACCTTCTCTGGTTTCAACTCTTGGGGGAGAATGGGACACCATTTGTCCACAGATATTTAGACACTTCATTGAAAGTGTTTCCAGCAGAGTATAAAAATGGTCCAAATGGCTCTGAGCACTATGGGACTTAACATCTGAGGTCATCAGTTTCCTAGGACTTAGAACTACTTAAACCGAACCATCACACACATCCATGCCCGAGGCAGGATTCGAACTTGCGACGGTAGCGGTCGCGCGGTTCCAGACCCAAGCGCCTAGAACCGCTCGGCCATACCGGCCGCCCCTGGAGCACTCCTGACGATACCCTTCTCTATCATAAACGCTCGCCGTCGAGGACACCATACTGGATTCAATTCCTTAAGAAGTCCTCGAACCACTCACATATCTGAGAACCTATCTCGAAAACTCGTACCTTCGTTAACAGTCTGTAGAGGGGGCACGGAGTCATAACCCTTTTCGGAAATCTAGGAGTGTGGAATCTTCCTGTTGCCCTGCATCCATGGTTCGCAGTATATCACGCCAGAAAAGAGTAAGCTCAGTTTCGCATGAGTGATACTTTCTACAATCGTGCTATTTCATGGACAGAAGATTTTCCGTCTCAAAGAAATTTATCATACTCGAAATGAGAATATGTTCAAGGATTCTGCAGCGAAGCCATGTTCAGGGTATTGGTCTGATATTGGCCATGGTGGCAACACGCGATAGCTTCCGAAGAAATGACGGTGAAACATTCGACGCGGCTTTATCAGGCTACTCGCACGTCTTTAAACGAAGTGCGTTGGTAGCGCAGTGGCTAGCAGCACAGGCTCGAAATTTTGCACCCCCTGTTTAGCTTTTTTCTTTTGTTGTCGCGGAATTAAGCGACATTAATATTTTTACAACATCGTGAAACACAATGAAATTAATGTCACATCCACAAAACTGCTAGCCGGCCGAAGTGGCCGTACGGTTAAAGGCGCTGCAGTCTGGAACCGCAAGACCGCTACGGTCGCAGGTTCGAATCCTGCCTCGGGCATGGATGTTTGTGATGTCCTTAGGTTAGTTAGGTTTAACTAGTTCTAAGTTCTAGGGGACTAATGACCTCAGCAGTTGAGTCCCATAGTGCTCAGAGCCAAAACTGCTACCAACAGTTTTCGTTTGTTTCTGAGAAGTTAGCGAGTCCATCAAGACGTAAACAAATTAATGGAACGATATCAAAATGTGTACACAACAGTCATAAAACCTGAAAAGTTCACAAAAGAAAATTATCATCAGTTTCTAAACACGTTTTTGTGATCTTACGTAAAAATGGAGCCCTTTCTGTACATTGACTCGTGGGCTGGACACAACGATCATTCCTCATACGATGGGCCCATTGTCGACGAAATCGGAATACCGTTATGTTCATAAATGATACTTCCGCCAAAGTGCATGTCATTACGTAAAGCCTGCGAGTTATACTTCTACTGATAGGTGAAGAATTATACTCGCCGATTACAGTAGTGCCCTACTCTCATCGTACAGCAAAGCAAAATCACTAGTAGAAGCGCTGCAATTAAAATACCCGCCTTCATCCATAATCAGTTGCAGGCTCCTGTTTTGGAGGAAATGTTCGATATGCGTCGTTAACCGTGAAATTATCGGTATATCGCGATATTGTTATTCTAATGATACACAAAATAAAGCGTCTGCGCTTACTTTCCTTCGCACATCGCTCGTGGTGCTCTGAATTCTTATGCTTTGAATGCTTTCATGAATGCACCGGTTCTAGTGAAGCGTAAAAGTAAAAAGAGAAAACTCAAATACAAGAATTTTTATATTTTTAAATATCACTTACTGTTAATTGTGATGATACATTATGTTTTTAATAAGATTTGAAATGCTTATCTCTTTTGTCAATAATTCCATTGCTATTTACCATGGTACAAAAATATTTGACAACAAAAGAAAAAAAAGAACATTGGAATTTAACAAGGGGCGCTATTACGTTACTTGATTTTTCGCTCTCCTAGTGGATTGACAAAGTCGCGTCGGAGGTTTCACCATTATTTTCCGGAAAATTATTGAGTGTTGGCACTTAGGCCGAAATAGATGTACCCTTATTCTCATCATCCTTTCACCAAGCCAGCTTTCGACTTTATCAGAGAGAGACCCATGGCATAGAAAAGACGACTGAAATTTACTGGACATTTGGCACGAATGAACGATCAAGATTAACCAATAACGTAAAATGAAAAATCTAACGTCGATATCCAGCCAACACCCAAGAGGCTCTCAACGAAGCCGTTAGTGACCCACTGACAACCACACACACGACATACAGCCACAAGATCGATTATCGTAAGTTTACCTCGAAACAGGTAACAAAATAAGTCTGAAACTGCATCACTTGGGCAGACCCAGGGTGTCATGCTGAAAAAGTTACGGGAAGATAAGAACAGTATGGCTAACTCTAACTAGTAGTTCTACGTGCTCTCTAAGCTCACTAGGGGATTCAATGCCGCCTGGTGGCGTCGTGGGCTCGTGAGGCGGAAAAGAATGCACAGGGCGGTTATACATTGAAGAGCCAAACAAACTGGTAGACTTGCCTAATATCGTGTAGGTCCCCCGCGAGCACGCAGAAGTGCCTCAACACAATGAAGCATGGACTCCACTAATGTCTGAAGTAGTGCTGGAGGGAATTGACTGTCCATAAATCCGTAAGAGTACGAGGGGATGGAAATCTCTTCTGAATAGCACGTTGCAAGGCATCCCAGATATGCTCAATAATATTCATGTCTGGGGAGTTTGGTGGTCAGCGGAAGTGTTTAAACTCAGAAGAGTATTTCTGGAGCCACTCTCTAGCGATTCTGGACGTGTGGGATGTCGCATTGTCCAGCTGGAATTGCCCAAGTCCGTGGGAGTGCACAATTGACATCAATAGATGCAGGTGATCAGATAGGATGCTTACGTACCGTCACTTGTATCTAGACGTATCACTCCAACTGCACACGCCCCACACCATTACAGAGCCTCTACCAGCTTGAACAGTCCCCTTCTGATATGCAGGATCCATGGATTTATGAGGTTGTCTCCATACCTGTACGTGTGCATCCGCTGGATATAATTTGAAACGAGACTCGTCCAATCAGGCAACATGTTTCCAGTTATCAACCGCCCAGTGTCGCTGTTGACGGGCTTAGGCGAGGCGTTAAGCTTTGTGTCGTGGAGCCATCAAGGACACATGTCTGGGCCTTCGGCACTGAAAGCCCATATTCATGATGTTTCATTGACTGGTTCGTAGATTGACACTTGTTGATGGCCCAGCACTGAAATCTGCAGCAGTTAGCGCAAGTGTTGCACTTCGTTCACGCTGAACGATTCTCTTCAGTCGTCATTGATTCCGTTCTTGCAGGATCTTTTTCCGGCCGCAGCGATGTCGGAGATTTGATGTTTTACCGGATTCCTGATATTCACGATATCGGTACCTCGGAGATGCTGTGTCCCAGCGCTCGTGCACCGACTATAACACCATGTTCAAACTCACTTAAATCTTAATAATCTGCCATTGTAACCGATCTAACAACTGCGCCAGACACTTGTTGTCTTATATAGGCGTTGCCAACCGCAGCGCCGTATTCTGCCTGTTTACATGTCTCTGTATTTGAATACGCGTCTTAGGCTCTTCGGAGTAATTCAAACTGTTTGAGATGGCTCCCATGAAAATGAGTGATCGTAGTGTAATGAAGCTTTGTGGGGGCATTTGTGTCGACATGCGAAAGAGAAATAACGAGTAAACCATTGAAAGAAACACATTTTAATTTCTACATTAGAGATGTAACATTTGTTAATTGCTTACCATGTTTACTTTCCACATTACAAACGTTGCTCAATGAGACGACCATCCGCATCCATGACAGCCTGGAATCGCACTATAGAAAATGTTTGACAATTTTTTGCAAGCAGTTTTCGAACAGTGGACCACGGGGGTTCAACTGTCGTGACACACTTGTGCACTGCCTGAAGATCACACATTGTGCATAGTAAGCTCAGCCATGGCAACAGTAACTTCTTCAACAATTTCGACCTCTCCCAACAGCAACTCTCAAATCGCTCCGTTAACCCTACAGTAACCTCGCCTCTTCTTGTTTCTTTATTGCTCACGTGTTGTGCTGTGTACAGCATGTTGTGTCCGCTACTGTGGGAGTCATCACGGCCACAAACAAGGAAGGAGACAAGTTGCGATTGCCGATGATAGGACTCCAAAATAATGTGTGCACTAAACTTTCTAATTAATAGGACACTTTATTTCAAAAAGAAAAGAAACATAACGTAATTTCTTGGTTACAGGTGGTTTGATGTCCCTGTACCTCCTACTTGCAATTTCTTTTATACAATAATACTTCTCCCAGAACGCAGTGAGACGCCCTGATAAATCCGCAGGACAGAACAGGTAGTTTAAGTTGTGGAATGGGGCCAAAATAAGCGGCTGTCGAGCATACAACCTTTTCTTTGATTAAACATTACAAGAGCCAAGAAAAACATTTTAAAAAACACAGCTTTAGTTTTGGAACTTATTTAGCGGCTGAATGCGCTGTAAAATCTCATGCCTTAAGGTCGAGACCACTTTAATTTAAAAACGGCTGAAAGCCAATAACTTAAAGCTCAATCAAAATCAGAAATTTAAAAGGCAAAGCCTTATCTTAAAACAGTTCCCTAATTAGGGTGAAGGCCCAAAGAATCTGAGGCTTTAAGAGCAAACAACTCAAATTCAAAATCGGCCGAAGGCCCAACACTTAAGACTCAAAAACATTAATTTTAAAAATGCCAAAGGCTTTACGTAAAACACTTCTTAAATCAGTCTGAAGGCCCAAACGATCTGACGCCTTAAGGACAAAACAACCTTAATCTAAAAATCGGCTAGAAGGCATACAACTACAAACGAAGGATTAGATTAGATTAGATTAGTTTTTCGTTCCATATCTCCATGCTGAGGAGATCCTCGTGGATAAGGAACATGTCAACATTTTTTTTAGCTGAAACAACAATACTAATAGTATGAATATATACAATACATCATTTGTTTCTATTAAAAAATTCGTCAGTGGAGTAGAAGGAGTTGGCCACTAGTAAGTCTTTCAGGCTCCTTAAATTGATCTTTATTTGTAACTAATTTTTTTATGTTTGCTGGCAAATTATTGAAGATGAGTGTTCCTGAGTAGTGGACCCCTTTTTGAACTAAAGTAAGTGCTTTTAAGTCTTTGTGTAGATCATTTTTGTTCCTGGTATTGTATGTATGAACTGAGCTGTTTGTTGGAAAAAGAGATATATTATTTAGGACAAATTTCATTAAGGAGTAAATATACTGAGAGCCAGTGGTTAGTATTCCCAGTTCTTTGAAGAGGTTTCTACATGACGTCCGTGAATTTACTCCACAAATAATACGTATTACACGCTTTTGTACTGTGAAAACTTTTGTTTGACAGCAGTGAACAACGCCAAGATTATTCTGGACCTCCTGAATCGCTTTCACTGTGCAATAAACTATGTGTCTATAATTTGATAAACAAGCAAGAGAAGCAAGAGCTGTTTTCAGAAAAAGTCTACTGTCGAAAAACATTTATCCTCTGTTCTTCTCCAACAAATTATTCGCTTTTATACACTGAAGTCACAAAATTCATGGGACACCGATAACCACATATACAGACGGCAGCACAATCGCTTACACAAGGCATAAAAGGGCAGTGCATTAGCGGAGATGTCATGATTCATGTGAAAAGGTTCAAAATGTCATCAAATGGCTCTGGGCACTATGGGAATTAACGTCTGAGGTCATCAGTCCCCTAGAACTTAGAACTACTTGAACCTAACCAACCTAGGGACATCACACACAGCCATGCCCGAGGCAGGATTCGAACCTGCGACAGTAGCAGTCGCGCGGTTCCGGACTGAAGTGCCTAGAACCGCTCGGTCACCGCGGCCGGCTCATGTGAAAAGGCTTCCGACATTATTATGGCAGCACGAAGGGAATAAACAAACGCTGAACGCGGAATGGTAGCTGGAGCTAGGTGCATGGGACATTCCATTTTGGGAATCGTTAGGGAATTCAGTATTTCTAGATCCACAGTGTCAAGAATACCACATGTCAGGCGTGAACTCTGACCACGGACAATACAATGACGACCTTCACTTGACGATCGAAACCAGCAGCACTGCGTGAAATAAACGCAGAAATCGATGTGGGACGTACGACGAACGTGTTCGTTAGGACAGTGCGGCGAAATGGAGCGTTAATGGGCCATGGCAGGAGACGACCGGCGCGAGTGACTTTGCTATCAGCACGACATCGCCTGCAGCGTCTGTCCTAGGCTCGTGGCCATATCGGTTGGACCCTAGACGACTGGAAAACGTTACCTGAGTCCCGATTTCAATTGGTAAGAACTGATGGTAAGGTTTGAGTGTGGCGCAGATCCCACGAAGCCACGGACTCAAGTTGTCAACAGGCACTGCTGGTGGCTCCATAATACTGTGGGCTGTGTTTACACGAACGGACTGGCTCAAACGGTTCAAACGGCTCTGAGCACTATAGGACTTAACTTCTGAGGTCATCAGTCCCCTAGAACATAGAACTACTTTAACCTAAGGACATCACACACATCCATGCCCGAGGCAGCATTCGAACCTGCGACGGTAGCGGTCGGGCGGTTCCAGACAGTAGCGCCTACAACCGCTCGGCCACCCCGGCTGCCAAACGGACTGGACCTTCGGGTCCAACTGAAATTATCACTGACTGGAAATGGTTATGTTCGGCTACTTGGAGACCATTTGCAGCCGTTCATGGACTTCATCTTCCCAAACATGTCATCATGTCACAATCGTTCGCGATTGGTTTGAAGAACATTTTGGACAATTCGTGCGAACGATTTGGCCACCAGATCGCACGACATGAATTCCGTCGAACATTTATGGTATACAGTCACGAAGTCAGTTCGTGTGCAAAATTCTGCGCCGGAAACACATCAACAATTATGGTCGGGTACAGAGGCAATGTAGCTCAATACTTTTGCGGGGGACTTCCAACGGCGTGATGAGTCCATGTCACGACGAACTGCTGCATTACGCCCTCCAACGGACGTCCGACACGATATTAGGAGGTATCTGATGACTGTACTGACAACGGGACAACATGGCAGGCGGAGTTCTGTATCTTTTTATATTCATGATACGTCAGATTCAATTTAATGCAACTCTGGAAAATTCTAAAGAAAATCGGCTTTAAAGATTTCCGATCGTCAGGTTTTTCTGAAGAGGTCGGGTGGCTCTGTGTTAGAATGCTCGCCTACCGCGGGTGTGGTACAGGTTCAGTTTCCAGCCCGGCCAAAATTCTTAACGGAAGTCCATGTTTCATGAACGTTTCTCTGTCTTACAACACCTAAGGATGAAAAACAACTTTTTTTTAATTTTAACAATATTTTATGGAAGATCAGTAATTAAGAGTATAAATCTGCAATGAAAAAATATTTTTCAAAAAGCAGCAATTAGATACCCTGTTATTTAGCATGTGTTTGATGAATTTTGTATTTACAAGACGTAAGTATTCGAACAGAACGAAAAAAAAGAAACGAAACAGTAATGACCGGAACGAAACTCGAACCAGCGATTACAAGTCTCGAGCGCCACTGAATGTTTTCCAACCTCATGTATTTATAATTCCCGGAACTGATAGTAGGATCGGCAACTCTCTTTAAAAATTTGCATCAACTGTGAATCGACACGGAACTGATAGTAGGATTGGCAACTCTAAAAATTTGCATCAGCTGTCAATCGAACCTAATACCCCTGTGTGTTAGCTGAACATTCTCCACAAAGCCACACCGCCTATCGAGATCCCGACCTTACTTTGGAATATTAATGATGGTCGGAAAAATTCAATGTCGATTTCCTCGAGAATTTTTGAGAGTTACATCGAACTATTTCGGGTGATTAATATCTGCGTTCTGAACTTCAGAAATACAAAAAAATTACAAAAATCCCTTTGCCGTGTGATCCCCCTGTGAGGCAGAATAACTTCGCCTTTTCACAGTAGACTTTTTTTGAAAACAGCCCTTGCTTCTCCTGCTTGTTTATTAAATTATAGAGACATAGTTCATTGCACTGTGAAAGCATTTGCTCTCTAAATGCTTGAAATTCTGTTGAAAATTAATTGAAGTCCGATGGAGTACCATAAAATACTGTTGTTAACAGAACTTAATACAATTATTAAAAGCTCTCTCCAATCCAAATAACGTTTGTTATTAGTCCCATTACGCTGAAGTCATTTCGTTTTAATTGAGCTCATTATCACCGTTATTTAATCATACACATAGAGAAAGAGCAGTTAATTGCAGTCGTTCTACTGAAATTGTTTTCCGTTAAAAATTTACTATTATATGGTTTATATTACAAATGTAATGCATATTCGGAGGAATAAGTTGTGAATGGGACAAACTGGGAATAAGAATGGTATCTACGAGAACAGTACTTCCGAATTTACAAATAATTCACAATTCCAATATTACGTGCAGTATTTTCATGTTGAATGGAAACAATAAACCAAAACTCGGGAATATATAGGATGCTTCACAATTCATGTTACACACTTCTAGAGGTTGTAGAGGGGACTTAGTAGATCAAGTTTTACACAGGAACTCATGTCCGGAAACGGTTCGTCTCCATGTTACAAGGAAAACAAGATGTACGAATTTTACTCCCATTTACCGTCATATTATAACTGTTCGATATGACGACCACCAAGTTCGGTGCATACATCGTGTCTGCGCATTAAGTTTGCACAAACTCTGTCCAACATGAGTGGTGTATGGTTTATCACTTCTGCCGCAGCCATGATCCGTACAACCAGATGTTCCTCCGACTGGGCAGGGCTTTCGTAAACACGACTTTTCATATAGCCTCAAAAGAAAAATATCAAAGAGGTATAATCTGGGGATCTTCATGGCCCAGCATGTGGTCCACCTCGCCCGCTCCACCTGTCTCCGTAGACAACGTTCAGATGGTTTTGGACGCGAACTGCAAAACGTACTGCGGCACCATCGTGTTCGAACCACAATTCGTGCCGAAAGTTCAGCGGCACATCTTCCTAATACTCCGCCAGCACGTGTTGCATGAGTGTCAAGTACCTGCCAGTCGTTATGTGGGGAGACAGGATGTACGGCCCAGTCAAACGACCATGGCAGATACCTGCCCAGACATTGATGCCGAAGATGTGCTGAAATCTTCGTATGCACTTTACGATCCCAAATGTCGCTACTTCGAGCGTTCAGAACACCTTCCCTGTTGAACTATGCTTTGTCGGTAAACAAAATTCACCTTGGAAACAGGAAAATCCACACAACGGTGTAAAATCCTTGTACAGAAATTGACATGTGGCATAAAATCCGCCGGGAGCGTGCGTGGCTTGTACACTCCTGGAAATTGAAATAAGAACACCGTGAATTCATTGTCCCAGGAAGGGGAAACTTTATTGACACATTTCTGGGGTCAGATACATCACATGATCACACTGACAGAACCACAGGCACATAGACACAGGCAACAGAGCATGCACAATGTCGGCACTAGTACAGTGTATATCCGCCTTTCGCAGCAATGCAGGCTGCTATTCTCCCATGGAGACGATCGTAGAGATGCTGGATGTAGTCCTGTGGAACGGCTTGCCATGCCATTTCCACCTGGCGCCTCAGTTGGACCAGCGTTCGTGCTGGACGTGCAGACCGCGTGAGACGACGCTTCATCCAGTCCCAAACATGCTCAATGGGGGACAGATCCGGAGATCTTGCTGGCCAGGGTAGTTGACTTACACCTTCTAGAGCACGTTGGGTGGCACGGGATACATGCGGACGTGCATTGTCCTGTTGGAACAGCAAGTTCCCTTGCCGGTCTAGGAATGGTAGAACGATTGGTTCGATGACGGTTTGGATGTACCGTGCACTATTCAGTGTCCCCTCGACGATCACCAGTGGTGTACGGCCAGTGTAGGAGATCGCTCCCCACACCATGATGCCGGGTGTTGGCCCTGTGTGCCTCGGTCGTATGCAGTCCTGATTGTGGCGCTCACCTGCACGGCGCCAAACACGCATACGACCATCATTGGCACCAAGGCAGAAGCGACTCTCATCGCTGAAGACGACACGTCTCCATTCGTCCCTCCATTCACGCCTGTCGCGACACCACTGGAGGCGGGCTGCACGATGTTGGGGCGTGAGCGGAAGACGGCCTAACGGTGTGCGGGACCGTAGCCCAGCTTCATGGAGACGGTTGCGAATGGTCCTCGCCGATACCCCAGGAGCAACAGTGTCCCTAATTTGCTGGGAAGTGGCGGTCCGGTCCCCTACGGCACTGCGTAGGATCCTACGGTCTTGGCGTGCATCCGTGCGTCGCTGCGGTCCGGTCCCAGGTCGATGGGCACGTGCACCTTCCGCCGACCACTGGCGACAACATCGATGTACTGTGGAGACCTCACGCCCCACGTGTTGAGCAATTCGGCGGTACGTCCACCCGGCCTCCCGTATGCCCACTATACGCCCTCGCTCAAAGTCCGTCAACTGCACATACGGTTCACGTCCACGCTGTCGCGGCATGCTACCAGTGTTAAAGACTGCGATGGAGCTCCGTATGCCACGGCAAACTGGCTGACACTGACGGCGGCGGTGCACAATTGCTGCGCAGCTAGCGCCATTCGACGGCCAACACCGCGGTTCCTGGTGTGTCCGCTGTGCCGTACGTGTGATCATTGCTTGTACAGCCCTCTCGCAGTGTCCGGAGCAAGTATGGTGGGTCTGACACACCGGTGTCAATGTGTTCTTTTTTCCATTTCCAGGAGTGTACCTTCTGAGCGTGATATGGGTGGAGCTGCTGTTCATGCAGAATACGCTAGACAGACGGGTGAGGCACGTGCAAGTGACGTGCAACGGCTCGAGTGTTCGTCGTTGGGTACTCTTCAGTTTGATGAAGCACTTTCTGTTCCAATACGACAGTGAGCCACTTTCTTGGAGCACCACGGTTTGCTCTATCGCATGTGAATTTTCCACTTTCCCGAAGCTGTTGTTCTGCTGTGGCAAACATGGAATGAGGTGGAGTTACATGACTTGGAAAATACTTGTGATATAAAAGTCCCGTTAGGGCGAGCTTCACCGTAAATTAACAACATATCACTGAACTCTGCAAACGTGTACTGAGACATCCCACTATTGCAGTAGTAGTCAGCGCATGTCAACTGACGCATCACCAGGAAGCATGAGAACAAGGCACGTGGAAGCAGAGGACGTCACGTGACATCGCGTCATCGGAAAAGTCATGAATGTGATTATGCTTCCATAACAGGCGAACTGCGCAAGAAACATCTAGAGCGTGACTTAATAGCTCCTGTTTTCCTTGTAACGTGGAAATGAACCGTTTCCGAACATGGGTTACTGGGTAAAACTTTGTCTACTAAGTATCCTCCACAACCTCTAGAAGTGTGTAACATGACTTGTGAAACACCCTGTATATTCAAACAAAATTACTTTTTGAAAGTAAACCGTTTTTGCTATCACCACTGACAAGGGTCATGACTCTCCGTCCAGGAACATGTCCACTTGCTGGCGATATTTCTTTCTCTTCAGTTTGTCTGCAGTTATTACTGAAGAGAAATTCGATGAATATCAAGTTGGCCTCAGAGAAAGCTGGTAGGGACCCTGCAGTTGTAGAAACAGTCTTCTATGGAAATTTTGTAAGCTCTAGACTGGTAGTGACCCTGCGCATCTTGTAAACTCTACGTGTTAAGAATGAATCGCAACAAAATACGGAGGCAGAAGACCGATCTACGATTATTGCAAAAGCTACGTGGGAGCAATAAGAATTGGTATTCAGAAATAGCATCAACTTGATGACTAACGGTGCAGTAACCCTATGCACAGCTCTTCCTTGAATCTTTGCTTTTTTCTCAATTATTCCAACCTGGTAAAAGTCCCAGACTAGTGAGTAATACCTAAGAATTTATCGAATGAGAGTTTTGTCACGTACCTCCTCCGTAGATGTACTTCCTGAGGGATCTTCCAACGAATCTCTATCTGGTATCTGCCTTTTCTGGGAGTTTTTTTGTTCTGTCCGCGTTTAATCTGCCGAGATATTTGACACTGGTTATTGTTTCCAGTTTATTCAAACAATTATGCACCTTCCTCCAGTTTACGTACAGCACATTACATTTACCTGTTTAGACAGTCAACTCCGAGTACCGTCGACGTTGATCCTCTGCAGACCTTCCACATCTACATCTATACTCCGCAAGTGGATGGCAGAGGATACTTCCCACTGTACCATTTACTAAGATTCTATTCGCATATGAAGTAACAGAAGAACAATTGCTTAGACTCTTCTAAGCACACTGCAATTAGTCTAACCTTGTCTTCGCAATACGTGTGGGGTTGTAGTATATTCCTTACTTAAAGTTAATTCACGAAATTTTGTAAGTAGGCATTCATGGGATTGCTTGCGTCTATCTTCAAACGTCTGTCAATACAGTTTTGTCAGCATCTGCGTGAGGGTTCCTGATGGGTGAATCAAATATGTGACCATTTGTTCTGCAGTTCCCTACATACGGTCAACATCCTCAGTTAGTCCTATTTGGTTAGGGTCCCACACAACTGAGCAATATTTGACATGGATCGCACCAGAAGCACGTTCACATCTGATCACTTCTCTCCGTTGAGATCAAACTATTGAGTTGTGTTTACCTGGAGCTGGCCTTGATGGTAATTGTACGCTCAACTTTCCCTTGGATTGTAATCACCTCTTTCGCTTCACCACCACCTCTTAGAAAAATAAATTGCAAGGCTGTGTAATTTTATAATAAAAGAAGTTAGTTGGATATTGGTTACGTGTTCCATAGATCATATCCTTGATAAAGGTTATAATGTAGACGTTTCAGCTAAACAAACACAGACCACGTTTTTAATGAAAAAACTCATGCTGGCAGTTGTAGGTTTTATTTTCTGTATAAAGGACTAATTATTTCCGTTCAATAATTCCTCTATGATATAGGAGGAGTTACTAACGGAAAAATCTTTAATCTACATTAGAAAACACATCTGAAGTCAGTCATTTTGTACCCATGGATAGATTCTCAAATTCCTGTGCCGAAGTTATATTGATTAAAGGGGAAAGCAGATCATTTTTTCTTATAGTGTTGTTTTTGTTCAAATGGTTCAAATGGCTCTGAGCACTATGGGACTTAACATCTAAGGTCGTCAGTCCCCTAGAACTTAGAACTACTTAAACCTAACTAACCTAAGGACATCACACACATCCATGCCCGAGGCAGGATTCGAACAGGCGACCGTAGCGGTCGCGCAGTTCCAGACTGAAGCGCCTAGAACCGATCGGCTACACCGGCCGGCGTTGTTTTTGTAAATATCGCTCTAAAGCAGGGCTGTCCCACCCACGGGCCGCTTGCAGCCCAAAGCAAGTATCGATGCCGTCCAGAAAGTTAGCATCTATGACACGATCGATAGAATAAAATTAAATACCTTTTACGTAAAGTTAAAAATTGAACATTTTCAAGCTGAAATTCCAGCTACACGATATTATTCTTCCTCTCATGACGCCACACCTCTTGTGTGTGTGTGTGTGTGTGTGTGTGTGTGTGTGTGTGTGTATACGCGCATCTTCCAATGCGGGGCAGGTAAGCTAAAAGCTTTAGCAGCCTTGCTCTAAAAGCTGTGGTTAATAACCCAAGGTGCTTAAAGGGATGCCTGCAAGACATACTTGTGTGGATTCCACACTTAATTCTAATTACTTTACTTTGTGCAATGAATACTTTTTGTTTAAGTGCGGAGTTTCCCCAGAAAATCCCATAAGACATCAGTTAATGGAATATGCAAAATACGTCAAATAACGGACTTCTATATTCACAAAATTGGCAGTTATTCTTACGGCAAAAATAATCGAAACTAGATGTTTAAGCATGTGTTCTACACGACATTTCGTCCAGTGTAAGTTTTCATTAATATGCACACCTAAGAACTTAGAACTTTTACCCTGTCTATTTCTTGTTGGTATACTAGAACGAAGGGAAGGGGATATTTTTGACATTGCAAAAACTGGATGAGCTGTGGTTTTTCGCAGTTCAAAGCTAGCCCATTTGTTCCAAACCGGTCAGTGATTTTCATAAAAACATCATTTACTGTTTTTCCAGTAAATTTTCTCCTCTGGTGCGCTTCACAACGCTGCTTGTATCATCTACAAATAGGACAGACCCTGTCTCCTGATTCCCGAAAGAACGATATTGTAGCATTAGCGTAATGTTCGTATTATTTTACTTTTCATATTCATAATTTCTGCTTTCCTTTCAAGATTATCTACAGTTCCAAAACATTCATTGGAATATACAATGAAGCGGCGAAGAAATAAAATGCTGGTAGGGTGATAAGCAAGCCTTCTCTAATCGTTGAGCGTACGCTTCGGCAAAACTTATACGAAAGTTTTTGTAACTCACCAGAGAAGTGAAATTAACGCGTCTGGTCCCGACGTAGGTTCGAGTCCTCCCTCGGGCATGGGTGTGAGTGTTTGTCCTTAGGATAATTTAGGTTAAGTAGTGTGTAAGCTTAGGGTCTGATGACCTTAGCAGTTAAGTCCCATAAGATTTCACACACATTTGAATATTTTTTTGAAATTAACGTTTATGATATCAGCACCACTTTTTGCGTCCAATGATCTCTTGGACAAAAAGATTTCACTTCTCGGCTACAGAAAGAAGTTCATACATCAAATTAGACATCATCCTTGAAACTGGTATGTCAAATAACAAAATGTCCTAAGTAATGGTAATACAGTTTCATTGCCAGTAATATAATCACGCGGCAGCTGTGTTTGATATCTTATACGAAACGTCTCTTGAATTGTGTTGATCGGTGATGACTAGATAATTACCATCTAATGTGACTGCTGGCTCAGCGGGATGCGGTAAAAGGTAAGGGCTCACTGTGGTGCTGTTGGAGTTCATTGGAAATGCAAACCCAGCTTGAAATGTGTACTGAAATTTAAAGTCATGCATAAGGCTAACACAACGTTTCGTAGTTATCTGCTGCTGCCAATGAATGGTGATCAAGCGCTTGAAGCAGAGACAAATCAAAAGACGAGCGTATTCAAAAGGCACGACGCGTCGCCGAAAGAACAAAACAAAAAGCTGCGACTAACAAAGCAGCGGGCTAGGAAATGAAATGGTCGCACGAGTTAGTTGCGGTTGAAAGGAAATGACAGGCGCCGATTCACTGCTAGGCTACTGCGTAACTGTAAGCTCGTGTGTCCATGAGGAGTCTGACAAGTCTACTGTACAGGGGCTACACTTGCTGTGCAAGTGCTGTGCGATCGGTTCAACTAACTGACGATACCGATGCATTTCACAATATATCAAATGGCTCTGAGCACTATGGGACTTAACATCTATGGTCATCAGTCCCATAGAACTTAGAACTACTTAAACCTAACTAACCTAAGGACAGCACACAACACCCAGTCATCACGAGGCAGAGAAAATCCCCACAATATATCACAAATGATTCGAGACAGCGAAACAAGGCTTTCGACTAGAGATACAGTATTTAATCAGAAGTATCCGGAGTTCTATGACCTTATGACGGCTTTAACTCTTCTGGGACACATTCAGTCTGTGGGCGAATGGTAGCTCATTCTTCCTCAAGACCCTGTAACGTAGCAAATTATTACGAGTTCTCATCTTGCATTGAAAGCTTAGCTTGCCCTAGAACCGGAAGGAGAGCAGGTTTTGGTTCTCACGCTGGCATAGCTGACGCTGGCTGCTGGGCCGAGCGAGCCGTCTACTTGTCTAAGACGGGTATAACACTATCAAATTGCTTTGTCAAATATTTGATCAAATATATTTGACAAAGATCTTTGACGTGGGGCTAAAAGGGGTATCACACTGTCGTCATATTTTTGGTCAAAGTTGAAGATGCCTGACAACAACAACACTGCACTGTGTGCACATGTGGAAGAGAAGCAGGGGAGAAAAAGGAAACGTATCTGGGTGAAGCCGTGAGTATTACGACACGATAAAAGCATTCAACAAAACTTGTTACTTGAGCTTATATCGGAGGACGTCAAGTCGTACATCAATTACTTAAGAATGGATAAGCATACATTTCAGTATGTACTCAGTGAATTTTATCCTTATATCACAAAGCACAATACTCACTTACGAACTGCTACATATGCAGAAGACAGGCTCACTCTAACACACCGATTCCTTGTTACAGGAGAGGGTTAGGTTAGGTTTGGTTAGGTCAGGTCAGGTCAGGTCAGGTCAGGTCAGGTCCCCAATCTTCTTAATCTATTTTTGTATACAGGGCGCCTCACGCTGTAAAGCGCCTCATCAGCTTCATACATCTCTATTAATTTTGTAGTTGTCAGTATACACCAATTGTATTTAGCGGCAATGTTTATAAAAGCACTACAGATAACAGAACGATGCAGCGATGCTAGCGCTCCGTGTGGTAACATGTCACATTGCAGTGAACAGAATACAAGCGACTTCTTCGATCAAATCTACAGCGAGACCCTAGTTGTGATCAAATTTATTTGATGACGGACGAGATTTGACGAAATTTCCTTTTGCACCATCAGATTTCTTTGACAAAGATATTTGACAAAGAAATATGATAGTGTAATACCGGCCTAACGGTGCGTGCAATCGATCTTTTTCATATTTATTACACTAAATTCTGTGGATAACGCAACTATATTGTTAAAATTTCAAATCAATAACTTCAATATTTTCGGAGATATACATTTTTAACTAGAACACATAATAACTGTGCTGGCGTTGTAAAATGGAGATAATGACTGTAATTTATTCATCTAAAGTATCAATTGAAACTACAACCAAGAGTATAGGTTCATATAATCTAAATTTCTGGAATTTTCTTTAGTTTCATTACCGCAGATTTCTCACGTAATTAGAAGTACTTTAGAAAATTGTTATTTTATCGTGTTTTGGTCGTGTGAGTGTTTTGGAGAGACAGAGAGTGAGAATGTGATATTTTATTAGAACTATATAAACGTATGTGAGAAAACTTGTGTGTAATAGGGGTTTTTCTGATGTAGGTCCGAGTGAACTTGATTTTGTAAAAAGCAGCCAGAAGGGGAGTTGAATATAAAATTTATAAGTAATTTATTTTGTGGAAAGGAATCGTATTTTGTTTTCATTAAATTTTATTTAGTTTCGTAATTGCGAGATTTCTAGGCTAAATTACTTTGGTAACCTGATTGCCACAAAAAATGGTTCAAATGTCTCTAAGCACTATGGGACTTAACATCTGACGTCATCAGTGCCCTAGATTTAGAACTACTTAAACTTACCTAAGCTAAGGACATAACACACATCCATGCCCTAGGCAGGATTCGAACCTGCGACCGTAGCAGCAGCGCGGTTCCGGACTGAAGCGCCTAGAATCGATCGTCCACAGCGGCCGGCTCTGATTACCTGACATTAGAAATATCGCGAGTATAGAAGTACCCGAGATGATCGGATTTGCTGCTTAACATACAAGCCAATAGGAATTTCTTGTGCTTTTGAGTAGGGCTCTGTGCCTCATATCTACACTGGAGACCCAAACAAACTGGTACACCTGCCTAATGCCTAATATCGTGTAGTGCAACCCCAAACGAGGGAAGATAGTGACGCCCGCATCTCGTGGTCGTGCGGTAGCGTTCTCGCTTCCCACGCCCGGGTTCCCGGGTTCGATTCCCGGCGGGGTCAGGGATTTTCTCTGCCTCGTGATGGCTGGGTGTTGTGTGATGTCCTTAGGTTAGTTAGGTTTAAGTAGTTCTAAGTTCTCGGGGACTTATGACCACAGCAGTTGAGTCCCATAGTGCTCAGAGCCATTTGATCCATTTTGAAGATAGTGATATTGGCCTCTGGGATCCGGAGCGAAGTCGACGTCCTAACTCACAACGAACAACATTCCCATATCGTAAAATCACCTCCCCCGCACATCACTGTTGGCACTGCACTTGATGGCAGGTAGTTTTTCTCCATGCATTCGCTGAACTCAAACCCTTCACTCCAAGTTACTCGTTCCCAGCCATCCACTGTACAGTGGTGTCACTCATCATCTCAGGTATCATTCAGCACTGACTACAGAGCCGTGTAGTGTATGACCAGACGCTCGACGATTATGCCACATTCTTTTTAACTCCACACGCACAGTGACGTTGGTTTAGCTGTACATGTTCCTTCGATCTAACACCTCACACACAAAACAGAGGAAAATGAGGAATTAAGTAAAAGTAAATTTTTACATCGGACTAAGAAGTATAAAATAATTTATTCTGGCCCAAACAGATTTCCAATGCCATACAGAAGTTCACAGTCACAACACTGACAGTTCGGCAGCTTTATAAGGGTTGAAATGTCCCTGATGCACTTGTTACTCAGGTGATATTTGTAGTATCCTTGTACAGTAGGGAAGCAAGGGAAAGGATGTTACTATGGGCGGCGGTATCCTCTTTCTACAACACAAATTCACACATGGCCCGCCGAGCGGTTCTATGCGCTTCAGTCTGGAACCGCGCGATCGATACGGTCGCAGGTTCGAATCCTGCCTCGGGCATGGATGTGTTGGATGTCCTTAGGTTAGTTAGGTTTAAGTAGTTCTAAGTTCTAGGGGACTGATGGCCTCAGATCTTAAGTCCCATAGTGCTCAGAGCCATTTGAACCACGCATGGCCCAAGTCCGTCGGAACGCACAATGGACATGAATGGATACGGGTGGTCAGACAGGATGCGTACGTGTCTACTGTCGGAGTCGTATATAGACATATCAGGGGTCCCATAACACTCCAACTGCACACGCCCACATTACAGAGGCTCCACCACCTTGAAGAGTCCCCTGCTGACATGCAGGGTCCATGGTTTCACGAGGTTTTCTCCATACCCTTCTACGTCCATCCGCTCGATACAATTTGAAACGAGACTCGTCCGACCGGGCAGCACGTTTCCAGTCATCAACAGTCCAATGTCGGTGTTGACGGGCCCAGGCGAGCCGTAAAGCTTTGTGTCGTGCAGTCATCAAGGGTACAAGACTGGGCCTTTGGCTCCGAAAGCCCATATTGATGATGTTTCGTTGAATGGTTCGCACGCTGACACTTGTTGATGGCCCAGCACTGAAATCTGCAGCAATTTGCGAAAGGGTTGCACTTCCGTCACGTTGAACTATTCTCTTCTGTCGTCGTTGGTGCCGTTCTTGCAGGATCTTTTTCCGGCCGCAGCGATGTCGGAGATTTGATGTTTTAGCGGACTCCTGATATTCATGGTACACCCGTGAACTGGTCGTACGGGAAAATCCCCACTTCATCACTACCTGGGAGATGCTGCGTCCCATCGTTCGTGCGCCAACTCTAACACCACGTTCAAACTCACTTAAATCTTGTTAACCCGCTATTGTAGCAGCTGCAGCCGATCTAACAACTGCGGCAGACATTTGTTGTTTTATGCAGGTGTTGCCGACCGCAACGTCCTATGCTGCCTGTTTACATATCTCTGTACCTGAGTACGCATGCTGTACTAGTTTCTTTGGAACTTCAGCGTATTATTACTCACTAACGGGCCACTGTAGACCACGGAGCAGTGGTTCGCCCTATATCTAAACACATTAAAATATAATACGCAAATCTCATTGACGAATAAGGCACTGACAACATTAAGAGGCCAAAATATAGATACAAAGTTCTGACAAAAACATATATTTGTAGGCCACTAATCTTATAGGTTTGACTTGTGCTCTAACCAAGCCTCAGCGTCCTGTACTTCCTATAAAAAATCATTTTCCAGTTTTATGTTGTGAAATATGAATTAATATTTAGGATTATTATTTTCCGTCCTCGGAAGGCCCAACGGTACTGACTAATCGTTGTTCAAAAAAATGGATCAAATGGCTCTGAGCACTATGGGACTTAACATCGGAGGTCATCAGTCTCCTAGAACTTAGAACTACTTAACCCTAACTAACCTAAGGACATCACAAACATCCATGCACGAGGCAGGATTCGAACCTGCGATCGTAGCGGTCGCGCGGTTCCAGACTGAAGCGCCTAGAACCTCTCGGCCACAACGGCCGGCGCTAATCGTTGTCATCCTCAGTCTAGAGGCGTCGCTAGATGCGGATATGGAGCTGCATGTGGTGAACACACCGCTCTCCCGGCCGTTGTCAGTTTACGAGACCAGAGCCGCTACTTCTCGATCAAGTGCCTCGCAAGGGCTGAGTACAGTCAGTTTGCCAACAGCGCCCGGCAGACCGGATGGTCACCCATCTAAATGCTAGCCCAGCCCGACAGCGCTTAACTTCGGTGATTTAAAGAGGACGACTGTTACCATGGCGTCAAGGCCGCTTGCATTATCAATGTTAATCTACAAAATTTTCATATGTAGGCTAGTGGCACTTGACTGTTGTGTTATTTGTAATTCATATATTAATGTCAAAACTCACTATGTGCTATTACAAAAGTTGTCTCTTGGAGGTTTTGAGGTGCGAACACTTGCGGCCCAGCACACCGCGCGACGTCGGAGCAAATACCAAATTTTGAGACAATGGGAGAAGTTAACAAATACAACTCACTCGTTTACATAAGGAAAAAAAATAATTACTCGACCGAGTAGTTTATTGCAATATTTGCCAAAAAAAGGAGTAAATAGTTTCACTACTAGAATCAGATTTTCACTCTGCAGCGGAGTGTGCGCTGATATGAAACTTCCTGGCAGATTAAAACTGTGTGCTCGAACTCGGGACCTTTGCCTTTCGCGGGCAAGTGCTCTGCCAAATGAGCTACTAAAGCACGACTCACGCCCCGTCCTCACAGCTTGCCCGCGAAAGGCAAAGGTCCCGAGTTCGAGTCTCGGCCCGGCAGACAGTTTCACTACAGTTTGAGACGTGGCTAGCACGGAAAAGATCACAATTGTCTTTGTGTGTATGGAATGTCAGAAATTTACTGAAATGTCTCTTGTTCTCTGCGTGTATGCAGACATTTTTTACTCTCAATACACGCGAGCAGCCAACGTACAGTTGTCCGTGCGAAAATGAATACCTGCCCCTTTCAACGTTTGTCCTTGATTCTTGTTTATACAGGTGATCGAGAAGGCCGCTTTGAAAGAGAATTGTAATCGTTTGAACTGAAAGGCAAGTTTTGTTGAACTGATAGTTAACTTTTGTTGATGAAATTTTAGTCACATGCACCATCCAACTGGAACAGTGATTTTTCGGAGTAAAAGGTAACCTATCTCCACTCCAAAGTTCGTCCAATTCAGTCTAGCCGTTTCAGCGGGAAGGAGTAAAAAGCACACTAACGCGACGAAAAAAGAAAGTAAGCAGTTTCTAGTTCGGTGCAGAGAAAATTTTATAATATTTGTACGGACTGTGCGGTTGGTCCCGGCGGAGGTTCGAATCCTCCCTCGGGCATGGGTATGCGTGTTTGTCCTTAGGATAATTTAGGTTAAGTAGTGTGTAAGCTTAGGGACTGATGACCTTAGCAGTTCCATAAGATTTCACACACATTTGAACATAATATTTGTACGTACAACAACGTCATCTGCCCTCACGTGTGTGCCAGTTATCAACGGACAGACTCGCAAATCATAATCAAAGCCTGCCACGCTCTACATCTTAGGGCATGACGTCTCTGATTCGTACACAACTTAAATAACACCTCAGAAGCACCTCAGAAGCAATAAGATACGCTAGATGCTCAGCGGCTAAAATGCAACGGGCTTGTATGAACATATAGATTAATCACTTTGATGATTTTATAAGCATTGTATTTACCACGTTGAATCGTATTATGTAGGACATATTGAACAGTTAAAGCATTCTCACAAATACGATACACTTCAAAGGTGAAAGAGTAAACTGCTTTTTCTAAGACTAATTATTGTTCCACACTTCGCATTATATTCTTCAAATCAATAGGCTGCTTTTAAAAGTGTGTGGTACAAGACGTTTTCATGTACCACGCACTTTTAAAAGCAGCAATTGTGTTAATTCAGGGCAAAAACTAATTCCGTTCCAAATTTCTTGCAAATCTGTCCAGCCGTTTCAACGTGAAGGAGTAACGGATATATTCACATACAAAATTTCGCATTTATAATATATATGGGATAATGGGTGTCGAAAATGTGTCCGAAGTAAAAAGGACTGAAGGAAGGAAGGAAGATCAGAGTTTAACATCCTATCGACAGTGTGGACATTATAAACGATGCACAAGCTCGGATTACAGAAACATGGGAAAGGAAATCGGACGTGCCATTTTCAAAGTAAACATCCCGGCATTTGCCTGGAGCGATTTAGGGAAATAACGAAAAACCTAAAACTTGATGGCCGGAAGCGGCTTGAACCGCCGTTCTCCCGAAAGTGGGTCTACCCTGCTAACGACTGCGCTGCCGTGCTCGCTTAAACGGAAATGATAAAACTAAAGTCATGAGGATAACGATCGCTACCTTCCACCCAGAAGATGAAACAAATGGAAATAAGTGGTTAACGGTGTAAAGGAGGCAAAACTTTGACATGAAGAAGAAGATATATCAATGTCGTTGTGAATTATCACTTCATCTACATCTACATTTATACTCCGCAAGCCGCCCAACGGTGTGTGGCGGAGAGCACTTTACGTGCCACTGCCATTACCTCCCTTTTCTGTTCCAGTCGCGTATGGTTCGCGGGGAGAACGACTACCGGAAAGCCTCCGTGCGCGCTCGGATCTCTCTAATTTTACATTCGTGATCTCCTCGGGAAATATAAGTATGGGGAAGCAATATATTCGATATCTCATCCAGAAACGCACCCTCTCGAAACCTGGACAGCAAGCTACACCGCGATGCAGAGTGCCTCTCTTGCAGAGTCTGCCACTTGAGTTTGCTAAACATCTCCGTAACGCTATCACGCTTACCAAATAACCCTGTGACGAAACGCGCCGCTCTTCTTTGGATCTTCTCTATCTCCTCTGTGTCAACCCGACCTGGTACGGATCCCACGCTGATGAGCAATACGCAAGTATAGGTCGAACGAGTGTTTTGTAAGCCATCTCCTTTGTTGATGGACTACATTTTCTAAGGACTCTCCAAATGGATCTCAACCTGGCACCCGCCTTACGAACAATTAATTTTATATGATCATTCCACTTCAAATCGTTCCGTACGCTTCCTCCCAGATATTTTACAGAAGTAACTGCTACCAGTGTTTGTTCCTCTATCATATAATCATACATTAAAGGATCCTTCTTTCTATGTATTCGCGATACATTATATTTGTCCATGGTCAGTTGCCACTCCCTGCACCAAGTGCCTATCCGCTGCCGATGTTCCTGCATTTCTCTGCAATTTTCTAATGCTGCAACTTCTCTGTATACTACAGCATCATTCGCGAAAAGCCACATGGAACTTCCGACAGTATCCAGTAGGCCATTTATATATATTGTGAAAAGCAATGGTCCCGTTAACACTCCTCTGTGGCACGCCAGAGGTTACTTTAACGTCTGTAGACGTCTCTCCATTGAGAACAACATTCTGTGTTCTGTTTGCTAAAACTCTTCAATCCAGTCACACAGCTGGTCTGATATTCCGTAGGCTCTTACTTTGTTTATCAGGCGACAGTGCGGAACTGTATCGAACGCCTTCCGGAAGTCAAGGAAAATGCCATCTACCTGGGAGCCTGTATCTAATATTTTCTGGGTCTCATGAACAAATAAAGCGAGTTGGGTCTCACACGATCGCTGTTTCCGGAATCCATGTTGATTCCTACAGAGTAGATTCTGTGTTTCCAGAAATTTCATGATATGCGAGTAAAAAACATGTTCTAAAATTCTACAACAGATCGATGTCAGAGATATAGGCCTATAGGTTTGCACATCTGCTCGACGACCCTTCTTGAAAACAGGAACTACCTGTGCTCTTTTCCAGTCATTTGGAACCTTCCGTTCCTCTAGAGACTTGCGGTACACGGCTGTTAGAAGGGGGGCAAGTTCTTTCGCGTACTCTGTGTAGAGTCGAATGTGTATCCCGTCAGGTCCAGTGGACTTTCCCCTGTTGAGTGATTTCAGTTGCTTTTTTATTCCTTGGACACTTATTTCGATGTCAGCCCTTTATGCTTTCGTGCGAGCAATTAGAGAAGGAACTGCACTGCGGTCTTCCTCTGTGAAGCAGCTTTGGAAAAAGGTGTTTAGTATTTCAGCTTTACTCGTGTCATCTTCTGTTTCAATGCCATTATCATCCCAGAGTGTCTGGATATGCTGTTTCGATCCACTTACTGATTTAACATAAGACCAGAACTTCGTAGGATTTTCTGTCAAGTCGCTACATAGAATTTTACTTTCGAATTCACTGATCGCTTCACGCATAGCCCTCCTTACGCTAACTTTGACATCGTTTAGCTTCTGTTTGTCTGAGAGATTTTGGCTGCGTTTAAAATTTGTTGTAGATGACAATGTGGGTGCTGCAGCTGTTACTATAATTACGTTATTTTGTGGGGAGCACAAACTACTCTTTGCACAAAACTGTTCGGTGGCTGAAGGGAGCAGCTCTATCGACCGAAGTCGAATGACCTCGGTTCTTACTGAGAGGTTTTCAGGGCACAGAAATCCGTAGATCCAGAGGGATATCGTGCCATATTCTGTCCAGCTGGCGATTTCGATCGTCAAAATCCCGAACTGGTTGCAGGGCCCTTCCCATTATACTCCAAACATTCCCGATTGGGGAGAGATCCGGTGACTTTGCTGGCCAAGATAGATTTCGCAAGCACGAACACGAGCAGTAGAAACTCTCACAGTGTGCGGAAGGGCACTATCTTTCTGACATGTAAACCCAGGATAGCTTGCCTCGAAGGGCAACAGAACGGGGCGTAGAATATCATCAACGTACCGCCGTACTGTAGGGATGCCGCGGATGACATCCGTAGCATCGCTCCTGGTTGTCGGGCCGTTGGCGGAAGACTATGGTATCAGGTTGGTATACCACGGCTGTCCAGGGCGCCCCAGGCACGTTTACGCTGGTCACTTGAAGCAACTTAAATCACTTAATAAAAGCAAGTCTAGATCTGTGGGAAGAGTTACAAATTTTTAAACATCTAGAGCTCAAAGACGGTAATGTACTGAACGACCAGTTGAACCTTGCTTGTAGAGAATATTTCGAAGGCTTTAAACCTGTGCTGTTTATGGTATAACATTAATGCTGGTAACCTCAGTGTTGTATTTTCTCAGGAAGCTATGATGTACTTTCAAATCTTTAAGCTCACTACCCTTTATGTAATGTGGTTTTCTCACCATGTATGGCTGCCACTACATCGGCCCTTATGTGATTTTGTCTGGCTCTAAAATGTTGGTTCCCTGCGAATGTGTATTAACTGGATTGTGGACCAGGGTTCGTAATTCTGTCTTAAGAGCCATTATTGTCAATTTTAAAGTTCTGACATATATACCGTGTGTGGGCTTCACTGATATTGTAATATAATTTTTATATTCTGGCTGTATATGCCACTGTACGTAACTCTCTCGGCGTAAGCGCCACCTGCCTTTTTGATGTATAACTACATTAATTGTACCAAGGCTCCCATACTGTTATAACGGGAGTGTTAAACGCTTTCCTTCTTTTTATTGTTACTTTATCTAAGGACGTCATTAATACTGATAATTTACACGTTGCTTTTGTACGCCAATCGGCACACGGTTCGCGCCATGAGCGCGACCTGCCCTAGCCGCAGAGTAACTACGCTGGCCAATTACACTCAGTCGGTGGTGAGCTCTGCAACATCCATGTACTAATTTATATTTACGTGACAAACCCTATTTTTAGGGCTCTATTTTAATCTTGACAAATGGATCTATGCTGACATTTATAAAAACGGCGATGATACATCAGTCCATACTAATGTAAAATTGTAAGTACCAGTCGTCGTTCTCATATTTTTGTAATGCAAGAGCTCTCTAATTTGTGTTAAAATCTATTCTTGACTTTCATACCTTTCTAATGTAAGCTATGATGTTCATTGTCCTTAGGCCACCTTCTGAAGAAGACAAATTTAAATTTGTTGAAACCTAGGTAAAAAATTCTTTATCCATTGCAACTGGTCGGCTGTTTATAATTTTATTAAAAGCAAGTCTTCTGGTCCTGACCGTATACTAGTTAGGTTCCTTTCGGAGTATGCTGATGCACTACCTCTATACTTAACAATCATATACAACCGTTCGTCGACGAAAGATCAGTACCCAAAGACTGGAAAGTTGCACAGGTCACACCAATATTCAAGAAAGGTAGTAGGAGTAATCCACTAAATTACAGGCCCACATCGTTAACGTCGATATGCAGCAGGATTTTAGAACATGTATTGCGTTCGAACATTATGAATTACCTCGAAGAAAACGGTCTATTGACACAGTCAACATGGGCTTGCCGCCCGGGGTGGCCGAGTGGTTCTAGGCGCTACAGCCTGGAACCGCGCGACCGCTACGGTCGCAGGTTCGAATCCTGCATCGGGCATGGATGTGTGTGTGATGTCCTTAGGTTAGTTAGGTTTAAGTAGTTCTACGTTCTAGGGAACTGATGAGCTGAGAAGTTAAGTCCCATAGTGCTCAGAGTCATTTGAACCATTCAACATGGACTTAGAAAAACATCGTTCCTGTGAAACACAACTATTTATTCACGTGAAGTGTTGAGTGCTATTGACAAGGGATTTCCGATCGATTCCGTATTTCTGGATTTCCGGAAGGCTTTTGACACTGTACCACACAAGTGGCTCGTAGGGAACTTGCGTGCTTATGGAAAATCGTCTCAGTTATATGACTGGATTTGTGATTTCCTGTCAGAGAGGTCACAGTTCGTAGTAACTGACGGAAAGTCATCGTGTAAAACAGAAGTGATTTCTGGCATTCCTCAAGGTAGTGTTATAGGTCGTTTGCTGTCTCTTGTCTATATAAACGATTTGGGAGACAATCTGAGCAGCTGTCTTCGGTTGTTTGCAGATGACGCTGTCGTTTATCGACTAATAAAGTCATCAGAAGATCAAAACAAACTGCAAAACGATTTAGAAAATATATCTGAATGGTGCGAAAAGTGGCAGTTGACCCTAAATAAAGAAAAATGTGAGGTCATCCACATGAATGCTGAAAGGAACTCGTTAAACTTCGGTTACACGATAAATCAGTCTAATCTACAAGCCGTAAATTCGACTATTTACCTAGGTATTACAATTACTAATAATTTAAATTGGAAGGAACACATAGAAAATGTTGTGGGGAAGGCTCACCAAAGACTGCGTTTTATTGGCAGGACATTTAGAAAATGTAACATACCTACTAAAGAGACTGCCTACACTACACCTGTCCGTCCTCTTTTAGAATACTGTTGCGCGGCGTAGGATCCTTACCAGATAAGACTGACATCGGAAAAGTTCAAAGATAGGCAGTACGTTTTGTATTATTGCGAAATATGGGAGAGAGTGTCACAGAAATGATACAGGATTTGAGCTGGAAATCATTAAAAGAAAGGCGTTTTTCGTTGCAACGGAATCTTCTCACGACATTGCAATCACCAACTTTCTCCTCCTAATGCGAAAATATTTTGTTGACACCGACTTACATAGGGAGGAACGATCACCACGATAAAATAAGGGAAACCAGAGCTCGCACGGAAAGATATAGGTGTTCATTCTTTCCGCGCGCTATACGAGATTGGAATAATAGAGAATTGTGAAGGTGGTTCGATGAACCCTCTGCCAGGCACTTGAATGTGATTTGCAGAGTATCCATGTAGATGTTGATGTAGATGTCACAGGGTATCAGTTCGAAGCGAGACGCATCAGAGAAGATAATTCTACTACAGTCCGTCAGATTCCTGGATAATTCCGATAATTCTTTCGTGGTTCGTCTTTCTTTTGGTCTTACAGTGTATGTTGCTGAGTTCGAAACGGTTAAAATTTATTGATGTGTCCGATGCAGATACTTTTTGCACATGGTATTGAAAGCTAAGGTTCGTTGCGACCAGAAACAAGCGAATAGCGGTCCGAAGTCATACGCAGTCTTCTGACCTCTGTCGAAACATGCCAGCGCACCGAGGGTCTTCTTAAAGCGAACAATTAATTACAGCAAGCTAGCTGGTGTGCTCGTTATGTGCTGTGTTCCGAGAGTACTCAGTACCTGTTCAACAGCGGGTATAGCAAAATCTCATACTTGCACTCTCTTCGGTTATTCTGGAACAGTATGCTCTTACATACTACGCTGAATGAGTAAAGAAAAACATCATTTAAAAAGAACAATAAATATACTGCCTGCTAGTCCAGTCGTTAGTGTATATATTTGCACATGGAGAGCACTCAGTTACATTTCTTAGGGTAGAATGAGTGGGATTACACTGTAACTGCGGCGTTGCTATGCACCAGTTACATGCAAAACGAAATGTCGCATGTAAGCACATCAGAGTGAAAAAAAGAAGAAGATTACGCCGTAACGTACTGTGGTTTGTTGTTGTGGAATCTGCCTTTCATTAGAACATAGAGCCTATGCAAGTGAGTGTGTGTGTGTGTGTGTGTGAGAGAGAGGGGGGCGGGGGAGGGGGGGGGGGGCTGCGCGCGCGTGTGTGTGACTTGTGCTTGCGTGTGGAGGGCAGAAGGGAGGAGATAAATGGCTGGTCCTCCTCCCTTGGCACACACGCTGCGCATGTAGCAGATAAGGCAACACGTCAGCGTGAAAGCTTAATTGCGAAAGACACGCCCTCTTGTGGCCAACACAGGCCACCGAGTACCGTGCTGTATTCGACGACGTGATGAAATGAGCTACGATAATCCTGTTCGTGTTCAAAATGAATCATCAAAAGTCATGGCAGAGGTGCATTTAAAAATAACAGCTCCAAATTTGACGATGTATTTCACAGCAAGTAACGTAATTCTTTCGAAATACCAGGCTGTGTTGTTCGACTCATTGCTGCAATATCCAGTGGCGAAAATGGCGTTAACGTTGTTAAAGTGGCGAACCAGACATTCCAGCATCGTCCAATGACGAGTCTGGGTATATCTTCAGTTCGTTCCTACTTGTCCGCTTTAACTTTTGTAGGTCCTCCTCGAAACGCTGTTTTGAGTCTGTCGCACCCACCGTAGAACTGTTTCTCGCAGTTGCCTGAAATGTGCGAAATGATGTCCGTCTCGAGATTTCTTCATGGCCCAAAATAAGTGGTAGTCAGGAATGGCCAACTGAGGAAAGTACGGTGGGTTTGGCAATACCTGGAACCCCATTTCAGCATCGGCAGCCATGGTTTTCCGACTTGTATGGAGACGAGCTTTGTCGTGTTGCAGAAGCACTTTTCGCGATGGCGCTCACTCTCCACACATTGTCATCAGTCGCCAGTCAATACCAGCAGTTTTTACATCCTTGTCCCACAAAAATTAAGTCGTCCTGCATTGTACTTGAAGATCACACTCCATGCTGTCCGCTCACGTAATGACAGCAGTTGGGAAAATTGGCTGCATTGTGCGTGGATTACGCTTGTAATAATTGTCCTGCCACATACGATTGGACCAAAGTACTACATACTTGCAACTGCGAAGATGAGTCAAATGGTACACCATGAATTATGGGAAAAAGTAAAGTGTAAATCAATATGGAACGCCCCTCGTATGCACTATTGAAGATAGCCATTCATGTTCCAATTTTTAAATGAAATTGTTAACTAATATTCGTGGCTTAGGTGAAGTAAACGTCCCACTAACACTCCACGTGATAAATCTTGCATCCTCATCACCCAAAACTTGTATGCAGTTTATCATAGAATTGGAAGGAAAACCAGCATTGGCCATATTTTGTTGTTTTATTGTCAGCAAAATCGATTTTAGGTCACTTAGTGACCGTCCTCAGTGCTATAATATACAATTAAAATTTGTAGGCACTGGTATCAAGCTATAACCACAAGCTTAGAGTTTATGTGATCGCTCTAAGCTTGTGGTTATAGCTTGATACCAGTGCCTACCAACTTTAATTGTATATTACAGCAGTGTGGATGGTCACCGAAAATCGATTTTGCTGACAATAAAACAACAAAATACGGCCAATGCTGATTTTCCTTCCAATTCTATCCACTATTTGGTCGTGATGCACATAACACGCCATGGAGTCGCCAATCAGTTTATCATATGAGAGGCGTTCAATAAGTAACTCAACACACTTATTTTCTGACTGCAGGTTGGTTTTATTCAGATTTCCTATACACCATATTACTCCTCAGACTTTTGGCTATAAAATCCTATTTCTCATCATAATCTCCGTTCAGTGTCATGGTATTATGCCACCTTACGGGGAGGGCCTTAATTTCACATGGTACCACTCTACTTGTCGGCGTCGGAGACAACGTCTTGCTGCATCTGCAACCTCCCCATCATTCACGTACTGTTTCACACGGTGGGCATTCTTCATTGGGACAAACAGACAGAAGTCAGAGGTGTGAGATCAAGCCACTCCATGGATTGCCGTTTTGTTTCGAGTTCGAAATGATGAACCATGTTTCGTCACCTGTGAAGATGTTCGAGAACAAATTGTCACGATCAGCCTCGTAACACGCAAGCAACTCGCTGTTTTTTATGGTGTTCTGTTAGACGGCGAGGAACAGAGTGGGCACACGCCTGTGAGTACCGCAGGTGGTGAACGAGTGTGACAGCACTATCAACAGAGACGTCCAGTTGTGCAGCGCGGTGTTTGATCGTCGTCCGTCAATCACCTCTAATGAGAGTGTCCGCACTTACCAACATTGCAGGAGCCACGGCCGGCACACGGGAAATCGCTCAGGTCAACGCGACCTTGTTGCGATGATGACAGACGCTTCGCCCAACTGCTCACAGTAGTTTTGTTCACTGACAGATCTCCGTAGACATCCTGCAAGTGCCTATGAATATCTGCGACGCTCTGGCTTTCAGTCAAAGGAAATAAGTGACAGCTCTATGCTTGGAACACACCTCCATTTCAGACGCCATTTTGATGACTACGTATAGCGCCGCCACTTATCGGAGCTTCATGAAACTTCAGGAGCTGAAAGGGGAATATTCCACGTCGTCCCACAACAAATTTCGCATTTAATTGTTTCAAAGGAAATTTGTCGAGAAAATATATGTGTTATTGAGTGCTCCTCGTATATTGCCTTTCACAGATAAATGTCCAAGGGATTGAGCGCCAGAGGCGCCACAAATCTTGCAAGCTTGTGTACTGGTGGAACCAAGCGCGATCACAACTTCGAGTTGAATGAGCATTGCTTGTTTGGGTGCGCATCTGCTGAGCAATGTGCGCGATCGCTACTCTGCGATTGCTGAGAATCAGTACCTTGACTGCGTGAACATCGTCGTCCGGGGTCGATGTCGATGGCCTTTCTGCCCGATCACCATCACCTACGTCTGCGCGCTCTTGGTCAAATAGTTGGCACCATTTAACTACGGCTGGACGAGGCACTGCATTTGATGCATGTACCGTCAGAATTTCACGGTGAATCTGTGTGCAGTTTAGACGGTTTGCTAACAGCAATCGTTCTCCCCCGTGTACTTAGGAGTATCTATCCAGTTGCGGCGCCAGTTCACCCGTACAACAGCTGAAACGTCTCTGCACGAAACGCAAAACAGGGACTCTCTTCTGACAGTTCGTCACTTTTGTTGCGCAATGGTGTTAGCGTAGGACTGCATGTGTAAATTACTTTCTAAAGTCGTTACGTAATTATCTTTTATTCCGTTTATTGCCCAAATTATTAGGTTGCAGCGTAAGTTCGTAGCGTTTTTGTTGTGCGTGTCAGTATTCCGGTTGCTAAGGGTTTACAATACTGGCCATTAAAATTGCTACACCACAAAGATGACGTGCTACAGACGCGAAATTTAACCGACAGGAAGAAGATGCTGTGATACGCAAATGATTAGCTTTTCAGAGCATTCACACAACGTTGGCGCCGGTGCCGACACCTACAACGTGCTTACATGAGGAAAGTTTCCAACCGATTTCTCATACACAAACAACAGTTGACCGGCGTTGCCTGGTGAACCGTTGTTATGATGCCTCGTGTAAGGAGGAGAAATGCGTACCATCACGTTTCCGACTTTGATAAAGGTCGGATTGTAGCCTCTCGCGATTGCGGTTTATCGTATCGCGCCATTGCTGCTCGCGTTGGTCGAGATCCAATGACTGTTAGCAGAATAATGGAATCGGTGGGTTCAGGAGGGTAATACGGAACGCCGTGCTGGATCGCAACGGCCTTGTATCGTTAGCAGTCGAGATGACAGGCATCTTATCCGCATGGCTGTAACGGATCGTGCACCCACGTCCCGATCCCTGAGTCAACAGATGGGGACGTTTGCAAGACAACCACCATCTGCACGAACAGTTCGACGACGTTTGCACAGCATGGAGACCATGGCTGCGGTACCCTTGACGCTGCATCACAGACAGGAGCGCCTGCGATGGTGTACTGAATGACGAACCTGGGTGCACGAATGGCAAAACGTCATTTTTTCGGATGTATCGAGGTTCTGTTTACAGCATCATGAAGGTCGCATCCGTGTTTGGCGACATCGCGGTGAAAGCACATTGGAAGCGTGTATTCGTCATCGCCATACTGGGGTATCACCCGGCGTGATGGTATGGGGTGCCATTGGTTACACGTCTCAGCCACCTCTTGTTCGCATTGACGGCACTTTGAACAGTGGACGTCAAATTTCAGATGTGTTACGACCCGTGGCTCTACCCTTCATTCGATCCCTGCGAAACCCTACAATTCAGTAGGATAATGCACGACCACACGTTGCAGGTCCTGTACGGGCCTTACCGGATACAGAAAATGTTCGACTGCTGCCCTGGCCAGCACGTTCTCCACGTCTCTCACCAATTGAAAACGTTTGGTCAATGGTGGCCGAGCAACTGGCTCGCCACAATACGCCAGTCACTACTCTTGATTAACTGTGGTATCGTGTTGAACCTACATGGGCAGCTGTACCTGTACACGCCACCCGAGCTCTGGCTCAATGCTCAGGCGTATCAAGGCCGTTATTACGGCCAGAGGTGGTTATTCTGGGTACTGATTTCTCAGGATCTATGAATCCAAATTGCGTGAAAATGTAATCACATGTCAGTTCTAGTATAATATATTTGTCCAATGAATACCCGTTTATCATCTGCATTTCTGCTTGGTGTAGCAATTTTAATGGCCAGTAGTGTACTTATCGAATGTCATTTTTATTTATGTGATTTTTCATATTCTCATTTTGTCAATTGGAGATTGGGAATGGAGCTGTGGAGAAATCGGAACGTTTCCAACATATTCTTATGTTTGATTTCGCTACAGGGATAGCAGCAGCTGGGGTCGCCAGAAACATACGCGCCCTATATGGAGGTAGTGCCATTTGACAGAGCACGGCAACATGGTTTTCACGTTTCAAGGAGTGTCGTTTTGATATTGGTGACCCTCCACATTCAGGGAGATTTTAAGGGTTTTCCGAAGATCGTTTAAACGCATTAATCCACGACGATGCATGCCAGTGTACTTGAGAACTGGCAAATGTGATGAACTGTGATCATTCCACCGTCGTGCGACATGTGCTTACAATGGAGAAGATTCAAAAATCGGGTATATGGGTACCATATGCTCGAAGCCAAAATCACAAAAATCAACTCGTGGCCATATGTGCGTCTCTTCTTGCTCGTCGTCAATTGGGTCGTGAACAACGCCGACCATTGCTATCCTCTATCGTTACTGCTGACGAGAAATGGTGTTTTGCTGCTAACATAATGAAAAGAAAGGAATGGTTGAGCCCAAACAAAGCAGCAGCTCCCCACAGGAAGATCTGCGCCCATCGGCAAAAGGTAATGTTATGCATCTAATGGAAGAGAGACGGTGTGGTGTATTACGATTTGCTTTCCCGAAATGTAACCATCACTGCTGACATTTATTGTCAATAATTGCGGCGTCTTGCAGACACTGTCCAAGAATAATGAGCAAGAAGTCTGCGTGAAGCGACGCTACTCCACGACAAAAAAAAAAACCTATCGATACAGGAGTTGGGTTTGGAAGTCATTCCACCCTCACTTTACTCACCTTTTCCGCTCCCTACCCAACAACCTTCAAAGAACTACCTTTACGGATGAAAATGCGCTCCGAACATGGATCGACGAGTTCTTTGCCTCAAAATAACGTGATTTCTACAGTCGCGGAATCGAAAAGTTACCCCAGCATTGGCAGACTGCTGTAAACAGTGAACGAGAATATAAACTCATGTTCAGAAAAAAACGAACAACTTGGACGACAAGAGATAGGACGTTCATATTCTCAAGACACGTACGTTAGTATGTTCTGCAGAAATGATTAGTATTTGAACGATGTTGGCCCGCGGGTTCAGGATCAACATCGATATCGCTGCGCAACATTACCTACCGGTAAAATGTGCTTGCGGCTGACGTTGTCGCTATAAATCGAAGACAATGGATCAGTGTGATCTGAGCAGACGCGCTGGATGTCCTGCAAACGTATGCGCTAACCGTACCGGCAAATCAGTGAGTTTTAAACAGGACACATTGTTGGCATGAGAGAATGTGATGCATCCATCCGGGAATTTGCTGCTCGTGTGGGACGAAATGCTTCGGCAGTGCAACGGGTGTGTGCCAAATGGTTCACGGAACGCCGTAGAACACTACGAGATGGGTTATGTGGCAGCCCCGAGACCACCTCCCGAAAAGATCAACACATCCGAATAGCACTGCAATACAAATCTGCGTCCTCTTCGGCTCTGGTGCAACAGTGTAACACGTCGTGCAGTACCAGGAGTGACCGTCTGTCGCAGTTTATTACGGCATGCGTTACGTGCAGAAATATGCTAGACGGCAGTGGTGTGTGGAACGACGTCACTGGGAACAGGAATGGCATCAGATAGGAATTAAGGTTCTGTTTGTTTGAAAATGATAGCAGCATTTTTGTTCGCCAGAGACACGGAGAGCGACGTCACAGTAACTGCATTCGCACAAGACGTACAGCGCCAGCTGAAGTCCTTGTAGTGTGAGTTGCTATTGGGTAGAATCACAAATCACAGTTGGTTCGTGTCCAGAGCACTGTGACCAGTGTGACCGTGAATGACATCCTATGTCCCGTATCCATACCCTTTCTGCTCAACACCCCAGACTCCATTTTCAGTAAGATAATGCACGACCACATGTTGCTGCACCAACACGTGCTTTATACGTGTCACAGGATGTCAGCCTTTTTCCTTGACTTACCACATTACCAGGAATGTCGCCAATCGAAAATGTGTGGAGTAAGGTGAAACGACGGGTGCAGCACTGTGACCCAATGCCAATGGTAACCATCACAGATGAACTTCGCAACCAGATGAGTGCAGGATGGATGGCTGTACCACAGGACGCCATTCGCGCCTTATACGCGTCGATGCCATCACGTGCGAACAAGTTATCAGAACCGATGGCGGACTCTGTGCCTACTAGGCAACAGAACAAATGCTGAACCGAGGTGACTGAAAATCTAATCATTCCTGCAGAACACAGGCCCTACTAATGTACATAGCCTGTGAATATGAACAACCTATCTATAGCCGTTCAAAGTGTTCTGTTTTATTCTTTTTTAATGAATAAAGTCTCTGTTGGGCCAAAGTAATAGCTGTCTCTGCGAAACAGAGAAAAACTTTTTTAAAAATCATTCATCAAAGCCTACAACTTAAAATACAGAGTAATGCAACAACTCTCAGACCAAATACGTAGACTTTTATCACAATGACTATCGAACAAGATCACGACGACCAAACCACTGTTGTCCAAATGAAATGCCTTCACTCTACACAATAGGTTCCTTATAACAAAAACCTCTGAAAATAACTCTACAACCTCCGAAACTTTGTCCATATTCAGCCTCTATAAATGGATCAATTAGCAAAATAACCAGGTGATGAAGTCCTGAAAATGCATTTCATGTAATATTTTTCTCTCAACTGATAATTATAAAGTACGAGTACAATGCGTTTACTGCAAGTTGTTTTTATGACGTGGTGACAAAAATTAACTGGCAAACGACTGCCACTCGTAGAGTTTTAAAACTACCTTAGGTTACGGTGGATTATCATATGTAAGCCTTGACTGTGGTAGTTTTCCTATAGCCGCGGTGCGTTAAGCTCATAACTACGTTGCCTGTACGTTAGGTGTGCTGCACACTTATCGGCGTTACCCCCTTTCGATCGCTTTAATTGCGTACGTGGTCACTATCTTACTAGATGTCCCTATCGAGCATCGCTTCAACACTTCAAGTTATAGAATACATGTTTCTGTTATTCGTAAGGAACTTTCGCACTTATAAATAATAACACGAAACTTTTGCCTTTGATCATGCTAAAGAACGTGCCATAGTGTACAAATTAACAGCAATAACTACATAAATTTTTGTTCTATTCAACCTTGTGCTGAACAAGGTCATCCGCGAATGAGAGAAGGTATTGAAGAATAAAAACTGCTGGAAACATATACAGATGGGGCGACTCAAGGCTGACACAAGAATTCATGTTTAGATTTTGCTGTCGACATAGTTTTACTAGCAGATGATGAGATAACAGTAATCGAACAGGTCGAAACCCTTAAAGAATGTGCAGAGAAAGTTGGTCTGCACATATCTTTCCTAAAGTTTGAGTTCATTGCGACAAAAATTAACACCCAAAACTTGATTACAAAATACTATCATATCAATAGAGTCCATATTTTAAATACTTAGATGAAGTCCTTGAACCTACGGGGCGAGAGAAAATAGCAGAAAACACTCGCCTCCAAAAACCAAAGAGAGCCTATGGAAGAAACTATGGATTGTACAGTAAAAAATACTTGTCCAAAAACACTAAAATTAGGCACTATAATACAGTAGTGAAACCTGAAGTCCTGTATCCCAATGAAACCCTGACAGTCCACATAAAAGGTGACCTAGGAAACTTATTAAACGAAGAACATAAAATCATCAGAAAGATACTAGGGTCAAAGAAAACAGAAGAGGGCTATAGACTACAAGCTCGTCAAACAACTAAGAAATTGTCCAACCTTGCAGTAGACATTAGAAAAAAGCGATTAAAATGTTATGTGCACGTCTCTAGGCTTCCAAAAACAAGACTTAGGCACAAAATTCTTAAATACATACGAGGACTTAAAACTATACCCTGTATACAAGAGATCAAAATAGAACCTACAAAAAGCTCAGATAAATTATTCAGATATTCTGGATAGAAAGGTATTTAAGCAGAAAGTTGACAGATGGGAAGTTAAGTCAGAGAACGAACCTCCGAAGAAAGCAGGGACAAAATGAACAGAGGAAAGGAAGAGAGCCCATGCAGAAAAAATGAGAGCAGTGTGGAAAAACGCGATAAAGAATCAAGAAGCTTTCCGTGATCCAACAGGGTCTAATCGCACATAATAATAATAATAAATTTTTGTTTGTGGCTATAAACTGTACTTGCGCCAAAAGTAATTGCGTTAGTTACACACAAGAGCCGAAGCTACGCGATCTACTAATTTATATTACTTATAAAACGCAATTTGCATTTTGTAAGGATATGAAGTGCACAACGAACTTACTCTGACCTAACTGCAGTTCTGATAATGTGCAAAACAAACAAACGAAGAAAAAACAAAGAGAAGTCATTGGCTCCCAGGTTCTACATTCACTTACGTTACTTTCTCTACGAATGCCACAAATACTGTCCGTAATCCTAACATGTACTGCGTAATTTACATGGTGTACCAGAACTACCGAAACGTAGTTTTTGCAGTGCGCAACTCTAGTCACACGAGGAAAACATTCGAGGCTGCAGTTTTCTGCGAGACGTCTTCCCCTTCCCTGACACAGAATATCTCCTACGAGGCATTCCCCTTTCCTCTTGAGTATCGCACGCGGTCTGACGATCAAAGTGCCGACACGTCGATATTGGCTCCGAGCGGGTTTTACGTGAGCCAGCGACGCTAAAATATTGGAAGACGCACACTTCCGCTTTAATGGAGCACTTAATCTACTGGAAACACCTTAGCAGGCGCTTATGGGCTATGCTCCAGCAGACTACGGCATTCGTTATCAACCGATACCTTAAAAATCATCAGTCGAGGTAATTATCGCAGTTACTAGAAAACAGTCTGATTTTTTTACTTCAGTGTAAACTTGAAGCACTTCACGATCATTATTTCTGATTCATGTTCTCGCAGTTAACCAGAAATGCATTACGAAATCAATCAAAAGAAGAAACTACAAGTAAAAATAACTATTTTAAATTATGCACTATGGCATCCTGGATACCCTGGATCAATCTTCCGATATTTTGAATTTTACTGCGTCTAGAAGTGTCTTTCTGTGTAGGTTCTTGCATCCTTGTGATACCGCAAGCAGTTTCAGAAAAGTACAAAATGAAACAATGTAAGATAGTGCAATTGCATATTTTAACTTAAAGGAGACTACAAATTACAAAAGTGTACAGCAAATGAGGTTATTGATAAGGAAATTACAATTTTTTACGCATACTGCCAGTGATGCATGTGGTGTCACCGCCAGACACCACACTTGCCTTTAAATCGGCCGCGGTCCGGTAGTATTCGTCGGACCCGCGTGTCGCCACTGTCAGTGATTGCAGACCGAGCGCCACCACACGGCAGGTCTAGAGAGACTTCCTAGCACTCGCCCCAGTTGTACAGCCGACTTTGCTAGCGATGCTACACTGACAAATACGCTCTCATTTGCCGAGACGATAGTTAGCATAGCCTTCAGCTACGTCATTTGCTACGACCTAGCAAGGCGCCATTACCAGTTATATTGAGATTATATTAATGTCTAAACAAGAGCGATGTTCTCCAATTGTGGATTAAAGTTAAGTATTCCAAGAACTACGTTCTTTTCTTTATAGGATAATTACTTTACCTTGTTCCAGACCTCACGCCAATCTGCGTGAGCTTAAAAGCATGCATTTCGGCCTCCTCTAGCAACACGGTATTGGCTTTTCTGCCAACACTTCAATGCACATTTTATGTTCTAAAGAAATGATAGCTACACAAAGACTGACCAGTTACTGACATTAATATCTAGAAACTACAGAAACGTTCTAACATAAAACAATCAAATGACATACTAAATGAAAAGAAAGACACAATAAATGAAATTCTCAATAACTTTTTTTGATGTTTATCATATCTTCACCTGCTTCCTGTAAAATTAACTACTGAAACACCATTTCCCGCGAATATTAACCTCATCTGTAATATAATTGTAAATTGTTTGAAATCAACTTTGATTTCATAGCATAGTACACTGAAGAGCCAAAGCGACTGGTACACCTGCCTAATATCGTGTACACCCCGCGAGCACGCAGAAGTGCCGCAAAACGACGTGGCATAGACTCTACTAATGTCTGGAGGGAACTGACACCATGAATCCTGCGGGGCTGTCCATAAATCCGTAAGAGTACGAGGAGATGGAGATCTCTTCTGAACAGCACGTTGCAAGGCATCCCCGATATGCTTGATAATGTTCATTTCTGGGGTGTTTGGTGGCCATCGAAAGTGTTTAAACTCAGAAGAGAGTTCCTGGGGCCACTCTGTAGCAATTCTGTACGTGTGGCATTGTCCTGCTGAATCTGCTCAAGTCCGTCGGAGTATACAATGAACCTCCACCACTTGAACACTCCCCTTCTGACATGCAGTGTCTATGGATTCATGAGGTTGTCTCCATACCGGTACACGTCCATTCGCTCGATACAATTTTAAACGAGACTCGGCCGACATGACAACATATTTCCATTCATCAACAGTCCAATGTCGGTGTTGACGGGCCCAGACGAGGCGTAAAGCTTTGTGTCGTGCACCAATCAAGGGTACACGAGTGGGCCTTCGGCTCCGAAAGCCCACATTGATGACATTTCATTGAATGGTTCTCACGCTGACACTTGTTGATGGCCCAGCATTGAAATCTGCAGCAATTTGCGGAAGGGTTCAATTCTGTTTTGAACGTATTTCTTCAGTCTTCCTTGGTCCCGTGCTTCCAAGATCTTGATGTTTTATGGGATTCCTGATATTCACGGTACACTCTTGAAATGTTCGTATGGCAAAAAGCCCACTTCATCGCTATCTAAGATATGTTGTGTCCCGTCGCACGTGCGTCGACGATAACAACATGTTCAAACTAAGTAAAATCTTGGTAACCTACCATTGTAGCAGCAGTAACCGATCTAATATAGGCGTTGCCGACCGCAGCGCCATATTCTGCCTGTTCACATATCTCTGTATTTGAATACGCATGCCTATACCAGTTTCTTTGGCACTTCAGTGTATATCTGTTGAGTAGAACTTATTTAATTATAGTCTTTGGGAGTAGAGTGATGATGTGACCAATGATTTTGCGCATATGTTTGTTGTGATGGTATGTATGTTATTACGATGAAATAACGTCGAGTAACTTCATCGTGGACCACCAGCAAAGCTGAAATCAAGTATTTAACACTACTGGAGATTATTTCATATTCAAATTCACATGCCTGTTATTTATCAATTTAATATTCCTCACATACGATTGTTTCAGAATGATACACTACAGCTTGATATAAGAATAGGAATGTTTATGGAGTCAGCGTAACGTAACGCGCATGTCACCAACATCAAATCGAAGGAATCGCGTGACGCTGATTATGACGTTCTTGTTTATAATTTGCGCCAAGGCAGAAATTTTAATATAAACAGTGTTTTATCCGTTTTCAAACATTTATTTTGAACTGTTACTACTGTAGGATGCAAACTGAATTTCGTGAAAGTAGGAAAAATTACTTTTCATACGTACACTATGCGATCAAAAGTATCCGGACACCTAGCTGAAAATGACTTACAAGTTCTTGGCGCCCTCCATCCATAATGCTGGAATTCAGTATGGTGTTTGCCCACCCTTAGCCCTGATGGCGGCTTCCGTTCTCGCAGGCATAAGTTCAATCAGGTGCTAAAAGGTTTCTTGGGGAATGGCAGTCCATTCTTCACGGAGCGCTGCACGGAGGAGAGGTATCGATGTCGCTCGGTGAGACCTGGCATGAAGTCGGCATCCCAAAACATCCCAAAGGTGCTCTATAGGATTCAGGTCAGGACTCTGTGCAGGCCAGTCCATTACAGGGATGTTATTATCGTGTAACCAATCCGTCACAGGCCGTGCATTATGAACAGGTGCTCGAAAGATGCAATCGCCATCCCTGAATTGATTTTCGACATTGGGAAGCAAGGTGATAATTAAAACATCAATGCAGGCCTGTGCTGTGATAGTGCCACGCAAAACAACAAGGGGTGCAAGCCCCCTCCATGAAAAACACGATCACACCATAACACCACCGCCTCCGAGTTTTACTGTTGGCACTACACACTCTGGCAGATGACGTTCACCGGGCATTCGCCATACCCACACCCTGCCATCGGATCGCCATATTGTGTACCGTGATTCGGCACTCCACACAACATTTTTCCACTGTTCAATCGTCCAATGTTCACGCTCCTTACACCAAGCGAGGCGACGTTTGGCGTTTACTGGCGTAATGTGTGGTTTATGACCAGCCGCTCGACTATGAAATCCAAGTTTTCTCAGCTCCCGCATAATTCTCATAGTACTTGCAGTGGATCCTGATGGAGTTTGCAATTCCTGTGTGCTGGTCTGGATAGATGTCTGCCTATTACATATTACGACCCTCTTCAACTGTCGGCGGTCTATGTCAGTCAACGGACGAGATCGCCCTGTACGCTTTTTCGGTGTACGTGTCCGTTCACGTCTTTACTCCACTATCACATAGGAAACAGTAGACCTAGGGATGTTTATGAGTGTGGAAATCTCGCGTACAGACGTATGACACAAGTGAGACCCCGTCACCTGACCACGTTCGAAGTCCGCGAGTTCCGCGGACCGCCCCATTCTGCTCTCTCACGATGTCTAGTGACTACTGAGGTCGCTGATATGGAGTACCTGGCAGTAGGTGGCAATAAAATGCTCTTAATATGAAAAACTTACGTTTTTGGGCGTATCCGGATACTTGTAGTTTGTCACGAAGGTGGAATCACAGTTACTACATTACTGGCCATTAAAATTGCTACACCAAGAAGAAATGCAGATGATAATCGGGTATTCATTCGACAAATATATTATACTCGAACTGACATGTGATTACATTTTCACGAAATTTGGATTCATAGATCCTGAGAAATCAGTACCCAGAACAATCACCTCTGGCCGTAATAACGGCCTTGATACGCCTGGGCATTGAGTCAAACAGAGCTTGGATGACATGTACAGGTACAGCTGCCCATGCAGCTTCAACACGATACCACAATTCTTCAAGAGTAGTGACTGGCGTATTGTGACGAGCCAGTTGCTCGGCCACCATTGGCCAGACGCTTTCAGTTGGTGAGAGATCTGGAGAATGTGCTGGCCAGGGCAGTCAATCCGTTGACTGTATACACATTCTGAAAGATATTCGCCTACAGGTAAGATTTATGTGTGACAGTCTGAGTCATTTCGTCTGCATTAAACAACTATTATGGTTATTTTATATCAATCACAGCGGGAAGTATTGTACTAGTACCTATGAAGTGGCAAATGGATACGTTCGATTACTGTTTTTGTTTCCCCAAGGATGAAACAAGAATAATATTGTAGGATGTGAGGTCCGCCATTTAATGCAAAACACCGTGGCGGTACCTCACACCCTACAATTTTAACTGCAATCACAGTAAACACAAGGAGCTGCAAATCCAAATAATGAATGACAAGAATAATATGTTTCAAGACAGGCACTATGTGTAGGTGAAATCTGTAACACGCGTTTCCTTTTGCGAGTGCGTCAGGAGTTTGTCGTTGTTTCAAATTTGCGATTGTTGGTGCCTGAAGCGTGTGGCGCTGTGCGAGCTACGAGCACAGACAGCGCCCCAGATTAATTTTCCATTGAGATGGACGAGTGGAATGGTATTGATTCTAATGTGCAATAAGCCTGCGGCAAAGGCTCATTGGTGTATGAAGGCTGTGCGATGCAGTACAGAAGCTGGTCCGTTTAATTGCGTGGCTGGAGGCGACGGAATCAACACGTACCATAACGCCTGCGAACCATAATACGGCGGCAGTGTTCTGTTGCTTTAGACAGAGCCTAGCGCGTCTGTGAGTTTGGTCTCTCATCAATGTCTCAAACTTAAGTCCGAAGCGAATTCGTCTTTTCGTTTACAACATTTTGTCTCGGCTTCTGAAAGTAGTTACTCCATGCAGAGAAACTGGAATAAGCATTAAAAATACATCGAGATGACAAAAGTCATGGAGTACCTCCTAATAATGTGTCGGACCACCTGTGTACCAACTCGACGCGCCATGGACACAAGAAGTCGGAAATCCCCTGCAGAAATATTGAGCCATGCTGCCCCTATGTCCATTGTTGCGATTGTGTGTGCACGAACTGACCTCTTGATTCTGTGCCACAAGTGTTCGATGGGATGCACGTCGGGTGCTTTGAATGGTCAAATCATTTGCTCGAATTGTCCAGAATGTTCTTCAATCGCGAACAGTTGTGGCCCGGTGACATGGCTCATTGTCACCCATGTAAATTTCGCCGTTTTTTGAATTTGAAGTCCATGAATGGCTGCAAATGGTCTCAATAAGTATCCGAATATAACCATTTCCAGCCACTGATCGCTTCAGTTGAACCAGAGGACCCAGTCCATGTAAACACAACCCACGCCGTAATGGAGCAATCACGAGCTTGCACAGTGCCTTGTTAACCAGCTTGAGTCCATTTCTGAAATCGGGACTCGTCTGACCAGGCCACGAGTTTCCAGTCGTCTAGAGTCCAACCGATATGGCCACGAGCCCAGGAGAGGCGCTGCAGGCGGTGTCGTGTTATTAGCAAAGGCATTCATGTCGGTCGTCTGCTGCCATAGCCCATTGACGCCAAATTTCGCCGCACTGTCCTAAAGGATATGTTCGTCGTACGTCCCACACTGATTTCTTCGAGTATTTCAAGAACTCTCGCTTGCCTGTTAGCACTCACAGCTCTACGCAAATGCCGCTGCTATCGGTCGTTAAATGAAGATCGTCCGCCACTGCGCAACCCGTGGTGAGAGGTTATGCCTGAAATTTGGTATTCTCTGCATACTACTGATACTGTGAACCCCAGAATACTGAATTCCCTCTGTGAGTGCTACATATGCGAACATACACAAGGTGCTTCGTAACTATAAATGTTTTATCGACAAAACTGTGTATGACGTGCTGTATTTTATCCACGATAATGACAATACTGCATGAGGTACTAACTCAAAATGGAACACGTTTTTTAAGAAAAGTTCTTTGAAGACCAGAAAATGACAGTCACAACTGTCGATACTGGTTGTTAGAATGAAGTCTGATTTATGCGGCGGGCCTGTGTGACCGAGCGGTTCTAGACGCTTCATTCCGGAACCGCGCGACCGCTACGGTCGCAGATTCGAATCCTGCCTCGGACGTGGATATGTGTGATGACCTTAGGTTTGTTAGATTTAAGTAGTTCTAAGTTCTAGGGGACTGACGACCTCAGATGTTGTCCCATAGCGCTCAGAGCCTTTTTCTCATTTAATTTTGATGCTGCTTTTCACTGAGAAATATATTTAAAATGAATACGAAACATTGCACCTTTACGGCTGATCAGCGATTATTTGATAGCAGTATTTACTGTTTGATAGTAGTATTTACTGTAGCTATATACTGTTGCTATGTGTACGTCTGAATGCTGTGTGAGTTGTCAGACCCAACCACCTGTGTGACTGCATGCGTTTCTTTCTTGCATGCTGCAAATTTCGAAATGTTGTGATGTACACTCCTGGAAATGGAAAAAAGAACACATTGACACCGGTGTGTCAGACCCACCATACTTGCTCCGGACACTGCGAGAGGGCTGTACAAGCAATGATCACACGCACGGCACAGCGGACACACCAGGAACCGCGCTGTTGGCCGTCGAATGGCGCTAGCTGCGCAGCATTTGTGCACCGCCGCCGTCAGTGTCAGCCAGTTTGCCGTGGCATACGGAGCTCCATCGCAGTCTTTAACACTGGTAGCATGCCGCGACAGCGTGGACGTGAACCGTATGTGCAGTTGACGGACTTTGAGCGAGGGCGTATAGTGGGCATGCGGGAGGCCGGGTGGACGTACCGCCGAATTGCTCAACACGTGGGGCGTGAGGTCTCTACAGTACATCGATGTTGTCGCCAGTGGTCGGCGGAAGGTGCACGTGCCCGTCGACCTGGGACTGGACCGCAGCGACGCACGGATGCACGCCAAGACCGTAGGATCCTACGCAGTGCCGTAGGGGACCGCACCGCCACTTCCCAGCAAATTAGGGACACTGTTGCTCCTGGGGTATCGGCGAGGACCATTCGCAACCATCTCCATGAAGCTGGGCTACGGTCCCGCACACCGTTAGGCCGTCTTCTGCTCACGCCCCAACATCGTGCAGCCCGCCTCCAGTGGTGTCGCGACAGGCGTGAATGGAGGGACGAATGGAGACGTGTCGTCTTCAGCGATGAGAGTCGCTTCTGCCTTGGTGCCAATGATGGTCGTATGCGTGTTTGGCGCCGTGCAGGTGAGCGCCACAATCAGGACTGCATACGACCGAGGCACACAGGGCCAACACCCGGCATCATGGTGTGGGGAGCGATCTCCTACACTGGCCGTACACCACTGGTGATCGTCGAGGGGACACTGAATAGTGCACGGTACATCCAAACCGTCATCGAACCCATCGTTCTACCATTCCTAGACCGGCAAGGGAACTTGCTGTTCCAACAGGACAATGCACGTCCGCATGTATCCCGTGCCACCCAACGTGCTCTAGAAGGTGTAAGTCAACTACCCTGGCCAGCAAGATCTCCGGATCTGTCCCCTATTGAGCATGTTTGGGACTGGATGAAGCGTCGTCTCACGCGGTGCACGTCCAGCACGAACGCAGGTCCAACTGAGGCGCCAGGTGGAAATGGCATGGCAAGCCGTTCCACAGGACTACATCCAGCATCTCTACGATCGTCTCCATGGGAGAATAGCAGCCTGCATTGCTGCGAAAGGTGGATATACACTGTACTAGTGCGACATTGTGCATGCTCTGTTGCCTGTGTCTATGTGCCTGTGGTTCTGTCAGTGTGATCATGTGATGTATCTGACCCCAGGAATGTGTCAATAAAGTTTCCCCTTCCTGGGACAATGAATTCACGGTGTTCTTATTTCAATTTCCAGGAGTGTATTAATAAATAAACAAACGCCGTCTGGCTCAGAACTTTTTATTACCGACTACCGGTTTCTTTCTGCACTGCGGATGATATTCAGGTGGAGCACAGAAAAGTGCAGTTTGTCAACAATGGTTGTAAAAGTAGCGTAAGACACAAAGATGTAATGAAAAAAAACATGGCGTCTATTATGTAATAATCAGAATCAATTATGTAGTAATCAGAACTGCAATTACAAGCGCTCAACGTTACACGTGTCACAGGTGTTATAAGCGAGTGCGGATGTCGGTCATTAAAACAAATGAGTTTTTCCTTGTGGCGAGATATTTTCACGAAATTTCTATCACCAGCTTCATCATCCGTGAAAACAGTAGAACGATCAGAGCTCGCACGAGCAGATTTAGGTGCTCATTTCCATCCACGTGCATTTTACTTACGTTTACATTTGTATACTGTTCACTGCAAGTGGATGAGCTACGTCATACGCGTACAAACACTGTGTGCTAATACGCGGGACTCAAAGTCAGTGTTGTGTTACGTTTTTAGCAGCGTCATGTTAATGTGAATTGTTCACTTCGATACGTATTTGAACAGGTCTTGAGGAGAGGAAGTGAATTACCGAATAAGAAAATAAAGGTTGCTATTTAAAAAAGAAATATTGCTCCTCTTGGATAAAGATACAAGAAAGGCAGTCATGGTGGTTAATGTCACCCGGTAGCTAAATATTTGTTTTACATACTTTTTTTGTATTGTTTTGCATGTGGAGAAATACGTATTTGGTGCGGTCGAAATATTAAGATACAAGAAAGGTCATGGTGGTTAATGTCACCCGGTTGCTAAATATTTGTTTTACATACTTTTTTGTTTTGTTTTGCATGTGGAGAAATATGTATTTGGTGCGGTCGAAATAAATGAAACACACGTATGGACAACATACGTTGCTCAGACCAGAACATTTCCCATGGACATGTAGTTGATACAACTGTAAATAGCATAGACTGCATCCTGTATCTGAGTTTAATATCAAGATTTTTTCCGTTTCTGGGCGTACATGAAAAACTTAGTGCACTAGTCACCCGTGGAGTAACCGCATGGTCTTGCGGCACGAATACAAGCCATAGCTGGAGTCATCCTGGTATGCCGAGAATCTTAAAGGTTTGGCAAGACATCAAGCGATACAAAATATCTGTCAAAGTTGGTAGCGATCATATTGAGCACATTCAGGTGAATTAAACTGGTGTTACCGAAGTGATACATATTATCTCCTTTACACCTTTCGTAGCCTATGTGATCGAAATCGCCTCCTCCACGTTCCAGAGTCGCTAACAAGCATAAGAACCGTTTTCGAACGTAAGTTTACTAGCAGCATATCGACCATAACGCTTTGTAACTTTCCCTTTGATGCACTCTGTATTTTCAGAGAATAAATTGTACTCTGAACAACGTATACTGATTATACATTTCATGTAGGTTCTGTCGTTTGTCATTTCACAGCCTTCTGGTACATTAAAACTTTTATTCCTATGACGAAGTATTGCTGTCTGCTTAGCAGATTATGTAGCTATCTGCAACATAAACCACATTTTATACTTTGTAGAGATTATTGTCCTATTATTTACACTCTAAGAAAAAGAAAGACGCACCACGGAGGAATTATCCGAATGGGACGGATGTCGGTAGACTTGATGTACATGTACAGTTTCAGAAAAACTGGATGATTTATTCAAGAGAAAGAGCTTCACACTTTATGCAAGTCAGTAACGTGTTGGTCCACTCTGACCCTTATGCAAGCAGCTATTCGCCTTGGCATTGATTGAAAGAGTTGTTGGATGTCCTCCTGAGAGATATCGTGCCAAATTCTGTCCAACTCCCGCGCTAGATCGTCATAATTTCGAGCTGGCTGTAGGGCCCTGCCTATAATGCTGCCAACGTTGTGGAGAGATACAGCGAGCTTTCTGGCGAAGGTAGGATTTGGTAAGCACGAAGACAAGCGACAGAAACTCTCCCATGCGTGCGTGGACATCATATTGCTGAAATGTAAGCCCAGGATGGCTTACCACAAAAGGCAACAAGAAATACCTGGACGGTCTGGACTCTCACTGACTGGAGCAGAATTGTCTTCAGTGATGAGCCTCGCTTCGAGCTGTGCCTTGATGATCAAAAGCAGAGGTATCTGGATACGTCACAGACAATGGTGGGACATTTCATGACTTTATTGCGATTGTACAGCACTGGTTGCCAATTATTAACATGAGATGCGGTCTGACGAAGGTCTGTGCACACTTCAACAAGCTGTGCCTTCTGATCGGCAGTCAAGATCCTTGGCGCAAATTTTGCGGCGACGTGACGCACGCCCAATTCATCAGTCAACATTCGTTGACATGTCCCACAACCAATTACCCACTTCATCCGCACGAACCAATTGTTGAAGTTTGGCAACAATGTCAGACGTGCGGCTAACGGGCCTCCCAGTGTGAGCAACATCTTCGACATCTCTACGGCCGGCCCTGAACCGAGCATGCCATTCAAACACACGCATATGGCTCATGCTCTGTCCCCCAAACACTTGTTGAATCATTGCAAAGGTCTCCATAGCACTTTTCCCGAGATTCGCACAGAATTTGATACACACGCGCTGTTCTGTTCGCGGATCCATCGTAAAATCGCCACACATCAAACACACAGTATTACGGATATCACTGTGGACACGCAACACGTCCTCCCAGCTGAATGCCACTCCGCACACTGACTTATCTAGCTGTGCAAAGATCTACTACATCTATTTTCCAGATGGCGGCACCAGTGCCGAAAATTTTGGATTCCACCTCATATTGGATGTTCTGTGTTGTTGTCCTTCACGGCAATCCATCCTGGGCTTACGTGTCAGGAAGATAATACTTGTGTAAGGCTCAGAGGTGTACCAATGCGTTACAGAGATCCTCTATTTGTGAAGCTCTGTCTGTTGAATAAATCATCCTTTTTTTTTTTTTTGTCATTAGTCTACTGACTGGTTTGATGCGGCCCGCCACGAATTCCTTTCCTGTGCTAACCTCTTCATCTCAGAGTAACACTTGCAACCTACGTCCTCAATTATTTGCTTGACGTATTCCAATCTCTGTCTTCCTCTACAGTTTTTGCCCTGTACAGCTCCCTCTAGTACCATGGAAGTCATTCCCTCATGTCTTAGCAGATGTCCTATCATCCTGTCCCTTCTCCTTATCATTGTTTTCCACATATTCCTTTCCTCTCCGATTCTGCATAGAACCTCCTCATTCCTTACCTTATCAGTCCACCTAGTTTTCAACATTCGTCTATAGCACCACATCTCAAATGCTTCGATTCTCTTCTGTTTCGGTTTTCCCACAGTCCATGTTTCACTACCATACAAGCTGTACTCCAGACGTACATCCTCAGAAATTTCTTCCTCAAATTAAGGCCGGTATTTGATATTAATAGACTTCTCTTGGCCAGAAATGCCTTTTTTGCCATAGCGAGTCTGCTTTTGATGTCCTCCTTGCTCCGTCCGCCATTGGTTATTTTACTGCCTAGGTAGCAGAATTCCTTAACTTATTTGACTTCGTGACCATCAATCCTGATGTTAAGTTTCTCGCTGTTCTCATTTCTACTACCTCTCATTACCTTCGTCTTTCTCCGATTTACTCTCAAACCATACTGTGTACTCATTAGACTGTTCATTCCGTTCAGCAGATCATTTAATTCTTCTTCACTTTCACTCAAGATAGCAATGTCATCAGCGAATCGTATCATTGATATCCTTTCACCTTGTATTTTAATTCCACTTCTGAACCTTTCTTTTATTTCCATCATTGCTTCCTCGATGTACAGATTGAAGAGTAGGGGCGAAAGGCTACAGCCTTGTCTTACACCCTTCTTAATACGAGCACTTCGTTCTTGATCGTCCACTCTTATTATTCTCTCTTGGTTGTTGTACATATTGTATATGACCCGTCTCTCCCTATAGCTTACCCCTCCTTTTTTCAGAATATCGAACAGTTTGCACCATTTTATATTGTCGAACGCTTTTTCCAGGTCGACAAATCCTATGAAAGTGTCTTGATTTTTCTTTAGCCTTGCTTCCATTATTAGCCGTAACTTCAGAATTGCCTCTCTCCTCCCTTTACTTTTCCTAAAGCCAAACTGATCGTCACCTAGCGCATTCTCAATTTTCTTTTCCATTCTTCTGTGTATTATGCTTGTAAGCAGCTTCGATGCATGAGCTGTTAAGCTGATTGTGCGATAATTCTCGCACTTGTCAGCTCTTGCCGTCTTCGGAATTGTGTAGATGATGCTTTTCCGAAAGTCAGATGGTATATCGCCAGACTCATATATTCTACACACCAACGTGAATAGTCGTTTTGTTGCCACTTCCCCGAATGATTTTAGAAATTCTGATGGAATTTTATCTATCCCTTCTGCCTTATTTGACCGTAAGTCCTCCAAAGCTCTTTTAAATTCCGATTCTAATACTGGATCCCCTATCTCTTCTAAATCGACTCCTGTTTCTTCTTCTATCACATCAGACAAATCTTCACCCTCATAGTGGCTTTCAATGTATTCTTTCCACCTATCTGCTCTCTCCTCTGCATTTAACAGTGGAATTCGCGTTGCACTCTTAATGTTACCACCGTTGCTTTTAATGTCACCAAAGGTTGTTTGTCCATTCCTCTTCAACTGTACTGCCTACTGCGCTATTCCTTATTGCTGTATCTATAGCGTTAGAGAACTTCAAACGTATCTCGTCATTCCTTAGTACTTCCGTATCCCACTTCTTTGCGTATTGCTTCTTCCTGACTAATGTCTTGAACTTCAGCCTACTCTTCATCACTACTATATTGTGATCTGAGTCTATATCTGCTCCTGGGTACGCCTTACAATCCAGTATCTGATTTCGGAATCTCTGTCTGACCATGATGTAATCTAATTGAAATCTCCCCGTATCTCCCGGCCTTTTCCAAGTATACCTCCTCCTCTTGTGATTCGTGGACAGCATATTCGCTATTACTAGCTGAAACTTGTTACAGAACTCAATTAGTCTTTCTCCTCTTTCATTCCTTGTCCCAAGCCCATATTCTCCCGTAACCTTTTCTTCTACTCCTTCCCCTACAACTGTATTCCAGTCGCCCATGACTATTAGATTTTCGTCCCCCTTTACATACTGCATTACCCTTTCAATATCCTCATACACTTTCTCTATCTGTTCATCTTCAGCTTGCGATGTCGTCAAGTATACCTGAACAATCGTTGTCGGTGTTGGTCTGCTGTCGATTCTGATTAGAACATCCCAGTCACTGAACTGTTCACAGTAACACACCCACTGCCCTACCTTCCCATTCGTAACGAATCCTACACCTGTTATACCATTTTCTGCTGCTGTTGATATTATCCGATACTCATCTGACCAGAAATCCTTGTCTTCTTTCCACTTCACTTCACTGGCCCCTACTATATCTAGATTGAGCCTTTGCATTTCCCTTTTCAGATTTTCTAGTTTCCCTACCACGTTCAAGCTTCTGACATTCCACGCCCCGACTCGTAGAACGTTATCCTTTCGTTGATTATTCAATCTTTTTCTCATGGTAACCTCCCCCTTGGCAGTCCCTCCCGGAGATCCGAATGGGGGACTATTCCGGAATCTTTTGCCAATGGAGAGATCATCATGACACTTCTTCAATTACAGGCCACATGTCCTGTGGATACACGTTACGTGTCTTTAATGCAGTGGTTTCCATTGCCTTCTGCATCCTCATGTCGTTGATCATTGCTGATTCTTCCGCCTTTAGGGGCAATTTCCCACCCCTAGGACAAGAGAGTGCCCTGAACCTCTATCCGCTCCTCCGCCCTCTTTGACAAGGCCGTTGGCAGAATGAGGCTGACTTCTTATGCCGGAAGTCTTCGGCCGGCAATGCTGATTGTTTATCAAAATTTAGGCAGTGGCGGGGATCGAAACCGGGACCGAAGACGCTCTGATTATGAATCAACACACTACCCCTAGATCACGGGTACTATCCCATCCAATTTTTATGAAGCTGCAATGATTTATTTTTCTCATGTACATCACATCTACCGATTTCAGTCCCATTCGGACAATTTCTTCGTGGTGCGTCATAAATTAGTGGCAGTATAACGACGTTTAATGTAGTCTGGCGAAATTTGTATCTACCTACCAAATACTCATTATTTATGACTTATTATTGTACTGGAGCTCTTGAGATTTGCGCTGCGGTCCCGACACTAGTAGTAGAGGGGGAAAAATAAGATGGAGCGGAGACACTAACACTTCAGAAAAAAGTTGTGAGCAGATACTGAATAGAACTGAAAAGTTTTATGGCACAGTCTAACTAAAGGAATAAACAGGTAACAAGATACATCATGAGGAACCGAGCTGTAGTAATTTTGTAGAGGCAGACTAAGACCCGACCGCAGTGAACAGGTTCGGATGGACGAAAGTTGCGGGAGATGTGAGTGTGTGAAAAGACTTGTGATAGACTCGCCTGGAGATATGCATCAACGAAGTCTTCAGACCGATGACTACAATAACAACGTGAAACAGGGCAGAGCTTTCTCATTGCCACGGTTTGTACTCAGAACAGATCAGCTTCATCGTGTCATGTCCGGTGATGATGATGCTGATGACGATGATGATGATGATTGGTTTGTGGGGCGCTCAACTGCGCCGTTATCAGCGCCCGTACAAAGTCCCAACTTTTGCTCAGTCCAATCTCGACACTGTCATGAATGAACGTCCGGTGGAGATGAGCAATTGACTTAGAAAGAGTCTCCATCCTTTAGTGAAGTAATTTACGTGAACTTCGGCAGACGTGGAGCGCAAGTGCGCAGACAGTGGTCTGAAGCCATCTGCTCGCTGTCCCTCGGCGCCAGCCGTCCCTCTGCTGGCAATGACCGCCTGCTGGAGGCCTGCCGTGGACATCTCCGCTTTAAGCCGTTGGATGCAGCTAATCAATGGCTTGAAATGTGGCGGCGGCGGCGGCGGTGGCGGCGGTGGAGGCGGCGGGGGTGGCAGCGAAGCCGGCGCCGGGCTCTTTGTGGGGCTGGCCGGAGGTAAGCCGCCGGAATGCAGACCGCCATCCACCCCCACAGGGCCCGACTGCTCCTGCCGGCTGCTCACTCACCCGGCGCAGGCGCTGCACTGCATTGGGGACCACACTCCTGTCCCTCTATCCAGACTAAAATTTCTCCTGCTTTCCGCATATGACCGATTACACTATCGGTACCGGATAAATACGGGGGTGAGTCAAATGAAAACTTTAGATTTGTAATAAAAAAACGAAATTTCGTTCCGTTATCCTGTAAGTTGGTAAGCGTGCTACAAAGAGCGTGCAGAATGGCCTGTAGGTGGCAGCATAGTGCAGATGCACACATACCGTCGCAGTATCAGCATAAAGATGGCCGCCCCACTTGCGACTTGCACCAGTGAAGAACAGCGTTCTGTTATTCGGTTTTTGCGTAGTGAAGGTGTGAAACCTATTGAAATTCATGGACGAATGAAGGTTCAGTACGGTGATGCATGTTTGTCACAGCAGCAAGTCTACGAATCGACTAGGAAGTTCGCAAATGGTGTGACTTCAGTGGAAGATGATCCTCGTCCAGGTCAGGCACAACAAGTTGTGACTCCACAGAACATTGCAGCAGTTGAAGCCATAGTGAAGGAAAACCGCCGAGTGACACTGAATGATATTGCAGTATGTTTACAGATTAGTCATGGGCCAGCACTCCATGTGCCAGCATGATGTGCTCCAGTTTCACAAAGTGTCTTCTCTGCCTCATGATGACTGGGTGTTGTGTGATGTCCTTAGGTTAGTTAGGTTTAAGTAGTTCTAAGTTCTAGGGGACTGATGACCATAGATGTTAAGTCCCATAGTGCTCAGAGCCATTTGAGCCACAAAGTGCCTGCAGTATGGGTGCCACGGCAGCTGACTCCTGAAATGAGAGAACGACGTGTTGATGCTTGTGAAGAACTTCTTCCGCGCTTTGAACGAGAAGGTGATGACTTCCTTGCAAGAATCGTTACTGGAGACAAAACCTGGGTTCACTTTCACCAACCGGAAACGAAGAGAGCGAGCAAGGAGTGGCACCATTCCTCATCACCAAAACCAAAGAAGTTTCGAACAGAACCATCAGGAGGGAAGGTTATGCTGACTCTCTTTTGGGACGAAAAAGGTGTTATTTTGGAGCACTACATGCCTAGAGGGACCAATGCCACCATTGCATCATACACAGATCTCCTAAAAAATCATCTGCGGACTGCAATCAAATCAAAGCGACGTGGATTGCTGTCAGCTGGTGTCCTTTTGCAACATGACAATGCAAGGCCGCACACTGCCCGTACAACAGTTGCAACAATCACAGACCTGCATTCTGAGTGTCTTCCTCATCCATCATACTCACCAGACCTTGCCTCAAGTGATTTCCATATGTTTAGACCACTCAATGACGCTCTGATGAAGAGGTAGGCACGCGGTGCATGAGTAGTTGCGCGGACTACCAAAACAATGTTTTTCTAAAGGAATTTATGCACTTTGTAAGCGCTGGAGGACTTGCATTGAGCGTGGGGGAGATTATGTTGAAAAGTTATACAAGTTTGTACAACTTCTGCACAATAAATAATATTTTAAAATATTTAAGGTTTTCATTTGACTCACCCTCGTAAAATGACGGAAAAAAATCGCGACGCAAAGGAAAGTTGGCGTCTTTATATTTCTGAAAGAAGATGTCTGTTAAAATTTCGCGCCAGTCGCATAAGAGTGGAGCTAGCAGCGTCACTATGAGGATGCAAATGATGTTTCCTTTAAATACACGCGGTAGTGGATTTGACTGTTAGTTACTTTTGAATTGGAGGTGGTAAGCTGATGATGGCCAAGAATGCCTTTAAGGCGACAGAGATGGCATTATCAACACCTCCATGAGTTTGAATGAGGGCGTGTAAAGGGCTACAAGAAGCTGGATGATCCTTCTCCGATGTTGCATAAAGATATGGCAGGAATGTAGCCACTGTACATGACTGGAGGCAGCGTTGGTCACGAGAATGTACAGTCGCAAGAAGAGAGGACAGTCACGTGGCACTCCTGAAAGGGAGGACCAAAGTGTTCGGCGTATGGCTTTGTCGCATCATACTGCATGTGCAGCAGCACTTTGTGCAGCAGTTGGCGCCACAATGACACAACTGTTACAAATCTGTTACTTCAAAAACAGCTCCGGGCCAGACACTGTGCACCGTCCTTCCGCTGACCCCATACCACCGCCATTTGCGACTTCAGTGGTGTCAAGCGAGAGCTCACTGGAGGGCAGGGCGGAGGTCTGTTGTGTTCTGTGATGAACGCTAGTGCTGCCTCGGTGCCAGTGATTCCCGAGTGTTCGTTAGAAGGAGCCAGTCGAGAACCTGCAACCAAGCTACGTGCTAGACACAGTGGACCTACACCTGGAGTTATACAGGGCTATTACAAATGATTGAAGCGATTTCATAAATTCACTGTAGCTCCATTCATTGACATATGGTCACGACACACTACAGATACGTAGAAAAACTCATAAAGTTTTGTTCGGCTGAAGCCGCACTTCAGGTTTCCGCCGCCAGAGCGCTCGAGAGCGCAGTGAGACAAAATAGCGACAGGACCCGAGAAAGCGTATGTCGTGCTTGAAATGCACTCACATCAGTCAGTCATAACAGTGCAACAACACTTAAGGACGAAGTTCAACAAAGATCCGCCAACTGCTAACTCCATTCGGCGATGGTACGCGCAGTTTAAAGCTTCTGGATGCCTCTGTAAGGGGAAATCAACGGGTCGGCCTGCAGTGAGCGAAGAAACGGTTGAACGCGTGCGGGCAAGTTTCACGCGTAGCCCGCGGAAGTCGACGAATAAAGCTAGCAGGGAGCTAAACGTACCACAGCCGACGGTTTGGAAAATCTTACGGAAAAGGCTAAAGCAGACGCCTTACCGTTTACAATTGCTACAAGCCCTGACACCCGATGACAAAGTCAAACGCTTTGAATTTTCGGCGCGGTTGCAACAGCTCATGGAAGAGGATGCGTTCAGTGCGAAACTTGTTTTCAGTGATGAAGCAACATTTTTTCTTAATGGTGAAGTGAACAGACACAATGTGCGAATCTGGGCGGTAGAGAATCCTCACGCATTCGTGCAGCAAATTCGCAATTCACCAAAAGTTAACGTGTTTTGTGCAATCTCACGGTTTAAAGTTTACGGCCCCTTTTTCTTCTGCGGACACGTGTATCTGGACATGCTGGAAAATTGGCTCATGCCACAACTGGAGACCGACAGCGCCGACTTCATCTTTCAACAGGATGGTGCTCCACCGCACTTCCATCATGATGTTCGGCATTTCTTAAACAGGAGATTGGAAAACCGATGGATCGGTCGTGGTGGAGATCATGATCAGCAATTCATGTCATGGCCTCCACGCTCTCCCTACTTAAACCCATGCGATTTCTTTTTGTGGGGTTATGTGAAAGATTCAGTGTTTAAACCTCCTCTACCAAGAAACGTGCCAGAACTGCGAGCTCGCATCAACGCTGCTTTCAAACTCATTGATGGGGACATGCTGCGCCGAGTGTGGGAGGAACTTGATTATCAGCTTGATGTCTGCCGAATCACTAAAAGGGGCACATTTCGAACATTTGTGAATGCCTAAAAAAACTTTTTGAGTTTTTGTATGTGTGTGCAAAGCATTGTGAAAATATCGCAAATAATAAAGTTATTGTAGAGCTGTGAAATCGCTTCAATCATTTGTAATAACCCTGTAATCTGTGGTGTTACTTTGTATGATAGAAGGAGCACTCTTGTGCATATTCAGCGCACCATGACTACAACTTCGTAAGTCTTTCTGGCGTTTCGACCTATCGAGCTGCCATTCATGAACAGCATTCTAGGGGGTGTTTTCCAACAGGATAACGGTCAGCCAGATGCAGCTATCGTAACGCAACATGCTCTACAGTGTCGACATGTTGCCTAGACCTGCTCAATCACCAGATCTGTCTCCATCCAGCACATGTGCGACATCATCGAACGACAACTCCAGGCCGGCCAAAGTGGCCATGCGGTTAAAGACGCTGCAGTCTGGAACCGCAAGACCGCTACGGTCGCAGGTTCGGGCATGGATGTTTGTGACGTCCTTAGGTTAGTTAGGTTTAACTAGTTCTAAGTTCTAGGGGACTAATGACCTCAGCAGTTGAGTCCCATAGTGCTCAGAGCCATTTTTGACAACTCCAGAGTCATCCACAGACAACACTAACCGTCCCTGCATTGACCGACCAAGCAGAACAGGTATAGAACTCCATCCCACAAACTGACATCTGGCACCCGTACAAAGCAGTGCATGCACGTTTGCATGCTTGCACTCAATATTTCGGCGGTTATACCGGTTATTAATGTACCATTGTTTCACATTTGCAATGCCTTATGTCGCCAATGTTAATCACTTAAATATGTTACCTAGACAAACGTATCCCCTAAATTTCAGTACTCTGCACTAATTATCTTTTATGATGCGATTTTTATCCGTCAGTGTACTTCCTAAAGGATCAGCTAAAAATACTGCCATTTCCAAATCTGGCAGCGTCGAATCAAAATTACATCACGTTTAACCATCCGCATTGCCTGACAAAAATGTGAAGTACCGAGAAGGGGAGGAGGAAATGAAATGAAACTTCATGGTATGAGAGTATATGTTAGAGACTTCAGTGTTAACAAAATCGAGTTGTAATTTATAAACACATTGGCAGTGCTAGCCTACTTACCAGTGTGACGTTACACCCCCTCTGCTATGGATATTACACTGATTAGGCTCGGAAGGGTGTCATAAAGCCGTTGTACCCCCTCCTGAGGTAATCTGGCCCACAACTGTTGTAACTGGTACTTTGTAGCCTGGATAAGGGCACTGAGACTGTTGACGTCCCAGCTGGTCCCACACATGCTCTATTAGGGACAGATCTGTGGATCTTGCTGGCCACGGCTGTACCTCATCATCACCAAGAAAATTCATGCAGCCACATGCCATGTTTAAGCGACCATTGTCCTGCTGAAAAATAGCACCATGATATTGTTTCATGAGAGGTGACACGTGAGGACGCGGCACGGTCATGATGTATCGTTGTGCCAAATGGTCAGAAAAATAGGACCTCTCCCCACGCAACAGCCATCTGGTGTGAAGCAGAACCGACATTCATCGCTGAGTTCAAAACTACTCCGTTCATCGTCAGTCCATGCTTCTCCGTCACGGAACTCATCCAATCACAGTCGTTGGTGTTGTGTTGTTAACAGCAGGCTACGCATCGGAATTAATTACCTAGTCTACCTGTTTCAAGGCTTTGATAAATGGTTTGGGATGACGAAGAATGTTGCAGGTGGTCTATTACTTGTTCTCGGGCTTCAGGCATAGATGTGAAGGGGCTATGATGCGTTCGATGCATAATACGGTGATCCTCCCTTGTTGTGGTCACACGTAGTGGATTGGAAAATTGTCGACCAGTACGCCTGCCGTCTGATTTCCATGCAGACCAACATCAGACCAGTATCACATCCGAACGCCCAATAAATATGGATATTGCACGATTCGACCAGTCGGCCAAATGGCGAGCAAAAATTTTCAAACTTTGTCGTTGCTGATAAGCACTAAAGCGACTCCTTACACTGCTGCGCGGTATGCGATCCTTAGGAGATGGGATTTACGGAAGACATCGAAAAAGTTCAAAGAAGTTTGGATATCATTAGCGACTGGGGGTGGCAATTATTAAAATAAAGGCGTTTTTCGTTGTGGCGAGATCTTTCCACGAAATTCTTATCACCAGTTTGTTCCTCAGAATGCCAAAATATGTTCTTTACTGCCACCTTCACAGGGAGAAATGACCATTGTACAAAAGTAAGTGATATCGAAACAGCCACAAAAAGATTCAGCTGACCATTTTTCCCACGTTTTATGTGAGAGTGGAACCATAAGAAATAGTTTGAAAGTGGTCCTATGAGGCCTCTGTGAGTGTGATTTGCCGAGTAATGTAGATGTAGATGGAGTGTGAAGCTGATTACTCTGTAATAACGTTTCGCGGTTCGAATTATATAAGAGAAGGGAATGTAATTCAAGACCCCTCTCATACAATGAATCGTACGTTGGTCAGACTATTTTTCGTATTACACAGATGAAGCTATAGCACGAGGTGAAAGTCATGAATGGTGTGCCTTTTGGTATCCAATGATTTCGGAAGGTTTCTCGAGACTCTTCTATATTTACAGCCGAAAGCATCGTGATAATAACAGCACTGAAAATCGTTGTAAGAACTCCAGTAAAAAATGTGTTCATATTAACAGACTCATTGTGCGTAGTGAAAGCATTGAAATCAAGGAACTGGTCCAGAGAACACCTTTATTATGAAAATAATATAGAAACTTATGAAGTAACCACAGTCAGACAGTAAAAGTAGCAGCCGCAGTGACACAACCAGCAATAACAAGGCTGACCAACTGGCAAAGGAGGCAGTTTCTAATGGATCCTGTGTTTATGTTAAGATTCGACATAAATAATTTTGTATCTGCTTAGCTACTCATGTTGCTCTTTGCGAAAACCAATCCTGAAGTTGACTGGAAATATGTTGCCTGGTCGGACGAGTTTCGTTTCAAATTGTATCGAGCGGATGGACGTGTACGGGTATGGAGACAACCTCATGAATCCATGAACGCTGCATGCCAGCAGAAGATAGTTCAAGCTGGTGGAAGCTCTGTAATGGTGTGACGCGTGTGCAGTTGGAGTGACATAGGAGAACTGATACGTCTAGATACGACTCTGTTCAAATGTGTGTGAAATCTTATGAGACTTAACTGCTAAGGTCATCAGTCCCTAAGCTTACACACTACTTAACCCAAATTATCCTAAGGACAAACACACACACACATGCCCACGGGAGGACTCGAATCTCCGCCGGGACCAGCCGCACAGTCCACGACTGCAGCGCCTTAGACCGCTCGGCTAATCCCGCGCGGCAGATACGACACTGACAGGTGACACGAACGTAAGTATCCTGTCTGCTCACCTGCTTCCATTCATGTTCATTGTACATTCCGACGGACTTGGGCAATTCCAACACCCCACACGTCCAGAAACACTTCCGCTGGCAACCAGTCTCCCAGACAGGAACATTATTGAGCATATCTGGGATGCCTTGCAAAGTTGCTGTTCAGAAGGGATCTCCACCCCCACGTACACAAGCGTCATGGAACATTTGCTGGTACTGTTGTACTCCAGTTTGATTCTGACTTGCTAAACAGGAATATGTTTCCAGAATGAGATTTTCACTCTGCAGCGGAGTGTGCGCTGATATGAAACTTCCTGGCAGATTAAAACTGTGTGCCGGACCGAGACTCGAACTCACGACCTCTGCCTTTCGCGGGCAAGTGCTCCACCATCTGAGCTACCCAAGCACGACTCATGACCCGTCCTCACAGCTTAGATTATGCCAGTACCTCGTCTGCTGCTTTCCAAACTTCACAGAAGCTCTTCTGCGAACCTTGTAGAACTAGGACTCTTGGAAGAAAGGATATTGCGGAGACATGGCTTAGACACAGCCTGGAAGATGTTTCCAGAATGAGATTTTCACTCTCCAGCGGAGTGTGCACTGATATTAAACTTTCTGGTAGATTAAAACTGTGTGCCGCACCGAGACTCAAACAAGGGACCTTTCCCTATCGCAGGCAAGTGCTCTACCATCTGAGCTACCCAGCAGAATTGAAGCAACACAAGGTCAAGGTCCCGAGTTCGACCCTCGGTCCGGCACACAATTTTAATCTGCCAGGAAGTTTCAGAAACATGTTGATTGTGACAGTCGTCTGCGATCACTTTGTAAAGCATGGATTGGCATATTGATGTTTGCTGTCAAGATCAGGCGCTGTCATTGCAGGTATGTCTGAATAATTCAAATAATTAATTTCGGTTACATTTGATCTGTTTGTATTGTAATTCTGCATTTGTATTCACTGTTCACCGGCAATTATGCACAATTTTTTTTAGGCTCATTTGGTCAGGCTTGAGTATGAACCAGTTGACTCGAAACTAGTCACAAAACATGTACTGCAACTGTGAGAGATTTGTTAACAAACATTTCATGAAATATTAAAAATGGTTACTGGCCCTGTATTTACGAAAGGGTGAAACTAAAAAATTTCTGAAATAGACTGGACTGTACAGAGTTCCGAACCCATCTCAATGGAACACCTTAGGGATGATGTAGAACTTCGAAAACTATTCCATTCCATCTTGGCGTGATGGTACAGGGCCCTTCTATTGTTATTATTTAAAAATGGTCGTAGATTGCACAGTGTTCTTTATTAGCTCGAGAACGACACGTTTATCCGGAAAGGGCATCTCCAGGATCTTTGAAAATACAAGGGGAGGGCGAAATTGCAGTTAATCCGGCGTGGTCCTGTCCTAGACTGTTATAAAATCAAAATAAGCTTCAAACACTGACTGAATAAAACTACATAGAGAAACGTGATATAACTCACGTTAGAAGAAGTTGCGATGCCGAGTAAAATCTACTAGAAGGCAACGTGTACGGAAAAAAAATATTGAAAATTAATAAATAAAAGCACGGGGATCAGGAATGGGTAAAGAACGAGGGAGAAACCGAAAAAGGCGTATAACCCAATGAAGGCGATGGAAAATACAGGGTGTTACAAAAAGGTACGGCCAAACTTTCGGGAAACATTCCTCACACGCAAAGAAAGAAAATATGTTATGTGGACATGTGTCTGGAAACGCTTACTTTCCATGTTAGAGCTCATTTTATTACTTCTCTTCAAAACACATTAGTCATGGAATGGAAACACACAGCAACAGAACGTACCAGCGTGACTTCAAACACTTTGTTACAGGAAATGTTCAAAATGTCCTCCGTTAGCGAGGATACATGCATCCACCCTCTGTCGCATGGAATCCCTGCTGCGCTGATGTAGCCCTGGAGAATGGCGTATTGTATCACAGCCGTCCACAATACGAGCACGAAGAGTCTCTACATTTGGTACCGGGGTTGCGTAGACAAGAGCTTTCAAATGCCCCCATAAATGAAAGTCAAGAGGGTTGAGGTCAGGAGAGCGTGGTGGCCTTGGAATTGGTCCGCATCTACCAATCCTTCCGTCACCGTATCTGCTGTTGAGAAGCGTACGAACACTTCGACTAAAATGTGCAGGAGCTCCATCGCGCATGAACCACATGTTGTGTCGTACTTGTAAAGGCACATGTTCTAGCATCACAGGTAGAGTATCCCTTATGAAATCATGATAACGTGCTCCATTGAGCTTAGGTGGAAGAACATGGGGCCCAATCAAGACATCACCAACAACGCCTGCGCAAACGTTCACAGAAAATCTGTGTTGATGACGTGATTGCACAACTGCGTGCGGATTCTCGTCAGCCCGCACATGTTGATTGTGAAAATTTACAATTTGATCATCAGAATCGAGGAAGTACAGTACATACTGACGAAACTAAAATGAGCTCTAACATGGAAATTAAGCGTTTCCGGACACATGTCCACATAACATCTTTTCTTTATTTGTGTGTGAGGAATGTTTCCTGAAAGTTTGGCCGTACCTTTTTGTAACACCCTGTATACGAGCGGAAAACAGAACGTCGCGCGCAGACTGTAATCGCAGCCGTACACTAGAACGGTGCCAGAGACCCGTCCATATTCACATAGCGCTTACATGTGAGTGGTAGGAACTCATGCAAAGCATTGGGCTAGTAGTAATGACAGGTGCCATGCGGCGCTGCCATCGATGTGCAGTGTGATAAAGGCGTAAAATTCAAATAGTAATGGATAAACTGAGGAATAAATAAAAACGTAATAGAGCATATGGGAATGTACACAATGGAGGACATGCTAGATCTAAAGCTATGTACAAAGACACAGAAAACCGCCATGCTCAAGAGTAGTGTAAACGGATAATGAAGTGAAATACGTAGAGCAATAAAATAAAGATTTTACTATAAATGTAAGGCTAAAAGGTAACACTGTTAAAAAGATAATAAACAACTGCACATAAATAACAAACGTCTAAGGCGCTGGTAATAAACTAATATATTGTTTAAAAATGGGAAACATACAATCTGAGAAAACCTGTTTTTTGCCTGATATCTGGCCGTTGAGTAACATTTACTCCTTTGAGTGTGAATGTTTAGCGACTTCGATCTCCCCAAGCAGACTGACCATCGTTCCTTTGGGAGCGTCGTATAAAATCTTTAAGGTTCCGAGTGGGGGTGGCTGGTGGCCACTGGATTTAAGGTGCTCAGCGAAGGCTGAGTCGTGCATAACCTGTGTCTTCTTAGTGAGCAAATTCTCCTTAAACCCAATTTTAAAAGCCCTTGCATGAGCTCCTATCATTCATATGTATGCGTTATGTGAATACGGACGATTATCAGCCGCCATTCTAGAGTACGGCTGTGTTTACAGTCTGCGCTGAGGTTCTGTTCTGCGCTGATATGCCTGTCGTCACATTCATGAGGTAATACGCATTTCTCGGTTTCTCCTTCGTTTTCTACTCGTGCCTGATACCGGTGGTTTTATTTACTAATTTTTTTCCGTATAGGTTGCCTTTTAGTACGTTTCATTCAGTATCATACTTTCTCTGACGGATGCTTTTTTGGCAGAAAATTTCTGACGTTTTGACGTGAGCTGCATTACGTTTCCCTATTCGGTCGGTGTTTCAAGCTTATTTTGCTTTCACAGTAGTCCAGGACAGGTCCACGCCTGATTAATTGTAATGTTGTACTCCCCTTATATTCTCTGACAATCTAATGATGCCCTATTGCTCCAGACTTCTCTCCAGACCTTCTCAGCCTTCGGCTCTTGACGAAGAACGGGCTGTCATTCCTTCACAGACATTGAGACACCTGACTGAAAGTATCCCCAACAGAATTCAAGCCGTCATAAAGGCGAAAAGAGGACACACTCCATATTAATGTCCTCTAATAGGTGGCCTGATACTTTTAATCAAATTGCGTATATGAATCTATAGCTGGTGATGAATATTTGTGGAAATAGCTGTTCCACAACTACACTTCCTTTCTCTTTCATTTATATTTGTTCCTTTGCTACTAATATCATCGTCGCAGCGCCATTCTCGTTTAAATTAGCCGAAGTGTGAAGCTACAGCCAGGCAGTTTACACCTGGGATCAACGTCAGCGGGAAAACGTGTGGTCGTTTGCTGACCACTCGAGCCGCTGCGTCTTTGCCCTGTGAAGTTCGAAAAACAACTGCCGCTGCGTTCGTGTCACTGAATAAGTAATGGACGTGCTGGCTGGTAAACGTGCGCACACGCACACACGATAGGTAGCGCCATTCACTGTTTGCCTTTCCACCAGAGCTTAACAGCAGCTTAAGGTTTTACTTTTCTCAACGTAATCTGCGTTGAAGATCAGGGCATATTTCGTCGGCTCTGGCCTCCTACTTGTGGCTCGGATAGATTTTCATATGGTTGAAAAATCATACGAGTATTTCTTTACCAAAAGTGCGTACCACACACACTGCATTCATAAATGTAATCGTTTTACTTTGGCTCCGTTCTGTCCAAAGATATGCCTGGACATCATTCTCCAAATGATCTTTTTTCGCATGTGACGACGTAACTAACGCCTCAAGCCAACGTTCCATCTCCGAAAATCTACATCTAAATAAATAATAAATGCTCTCTGAGCTACTGTACAGTGCATGACGAAGGCATAAACGTACGCAAATGTGAGCACTTGGGATACAGACCTTTTATTCATTACAAAATTCCTTGGGATTTCTGAAAATGATTGTCAGTGCTGCTACTAATAGCACACTATGTTTAGCATTACACTGTATAATATGGGTTTGTTTGGCTGTCAGGCTATTCACGGTAAATTACATCGTTTTCTTGCACGGTGACTGTTTCGCTGCATCTTGGCGGGATATTGCCGGTATAGCGTCCGTAAGTTTTCCTCTGTAAGTTTCTCGTAAATCCCTTATCGATTTCCAGAAAGAGGCCGTCCCAACACCGATAACAAACTAAGAAAAGTCGTAGATAACTGTATAACATCCTTGTCCAATTCTGAAAATGACACACCTCCTTCCCCTACTGTACATCTCATTCACAAAAGTGGTTTTCTATTAGTCTGCAGGCAAGGAAAATCCACCAAGGCTTTCTGAGATTATAATCAGCTTTAGACGGCACCGCTATCGTAGTACACGGCCGTGCTACATTGTTCGCGTGTTGAACCACGCTTCATCCTTGGACCAAAATACGCCAGTCACCAAGGAGAAATACCACTTTGTGTGTTAGAAGAGAAGAAAAATTTTGAGACATATCAAGGTCGTAATGGTCACCTCTCTATAGTTTTGGATGTTCTAATACTGTACAACTGCAACACAGGGAACAGACAGAAGTAGAGTTACTAATTATACAGTCGTTTTGGCATGATTAAACAGTAATTTGTAAAAAACAGAGCACATGAAACTGTCTTGCTGCAGCCTTAAGCAGTCAAGAGTCGGTCCTACTGGCCAGTCTCAGGATTTCTATGGATGTTTTTTAAAATATTCTGGATTACCCTTTACCCAAACAACCTAAAAATGTAGCCTTCAAACGTCCAGCTCTTATTACGTCAGTCAGCAATATAAAATATAAGACGAGAAAATAATCAAAATAAAGACATTAACATGAGAAGTGTTGTAACCAAGGAAAGTGTTATAGATGGCGCCAGAGTTGAATAAGCGATTTTTGGTTTTTCCCTGTTTATCCATTCTGAGGCCAGATTTTTCATATTTAAGATTTTTAATTATCAGCGTCAACCCTACATTGCTTATACATTAATAAAAATAACATATGAGTACATTTTCTAGCTTTATTGCTATCAGGTTGGGTAGGATGCATTTAATCGTATAATGATGTAATAAGAAATCGTTGAATGTAAAAGTTGGCACCCATATTAAGTTTATTACAATCAACTGATGTGCTTTTTTCGGTATCAAAGTAACCATCTTAAAAAACATTCAGTACCTAGTTAAAACTTTTGAAATACAATAGTACTGTAGGTTTAGTTCCAAATTAAGTTCTTAGGGCACAACACTCTCTGTAACTCATCGAATCAGTTATATAAGAAATGGCAATTTTAGAATGTTTCCTGGAAATGGGTGACAGGTATTTTCAACTATCGTTGTATGTTTGTTAGAAGCAGTTGAACCTCTGCAATCTGGAACAAATGTTGGTTCTCTGAACTTTGTCAGTAGCGTTCTCCTAAAAGAACACCCACTTCTCTCAAGGACTCCCACTAAATACCATTTGTTTGTGGTGTCTTGATTGCCATATAAGTTCATGAGTTCTTTTTCGTAGCTCTAATCAAACCGATTAATATTCCTGCACACCTTTTAATTGGTTAGATATTTTTCTTTTGTATAAGGATATTGTCAACAAGCTTCTCTTCCCACAATTTGTCAACTCTGTAAGAAGCGCCCTCCAAAATATCCCTTTGCACCGACCTGGCAGTGTTACAAACAGTCTGAGTGGCTGTTTATTTAGTGACTCCGCTGTTTTAAACTCCTAATGATAATGGGTCGTCTGAATGACACAATATTTCAGTAAGAGTTATTAGGCACTATACATGCTATGAATAGGGCGTAAAATACCGAGTCTGTTGTATGCCTCATTTAGCGTTTTTTATTAGAACATATTCCATGGCCCAGTAGAGAGGAATACATGGAAATGAGAAGAAATATCTACACCAGGGCAGGCAAGATTTCAGTTGACGTACCACGCCTGAGCACGAGCGCCCAAGCACTCAGCCTGGCTGGCACACTTCCCCCACCACCACACCATGTCTGAGCGCGAGGAGGGGAAGAGGGGGAATCTGCGTATGCGTCACATTTAAATGGCAGTGCAAACCGCACTGCATAAGACTTGGCTTTATATTTAACATTTCTCAGCAACACAGACAATTTTCAGCATTAATTAATTATTTCTGGCGCGCTGAAGATATAACATTTGTCTGGTCCAAACTGTCAACGTACGGACAGACGCATGCAATCTCACAGAGTTTTGCGTGATTTATTTAGTTATATAATCGAAAAAAGGTGTTTCAGACAAATATGTCGAGACAAATATTGTAGAACTTCTGCAACCTTATTATGAGGACTTGGTAACTCTCCCGGGGAAAGCAACGTAGACGTCCTGGACAGTTTCAATGTAAAAGAATTTGTCATTAAAGCTGCAATTACCTTCCAGATCAAACATTTACATCTGCACATGCGCAGGGGTGTTTTCAACTGAAATGACAAAAGGTCTCGAAAACAACTCGCAAACTGATGTAAGATTGACAGTTTCCTCTAAATACAGAGGGGTCCAAAAAATGTATCCACTGTTTAGAAGTCCACAACTTGCAAACTAATTGACGGAGTTGTCTCATGTTTGGTGAAAGTGTAGCTTAAAGTCCAACTTAAAGATATCACTGTAGGTGTTCAGTTGGATATTTGCACATGAATGTACGATGGATACTCGAAGTTCATCCAATGTGCGTGGCTTTTGTCGATAAACGACGTCCTTTAGTGCTCCCCACAGATAAAAGTCCAGAGGAGTTAGGTCCGCGGAACGTGGTGGATACTCCACAGCACCTCTACGACCTATCCATCTTCCCTGTAGATTTTCGTCGAGATACGCCCAAATACAATTTTGGTAGTTGGCTGGGGCACCATCTTGTTGAAAGTAAACTCTGCCATCTCCATATAAGTCTCGGATGGCAGGTAAAATGGATGTCTGAAGCTTCTGAAGGTATACCTCACCGGTAACTGTGCCGTCAAAGGAGAATGGCCCAATCAAGCCCGGGTAAGACAACCCACACCACACATTTACTCCTTTGTCTACATGGACGTTCGGATTTTCGGCGGCCCAGTAGATGCAATTGAGGCTATTTACTGTACCATTGAGTTTGAACTGTGCCTCATCAGACCACACAATCATCTCTGCAAACTCTTCATCGTTGCGCACCATGTTAGTAAACCACTCGCAGTACTCCTTTCTACGATCTGGGTCATTCTCGTTCATTTCGTGTAGCAGTCGTTGGATGTAGCACTTCCACTTTGCTGTCTTCAAAACACTACAGGACGTCGTTTATCGACAAAAGCCACGCACATTGGATGAACTTCGAGAATCCATCGTACATTCATGTGCAAATATCCAACTGAACACGTTGCAGTCAGTAGTTCGTGCTGCAGTTCGGCGGCATCGTTTTGTGTGTGGATGTTAATGATGACCATTTCGAACACCTACAGTAATATCTTTAAGTTGGACTTTAAGCTACACTTTCACCAAAAATGAGACAACTCCATCAATTAGTTTGCAAGTTATGGACTTTTAAACAGTGTATACATTTTTTTGGACTCCTCTGTATTTATAAAACTATCCTTGTAATTCTTTCAAGGCCGCAATGAATTCTTCAAACCTCGCATTTTCTTTAACCCCACTGAGCTTAGACAACTGGAGTGTGTCAGAGTATGCCACTTCTACTTCTTTTCTTTTCAAAAGCACCCCTCCAATCGGAAACAAGTTACCTCGCACTGTGGGCAGTGTGCACTCAATTCCACTCAAAACGCGAAGTCTACAGTCCATTCCAGATGTTCTAATTTTCCTTCCTGCACTCCTTTTCCGCTTTATAAACTAAATAATAGAGGCTTTTAAATCGAAAAATTGTTCCAGGCAATCCCCTTGATTTAACCAACGTATAAAGTCTCCTTACTCTTTGTTCAGCTCAAATAAAAACTGTTGCAACTGACGAATAATGCGTGTGACTTCAGAAATTTTACTACTCGTACCAACAATTTCGTCACGTGCTTGAAAATTTAGCACAAAGTGCTGCTGGATGTATAGAACAATAAAACCTATCTGTCGATCGCTATAATTTTTTGCTCTTTCATTGTCAACTGATTCGTTAAATGCTCTCTGTGTGGTACTGTGACGTCATTTCATAGCAAATATGCAGTACCTGTCGCTTATGCGGACTGAGAATTCACATCCCTCTCGTCTATCATTCCCATTCATTTTTAAACGAATGTGACGGTAGATCGCTAGACTGCCTCTTTTTGTGCAAAATGCCCTGTGGACGTCCTACATACCACGAACAAATCACGAAGCGTAAACAGCTTACACCGCGATTCTGCCGAAATCCGAGAGTTGCGCCTACGGAAAAATGCCTCACCTTAATGCTAAATGAAATGTCATGCTTGTACCGCTGTACTTCTGAGAAGGAACGAGCAAAGCCGGGTGACACGCTGGGCCGTGGCTCCGCCCGTGGCCGGCAAAAGCTGCACGCGTGAAGTCTGGCACGCCGCGGTTGACCCTGATGCTGCACGCACACATCCTGTTTTGACAAACACTCAGAACTGTCTCACACCTATATTGGCCCGCTAAGCAACCCGATCTTAGTCTCATATAAAATATGTGAGAATATTTGGAACAGTGAATGAAATGTAGAAGTTATCATCCCATCAATCTGATTCCTTCACTAGAGCTAATCATCAAAGGGAGGCTTCAGCTATACGATGCATACCTCAAGAAATTTGTGGACACACATCTTGAGCAAACTGAGCCCATTATGACGATTAGCGGCGGTGTAATGCCTCATGGGTGTCACTAATTTTTTATTCGGTGTGTTTAGTTACGAACCCCCGCCAAAATAGGTCAGGCACTCTTGGATGAAAGGGTCTTCATACCCTGTCGTAATTACTTGATGTTGCATCCATCAGGATTTTCTACGTACGGCCGAAGGTTCACCGAGCATTGGTACTTGGCAGTAACACATCATGAGAAGATTACTTGCGCCCTTTAGTATAGCACACCGGTGTTCAATCACAATGGCTCAGTTAGGCTACCCATCTTTCCTACGACGTTAATTGAGGTGCTTACATTGAATATCCGGACAGCTGCGTTACAATGTCCAGTTTATTACAGTTTATTGAAATAAAGAAAAGCGCGATTTCGCCTGCAAAATCCAAAATAAAGCTCTTGTAAGAACACAAACTTTTCGCTGCTGTCAGACACCCAGCTATCATAGAATTGTGTTTTTATTCCATTGTCAAGTGGACCTGGTGGGCATGGAAATCACCTGCAACGCTAAATATCTTCGAATGAACAAGCTCGTATCCTAAACGGAATACAGGATGCTTCAAAAAAAGAGACCAGATTTCTGTTGCTTACTATAGACAAACTGTGAAACACAGAAACACATTGTCTTTGTCACTAGATAGAGGAAGATTCAAAGTATTATCTCGATACTCAGCATGAGCATCATACTTTGCTCGAGAAACATCGAAACAATAGTCCATCATATTCGACGCAGCAATCAACAGGCACCTGTTTATTGAATCTCGATAGCTGCAACAATTCTGTTTCTCAAATCTTAAACAGAAGCTGCCACAGATGGGAAAAAGACTCCGTCTTTTATGTACCACCACAGAAAAAACTCGCAAGGTGTGAGTTGGCCTGGGAGGCCAGAAACAACGAAAAAAAATCTTGTTCTCCACCTCTTTCAATTCCTATCATTTCTCTTCTGGTGTATTCGCCACGTTGTCACAAATAAACAACAGCGCACGTGTGTCAAAAATTTGAACCTTCCTCTATCAAGTGGTATGCACAACGTGTTGCTGTCTTTTGCAGTTTGTAATATCTTTTTGAATCACACTGTGTTATCTGTGCAACAGATATCAGGAAGGCAGCAATTCATTACCAGCTCAAGATAAAATGCTTTAATTTTAGTTAGGATTAAACACGGAGTTTGCACTTTATGAGTTTTTTATCAGTCAGTCTATAGGCTAGTAAGGGGACAATCTGGACTATTTAAAGGATAGCTCACTGTTATAATAAATCATTGTTGAAGGCTCAAACTAGTTCTCTAGGGCCTTAAGATAAATGAGGTCCTCGAGGCTATGCAAAATTCGTTATGGCAATTAATTTGCATATCTAGGCCATTTGCAAGTTAATCACACTGAAATTCGACCTGAGTAGTGTGATATGCAAATTAAACGTCGAACGACATACGAAGTGGTTTCAAGGACAAAGTTGAAGAGTAATTACCATTACTCCAGACCCTTTAGGACACACGACAAAATCAATGTCACCTCAAGTCCAGTCTCAGCAGAAAGACATTTGCCTCTATGGTCGCTTCCGTCCATTTCCGATTATGGACTTCATAATGAATAACAAATAAGATTTCCCTGTAGAAAGGAGACTTCAGGAGGAGTTGTGCTTAACACGTTACTGCCTCACAAATTTTTTGACCACTGTGCACATGTACAAAATGAAAGATATTGTAATAACCACTACCGGTATTGAAAAACAATTAAGACTACTCAAAACGAACAAATCATGATGCCTTGCGGGAAGCACTATTAGTTTGTCATTGAATACGCCTCAGAATTACCGCCTCTACTAGCTCATAACTTATATGGAATGCATCGCTCAGCGAATAGTCCCATGAAACTGCAAAGTAACACACATCGCTCCTGTTTACGAAGGGTATAAATGATCAAGTCAAAGCAGACCCATACTCAAGAAATGGGCGTAGTGGAGCAGATGCAGGAATCCTGCACAGCCATTCTAGACAAGGTTCTGGCGGATATGGTTTGTCATTGCCTTTTTCCGACCTATTATGAAGCCTAAAATGTGTCCTGTGAATGACTGACGAGTGCTCATTTTGTTATGAGGAAAGGAAAGCGACCTGCGGGTATGCGCTGCGCAAAGCATCGCAACAGACGGTTGTTTTAGTTTGAAGGGCCAATTACAATTGTTACTGTCTTCAGTTGAGAGGTAGCTTCTGTCCCTACAGCAGCGGATCGAAGCATACCGTTCCTTTTGTGAATCGTCACAACTTCTAATAAGAAGCGACTTATTGCGAATTTCTTGTGACTTTTTCCATTTATCATGCACACCAATGCACATTAATAATACACCTTTGATTATATGGACCTTATTTAGTTTAAGCTTATCCAAAAGAAAATCAATATTAAACGGAGTGAATCCACAAGCCAACGCACTATTAACGAAGCGACTGATTGACTATAACACGCGTAAGTGATATCTGAGTATACTTTTGATTACTACTCAGCAGCAAAAAATATAGTTATCGATGTTAAGTTGCAGCACTTAAATTATTCAAACTTTCAAGTACCTGTATTTTTCCTTTTTAAAGAGTTTAATTGCGCCCTCTCTAGTATGGATATGGACTGTGGATGCTGTGTTCAGATGTGAGCTGAGTTTGTGACTCTTCACTCACAACTCCAGGCAGTGCTGGCTTCGGCTATGCATCTTGATGCTGTTGCGAATTGGCATCACCATGGAGAGCAAAGGTTCACCCTGCACTGTACTGGAATTGGAGACTAAGAGTGTAACTAGCGCTATTAAAATGTTCAGGCACCACCCCATCCCAGCACACGAGAAAATCTAGCAAGAAATATAAAGTAAACAAAATTGATAATTACTCGTGGAGAGGCGCAGCAGAATTCTATACAACTTCTCAGAAGACCATAGATTAATAAAAATTCTGTATTAGCAACAATGTGATCAATAAGTAATTGTATGCTTGATCTAATTGGTAATTCTGCCTCAAAGCACTATAAAACACCTTCGATTGTATGGATCTGATTCAGTTTAAGATTACCGACAAAAAAAATGGTTCAAATGGCTCTGAGCACTATGGGACTTAACTTCTGAGGTCATCAGTCCCCTAGAACTTAGAACTACTTAAACCTAACTAACCTAAGGACATCACACACATCCATGCCGCAGGCAGAATTCGAACCTGCGACCGTAGCGGTCACACGGCTCCAGACTGTAGCGCCTAGAACCGCTCGGCCAGGCAAAAAAAATTAGTATACGTATAATGGAGTGAGCGAACAAGTCATCACAGTGTTAATGAAGCGACTGCTTGACAATAACACTCGTCAGTGATATTTTAATATACTTTTAATTACTACTCAGCAGTAAATAACGTAATAATTGATGTTCAGTTGCATCATTTAATTTATGCAAGCTTCCAATTCTTTGTATTTTTTCCTTCGTGAAGAATTTACTCAGTATACATATAGTATGGATACATAAGGTAGCATGTAGCAATATTCCTCTAAATAACTAAAATACCTTTTCTCGCATTAAAATATGACCCCAGTATCATGACAGTTTAGACTTCAACATTTATATACTATCAATTACTTGACAATCCCTAAAGTGTTGGAAAGTTTCAGAATTAAAGTATTTTCGTAATATTTTTTGACATCCAGTTCTAGACATACAAACTGTTATTAAGACAACGTTAATAAACTTTTTTAAGCTCTGGTTATTAGCTCCGTTACTCATGAATGTTTAACATAATCTTTAGATAAATATTAGTGTATTCCTCTGGTAGACCTAATAGAAATATTCTCGCCAACTCTCGTATTTAACTAATTGTAATATTTAAGTGAAAACTTCTAATGAAATTGTTTTAATGTATTAAGAGATTCGGCGCTAATTTTCCAAAAAGATCTTCTTTGATTTAACTATTCTCAGTTCAACTGTCTTGATCTGATCGCTGACTTGAGCGTGTTTGCGCTACTTGCTAAATGTCAGAACTATAACTTTTGCTGCTCTTTTAAATTCCTTCCTTTTCAGAATCAGCGATTGAAAGATCGTCGTGCGTAAATGATAACTCAGGGACTAAAATTTATTTTTAACTAACGGAAGTTTATTTTCTTTCCTTTTTAAATGTAAGCGCTTCTACAATGATCAGACATCGATTGTAAGTGAGTGACTGCCCAAAACCTATAAGCCCCACACTAAGAGAGATGAAAGCTCAAAATGAATCCTAGATGCCAACACCGTTTTATATCTCAACGTAAACTTCATATTTTCAAAATCTAATTCTCTTCAGGTGCTGGCCTCTCGCTCACCCACATCCCAAATAAAAAGTCACTCGTTACTTTTACTACTGAAATAAAGCTAACAGATTGAATTTAAGCTTTAAAATGGTTCATATAGGGTAATGTCGTCTCAGTGTTTACCTCACTAGCGATACGTACGAGTATAATAGGCTGTGTCTAATAATTCACCTCTGTAGTAAGTTTCCTCTGATTTACGTCTATGGTCACAAACTTCTTGTTAACAGATTACTGGTTTCGGTCCTTAATGACCATCATCAGATCTGTTTCATTAAAACAAAGTCCTAATGTACTGCAGCTATAGTGGCACCGTCAAATGTTAAATGCGGAATCAGCACCAGTATCGTCAAATACATATAAATAACATCACATGCACGTGCATGCAGAAACTGGCTCGGAGCACTATGGGACTCAACTGCTGTGGTCATCAGTCCCCTAGAACTTAGAACTACTTAAACCTAACTAACCTAAGGACATCACACACACCCATGCCCGAGGCAGGATTCGAACCTGCGACCGTAGCAGCAGCGCGACTCCGGACTGGAGCGCCTAGAACCGCACGGCCACCGCGACCGGCTGCAGAAACTGTACAAAAGCTAGAAGGAGCAGACGAATGCTTATAATTTTCTCAGTTTTAAGAAGTTGAAGCTCTAGAGTCGCTGCACGAGCCTGTAGTTACCCAGTATTTTTAGGCAAGTGTGATAAGCTACGTTAAGTTTATCCACAGAACTGCTGAAGCGATTCACCCGTTATTATTCACCGCGTCACTAACAGACAATTTAAGGCGACAGTTAGCACAATGCCAGAACATGATACTGCGAAACGTCTCTGGCATTAGCCTCCTTACAATATCACGCACATCATAGAGCTCAGCTGCACCGTCACAAATTACAAACAATAAACTCTCCATTAAGTAGCCTTCAGAGAGCCCTAAATTCTCAAGATAACTAATTAAAGAATTCATAATTTCGTTTGCAGTTACTTTTAATAATTATATTAAATTTAGGAAAAGACTCACCGGAGCTGGAAGTCCAGGAAGAACTACACGAATAATAGCAATGAGTGTTATTCGTAGTTGTCGATTCACCAATAAGTAATGACTGTTTGTTCTCGGGCTACACTATATTGCGTATTAACGTTTTTCTCATTTGCGATGTGGCTCATAATCTTAATGTATGCATTAGTAGAATGAAAAATATATCCAATGACTACGCTATTAAATTTCTGTATATTTATTTCGTCTTCGCAGTTGTTCATGCATTTGTTTTTCTTCTCAGCTTTATAAGCGATTAGAAAAATATTTTCATTACCCCTTTTTTATGAGACAAAGTATTTAATAAAACATTGCCCAATGTTTTATTTTTTGGCATGTTTTGTGCTCCACACTCCCTTGTGACCGCTCATCTTTTTTCCCAATGATGTTAACTGTTGGTTTCAGGATTCTCAAAAATGACTGATATTGTCATTTGTTCAATCCACTGAAATTTTCGTTCACGTTCGTTCATCTACAGCTATACTTTCGACATCACGAGGAAATTTACAGTCCAACATTTTATTCTAGACACACAGCCACACATTTCTCTCGCAAAAGTCATTTTTCTGCGGCAGTGCCCAGCATTCGGACCACTCATAATCAGAATGTTTCTTGTATTGAACAGGTGTACATTCGACAATTCTTGCTCCTTCAGTCTCCCTTTTGTTATCAGTCGGGGTAAACAAATTAGCCATTTGAGTCATTCTGCAAAATTACTGCTCTGATTTAAGCTAGACTGATTCAAAACTGACGTGAGCAGCTCCCGAACACCTGCTTGTACAAGTGAAAGCACAACGGGGAAGGAAATACTTATACAAGGTGGTAAGGAAGAGTCTGAATTGCTTGTAAGGGTCTTGCAGAGGAAATTGTGCTGAGAAATAATTTCTAAGAGAAAAATTCAATATGTAGCGCGGTTTCTGACGTATTTAGCATTAAGTTAGCCAATCAGTCTGATGCCAATTTATAAGTAACATAACTGGAGATTTCATTCGTGACGACAGTGCCGTCTATCGGTATGTTTATGTTATATTTCGACTAAATGAATCTAAGAGCTTATAAAACGCAAGAAAAAAGGTGCCGTTACACTGTACTGTTGCAGACCGCCAGAAAAAGAAGCGATATATATACACGAACGGAAACGAAAGTTAGTAAGCGTGCTTCCGCATCTGAAAGATGACGTCAGTCACATAAGAGTGGCTCTAGTAACGCAGCTATGAGGATACAAATCAGGGCTTCTTTAAATACACGCTGTAACGATCGTGAGCGTTAGTTACCTTCGAGGTTGGACGTAATGAGTTGATGTTAGTCAAGAATGCCTTTAGGGCGAGAAAGACGCTATTATCAACACCTCACTGACTTTGAACGAAGTCGTGTAATAGGGCTACGAGAAGTTGGATGTTCCTTCTGCGATACTGCGGAAAGATTTGGCAGGAATGTAGCCAGTGTACATGACTGCCGACAGCGGTATCCACTGGAATGCACAGTCGCAAGAAGACCAGGCTGCGGACAGCCACGTGGCTCTACCGCGAGGGACCACCATCGTGCTCGGCAATGGGGCTCTGGCGCATCCTATTGCATATGCAGCAGCAAATTCAGAAGCAGTTGGCACCAAAGTGACGCAACGAACTGTTACAAACCGGTCTCGTCAAGGACAGCTCCGAGCCAAATGCCATGCAGCGAGTATTCCGCTGACCCAAAACCATTGTCATTTGCGACTTCTCTGGTTTCAAGTCAGAGCTGATTGGAAGGCAGTGTGGAGATGTGTAGGGTTTTCTGATGAAAGCCGGTTTTTGCTCAGTGCCAGTGATGGCCGTGTGTTGGTTAAGAAGAGGCCAGTCGAGGGCCTGCAACCAACGTGTCTGTATACTAGACTCACAGGACGCACATCTGGGATTATGGGCTGGAATGCGACTTCGTATGACAGCAGGAGCACTCTTGTGGTTATCCTGACTGCAAATTTGTACGTATCTGCTGAGCTGCCACTCATGAACAGCATTCAAATGGGGATTTTCCAAAAGGATATCGTTCACCCTCGTACCGCTGTTGTAACGCAACATCCTCTACAGAGTGTCGACGTGCTTTGGCCTGTCTGTCTCCAATCGACCACATATGGTACATCATCGGACGGCACTCCATCGTCGTCTACAACCAGCATTAACTGTCCGTGTATTGACCAACCAAGTGCAACAGGCATGGAACTCCATCCCACAAACTGTCATCCGCCACCTGTACAACAGAATACAAGTACATCTGCATGCCTGCAGTCAACATTCTGGTGGTTACACCGGTTATTAATGCTCGAACACATCACATTTGCAATGGATTATCTCGTGCTTACATTACCCTGTGAGCTTGCAATACTAGTCACTTAAGTTTGTTGCCTAGACAAAGGTACTCCCGAAATTTCATTCCCCTACATTAATTATTTTTCGGTGTTGCGATTTTTTCCATATATAAACAGGGTGAGTCACTAACTATTCCCACCAAGAATAACTCCGAAAGTATGATAGGAGATGAAAAATTTGTATGACAAAAGTTGCATGGGACAAAGGGGGCCATAATATGACGTTGATTTTTTGTTGCTAGTTGGGGTCGCTTCAGCGATATGAAGCTCTACTTTTGTTTTTTTAAAATGAGATGCTGTAGTTTGGTACTTATTTTCTGATAGTGGTTATCGAGACGAATCCGATGATGTGTAACACTAAGATCTTTGAAGGTCAACGAAGGTCACAAAGGTGCCATGAAGGTGTTCGAAGTTATGACCATTGGTATCAATGCAGTGCTCCAATCTTCTTATCATGTATTCAGTGGTACTCCTCATCACATCGGGACTCATCAAAGCACATACTTTGACAATTCTCTCTCGTATATCTTCAGGTGGAACGTCTTCATAAACAATGTCTTTTACGAATCCCCACAAGAAAAAATCCAGAGGCGTCAAGTCTAGCTAACAAGCGGGCCACGACACATCTCCCCCGCATCCAATCCAACGATTTGGAAATTGTCTCTGCAACTCATTTCTTGCCTTCAGCGAAAAATGTGCCGGATACCCATCGTGTTGATACCACATTCTATTCCTTGTTCCTAAAGATGTTTCTTCCAATAACAGACCTAATGTTTCTTGCAGGAATGTTGTATACATCCTACCATTAAGATTTCCATTGATAAAATAGGGGCCTATAATTCTGTCCTCCAGAATCCCACACCATACATTCACCGACCACGGATTTTGGTGTGGAACTTGCAGCAGCCAACATGAATTTTCAGTTGCCCAATAATGCATGTTATGCAAATTAACATTTCCATGGTTCGTTAATGTAGCCTCGTCAGTAAAAAAAATAAAATTACTAAATGTGTCATCCCTCTGAATCTGAAGTTGAGCCCATTGTCAAAATTCAATGCGACGCATGCAATCCATACCAGTTAATTTTTGGTGGAGACTGATATGGTACGGATGATATTTATGGCGATTCAGAACACGAACAACACTACTCTGGCTCATGCCTGATTCCCTTGCGATTTGACGCGTACTAACACAAGAATCTCGAACCACAGTGGCAAGAGTACCAATTTCCGTTCCCTCGTTAGTAACTTCCCTTTGCCGGGTATATTTCCGATGAGTTGAAGATCCAGTTATTCTCAATTTATCATACACATATTTAAACGTACGACGTGTAGGGTGAGTACGTTGGGGGTATCTTTCAGCGTATAAGTCTCTGGCTCTCACTGAATTTCGTTGGCATTCTCCGTAAATGAGAAGCATATCGACTTGTTCTCCGAAGGTATACATCATTCACACTCGCTTGATTCGACGATACTAGTCTTACCGTTCCTATTAGTGTTGTATTGCGAAACCGTCGAAGGTGTTTACATGTCGGCACGTTAGATGGATACGCAGTATTCGGCGAATATTTGCTATTTGCACGATATACGAGAGAGAATTGCCAGAGCATGTGCTTCGGTAAGTACCGAAGTGATAAGGAATACCACTCAATCCATGATAAGAATATTGCAGCACTGCGCTGATAGCAATGGTCATCACTTCGAATGCCTTCTGTAAATGGACGTTCATGCCACCTTTGTGACCTTTGTTGACATTCAAAGACCTTACTGTCACACATCATTGGATTCGTCTCGATAACCGCTATAAGAAAATAAGTACCAAACTATAGCATCCCATTTAAAAACACAAAGTTTACCTTCATATCTCTTATGCGACCGCCGGCCGGAGTGGCCGAGTGGTTCTAGGTTCTACAGTCTGGAACCGTGCAACCGCTACGATCGCAGGTTCGAATCCTGCCTCGGGCATGGATGTGTGTGGAGTCCTTAGGTTATTTAGGTTTAAGTAGTTCTGGGGGACTGATGACATCAGATGTTAAGTCCCATAATGCTCAGAGCCATTTGAACCATCTTATGCGACCTCGCCTAGCAACAAGAAAACCGACGTCATATATTGGCCCCGTTGTCCCATGCAACATTTGTCCCACAAACTTTTCAGCTTCTGTCATACTTTCGAAGTTATTCTGGGTGGCAACAGTTAGTGACTCACCCTGTATGCAGTGTCTGGCAGGAGACAGTCTACCTCCAGCCCTCTTTAATCTCGTTTTGGACCAAATCATCCGAGAATGGAAAAATTAAGTTAAACCCATAACTAATGAAAACACATACTATTTGGAAGACCTAAAAATGACATTCAGATTTCTTGCTTAGCTTTTGCAGATGATCTGGCAATACTAGCAGACGACGAAATGACAGGAATTAATCAGAAGTGACTCTCAATGAATGCGCTGAAAGAAATCTATGTGCTTCCAAAAAGCCAAGTACATCTGCTCAAAACATATTACTCAAAAACTGATCACAAAATACGGAAAAATCGAGAGAGTTCCATACTTTAAATATTTAGGCGAAAGTCTTGGATCTGCAGAGTGGGAGAAAACGTAACAGAAAATTCGGAACGAAAAACTTAGGAGAGCTTACGATAAAATCTACAAAATCCGCAACAAAAATTATATGTCCACACATAGGAATATCAGGCACTATAACACAATTATCGGTCCTGAAGTCTAGAACGCTAGCGAAATGATTGCACTGCACAGGTAAAGTGATCTGGAAGATACCGTAAAAGAAGAACACAAAATTCTAAGAAAGACACTCGGCCCTAAAACACACAAGATGACTACAGACTACAATCCCGAAAAACTATAGATATCAGTAAAAAAGACTGATGTTTTATGAACATACCACAGATTTTCAACAACGAGACTCACTCACAAACCGAACAACTCAAAACCATACCATGGATCCAGCATGTCAAAAAGGATTTAGAATCCCATTGAACATTTTCAACAAAAACATTTACAGAAAAAAAACAGCTTGTGGTACGAAGTACTGCCAACTCACCCCCAGATCAGGGACAAAGTGGACCGAAGAAAGGAAAAGAATCTATGGAGAAAAGAAGAACTTGTTGGAAACTTCGAAGATTGAAACGTAATAACTTTATATACGGGATGAATCACCTAAAACTTGTACCGCAAATATTGCATAAGTGGAGAAGCGTTATTGATGTTTTCACAGAATGGATTGGTACTCAGGGGATCGCATTGTTAGCCAGCCAGTAGATTGTAATAATTCTTATAAAGTGCATTTTTTGAGCAAACGTACGCTTTTTTAAATGGAGCAGTGACTACTGACATTAACAAACTACAAGTAAGGCAAATTAAATGTCAGTGGTGTTTGTTGCAAAATTCTAATGCGAGTCGTTTGCATCTTATTTTGAAAAGTTGCCGAACTGGCACTTGTACAACACCTGCGGTAACACACACTACAGAACAACACAACTGCGTACACTAGTTATGTGAATTCAGACCAGTAACGAGACAACTGACCATCATAGGTTGTGTTCAAAATTATTACTGGCAGTACACGTTTCCAGGCCGGTATGGAACGACTGCTGCACACATGCTAGCATTTCAAGGGATACGTCCATGCAGGCTGCAGTAATACGTCATTGCGTATCATCGGGTGTAGTCGGTCTCGCCGGCCGGAGTGGCCGAGCGGTTCTTGGCGCTTCAATCCGGAATCGCGCGACTGCTACGATCGCAGGTTCGAATCCTGCCTCGGGCATGGATGTGTGTGATGTCCTTAGGTTGGTTAGGTTTAAGTAGTTCTAAGTTCTAGGCGACTGCTGACCTCAGATGTTAAGTCCCATAGTGCTCAGAGCCATTTGAACCATTTTTGTAGTTGGTGTGTCCTTGTAGACAGCGTCTTTCAGCTTACACCATAGAAAAATGGCTGCAGGCCAGCCAAGTTACATGTCCTCTGTGTCCAATCCAACAATATGGAAACAGTTCATGAAGACAAGCTGCAGTACTATGAGCTGGTAAGCCTTGATGTTGGTATTACAGGTTCCTCCGAGTCTGCAGAGGAACACCTTCTAACATTTGTGGAAGAGGAGGCCGTGATACTGTCCTCGTTCAGTGTCCCGTATATAAAAAAAAGGGCCTATGAGCTGATGTTTCGCTTTCCCACCCCACACGCTTACTCTCCATGGACGCTGAATTCCACCTGACCAAACCAACGGGGATTGTCAACAGACCAATAGCACATGTTTCGGCGGTTTACCTGGACATGACTGATAAATGTGACTTCATCACCAAACAAGATAGGCGACACACCTGTAGTATCCTGTCTTGATTCTCATGTACAGAGGTTAAACGTTTCCGTACAGCTCCTGAGAGGGATGTAATCTATGTCGATGGAGAATGCGTAGGACGCTTGCCTGAGTCACACCACTTCCTCATGCGATTCTGAGGGAGCTAACGTGCGGGTCAACTGGAACAACAGCAAGAACATTAATTTCCCTCTATTCTGTCGTCACTTGTCTCCTTCTGTTACATTGTGTGTGTGTGTGTGTGTGTGTGTGTGTGTGTGTGTGCGTGTGTGTGTGTGTTAGACTATCACTTTCACGTAAGTGATCGAAAAGTATATAAATAATTGTCGAGACGGTTCATGTGTGTTGGGATATCCTAAAACATACACCGCACAAGAACGAATTGGGTTCTTCCTGTACTCTCCACACACCATGCAAATTTTGGCTTTTTCTTCATTGGTAAAACCCATCTTCCATTCACGACCTGCTGCTTGGACTGTTACATACTAACTGACAAGCAGTCTGTAATGCACTCAATGAACACACTGTAAGCAAACATAACAACATCGCACCTCACATCTACGGAGGTTGAATGGCAAAAACCAGTGTCGGTGTGGAATCTTTTCAAAACACGATATCTCGTAAACGACTCGCACTAAAATCCTGCAACAAACACCGCTTTCGCACTAATTTACCCAACTTATAGTTCGTTAATGTCAACAGGCATTGTACCATTTAAAAAACGTAATTATACACAAAAATACACTTTCTATGTATTATTGCAGTTTGTTGATTGGCTAACAATACGAGCCCATGAATACCAATCCATGCTGTGAAAACTGCCCTTCAATAGCTCTCTCGATTGCTGCAATATTTGCGTTGCGTGCTTTTGTTGATTCACCCTATGGGGTGTAACGGGTATGAGTGAAGATATTTCTATTGGTGACTGAGGACAGTGTACTGAACAACATTTCATCAGTATTTACATCATTTTCAGACTAAGAATTATAGCTATTACAATCATATATTTTTAGGTTGGGTAGTACTTCCAAGCATGTGTGCGAGGAGCAAGCAATTAATGCTTATTTTCCCCTGGGTAGGAGGTCAATTGTTGAAGTGTGGGCGCATGGTCGCAAATTGTGCAGTCTATAGTGACAGGTGTAGTCGACTTTCTGGTGGATTACGGCCATGCAGGAAACATCAGGTCGTAAAGTGTATGATGTGTTTGTGTAAAGACTGTTCGTCGCAGAGAAAAAAGAAACCAACACACTGATTTGTGTTCATATTAGAGTACCACATATAAAAATATCTGCACTTATACCCATTGCAACAAATCGTGTTCATAAAAACACCTTGAACCACTAAATAGGATGTTCCTATTCACAGGACATGTACATTAGTGTGTTCTGCAGAAATGATTAGCATTTTAACATGTCAGCCTGCAGGTTCAACATCAACGTCGATATCGCAATGCAAGACCACCTACTGGTAACATGTGCCTGCTGCTGTCATCGTCACCGACGGTAGATGAACAGGGTGACTTTGAAACTTCCTGGCAGATTAAAACTGTGTGCTGGACCGAGACTCGAACTCGGGACCTTTGCCTTTCGCGGGTAAGTGCTCTACCAACTCAGCTATCCAAGCACAACTCACGCCACGCCCTCACACCTTTACTTCTGCCAGTACCTCGTCTCCTTCCTTCCGAACATTACATAAGCTCTCCTGCGAAACTTGCAGAACTAGCACACCTGAAAGAAAGGATATTGCGGACACATGGCTTAGCCACAGCCTTGGGTATGTTTCTAGAATGAATTTTCACTCCACTGCATGGTGAAAATTCGTTCTGGAGGGTGACTTTAGCAGACTTGCAGAATGCCTTGCAGGGGTATGCACAAACTGTACCATCAAATCAGTGAGTTTGAAAGAGGGCGCGCTATTGGCATGAGAGAGAGCAATACATCCATCTGGGAAATTTCTGGTCCTTTGGGATGAAGTGTTTCGGCAGTGCAACGAGTGTGTGCAGAATGGCTCATGGAAGGCCATAGAACACGATGAGATGGGTCAGCTCGCACCGCTCAGACCACCCGCAGAGAAGATCCACCCCTCATCAGAATGGTATTGCAGGACAGATCTGCGTCGTGAAATGGTCATACGGGAAAATCCCCACTTCATAACTACCTCGGAGATGTTCTGTCCCATCACTGCTGCGTCGACTACAACACTACAATCAAACTCACTTAAATCTTGATAACTTGCCGTTGTAGAAGCAGTAACCGACGTAACAACTGGGCCAGACACTTGTCTTATACAGGGTGAGTCACCTAACGTTACCGCTGGATATATTTCGTAAACCACATCAAATACTGACGAATCGATTCCACAGACCGAACGTGAGGAGAGGGGCTAGTGTAATTGGTTAATACAAAAAAAAAAAAAAAAAAATGCACGGAAGTACGTTTTTTAACACGAACCTACGTTTTTTAAATGGAACCCCGTTAGTTTTGTTAGCACATCTGAACATATAAACAAATACGTAATCAGTGCCTTTGTTGCATTGTAAAATGTTAATTACATGCGGAGATATTGTAACCTAAAGCTGACGCTTGAGTACCACTCCTCCGCTGTTCGATCGTGTGTATCGGAGAGCACCGAATTACGTAGGGATCCAAAGGGAACGGTGATGGACCTTAGGTACAGAAGAGACTGGAACAGCACATTACGTCCACATGCTAACACCTTTTTATTGGTCTTTTTCACTGACGCACATGTACATTACCATGAGGGGTAAGGTACACGTTCGACGGGCGTTTCATAGGACGTGGAGGACGCATAAATTGGCCAGCCCGTTATCCTGATCTTACACCTCTGGACTTCTTTCTGTGGGGTACGTTAAAGGAGAATGTGTACCGTGATGTGCCTACAACCCCAGAGGATATGAAACAATGTATTGTGGCTGCCTGCGGCGACATTACACCAGATGTACTGCGGCGTGTACGACATTCATTACGCCAGAGATTGCAATTGTGTGCAGCAAATGATGGCCACCACATTGAACATCTATTGGCCTGACATGTCTATTCCACTCCGTAATTGAAAACGGAAACCACGTGTGTACGTGTACCTCACCCCTCATGGTAATGTACATGTGTGTCAGTGAAAAAGACCAATAAAAACGTGTTAGCATGTGGGCGTAATGTGCTGTTCCAGTCTCTTCTGTACCTAAGGTCCATCACCGTTTCCTTTGGATCCCTACGTAATTCGGTGCTCTCCGATATACACGATCGAACAGCGGAGGAGTGGTACTCAAGCGTCAACTTTAGGTTACAATATCTCCGGATGTAATTAACATTTTACAATGCAACAAACGGCACTGATTACGTATTTGTTTATATGTTCAGATGTGCTAACAAAACTAACGGGGGTCCATTTAAAAAAGCGTAGGTCTGTGTTAAAAATCATACTTCCGTCCATTTTTTTTTTATGGTTTGTATTAACCAATTACACTAGCCCCTCTCCTCACGTTCGGTCTGTGGAATCGATTCGTCAGTATTTGATGTGGTTTACGAAATATATCCAGCGGTAATGTTAGGTGACTCACCCTGTATAGGCAGGCGTTGCCGACTGCAGCGCCGTATTCTGCCTGTTTACATATCTTTGATTTGAATACGAATGTCTATACCAGTTTCTTTGGCGCTTCAGTGTACATGTGTATGTGTGTGCTTGTGTGCTGGCCATCTGCAAAGACGTACGGAAAGGCTATTTCAACAGAAGGAGCAGAGCAATTGCGAGCAGAGCCTTCCTCGGCGCACTCTCCCACGTTCTGCTGAGTGGCAGCCGGCGGGCAGTGGCTGGCCGTTGGGACGCGGTGATTGATCGCCCTCCACATTTCATCGCGCCAGCTGGTGAAAGCCGCAACAGCTCTTTGCGCAATGCCTCGCAGCGGCCGGCGCCCGCTGCATCCTACGCGCCACTCGCTTGCGAGAGAACATTACGAACCTCCCTGTGATGCTCCGTGGAGGCGGCATAACACAATCAAAACCGGCAGAGGCAGTGTCAGCTTGCGTCATTGGCTCTACAGTGTAACAGAGGCAGCGCGTTCACGCTTCATTCGGTTCGAACAACTAGAGTCTGTAGATTAATTCGTTACCTGATAAAAGTTTCTCATTTAACATGCTTTTTCAGTGAGTAGTGCTGGAAAGCGACATACCTTCATGCAGTAGGTAAAACATTACGATAAAGCGGACGCAGTACTTCATCACCTTAGATAAGAAGTTTCAGCATTGCAGCGCGTCAGCAATCGTAAGTATCGAAATAATTATGAAAAATCCGCCTCGATTGCACAAACTACCTGGTGTTTACCTAGGTTTCAGTGTGGGTGACCACGCCTTTTCCAGAACAAATATAAAACAGCTTGCCTAAATAGGCATAGTCAAAGGCTAAAATCAACACCTACAGCGGCAAGACCCCAAAATTTTTTTTTTACAAAGACACGGTACATATGTACCTAGTCAATAACATTACTTATCTCAACCCTGTGTGTGCTGCCTCGCCCCAACCAACGTACGATGGTCACAGGCTCTCCACCGAACTCGGTTATTGACTTGGTATACATGTACCGTGCATTCGTAAAAAATTTTTTATGGTGTCTTGCCGCTGTAGGTGTTGATTTTAGCCTTTGACTATGCCTATTTAGGCTAGCTGTTTTATATTTGTTCTGAAGAAGGCGTGGTTACCCACGCTGAAACCTAGGTACCAGGTAGTTCGTGCAATCGAGGAGGATTATTTAGACAAGAGGGCTTTGAAGGGATCTACGACCATGTTAACGCTAATGAGGATTCACTTGTCTCTGTCGCCATTAAATATTTCTTGATCTAAAAGCTGAAAATTCAACTAAGTACTTTGGGATTAAAATTACGAATAACTTAAATAGGAAATACCTCATAGAAAACGCCGTGGGTAAGCAAACCAAAGACTGCGATTTAGTGGCAGAACACTTAGATGGCGAAACAGGTCTACTTAAAGGGACTGCTTACACCGCTCCTGTCGACCGTCTTCGACAATATTGCTACCGGTGTGGGATCCTCAACAGATAGGACTGGCGGAGGACATCGGAAAACTTCAAAGAAGGGCAGCTCGTTTTGTACTCTCGGTAAATATGGGAGAGAGTGTCACGGATATGACACAGAATTTGGCATGGAAATCATTGAAACAAAGCCGTTTTTCGTTTCCGCAGGACCTTCTCGTGAAATTTCGGTCACCAGCTTTCACCACCGGTTGCGAAAATATTCTGTTGGCATCCACCTACAGAGGGCGAAATGATCATCATGATAAAATAAGAGAGTGAAACGATAAAGAAATAGCTTGAAAATGTTCGATGACCCTCTGCCAGGCGCTTAATTGAGAATTGCAGAGTAATTACGTACTGTAGATGTGATGTAGACTTTTAAAGTCTTGTGACGCGTTGAGAGTTATTCCACGGATTACCCCATCATCAAATATCTGACGTAAGACTACAATGTAAGATAAAATAGAAAAAAAAACTACCATGAAGCATACCTTAACATCGATACACGGTATCCTATCACTTATTCCACTACATCACTGCCCAAACTGGCTTAGGCCGCACGACATGTTATACGGTATTCGCCACTGCGTGTCGTTGGAGACATCAAAATTCCTACGATAATAGGCATATCTCTGACATGTCAACGCTTATTACAAGTATATGTATTATTTAATTTCAGTTATATAAAAATTAGTACAGGAGTTGCTGTATATAAAAGCAGCTAATACATGGTAAATCACATTACAATAATTCAGTGCACTTAAATTATGGTAATATGGGACATAATTGGAATTACAAAGGACTTCGGCAATATACAGCCAACGGCCGAAAATGTTTGTAGTGTCTAAACTGCAATTATACTTACATTACAGTTTGCCAAACGAAAGCAGTATATTTTTCACTAAACGTATTCTTGGAAATACATAATGTAATTCTATACACCTTATGGAACTACGATTTAACATCAGATATTTAAAAATAATGCAAACATTACTTTAACAAGCCATCGAACTGCACAGCGCGTGACACTGAACGACAAAACCTAACGCTTAAAAATGGGGGAAGAAAGAAGCAAGAGCATTTACTACGACAATTGTACTTCTTCTTAAATTGTATTTTTGTGCCACACATCTGATTATGGGGTAACATGAAACGCGTCATGAGAAGTTAAAAATAAACAAAAAACTTTGGCGACCAAAACAAATGTATAATAGTTAATGGACGCAGTAGTTTGATGGCTGTTATCTTATCTGCATTACAGAAAGTAGTGTGGATAAGTTCCATGTTGATTACATGACAGTAGGCACTCATAACATGAAACAGAACTACAGGGGTATTAGCCTTGTAAATACATGTTACGTATTTATGCTAGAATTTCAGCAAAACGACTTCACCCAATCGCTGAAACTATATTTTCAGAGACCCAACATGGATTTCGCAAATGGAGATAATACTCAGACTACATCTTCACTATGACACAACCAACGGTAAAACACCCTCAATTTACCAACTTTTCTTGGCTTCACTAATTACGAAAAAGCCTATGATGCAAATAGAGCGGATGCTATCTCATAAAAGTCTATAGGGCTTATATATGAATAATAAAATACAAATGCGAAAATATTCTAATTATACCTGAGTACTTCATACTTCGTTTTTTATTTCATAAAACATCGTCGAACTACGCACTGATAAAACGCAAACCGAATAATCCGCACCCGCGCAATTAGAATTCGCTGTACCTCAAACACACTGAGGAGATACACTGAAGAGCCTAAGAAAGTAGTACAGCTGCCTAGCATCGAGTAGGGCCACCGTGAAGACACAAGACAACATGGCATGGGGTCGACTAGTGTCTGAAGTAGTGCTGGAGCGAACTGACTGCATGGATGTCCATAAATCCGCAAGAGTACGAAGGGGTTGAGCTCTCTCCTGAACAGCACGTTGCAAGGCATCCAAGATATGCTCAATAATGTTCATGTCTGGAGAGTTTGGTGGCCAGCGGAAGCGTTTAAATTCAGAAGAGTGTTCCTGGAGCCACTCTGTAGCAATTCTGGACATGTGGGGTGTCGCATTGCCCTGCTGAAATTGTCCAAGTCCGTCACAATCCACAGTGGACGTGAATGGATGCAGGTGATCAAACAGCATGCTTAGCTACGTGTCACTCGCCAGAGTCTTATCTAGACGTATTAGGGGTCCCATATCAATCCAACTGCACTTGCCCAACACCATTACAGAGCCTCCACCAGCTTCTACAATCCCTTGGTGACGTGCAGTGTCCATGGATTCATGAGGTAGTCACCTTCCCCGTACACCTCCATCCTCTCGATACAATTTAGAACGAGACTGGTCTAACCAGGCAACATGTTTCCAGTCGTCACCAGTCGAATTTCGTTGTTGATGGTCCCAGGCGAGGCGTAAAGCTTCGTGTCGCGGAATCATCAAGGGTACACGAATGTGTACCCTAAGTGTCCGGGTACGATTCCCGGCTGGATCGGAGATTTTCTCCACTCAGGGACTGGGTACTGTGTTGTCCTAATCATCATCATTTCATCCCCCTCGACACGAAAGTCGCCGAAGTGGCGTGAAATCGAAAGACTTGCACCCGGCGAACGGTCTACCCGACCGGAGGCCCTAGTCAAACGACATTTATTTATTTATCAAAAAAGTATATCCACTCATAGGGGAAAATACGTAAACAAAGAATGATTATATGAGCTACAAATTTTAGCAACAAAAAATGACGTAGTTCAACAAACCAATCAGCTAATACAGACATGATACCAGCGAAATAAAAATTCATTAATCTGTTGTTACAATGATCAACTAAATCTAAATCATAGACTCCCTAACAGAATTCATAAATTCGCTCATTGTTCCGGATATACCTTGCGAAAAAGGTTTGAAACGACGTCTTATAAGCGGAAATATCAACCGGAATAGTAGAAGGCGAGTCAGTATTCATACCACGAATTACATTCATTTCAGCTAATTTACATTCAACTTTAAAACGCTTTAACTTTCAATAAGATTATCGTACAGCATAACTATCAATAAAGCATAAGGTCAGACATACCAATGGTAAGTGAATTTAAAAGAATCGTCTTTTTCGGACGGACAACATTTAAAAAAATGGAAAAAATGATTAGGCGAAGCGCGTTCTTTTCAAGCAATATATTACTGTTCATTGCAGGAAACTACTTGAAGAGCTTCAAATTATTTCATTATCTCATTATTTAACTAAGCTTATGTATCAAAATTAATTAGGTTTTAATACTTTGAGAAACACTTCATCTATGAACAAAATATACACTCACACAAAACTGGCAATTTCATAGCCAGCACATTCGTTGTGGTCACACATTACATAGAGCCCCAGTTTGTCACTACAGTCCTAGGTATACCTCCCTGTACAAAAAGAAAGCGGTGTAGTCACTGACTGTCATGCTAATCGGAAATGCTGTTTAGGGACCGGATTCACTGAGGTTTAAGTTGGAGTCGTACGAAATTTCAACAGAACCTTTGGGAAAGAGGAGGAATTTTCTTTTGCAGAACATGTTGGGAAGCTTGCTATGTTGTATTCCTTATCCTTTTCTTATTACGGCTGGTGTGTTTTCGTATACATTTCTTTCTATAGACGCACTGCACTTTTCGGAAACAGCTCCAGAAAATTGAAGGCTTCCATTCGACTTTTCTAGTACTGTTTTCACGTGTACATCATATTTAATATACCTTCTTAGTTTTCTGTTAAGTGTTTAAGCTATGTAACGAACTCCAGATGTACGCTACTAATCCTGTTAAGAGATACTATCGGATTCTTCCACTTTCCTATAGTCATTATTTCGAATTAATCCATTTACAGAGCTGCCATTTATTACATCCTGCGGTAATTTGCTTCAGTTCCTTCTGCAGCCTCTTAAAACGGTCCAACGACGACAATGTCGTGTACATAGTAGTATCGTCAGCGAACATTCTGATAGTACTGCTGATCATCGTTTGTATACACCGCCGAGAAAAAGTTAGTACAGCTGCAAACACGACGTCAATTTTGATCCGATGACGACATATGCCACATGGGGGATAGTAGCTGTACTGATAATGGTCTGAACATCGTCCGCCTACAGCGTATTAGCATAGCTACCATAGCGCTATCTGTATCTACCCTTTAACAGGGAATGCTCACCGTTAGAAGGCTCAGTGTGGTTCAAACGTGTGAAGCAGGCAGGCAGCCGTGCAGTAGAGATGCACTTGTGCTTCCTACAGCTAACTGAGAGAGTTTGAAAGTGGTCAAATCGTGGCTTTCCGAAGAGCGGGATGGTCTTTTCAGTTTGGATATGCACGTTTATGCACCAATGCTGGTATCAGTGGTCATGTGAACATTCTTACACCTGTATGCGAGGTTCTGGATGATCATACAGCACTGACGCCCACCAGGATCTTCTTATCGGAAAGGCAGCAGTGGCAGATCGTATAGCTACGGCAGTGCAAATAAGAAGGCCTGTGAGCCCAGACATGTCAACACGAACTGTTGCGAACCGGTTATTAGCGGTGGGATTACGGGCACGCACGCCTCTAGCCTGTCTTCCACTCACGTCACAGCATCGACGTGCACAGCTCGACTGGTGTCGTCAGAGGATCACTTGGAAGATGGAATGGCGCACCGTGGTCTTCAGCGATGAAAGCAGATTCTGCATGCATGCAAGTGATGGTCGTTTGCACGTACGATATAGACCTGGTGACCACTGTCTCATAGACTGCATTTGTCCAAGACATACTGGCCCATCCCAAGCATTATGGTCTGGAGTGTGATAAGCTACAACTCTCGTTCACCTTTGCTGTTTCTGGAGGAAACGCTAACCAGTGCTTGGTATGTGCAGAATGTTGTTAGACCCATTCTTTTACTGTTCTTGCAACAGGAAGGAGATGGGCAGTTCCAACAGGATAACACTCGCCCACACATCGCCCGTGAAACTCAACGTGCTCTGCAAGTTGTGCAGCATCTTCCCTGGCCTGCACAATCTCCAGACCTGTCTCCAATCGAGCATGTGTAGGATAAAATCCTTCTATTCCTCTCAAAACAGTCGTTATACGTGAAAATAAGCCTTGTCTTGAAATCAGAGATCAGAGATCTTTGCCGGATGCAAACAATTACAGGCCAATATTGCTGACGCCCTTTTCTTGCTAGCTCCAAAAGTATATTCTAAGGTCAAACATGAAAATGTTCTTCGAGATAAGGCTCATCTCCCAAACGTTCAGGAAAACTCACAGCTTGCTACAGTTATACAAGATATATAAACTCATTTGGATACGTAAACGGTAACCCCATCCCAGATTTTTGAAGAATCGAACTTCCATGTATAAGATTTCTTGGGCTGTGAGCGAGAAAAAGTTTAGAAAAGGTATGAAATTGTGTGCAAAGTTTGTTGAAAGTGGCTAAGCACTTTTATTCGCAAGTACTGGATGGATATAGCCTGGGTAATTTGAGTGCCTTTAGTTACACTGCTCGAAAATACATACGCATTTTCTAATTCTAATACCTGTCTTACTGTGTTAAACATTCAAGTATGATTTTCTCTCTTAATCAGTAGATTGCGAATGAATTTAAAATTTTTTAATTCAGTGAATAATTGTTAGTTTGGTGTGTAAGTTCGTAGGGCTTTTGCTTTGCGTGTTCGTATTCCGCTAATAGTGAAACAGAATACATTATAGATGACTAAAGCCTCTGTTATATGTATCTGTTGTGTTAATCAAACTTACGGAAAACCGCTACGAAATTATCCACCAGCCAAACGTAACTACTGCTGGATTCCTTTTAAAAGCTTTTGTTGTAAGAGCTTTGCTTTCAGGCAGTTTTGTATTAAAATTTTTGAACAATTAGGAATAATTTTTTGCACAATTACGTGTTTTGCGTTTTGTGGGCTTTCTGTTGAACGATATTCTTAACTTTACTATCCAATACTAATCTCTTCATCATTGTTAACGTTCGCTATGTCACATGTCATTTTCGAGTAGACATGCAAGTTATTGCTCTTTAGCTACGGTGTAATATTGCATTTGAGATCTTTTTCGGGTCAACTTGGTGAGATATTTTTCTAAGTGACGATAAAACTCTGGATGTTTCGCATTACTCGCAACTGGTCAGTATGCGCCACAGCTCTCGTGCAGCTGACAGGGAAAGAGCGAGCGCCTGAAAAGCGGACTGCCCGCCACGCAATGAAGCAGGATGTGTTGCCTGCAGCGCTGGCGCGCAGTGTAATTAACGGGGCGGTGGGGCTGCCGGCTGCCGGCAGCGAGGCTGACTAATTTACTCGCCGCTCGCTCCTCGCGCCGGCCCGGCGTGTCGCGCGCTCCTACCGGCGACAAATCATCCCCACACCTGCTGCCCGCCGGCCGCTGTAATTTGTGGCGCAGCCGGCAGTAAAACATGCACCCGCAGCGAGCCCGTGTTACGGCCGGCCTTGTAATTTGCCGTTAAACACGAAAGTGCGTTTTCTGCGAGTGCACGCTCATTTGCAGCCGTTGCATCGAAATTTAGTGGCTGCTCGCTGCTGCCACGGCAATTGCTTGCACTTCCCTACGTAATCCTATTTCATCTCCGCATTTCCAAAAATTAAATAATTTCGTAGAATTGGATTAATTCGGTTTTCTTGACAAGAGAGCCCAAATTTATTTTACTTAACTTCTAAGCAGTATAAACTTTGCCTGGGTTCTTACCACATAGCAATAATCTGACATCCTCTTTTTCAATACATTTCACTTTATTCCAGTCACTAACTCCGACTCACTTGGCAACTTAACGGCGCACATTTTAACACAATTCTGAGCTCATTATATACTGCCAATGAAATGCTGTCCTGAAGTTTCGCAAGCCCGAGCCATTTACAAAATTTTTTAAAATATAAAAGTTTATTCCATTGTCAGAAGTTCACATGCAACTAAAGCTCTTAATTTACAGAGATTTAATAACGTCCTGTAGTGCTTCTCAGTATTTTAATGTCAACATCAGTGTTATAAAGAACAGTTGTATGTAAATATCGAAAAATAACTAGAAAAATTCATAAAGGTTTGTCACTCACTAATCATTTTTAGTGCTGATAATTTCAGATGTAAATTCATTCTAAAATAATCATTAATGTTTTCACAAGGATAAATTGGTATGTTTACAAATCTTTATTAAAGATTCTTAAATAACTTTTTCGTAATTCCTGAAAGTTTACTCGGAAGCTATTGAAACAATCCATATCTTTTATTTGAACGCAACTATTGACGAAACTAACATGTTAAAGTAACCAACAAGTATAACTTATAAAGACAACATTTAATTGTAGCTAAAAGTGATAAAAAGATGCATGTGTTGTTAGTAAACTAACATAGATGCGAAAAAATATGCATGATATCGAGTTATCTGTTAATGGGTATCGTGTTTTCCAATACTACCAAACATTGGCAGCTACATTACAATCTTGTCATCGGCAACCTTTCTGTGTTCCTTTTAAATTCATTAAAAGCATATACATTGTTTCCTACTCGTGTAATAACGGTTTTTCTGCACTTCATTCGCAGTGCGTTCGTAAATTCTACAAAAGTCAAGCAACAAAAAAATCACAAATTCAGAATTTACAGCTGGCTTTCTAATCTGATAAAATTCACGCTGACCCACTGGTTTCCATACTGAAAGGCTGAGAGCAAGGACATAAACGATAGTTAATCGACTGCTTCAAACGACAATGTCACTGTTTTTCTAGGTTCAAAATGGTTCAAATGGCTCTGAGCACTATGGGACTCAACTGCTGAAGTCATTAGTCCCCTAGAACTTAGAACTAGTTAAACTTAACTAACCTAAGGACATCACAAACATCCATGCCCGAGGCAGGATTCGAACCTGCGACCGTAGCGGTCTTGCGGTTCCAGACTGCAGCGCCTTTAACCGCACGGCCACTTCGGCCGGCGTTTTTCTAGGCCTGAGTGTAAACATATTAAACATTGCGCTTGATGTGGCATAACCCACACGCTTTTGACTATAGCATATGATCGCTTTTAATTTCCGGTTTCCGTTAACACCAGGTACTTCAAATACACTGGTCCCAGTATAGCACAAAGTTTTAATCTGCCTGAAAGTTTCAAAACAGCGCAGAGTGAACGATCTATTCAGCTAACAATTCCCTAAGGCATTTCCCCACAATTTTTTTCTCTTAGAGGAGAGATAGTCCTGCAAAGTATGCAGGAGAACTTTTGTGAAGTTTGGAAAGCGAGAGGGAGCTACTGGTGAAAGTAAATCTGTGAGGTAGGGCCGTTGAGTTTATCCGATTGCGATGAAACTTCGCTGAGCTGTGCGCATGCCTGAGAAGGTTTCAGAATTAGTACAACCATTTACAGTATAAATCCTCTCACTCAATGGCCATCGTGCAGCAATAGGTGCAGCAACAGGTGGCGTTCGAGTCGTTCCAGCGATGAAACTTTGACGAGTTGTGCGCTCGCTCGCCAAGTTTTTTGAATTAATACATCCATTTTATAGTAGGTGGTGCGCTAGTCATTTCAGCAACTACGTTCATTTAGTTACGCGGAAGTTCGTGTTTTTTCAGTGTATGAGTGGGCACGAGTGACATTACTGAAGTGAATAAAAAAACAACATTTCATTTCGTAAGTGACACAACAAGTAGCCGGCCGCGGTGGCCGTGCGGTTCTAGGCGCTCCAGTCCGGGGCCACGCTGCTGCTACGGTCGCAGGTTCGAATCCTGCCTCGGGCATGGGTGTGTGTGATGTGCTTAGGTTAGTTAGGTTTAAGTAGTTCTAAGTTCTAGGGGACTGATGACCACAGCAGTTGAGTCCCATAGTGCTCAGAGCCATTTGGACTATTTGACACAACAAGTGGTGTTGATCCTGAAGTTCCAATTGCCAGTTAATCTTAGATAATAAATACCACAGGCATTTTACCGGACGGGGTGGCACAGTGGATATCATACTGGACTCGCATTCCGGAGGACGACGGTTCAAACCAGCGTCCGGCTATCTTGATTTCGGTTTCCCGTGATTTTCCTAAATCGCTTAAGTTGAGTTCCGGGATGCTTCCTTCGAAAGGGCACGGCCGCTTTCCTCCTCCATTGTTTCGTAATTCGAGTTTGTGCACCGTCTCTAATGACCTCGTTGTCGACGGGACGGTAAACACTAATCTCCTCTCTCCTCCTCCTACCACAGGGATTTTCTTTTCTTTTTACAAATGAATTTGTAATAGTCGTCACAGTTCCGTACTTTCTCTATGAAATCAATTATGTTTCTTTAAGCTACACCTTAAGCACAAAAAAAAGCGGTATCCCAAACTCCAGAAACAGAGAGCGACGGGAAGCAAGATTGGAAATCGCTCAAATACGCAATGCTCGATCCAAACGAACGCTGTTTGGTGAATTACATCTTGCTGCATTCCGCTATGATGCGAATTATGATTACAGTCTTCATCCTAGTGTAGTTATTAGAAAAATGGGTAATTTATGCCCACATATTTAAGTATGAAACATTGGAAACGTTGGTGTAAGGTGCCACAATGCAATCCAACCAATCCTTGACGAACATTTGCAAGTACAATTCATGTCTCCAAATGATATTTTTGGTGCAACAAATACCGTGCGTGAGAATTACATGACAACATTCAGAGTGCAAGGGCAAACTGATCATCGTACAAGGACACTACTACTACTACTACTGCTGCCAATAGCAGATCATAAGTTTCTTGAAATTCATTTCATGGGAAAAACTGATGAACAAATCTATCAACGCTGTCGATTTAATACTAGCACTAAATGAGAAATTGACGCTGCATTTCCAACTTCATTCGGTCAACACAGCGAATTAATTCGATTGTTCAGAATTGGCCTTGAACAAGTGCCAGATCATGATTAGAGAGTTGTAGTTAGAACAGAAAAAAACACCTATCGGCCAACACCAAAGACCGTACAATGCACCATCGATTCATAATGTAGTTACCGCTATATTTGGTGAAAAAATCGCGTGATATAATTTTTCATCGCAGAAATGGTGATGTTCATCGATTCAGAAACTCGTCTCTCATATGACGGATTGCAATATCCGATTTTATTTTGGTATGGAGAAGATCGATATCATTTCAAGATAAAATTGAGAAATCCACAAAAGGGTTAGGAAACGAATAAAAAAATCAGTACCATGGATTACTATTCATATCGATCGATGATTAGTGAACATGCTGAGAAATAATATCTTGAAATGTCAACAATTGTTCTATCATTAAACTGAGGACGCAATGTGATTAAAAGTATCCGGACATCTCCAAAAACATACGTTTTTTTTTCATATTAGGTGCATTGTGCTGCCACCTAATGCCAGGTACTCCATATCAGCGACCTCAGTAGTCATTAGGCATCATGAAAGAGCACAATGGACCGCTTCACGGAACTCACAGACTTCAAACGTGGTCAGGTAGTTGGGTGTCACTTGTGTCACACGTCTGCACGCGAGATTTCCACACTCCTAAACATCTCTAGGTCCACTGTTTCCGATGTGATAGTGAGGTGGAAACGTGAAGGCACAAGTACAGCACGAGGCCGACCTCGTCTGTTGACTGACAGGGACCGCCGACAGTTGAAGAGAGTCGTGATGTGTAATAGGCAGACATACATCCAGAACATCGCACAGGAATTCCAAACTGCATCAGGATCCACTGCACGCGCTATGACAGTTAGGCGGAGAAAACTTGGATTTCATGGTCGAGCGGCTGCTCATAAGCCACACATCACTCCGGTAAATGCCAAGTGACACCTCCCTTGGTGTAAATAGCATAAACATTGGACGATTTAACAGCGGAAAAACGTTGTGTGGAATGGCGAATCACTGTACACAATGTGTCAGGTTGTGGGTATGGCGAATGCCCGGTGAACGTCATGTGCCAGCGTGTGTAGTGCCAACAGTAAAATTAGGAGGCGGTGGTATTATTGTGTGGTCGAATTTTTCATGGAAGGGGCTTGCACAACTTGTTGTTTTACGTGACACTATCTTATCACAGGCCTACACTGATGTTATAAGCACCTTCTTGCTTCTCATTGTTGAAAAGCAATTCGGGGATGGCGATTGCATCTTTCAACACGATCGAGCACCTATTCATAATGCGCGATCTGTGGCGTATTGGTTACACGACAATCTACATCTACATCTACATGATTACTCTGCAATTCACATTTAAGTGCTTGGCAGAGGGTTCATCGAACCACAATCATACAATCTCTCTGCCATTCCACTCCCGGACAGCGCGCGGGAAAAACGAACACCTAATCCTTTCTGTTCGAGCTCTGATTTCTCTTATTTTATTTTGATGATCATTCCTACCTATGTAGGTTGGGCTCAACAAAATATTTTCGCATTCGGAAGAGAAAGTTGGTGACTGAAATTTCGTAAATAGATCTCGCCGCGACGAAAAACGTCTTTGCTTTAATGACTTCCATCCTAACTTGCGCATCATATCTGCCACACTCCCTCCCCTATTACGTGATAATACAAAACGAGCTGCCCTTTTTTGCACCCTTTCGATGTCCTCCGTCAATCCCACCTGGTAAGGATCCCACACCGCGGAGCAATATTCTAACAGAGGACGAACGAGTGTAGTGTAAGCTGTCTCTTTAGTGGACTTGTTGCATCTTCTAAGTGTTCTGCCGATGAAACGCAACCTTTGGCTCTCCTTCCCCACAATATTATCTATGTGGTCTTTCCAACTGTAGTTGTTCGTAATTTTAACACCCAGGTACTTAGTTGAATTGACAGCCTTGAGAATTGTACTATTTATCGAGTAATCGAATTCCAACGGATTTCTTTTGGAACTCATGTGGATCACCTCACACTTTTCGTTATTTAGCGTCAACTGCCACCTGCCACACCATACAGAAATCTTTTCTAAATCGCTTTGCAACTGACACTGGTCTTCGGATAACCTTACTAAACGGTAAATTACAGCATCATCTGTGAACAACCTAAGAGAACTGCTCAGATTGTCACCCAATAACATCCCTGTAAAGGACTGACCTGCACAGAGTCCTGACCTGAATCCTATGGAACGCCTTTAGGATATTTTGGAACGCTGACTTGGCAACCATAAAATCAGAAAAATTATTGCACCGGCAACAGTACCATCTGAAAATGCGGCAACTCTTTTGGATGGTTAGTAAATAGCCCATACATCATTTAAATTTGTGATGAATACGTAAGTCACTGAAATCCCATTATACAATATCAACAAAAATTCTGGTATGGATAAAGTATTCCAGTCATGTCAACGCATTACACGAGACGAATGGCGCATGGCACACAGAAAGCATTGGAAGCGCTTCATCGAACACTCAGAAATTTAAGAGGAAATGAATAGCGCTTCGGCGGTGCAGTGTTTATGTTATCTGGTGATTTTCGACAAACTCTGCAGGTTATACTGCATTCAACAGCCGCTGATGAACTTAATGCATGAGTCAGATCATCAGTTTTATGGTGACACGTACAGAAGACTGACTTTGAAGACCAATATGCATGTGCAACTACACTGAACAGCCAAAGAAACTGGTACACTTGCCTAACACAGGTGCCGACTCCATGGGGCCTGAGCGGACCCGAGCCCCCTCAAAAATTTGTTTGTGGGGGGGGGGGGGGGTCTCCCCTCAATAATTTGAGAAATTTGTTATATTATGATTTGTAAAATCCTAAAATTATGTTGGAATTTTCCTTGTTTGATGATAGTTCCTTTTAAAACACATTCAGTAATGAGTTAAAACAAATAATTATTACGGTAGTAAGCAGGTTAACTGAAAACGAGTGGTGTGAATCATGATAGTGTTACTGTGCTACGGGCACACTTAAAATCTGTCGCGGTGTGCGAACCTTCAGGTAAAGTCTGGCGCCGGCGGGTCAGCGCTGCGGCCGCGGCGACGTCAAAAGGACTGGAGCAGAAGCACCTGGATCCCTCTGCCTCGCATCGCCGTGATATTACGACGCCGCGGCTGTATAAAGCCCACCCTGCTGTCGCAGTCATTCAGTGTGGATTAGTTTCGTTCAGTGCTTGCTGCAGACGTGTTCAATGTTCCGACTTTAGTGTCTAGTGGACTATTTTATATGGCTGTACTTAGTGTGCTGTGAATTACGATTGTAATGGATAAATTTGTTACCAAAAAGGCACGCTTGGACGTTGATGATAGTGCAAGTCAACCTACAACAATTATTGTGTCGTCAATTGCTTTGTCGTCTTCAGGCGAGAACCATTCACAGCTGAAATCTGGACAATCCGGTAAGGGTAGAATTTTTCAGAAGTCTTGGTTGATCAAATATACATGGCTAGAATATGAGGCATCTACAGCAAAATTTTTTTGCAAAACCTGCAAAGAGGCAGATGCTAAAAATCTATTACAATATTCTTCAGAAAAAAAGAAAAAAAGAACGTGCATATACTTCCGTAGGGCTTTCTAACTGGAAAAACGCTTTGGAAAAATTCTGTCTTCATGATAATACGTTTACGCATAAAGAAGGTGTTCTGAAACTGAATTCTATCACTAACCGAAGTGTAGCCTCCCAGTTGAATGAACAGTTATATAGTGATACGAAAAAGAGACCGTTTAGCTCTTGAGGCAGTTTATACTACTGAGCATTTTCTATGCTGACAAGGACTAGCAATTAGAGGGCTCGAAGATGTAAACTCAATTTTTTTTCAATTGTTGGAACTCCATAAGAATGACATACCTGAGTTTAAAGATTGGTTATGGCGTTCGGTATAAGTGGACATCCCCCGATATTCAAAACAAGATCATTGATCTACTAGGAAAGTCTGTGTTGAGAAATGTATTGGCTTCAAACAAGAAGACTGGACATTTTTCGATTATGGTTGACGAAATAAGTGATTCTTCGATTCACGAACAAGTGTCATTTTGCATTCGTACTGTCGATGATTCCTTCATCATCAACAAAGACTGTATTTGCTTATACAAGACCCCAACACTGAATAACAAACTCTGTTTAGTATTTTAAAAGACGTTTTTGCTCGTCTTGATTTGTCAATGCATAACTTAAGAGGGCAGTGCTATAATGGTGCCTCGAATATGAGAGATAAGTTCAAAGGACTAAAAAAGTTAGTTTTGGATATACAACCAAAAGCACGTTATGTGCACTGCGCTGCCCACAGTTTAAACTTAGCAGTTGTAGACAGTCTCCGCCATCTTACGTCTATGAGGGATATTATGGCTTTAGCCAAAGACTTAATGAACACCGTAGGGGAATCCAACAAAAGGATGGGACTTTTCAGAAGCATAAGCTGTGAGAGCGCCAACGACCAAGCTGGTCTACCATCCCCTTTCCCCGACTCGATGGACTACGCGAGCTTCTAGTATCTCGAGAATATTGCAAAACTTTGAAGAACTTCTAGAGTTTTTTGAAACATTTTCTGCAGAGGACAAAACAGAGTCAGGTTACAAATGTGCAGACTACCTTGAGTCAATGTTACAATTCAAGACTTATTTCTTTTTATGCAGTGAAGCCAGCAGAGGATGTGAATCAAAAAATTCAATGTCCTCATCTAAGTGTTGCCGATCTGGGAAAACTATTTGAGGGCTTAATTTGATTCTAAATGGAAGGCGTGATAGTTTTAAACACTTTTGGGAATTGTATTTAAAAGAAAGTTGATGATCCTTCGCTTCCTCGGAATCGAAGTATACCAAAGAAGTGCGAAAACAACGAAGGCAGCTCACCGCACACTTTCAAAACCCCAAAGGAATACTACAAAGCTATTTACACTGAAGTTTGTGAAACGGTGCAATCTTGCATTACTGAGCAGTTTACTTCAACTGGACTCACATAGGTCATTACAGTTCAACAAGAGTGCTTGCTTTTAGTAAACAGGGGAGAAACAAATTTGGAAAAATCAACTTTTTTCTAAAATGATCTAGACATTGAGAGACTGCGCTTACACTTGACTATGTTAGCCGATATCGCTAATAAAAAAACAACTGATCTTAAAAAACATGCGTGATGTAAGAAAGTACATTAGCCGCGGGGGGCAGCCGCGCGGTCTTAGACGTCTTGTCATGGTCCGTGCTGTTCCCCACGTCGGAGGTTCGAGTCCTCCCTCCGGCATGGGTGTGTGTGTTTTGTCCATAGCGTAAGTTAGTTTAAGTTAGAATAGTAGTGTGTAGGCTTAGGGAACGATGACCTCAGCAGTTTGATCTCAACAGACTGAGCCACAAATTTCCAAAACATACATTACACAAGAGCCTGCAGTTGGAGAAATATTATGTGAAGTAGTGAAGTGCATTAAGCTTCTCCAAGTAGTTCCAATCACGACAACAACAGCAGAACCGTCATTTAGCGCCCTTAGACGTCTGAAGTCATATCTACAATCAACAATGCGACATAAGCGATTGAACAACAGTTTCGAAATATTAGTACTATTTTAGTACTATATTACTATTTTACTATAGTACTATATTAGTTATTTTCAAATACTTAAATATTTTTAGTGTTAAGACACAATTAAAACCCGCTATTTTTTGACTGAAAATATTAGGCATACTGTATTAACTTTATTAACTGTATTAAAGCATTAACTTTGAGATATTGTTTTTATTTAATCAACCCTGAGCCTTATTCAAAGTAAGCTTAAATAAGCTATTTCACTTATTAATCAAAGTGCTATTACTGTGCGACAACAATATTTTATGTTTTATTCTTTTAATGATAGTTTAGGATTTATTTAAATATAATTTCAGTCTTTTCAGAGCTATATATTCACTACTCTGTAATAGTCTATAAGCATGACTATTACAGTAAATTAAATTAGCTTTTTACGAAAATACAGCGCTTGTTTATGTTTTGTTTCTTTTTTCAAAACCAAAAAATGTGTCAGCCTTGTCGCGTTTCCCGGAGTGTCGAATTATCGAGAGTCCAGTTTTCGGGTTCTAATGTTGATAATATGACTAAAACGCTTAAAAAACTTTTAAACTGACTATTTTTCATCAAAAATTTAGAAAACTTCCCTGGACAATACCCCCAGCATGCCCTCCCCCCCCCCCCCCCCCAATAATTTTTATAAGTCGGCGCCCTTGCTGCTTAATATCGTTTGGGGCCACCGTGAGCACGCAGAAATGCTACAGCACGACGTGGCATGGTCTCGACTAATGTCTGAAGTAGCTCAAAATGGTCAAATGGCTCTGAGCACTATGGGGCTTAACATCTGAGGTCATCAGTCTCCTAGAACTTAGAACTACTTAAACCAAACTAACCTAAGGACACCACACCCTTCCACGCCCGAGGCAGGATTCGAATCTGCGACCGTAGCGGTCGCGCGGTTCCAGACTTAAGCGCCTAGAACCGCTCTGCCACACCGGCCGGCTCTGAAGTAGCGCTGGAGGGAACTGACATCATGAATCCTGCAGGGCTGTCGATAAATCCGTAAGAGTACGAGGGGGTGGAGATCTCTTCTGAACAGCACGTTGCAAGGCATCCCAGATATGCTCACTAATGTTCATGTCTAGAGAGTTTGCTGGCCAGCGGAAGTGTTAAAATACAGGAATGTGTTCCTGGAGCCATTCTATAGCAATTCTGGACGTGTGAGGTGTCGCATTGTCCTGCTGGGATTGTTCAAGTCCGTCGGAATGGACAATGGACATGAATGGATGCAGGTGATCAGACAGGATGCTTACGTGCGTTTCACCTGTCAGAATCGCATCTAGATGTATGAGGGGTCCCATATCACTCCAACTGCACACGCTCCACACCATTACAGAGCCTCTGCCAGGTTGAACAGTCCCCTGCTGACAAGCAGGGTCCATGGTTTCATAAGGTTGTCTCCATACCAGTACACGTCCATCTGTGCGATAGAATTTGAAAGACTCGTCCGACCAGGCAATATGTTTCCAGTCATCAACAGTCCAATGCCGGTGTTGACGGGCCCAGGCGAGGTCTAAAGCTTTGTGTCGTGCAGTCATCAAGGATACACGAGTGGGCCTTCGGCTCCGAGTCCATATTGATGATGTTTCGTTGAATGATTCACATGCTCACACTTGTTGATGGCCCACCTTTAAAATCTGCAACAATATGCGGAAGCGCTGAATTTCTGTGACGCTGAACTATTCTCTTCAGTCGTCGTTGGTCCCGTTCTTGAAGGATCTTTTTCCATCCGCGGCGATGTCAGAAATTTGATGTTTAACCGCATTCCTGATATTCACGACACACTCGTGAAATGTTCGTATGGGAAAATCCCACTTCATAGCTACCTCGGAGATGCTGTGTCACATCTTTCGTGGGCCGACTATAACAGCACGTTCAAACTCACTTAGATCTTGATAACTTACCATTTTAGCAGCAGTAACCGATCTTACGACTGCGCCAGACACATGTCTTATACAGGGTGTTACAAAAAGGTACGGCCAAACTTTCAGGAAACATTCCTCACACACTAATAAAGAAAAGATGTTATGTGGACATGTGTCCGGAAACGCTTAATTTCCATGTTAGAGCTCATTTTAGTTTCGTCAGTATGTATTGTACTTCCTCGATTCACCGCCAGTTGGCCCAATTGAAGGAAGGTAATGTTGGCTTCGGTGCTTGTGTTGACATGCGACTCATTGCTCTACAGTACTAGCATCAAGCACATCAGTACGTAGCAATAACAGGTTAGTGTTCATCACGAACGTGGTTTTGCAGTCAGTGCAATGTTTACAAATGCGGAGTTGGCAGATGCCCACTTGATGTGCTGCTAGAACATGTGCCTTTACAAGTACGACATAACATGTAGTTCATGCACGATGGAGCTCCTGCACATTTCAGTCGAAGTGTTCGTACGCTTCTCAACAACAGATTCGGTGACCGATGGACTGGTAGAGGCGGACCAATACCATGGCCTCCACGCTCTCCTGGCCTCAACCCTCTTGACATTCATTTATGGGGACATTTGAAAGCTCTTGTCTACGCAACCCCGGTACCAAATGTAGAGACTCTTCGCGTTCGTATTGTGGACGGCTGTGATACAATACGCCATTCTCCAGGGCTGCATCAGCGCATCAGGGATTCCATGCGACGGAGGGTGGATGCATGTATCCTCGCTAACGGAGGACATTTTGAACATTTCCCGTAACAGTGTTTGAAGTCATGCTGGTACGTTCTGTTGCTGTGTGTTTCCATTCGATGATTAATGTGATTTGAAGAGAAGTAATAAAATGAGCTCCAAGATTGAAAGTAAGCGTTTCCGGACACATATCCACATAACATATTTTCTTTCTTTGTGTGTGAGGAATGTTTCCTGAAAGTTTGGCCGTACCTTTTTGTAACACCCTGTATAGGCGTTGCCGACCGCAGCGCCGTATTCTACATATGTCTGTATTTGAATACACATGCCTATTACCTGTTTCTTTGGCGCTTCACTCTATCACATTGCCAACAAACTTCTGTAAAATTACAGAACCACGGACCAGCTAATCGCTCAAAATTATAAAAATCATCAGTGACTCAGTGTACGTGCTAAATTAGCAGCCGAAAACAACGGCGCCAATGGCATTAGTTTCAGCATTCAAACCGAATGTCACTTCGTGTCCAAAGCATGCCGCTGTACGTATTAACATTGAAAATGGGCGTGCATATAATTATTCTCCGAAATATGAATCCACCACGAGTTAGCAACGGTACCACGCTTTCAGTGAAAAAATGGACAATATAATCGAAGCTACGATTAAGTCGTTCCCTGAAACAACGACTTAAAGCCCATTCAGTATTTTTTTCGTTTTCTGCAACAATTGCATCAGTACGAACGAACCCGTATTTGTGTTCACAAATTATTATTACTCTCCGACAGACGCAACCCCTTCTAGAAACATTTGACGGCTGTACTGCTCCAAGTCGTTGTTCCAGCGACCGCAGCAGCCAGTAGACTTCCACGCCCCTCGTACCACTTGTGAAACGGTTTGAATTCGTGAAATCCAGGGATATATGGTACTGAACGGCATTATCGTTTATTTTGAGAGATGCATATTGTTCATGAAGGTGGCATAGTGGAATGCCGAAACTGGTTGCCGTCAAGATAAAGTAAAATAACATCTCAGTTACACTGCTGTTGGAGAATTTCATTGATATTGACAGCTCTTACTCGTGGTTCCGCGTGAGATACCAGCTTTTACGTGGTCCCTCGTTCTTCGGACGACATCATACTTAATTTAACTGAGCAACACGTCTGTCAGTCCAAACGGCGGGGGAAAATTGACATTAATATATAAATCTTCGGACCAAGTTTATCGAGTGGTTAACTGAAAATGTGATAATTACTATCATGGGAAATGTAATTAAGAATAAGGGAGGGTGTTGTACCTTGGAATACTTTTCAGACTTCCGTTTCTAGCCAGCCCTGTAATGGAAATTTAATATATTTTTTATTCCATTTTTAAATGATGCCATTCACTTTTTACGTTATGCTGTTTCCTGAAATTACAAAAATTATTCCAGAAAATTAAGGTTCTTCCAAACGTAAAACATGTTCCAAGGTACAACATGGACATGTACCTAGGAACATATGCTCGATTGAAATTTAGAAGGATTGAAATGGAGAAAGTCATGTCAATACTCTACTACACACCAATAACCAGTAAGAGAAATTAAATTAAGTTGAAGTATTATAAATCGAATACATTTTGAAATAGCTGTTGCAAACTAATACAAATTTCCATTTTCAAGACCGGTAAACTTGTTTGCACATTGAAGTCAGTTCACTTGCCGTTATCATATGTTCTGTGGTAAAAGACTTTCTGCTTAAAGGTACAGTATGATGCACGATCAACGAAATACGGCTTAACTCTGAACGTATTACATAAATAGCTCTAAAATACACAGCATTTTATTCGCCATAAAATTTATACCTGAAGAGTTAATAATATATTCCAAAAAGCTTTAATATATCACGGATCACTCAAATTGTAGAATATGAAATGAATTCTAGGGGGGAAAAAAAGAAAAAAAAAAAAGAAAAATTAATATTTTGAGGAATCAGCCTCAGTTGCACATATTTTCTGATCTTTACTAGGTTTCGGCTAAATTAATCTAGCCTTCTGCAGAAGCATAAAATTACTATAAGATGCCAGAGTAAGGCACAGTCAACAGAGTCATGTTATAGTAATTTTATGCTTCTGAAGAAGGTTAGATTAATTTAGCCGAAACCTGGTAAAGACCGGAAAATTTGTGCAACTGAGGCTGATTTCTCAAAATATTAATCTATCACAGTTGCTGACAGAACTGCAATATGCTAACAATTTTCCTCAAAAAGAATTATCTGAATGGGACGGAAATCGGTAGATGTGATGCACATGTACAGACAAACAAATCATTACAATCTCAAATGGTTCAAATGGCTCTGAGCACTATGGGACTTAACATCTGAGGTCATCAGTCCCCTAGAACTTAGAACTAATTAAACCTAACTAACCTAAGGAAACCACACACACATCCATACCCGAGGCAGGATTCGAACCTGCGACCGTAGCGGTCGCGCGGTTCCAGACTGAAGCGCCAAGAACCGCTAGCCACTCCGGCCGGCATTACAATCTCAGGAAAAGTTGGATGATTAATTCAAGAGAAAGAGCTTCACAATCTGAGCAAGACCTAATACGATGGTTCAGCTTTGGAGCTTATACAACCAGTTATTCGCCTTGGCATAGATTGATTCTGTCCAATTGGCACGTAGATCACCATGTTCGCCAGCTAGTTGGAGCCGACTGCCCATAATGCTCCATACGGTCTCAGTTGGGGAGAAATCCAGCGGCCTTGCTGTCCAAAGTGGGAACTGGCAAGCACGAAAACAAGCAGTAAAAACTCTCGCGGCTGGTGGGCGGGCATTATCTTGCTGAAATGGTAGCCCAAGATGGTTTGCCATGAAGGGCAACAAAACTTGATATAGAATATCGTCCACGTATTGTGTTGTAAGGATGCAGCGGATGACAACTAGAGGGATCCTGCTATGAAATGAAATGGCACACCGGACCATCACTCCTGGTTCTGGGGCCGTGTGGCGGGCGACAGTGAGGCTGGCACCCCACCACTGTTCGGGGCACTTCCAGACGTCCTCGCCGGCCATCGGAACAGAATCCGAAGCGGGAATCATCACTGAAGACAATTCTGGTCCAGTCAATGAGATTCCAGGTCGAATGTTCATGTATAGTGCATATTTCTATATGTGATTCTAAAATCAGTGACTAAAGTACCGACCGAAAGGCATCATGTGTTCCTAGGTACACTGCCCTCTAGGTACAGTTCTCGCCTGTTGCATTAGTTCGTGATTAATTAAGGGGGGACGTTGATGAAAAACACACACTATTTCAAAAATGCAAAAAATCCACAGTTTTGGAGATATGGCTATGACATTTTTTATCACGCTTTACATGAAAGTAACACATTTATATATAAAATCCTTTGATTATGTATATTCAACTTTTTTTTTAATGAAATTTGATGTTTTATTTTCAAAAAATAATGTATGTTCCTTTTCCTCAGAAAGTATCAAAAGATTTCTACAAAAATTTCTCTGTTACATCACTTTATATGTTGTAAGCTTCTCTTATGAGGTTTTTGGGATAGGTCAGATAGGAGAATTATTTGTAATTCCACAAGTACAATTTTAAATTAATGCAAAATTCCAAGCTCTTTGCCCCATATCTCAGCTTTCAATCATAATTTCAAAATTTGCTCTTGAGTCACCGTTTATGAGATTTACAGAAATTCGTGTACAAAATTTCATAATTCTAGCGTTCATAGAATCTGAGTAAAAGGGACATAAACTCTAAAAAAACAAACTTTTCAGGAAACGCAATATAAAGGCACCACATTTGTACTCTGGGTCGTCTTTCCCCTCAAGGCTTCTCTTCTGTTTTCTTGTTGTCTGTCTTCTTTCTTTTACAAGGTCTTCAACTGACTTTTCAGCTGCAGAGATGCGTTGTAAATCTATTTTTCTCAGGATGTCTTGAGTAAAATTTCCTATCTTGAAGCCCATTCTTTCTAACACCTTCATCCTCCCGACGTTCCCAGCATTAAATACAATAATTGCTTCATAAGTTGCAACTCTGACAACTATAGCAGATGCAAATGTGTTTTTAGGGCATCGTTTCCATATAAGAGAATTTAGAGACTGATTTGGATTTTGGGTTTTGCCATGAACTCACTTTTTGAGAAGTTCAACATCGGCCAAAGATGATCTATAAAACCAAAGAGTATGTATCACGGCCTTCTAGATGTATCCCGCAATCGTTTGGTTGAAAGTAATACACAGAATCGTTGTTCACTGAGCTGCTGAAGTGCTGCTTCAAAACGTTGGCGTGGCAGGGAGGCCGAATCACACTTTTAATTAATTTTCAGACACTTCGGATGCGATTTCAACACTGAAACTTTGGGAACTTATTATCCATGAGTTGTACTAACAAATAAAAAATAAATCGAAATCTGGTACCGCGCGTCACGGAATTTGAATCCCCGCCAGACGTCATGGAGGTCGAAGACCCCTAGACGTCTGTGCACCATCGCGCTGTAAGCTGTGGTGGCGCGCGCTTGCTGACCCGCATTTAGAGTGAGGGCGCCACAGTGGAACACGTGGTTGCAGCGGCCAATAGCGGCGTCCCCGACAGAGTACTTAAGCGCCTGCCTCTCGCTCAGCCAGCCCCCCCCCCCCCCCCCAAATTCTATAAGTCTCTCCAGATCCTTGAGCGTCATGCACTCTGCCTCGCCTTCCATATACGCCACCCGTCCCCCACGCAGATCCTCTATGACCTCATTCCTTTCCCCCAATCTGCTCCTATTCCTTGAACATCTCTGCATACTCTACACCTCCCGCCGCCTTCATTCGCCTCACCCCCTGGTTGCTCCTCTCTTCTCCCATCCCCGCTCACTGCCACGTCTTCACTGTTGTGCCCCTCCTGTGGTGTCACCACCAGACACCACACTTGCTAGGTGGTAGCTTAAATCGGCCGTGGTCCATTTAGTACATGTCGGACCCGCGTGTTGACACTGTGTGATCGCAGACCGAGCGCCACCACAAGGCAGGTCTCGAGATACGGAATAGCACTCGCCCCAGTTGTACGACGACTTTGCTAGCGACTACACTGACGAAGCCTTTCTCTCATTTGCCGAGAGACAGTTAGAATAGCCTTCAGCTAAGTCCATGACTACGACCTAGCAAGGCGCCATTAACCGTATCTGAAGATAGTCTTATTTGTATTATCAAGAGCGATGTACCACAAGGATGGAATAAAGATAAGTATTCGAGGAGCTGCATACTTTTCTTATTAGAATTCACTACTTATCCTGTTCCAGAATTCACGCCCGTCTGCGTTAGATAGCGTGCATTTCGGCCTCCTCTATCTACAAGGTGTTGGCACATTTGCCAACACATCATTGGCAACGAGGGAAACGTGCTCTTTCTAATTGCTTACATTTACTTGTGTCATGGCTTCGCCACATTCTCCAGATGTACTGTCCAAATTTTATTGCTTGCAGAATCAGCAGACGCAGGCGTTATTGGATGCCCCTGGACAGCTCGTCCAGGGTCAACGTGCCATTCAACCCGATGCGGCCGCCGCCGCTTCCTCGCTGCCGCCGCCACAACATGCAGTTGCACCGCAGTTTCACAATTTTGATGCGGCGCACGAATCCTGGAATGGTCCCGCCAGTTTGGATTTCATCTCGCCGCCTACAGAATTCAAGGTAACGAGCGCCAGCCTCATTTATTGTCGTGTGTAGGGGTGCAAACATACCGTGTGATAGTGAAATTGTTTCCCCGACGCGACATAGCAACTCTGTCCTACGAAGAAATTTTGTCGGCATTGGACGCCTATTTCAAAGAAACAGTCAATGTAGTAGCAAAACGGTATACTTTCTTTCGTACAAAACGTACGGCCGGTCAAACTAATAGGGAGTGGGTTGCAACTTTGCAAGGCCTTACTAGGGATTGTGCGTTTGAATGTGACTGTGGCCTTCCTTATTCAGATACTATGGTACGCGATGCAATTGCACAGAACGCTTCTGATGTTCGCATATGGGAACAGATTTTGAAACTAGTTAATCCCTCCCTTCAGCAAGTGATAGACATATTGGATAGACAAGACACACTTGACTGTGCTCAGGAATCTGTTGAAACGTCGCCAGCAGTGTGTAACAATAACCGGCCCGTCGGGCGCGCTGCGCGGCCCGGTAAACTGCCCTCGCGCACGTCTGCGCAGCTGCCGCCACGCTCTACACCAGGTGTGCCGCGCCAGCACACAACTGCAGTGAAATCATGCCCGCGGTGTGCTACTAAACATTCGCGTGAACATTGCCCGTCACGCCAAGCTATTTGCTTTTTCTGTAATAGGAAAGGACATGTTCAAAGTGTTTGCCAGAAAAAGCTCCGATCAGACAATCACAATCGTTCCCGGCCTTTTGCTTCGCGCCGGAATCGAACCAAGGACACTCAGGCTCCTGGACCTTCACCCATGGACATTCATGTAGTTAATTCCACTTCGTCCAGTACCACTTTCTCTAACAGTGACTGTGTTCGTCCCACAAAAAGTGTGCGTCGACGTCGCTGGAAATCACGTCAATTAGCAAGTGATGCTGTACCTGTATCAGTTCAAATTGCACGAGACAGTCGCTCTTGTCGTCAGCAGGACAATAAACTTTTTGTAGATTTGGACTTTAATGGCAAGGTCATACCATTCCAGCTCGATACCGGAGCTGCAGTTTCATTGCTCAATCACGACACGTACAAACAACTGGGCAAACCTCCGTTGGGTGCCGCAAATGTTCAGCTCAGTACATATTCAGGACAGATAATTCCTGTGTTAGGACAGTGCAGCCTTCTTGCAACATACAAGGGACAAACAAAACTTGTGTCATTTTACGTTCTTCGTTCTTCTACTGCAGTGAACTTGTTTGGTTTAGATTTATTTCAGTTGTTTAACATGTCTATAGTAAATCAGGTCCTATCAGTGACTCAGACTGTGCCTTCAGACAGTGTTGCTTGGTTGTGTGAAGAATTTGCAGACATTTTTGCACCGGGCTTAGGTTGCGCTAAAAACTATGAAGCACATTTGGAATTGAAAGTAAACGCGCAACCGAAATTTTTCCGAGCGCGCAATGTTCCCCACGCATTGCGTGATGAGGTCGCAAGAACATTAAACGATTTAGAATCACAAGGTGTAATTGAACGTGTGCAGGCTTCTCTCTGGGCATCACCCTTAGTAATTTTGCCAAAACCTTCTGGAAAACTGAGACTTTGTGTGGACTTCAAGGCAACAGTGAATCCACAACTCGTTATTGCAACTTTTCCCTTACCCCGCCTGGAAGATCTTTTTGCTAAACTGTGCCCGGGTAAATATTTTTCGAAGTTGGACCTAGCAGATGCGTACTTGCAAATCCCAGTGGACGCCGAATCCCAGCGCGTCTTGGTGGTTAACACGCATCTTGGTTTGTACCGCTTCAAAAGACTGCCATTCGGGTGTGCATCCGCCCCTGCATTGTTTCAGCAATATTTACAAACTATTTGTGCGTCAGTCCCTACTGCTGTGAACTATCTGGACGATATTGTGATCTCCGGAAAGACAGCCGACGAGCATTTAGCACACCTCCGAACATTATTTCAGGTATTGCGACAAAATGGTCTTCGCTTGCGGAAGGACAAATGTGTGTTTTTTGCTCGGGACTTGCCGTATTTGGGACATGTCATCAATGCCCAAGGCATACATCCGAGTCCAGAGCACCTCCGTGCCATACAAGATTTGCCTTCACCACAAAATGTGAAGCAGCTGCAGAGTGTGTTGGGTAAAATTAACTATTATCATCGCTTTCTGCGCAATGCCTCTTCTATTTCAGCTCCGCTTCATAGCTTACGCCGTAAGGGTGTGCCGTTTGTCTGGACGACGGAATGCGAACGCGCCTTTCGCCAGTTGAAATCGGCGTTGCTTTCTAATACTTGCCTTACGCCATTCGATCCCCAGAAACCCCTTTTGTTGATGGTAGATGCATCGGATTTCGGGATCGGTGCTGTGCTTGCGCACAAAGTTGGCTCGCATGGTCGCCCTATTGCCTTTGCGTCCAAATTGCTCTCATCTGCGCAAAGAAATTACTCACAGATAGAGAAAGAAGCTTTGGCTCTCGTCTTTGGTGTTACAAAGTTCCATGATTTCTTGTATGGCCGTCACTTTACCATCATAACAGACCACAAACCTTTGACATCGATTTTTCATCCGAACAAACCTGTACCTCCGCGTACAGCGCAGAAATTCATTCGCTGGTCGATTTTCCTCTCGCAGTACCGCTACGATATCTTGTATCGGTCCACTGCTAAGCACGGAAACGCCGATGCGTTGTCCCGTTTGCCTGTTGCTGAGGATAAAGCATTCAATTCTTCCGAACTTGCTTGCATGTTCATTGATTCGGAAACCGATGAAGTGGTCGAATCGTTTCCGATTGATTTTCGTCGTGTAGCTACAGCCACAGCTGCTGACCCTGTCCTTGCTACCGTTTTGCGTTTTGTTGCTACGCAATGGCCTTTGTCAAAGTCTCGGATCGAGGATCCGTTGGTTCGCCGATTTTTTGCTCACAAGGAGAGACTTTTTGTTCGACGTGGTGTTTTGTTGTTGCGTTCTGATAATGATCAGTCCAGAGTCGTGGTCCCATGTTCGTTACAGTCCTCTGTTTTACGGCTTCTTCACCAAGGACATTGGGGTATAGTGCGGACGAAACAACTTGTTCGTCAGCAGGTACTTGGTTCGGAATCGATGCTGCGATTACGAATATGTGTTCTTCTTGCATGGCGTGTGCCAAACAACAATCCGCACCGCCGCGGAAAGTCTTTGCATGGCCAAAAGCCACTTCCCCTTGGCAACGCTTGCACATCGATTTTGCTGGTCCATTCTGGAATGCTCGATGGTTGGTTCTGATAGATGCCTTCAGTAATTTTCCTTTTGTTGTCCGGATGTCTTCCACGACGTCCTCTGCCACCATCCAAGCGTTGTCTGCTATCTTTTGCATTGAAGGTCTTCCGCAGACTATTGTTTCCGACAATGGCCTACAATTCATGTCCGCTGAATTTCAGTCTTTCTGCAAGGCCAATGGTATTCAACATCTGACATCCGCGCCGTTTTCGCCTCAGTCAAACGGTGCCGCTGAACGATTGGTCCGGACTTTCAAGTCACAGATGTTGAAGTTGAAAGAGTCGCATTCTCGGGAGGACGCGTTGTTGCTCTTTTTGTCATCGTATCGCTCTCAGCCCCGAGATGGTCGCTCGCCGGCTGAGTTGCTCCACGGTCGTCCTCATCGAACCTTGATGTCTTTGCTGCATCCGCCGCATCAGGTTCCTGTGCCGCGGCAGACTTCTTCTTTTGCTCCAGGCGACGTTGTATTCTATCGCAGCTTTCGCGGTTCACGGCGTTGGCTCGCAGGGCGCATTCTTTGCTGCCTCGGCCGCGCGATGTATTTGGTTTTGGGGGCCTCTGGTGAGGTGCGTCGGCATCTCAATCAGCTGCGCCTCTGTCGTCGCACGGGTTCTGCCGCTCGCCGTCTGCTTTCAGCGACGGTGCCATCCGGTCAGCGCCCTGGGGACCCATCTACTGGCTCGCCTCATCCCCAGGTGTTACCGACGATGCCTTCCATTTTGCCCCATGGCGACGCGCCGCCGCAGCCGCCGCCGCCGCCGCCGCCGCCTGTTCTCCCGCCGGCGCCGCCCGCAGTGGACGCCTCGCTGCAGCCGCCTAGCGCCTCCCTGGGTCACGCGCCGCCGATCGCTTCCCGTGACCAGCTGTCCTCCGCCATGGAACTCTTGCCCGCTCCGGACCACATGGCGTCTTCGCGCGTCGGCTACCCCAACGCAATGGAGGTTGACCCTTCGGCCCCTACTGTCTCTTTACGGGCGCATACACCGCATGTTGACGTGCACCCTGGACTAGGTTTTCAGGCGTTTCCTAGCTCCCCTCAGACCAAATGGCCGGGTGCGGGTGGCACAGCCTCACCTGTTGTTAGGCTCCCCACCTCATCGCATACGTCAACATGGGGTCCTCCCCACGGCGGGCGGAAGCCTTGTCTCACGACCGTTCGCCGATTTGCGGGGGAGGAATGTGGTGTCACCGCCAGACACCACACTTGCTAGGTGGTAGCTTAAATCGGCCGCGGTCCATTTAGTACATGTCGGACCTGTGTGTCGCCACTATGTGATCGCAGACCGAGCGCCACCACAATGCAGGTCTGTAGATACGGAATAGCACTCGCCCCAGTTGTACGACGACTTTGCTAGCGACTACACTGACGAAGCCTTTCTCTCATTTGCCGAGAGACAGTTAGAATAGCCTTCAGCTAAGTCCATGACTACGACCTAGCAAGGCGCCATTAACCGTATCTGAAGATAGTCTTATTTGTATTATCAAGAGCGATGTACCACAAGGATGGAATAAAGATAAGTATTCGAGGAGCTGCATACTTTTCTTATTAGAATTCACTACTTATCCTGTTCCAGAATTCACGCCCGTCTGCGTTAGATAGCGTGCATTTCGGCCGCCTCTATCTACAAGGTGTTGGCACATTTGCCAACACATCACCTCCTACCCTCCATCTATACACCCTTCATCTCCTTTCCCACAGTGGCTTCCATCAACTCCCCATCCCGGATGATGCCTTCTCTCCCTCCATTTATCCCTCCTATCAACTCTGATCCTCATCCCCCCCCCTCCTTTCCTCCATCCTTTCCCTGGGCTCTCTCTTCCCCCCTTCCATCCTGTGTTTCTCCCCGCCTAACTCTCCCTACCTCCCTTCTCCCCCTGAGTCCTTTTGTATTCCCCTCCTCTGCCTTCACCACTCCCAGTCGCATCTGCCCAGCGCCCCCAACCCCTCTTATGGGTCCTCATCCACCACTGGCTCCTTTCCCCCTTCCCCCCTACGGTTTTCCTCTCCTTCCCCCCTTTTTTATTTTCCCATCATCTGTCCAGTTTCCCCTCCACCTGGTCTCGGGTGTGGTATGTCATACTTGACAACCTTTTAGTGCAGTGTTCCAGTGAATGTTCAGTGTTGTTTCGTCTTTCCAAGTGTTGCAAACAGAAACAATGCTGTCACCGGATGTGAAGTTTGTGTCTTTTGCGAACAGAAACCAGACTGTCGCCGTGTTTTTTTAATTGTCTGTCTATTATTTTACCTGTCTGTTTCATATGTATTTTATTAGCATCATCATCCCTTTGGTCTATGTTTTAAGTTCCACGATTTTTTCGCCATGTTACCATTTCAGTCTCCGGTTTTATCGCCTGTTTTTATTATATATTATCTTCACCTTTTTGAAACAAAGTCTGTAGGCTGAAGAGCGGCATACTAAGCTGCTGCCAGCCCGCCCCCTTCGGGGGGAATCGCAATTCAATAAAGAAAAGAAAAAAAAGCTCAGCCAGCCAGTCTAACATTGCGTACGTCTCTGAACTTATCGCCTCGCCTTAGACAGCGTATTTACTTTCGTGTTCTGCCTGTTTACGAGTGTACGTGGTTGTCTAGTTAGATTTTCTTGACTCTGTTGTCTCGTCTTGTTGTTGTCGTAAGGTCCTTCGCTGGTAGTGTCCGTCCTCTCCGTTGTCTTGTTGTTTGCGGGACGCTCCGCGGGTCCTGCGCGTTTCCATCACTTCAACCCCGCGACTGTTCCGGTCGCCGTTACAACACGAAAACTGACATTTTTGGTCCATTTCATCAACGTCCCCCCTTAAACACTATTTCTGTGCATGGGACTGGAGTGCAAGCTGCTAAGATTTCCCAGTGTGTGCGCGATACATCGCAGAAAAATCTCAGGTTTACAAATGTGACCAGCAAGATCTTGTTGCACCTTTTTGTCATTGTTGGTACCTGCATAAAGAGGCACGACGATAAAGAAGGGCGGGGAAGAGAAGTGAGGGAGCACGTGTCGCAGTAAGAGCCCTGGGAGGATGACGAGCGAGGAGGTACAGACGGCCACCCCGTGGGGTGCGAGCGCTCCGTCTGACCCGGCGGCTCGGCGGCTCGCCTAATTGGCTTGTTACCCGACACGCCGCTGGCGGCGCTCGCACCCACACACAGTGGCTGAGTTACACCGGCCGTCTCCCAGACCTCGTACCGGCGCTGAGGCCAGGCTGCTAGAGTTCGTCCCCCCTCGGCCCCTGCCCAATTGGCAGCAGCTGGCTACTGCTGCGCTGCTCGCTATCCCCTGGCCTGCAGCCTCAATTGCCTCCTGTTCCACCTCCTCCACCTTTCGCGAAGAAGACAACAGAGATCCTTGTTAGCAGATAGAAGACTGAGGACTGTCGTCAAATGAAAACAGCCTGAGGGCTTTGGGAACACACCACTTTTTCCGGCTCTGTTTCTCACTACAATAATAAACGAAAAATATACCTATTCAAAAAAGCAGATAAAAATTCACTTGACGCCTTCCTGAGAGACAATCTCCAATCATTCCAAATTAATAATATACGTGTAGACCAGATGTGGCTTAAATTCAAAGAAATAGTATCGACAGCAAATGAGATATTTATACCAAATAAATTAACAAACGACGGAGCTGATCCTCCTTGGTATACAAAACGGGTTAGAACACTGTTGCAGAAACAACGAAACAAACATGCCAAATTTAAACAGACGCAAAATCCCCAAGATTGGCGATCTTTTACAGAAGCTCGAAATTTAGCAAGGACTTCAATGCGAGATGCCTATGTTTCCACAACGAAACTTTGTCTCGAAACCTGGCAGAAAATCCAAAGAGATTCTGGTCGTATGTGAAGTATGTTAGCAAGAAACAATCAGTGAATTCTCTGCAGCCAGCCGGGGTGGCCGAGCGGTTCTAGGCGCTACCGTCTGCACGACCGCTATGGTCGCAGGTTCGAATCCTGCCTCGGGCACGGATGTGTGTGACGTCCTTAGTTAGGTTTAAGTAGTTCTAAGTTTTAGGGGACTGATCACCTTAGAAGTTAAGTCCCATAGTGCTCAGAGCCATTTGAACCATTTTTGAACCTTCTCTGCACGGCAGCAATGGAGATACTATCGAAGACAGTGATGCCAAACCACAGTTACTAAACACAGCCTTCCGAAATGCCTTCACAAAAGAAGACGAAGTAAATTTTCCAGAATTCGAGTCGAGAACAGCTGCCAACATGAGTAACGTAGAAGTAAATATCCTCGGAGTAGTGAAGCAACTTAAATCACTTAATAAAATCAAGTCTTCTGGTCCAGACTGTATACCAATTAGGTTCCTTTCGGAGTATGCTGATGTATTAGCTCCATACTTAACCATCATATACAACCGTTCGCTCGAAGAAAGATCCATACCCACATACTGGAAAGTTGCACAGGTCACACCAATATACAAGAAAGGTAGTAGGAGTAATCCACTCAATTACAGGCCCATATCGTTACCGTCGATATGGAGCAGGATTTTAGAACATATATTGTGTTCGAAAATAATGAATTGCCTCCAATAAAACGGCCTATTGACATATAGTCAACATGGGTTTACAAAACATCGTTCTTGCGAAACACAACTAGCTCTTTATTCACATGAAGTGCTGAGTGCTATTGACAAGGGTTTTCAGATCGATTCCGTATTTCTGCATTTCCGGAAGGCTGTTGACACTGTACCACGCAAGCGGCTCGTAGTGAAATTGCGTACTTATGGAATGTCGTCTTAGTTATGTGACTGGATGTGTGATTCCCAGTCAGAGAGGTCACAGTTCGTAGTAATTGACGGAAAGTCATCGAGTAAAACACAAGTGATATCTGGCGTTCCCCAAGGTAGTGTTATAGGCCCTTGCGCTGTTCCTTATCTATATAAACGAATTGGGAGACAATCAGAGCAGCCGTCTTCGGTTGTTTGCAGATGACGCTGTCGTTTATCGACTAATAAAGTCATCAGAAGATCAAAGCAAACTGCAAAACGATTTAGAAGAAAAAATATCGGAATGGTGCGAAAAGTGGCAGTTGATCTTAAATAACGAAAAGTGTGAGGTCATCCACATGAGTGCTAAAAGGAACTCGTTAAACTTCGGTTACATGATAAATATGTCTAATCTAAAAGCCGTAAATTCCACTAAATACCTAGGTATTACAATTACGAACAACTTAAATTGGAAGGAACACATAGAAAATGTTGTGGGGAAGACTAACCAAAGACTGCATTTTATTGGCAGGACACTTAGAAAATGTAAGACACCTACTAAGGAGACTGCCTACACTACGCTTGTCCGTCCTCTTTTAGAATACTGCTGCGCGGTGTGGGATCCTTACCAGATAGGACTGACGGAGTACATCGAAAAAGTTCAAAGAAAGGCAGCACGTTTTGTATTACCGCGAAATATGGGAGAAAGTGTCACAGAAATGACACAGGATTTGGGCTGGACATCATTAAAAGAAAGGCGTTTTTCGTTGCGACGGAATCTTCTCACGAAATTCCAATCACTAACTTTCTGCTCCGAGTGTGAAAATATTTTGTTGACTCCGACGTACATAGGTAGGGACGATCACCGCGATAAAATAAGGCAAATCAGAGCTCGTACGGAAAGATATACGTGTTCAATCTTTCCGCGCGCTATACGAGATTGGAATCATAGAGAATTGTGAAGTTGGTTCGATGAACCCTCTGCCAGACAGTTAAATGTGATTTGCAGATTATGCATGAAGATGAGGATGTAGATGTTCTGGTTGAATGACCGTTTAACTGGTTTTCAAAATCTTTTTAGCTAATGTTGGTGTTCTGAGAATTGATCCGGGTCCGTCAGTTAACAATTCTGTCGCCGACAGTCATGCAATTACGTCGTGCGCCGTGCAGCTGGTTCTAAGAAGAAGAGTAGCGGATTGTTAGAAGTGTACTGATATTTATGAGCCAGCTGATGTGGTAACATGAAGGTAATCTGTGAAGCTGGAATCGGATTTTAAGCGCGGCTGAACAGTTAGGGTACGTGGGAGTAAAGTTGCGGGTGAGTTAAACACCCGCACACTGTTGCGATTCAGGAGTTGACCACCAAGCGGCAGGTTTGTCTTATTGTATCAGGTTGATGCATAACATCGTAGGGTTCTTGTTTTGCATGTTGGTATTCCTGTTCTTATGGGTTTATTTATCGATCGACATTTGGTATTGTAGTTCACTGTTGCTATTTGAGTTTACATACGTTTCTAACATTTGTACACTTAGAGAAAGCTTTTGACAATGTTGACTGGAATACTCTCTTTCAAATTCTGAATGTGGCACGGGTAAAATACAGGGGGCGAAAGGCTATTTACAAAAATGGTTCAAATGGCTCTGAACACTATGGGACTTAACTTCTGAGGTCATCAGTCCCCTAGAACTTAGAACTACATAAACCTAACTAACCTAAGGACATCACACACATCCATGCCCGAGGCAGGATTCGAACCTGCGACCGTAGCGGTCCCGTGGTTCCAGACTGTAGTGCCCAGAACCGCACGGCCACCGCGGCCGGCGGCTATTTACAATTTGTACAGAAACCAGATGGCAGTTATAAGAGTCGAGGGGCATGAAAGGAAAGCAGTGGTTGGGAAGGGAATGAGACAGGGTTGTAGCCTATCCCCGATGTTATTCAATCTGTATATTAAGCAAGCAGTAAAGGAAACAAAAGAAAAATTCGGAGTAGAAATTAAAATTCATGGAGAAGAACTAAAAACTTTGAGGTTCGCCGATGACATTGTAATTCTGTCAGAGATAGTAAAGGATCTAGAAGAGCAGCTGAATGGAGCGGACGATATCTTGAAAGGAGGATATAAGATGAACATCAACAAAAGCAAAACCGGGATAATGGATTGTAGTCGAACTAAATCGGGTGATGCTGCGGGAATTAGGTTAGTAAATGAGACGCTTAAAGTAGTAAAGGAGTTTTGCTATTTGGGAAGAAAAATAACTGATGATGGTCGAAGTAGAGAGGATATAAAATGTAGACTGGCAATGGCAAGGAAAGCGTTTCTGAAGAAGAGAAATTTGTTAACATCGAGTATAAATTTAAGTGTCAGGAAGTCGTTACTGAAAGTATTTGTATGGAGTGTAGCCATGTATGGAAGTGAAACGTGGACGATAAATAGTTTAGACAAGAAGAGAATAGAAGCTTTAGAAATGTGGTGCTACAGAAGAATGCTTAAGATTAGATGGGTAGATCACGTAACTAATGAGGAGGTACTGAATAGAATTGGAGAGAAGAGAAATTTGTGGCACAACTTGACTAGACGAAGGGATAGGTTGCTAGGGCATATTCTGAGGCATCAAGGGATCACCAGTTTAGTATTGGAGAGCAGCGTGGAGAATAAAAATCGTAGAGGGAGACCAAGAAATGAATACACTAAGCAGATTCAGAAGGATGTAGGTTGCAGTAGTTACTGGGAGATGAAGAAGCTTGCACAAGATAGAGTAGCGTGGAGAGCTGCATCAAACCAGTCTCTGGACTGAAGACCATAAGAACAACAAAATCGTCATTTTGTCATTTGAAAATGGTGAGCGGAGTTGTGGAAGCTAGGAAATGGAATGCCAAGCGGAGAAATCGGAACATTTCTTCTGTTTAATTTCAATAGAGACATGACACCAGCGGAGTCAAATGGCTTTAAGCATTATGGGACTTAACATCTGAGGTCATCAGTCCCCTAGACTTAAACCTAACTAACCTAACACACATCCATGCCCGACGCCAGTGGGGTCAACTAGAAAGATATATGCCGTGACTAAGGATAAAGGCATTGGACAGGGCACGCCAAGAAAATGGTTTCCTAGTTTTAAGTATGATCGTTTTGATATTAGTGATTCTCCACATTCAGGAAGACTTTCGGGGTTTGATGAAGATCATTTAAAGGCATTAATCGACAATGATACACGCCAGTGTACTCGAAAACTGGTGAATGTGGTCAACTGTTATCGTTCCACCATCGTGTGACATTTGCACCCAATGCGGAATCGGGTGTATGGATACCGCATGCTCTAAGCAAACATGACAGAAAGCAGCGGGTGGCCATGTGTGCATCTTTGCACGCTCGTCATCAACTGGCTCGTGAACAACACCAAACATTCCTACTCTGTATCGTTACTGGTGCCGAGAAATGATGTCTTTATGCTAACGTAAAGAAAAAAAAGGAATGGTTGATACCAAACAAAGCAGCAACTCCCGGTACAAAGATCTGCTCGCATCCATAATAGGTAATGTTACGCATCTGGTGGAACATCGACGATGTGTACTACGAATTGCTTTTCCGAGGTGTAACCATCTGGCAGTTATTGTCAACAACTGGGACGAGACATATCGCGGAAGCAGTCCAACAACAACGACCAAATAGACTGCGTGAAGTAATGCTACTCCACGATAACGATACACGAGCTGGGTTGGGAAGTCATTCTGCAGCAGCCTTATTCATCTGATATTTCGGCCTCAGATTTTCATCTTTTCCGCTCTCTATAGAACAACCTCGAAGAAACTTCTTTTACGGATGAAAATGCGTTCTGAACATGGCTCCACGAGTTCTTCGCCTCAAAACCACGTGATTTCTACAAAAGCGGAATCAAAAAGTTACCCCAGCATTAGCGTACTATTGTAAACAGAACATATTTCTGGTGAATGAAGACTCTGTGATGTGTGTCTGTTCTGTTTATTTAACTTATGGAAAAACTCTACGAACTTATTCACCTAACCAATAACTTATTGCCCATGAAAGTTCGTGCCAGAAGGCTCCTACAGAGATGAGGAAAGGAGGTGAGTCTATTTTTTTACTACTTAATTGTAAATTTTCTGATGTTTTACTAGAACATTGTGTATTGTAGGGTTTGAAAAGAAGAATCAGCGAATTACTCGTTGATATTACTGCATTTAACCTTCACTTGCGCGTCGAAATAATTGTTCCAGTTGATCCACAAAATCAACAAGGTGCATTTTTCAGAAAAAGGCGAAATGCGTCTGCGGGTTCTTGTTTCTTGTTTTGTGTTGCGTTATTGTGGTTAAAAATGATTAGTTGCGTTTTGGCGGTGTTCCGTTTTATTTTCCAGTTGGCCAGCCAGCGTTCTAGCCTGTCGGTTTATTCCTGATCAGCATTTGGCGCAGGTCAGGGTTGTTCCGCCGCTGCTGTAGTACTGGTTATTCCTCGGGTTTTACTGTCCTTGATAATACATATCGCTAAAACGAATATTATACTACAATAACTTGAGACTGGTCAATCGAATGGGCACATAAAATTCCCCTTGAAGATCATTTTGTTTGTATGGGAAACAAACCGACACTGGGCGTCATGAAAGATGGCATGAGCACCGTTCATTTGTGTGATTCCAGCTACACACTGGAAGAGCTAAACTGCAAACATCTGCCGAAACACCGGATGAAAAGCGTCTGACATCTCTTATGAGAGACACTCGGTATATACAAGGGTCACTCCAAAAGAAATGCACACTATTTTTGTAAAAATACAGTTTTCATTCTGCATGTGTGAAAGTTTTACAGTGTGTAGATACATCCTTCCTGCTTGTTTCCAAAGTTAGTTCAACCTGTTCCCGTGAGGTGGCGCCGTCACAGCATGTCTTCAAGGTGGCTGCTACACTTGACGTTCGTCAGAAGCAACGTGCTGTCATAGAATTCCTGTGCTGTGAAAACGAGCCAGTGGAAAACATCCACAAGAGGTTGAAAACGGTGTATGGAGATGCTGCTGTCGATCGCAGTACAGTTAATCGGTGAGCAAGCAGGTTACGTGATGAAAGGGGGCATGACAATATTGATGACTGTTCTCGCAGCGGCAGGCCTCGTACTGCACACACTCCAGACAATGTGCAGAGAGTTAACGAATTGCCGACTGCTCACAGACGCATCACAGTGAACGAATTGTCACGCTACGTTGAGATAGAGGAAGGAAGTGTTCGCAGAATACTGAAAGTGTTGGCGTTAGAAAAGGTTTGTGCCAGGTGGGTTCCCAGGATGTTGACAGTGGCTCACAAAGAAACAAGGAAAACGGTATGCAGCGAACTTTTGAAACAGTACGAGAATTGTGGAGATGAATTTCTTGGAAGAATTGTGACAGTTGATGCAACATGGCTCCATCATGTTTCACCAGAGACGAAGAGGCAATCAATGGGGTGGCATCATGGAAATTCACCCAAGAAAAAAAAATTCAAAACCACACCTTCTGCTGGAAAAGTTATGGCTACGGTGTTTTTCGATTCCGATGGACTCTTGCTTGTGGACATCATGCCAAGTGGTACCACCATAAATTCTAATGCATATGTGACGACACTGAAGAAACTTCAAGCTCGACTGAGACGTGTTCGACCACATCGGCAAATGCAGGATGTTTTGCTGTTGCACGACAACGCCACGCGTCAGTCACAAAACCATGGAAGTGATCACAAAACTCGGATGGACAACACCTGTCTTACAGTCCTGACCTGGCTCCATGTGACCATCATCTCTTTGGGAAACTGAAAGACTCTCTTCGTGCAACAAGGTTTGATGACTCCCTTGTGCACGCTGACAAACAGTGGCTCCAACAGGTTGGTCCAGAATTTTAGCGTGAGGGTATACAGGCGCTGGTTCCAAGATGGCGTAAGGCAGTTGAGAGGGATGAAAATTATATGGAGAAATGAAAATATTGTTCCTAAAGGATGTATCTACACACTGTAAAACTTTCAAACATGTAGAATAAAAGATGGATTAAAGAGAAATACTGTGCATTTCTTTTGGAGTGATCCCCGTATAAACGTATCGGCAGTGAGAACGACACTCGGAAACTGGGGCGTATGTGAGACGATTACGGCTGCGGAATTTACGGCGATACGGTGTCAAGGATCATTTGACACGTCTTGTTCCCCGTTGCTTCCTTAGGCGACGTGCTGGAACGGGGAAAGCGACCGTGCCGTCCTTTCGGACCGGTGACGGCCGTAGGGCTGCGAGCTGGCAACAGCGTCTGTGACCACCGGCATTCTTCCCCCAGCGTCTTCAGTTTGTGAGATAACAGCGGGGAAACAAAACGAGAGCAGCAGAACAGGTTGCGGCGCGGATTTACGACGTCAGCCTCCGGCCGCTGCTGCTGCCCAGTTTGGTATAACACGAGGCGGGAGCCGCTTCCCCGGATAAGCCGGCGGCCGGGGCAAGCCGTGGCCGCCGCCCGAGCTCCTCCGTCTGCCGGGAGCGAGCGTAGCAGCGCCCGGAAGGCTGGCCAGCTCCTGAAATGTGATGCAGTTCGCACTAGCTTCTACTCAGTACTAGCTGAATTGGACCTGTATCGCTTGATCATTTTTCCTGAGTTGCGGAAAAAATGTGTAATTAATCATCACTCTAAAAGAAATGCACACTATTTTTTTTTTAAATCCATCTTTTAATCTACATGTTTGAAAGTTTTACAGTGTGTAGATACATCCTTTAGGAACAATATTTTCATTTCTCCACATAATTTCCATCCCTCTCAACTGCCTTACGCCACCTTGGAACCAGCGCCTGTATACCCTCACGCTAAAATTCTGGACCAACCTGTTGGAGCCACTGTTTGGCAGCGTGCACAAGGGGGTCATTATCTTCAAACCTTGTTCCACGAAGACAGTCTTTCAGTTTCCCAAAGAGAAGACACTCACATGGAGCCATGTCAGGACTGTAAGGAGAGTGTTTCAGTGTTGTCCGTCCGAGTTTTGTGATCGCTTCCATGGTTTTTTGACTGACATGTGGCCGTGCATTGTCGTGCAACAGTAAAACATCCTGCTTTTGCCGATGTTGTCGAGCACGACTCAGTCGAGCTTGAAGTTTCTTCAGTGTCGTCACATATGCATCAGATTTTATGGTGGTTCCACTTCGCATGATGTCCACAAGCAAGAGTCCTTCGGAATCGAAAAACACCATAGCCATAACTTTTCCAGCAAGAGGTGTGGTTTTGAATTTTTTTTCTTGGGTGAATTTCCATGCTGCCACTTCATTGATTGCCTCTTTGTCTCTGGTGAAACATGATGGAGCCATGTTGCATCACCTGTCACAATTCTTCCAAGAAATTCATCTCCACTATTGTCGTACTGTTCCAGAAGTTTGCTGTAAACCGTTTTTCTTGTTTCTTTGTGAGCCACTGTCAACATCCTGGGAACCCACCTGGCACAAACCTATTCAGTATTCTGTAAACACTTCCTTCCCCTATCCCAACGTAGCGTGACAATTTGTTCACTGTGATGCGTCTGTCAGCAGTCGCCAATTCTTTAACTCTGTGCACGTTGTCTGGAATGTGTGCAGTACGAGGCCTGCCGCTGCGAGGACAATCCTCAATATTGTCGTGCCCGCTTTCATCACGTAACCTGCTTGCCCACCGACTAACTGTACTGCGATCGACAGCAGCATCTCCATACACCTTTTTCAACCTCTTGTGGATGTTTCCCATTGTCTCGTTTTCACAGCACAGGAATTCCATGACAGTGCGTTGCTTCTGACGAACGTCAAGTGTAGCAGCCATCTCGAAGACATGCTGTGATGGCGCCACTCACGGGAACAGGAAACAAGCGGGAAGGCAGTATCTACACACTGTGAAACTTTCACACATGCAGAATGAAAAGAGTATTTTTACAAAAATAGTGTGCATTTCTTTTGGAGTGACCCTCGTAATTTGTATAACATCTGATGTATTCAAAGTATCTTCATTTTTAAACAGCTAAAATGGTACACCCCTCAAGTTGCGGGTTACCTAGCTAACGGCTCCCAGCGGTAGCAAAAATTTTATTTTCTCTGTCTATTCACATAAAAATGTAAATGTTAGTTTGCTCACTGCGAGGATTCATTAGCTCCGTGGGCAGAACAGCTTCTTCGTGTTCTCTATCAGTTGCAGTCTTCTTTATTGTCCTATTTTTTACGTTCAAGCAGCCTGTCCGTGTACTGTTTTTACGGTATTTCTTTTACATTCACCAAATAAAAGAAGTACATCCAACTGCTCCTCATCGGTGTATATGTCTGAACGCAACGAATGTTGAAGCAGAAATGAGCGGCCTGCAGTGCAGACTACTAAGCGGGCAAATGTGTTGACGTTCTTACACAACGTAGCACGAGAGTTTGCTTGGCGGTGTTTGCACCCCTAACGTCGATTCCGGCCACTTTGCGCTCAAATTCTAGGACATTTCTCTATTATTTTTTACATTTCAACGTCAACATTAACAGACGCTATATAATCATAAATGTCTTCTCAGGAGCTATCAAATGAAATTGTAAAAAGTATACGCTTCTATTTAAAAAAAACGTACTTACTCCGTTGATACCAGCGCTGAGAAACATGAACCAAAAAATACAGTACGTGCCTCTGGACGTTCTAACATTTGCCGAAAGCCGCGTTCCGAAAGGTCAAACGTTCAACCATTCACGAAATAAAATGGGTGTTATGACTCACGTGTGTACCCCTATAATGAACAAGATTCAAGGTCAGGGGCAGGGAGGAAGAGGAGAGAAACAGAGGGTTGGGAGGAAATGGACATAGAAAACGGGGAGGAGGAGATGGACAGAGAGAGGGAGAGATGGTGATGGACTGAGGGAGGGGAAAGGAGACGAAGATATGCAGAGAAGGCAGGAGGGGGAGATGGACAGAGACAGGGGAGGGAGGAGATCAGGACGTACATCCAGTTCTCATACATATTAGAAACGCGTGATTCTCTTTTCTTTCTTTTCAATTTAAGCAGACTGAGCTAGAGCATAGCGTGGCCAGGTACAGCTAGTATTTCATGAAGTTATTGATCGACTTTAAAATTTTAAAATTCTGTCATAATCTGCTCATTAAGAGGTATAATCTAACGTTAAACGTTCAACACAATAAGTCAGGTATTCAGGTATTAACGTTAGAAATTGTGTATGTGTCTTGGATCGGCGTAACTCACGGCGCGCAATTTTGTGCAGACTATATACATAGTACACTCCTGGAAATTGAAATAAGAACACCGTGAATTCATTGTCCCAGGAAGGGGAAACTTTATTGACACATTCCTGGGGTCAGATACATCACATGATCACACTGACAGAACCACAGGCACATAGACACAGGCAACAGAGCATGCACAATGTCGGCACTAGTACAGTGTATATCCACCTTTCGCAGCAATGCAGGCTGCTATTCTCCCATGGAGACGATCGTAGAGATGCTGCATGTAGTCCTGTGGAACGGCTTGCCATGCCATTTCCACCTGGCGCCTCAGTTGGACCAGCGTTCGTGCTGGACGTGCAGACCGCGTGAGACGACGCTTCATCCAGTCACAAACATGCTCAATGGGGGACAGATCCGGAGATCTTGCTGGCCAGGGTAGTTGACTTACACCTTCTAGAGCACGTTGGGTGGCACGGGATACATGCGGACGTGCATTGTCCTGTTGGAACAGCAAGTTCCCTTGCCGGTCTAGGAATGGTAGAACGATGGGTTCGATGACGGTTTGGATGTACCGTGCACTATTCAGTGTCCCCTCGACGATCACCAGTGGTGTACGGCCAGTGTAGGAGATCGCTCCCCACACCATGATGCCGGGTGTTGGCCCTGTGTGCCTCGGTCGTATGCAGTCCTGATTGTGGCGCTCACCTGCACGGCGCCAAACACGCATACGACCATCATTGGCACCAAGGCAGAAGCGACTCTCATCGCTGAAGACGACACGTCTCCATTCGTCCCTCCATTCACGCCTGTCGCGACACCACTGGAGGCGGGCTGCACGATGTTGGGGCGTGAGCGGAAGACGGCCTAACGGTGTGCGGGACCGTAGCCCAGCTTCATGGAGACGGTTGCGAATGGTCCTCGCCGATACCCCAGGAGCAACAGTGTCCCTAATTTGCTGGGAAGTGGCGGTGCGGTCCCCTACGGCACTGCGTAGGATCCTACGGTCTTGGCGTGCATCCGTGCGTCGCTGCGGTCCGGTCCCAGGTCGACGGGCACTTGCACCTTCCGCCGACCACTGGCGACAACATCGATGTATTGTGGAGACCTCACGCCCCACGTGTTGAGCAATTCGGCGGTACGTCCACCCGGCCTCCCGCATGCCCACTATACGCCCTCGCTCAAAGTCCGTCAACTGCACATACGGTTCACGTCCACGCTGTCGCGGCATGCTACCAGTGTTAAAGACTGCGATGGAGCTCCGTATGCCACGGCAAACTGGCTAACACTGACGGCGGCGGTGCACAAATGCTGCGCAGCTAGCGCCATTCGACGGCCAACACCGCGGTTCCTGGTGTGTCCGCTGTGCCGTGCGTGTGATCATTGCTTGTACAGCCCTCTCGCAGTGTCCGGAGCAAGTATGGTGGGTCTGACACACCGGTGTCAATGTGTTCTTTTTTCCATTTCCAGGAGTGTATATTTAGGAAGGGGAGCGCTTTGACACTTCCAATAACCTTTACATATAATTTCACCTTCCCTTCTACACATTTTATCTCTTACATTCCCTTCCTCTTTTTCTTCTGCTTCTTCTTCTCCTCCTTTGCCTTTTTTCCGTTTTTTTCTTTTCACGGTGTTGCGATTGTTATTATTTCTAAAACTTCGCTTCCGCCGCTTTTCCTCGAAGTTGAGGCTTTATTGCGAAAAACTTACAAAATATTTACGATTCAAAGTATTGACCATCGCTGGCCACTATTTTCTCCCACCTCTCGAACAGCATGCAAATCCCGCGACGGAAGAACTACGCCTCTTTTAAAGAGATCCATGAAACGAGCCAATATTGCACTTGTTCATGTGACTGGGAGTGCTAGTCAGCCAGGCTGTGTGCCATTGATTAAAAAAGGTGGTAGTCAGAGAGAGCAATGTCTTGAGAATGTCGCTGGGTAGGACTTCCCATATCAACGTTTCCAAGTATGTTTTGACTGGTTGTTCAACATGAGATCGAGAAATGTGTTGTTTCACATTTCAAGTTTTTACACTGGATATTTTTCGAACAGAAGACGATGTGTTTCGCCACAGAGGTTCGGAGTACAAGCAATGTGATCTATGATTGTCAGTAGAATTGTTGCTGCCAGTAGCATTCAGTGAGAAGTACGTGAGGGAGTCGGATGTTGGTTACACTGTTGAGCCCTCTGGAAAAAAAAAAAAAAAAACCTAGCAGGCCACAGCGATCAAAACGCAAAGGATGTTGATTTTTGGGAATACGATTTGGTAAAGACTGAACTGAGAAATCTGAAGATTTTCGTGTGATGTCGCTGCATTGCTTGCTCGCGCTTAATTTATGTGTCTAGAAAGACAAATACTTAGTAATTTTCTCTTTATTGGGAGAGTAATACTTTTTATAAGAAGTGATTTTTCTAAAGATGGTTATAATTGTCAAGGAATGTGTTTCATTATTCACAATTAAGTTTTTGAATGGAATTTCTTTTCAGTCATTTAGTAAGCTGAACTTCTACCACTGTCTTCTCACGAAAATTTTGCTTCATAATTGTGTATCGCCGCACTGCAGTGAGTGGAACACCCTCTTCCAAAGTAAGCACGGTGCGCGTAGCATAGCTGCTCTTCTTTGCATTGCTTTTGGGCAAGGCTGCCGGACGGTGTGGCCGTGCGGTTCTAGGCGCTTCAGTCCGTTTCTTTACTAGTAACGCTATTCGCAACGCTTGCAAAATTATATCGTTGTACGATATGACGTTTTAGAGTGGGAGTTCGTCTGTTTTAAGTATCAGATGTAAAGTGTTACTGATATTGATATAAACTACATGCGGTGTATTGTTTTCGGGTAAAAAGACAAATAATGCTTGTTGTGCTCCCAAAATTCCATGAGAAATACGAATCTGTTGAAAACGCTCCGCAGCACTGGAGTATTTGCCTTGTGCTTCATTGATAGTCTTACTGTACGCTAATCTTGCCGGAAACTGCAGCCTTTTGCAGGTGAATGATACGTCAGTTGAAATTAGTGCAATTCGTAGTACGAGCACGGTTAATATTTCCACTTCTACGATGTTTTTAAGGTTTTTTGCGATGGCATACCGAGAGCGACTTTAGGAACTGTGGAAGTCCACACATTTCTCTTAGCAGAGTACGGATCAGTGCGATACATGCCGTTTCCCATTTGCCTTAAACGCTGAAGCGCCAGATAAACTGGCATAGGCATGCGTATTCGAATACAGAGATGTGTGAAAAGGCAGAATACGGAACTGCGGTCGGCAACGCCTATACAAGACAAGTGTCTGGCACAGTTGTTAGGTCGGTTACATACGACCTCTTGCAATGGTAGTTAAAAATAGTAATAATAGAAGGTAAGACGAAACACAATAAGCGCACATTTCCAATATTTATACAGGGCTATTACAAATGATTGAAGCGATTTCATAAATTCACTGTAGCTCCATTCATTGATATATGGTCACGACACACTACAGATACGTAGAAAAACTCATAAAGTTTTGTTCGGCTGAAGCCGCACTTCAGGTTTCTGCCTCCAGAGCGCTCGAGAGCGCAATGAGACAAAATGGCGACAGGAGCCGAGAAAGCGTATGTCGTGCTTGAAATGCACTCACATCAGTCCCTCATAACAGTGCAACGACACTTCAGGACGAAGTTCAACAAAGATCCACCAACTGCTAACTCCATTCGGCGATGGTATGCGCAGCTTAAAGCTTCTGGATGCCTCTGTAAGGGGAAATCAACGGGTCGGCCTGCAGTGAGCGAAGAAACGGTTGAACGCGTGCGGGCAAGTTTTACGTGTAGCCCGCGGACGTCGACGAATAAAGCAAGCAGGGAGCTAAACGTACCACAGCCGACGGTTTGGAAAATCTTACGGAAAAGGCTAAAGCAGAAGCCTTACCGTTTCGAACTCATTGATGGGGACATGCTGCGCCGAGTGTGGGAGGAACTTGATTATCGGCTTGATGTCTGCCGAATCACTAAAGGGGCACATATCGAACATTTGTGAATGCCTAAAAAAACTTTTTGAGTTTTTGTATGTGTGTGCAAAGCATTGTGAAAATATCTCAAATAATAAAGTTATTGTAGAGCTGTGAAATCGCTTCAATCATTTGTAATAACCCTGTAACCTGATGCCGAAACACTGATGTGTAGAAGCAGCACTTTCCTGTCATTAAGAATCAGAAGGACCTTCCGTGGGATACGGAGTATGTTGTAGAAGAGGGAAATGTCGGTCAGTGAGGAAGGTAGGAATGTGGTAGTATAAGTAATGAAGAATGGCGCGCAGAAGCGATGGGATAGGAGAGGCTGTTGGGACAGAAGAATGGGTGGGAACAGGGGGGGAGGGGGGGGGGACCGGTGACGTTCATAGTTGTTGACAAAACGGGGGGGGGAGAGGCAGATGGGGAAGAAAAGAGGCTAAGGGGCGGGGGGGGGGGGGGAGGAAGCCCTGGTGAGGTCGAGTGGGTGGAATGGACTTACAGCAGGTAGGATGGGTAAATGTTGTGGTAGAGTTCATGATCTTGGAGGGGTAGATGGGTGAAGCGTCATTGGGACAGTATGTGTAGGGTTGGTGTAATGTGTTGCTTAAGGCGTGGCAGTATATGAGGATTGGAAAGAAGAGGGGAAACGATAGGATTATTGGAGTCAAGTTTGCAGATGGTGTAGATTGTTTGGAGGTCTTTAATGAGAGTAACAGAAGGCAGGAATTTTATGAGTTGGTAAAGGATTCTTGTAGGAGAAGCAAAGTGCATGAGGTTCGAGGATTTGGAGGAACTTATAGAACTTTGGGGAGCAGATATACATGCAACATTTGCGTAGTAAAGAATAGGGCGGATCAGCGAGTGACTGTGTTGAACGTCAATGGCACCTTAGATATAGAAATTTTTAAAAATAGATGGTGGTCCATCACAGAAAATTAAATAAACACAAGATTATGTTTGAACATACTAGAATTCTGCATCGAACTATTAGGACTATGATCAGACTGTGAAAACAAGTTCAACAGAGTCACCGACTATGCACTTAGCAAAAAAGAAAAAGCACAGGGGAAAGGCTTCGAGTAGTTTACCACCTGATATAATGAATGGGTGGCGATGGACAGCGAGCGCAATCTATGGACGTAGAGAGCGTCTTAGACCTAGGGTGCCCCACCACTGAGACGTGATCTGGCAATTCAGATGCAGTAGTATGGGCATGTAAGTGGGAGCCTCGTCAGTTTCACGACAGATTTAACCCCTTACGGCGATGGTGGAAGCAGTCATCGAAAGCTTGGAGTATTATCCGAATTTTATACGGCAAGTTAACCGGGAACTTTTTATCCTAGGTTTCCGTCGCGAAAATCTGCGCAGCAATACTAATCTTGTCTTCGTAAATACATGCTTGAACTCTACATCTACATAAATACTCCACAAGCCGCTGCACAGTGCACAGCGCAGGATATATTCTATCAACATTATGTTTTCTTTCCTACTCGATTCGCATACTGAGTGAGAAAAAAATGTTTGCGTATACTTTTCTACGCGCGCTAATCTCTCTTATTTTATTCCCACAATCCCTACGCACAGAATACATTCGTTGAAGCATAATGGTCGCGAAAGCTTCTTCGAATTCGAATTTTCTAAATTTACCCAACAGTGTTTGGTGGGAACTTCTTCCAAGGATTCTCATTTACTTTCCATGAGCGTTTCTGTTACACTTTCGTTTGTGCTACGTTCACCTGTTACTGTCCTACCCACATGTCTCTGAATTCGGTTAATGTGTATTGTGTGCCTACTTAATAAAGACTCCAAACACTGGAAAAATGCTCTAGAATTGGTCTAGTTAGCATCTCGTATTCGATTTCTTTTGAAGAGGTTTTCCCAGGACCCTTAGAACAAATTGAAGTCTTCCATTCTCATCTGCAATACTAATTTTACTCAATCGTCCCATTTTACTTAGATAATGTGTCATGCTCAACATATTCACCACTAATATTGCAATCACATACTACATGGTTCTTTCTTATTGTTATAAGCATTATCTCACATTTACCCACATGAGAGCTGCTATACAAGGTGGAAGTCTCGTCAAAGTCCTTTTATAACTCCTTAGAATAGCCCAAGGACGATACTTTAAAAAAGACATCATCAGTGAACTATTCTGTAGTACAGAGACAGCCAAGAATTCGGCATGACAGAAGGGCTCTGTCTCTCGTGCGATAGCTCTCTCGCCTCCTGCAGACTTCCTCCAACATCACGCCACCTGTCTGAACATAAGGAAGGAGGAAGAGGAGGGAACTGCGAAGGCGACGCATTTAAATGGCAATACATACAGCTTGGTTTTATAATTAATATTAATTTTTATTTCAACAACATGGATCACAAACAAAACGATTTTTAGCACTATTTAATTATTTTTGGCATGCCGAAGACACAATATAATTTTTATGTGTAAAAACTGTCGACATATGGACAGACACACACAATTTCGCAGATATTCGCACGTAGTTGCCACGTAATCGTGGCTTATTTGTTTTGATAATCGGAAAGGCCTTTCACACCCATTGCTGATCGACATATTTTATTACCTTCGAAATCTCATTACGGAAGCTCTTCCTGGAGAAAATGACATACATCTCTTGGACAGTTTTAACGCAAAAGAATTTGTCTTTTGAACGGGATTAATATTGCAGATCAACCACTTCCTTCTTCAAATGCACAGGGGTGCTTTCAAGCGAACTGCAGATTGTCTCGAAAACAGCTGCTATATTGGAAGCGTCCTTAAAATGTTTAGAAAACTATTCTTGGAATTCTTTCGAGGCCACAATTAGTTCTTCTTCTCATGTTTTCTTAAACGCCAGTGAACTCAGGGAAATGACAGTGGTTTTGTCAGAATTCGTCCCTTCTTGAACGTGATTTTCCTTTTAAATGCCTGCCCATCAAATCAGAAAGAATTTGTTTCTCGCCTTGCAGTGTGTTATTCTGGCCAGTGTGCAGTAAAGTCCACTTAAAATGCGAGGTCTGGAATACGTGCGGATATTCTAATTTTCGTTCCCGGTCTTCTTTTTCAGTCATAAACTCAATAACAACGAGTTTTAAAACGAAATATCGCTCCTCTCATGTTCGTTGGCTTACGCAACATACACTTACTTTGCAGCAGTATATAAGGTTTCTATATTCGTCGTTGAATTCCATCGAAAACTGTTGCAAATGATAGTGGAATGAAGCGTGCGGTTTGAGAAAATTTATTATTCGTACCACCAGTCCATCACGTGCTCAATGTCTACAAATTTAGCACAGAACAGTGAAACCCATCTGTCGATCGTTGTAATGTTTTGCTCTTTCATCGTCAACTAAGTCTTCAACCTGTTTGTGTATGACGTTCCATACAAAATTTGCGGTACCCGTGCATTGTGGAACTGTATACCGCATAACAGACATTGAGAATTTTTATTCTTCTCTCCTGTTGTTACCAATCACTTCAAAGACTTGTTACGATAGATCACTATACTGCCTTTTTTTGTTTAAGTGGTCACTGGACCTGTGAATTTCTTTCATACTAAGAACGAATAGCGAAGCGTAACCAGCACTGACATCACTATCCCGCCCAATTGAAGGAAGTCGTGCCGACAGAAAAATGCCGCACTCGCTGTGCCGAGTACTTCCGACAACTGTGGACCAAAGCCGAGAAGGGCCGAACATCGGCCCGCGCATGTCGCTCGCGTGCGGTTTTGGTACGCCGTTGCCGACCCTGTTGTAATGCTACTGACCCTGTCTGGTAATTTCTCGTAAACCAATCGTCATTCGTTGCTGCTGACAGCTCTTGTTTGTCTTGAGAATGCCGGACGCGGTGGCCGAGCGGTTCTAGGCGCTTCAGTCCGGAACCGCGCTGCTGCTGCGGTCGCAGGTTCGAATCCTGCCTCGGGCATGGATGTGTGTGATGTCCTTAGGTGTACGTAGTTCTAAGTTCTACGGGACTGATGACCTCAGACGTTAAGTCCCGTAGTGCTTAGAGCAAATTTCTCTCTTTTTTTTTTTTCTTTTTTTTTTTTTTTTTTTTTTGTCTTGAGAATTGTTGTGTCCAGGAATCCTGCCTACTCGGTTCGCTAGAGAAACAATCAAACAACTATATATGACGGTAGTATCTGTTCCCGAAAGAACAGTTACCGTGGATGACCATGCACCTTTGCTAGAAATGAAATGATAATTAAATGGACACCCTAGCTGCTAACAGACGTGGATGTACTTCATTGGGGACATGTTGAAAATGTGTGCCCCAACCGGGACTCGAACCCGCGATCTCCTGCTTACATGGCAGATGCTCTATCCATCTGAGCCACCGCGGGCATAGAGGATAGTGCGTCTGCAGGGACTTATCCCTTGCACGATCCCCGTGAGATCCACATTCCCAACATGTCCACACCACAACGTTCGTAGTGCGCCTACATTTTCAACATGTCCCCAATGAAGTACATCAACGCCTGTTTGCAGCTAGGGTGTCCATTTAATTATCATTTCATTGCTAGCAAAGCTGCATGGTCATCCACGATAACTGTTCTTTCGGGAACAGATACTACCGTCATACAGGGTGTTTCAAAAATGACCGATATATTTGAAACGGCAATAAAAACTAAACGAGCAGCGATAGAAATACACCGTTTGTTGCAATATGCTTGGGACAACAGTACATTTTCAGGCGGACAAACTTTCGAAATTACAGTAGTTACAATTTTCAACAACAGATGGCGCTGCAAGTGATGTGAAAGATATAGAAGACAACGCAGTCTGTGGGTGCGCCATTCTGTATGTCGTCTTTCTGCTGTAAGCGTGTGCTGTTCACAACGTGCAAGTGTGCTGTAGACAACATGGTTTATTCCTTAGAACAGAGGATTTTTCTGGTGTTGGAATTCCACAGCCTAGAACACAGTGTTGTTGCAACAAGACGAAGTTTTCAACGGAGGTTTAATGTAACCAAAGGACCGAAAAGCGATACAATAAAGGATCTGTTTGAAAAATTTCAACGGACTGGGAATGTGACGGATGAACGTGCTGGAAAGGTAGGGCGACCGCGTACAGCAACCTCAGAGGGCAACGCGCAGCTAGTGCAGCAGGTGATCCAACAGCGGCCTCGGGTTTCCGTTCGCCGTGTTGCAGCTGCGGTCCAAATGACGCCAACGTCCACGTATCGTCTCATGCGCCAGAGTTTACACCTCTATCCATACAAAATTCAAACGCGGCAACCCCTCAGCGCCGCTACCATTGCTGCACGAGAGACATTCGCTAACGATACAGTGCACAGGATTGATGACGGCGATATGCATGTGGGCAGCATTTGGTTTACTGACGAAGCTTATTTTTACCTGGACGGCTTCGTCAATAAACAGAACTGGCGCATATGGGGAACCGAAAAGCCCCATGTTGCAGTCCCATCGTCCCTGCATCCTCAAGAAGTACTGGTCTGGGCCGCCATTTCTCCCAAAGGAATCATTGGCCCATTTTTCAGATCCGAAACGATTACTGCATCACGCTATCTGGACATTCTTCGTGAATTTGTGGCGTTACAAACGGCCTTAGACGACACTGCGAACACCTCGTGGTTTATGCAGGATGGTGCCCGGCCACATCGCACGGCCGACGTCTTTAATTTCCTGAATGAATATTTCGATGATCGTGTGATTGCTTTGGACTATCCGAAACATACAGGAGGCGGCGTGGATTGGCCTCCCTATTCGCCAGACATGAACCCCTGTGACTTCTTTCTGTGGGGACACTTGAAAGACCAGGTGTACCGCCAGAATCCAGAAACAATTGAACAGCTGAAGCAGTACATCTCATCTGCATGTGAAGCCATTCCGCCAGACACGTTGTCAAAGGTTTCGGGTAATTTCATTCAGAGACTACGCCATATTATTGCTACGCATGGTGAATATGTGGAAAATATCGTACTATAGAGTTTCCCAGACCGCAGCGCCATCTGTTGTTGAAAATTGTAACTACTGTAATTTCGAAAGTTTGTCTGCCTGAAAATGTACTGTTGTCCCAAGCATATTGCAACAAACGGTGTATTTCTATCGCTGCTCGTTTAGTTTTTATTGCCGTTTCAAATATACCGGTCATTTTTGAAACACCCTGTATATAGTTAAAAATATGGCTTCCCGGCCATTGACCCTGTTGTGCGAACGCACACGCTACGCCCGAACTCGTACGGGACTTTGTAGATTAATCTGCCACGAGTAATGAGTTGTTGTTGTTGTGCTGTTGTGGTCTTCAGTCCTGAGACTGAATGAGTATGATGGGCAAACATCTATTAGGTGCACTACGAATGTAGTAGTGTGGATATGTTGGGAATGTGGATCTCACGGGGAGCGTGCAAGGGATAAGTCCCTGCAGACGCACTACCCTCTGTCCCCGCGGTGGCTCAGATGGATAAAGCGTCTGGCATGTAAGCAGGAGATCCCGGGTTCGAGTCCCGGTCGGGGCACACATTTTCAACATGTCCCCAATGAAGTACATCAACGTCTGTTTGCAGGTAGGGTGTCCATTTAATTATCATTTCAATCAAACAACTCGTATTAACGACAAACAGAGGTTGGAAATACCGCTTCAGTTGTAAATTTCTTTTATTATCACGACCGGTTTCGGGTTCTTATAAGCCCATCTTCAGGTGTGGCAAATGTGCTGTGGCCCCCGAGCGCCGCGGTGGACGTGTACTAGGCGCGGTGTGCTACCTATGAGGTCAGAACCTGGAGTCCTGCACCTAGTACACGTCCACCGCGGCGCTCGGGGGCCACATCACATATGCGACACCTGAGGATGGGGTTATGAGAACCCGAAACCGTCGTGATAATAAAAGAAATTTACAACTGAAGCGGTCTTTTCAACCTCTGGCCGTATTAATGAGTTTTATTGCAAAAGGATATTTACAGTTACTTAACTTTGCCAATTACACAGACGTGTCACAAGCAAAGGGTGACATACGAAATAATCAGTCTTTGTAGTGACTGCTGGTCTCTAAGTGACAAAAGTCCTTCCTGAAGTGGAATCGAAGTGCCTAACGTTGACGCTGCTATCCAACGGAATTTGAAAGGATGTATCACATATCGTTCAAGTGTCACTAGAGGATATGACAGAAGTCACCGTCGATCATCTTGGATTGACAACGAATAACCGAGCCTCACAACAGAACACTCCTAAGTGTCAATAAAAGATCTTGATGAAACTTTACGGACGTGTAGCGGGTGCTAAATAGCGCAATAGGCCTTTTTTGTTTGTTTGTCTCCAATTTTGCTTTTAAGGGGTAAAACACTCCCTGAAAGGTAATTTGCCTTTTTAGCTTTAGAGAGAATATCTTTGAAATGATGATATTTACACATGCTTTTCATATAAAAAGCATTCCGTCTTCAGGCAACAAGTGGACCATCGGGACCGTCCGACCGCCATGTAATACTCAGATGAGGATGTGAATAGGAGGGGCGTGCGGTCAGCACACCGCTCTCCCGGTCGTTATGATGGTTTTCTTTGACTGGAGCCGCTACTATTCGGTCGAGTAGCTCCTCAATTGCCATCATGAGGCTGAGTGCACCCCGAAAAATGGCAAAAATGCATGGTGGCCTGGATGGTCGCCCATCCAAGTGTCGGCCACGCCCGGCAGCGCTTAACTTCGGTGATCTGACGGGAACCGGTATACACACTGCGGCAAGACCGTTGCCTTTTTCATATAAAAGTTGATATATAATTAATGTTCTTGAAAACTGTACAATCAATTTTTTAATAACTTGAAATTTTCCAAAATACTTAATTTTTAAAAATGAAAACTTTTGTTACAACATAAATTAAAGAAGCTTTGAAGCCACATACAGCCCTGTGTAATAAAGCTGGATGCTGAAATACCATTTTTGGAAAATAAGATGTACCCAAAGTGCTGGCGAAGTATTTTCAACATACCTAAATAAACATCTAAACAATCGTTACTGTTCTAGCTATTTATTTTACTTATAGTTGTTGTAGGTTTTAAATTGTTATTTTACGTTTTGCATTCATGGTTCTTTTCGTTTGTTAGTTTACTGTTTCACGTATGTGTGTTCTGTTGATTGAAAATATTAAGTAACTCATTATTATGATAGAAAATAATTACAGTGATGATAATCTGTAAGGAGGTGCTTAATTCATAATCTTTTTTTTTTCCTTACACCATCCACATAAAACAAACGAAATTTCTTCACCTTTTAGTGCTCTGGTAAGTCATGGCGAAGAAAATTGACTGTGTACTAGTGACTGCAACTTGATCGTATTGTTTTTTAAGTGGAGACTGACATCATAATCATTCGACAGAACTACATCTGAAAATCTTCTTGCAAAGTTCTTCCAGCATGGAAAGCCATATACGTTCCACGGCTGAAGCTGCGCCATCGAGCTCTTTGGGATCATCACATGTTTCTTGTCCTTGGGAACGACGCTCAAAATGGCTTTTTCGCACTGATCACCTGGATATTCGTAGTTCTAAAAGAAGCTAATCGAAGAACTTGATAATGTCTTTTTGAAGCCCCAAATATCCTAGTGACAGCATTGAAGTCTATTAAACAAACGTCTGACCAGGTCAGAAGGTATTTGAAAGTTGTTTGCTTTCCCAGTGATGGAGAAATATCTATATTATTGGTAGAGTCTTGCGGTGGTCAGAGTAAAAATACCGTTTAGAATATCGTACCTGAGGACAAGAAGCTTGCTCGTCTGGTAATCCCAAAGAGCTCGACGACACAGGTACAGCTGTGGAACGTATGCGTCTTTCGACGTTGGCAGAACTTTGTGAGAAGACTTTCACATTTAGTTCTTTTGAACGATGTGATGTCAATCTACTCTTGAGAAACAATATAATCAAGGTGCAGTCATTAGTACATAGCCAATTCTCTTCGCCTAGGCTTACCAGTGTACTGAAATATGCCTAATAGAAATCAGAGTGAGAATTTGAAATCCTGTTGAATTTTGTTTTATGTTGTCTTCTCCTTCATATATATTACGTGAAGAAATTTCGTTCATTTCATGTGCATATTATTTAAAAAAATTTTAAGTTTCGAGTATTTATATTTATTTACAGATTATCATTTTTATAATTATTTTCTTTCATACTAATGAAAATTTTTAATTAATAAATACATGTATCTGAACCGGCAAACTTAAAATAAAAAAAACATGAATGTAAAACTTAAAATAAAAATTTAAAAGATAAAACAAATGTCAAATAAATAATTAGAATAGCAATCATTGTTTGGATATTTTAATTAGGTATCTTGAAAATACTAATTTTCCAGACAACGTATTTCATGATCCACCTTTATTACACAGGGATGTACGTGGCTTGAAAGCGTCTTTACATTGTAACAAATGTTAACGTTTTCCAAAATTAATTAATGGTGGTGGCGTATTTTGGAAAATTTCAAATTGAAAAAGCTGATTATACACTTTTCAAGAACGCTAATGACACAACAATCTTTATATGAAAAACATTTTTTATGTATCATTTTTTCGAAGATATTCCCTCTAAATCTAAAATGCCAAATTACCTTATGGAGCGTATTTTTCCCCTTAAAAGTGCAATTTGGCGCCGGCCGAAGTGGCCGTGCGGTTAAAGGCGCTGCAGTCTGGAACCGCAAGACCGCTACGGTCGCAGGTTCGAATCATGCCTCGGGCATGGATGTTTGTGATGTCCTTAGGTCAGTTAGGTTTAACTAGTTCTAAGTTCTAGGGGACTGATGACCACAGCAGTTAAGTCCCATAGCGCTCAGAGCCATTTGAACCATTTTTTTTGAAATTTGGCACAAACAAAAAAATTACGTTTTGCACTTTTTTGCCTCCTCTACGCACCTGCCAATTTTCATGACGATCGATTATTGACACTTAGGAATGTTTGCCTGTTAGTGCAACAGATCACTCACCAGTCCAATATTGGACAACAGCAATCGATGAGCAGCCACGTCATCCAGAACCAACTGCTGCTAGAACCACGGGCGTACACTGTTAGCTCTGCTTAAAGCAATTCACAGAGTCTAGAGATTAACAAGGAGCTGCAAACTTTGCTGTCGGACACTCGCAGTGTGGACTCGAAGCTGGAGTACATATTGGTACACGCCCACGACAGGGTACCCTTACTTCGACAACCACGTAAGATTGCTTGCAAATAGGGTGCGTTCGGTCAGGTGAAGGAGATGTTTTCGTATGGAACGCATCTGCGTAACCGATGTCGCTAACGCATGCTTGTGTGGCGGCGCTCGATTCGAAGGTAAGCCGGTTCCAGTGCAGGTGCTGTAAAGAAATTTTCACTACCAGTTTTTACCAGCAACGGGAGGAGACGTGGTGGCGTAAGACTTTTGATCCACAGACTTTCTGCCAATGTCCTTGATTAAGTTCCAAACCACTCCATAGTGTCTCATGAAATGAGGGCATGAAACACTGCTGACGGCTGTCATAGGTACCAATATTAACGGATAAAATACATTATTACAGTCAATTTGTAGCTAGGAGCTGCCCAGGGAAGACGGCGGAAGCGTTGGCGCAATCGGTTATTCAAACAGCGACAGGCTGGCCTCGGACAGTACATACACGCATATGGAGACGGACCCATCGCCCGGACAGCGCGTCACAGTGAAACAAGTGCATCATGAGTTGCCCCAAATATGGTATTGTACACTCCTTTGCCGACGATGTGCATCAGAGGGAATGTTCCAGCAACTTGGTGGGCGCTATAGAGAGGTGAGTCGCCCGAACAAAAAGGAGAGCGCAGTTTTTGGTAGTCGTCTGGGACGCTACCCCTGCGCCTATCGTCACCAGTCTGAGGACTTGGAATATTTACAACCATGTCGGGAAGGAGATGGTACTGAGCAGATAGTCTCAGGACCGCGAAATAGGTAGCAGCTGTTTGTTAGAGGTGAGTGAGCAGTATACGTATGAGCTACAGTCAGTAGAGCCAGAAGTGAACTCTCCCAGAAGTGAACTCTCATTGATCTTTGCTTCTTGAATTCAACCAAAGATACCTTGAGATGGCCACGGTAAACTCGTCCATCGATGACATCGATCGAGGTAAGCCCTTGCAGTTAAAACGTGTCCTTCTTACCCTCTCTCAGCAATGGGGACATCAAGCCTGATGACCCTCTTGATGGTATGTAGGTTATGTGCCGGCGATGGGTTTCACTGTTTCCCTCAACTCATCATCGCCAAAAACAAAAACATAACTCTATGCTATACGTACGTCCATTACACTCAAATACACGCAACAAATACACATAACACACAACTCTAATATACCTAAGGGCCGAAGAAACCGGTACACCAGCCTAATATCGTGTAGGGCCACCGCTAGCACACAGAAGTGCCGCAGCACGACTTGGCATAGACAACTAATATCTGAAGTGGTGCTCGAGGGAACTGTTACCACGAAGCCTGCAAGGCTGTCCAAAATCCGTATAAGTACGAGGGGTGGAGATCTCTTCCGAACAGAACGTTGCAAGGTATCCCAGATTTGGACAATAATGTTCATGTCGGAGGAGTTTGATGGCCAGCGGAAGTGTTTAAACTCAGAAGAGTGTAGCTGGGGCCACTTTGTACCAATTATGGACGTATGGGGAGTCGCATCGTCCTGCAGAAATTACCCAAGTCCGTGAAATGCACAATGAACACGAATGGATGCAGGTGACCAGACAGGATGCTTACGTACATGTCATCTGTGAGAGTCGAATATACACATATAAGGGGTCACATATTACTCCAACTGTACACGCCGCACACCATAACAGAGCCTCCACCAGCTTGAATAGTCTCCTGCTGACATGCACAGTCCATGAATTCATAACGTTGTCTCCATACTTGTACACGTCCATCCGCTCGATACAATTTGAAACGAGACTCGTCCGACCAGGCAACATGTTTCCAGTCGTCAACAGTTCAATGTCGGTGTCGACGGACCCAGGAGGCGTAAAGCTTTGTGTCGTGCAGTCATCAAGGCCACACGAGTGGACCTTCAGTTCCGAAAGAGCATATCGATGAAGTTTCGTTGAATGGTTCGCACGCTGACACTTGTTGATGGCTCAGCATTTGCGGAAGGGTTGCATTTCTGTCACCCTGAACGATTCTCTTCTGTCGCCGTTAGCCCCGTTCTTGCAGGATCTTTTTCCGGCCTCAGTGATGGCGCAGATTTGATGTTTTACCGTATTCCTGAAATTGACCGTACACTCGTGAAATGGTCGTACGGGAAAATCCCCGCTTCATCGCTACCTCGGAGATGCTGTGTCGCATCACTCGTGCGCCGACTATAACACGACGTTCAAACTCACTAAAATTTTGGTAGCAGCAGTAATCGATCTAACAATGGCGCCAGACACTTGTCTTATAAAGGCGTTGCCGACTGTAGCGCCGTAGTATGCCTGTTTACATGTCTCTGTATTTGAATACGCATGACTATACCAGTTTATCTGGCGCTTCAGTGTATATCCGTGAGGAAGAGGGCCACTGTTTGTGGAGGAAGAAATATGTTTCCAACTAAGCTGATCAGTGCATCTCTGAGGGTCATCATATGACCCTTTCTTTCTCAGTGGAGAATGTTAACATTGGATGTCTGTCGTTATCGCTCACTGGCAAACTATGTACATGTATATATGTATGGTCGTCTGTATCAGTTAATTTGCCTACAGAACCTAGGCACCCACGTATATTTTCAGCAAGACATTGCGTCATTCCATCTTTCTCGTACCAACTAATAATCGTATCGCAGCTACCAGTTTAAGCGCAAAATTTGTGAGAATGGTCGGTGGAACATTGCATTAGCCGCTAGTGACTGATGTACGCGGTGTATCAACACTGCGGATAAGACAACAAGCATATAAAATTATTGAGAGACGGGCTAGCCTCGTAGGGCGTAACTTGGCAGCACATCAACAATGTGCAGCCCAGGCCCAGTGATGTCTCCATCATTAGGGTTTCGCTGGTGTTGCCGAGTACGTGACCAGGAGCGGCAAAGCAGCACAAAAATTGGGCTGCTATCTGATATAGATAATCGTTGATTTTCGTAATAGATTCAATCTCAGTCCGGCAGTACTACTCAGACGCAGGGCTGTGCCACATGAAGAGATGACATGGAGCTATCACCCACGGCCATGGATTCAAGTCCCCATCAGGGTACCTGTTTCCTTCACTGACTCTGCCTTCTGGACTTGGTGCTACAGAGCAGCGGGCCTCCCGGTCGACTCTACCAGCAGCAGCCATACCCCTTCCAGGAGGAAGGGAGTCACACCTCAGTCACAGCAGCCACCTTTTGACAATACCTTCTGTGCATCTCTTGTTCCTCACATTGGCTGCCTGGGCCGGTCCTTCATCTAATGGTTCAAATGGCTCTGAGCACTATGGGACTTAACTTCTAAGGTCATCAGTCCCCTAGAACTTAGAACTAATTAAACCTACCTAACCTAAGGACGTCACACACATCCATGCTCGAGGCAGGATTCGAACCTGCGACCGTAGCGGTCGCGCGGTTCCGGACTGTAGCGCCTAGAACCGCTCGGCCACCCCGGCCGGGTGGTCATTCATCTGCTAGGTTCTACTACGTGCGACTGACATCGGTGCTGTGTCTCGGACAACATAGCCGTGAGCCTGGCGCCAAGTGCAGATGTCACCAAAGCAGGCTGCAAGGCCGGTGGACGGACCCTAGGCTCCAGCTGACCGACCAACAGCCCACTAGTGTGGGGCAAGGGTTGAAATGCCTCCCCACCAGGCCACTGAATCAATGTTTAAGTTGGAAATAAAGAGCTTATTTAGACAGCCACTTCTTTCCGAGCTTCATCAGTTTGCCATCCAGTCTCACCCCTCGGCCACCCAGCCTCCTGACGACGTTACAGCTCTGGGGCCAGCCTTAGAATGGTCAGCTTCTGTGCTCCTACTTTCCTCACTTCTCCAAGTGCCACGTGACCTCAATATTTCTGAGCACGTGTGGGACGTGATCAAGCAATTTGAACCCAATTCGGACATGTTTACACATGTTCTGACCAGTTGTTGAGTGAATGTGGTTTAGGATGGTTTCCTGAAGACTTCCATTGTCTAGTAATGTTCATGCTACGTCGGGACAGTGCCGTTTTCAGGACAAAATTGAGTGCTGTACGCGCCTCTAAATTAATTTCTCATGAAACTAATGACAACACAGGAGAGTTGTTCAATAGTTATCCCTTAATGTCGAAAAAGGTTTCACTGTACACACGAATCTTCTACGAGAGGTTGCCTGGTGCAATGGGAGAGGTTGTCGCTCTGAAAAGATCCAGTAATCTGTAAGATAACTGATTCTGTGTTTGCTTGCAGTTCCATATCTGGAGACGTGGAACGCATAGAAACACCCACGCCACAGTATCTTAGCATGCCGCTACAGAAGACGAACTAAAATGGCGCAACCCACTGGCAAAGTGGCGATGGACTGCGAAATTTAGTTGCAGCTGGTTTAGTGGAGTGATAGGGTACTGTGGCGTGTGAATTACAGTTCAGTTGTACCAGCATTGCAGTCAAGGACCTTGTAGTGATATACATTTTGTGCTGCATCACTAAAGAATTGGCCTACTGCACGATATATTCTAAACATGGCATTTGGTATATTGCATTTTAGTGTTAATGGCGTTTTAATTTTTATAATTGTTTAAAGTAAATTTATAAACTGTTTTCTTTTGTTTTTTTTTTTAATTCCACGCAAGTTGCAGAGATCGGGAGAGCGCTGACACCAGGCCTCTGCGCGGCGCCGGAACTTCCCGTCGCCGGATTTGGTATTCACCCGGTCGACGGCCGTCCACCGCGAGAGCAAACTCGAAGCCGTGCCAAATCTCCTGCTGCGAATACGGCTGTACAATGAAACAAAATGAATCTTGAATAATGTACTCAATGATTTTAATGCTGTGATCAGTTCTCGTTCTGGCTATAATCAGATCAACATGTATGTTCCTACTTAAAGTTTTTTATACGCTGCATCACATTGTATTCTCTGTTGCTGTAAAACCCATTTTGTTTGTAAAAATATAACGTGCGAAAGAACAGTCACGTATCACTTTGCAATCATAAGTCCACTGTAATGCCAAAGAAACTGGTATAGGCATGCGTATTCCAGTGTATGGATATGTAAACAGGCAAAATACAGCACTTGCTGTTAGGTCGGCTACTGCTGCTACAATTGTAGGTTATCAAGATTTCAGTGAGGTCGAACGTGGTGTTATTGTCGGCGCACGAGCGATGGGACACAGCATCTCCGAGGTAGCGATGAAGTAGGGATTTTCACGTACGACCATTACACAAGCGTACCGTGAATGTCAGGAATCCGGTAAAACATCACATCTCCGACATCGCTGCAGAGAATCGATCAACATGACAGAAGTGCAAGCCTTCTGCAAATTGCTGCAGATTTCAGTGCTGGGCCATCAAAACGTGTCAGTGTGCAAACCATTCAGCGAAACATAATCGATATGGGTTTTCGGAGCAGAAGACCCACTCGTGTATACTTGATGACAGCACGACCCAAAGCTTTGCGCCTTTCCTGGGCCCGTCAACACCGAAATTGGACTGTTGATAAGTGGAAACATGTTGCCTGGTCGGACGAGTCCCGTCTCAAATTGTATCAAATGGATGGACGTGTACAGGTATGGAGACAGCTGGATGAATCCATGGGCCTGCATGTCAGCAGGGGACTGCTCAAGCTGGTGGAGGCTCTGTAATGGTGGGCCTGTGCAGCTGGAGTGATATGGGACCCCTGGTACGTCTAGATACGACTCTGACAGGTGACACGTACATAAGGATCCTGTCTGATCACCTGCATCCATTCATGTCCATTGTTCATTCCGACGGACTTCGGCAATTCCAGCAGGAGAATGCGACATCCCAAACGTCCAAAATGGGTACCGAGTGGCTCCAGGAATACTCTTCTGTGTTTAAACACTTCCGCTAGCCACCAAACTCCTCAGTCATGGGCAGTTTTGCGCATATCTGGGATGTCTTGCAACATGCTGTTCGGAAGAGATCTCCACGCCCTCGTACTCTTACGGATTTATGGACAGCGCTGGAGGATACATGTAGTCATTTTCCTCCAGCACTACCTCAGACATTAGTCGAGTCCATGCCACGTCGTGTTGCAGTACTTCTGAGTACTACAGGATATTAGGCAGGCGTACCAGTTTATTTGGCTCTTCTGTGTACATTTGGCAACTGAATGTTCTTAACTATGATGGAGGAAAATACATAGCTATTGTCTCCTGGAAGAAAAGTTGCAAATTTCTCATCTGTGAGGCAGGCCTGAGAGGTTGTGGTGAGAGAAATGGGTGGTCTCACTGCTTTGAACACGGCATGTCTCAGGATCCGCTGGTGGGCTGTTGGTTTGCAAAGTTGTTGGGTCACAAACTGTCGGAGTTCAATTCCCCGCAATGCGGTACGGACGTTAGAAATCAGAGAAGAGCAACTGCAGATCCCTTGAGTACTGCTGGCGATGTCCACCGGTACATCCTGTAGGTTGATGCAAACACACCGACATTTTGCCATTTTCAGTGTCCTAAAATTCCAAAATCTAGTGCTCTGGGCATCATCGGCCAATCAGAAGGGTCACTGGCATAGGTCCTGTGGCGTGGATGTCGGACTGAATGAGCGGCGACATAGCACGCACGCTGTAACAGTTAATTGGCACGTAGTAACCGATAGTGAAGAAATTTTGGCAGGCTTCCCCGATGGTTTAGAGTGTGCAGCGTAATTCTTGGTCGCCACTGCGGCGAAAGTTGTCAACCCTCCCCTCCACGCAATGAGTTTCTGGAAGAGGAACGTCAACAAGACAGGAAGACGGTGTGGTGACCCGTGGCCATGTGGTGATATCAAGGAGTGCTTCGAGTAATCGTCGCTTTTTAGCGCTAGCGCTACCTGTTCTCTGAACATCTCACACTTTTTGGGGCTCATTCCGTAACTTAGATATTTGATCTATTTTTAATTTACATTAGTGAGCTGCACAGAATTCAGAAAGCCAATCGCGGTTCCATAACAATCTCCTATTCAACTTTTAGGTGTCCACCACTTGTTAGCAGATCAGTCTGTCGCAAGTGAGCTTCTCTCTCAAATCATCAATTATTGTACTTTTCAGCACATCAACTTACATTTTATTACGGAATACAGTTCTTTAGACATTTTCAAAGATAATTTGTCTTTCATTGAGGACTTGTTTTTATGTTAATTACAAGAAAACATTCATAGAGAAAATAAACTCAAAGATTAAAAGTATTGATTTGTTTTCCTTTTTCCGTCCTCAACAGTTCAGGCGATCCTCGTAAAATACGAAATATGACCTATTTCCTACGCACTTCTGAATTGCACTCTCACTGTGGTGGCATTGCGTTGTAAAGCAGGAGCATCTCCATGGAACGTTTTATATATATATATATATATATATATATATATATATATATATATATATATATATATATATATATATGTGTGTGTGTGTGTGTGTGTGTGGTAGGAAATTAAATTAACTTGCATGACACATGATTAATGAGAATTGCTCTCATTTGCATTCAGTTTGGAGATCACAAAGAATTTTCAATTACTCTAATTACCAATTTCCTTGCTTAATGCGATATAAGTCCCACACCAGTTTGCGTAACGTTTGTGTGTTGAGCACGTGAGCGTGATAGGCGGATTGCACTCTCCAATGTCGGGCCCCAGGACCTCACATAACAAATATAGACGTGAACATTTCAGAAGTAATAATTTATTTTTATATATTTGATCGAATGTAAATGGAGACATTTATTTTTAATTCTCTTTCGATTGATGTTTAGTCGAAGGGTCAGAATGAAAAATGTATATGGTAGCAATGAGAAAAATAAGAAGCGATATTTTTGCTTTGAACCATATTTCGAGAAGAGTAACAGATGTTTTTTAAAGTGATCTATTAACTGAATGTCAATGCTGTTATTTTGCTTCGGGTGACTGAAAATAACAAAATAGATTAAAGTGGAAAATACACCACTGGCCATTAAAATTGCTACACCACGAAGATGACGTGCTACAGACGCGAAATTTAACCGACAGAAAGAAGATGCTGGGATATGCAAACGATTAGCTTTTCAGAGCATTCACACAAGGTTGGCGCCGATGGCAACACCTACAATGTTTCCATCCGATTTCTCATACACAAAAAGCAGTTGACCGGCGTTGCCTGGTGAAACGTTGTTGTGATGCCTCGTGTGAGGAGGAGAAATGCCTAACATCACGTTTCCGGCTTTGATAAAGGTCGAATTGTTGTGATGCCTCGTGTGAGGAGGAGAAATGCCTAACATCACGTTTCCGGCTTTGATAAAGGTCGAATTGTAGCCTATCGCGATTGCGGTTTATCGTATCGCGGCATTGCTGCTCGCGTTTCTCGAGATCCAATGACTGTTAGCAGAATATGGAATCGGTGGGTTCAGGAGGGTAATACAGAACGCCGTGCTGGATCCCAATGGCCTCGTATCACTAGCAGTACAGATGACAGGCATCTTATCCGCATGGCTGTAATGGACCGTGCAGCCACGTCTCGATCCCTGAGTCAACAGATGGGGACGTTTGCAACACAACAACCATCTGCACGAACAGTTCGACGACGTTTGCAGCAGCATGAACTATCATCTTGGAGACAGTGGCTGCGGTTACCCTTGACGCTGCATCACAGACAGGAGCGCCTCCGATGGTGTACTCAACGACGAACCTGGGTGCACGAATGACAAAACGTCATTTCTTCGGATGAATCCAGGTTCTGTTTACAGCATCATGATGGTCGCATCCGTGTTTGGCGACATCGCGGTGAACGCACATTGCAAGCATGTATTCGTCATCGCCATACTGGCGTATCACCCTGCATGATGGTATGGGGTGGCATTGGTTACACGTCTCGGACACCTCTTGTTCGCATTGACGGCACTTTGAACAGTGGACGTTACATTTCAGATGTGTTACGACCCGTGACTCCACCCTTCATTCGATCCCTGCGAAGCCCTACATTTCAGCAGGATAATGCACGACCGCATGTTGCAGGTCCTGCACGGGCCTTTCTGGATACAGAAAATGTTCGACTGCTGCCCCGGCCAGCACGTTCTCCAGATCTCTCACCAATGGTGGCCGAACAACTGGCTCGTCACAATACGCCAGTCACTACTCTTCATGAACTGTGGTATCGTGTTCAAGCTGCATGGGCAGCTGTACCTGTACACGCCATCCAAGTTCTGTTTGACTGTATGCCCAGGCGTATTAAGTCCGTTATTACGGCCAGAGGTGGTTGTTCTGGGTACTGACTTCTCAGGCTCTATGCACCCAAATTGCGTGAAAATGTACATATGTCAGTTCTAGTATAATATATTTGTCGAATGAATACCCGTTTATCATCTGCATTTCTTCTTGGTGTAGCAATTTTAATGGCCAGTAGTGTACTTGATTTCATGTTTGAGGAATAGCACACAAGTAGCGCTAGTAGCACCACTATGAGGATGTAAATCAGGTTTGCTTTGAATACACGCTGTATCTGTGGTGAGCATTAGTTACCTTTGAGATTGGATGTGGTGAGTTGATGATGATGGTGATGATGATGGTGATGATGATGTTTTGTTTGTGGGGCGCTCAACTGCGCGGCCATCAGCTCCCGTACAAAGTTCAAATTTTTTCACACTCCAATTTTTTAAGCAGTTCAATCGAGGTACTATCACGAATTACGATGATGCAATGATGAGGACAACACAAACACGAAGGCCCCGGGCTGAGAAAGTCCCCAACCAGGCCGGGAATCGAACCCGGGACCCCGTGATCCAGGGGCAGCAACGCTAGCCACTAGAAAACTTGCTGCGGACGTGGTGAGTTGAAGCTGTCCTAAAATGGCTTTAGGGCGACAAAGACGCCATTATCCACACCTCACTGGGTTTCAAAGAGGTCGTGTAATAGGCCTACAAGGATCTGGATGTTAATTCTGATACTGCAAAAAGACATTCTGCAGTGGCGACATTCCCATGTCGCCACTGTACATAATTCTGGCAGCGGTGGTCACGGAAGTGCATGATCGCAAGAAGACCGGACTCCGCACGGCCACGTGTCACTACCAAGAGGGATCGTGTTCGGAGTACGGCACTGCTGCATCGCACTGCGTCTCCATCAGCAATCTGAGCATCAGTTGGCACAACAGTGACACAATGAATTGTTACAAATCGGTTACTTCAAGGACAGCGCCGAGCCAGACTCCTTGTAGCGTGCATTCTACTGACTACAAACAACCACTATTTGCGACTTCAGCGGTTTCAACCGAGAGCTCATTAAGCGGGCTGGGTGGAGGTCCCTCCTATTTTCTGATCAAAGCTGGTTCTGCCTTGGTGTCAGCGACGGCCGGGTGTTGGTTAGGAGGAGGCCAGTTGAGGGCCTGCAACCAACCTTTCCGCGTGCTGTTCACACTGGATGTTCTATCAACCCTAACACAACAAAGGTCAAAATTTAATAATGATTGTGGTACTTCCTGGCAGATTAAAACTGTGTGCCCGACCGAGACTCGAACTCGGGACCTTTGCCTTTCGCGGGCAAGTGCTCTACCATCTGAGCTACCGAAGCACGACTCACGCCCGGTTCTCACAGCTTTACTTCTGCCAGTACCCCGTCTCCTACCTTCCAAACTTTACAGAAGCTCTTCTGCGAACCTTGCAGAACTAGCACTCCTGAAAGAAAGGATATAGCGGAGACATGACTTAGCCACAGCCGGGGTAGCTCAGATGGTAGAGCACTTGCCCGCCAAAGGCAAAGGTCCCGAGTTCGAGTCTCGGTCGGGCACACAGTTTTAATCTGCCAGGAAATTTCATATCGGCGCACACTCCGCTGCAGAGTGAAAATCTCATTCTGGAAACATCCCCCAGGCTGTGGCTAAGCCATGTCTCCGCTATATCCTTTCTTTCAGGAGTGCTAGTTCTGCAAGGTTCGCAGAAGAGCTTCTGTAAAGTTTGGAAGGTAGGAGACGAGATACTGGCAGAAGTAAAGCTGTGAGTACCGGGCGTGAGTCGTGCTTCGGTAGCTCAGATGGTAGAGCACTTGCCCGCGAAAGGCAAAGGTCCCGAGTTCGAGTCTTGGTCGGGCACACAGTTTTAATCTGCCAGGAAGTTTCATATCAGCGCACACTCGGCGGCAGAGTGAAAATCTGATTCTGAATGATTGTGGTGTTGCTCACGCTGCTAAATACTGCATTTTCGGGCATCAACAAAGTAATTATGTGGCAGGTGTCATTAGAGCACAGTTAATACAGTCATTTCATGTATTAATGAATAAACTAGGCACTCATCTTTTCGTGTTTCCCACACTGGTCTCGTTGTAAAATCATGGCTCAATCGTCGAAAATCTAGGTGGTGATGATTCCAAGCTCGGATGCAAAGAGGTTTTATTCTGCTATATTCAAAAGTTTTGTAGATGCGCTTCACAAACCATTCTTGAAGATTACACTTTTGCAGGACAATGGTGATGTAAAAAGGTAATCAGCACTCCGAATTTAAGTTACACTTCGCTTTTGTTGCAATATTACGTAACACACAAAACATCACTTCACAATACAAAACATACTTGAAAACATCTTCCTCACTGTTAAAGTTCACATTTTATAAGCTGACTACGTTATGCGTCTTTCCAACATAACGTCCAAGACTTGACTTTCTCGAGATCCGATTCTCTAACTAACTAATAATCGCCGGCCGCGGTGGTCTAGCGGTTCTAGGCGCTCAGTCCGGAACCGCGCGACTGCTACGGTCGCAGGTTCGAATCCTGCCTCGGGCATGGATGTGTGTGATGTCCTTAGGTTAGTTAGGTTTAAGTAGTTCTAAGTTCTAGGGGACTGATGACCACAGATGTTAAGTCCCATAGTGCTCAGAGCCATTTGAACCATTTGAAGTAATAATCACTTACGCGCACAAAATCATGAGTTACAAGTACGTCAAAGATCATAGTGACAAAAGAAAGAATACACATAAGAGTAATATCATGGCAATATAAACATATCGATGTATCAAAGTACCTCTACATTAATGAAATCAAATATGAATGTTGTCTCAAAAATATGTTAACTACTTTACAGAAACACAGTAGAATATTGCTGGTATCGAGAGGTTCAGGTGAGCTGCCGTAATGGTTACGTAATTCAAGTACCATTACAATGTGCACCTGGAATTACGGTCTGAGGTGCGGTTTTGTATGACAGCAGGAGCACTCTTGTGACTGTCTCACCCACTCTGATTGAGGTGGTGTTTCCCAACAGGTTAACGCTCGCCGACATACCGCTGTTGTAATTCAACATACACTACAGACTGTCAACATGTTGTCAGGACTGCTCGATCGCCAGTATCATCCACAAACTGCATTAACCGTACCTGTATTGACCGACCAAGTGCAATAAGCATGGAACTCCATCTCACAAGCTGACATCCAGCACCTGCAAACACAATGCACGCACATCTGCATGCTTGCATTCAACGTTCTGGTGGTTCAAAAATGGGTTCAAATGGCTCTGAGCACTATGGAACTTAACATCTCAGGTCATCAGTCCCCTAGAACTTAGAACTACTTAAACCTAACTAACCTAAGAGCATCACACACATCCTTGTGACTTTTTTCGGTCGGTGTATTATCGTTGGTGGTATAAGCATCACAGGCAATCAACACCTAAATTACGACGACCTCATATAGAAATTTTAACCAATAATGTTAACCATTCTCATCCTTTTCTATCTCAAAACAGATCAACCTGCTAATAATTAAATATCTAAATAATTTGTAGTATACGTACAGCGTAGGCGCTCAAAGTTTAATTCAAATATATTCATTAATCACAAGCACATTATATTTCACATCTGCTACGTGCATAACATTACAATGTGCGTACAATTAAAAAATGAATTATGTTGCCTTACGCTCTGGAGGCGATAATTAGAACTTTGTGTCTACCATTAGTACTTCTGCCAGAAGTAATCTCAGCAACATTTTTCTCTCAAATGCACTGCAGAGAAGCGGTAAATGACTATCTTTGATGGCTGTTCTCATAAATAAAAACTCATTTAAAAAGGTTTGCTGCTTACAATTGGCAGATTAGAAACTCCATTAGCAACAACCTGGTGGAATACGCAACGGGTTGGCAGCGACATTCGGTTAATACAATTCGATATTTAGCGCACTAGTTTAATTAACTGGTCAAATGTTATCCAATGAAGCTGTTGGCAGCAGGCCGCACAGCTACTTAATAATCCGATGGCTTTCCGATATTGGGGCAATTTCTGTAGAGTACAACACAGCTGCCCCACTTCCATGCTGTTTCATGTACAATGTGAGTAGAAAACGCATGCAAATGCAATGTATGCAAATTGAATTTAGTGCGTGCTGCTGTTACTGGCGCCATATTCTGCTGCACGGGCACACGAGAATCGTCGCACCGCTGCAGAACGTACGCTCTGGAACGCTGGCATCGAAATGAATTCACTGCTGTGTGCAGCAATGCCGAAATATTTTCGGGCGTAGCTTCTTCTAAAGATCTGCGTTCCACAATTACGCAGGTACTGTTGAATATTTGCAAATGTTTCTGTTCATATGCCCAAGTTTGTCTAAGAACGTGAGATATAAAACAGTAAGGACGCATACAGCTTCTTGATCACATGCATTGTAAATTACATACAGTGCACATTCCCCAGTTTCTGCTACACATTCCTAGAGAAGATATACTAGATATAAGTGAAATAGAGGAAAACGTATAAAAACATCGCCTGTTCCATGTTCGAAGAAAATCAGAACTGACTCAAATTTGTAACTCTGGCACTCATATTGACTTACTTCAATTCAAAACCCGATCGATTAAGACCACCATGTTCGTTGCAGAAATTGTATCTATGTAAGAACTCCTGATTAATGTTACCAAATATTCTAGGATACGGTGAATAGTTCCTTCCACAAACATAATCCTTGCAACTAGTTCTAACTCCGAATTAATAGCGACTTCGTGAACAGGAGACTTCTCTAGCGTCCTGTCCTTACTAAAAGAGTTAAGAAATACATATTTAATACAGAATACAAACGCAGACTCCAAATGTGGAACAGATTACGAACTAAACGAGTGCAACCGCAAATTGACTGTGTACTTAATTAATGAGTTGGTAAAATTGATAGGCAAATTTCCCCGAAAAAAGTAATTTTCCAGACAGTTCAGAACTGACAGTCGTGTTGCCAGGGAAAAGCAACGCCGTATGAGAAAGTCCTCGTATCTCTTTTTAAATTTCTGGCATAGATTTATTAAAAGTAACTAGACCGCTCACTGGCTCTATTGCAGCTTTCCCCTAACGAAGCTGCCATCTGTGAGGGCAACACTGTGTTTGCTCCTAGTAAATGATGTCACATAGCTCACAAAACGTTGAATACACAATTACTTAACCGATACAAATAACGTTCATAAGAAATCTGTATCCCTGTTTAAAAAAAGTGTGAAAATGAAATGGTTTGTTCTAGTTACGAGGGCTATTCGGAAAGTAAGATCCTATCGGACTCGAAATGGAAACCACAGTGTAAATCAAAAATGTTTTATTTGCAAAAGTTTACTACACCTTCCAGCTACTTCTCTACATAGTTGCTGCTCCGACTTAGACATCTGTAGTAGCGTTGTACCAACTTTCCAATACCTTCGACATAAAAGGCACCCTCCAGTGCTTTCTGCCACTTCTCTGCGCTGGCCGGCAGTTCTGTCTCTGTGCGAAAATGTTGTCTCCATAGCCAGCGGTTTATATGAACAGAGATCAACATAACAGGGAACCAAGTCTGGGCTGGATGATCAAACACTTCCCATCGAGAATTCCGCAGGGCCGTTCTCAATGTCCCTGCAATGTCCGGCCGAGAATTGTAATGTACAGTTAAAGGAAATGAATGACAGGTACGTTATGTGGGGTTGCATCAAATCAGGCGAAACCTCGCAGCGGAAACCCATACTTCGCGGAAGACATCGTTCTTCTAGGCGTCTTTAAGTGCTCACTGTGTCCTCAGATCTGAAAAGTGCGACGAAACGCGATCGAGAGGAACACTAGAGACACTGCCCAACACATCTGTGTAAAACTCCATCGGATTTTCTCTGTCGTTTTCGTTTTGTGACCTGCCGGATCTTACTTTCCGAATAGCCCTCGTATATTGGAACTCACACTTATTCTATTACAAGCTGTTTGTTGTTGTGGTCTTCAGTCCTGAGACTGGTTTGATGCAGCTCTCCATGCTACTCTATCCTGTGCAAGCTTCTTAATCTCCCAGTACCTACTGCAATCTACATCCTTCTGAATCTGCTTAGTGTATTCAACTCTTGGTCTCCCTCTACGATTTTTACCCTCCACGCTGCCCTCCAATACTAAATTGGTGATCCCTTGATGCCTCAGAACATGTCCTACCAACCGATCCCGTCTTCTGGTCAAGTTGTGCCACAAACTTCTCTTCTCCCCAATCCTGTTCAATACTTCCTCATTAGTTATGTGATCTACCCATCTAATCTTCAGCATTCTTCTGTAGCACCACATTTCGAATGCTTCTATTCTCTTCTTGTCCAAACTATTTATCGTCCATGTTTCACTTCCATACAAGGCTACACTCCATACAAATACTTTCAGAAATGACTTCCTGACACTTAAATCTATATTCGATGTTAACAAATTTCTCTTCTTCAGAAAAGCTTTCCTTGCCATTGCCAGTCTACATTTTATATCCTCTCTACTTCGACCATCATCAGTTATTTTGCTCCCCAAATAGCAAAACTCCTTTACTACTTTAAGCGTCTCATTTCCTAATCTAATTCCCTCAGCATCACCCGACTTAATTCGACTACATTCCATTATCCTCGTTTTGCTTTTGTTGATGTTCATCTTATATCCTCCTTTCAAGACACTGCCCATTCCATTCAACTGCTCTTCCAAGTCCTTTGCTGTCTCTGACAGAATTACAATGTCATCGGCGAACCTCAAAGTTTTTATTTCTTCTCCATGTATTTTAATACCTACTCCGAATTTTTCTTTTGTTTCCTTTACTGCTTGCTCAATATACAGATTGAACAACATCGGGGAGAGGCTACAACCCTGTCTTACTCCCTTCCCAACCACTGCTTCCCTTTCATGTCCCTCGACTCTTATAACTGCCATCTGGTTTCTGTACAAATTGTAAATAGCCTTTCGCTCCCTGTATTTTACCCCTGCCACCTTTAGAATTTGAAAGAGAGTATTCCAGTCAACATTGTCAAAAACTTTCTCTAATGCTAGAAACGTAGGTTTGCCTTTCCTTAATCTTTCTTCTAAGATAAGTCGTAAGGTCAGTATTGCCTCACGTGTTCCAGTGTTTCTACGGAATCCAAACTGATCTTCCCCGAGGTTGGCTTCTACTAGTTTTTCCATTCGTCTGTAAAGAATTCGTGTTAGTATTTTGCAGCTGTGACTTATTAAACTGATAGCTAACTGAAAGAAAAATACGGTATAATTTTGGAATGAAAGGGAGATAAAATTGTGTCATGCCAAAAATAAATTACAGGCCGAAAAATAAGTGTAAAAGATAGATGGAATGGATATGCTGGGAAATATTAAACGAGAGTCGACAGTGAAAAAGCTAGTAAATGATAAAACAATGTCACTGTCTGCTACTTCTTAAGTTTCATGCAACTATCTTGACTCGATAACAAGCCGCTTTTCCGCTCCTGCTTGTGAGAAACGGATCCTACATTCTTGAATAGATGTCTTTAACTTCCCGTCTTTTAATGTAGACTAGGCATAGAAAACTGGGTAACTATTCATTTAAGAGAGGCTTTATTATTCATTAGGAGCTGTGAAGTAAATTCTCTTTAATTCTGTTGTTCGCTTTTCTTTTCTTCAAATCACTAGGCCACTATTTATAATTGTCCTGCAAATGGCGGCTTCAATTTGGGAACAGCTGCCTCACTTCTCCGCTACTGTGTGGTAGGGGCTTGATATCTGGAAATCAATTTATTAAAAATGGTTCGAAGATGGGTATTAGATGAAAAGTAAGTCACTGGCCGTTGCATTCAAACTTGCTTCATCGCCACACTTCCGCGCAAGAAGATCTTCATCCCGCAGGGGCGTTGGACTGGTGCCAATGCAGAATAACCAACTGAAAAGCCAGGGAGTCTTTTCCACCATACTACCTCACCGCAGGGAAGCCAGTGCCAGTCTTGGTCAAGTTAGCTGCAAGGAACTAGTTTTTGCTGGAGGAGTTCCTCCACAGTGAGGGGCCGGCCGGAGTGGCCGTGCGGTTCTGGGCGCTACAGTCTGGAGCCGAGCGTCCGCTACGGTCGCAGGTTCGAATCCTACCTGGGGCATGGATGTGTTTGATGTCCTTAGGTTAGTTGGGTTTAATTAGTTCTAAGTTCTAGGCGACTAATGACCTCAGAAGTAAAGTCGCACAGTGCTCAGAGCCATTTGAACCATTTGAACCACAGTGAGGGATGAGTGATGTTCACGTGCGCCATCAGATGCACACCTGCTTTCTGGCTCCCCATACGTAGCCATATACCACCTCCATCTCATTGACGGGAAAGTGCACCAGTACTGAAAACTGCAGAAAAATCCTAACCCCCCTGTTCATGCAGACGTTCAAACGTCACCACAGATAGGCTTCGCTGTAGTCACCCAGCCGTGGAAACCACAATAATGTTAGTTAGAATAGATAAGACAATAAAAGTGGGTTAAAAGCTGTGAGCTGTCTGGGGAAGTTAACCGTGCATTACTGCGCAACTGTTTCACCAGGTATCTAGTCTAGGTTTACAAAATTCCCAACCAGGCTAACATTAATTATAATCTTTTAATAGTCATACAACAACCGGTAATATATATATAAAAAAGAGAATTTAAATAAAAAGAAAGAAATCAGTTTATATTTGGAAATTTATTTTAAGATTGATCATTGAAATTTCAGCATATTAAACTCGATTCATAACTAAGCTGGTGCCTTATTTAGGATTGTGAAAAGGCGAGATTGTAATCTTACGGAACACATCAAATATGGAGCCAAGATTAGGAGACTGCATACAACACTGCATTCATAAAATAACACACGAAGAACGTTGAAACATATGCAAGAGGAAATTAACCACAACCAACCGATTCAATTTTCACCCAAAGAAATTACGTTCGTAGCACAATCCTGTCCGTCATGTAATTACCACACACTGGTATACTAAATTCATACTAACTCTCTGTGGAATCTTCCCAAAAAGAATAGCTGAGGGCTACTTTGATGATTACACCACATGCTTCACGTGGTCAGCTTGGTTTACACAAAGCGTATAACTCCACAATAATTCTGATAATTAAAATAAATTAGATCGAAAAGCAATTTACAAAAGAAAAACCTCGAACTGGTTACTAACGTCTTACTATTAACCTGATGGGTCAAACAGTTATATAAGCACGTGGTACTGGTCTCGCAAAGTACACCCCACGTGGGTTGAACATAAAGAAAAGTTGCTATATTGAAAAATATTGTCAAGACGAGACGTTATAATCACACAACCATTCGCATTTAAGATTGATCTTAGTTAGAGTTACTGATCAACACGTGGTTCCACTTTACTCACAAAGTAGTGACAAAGCAACTACCGGAAAATAATCTGAACTTCACACGAGAATTACACTGCGCTGCAATTTAAGATAACATTAGATATTTTAGAGCTAAACCTGAAATAAAGGTGATTAAATTTTCAGTTAGGCTGAACTTAAGAAATCCATTGTCCTACGGACTTAGCAGACACGCACTTAGCCGGAGATCTTACCACATCAGACGGTCGCCACGGACAGACTGACTGGTCCCTTCCTGACGGGTGGCTCACAAATACAAACGGAAGTGGCCAGAGGGGTAGCTTCCTATACCAACATGACAACGGACGGACAGGACCATACTAAGAATAGAAACCTCTTTACTTTTAGAAAGCGTAGCTACCTGTTCCGACGTTGGTCCTACTGTTCTCTAGCAGACAGCCTTGTCTGCTACCCTCAAGCATGCAACTAGAAATACATTTGCTCATTCATCCTCTCACACAGAAGGGAAGGGGGATGACAGTATCTTATCATATACAGTATATAAAAGAAAGCGGATGTAGGTTCCGTATGAGACTGTGTGACATGAATTACATATAAACTGTGTTTTAAAGTGTAGTAGTGTGACAGATCGTTCTTGTTTATGTGTAAAAGTAACACGTTCCACTACTCAGTCTCCTCCCAGATAGTCAGAAACGCCACAGTAAATTTAGAAGAGGAATTTATGCCGTAAATGACAACAGATTTAAGAAATTAAACATGAAAGGAATCCAACAGAGACCTTTCACTGCAAGTGGAAGAAAATAACTGTTCCAAGTAGTGACTGTAGCATTGAAAAGCAAATGGTTCGCCATGTCATTCAAGAATGTCCGGCGATCCGACAGCGTTCCTGGTGATGACGGAGGGATCAAGAGACTATATTCACTGCCTGGGTACCGAGCGAGGTGGCGCAGTGTTTAGCACACTGGACTTGCATTCGGGAGGACGTCGGTTCAATCCCGCGTCCGGCCATCCAGCTTTAGGTTTTCCGTGATTTCCCAAAATTGCTCCAGGCAAATGCCGGGACGGTTCCTTTGAAAGGGCACGGCCGACTTCCTTCCTCATCCTTCCCTAATACGATGAGACCGATGACCTCGCAGTTTGGTCTCTTCCCCCCAAACAACTCAACCCTCACTGCCTGGATATTAGTTTGTAGTTTTAGATAACTATAAGATTATTTTTTGTGATGTAACCATAAGCTAAAATTAAAAAAAACTCCGTAGTGTCTCCACCGAGGAAATAGATCTGAGGGACACATGGTCCAAAGGCCACTCCGTCTCGGTCAGCTGATGAAGATTGAAATGCAAGTCTTCCGCTATCTGTTGCAGTGTATGATGGACTTCATTACTTTGAAGTCAGGCATATATGAGAAACTGATAACAATAATTCGGTCCATCTCTAGAAGATGCGTGCTATTTCGGCGAACGCTTAACTACATCCGTTTGCGTCCGGTTCTGCAAGCACCCAATCGCCAGCTAACCGTAGCTTTTGTGCTAAGTAACGTCCTCATGCACCGTCTCTGCAACTCAGTGGCGGATATAGAAAAACCTGGAGGAGGGGGCGCTAAAGATACTAGGACTTTTTACTTATTCATTCTTCAGTCTTAATATTTCTGCTTCTGAATGTAAACTAGCTTCCTATTCGGTGAATAGTCTGTATTTATAACACTACGTATAGAATGTTTTCTGTACAAGAAAACAGTAGAATGTTCGTGACTTTTCTCGAACAAATACCAGACAGAATAACGTATCGAGATCACTAGAATGGCCGCGACTTTTCTCGTAGGTATGTGTTAGCTATCTATGTGCCAGACAAAAATGTATAAAATACGATGGCACGGACGCCGGTGCTACATCGGAAGTATAACTACTCGATAACTCGATTCAGTGGATTCGACTGACGAAAGAAACGAACGAATAGCGTGAGGGTGACTGGTGGGGGCGGCGCGGGTGGCAATGCGGGTGGGCCCGCAAGGAGGAGGGGGACGGGGAGCGGGGGGGGGGGGGGGGCATCCCCACGCGCTCCCCATATGTATCCGCCACTGCTGCCAATCCTTTGGCCCTGTAATCGCTTATTTATTTTCTTCCGATTGGTTCACGCACTCGAGGCATCTAATGATTTTCTCTAAGGGAACGAAGTAAATATTCCAGATATCGAATCGAGAACAGCTGCCAACACGAGTAACTTAGAAGAAGGTATACTCGATGTAGCAAAGAAGGTTACATCACTTACTAAACGCAAGTCTCCGTTCCAGATTGTATATCAATCAGGTTTCTTTCAAAGTGTGCTGATACAATAGCTTCATGCTTCAACAATCACATACAACAGCTCGGTTGACGAAAGATCTGTACATAAGGGCTGGGAAGTTGCATAGGCCACTCCAATACCCAAGAAAAGAAATAGGAATAATGCGCGGAATTACAAACCCACATTACCAATGTCACTTTGGAGTAGAATTTTGTGTTCGAACATTGTGAATTGCTTCGGAGAAAACAATTTATTGACAAATAGTCAATACGAATTCAGGAAATATCGTTCTTGTGAAAAACAGCTAGCTCTGTATTTATAAGAGGTAAACAGTGCTATCGCGATGGTATCTCATATTGACACATAACCAACGCAGGTTCAGAAAATATCGTTCTTGTGCAAGACAGCTAGCTCTTTATTCCCATGAAGTAATGAGTGCTGTCGACAAGGGATCTCAGATCGATTCCATATTCCTAGATTTCCAGAAGGCTTTTGATACCGTTCCTCACAAGCGACTATTAAATTGCGTGCATATTCCTATCGTCTCGGTTGTGTGACTAGATTCGTGGTTTCCTCTCAGAGAGGTCACAGTTCGTAGTGATAGACGGTAAATCATCGAGTAGAACAGAAGTGATATCTGGCGTTCCGCAAGGTAATGTCATAGGCCCTCTGCTGTTCCTGATTTACATAAATGATCTAGGTTATAATATGAGCAGCAGATGAAACTGTAATTTACCATATAGTAAAATCATCAGGCGATCAATTCCAATTACAAAATGATCTAGAGACAATTTCTGTATGGTACGAAAAGTTGCAACTGGCACTAAACAAAGAAAAGTGCGAGGTCATCCACATGGGTACTAAGAGAAATCAGATAAATTTTGGGTATACGATAAACCGCACAAATCTAAGGGCTGTCAGTTGGACTAAATACCTAGCAAGTACAATAACGAGCAACTTAAATTGAAAAGACCACATAGATAATATTGTGGTGAAGGTGAAATAAAGACTGCGCTTTGTTGGCATAACAATTAGAAGATGCGACACACCCACTAAAGAGACAGCCTACATTATACACTTGTCCGTCCTCTGCTGGAATATTGCTGCGCGCTGTGGGATCCTTACCAGGCAGGATTGACGGAGGACTTCGAAAAAGTGCAAAGAATGGCAGCTCGTTTCGTGTTACACGCAATAGGGGTGAGAGTGTCACTGATATGATACGCGAGTTGGGGTGGCAATCACTGAAACAAAGGCGGTTTTCTTTGCGGCAAGATCTATTTAAGAAATTTCAATCACCAACTTTCTTTTCCGAATGAGAAAATTTTTGTTGACACCGACCTTCGTAAGGAGAAATGATCATCATAATAAAATAAGAGAAATCAGAGCTCGAACGGAAAGATTTAGGTGTTCCTTTTTCCCACGCGCTATTCGAGAGTGGAATGGTGGAGAAGTAGTATGAAAATGGTCGATAAATCCTCTGCCAGGCACTTAAGTGTGAATTGCAGAGTAACCATGTAGATGTAGACGCAGATGTATACTTCTAGATTTCCAGACGCTTTTGACACAGTTCCTCAGAAGCAACTTACAACAACTTCTACGGCGTCTCAGATGTGCGACTGGTTTCGTGATTTCCTGTGAGAAAGGTCACAGTTCGTAGGCAATGGGAAGACATCGAGTAGAACAGAAGTGATATCAGTTGTTGCCCAATGAAGGGTTATACGCCCTCTGTTGTTCCTAACTAGAAGACAATCTGAGCAGTGCTCCTAGATTATTTTCCCATGATGCTGTCATTTAACGTCTCATAAAGTCATCAGAAGGTTAAAATGATTTAAATGAGATCTGTATCATGCGAAACGTCGTAGTTGACTCTAAGTAATGAAAAGTGTGAAGTCATCCACATGAGTACTAAAAGGAATCAGCTAAATTACGGGTGCACGATAAATCACACAAATAAAAAGGTTGTCAATTGAACTAAATACTTAAGGATAACAATTGCCAATAACACAGGTCTGCAAAAAAATATTTTTTGAAAGTTGTTTGAAATTTGATAACTGACTTTTATATACTTTTCAGTTATTTCATAAATGCAATCCATTATTTTCTATCACGTCAGGTTTTCTCACAAAAAAGGGAGTATCTTTGGGTATACCAACAAAATTTAAGCAATTTATCACATTTTTTCCAACGTTATAAAATTTTGTTTTATTTATAAATGTTCTAAACTACATTCTCAGTACACTTCCAGTTCTCTTTGAGCTCATAAGTCCTTGTAATAACGCTTTCGATTTATGTCAAAGCGTCTTTTATTGCTTTTCCGGCTCTGGACTCGTTGAGGATCATTTCTTTTTATCATCCAGCTGTAGTCCGCTATCATGTTGACGTTCCATCTTCCCTGATATCTTCTTTCCATTTCTTTGATGACCTGGTGGAATCTTTCTCCCTGCTCTTCACTTACATCACCAAGGTTTGCAGGGAAGTAGTCAGGATGTGAGTGGAGAAAATGAACTTTAATGCTCATGTTACAGTCCAGCTTCTTAAAGTCGTCGAGCATGTCATGTAGTTTGAATCTCTTTTGTTTCCTAGGAAACTGGTAACAAATAATTCAAAAGATGTCGATACTGCCTTTTCTTTTGTTTCCATTTTGTCCACAAAGTTGGGATCTGTCATTGGTTTTCTAATGTCTGGTCCGACAAAGATTCCTGCCTTTAGCTTTGCTTCAGATAAACCAGGAAACTGTCCACAAACATATCTTAAACCCTCCCCTTCTTTAGGTAATGCCTTAACGAATTGTTTCATCAGCCCCAACTTAATGTGAAGTGGTGGAAGTAACGCGTTTTTGGGATTCACAAGGGTTTTCCTCTCAACATTTTTAATCCCCACCTGTAAGATTTCTCTCAAGGGCGAAGCTTTTTTTATGTAGTGCTGCTTTCTCTGTCTCTACTGTCCCATTCACAGAGAGAGCAAGGGAACTTTGTAAAGGCACTTTGTTGACCAAGCAGCATTGAAATCACTTTTAAACCACCATATAGTGTCCATTTGTGGTCTGAATAACACAGTTTGCTTAAAATCAGTTCATGGTTTTCGTAACATTCTTTTAAGTGAACCGAGTGTCCAACTGGTATAGAAGCATACTTATTGCCATTGTGTAGAAGTACTGCTTTAAGGCTTCTTTTTGAAGAATCAATAAAAAGTCTCCACTCATCAGGAGTATATTCTATTTTGAAACGTGCCGTAAGTCCAGGACCATCACTGCAAAATACCAGGTCACCTTCTTGAGAGAAGAAAGATACAAACTCCTTTTCCCTCGATCGATACAAAGAAAAGAGTGTACCCGGAGCCAACATATGTTTATTTTTCAATCTAGATCCTAAAACCTCTGCCGATTCTTTAGAATGGCCTAGGTCTCTAACTAAATCGTTCAGTTCGGATTGTGAGAATGGAATGGGATCGGTTGTGCCAGGGTCGTAGCAATCTCTGTCTTCTTCACTATCACCTTGCTGAGCCCCACACAAAGTTTGTTCAGTGTGTATTGAAGAACTGAGGCAACGGTTTCAACGTAAAATGCAGTCCTTACGTTTTGGAATGCCAGTGGTTTTGAGGGAGAACAAAAATCATAGTGATGACTGCTCTTTTTGCTCTTGCAACGTACGAGGTTTCAATTTGAAAAACAAAAGGGATATTTCTTATTCTAACATTCAATCAGCCATTCGCCCTGTTCCGCATGGACCTGAAGTACCCTCTCCTCCAGATTCTTTGGATGATATAGATGATCACGAGCCATTGGCTCAGCAAGGTGATAGTGAAGAAGACAGAGATTGCTACGATCCTGGCACAACCGATCCCATTCCATTCTCACAATCTGAACTGAGCTGTTCTAAAGAGATTGCCTACAGTACATTCGTCGGTTCTCTTCTAGAGTATTGCTACACGGTGTGAGAGTCACATCAGATAAGTTTGACGGAAGACATCGAAGAAGTTCATTTTCAACTATCGTGAAAAACGGAAGAGAATGTCACGGATATGAATTGCTAGTTGGTGTGGCTCTCATTAAAACAAAGTTGTTTTCCGTTACGGCTGGATCTTTTCATGATATTTCAGTAACCAATTTTCTTCTCCGAACGCGAAAATATTTTTTTTTTCTTTTTTTTGCGCCTTCCTACTTATGGAGAAATTATCATTGTAATTAAATTAGAGAAATCAGACCTCGCACGGGAAGATTTAAGTATTCGTTATTCCCGCGCCGTGTACGAGAGTGGAACGGTAAAGATATAGCTTGAAGGCGGTTCCACGAACGTTCTTCCAGGCACTTAATTGTGTAATGCTAGTAGTCGAGTAGATGTAGATGAAAGGCTGGAGCAAACTCCTATTGCTGTTTTCTTCTTTGTTTCATGTATTATTTTCACGATGGATATTTTGTTTGTGCAAGTAGTAGCCCAGAATTGTGGACGCACGGCCATTCCAATGGCTGCCTCACCATCTACTATGTGTTTGAGATCTATATATGGAGTCTGAACTCTGTTGCAGCAAGTCTGTTTTCTTCTGTAGCCTTTCCACCTGCCGCCAAGAAATTCAGACAAGCCCTATCGCACCACTGCTGTAGGTTGCGAGCTCCGATACAGAGTGGTCATGGAGGCAGGCAGTTTTAGCAGATAAACCATAATTTGTCCGTAAACAAAAGCAGGAGGAGTGACAGAGTTGCAGGTGCGCTTGTAATCATCGATAAGATTCAATTATCGTATCTCCATTTCCGTTCTAGTTGACCTATGTCATAACTGTACCTCACCTTTTTATTTAAAAATCTCGTCACGAGTGGTGATGAAGCAACACATTAAATTGCTCCAGAGGTTCACAGGACTGGATCATATACTAATCGAAGAGGTTTATAAACCAGAGCTACCGTAGCCAAAAAGACTTCAAGTTGCCCCAAAAGTGACTGTCTAAGGAATTCAAGTCCGGAAACCTTGTCAGTCAAACATGCGAGCGACCTTGAGGTACACCTGCATCCAGATGGTATCGGACGGAAACTGCATGATGTGTTCGCGCGCAGTTGTGTTGAAGCCACGTTTCATCACAAATATTCAAGGTGGCAAATAATCCAAGGACTACACTATTACTGCACATGGGAGAACCACGTGTCTGTACAGTACGAAATGGCGCACTGTTATGACACTCTACTTACCTTCGGGGTAATGGTGCTTCCAATTCTGGTGCTGCCATACAGATTTAGGTTTCCCTTTCTTTCCATAAACCGCTAGAGGTAAATGCATTAGTTTCTTTAAAAATGATACTGTCGCAGACATGGTTGCGCTGAAATGCATTCACACTGATACGATTCAAACAGCCACATTTTGTATGAAGCAAGCCACGCGCTACACAGTCTAATGGATTTCAGTAGAACTTCCGCATGAATGTATGGACAGATATCGTCGGTGGTTTTAATTGGACCATACATTGTTTCTCCCTCGTAAAGCGGCACGGTCACGTGGACGACGAAAAAATAGGTTTTAACGTCCCATCGACGAAGGGGTCATCAGAGACGTACTACAAGACCGGACAGGGGAAAATCGATCATGTCATTTCTAAAGAAACTAATCCGGCATTTGCCTCGATTCGTTTATGAAAACAAAAGGAAACCTTACTATGGATGAGCGAACAGTAATTTGAACCGCGTTATCTCGCACACGAATGCAGTGTTGCGGCTACCATATTCAAATTGTTCATAAACTTGAAGACTACGACTTTGCCACAGGATAAGCTATGTGCTACGACTGATTGTATGTCATTATAAATACAAGTTTAATGCAACACATTCTGTTCAGCGACGATTCAATAGTTCACACTAGTGGATGTGTGTGCAGATGTAACTATAGGATTTGGGCAGATGAACGGCCTAATGCATTACAGAAATAGCAACGGGACACATCAAAGATAAATACATTATTAAAAGTGTATGGAACGTTCATGTTTGCTGAGAAAACAGTGACCGTTAACACATGCAATGAGGTGACAAAAGTCATGGGATAGTCATAAGAGTGAAATAACAGCAGAAATCAATGCGGGACGTACGGCGAACGAATGCTTTAAGACAGTGCAGCAGGCGTTTATAGCCTACGGCAGCATAAGACCGACGTGACTGCCTTTGCTAACACCACAATATCACCTACAGCGCCTCTCCTGGGTTCGTGATCATATCGCTCGGACCCTAGACTACTGGAAAACCGTCGACTAGTCAGATGAGTCTGGATTACACTTGGTAAGCGCTGACGGTAGGGTTCGAGTGTGACGCACACCCCACGAAAGCATGGATGCAAACTGTCCATGAGGCATTGTGCAAGCTTTTGGTGGCTGCGTAACGGTGTGGGCTGTGTTTGCATGGAATGGACTGGGTCCTCTGGTCCAACTGAACCGATCATTGACTGGAAATGGTTGTGATCGGCTACTTGGACACCATTTGCAGCAGTTCATGGGCTTCATGTTCCCAAACAACGATGGAATTTTTATGGATGACAATGTACCACGCCACAATTGTACGTGACTGAAGAACATTCTGGATAATTCGAGCAAATAATTTGGCTATCGAGGTCGCCCGACATGAAACCCATCGAACATTTTTGAGACACAATCGAGAGGACAGTTCGTGCACAATATCCTGCACAGGCGAACTTCCGCAGTTATGGACGGCTATCGAAGCTATCGAAGCAGCATGGCTCATTATTTCTGCAAGGGACTTCCAACGACTTATTGAGTCCATGCCACATCTAGTTTCTGCACTATGCTGGGCAGAAGGAGGCCCGACATTAGGAGGAATTCCATGACTTTTGTCACCTAGTGTCATATGCCACCTACTGGAGCCGTAGTCGATCAAGGATGACATTTTGGGTACCGTAGTATATGAACAAGGTGGATCACCTCAAAGACAGAGCACAGGCACCGATCTTTGCTCTCAGAATTGTAATGAATGATGTCCAGATTACCGGCTATGTGCGGGAATGCCACTTTTTAGGGGAATAGGCTTGCCGTGCATCGTCAAGACTTTGAGCACTCACTTGCCCGATTTCACCCCAGTGAACTTTCCTGTCTGGGGATTTATCATGTCCTAGGTGTATCAGGTGAAAATGAATAATCCTCAGCAACTGAAAAATAGCGTTTCTGAAGTTGCAGAACAAACAACCACAGCCATGTTAGTAAGCGTATTTCCGGGCTGCATGGGAACGATAAGACTTTTGCTTACATTTAGAAGGTCAATTCGTATTAAGTAATGTCTCAAAGCATATTCGTATTGTTTATAGTCCATAATATAGTGTTTAAATGGAAAACCGGAAGTGATTTTATAAACACCCTGTATAACAAAGATTGTGCACCAGGTTTCTTATTCAGAAATGGTATCTGATTGTTGTCTGTTTGTCAGGAGATCGTGTACTGCCTCGAGTAAGAAGAGGAGACATATTGTTCTCTCGACCATGCTGAATCATAGGGCCACGTCACGTGTCATCAGTCTGGGGCCCTCGAGGAATCCGAGCCTCGCAACGGTGACGTCACACTAATCGTCTTGTTCTCAACAGTTCCCGGAAGCTCGGCCCCGTGCAGGGCTCATGGGAAATCAATATGTAAATTGAAAATGTAGCCACTAAAGGTCTTGCCTTTTTTGTGTGCTATCGAGAGCTTGCATGCATATAAAAGCCCAGAAAAGAATTACTACTCATTTGAAATAGCTACCCGCTCCCATCCGGAGACGGCTGCTGTCACTCGTAGGACCTGCAGTGTCACGTGTTGTGACGTAAGCGCTACGGCCTGGGTCTCTCGTGGGCCTCGCCTTGAGTCACATAATGGTGTTATTTACAGCAAGACGACTATCCACACGGACAGTGTGACGACCCCTAGAGCACCATGGATTGTCACCACAGCGACGATTGTTTCCGTATTTCGTATGAGTATTAGTGTGTTTGTGACAAGAATTTGTAAATGCGTGAGATTCGCGTAGAAGGCAAAGAGTTCGTGGAGGGAGTTGTTTCCCTTTATGGATGTTTTTTTCTCACAACAGAGATTCATATCGACTCATGAGTCAAAATATTATGACCAGTACACAACGCCCCAACGCCCAATGCCGCTTGATGCTGTTGTGAAAGCGTGACACGGAGCGGAAAGTATACAAACGGAACAGTGACGAGTGAGGAATCATTCTGCATGATGCGGGCCACAAATGGGGAAATGGAGTGGACTGACAAAAGCGACAACGGCAAAGGGCAGATTATTATGAAACGGCAACTGGGAACGCGTATCTCGGAAACGGCTAAACTGGTCGTCCGTTCGCGTGCTACTGTCGTGATCATCTTTGGAAAGTGGTTGAAACCACGAGTAGGTGACAAGGTTTTGGATATCGATGCTTCATTGCAGGTCGTGGAGGTCTGTAAAGCAGGATGGACGGTGACAGATTTTACAACAGAGTACAGCGCTGCGGTAGGCTCAATTGTTTTGGACACACCAATCAGCTCTTGTAATTGAACGTGTGGCTCCTTAGCAAGCTGTTCCTTCGGATTCCTATACTGACCCAACGACATCTTTAATTACGATTCCATTGGGCACGAGATCACCGACATTGGACCGTGGATCAATGGCAATGTGTTACCTGGTCGGATGAATCACATTCGTTCTTTTACCAGGTCCATAGTCGTATCGTGATACCCTGCCATCGAAGGGGAAGGCTGCTTGGAACGTGCACCGCGCCGCTGAAACTGACCGGTGGGGTCAGTATTATGCTATGAGAGATATTCAATGGGCCTTCCATGGGACCTATGGTGTTAACTGAAGGCGCTATAGCCGCTCTGGACTACGTGAACATTACTGCAGACTACCTGCATCTTTCCGTGGTTGATATTTTCCCCGACAGCAATTGATTTGGCTGGGGAGTTGGTTGTACTCGCGTCGTCGAGAAAGTTAAAAATTGTCTGCTGGTACTAGGTTTCCCACTCCATTCCCCATACTGGTTTGCCTTGTCGACATCTGTCCCAATGATGGATAAACTCTTCTTGGATTAGCGTATCGTGATACGCCGCCATCCAGGGGAATGGCTGCTCGGAATACAGGTATGTAGCACCCCACACAAACAGACAGGTGGGGTCAGTATTATGCTATGAGGGATATTCAGTTGGCCTTCCCTGGGACCTATGGTACTAACTGAAGGCGCTATAATCGCTCTGGTCTACGTCAACATTACTGCAGACCACCTGCATATTTTCATGGTTTATTTTCAGAATATTTCTACAGTCGTCTGAGCAGCATGATAGTAAAACTTTTCGGACACGAGATTCGTCCGATTTGAAACCGATAATTCACGGGAATTGCGTAGACATCTGGTGTCACAAACCTCCGGAAAATTGCCAAGGACTTGTCGAATCCATCTCAAGAAGAACAGCTACTGTGTTGCGTTCCAAAAGTGGAAGTGCCGCAGCATGACGTGGCGTGGACTCGACTAATGTGTGAAGTACTGATGGACGGAATTGACACCATGAATCCTACAGGGCTGCCCATAAATCCGTAAGAGTACGAGGGGGTGGAGATGTCTTCTGAACAACACGTTACAAGGCATCCCAGATACGCTCACTAATGTTCATGTCTGGGTAGTTCGATGTCCAGTGGAAGTGCTTAAACTCGGAAGAGTGTTAGGAGAGCCACTCCTTTGCGATTCTGGACGTGTCGTATTGTCCTGCTGGAACTGCCCAAGTCCGTCGGAATGCACAATGGACAAGAATAGACGCAGGTGAACAGACAAAATGCTTACGTACGTTTCGCCTACAGAGTCGTATCTAGACTTATCAGTTGTCCTATATCACTCCAACTGCACGCCGCACACCATTACAGAGCCTCCACTAGCTTGAGCAGTCCCATATTGACATGCAGGGTCCGTGGATTCATGAGACTGTTTCCAAAGCCGTGTAAGTCCATCCGCTCTATACAATTTGGAATGAGACGCGACCGACCAGACAACATGTTTCCAGTCATCAACAATCCAATGTCGATGTTGAAGGACCAAGCGAGGCATAAAGCTTTGTGTCGTGCAGTCATCAAGGGTACACGAGTTGGTCTGCGGCTCCGAAAGCCCTAATCGATGATGTTTCGTTGAATGGTTCGCACGATGACACTTGCTCATGGTGCAGCACTGAAATCTGCAGCAGTTTGCGGAAGTGTTGCACTTCTGTACGTTGAATTATTCTCTTCAGTCACCGTTGGTCCCGTTCGTCAGGATCTTATCCCGGCCGCAGTAAATTCGGAGATTTGATATTTTACCGGATTTCTGATATTCACGGTACATTCGTGAGATGATCGTACGGGAAAATCCCCACTTCATCGGTACCTCAAAGATGCTGTGCCCCATCGCTCGTGCGTCGACTATAACACCACATTGAAACTCACTTAAATCTTGATAACCAGCCATTGTAGCAGCAGTAACCAATGTAATAACTGCACCAGACACTTATTGTCTTATAGAGACGTTGCCGAACGCAGCGCCGTATACTACCTGTTCATGTATCTCTGTATTTAAATACACATGCCTATACTAGTTTCTTTGGCGCTTCAGCAGATTGAGCTTTGAGTCTTGGAATACAATCTGCTCTAACTAGCGACGATAAACAGACAATCAGACGCAGAACCGACCAGAGCCTGGGCAGTTGGCTGGTCGATAATGTTACCGATGTTATTTCCCAAGACCTAGTCAACTATCGCGAGTGGAGAATTTTCATTTGTAACGGTCTCACCTCCGTAGATGGTCGGCTTGTTTAGTCTTCCTGCTTTGGGTAGCTGTGTGGGCGGCTGGGACTTCTCTACGGTGACCGGTAACGTCTGTGTTCCAATGGGGAGCGGCCTCGACCAGAATATGGTCATGAGGTTCGCCCAGACCAGGGCGTGCGCAAAGATATTGTACTGTCGTGTTTCCCTCTGTTAACCAAATTTCCCTTTTAATGGGCGGCAATTGATTTGGCTGGGAAGTTGCTTGTATCCGCGTATCATGTAGATTCCAGCATCGACTACCAGTGACGGTAGCACTATCGTCAACGAGAACTAACACTTCACATTTAAGGCACGTTTATTGAACACACACGGAAGTACAGATGCAGTTAAACTGCCTCATCAGGAGAGAGTGCTTCTCTTTATACACACTACAATGCTCCAACAGATTACAATATTCCATTAATTAGTAAATCCCAATATCACCCAGTGATAAATAATTGCATGAGGTCAGATCGAACCGGACACTCTCTCGTTACCAGGAAGGAACAATAACCACCACTCCACTGTGGACGAAGCACAGCATGCGGTAATATAAATGTGGCAAATGCATCGTAGTTCGGCAAATACAATAGCGGAAATTTGGAAATCATTTCCGTTAAGGGCTGCATTGATCACTTTAAAGTACTCTTTAGAGTGTACTCTTTGTAGATCCCAAAGTTACAATTACTCCGCTAGAGACAGAAACAAGGGCTTAGCGATAAACTCTAAGTCATTTTATACAGAGACGCCGATAACTTCGAACGAATCCAAAAATCAAAGATATTTTCTGCAGAGCATGATAAATTTTTCCCTAAATCGCTCCATGGAAATGCCGGTATAGTTCCTCTGAAAAGGGTGCGGCCCATTTCCTCCCTCCTCCTTTCGTAATCCGTGCTTGTACTGCGTCTCTAATGACTTCGCTATCGGCGGGACGTCAAAGTCTTACTTCCAGTCATTCTTTGATAAATTTACTGATAGGGTTACGAAGAAATGTAATTCACATCAATTTTTACCTGAAAGTAAGAAGCCTCGTTTCTAGAAATCTAACCTCTCCATCTGTTTCCATATCATAGGATTTACGTAGTGATTCTTACGTAATTACAGAGGAGACAGTTTTACCGACAAAACACGCGAACGTATGTAGTGTCGTAACAGTTAACGTCAACAGCTGCAAGTGACAGCTAATCGTGAGCGTCAGGACGTGCTGTAGTTTTTATTCCATCCCGTCATGTTTACATAACGATCGTTCTTTTTTTTCACATCAGTCTATCATTTACGCGTGGTTTCTCAGTGAACCGCAAACAACCCTCGATGCTCAGCCATTGGCGGGCCAGTAAGTTTTCGTTACCAGCATCACGCTAGACTTCCACCAGAAGACCATATCTGAAAGTCGCGCATAGAATAGTACCTTGCAGTAAGAATTCTATACGTCGTCAGTGTAAAAAGAAGCACGCTGGTCAAAATATAAGCAACCTCCATGAATGTACAGCTAATACCGTTTAACATGCCTCTAGGCTTGATAATGGCCTCATTTCACTGAGGAAGAGAGTCTGCTAGTATCTTTGGTATGTCACATCCAACTGAAGCAACCCACTGATGATTAGAGCCGTAGAGCTACCAAAATTGTCGGGATGTAGATCACTACGTTTCATTCGCTGTTCCAAATATTCCCAGACATTTCCTGTTAGATTAACGTCAAATAAATTAGTGGGCCTACAAAGGTGCAACAGCGTTCCACAGCATTCGTCAAACCAGCCCTGAGAATATGCCTGTTGTCATCTTGGAAGATGGGACTGTCCACAGCATACTCATCATGAAGTTGTAGGAGAAAAGGTAAATAGTATGACAGAGCACTCCATCCTAATAGAGCTCGCTGTTGCCAGATATCACCCTATACCTGTCATGTCATGCCACATTTCTCCTAATAGGCCAATTGCTCTGTGTATAAACTGGTGGGAAATTTTAAAATTGATAGGTAATTCCACAGGCCAATTGTGCTACCAGTGTTTTCCCACTCTTATGATGTCACTGTGGATGTAGGACTGTTGTCCTACGAATAAAAAGGTAGGAAATCAAAGATGATGCATTATTCTGTCGAAAACCAAGATGGTGATTCAAGATGGCTGACCTGGAATACTAGGACTGTCTACATTGTTGCCAGATTTCCTGAATTTTGCCTAGCTCTCATCCCAGTCTGAGCTCACATAGGATGCTGTTCACAGGCAGGATAAAAGGTGTTTGTTTCCTCTATATGTCCAAGCCTGACTGTCAGACAAAAGATGTTTTTGTTTCTCCAGTCTGATCCTGTTGACTATTTTCAGAATATATAAATATATTTTTCATGCTGCACGTAGTAACCAGCCTCAACTTACCTACTGACCTACTTTCAGTGACATGAAAAAACACTTGCGTGTTTACCCCAAGCTATTATTCACATAGATCTGTGTGAATATTGGTAACAGTCAGGTCGAGATGATCACTATGTTTTTTCCTGACATCATGTAATTATGTCTCTTAAGTTAAAGTCCAATTCCCCCTCTGGCGTCACCCTATGTTTGGATCTGTCCACTTGTACTATGGTGGGGAAGGATAGGGATGTTTATATCTTTATTTAAAAAAAACTGGACCTGCGAGACCTCTCTTCCCAGAGCCACAAAGTTTATGATCACCGGATCGGTCAAGAAGTCTGTGTCGATGCACCCCCCCCCCCTCGCGCTTCCCCCTCCCCCACCCCTTGCAATGTTATGTGAGCCTCACTGCCCTTTTCTTAACTAATTTGTGCCTAATTTTATTCTGAGAAGCTCAGTAATGTATGTAAATAGCGTAAACGTAAATTTGATTCAAAAAGTACTTGAAGTGAAGTGAAGCGCAGCTGGACAGCAACAAACTCTTTAGTGCGCAATCCCCTAAACGATAGTAGTTGTGAATCTTTGAGTATGGACTCTAAAAAAAGACAATTGATTTATTAAAAAAAGAGGAGTGTTAATCTGTATCTTGTGGAAAGAGGACGTGTTGCTAGGCCGCTGCTCACAGCGTATTGTTACATTTAACGAAAATTACTATTTTAGTGATAAAACCGAGTAAAGTATGTGTAAGAGTTGCCGAACATTTATGTATACAAATTTTCTGGAAGTGAAGAACAGAAATATCTTATTTTTGGAAAAGGAGGTGAACTGCATTGTCGTCGCCGGCTATCAATCGACAGAATTGTACGTGTACAAAGTTTACTAAAATACAGGAAAGAAAATGCATTCTCTATAGTTTTCATTCAATAAGTAACAAACTCTCAAAATTTCTTAATTACAGTAATTGGATTATGTTCTTGTACAATAGCATGGTGCTGAACTCCACTGACCAATTTTGACGTAGCAGGATGTGTAGTTTGAAGGAAGTTTGTGTGCCAAGCAATCTCCTTTTCTCACGAAAAGCAGGTTGCTGTTTGATCTTATTTACTTGCAACAGTGGTCCCTTAGGTATGATAAGCTGCGAAAACTTGGGCTCGAAGCTATCCGCAATACGGCCAAGTAACCAACAGAGTCGTACTTTAAATCTTAAAGAACAATAACTTCCTCTAAATTCTAATACGTCACAAACTGGTGCAGAAGCTGATCATTTAAGGAGGCAGCAACCAAAATTCGGGTACCAGTTACGACTTAAAGTCTCAATCAAAATCAATCTCTCTCTCTCTCTCTCCAATCACATATATAAATATTCATATTATTAAGATAAAGTCATTTTCTACCCCACATGACATATAAGCATTAAAAATTATATAACTGTTAGAGGATGTAGCACTTAACACGTGTCCTCAGATGTGGATGCAACCAGACGAAGTACCTTCTCATTTCTCTGTGTAAGTACCAGACATACTCAATGCTATGTATTCCAGGCTTTGGATCTGAAGTTAAGGCCCAATCGCATGACCGCCACGCTTCCCTAATGTAGCGCCTCTTGTCTACCACCCGTTCTCGATGAAAGAAAACGTCTCGCCAGGAAGCCAGCAATATTTGATGAGGTTTGTACAATGCCTGATGCACTTGGTAGAGTGCGTCACGATTTCCTAAGAAGATGTTACGGTTATACTGACTGTGATGGTTGACTTTTTAGACCTTTAGTAATGTACATACAATGGCCTTGGCGCAGAAGTAACACCAGTTACCGTCAGATCATCAGTGTTAAGCGCTGTCGGACCTGGCTACCACTTGGATAGGTCATCGTCCAGGTCTGCCGAGTGCTGTTGGCAAGAAGAGTGCATCCAGTCCTTGTGAGGCCAGCAGAGAAACCACGCGGTTCAGAAGCAGCGGCCGGTCACGAAAACTGACAACGGTCGGAAGAGTGGAGTGCTGATCAAATGACATTCCGTATCCGCATCCAGCGATGCCTAAGGGTTGAGGATGACACGGTGGCCGGTCGGTGCCGTTGGGGCTTCACAACATGTTCGGAGGGTGTTATTTGTTAAGTAATTTACAACAGTGTTGAGTAAACAGTACATCACTTTGAAACTTCCAGGTAGATTAAAAATGTGTGCCAGACCGAGACTTGAACCTGGGACCTTTGCTAATCTTAAGGTGTGTGAGCAGTGAATATCTGGCTGTTTCTGACATTCCATAGCTCTCATTGCCTTTAGATTACTTCCGAGATCATAATTCCAAAGTTGGCGTATTTCGTCTCCGCTGTCAGCTTCTTCAATTTATGTGCAGCTTTTCAGTCACCCTGTATACATGGCTGCAATAGGACCTCGTAATGTAAATTCCACTTCTGGTACTTTTCACGGGTGCAAACTGTAGTATCTTACATGAATTATCGCTTATTAACTGATGCCATTGTACTGGGTTCAGCGGTCACGCTTTCACCATCACATGGAAAATTAGCTCTGTTACAGTCCTCTCGAGCACAGGGTCGTCCACAGACATTTTGGAGTCACATTCAAGCTTTACATCGGGTTGCAGAATACTAACCAGTGTAACAACTGTTGTTATGTATACTACGGCGTACTTACAGTAACGAAAGGGAACGTTGCATACCGCTGAAAGTTGCATGTGATCGTCACTTTACATATTGTGTTACATGGTCTGCCGGCCGGAGTGGCCGATCGGTTCTAGACGCTACAGTCTGGAATCGCGCGACCGCTACGTCGCAGGTTCGAATCCTGCCTCGGGCATGGATGTGTGTGATGTGCTTAGGTTAGTTAGGTTTAAGTAGTTCTAAGTTCTAGGGAACTGATGACCTGAGAAGTTAAGTCCCATAGTGCTCAGAGCCATTTGAACCATTTGTGTTACATGGTCTATCGCTTCTCAGAAATATGTTATACGTTGCGTCAGTGATATTACAAAAACTCAGTCTGTAATCAATAAATTTCAGCCTATAATCAATACATGATGGACCTTTTTAAAATGCGGGTCTGATAAGCAGATCAAGAAGGCACAATAAATACTACCATCACATTAGATAAAACGGAAAAAGAGCTCAGCAGTCGAATCATTAAATTCAAAAGTCTCTGGAAAGAGGATGAAGGCAGCCAGGAAAAGAGATATACTGATACTATCGCAGGAACAAAGAAAGATAACAAGTGAACGACTAACAAAATATTGCAAGATACGCAAATTTTAGGCATAATGTCTCACATGTGCTGTCCTAGCTGGTCAAATCGTTCAGTAAATCATTTAAAGCAATTATTCACGAACTAAATCGAACGCATCCTCTAATTCTCGCTGATGGTGTTTTCGATACCTGAAATCTGAGAGTAACCGTGACAGCGTTTGTATCAAGATTACATTCGTCTTCTCCAAAAATATACTGAAAAATAAATTACTAATTACGTAACATTTTATAGCTGCCATTAATATTCTGTTACTAAATATCAAATAGATACACAAAAATTAAAGCAAGATGTGAGAAATCGCTTCTTCGTTGCCACACAGGCAAAAAAGCTGTTTTTGTAGGGTCGCAGATGTTCTGCATATGAACTAGCGTGACGAACACCCGATTCTCCGATAACCTCTTGCCAAAAGGACTTCCATTGTGTAGCTACAACAGAAGTGCTTTGTTAAATGCGCACAAATGAACTGTGCATTTTGTTCAAATACCACATATCTACATTCGCTAAAGTTAAGCCTCGCCAGGGTAGCACTGTTGTCACCGAAGGAAGAAACTCACGTCTGTCATAACAACCTCGATGAAACGGTTGAGCACCGAGAAGGCGAAGAAACGATAAGTTACTCTCAGCAACTTTGGAATATTAGAAATATTACGTCAGTAACATACACAGAAGTGCCAAAGAAACTGATATAGGCATGCGTATTCAAATACAGGGATATGTAAACAGGCAGTATACGGCACTGCGATCGGGAACGCCTAAATAAGACAACAAGTGTCTGACGCAGTTGTTAGATCGGTTACTGCTACTACAATGGCAGGTTATCAAAATGTAAGTGAGTTTGAACATGGTGTTATAATCGGCACACCAGCGATGGGATACAGTGTCTCCGAGGTAGCGATGAAGTGGAGATTGGCCCGTACGACCATTTCACGAGTGTACCGTGAATATCAGGAATCCGGTAAAATAAATATCCGACGTCGCTGCGGAGGGAAACAGTTCCTGCAAGAACGGGACCAACGACGACTGAAGAAAATCATTCAACGTGACAGAAGTGCAACCCTTCCACAAACTGCTGCAGATTTCAATGCTGGGCCATCAACAAGTGTCAGCGTCAGAACCATTCAATGAAACGTCATCGCTATTGGCTTTCAGAGGCGAAGGCCCACTCGTGTACCCTTGATGACTGCGCTGGTGAAGCAAATCGGGCTGTACCATGTTGGATTACATGTTTGTGAAGCTACAGTATCGCATTTGGTTGTTTTCGTATCTAAACGTACGTATTACGAAAATGTGCTGTTTAATTGCAAACGCCGCATTAAAGATCACTCACAAATTAAAAGATTTTGGAATGATTTGTCGTTCAAAAGACACGGGAAACGTGACACTGGTCCTTCACAACATTACCCATGGAATATTTGTTACTCACAATAATAATTCCATATGGTTCAACGGCTTGATGGAAGTCTTTCAGTTGGACGCCACTTCGATTCCAGTAATCGTACCAGGAAAAGAGGACCTACTGCTTAACATAGAAAGCGAAGCATGTGTCGTTCCTGGCGAATCTGCTCATCCTTAAGAAGCTAGGTTAAAAGCTGACTAAAATATTTCGCGGCCCCTTCGGGATTCGATACCGCGACCTCTCGGTTTCCAGGCACTTTATCATTAGACCACCAGGCTTGAATCACCTCCTACTTTCGCTGCCGCTCGTTACAAAGCACAAGCCTGGGTGCGTGCACATCGCTCCTTTCCCTATGAAAGAGAGAGAGTCGGAGGGGGGGGGGGGAGGGAGGGGGGAGAGGGAGGGGGATGGGGGAAGGAGAGAGGGCACAGGCGATGCTCCTCCTTCCACCACTCTCAGACCTCCTTGAGAAACCCGCCAAGATTTTGCAATGAAATTCTAGTAAAGTCATGAGAAGATCAGAACAAGCTGCAAAACGATTCAGAAAAGATGTCAAATTGTCCAAATGGCTCTGAGCACTATGGGACTTAACAGCTTATGTCATCAGTCCCCTAGAACTTAGAACTACTTAAACCTAACTAACCTAAGGACATCACACACATCCATGCCCGAGGCAGGATTCGAACCTGCGACCGTAGCGGTCGCGCGGTTCTAGACTGAAGCGCCTAGAAACGCTCGGCCACACCAGCCGACCCCAGTATAGTGCAAAAATTGGCAATTAACCCTACATAATGAAAAGTGTAAGTTCATCCACATGAGTGCCAAAAGAAATCCTTCAAACTTCGGTTACACGATAAACCAATCAAATACAAAAGCCATGAATGCAACTAAATACTTAGGATTTACAATTACGAACAACTTAAGTTGGACAGAACACATAGCAAATGCTGTGGGGGAGGCGAACTAAAGACTACGATCTATTGGCAGAACACTTAGAAGATACAAGTCTACTAAAGAGACTGCCTACACTATGTTTGTTGTTCCTCTTTTGGAGTACTGCTGCGCAGTGTGAGATCCCTACCAGATAGGATTAACGGAATACATCGAGAAAGTGCAAAGAAGGATAGCAAAGTTTTGTATTATTGAGAACTGGGGGAGAGAGTGTCACGGACATGATACAGGATTTGGAATGGACATCATTAAAACAAAGGCGTTTGTCGTTTCGGCGGGATCTTTTCACGAAATATCAATTATCATCTTTCTCCTCCGAATGGGAAAATATTTTGTTGACGCCGATCTGCATAGGGAGAACCGAACATGATAATAAAATAAGGGAATTCAGAGCTCGCACGGGAAATATAGGTGTTCGTTTTTTCCGCGCGCTGTTCGAGAGTGGAATAACAGAGAATTATTGTGCACGTGTTTCGATTAAAACACACTGCCAGACACTTAAGTGTGATTTGCAGAGTATCTATGTGGACGTAGATGTAGATGAAAATGTGTCGCTTTCCTCTGAAATGTGAGCTACACACACACTAATCGAATTTGCGGAGACGTACGGTGCAACAAGGAATCCGAACATCGGCGACTTGCCCACAAACACAGAGCCTTGCCTTAGGTGAAAATAATGTTGAGTTTTAGGAAAAATTGAGGATGGATTCGCAGCAACCAATCACTATTCGGCTCATTAAATTTATTTCGTACCCTTTTTGAGTGTCTTCTCAAGCATCTGCACAAGGTGCATTTTTGAATTTAGTGCATAAAACCAATAGGAGCCCTGATATTTGATATGCGCACTCGCATCTTCTATTGAAAGTAAATATCTCTTCTCTATGCTTTATGTAATAAGTATAACTGGACCTTCAGTAGCTAGGCATGTACACAATTGAAACCGGTAGATGTTGCTTCATCCATTACGATGAGAATCACAACTAGGAAAAATCTTTCGACCCACCGCGGATAGAACTTCAGTTTTGAGGCCTCCAACCTACCTTCGCAAAGTCGAACGATATTATACTGCATATGCTTGCCAGACAAAACAACTTCTTAGGAGGTGGTGGGGGGCGTTGAGGGGGGACGCGGGAGAGCGGTCCGCCAAGATCAAGTCTCATTTAAAAGGGAAAGGGTAGGACAACGAAAATTTCACGTCAACTTTTTAAGTCAAAGAATATTGTAACGGATAACATTTTGTTTTATAAAATTAATCACGAGCATAGACAGTGTTAAAGTACTCATCAATCTTTACGGCCTCTCTGAACTGAAGTACCTTACACATGTGCATCCCCAGGTTTCACCGTTTTGAAAACAATGCTGCACAAGTGTCAGACTTCATTCGGGGAGTTCCCTGTCACGCCCGTCACTGCGTTTCAAGAGTGATACTCTACAACGCATATAAAGTCGACTTTCGGCATGAATTTGTATCAAAACTTTTACACTATGTTTGTTAAGCGGCGTACCGACAAGTATAATCACACATGCGAATCAGAAGTTAATCATTTGTGGAAGGAAACAAAGCTGAAGTTGATCGATAAGAACTCTGTTAGTGATCATATACATCAACAGACTGGAAAACTAGGTAATCGTACAGTTCGAAGGAACGCACAAACAATAATGTCTTTCATCTGCAAACATCTTGTTTAGGCACTGGTCAACACCATTCACGAATTTTACAAAATGTGTTACATTGTGCTATCTGTGATAATGATATTTATTCTTCCAATAGTTTCGGTTTTAAACCATCTTTAACGCTAGCTGTACAATATACAAAAGTGGACAATGTGACAAAAAAAAGCGAAATAAGATCAAAACACAGAAAACCGTTGAATCATGGAAATACTCACAAAAATTATTGCAGATTTATCACATGTCATACATGCTTTGACATACATTTGTACAGAAAACCATAATTGCCAGTATAAATGAAAAATCGTAGCAAGATCACAATACGATGGCCCACTGACAAAAGGACAACATGTGATGCATAGCAGTAAAAGGCAAAGAACTTCAAAGTCAAAGCTGACAGTTTGTGATGTCCTGCAATATAAGTCAAAGAACTTCAAATACAAATATAACGGTCTTGACCAAATCCAAAAGATTTTTATCTGTATGATAAATGGAAATTCAATTACATTTCGTGATTGTATGGACATTGGATGACATATTCTTATAACAAATGAGTAAGAGTTTAGATGCAAACCATTTTCCCTCACAGAAAAAAATATTGAGATGTTTTACACCTAGATAGTGTACATTCGTTTTGTTTTTCTTCACTCCTAAAAATTGTATTTCTTTGATACTAATTTACTTTAATGTGTATTATCGTCAGATATGACCTGACTGATTGTAATTTCATGGACTTGTGTTTTACATGCTTACATTTTTGACTGAATTATAAAATATTATATATTGTTACATTCATCTATACTGTTACTCTTTTACTTTATGTGTATTTTATTTATGGTTTTATATTTTATTAATCAGTGTACAATTGTATATATTTCAAATTTGTAATCTGATTACCACAGAAGTATTCAATGCCAACTTCTTTGGATTTGGTCAAGACTGTTATCTTTGACTTTGAAATTCCTGGACTTATATTGCTATACATCACAAACTGTCAGCTTTGACTCAGAAGCTCTTTGACTTGTATTGCTATGTATCACAAGTCTTTTGTCACTAGGCCATCGTATTGTAATCTTACTACGATTTTTCAATTATATTTTCAATCATGGTTTTCTGTAGAAACGTATGTCAAAGCATGTATGACATGTGATAAATCTACGATAATGTTGTATTTCCACTGATTCAACGGTTTTTTCTGGTTTGCTCTTATTTCCTTTTGCTTTGTCACATTGTCCACTTTTGTATGTCGTACAGCTTTCGCTGAAGATAGTTTAAGACCAAAACCGGTAGCAAAATAAATATCATTATCGCAGACAGCACAGTGTAACGCATTTTGTAAAATTTCATCTGCAAAACGTTCAGTGACATTTGAAGTATATAATACGTCAATAACAAGTCACTTTTTTAGAGATTTGTCGAAAAGGTAAATGCCATTTTCGTGGAGCCTTTTTGTTTGTCTGTCTGTCCGTCCGTCCGAATACTACTCACAGCTGGCATGTTTAAAACAGTGTTAAAACACTGTGTGTTACGCTTTCTAAATAAAATGTGGTTTTTTAATGAATATTTAAAACAAATTTTAAAAATTCATGTTTACTATTTTTACACGACTATGGGGTAAACCTCACGTGAGTAGGTGTGTATTCCCACAACATCTCAGCAAATCTCACAAAGGAAGGAGGGGGCCCAAATTTAAAAAAAAGTAAAACTCACGTTATTAGTGGATGTCTCCTTAGAGACACTAAATTTGAAACGACAATTGATTTATGACGTAAGCATGTCATCTGGTTAGGGGGAAACTGATAGCGGGTGTCATAACATTTGTTCACTTCCCACAACTTTGTTATTTACTAACTTCCGAACATCGATGCTCGAGAGCAACTAGAAAAGCAGATATTGTGAATAGGAAATGTAGTTAGACATGCGTTCAAAAATTATTAAGAAATAATTACCTAAATGTAGAAATAAAGAATAAATTTCTCAAGACTTACTGGAAGTGTGATAGCAAAGGATGCTCTTTTTTTAAAAAAAATAAAAGTAAAATAAAATAAAAAAGCATTTCTACCTCTACATAGCAATATTCACTGCAACAATTAGGCCTTGTTTTCTGTCACAATGCTTTATCATTTTTCTTTAAACAGCTATGTCTTCAAAACCACAGGAGGAATTTTTCTGGTTACAATCGATTCAATACGAGTACATTGCGAGTTTACTCAAAATACCAGTGAACAGTAAAGTACACTTGAAGCGATCCTACTAGCTTAGCCAGGATACCAAGAATCTGTCACTTTTATAATCGACAAATCGGATGCAAATTTTTTGGTCATTAACATTTATCCAGTTTATGATTTTCCATAATATTTTCTACAGAAAATGCAGAGGGAGTGAATAGCATTATTGGTTTCTTAGTGTGTCGTTAATAAAATTCCTCATCTACTGTCAGATAGAAGATGCACTTTTTGCACTCAGGTGATTCATATGAAAATGTTTCTGACATGATTATGGCCGCACAACGGGAATTAACAGACTGAACGAGGAATGGTAGTTGGAGCTAGATGCATAGGACACTACATTTCCGAAATCGTTAGGGAATTCAATACTCCGAGATCTACAGTGTCAAGGGTGTGCCGTGAATACCATACTTCAGGCATTACCTCTCCCCACAAAAAACACAGTGGCCGGCGGCCTTCACTTAACGACCGAGAGCAGCGGCGGTTGGGTAGTGTTGTCGGTGCTAACACACAAGCAACACTGTGTGAAATAAACGCAGAAATCAATGTGGAGCGTACGACGAACATATCTGTTAGGACAGTGTGGTGAAATTTGGCGTTAATAAGCTATGGCAGCAGACGACCGACGGAAGTGCCTTTTCTAACAGGGCGACATCGCCTGCAGCGCCTCTCCTGATCTCCTGACTATATCAGTTGTTCCCTACACACCTGGTAAGCCTTGGCTTGGCATGTTTCGAGAGTGGTGCAGTCCCCACGAAGCCATGGACCAAGATTGGCAAGTAGGCACTGTGCAAGCTAGTGGTGGCTCTGTAATGGTGAAGGGTTGTGTTTACGTGGAATGGATTGGGTCCTCTGATCCAAGTGAACCGACCACTGACTGGAAATGGTTATTTTCCGCCACGTGGAGACCACTCATTGAGTTCGTGGACTTCATGTTTCCAAACAACGATGGAATTTTTATGGATGACAATACGCCATGTCACTGGGCCACAATTGTTCGTGATTGGTTCGAAGAAAGTTCTGGACAATTCGAGGAAATGATTTGGCCACCCAGATGCCCGACGTGAGTCCCATCGAACATTTACCGGAAATAATCGAGAGGCCAGTTCGTGCACAAAATCCTGCATCGGCAACACTTTTCACAATAATGGATGGCTACAGAGACAAGATGGCTCAATATTTCTGCATGGGATTTCCAACGACTTTTTGAGTCCATGGCATGTATTGTTGCTCCACTGCGCTGGGCAAAAGGAGGTTCAACACGATATTAGGGGGCATCAAATGGTTCAAATGGCTCTGAGCACCATGGGAATCAACATCTGAGGTCATCAGTCCCCTAGAACATAGAACTACGTAAACATAACTAACCTAAGAACATCACACACATCCATGCCCGAGGCAGGATTCCAACCTGCGACCGTAGCGCTCGCGCGGTTCCAGACTGTAGCGCCTAGAACCGCTCGGCCACTCATGCCGGCTTAGGAGGCATCCCAAGGCTTTTGTCACCTCAATGCAAATACTCGCTGTTGTCTTCATTTACCCGAAATGGTTACCAAGTCGTCAGCCAGGATGGGACCAATTCGACATTTCACACGTAATAGATCAATTATAGGTACACTTTCATATTTACAGAACTGGATAATACACAACGGAAAAGGCGGTATGCTGGTAACTACTGGTTAGAATGGAAATGAGTAAGCATGAAGTACTTTTTCTACTGGGAATTACAGCAAGATTCAATGCGACTAATTATTTGCAACCATCGTCGCACATACTACTGCCAGAAAGTTCAAAATAATGACGTGGCATGAAAAACAAAATTTCAAGGACACGCCAGTCGTCCTGGCAAGCTCAGTGTGCGGCCGGTGAATTGACTTATTACCAGACTTCGTCACGTGAAGCGTGCGCTATGAATTATGCAGCAAAACCGGCATTCTCGACGAGAAACCGCACACATGGCGGTAAATCAATGAGGCAAGCGGGCCGTGGAAATATGTGCGGAGACGCCAGCTAATGAAGGGCTTTAACGAGCAGCTGACCAGCTGGCCTGCCTGGAATAAGGCCACGCACGCCGTGTCCTAGCAACAACTTCTCAGAAGTCAGCGGTCGGTAGCTAGGACGGCGCCCATTAGATTCTGAAACAAACTGCTGGCGGATGCTGCTGCTCTGAAATGACGCCGCTGTGGGCGGAACGTTAGGCCACAAATGTAGGCACGTTTTCTGACTGTGGGGAAGCTATAGTTGTAAAAGTACCATAGGCTACCGTAGATTACCGTAAGTAAACTACGACTACGGTAGACTCACTACAATGAAGCGCCAAAGAGGGCATGCGTATTCAAATACAGAGATATGTAAACAGGCAGAATACGGCACTGCGGTCGGCAATGCCTATGTAAGACAAGTGTCTGTCGCAGTTGTTAGATCGGTTACTGCTGCTACAATGGCATGTTATCACTACAATGGCATGTTATCAAGATTTAAGTGAGTTTCAACATGGTGCTTAAGTCGGCGCACGAGCGATGGGACACAGCATCTCCGAGGTAGCGAGGAAGTGGGGATTTCCCGTACGACCATTTTGCGAGTGTACCGTGAATATCAGGTATCCGGTAAATAATCGAATCTCCGACATCGCTGCGGATGGACGTGTAAGGGTATGGAGACAACCTCATGAATGCATGGATCCTGCATGTCAGCAGGGGACTGTTCAATCTGGTAGGGGCTTTGTAATGATGTGGGGCGTGTACAATTGGAGTGATATGGGACCCCTGATACGTCTAGATACGACTCTGACAGGTGACACGTACGTAAGCATCCTGTCTGATCAGCTGCACCCATTCATGTCCATTGTGCATTCCGACGGACTTGGGCAATTCCAGAAGGACAATGCCACACCCCATACGTCGAGAATTGCTACAGAGTGGCTTCATTCGAGCGCGTAAACATGCCAAGGAAATAGTGTCTCCCGCCAAGTGTGGGTGCCTGCCGTGAGGTTTCATCTGATTTCATGCAGTGCCACATAAGGTAACTGTCATGCAGTTCCCTCTTAATGACAGTTCTCGGCCGCATACTGCAGGGGCAACGACGACCTCCTGCAGTGTTTTCGATGGTAAGTGTTTGATCACACACCATATAGCCCGAACTTGGCCCCCTCTGATTTTTATTTCTGCTCAAACGAGCCGCTAGCTGTGAAAACAACATTGTGGCTGAGACAACCAGTAGCAGCCCAGCAGAGAAAATTGTAGGAAAGCACAGCAGGCTGCCTTCTATGATGAGAATATTGGGAGTTTGGTACAACGCTAAGGCAGATGTCCAAGCGGAGCGGTACTATGTAGACAAGTAGCTTGAAGGTGTAGCTAAATGTTACAAACACAACAGTTTTGATTTTCACTATGGTTTCCATTTCGCGACCGATCATTCTTTACTTTCCGAACAGTCCTCGTAAATGTTCGTACTACGATGGCTGCCCTGAAAGTAGTGCACCGCATTTTTTTCGCAGCCGAAAACAAAGCTACGAAAGCGAAACGTTACGTATGTATTATTTGAAGCTTCTGAGTGAGCGCGCCAAGTTTCCGTCACTTCCGACAGATAGCGTAGCTGGAGGATAGTTTCAAAATGGCGTCTGTAGGTGCTGTATGTTACACGCAACGTGTCGTCATTGAATTTCTCACTGCAGAGAAAGAAACTGTGGGGAATATTCACAAACGGTTGTGCAAGTCTACGGAGTATCTGCTGTCGACAGAAGTACCGTTGGTCGCTGGGCACGGAGGGTGAGGTCATCAGAATGCGGTACGGCGGAGCTCCACCATTTGCAGCGGTCGGGGAGACCATCCACGGCTGTCACACCTGACGTGTTGTAGCGAGCTGATGTCAGTCGCGAAGACGAGTGCATTACGACTCGGCAGTTGGCGCTACATCTGTCAGTTGGCAAAGGAGGTGTGGATGCAATTCACACAGTGAAGCACTCGTTCCGCCACTAGGACTAGGAATGGTACCGACAGGACATACAGGTCCTTTTTTCGCGCTGGAGGAAGGCCACAGAACGGGATGGAGAGTATGTGGAAAAATAGGGTATGTAAATAAAACACCATTCTTCCCTGTGTGTAATTCTCAAAAAAATGTTCAAATGTGTGTGAAATCTTATAGGACTTAAGTGCTAAGGTCATCAGTCCCTAAGCTAACACACTACTTAGCCTAAATTATCCTAAGGACAAACACACACACCCATGCCAGAGGGAGGACTCGAACCTCCGCCGGGACCAGCCGCACAGTCCACGACTGCAGCGCCCTAGACCACTCGGCTAACCCCGCGCGGCAAATGGTAATTCTCATTATGTTCAATAAATAACTGTGGAAGAAAAAAGTTTGCGGTGCATTTCTTTCTGAGCAACCCTTGTCCTTATAACAGAATCCTTCAGGCTTCTTTTTCATTTTTTTATTTCAAATCGTTGCATTTATGCAGTTGAACAGAGAACAGTACAATTGGGAACTTGATGAAGTTTCCTTATTATGAAGAGGTCCATATCGAAGCACTTCTACGAAATATCCAGCAGCAGAGGTCGTAAAGAGCAGCGTTTGCAGTCGCGTTCTTCCGTTTCAGGGGGTGGTGTGAACGTTTGCCGCTTGGCCTGTGGCGGGATTCTCACTGGGAGGTGGGTGAGTGCCGTGTGCAGGGGGCGGAATTTACGGTCGAGCGCGGCACCGGCTGCAGACAGGGCGGGAGGCGAGCGCGCCGTCCATCGCGCACCGCCAGCGTCGCTGGATTTCGATTTCCGCCCGCCGCAAGCGATGCGATGCGATGCAGCGTAGCGTAGCGTAGGGCGTAGCGTAGAGCTACGGGCGGCGTCACCAGCGCTGTCAGCTGCGGCATTCCCACAGGCTGCACCACCAGCTGGCGTCGCGCGAAATCTCCCACTGCGCCCTGTTCTCAGGGCGGGGTACACTTCACAGTCACGTCAGGTAGTTCCACCCCGAAGAAAAAAGTCAACCTGCGACCACTGAAATGGTGACGGTTTTGGCCCTTCTCTACATACGCTATGTGATCAGAAGTATCTGGACACCCCTATGTAAGGAGAACTAACTAGCCAGAATAAAAGCAGGCAGGGAGTATTGCGTTGTCAGTAGCGATCCAGTAGGAGCGGTATGGCTCGTTCACGAAAGCTCAGTGACTTGGAACACGGTCTAGCCATTGGATGTCACCCTAGTAACCATAAATCACGAATATTTCAACTTTTTATTGTTGCTCAAGTGAACCGTTACTGATATGATTCTGGATTGTAAGCGCTTGCCTTTGTGGTTGAGCGGTTCTAGGCGCTTCAGTCCGGAACCGCGCTGATGCTAGGGTCGCAGGTTCGAATCCTGCCTCAGGCATGGATGTGTGTGATGTCCTTAAGTTAGCTATGTTTAAGTAGTTCTAAGTCTAGAGAACTGATGACCTCAGATGTTAAGTCCCATAGTGCTTAGAGCCATTTGGAGTGTAAGCGTGAACGAACAATCACAGCTGAACCAACTCTGGACAGACCTCACGTACTATCAGAGAGGGTTCAAATGGCTCTGAGCACTATGGGACTTAACATCTGAGGTCATCAGTCCCCTAGAACTTAAAACTACCTAAACCTAACTGACCTATGGATATCACAAACATCCATGCCCGAGGCAGGATTCGAACCTGCGACCGTAGCAGCAGCGCGGTTCCGGATTGAAGCACTTAGAACCGCTCGGCCACGCCAGCCGGCATCAGACAGGGACCGTCGAGCATCGCGGACGGTGGCTGTAAACAATTTATGAAGTCAACTGAAAGAATCCCTCTTGAGTTTCAAAGTGGTACCAGCAGCTAAACGACTGTGTGTAGGGAGTTGAGAAGAATGGATTACACTGGTCGAGCAGTTCCTCATAAGCCGCACATTTCTGTAATCAATGTTAAGCGGTGCTTGTAGTAGTGTAACGAGCGACGTCACTGACTGTGGATGGTTGGGAACAAGTGATTAGAGTGATGAATCACACTACAGCCTGGGGCAATGCTATGGAAACCTTTGGGTTTGGCGAATGTTTCGAAGAAGTTACATGCCATCATGTGTAGGCCAACAGTGAAGTGCAGAGAAGGCGCTGATTCGTCTAAAATTGTGAGCCATATGTTTGTGACTATTACAGCGCCATCTATCACAAAGCGAAAAAAGCGGTCCAGCTAAAACATTCATATTTCTTTACGTACTACACGAATATGGAATAAAAATGGGGGTTCCTATTTTTAAAAAAACGCTGTTGATATCCGTTTGACCTATGGCAGCGCCATCTAGCGGGCCAACCATAGCGCCATCTGGTTTCCCCCTTCAAGCTAGACAAGTTTCGTTCTTTGTAGTTTTTTCGTCTGACGCTTATTTCGTGAGATATTTGGCCCGGTCACGACCAATGGAGCACCCTGTATAAAGGGAATCACAATGTCTTAAATTTGCTCTTGAGTGCACTATTCGCAAATTATATAGACGGATGAAGAACATAAACCGGAAGAACATATTGAGATTGGTCAAAAATATTCATTTTTTATAACAAAAACTGCCGTGTGACCACAGTTCTACAAGTGCAATTTACAAATTACTGTTATAAATGAAATGGAAATTATACACTGTAATACATAAAAAAGCAACACATCATAAAGGAATTATCCGAACGGTATGGAAATCGAAAGACGTGGTGTACATGTACAGACAAACAAATCAACATAATTCCAGAAAAAATTTTTTATTCACGAGAAAGATTTTCACAGACTAATCAAGTCAGTAACGGGTTGGTCCACCACTGTCCCTCATGCAAACAGTAATGCTTGACATTGATTGACAGACTTATTGAATACCCTCCTGTGGGATATCATACCAAGTTCTGTCCAATTGGAGCGTTAGATTTTCAAATTCCCTAGCTAGTTGGAGCGGCCTGCCCATAATGCACCAAATGTTATCAATTGGGGACCTGGCGACCTTGCTGACCGAGGAAGGGTTTGCCAAGCTCTAAGACAGGGTGTAGAAACATTTGCCGTGTGTAGATGGGTATTATTTTGGTGAAATGTAAGACCAGAATGGCATGGTATGTGTCTGGAGACGGCCCTGACAGCAGTGGGATACCGACCTGACTGTCGTCCAACAGACGGCGTGACAAACAGAAGTGACAGACTGGAGTGCCATTTCATTTCATAGTAGGACTCGTTTGGTTGTCATCTGCGGCATCCTTACAGTACAGCGGTGCTTCGACGATGTTCTACGCCCCTTTTTCTGCCCCTCACGGAAAGCCATCCTGGGCTCACATTTCAGCAAGATAATGCCCGCCCCTAAGGCGAGAATTTCTGCTGCTTGTCTTCGTGCTTGCCAAGCGCCACCTTGGCCAGCAAGGTCGCCGGATCTCTCCTCAATTGAGAAAGTTTTTGGAGCATGAGGGCAGGTCCCTCCAGCCACTTCGGGATTCTAGCGATCTAATACGCCAGTTGGGCAGAATCTGGCACGATATCCCTAAAGAGGGCACCCAGTAAACCTGTCAACCAATACCAAACCGAAAAACTGCTTTCATAAGGGCCAGACGTGGATCAACACATTATTGACTTGCTCAGTTTACGAAGCTTTTTCTCTTAAATGAATATCCAATTATTCTAAAATTGTAATCATTTGTTTGTCTCTATATGTATTTCACATCTGCCGATTTCCGTCTCATTCGGGTAATTCCTTCGTGATGCGTCCTTTTTTTTTGCCTTAGAGAGTAGATGGTTTAGTTCAGGCTGTAGGTAGTTCTATGCTACTGTGAAGTGTATTTCGTTCCATGACTAGGCTCACTCATTCAATTTTATGCGATCATGAACCATGATTTTTATTCCAACATTATCGGTGGCCATGTGTCGCCCTTTCTTCTATATTCATATTGAGGATGCTGTGGACACTCGTATCTTACAAGCTGACGACATCCATGGTCACAGGGCTGCACGCATACATTCTTGGTATCACGACCACTCAGACACCCCATCCCAACTCCACTGCCTGCTAAAGTACCTCTCGTAATCTCATATTTCGTGACATTCGCTCTGTGATCTCGTCTTTCTGGAAGGCACAGCGGATCAAAATAAGTATGCATATATTTAGACCGTTTGGAAAAATGTAAGAGACGTAGAAATCATCATCCCCGCGGTCTGGTACATCTGTGGGATGTGAAACTTCCTGGAAGATTAAAACTGTTTGCACGACCCGAAATCGAACTCTGACTTTTCGCATTTTGCTGTTGAGAGCCCCACCGACTGAGCTATCCAAGCAGGACTCACGACCCGCCTTCAAGCACTACTGCCGCCAATGCCTCTCGCACCTTCCACACTTCACCGAAGTTGTCCTGCATATCTTGTGGGACTAGCACTAGTAGAAGATACTGTGCGGTATCTATAGGGCTAAATCTATCAATCGGTCGCAGTACGCCTATATAATGGCTCCCAGGGGCAACGAAAATTTTATTTTCAATGTTTCACAAAGTTACTACCGAATGTAAAAATTCAGAACTTTGTTACTCATTAAGAGATATAATAATGCGCTTAAGGTTTTAGCACATTAAGTCAAGTATTAAAGTAACAACCGGTGTGTGTGTTTGTATGTATGTGTGTATGTGTTGGGTATGTGTTAACTTACTGCGCCCAAATTTCCCAAGCTATATCCATCCAGTATTTGGGATTTCCAAGAAACTTCATACACAATTTCAAACTTTTCGAAACTCTTCCTCGCTGACGCGTCACCCGTCTCCCCCCACAAAATAACGGAAGGAAAAAAAAAAGTGTACCACTTATTATATTTTCGCTGTTTATACAGTACACCTTCAGCATCAGGCATAGCGTTTTAATTTGCTACTACCTTACTTTGAACTCTATCCCAAACTCGTTTGGCAGACAGTATTAATATACACCACTGAATGTACCTGCAAGATTATATCACTGTACGACACTTAGTTCAGGAGATATGGTACCATAAACTCTGTGAGGTGCGAGCGAAAAACTAGCTTGTGCTAAAAAGGGAGCGAAAACTATGGAGAATATTCTGGTGTAGTTCTTTATACTTAGAATTTTGCGTCTTCAACCACAAAGCTGAAACATACTTAACGTCAAATATTTAACACATCAAAGTAACCAGACGTCTGAAGTTCCGTTATACGGTGGTGTGGTGAAAATTTTTATGAGAAAACTCTTAAATTTTTAAAATAAAACTTATTAACATTCCACACCATTATTCTTCATGTCTACGAGGGCAACCCCAAAAGTAAGGTCTCCTATTTTTTGTAAGTACGCACACCTGTTTATTTCTACAATGGTTTACATCAGTTTCCAGCTTGAACATTTAGTTATTTTTCGACATAATTATCACTTCTGTCGATGCATCTTTGTAGATGCTGTGGCAGTTTTTGTATGCTCATGTCATACCAGCTCGTCGCCATGCTGTTCAGAAAGTTATGAACCTCTTCTTTCACCTCGTCGTCGGAGCTCAATCGCTTTCCGGCCAAATGTTCTTTTAGCCTAGGGAACAGGTGATACTCACTGGGTGCCAAGTTAGGACTATAGGGTGGGTGGGCGATTATGTTCCACTGAAACTGTTGCAGGAGAGCAACGGTTTGCCGAGCGATGTGTGGGCGAGTGTTGTCATGGAGAATGTGTACGCCCTTGCTCAACATTCCTCTTCTCCGGTTCTGAATTGTCCGTATGAGTTTTTTCAGAGTCTCACAGTACCTGTCAGCGTTAACTGTGGTCCCAGCGATTCAGCTCCGACGACGAGGTGAAAAAAAGAGGTTCATAACTTTCTGAACAGCATGGCGGCGAGCTGGTATGACATGGGCATACAAAAACTGCCACAGCGTCTACAAAAATGCATCGAAAGAAATGGTGAAAATGTTGAAATGTGTGTGAAATCTTATGGGACTTAACTGCTAAGGTCATCAGTCCTTAAGCTTACACACTACTTAACCTAAATTATCCTAAGGACAAACACATGCGCCCATGCCCGAGGGAGGACTCGAACCTCCGCCGGGACCAGCCGCAGTCTCCATGACTGCAGCGCCTGAGACCGCTCGGCTAATCCCGCGCGGCAGAAATGGTGATTATGTCGAAAAATAGCTAAATGTTCAAGCTGTAAACTGATGTCAACCATTGTAGAAATAAACAGGTCTATGTAGTTATAAAAAAATAGGAGACCTTACTTTCGGGATTACCCTCGTATATATTCTTTTCTCAACATAGTCACCCTGACGACGAACACATTATTCCCAACGAGCGACCAGCTTATTGATACCTTCTAAAACTAAACTAGACTACCGTCGAACAGGCCATCAAGGCTCAAAGGTACCGATCGGCCACCGTGTCATCCTCAGCCCGAAGGCATCACTTGATGCGTATATAGAGCGGCATGTGGTCAACGCACCGCTCTCCCGGCCATATGCCACATCAGTGCTTGCACCGGTTCATCACTATCATAGTGGAGTCCTCAAAGGTGTCCTTTAAGTTTTGGACACAGATGAAAATCGGATGGAACCAAATCTTAACTGTATGAAGGATGATCGATGACAGTGAAGCCAATACGTCGGATTGTTGCAGATGTTGCAGCGCCCGTGTGTGGTCTGCCATTGTTATGCTGATATAGAGGGTGCACGCTGTTTCTCACACACCGACATAGTTACGTTACACACCGGCAGGTTACAAGCTACGGTTCGGAGCTCTCTAGCGGCAGAGGACTGCAAATATGCAGACTTGACAAATAATAACTTATAATGTTAATAACGTTTGTTTTATTTGAAAACTCTTACGAGTTTTCACGTAAAAAAATTCGGAGGCATTACTTTTCAGCACGTCTTCGTAAACGGGAATTCGATTCTTTAAGAAATCAGGAGTAGCGGAGAAATGGCTTAGCCACAGACTAGAAGATTGTTTCCACATTGAATTTTCATTCAGCGCTGATTTGAAACTTTCTGGCAGATTAGATTTGTGTGCTCTTCTGAAGTCATATCTCGGACTGTTGCATTTCGGGGCCAAGACCTCTACGGACTGAGCTATCCAAGCACGACTCACGACCCACAGTCACAACTTCATTTCCATCACTACCTCTCTCGTATTTTCCTTACTCCACGGAATCTACGGCATCTAATCACCAATGGGTAGCTGTAAGGGGGTGTGGCATACGTGAAGAAGATTGTGGACTCTTCTTTCACACCGTATTGAGACCATTGTCAAGACTGGAAGCTGTGCCACATGATATTAGGGTGATGTCTCCCAGCAGTGGGCGGGGGAAGGAAAGAAGGACATTGGGTTTAACGCCCCGTCGACATCGAGGACACTAGAGATGGAGAACAATAGCGGATTGTGTAAAGGACGCGGAAGGAAATCGGATGTTCCCTTTCGAAGAAACTATCCTGGCATTTGGCTGGAGCGATTTAAGGAAATCACGGAAAACCTAAATCTGGATTGCCGGACGCGGCTTTGAACGTCGTCCTCCCGAACGCGAGTCCAATATGTTAACCAGTGCGCCACCTCTCTCGGTAGTGGGCTGGGGAGGGGGGGGGGGGGAAATAATTTTTTGTGTAGTAACATTTTGATGCAATTTTCGGTGCCAAGCAGTGTGCCTCATATTCCTCTTTCAGTCGAGGCGACAGATTTGGCCGCACTCGACGGCGCTTGTTTCTCTCCCTGCGGTGTGTTCGCTCATGAAGCCTTCCCTCCTTCGCCCTACGTTTATCCCAGATGTTTTTACTGTTCGAGCGCTAGAGATTGTCTCGAAGTGCGCGTGCAGAACAGACGGCGCAAATGGCGGTGCGCGCTATATTGGAGAGCAGTACTCTGGCGGGGCGGCATCGAGCACTTCCACTCTTCAAACAGGCGCTGACTGCTTTTAGCTGCCGATCACGAAGCGCGGGGTCAGAAGGGGCGCCAGCCGGCTCTCCCATTCAGAGGTCGCTTATTGTGTTCGGGCTTTACATTCCGAAGCGGCCCAATCCAGCCGCGCCAATAAAAGGGGCGGACGCCGGCGCTTCGACGTACGGGTCGCGAGTGCTGGAGCGCACGCTATTTGGCAGGGGGGAAGGCGCCAAAAACCCGGCAAAAATAAAGCCGGGTAATACCATATAAATGAATTACGCTGTTCAGAAACTCGAAGAGTTTGGTGTCGATGGTAAAACGACAAACACATTTCAACTGAGAAAGACACAGTTTAAAGTTAAAATTTTTGGAGATATTAAAAGGTGGATATCACTGAGGTAACAAAAGTCATGGGATACTTCCTAACATCGTGTGGGGCCTCGTTTTGCCCGGCGTAGAGCAGCTGCCCGACGTGGCATGGACTCAACAAGTCGTTGGATGTTCCTGCAGAAATATTGACCCATGCTGCCTCTACAGCCGTCAACAATAGCGGAAGTGTTTCACCCGCAGGATTTTGTGCATGAATTGATCTCTCGATTATGTTCCATAAATGTTCGATTGGGTTCAGGTTGGGCGATCTGTGTGGCCAGATCATTCGCTCGACTTGCTCAGAACGTATCAAACCAGTCGCGAACAACTGTGGCCCAGTGACATGGTCCATTGTCATCCATAAAAATTCCATCGTTGTTTGGGAACATGAAGCCCATGAATGGCTGCAAAGAGTCTCGAAGTAGCCAAGCATCACCTGAGGGCCCAGTCCATTCCATGTGAAACAGCCCACAGCATTATGGAGTCACCATGAGCTTGCACGATGCCTTGTTGGCAACTTGGGTCCATGGCGCCTTGGGCTTCGCGCCACACTCTAACCCTACCGTTAGCTCTTAACAACTGTAATAGTGACTCATCCGATCAGCCCACGGTTATTCAGTCGTCTTGGATGCAACCGATATGGTCACGAGCCCAGAAGAGGCGCTGCAGGCGATGTCTTGCTGTTAACAAAGACACTCGCGTCGATCGTCTTCTGCTATTGCCCATTAACCCCACATTTCGTCACACTGTCCTAACGGATACGTTCGTCGTACGCCTCACATTGATTTCTGCGGTTATTCCACGCAGTGTTGCTTGTCTGTTAGCATTTACAACTCTACACAAATGCCGTTGCCCTCGGTCGTTAAGCGAAGGCCGTCGGCCACTGCGTTGTCCGTGGTGAGAGGTAATGCCTGAAACTTGGTAT